>NC_135375.1:59179673-60487673 GCF_049243985.1 Paroedura picta
AAAAAACAGCAAGAAAAAAGATGACAGGTTAATTTTTGTGTTAGCTGTGTGTTCATGAACAAAGGGGGAAAAGTCACATGGGGGGTCAAGAAAGGAATGTGTGGATGGGCCCTACCAGAGGGCTTGGGCTTCAAAAGCTGGTCTACCTTAGGATATGATACCAGATTTGAAATATGGTTTTGAGGACCAGCATAGAGTTAAAGTTGCTCCTGTAGAGCACAGGCTACTTTGGGAAGTTCTGCTGGGGAAACATATATGCCATAAGGATATGATATGCAACAGATGTCCAATCTATGAAGCAGTATTCTAACCACACAGCCACAAAGAGAAAGAAAATCCATGATGGGGGTGTCTCTCAGGGTACAGGCTTACCTCCCTTCTTCATTCTTCTTTTCTATGTTGGGACAGATTTGTAGTCAAATAACTCAATGTTTGCACTGTAATCGGTGCATTTTGGAATTCCAAATCACTAACTCTAGAATAATTGATTATTTTACATGTGTATTCCAGCCATTTAATTCTGGGGGTTGAAAAATGGATTACTTTGGAACAAAGCCTGAAGTTTCTAAACAACAGCACAAAAGTCATTTCATGTACGTTTTGCAAGAGAGTATAATACACACCACTGCATCTGTGTTTATAATATGTCATGAGATTAATCCTCTGTTTTTAAATAACCTTTGCATTAGTATATACTGAAGTACATAGAAGTTAAACAAATACTATATCCCAGGAAACACTATTGATGTTCCCTATGTTTTCATTAGTGACTACCTACAGAAAAGTTATTCCATCTTAACTATAACTACAAAGCAGTGTTTCCTTTCCTGTTTTTCTAAGAAAGTCATCATCTATAGTAACTATGCAACACTTTTTAAAACTTTTAAACTCTTTTCCCCCTTTTTTCTGCTTTGTCCCATAACCTCCTTTGTTATAATACAGTCATTACCTTCTCACTTTTGTGTATGGCATATGTTATGCACACGTCCAAAGGAGTGGGGATGTTAGAAAAAACACTTCTTTATTAATTCCATTTTCCATTAAAGAAAACGATGTGAAAATATACTCCTTTCAGAAGCAGATAGGATAGTCCTAAGCCTTTCAATAGGGCAGTGAAATACAGCCATCTATGTACAAAAAGAAACATATGTAGAAAAGTAGTTCATATATCTGATTCCGAACAGGGCTTCATCTGCATATACTTGGACTGTGGCCATGCAGAGAGATGGAACATTTTTTCTGCAAACTCTAGTACAGAAAAATTCCTGACAATTCAAAGAAGAGTGGATTTCCAAAGCTCCCTCAGACACCTATCCTGGCCACCATAGCCAGCAGGCAGTTAGGTAAGCAGGGGAGGAGAAGGAGGGCAGGGGCAGAAATGGGAACCACTGCTGCCACCACCTGATGACAGGTAGGCACACTGCTTGCAGGGGACAGGAAGGCAGCCAAGTAGTAGGGTGAAGAGAGGGGATGAGCGAGCAGCTCAGCAACTGGGCATCAGAAATGGGATTCTCCATTTTCCATGAGTTTCTTGTAGGATCTAAGGAAGTATGTGAGGGAGAGATGAGGTCATGGAAAGGGAAGGGAGAGAGAGCAGGAAGAGGCAGACTGATGAAAATAGTCCTAGAGAATACAAGTGATATGAGTGTTGGATGTCTTCCAACCTCATTCAGAGCCACACATACAAATAGGAATCTCACACTTACTGAGTTATCCATTGCTTGCAGAGGCTGCAAAGAATAGGAGAGTCTTCTGTCCTTTGCTATTTCCCAGACTGGGAAGAGCCACAGGTGCCTGTTTGGCCCTTTCTTGTGCTCCACATGTCCAGAAAAATCACATGACTTAGGACATGTGGATCCTGAGAAAGGACCAACAAGCCCCCCACAGCCATTTCCACTCTGAAATGGCATGGGAGTATAGCCAGAAGCCCATTCCCAGTATTCAGTGCAACCACAAGCAACAGGCAATTCACAGAGGAAATGTCCTGCTGATATGTGCAACAATTCATGTCACACATATCATTTAGGAGCACCATCTGCAGAGATGGGATGGGAAGAGAAGAAGAGAATCTGGCTGTGAAAGAAGGGGCTGGGGAGGAAGGGAGGGAGGGAGAAGGAAAGATTAACAGAGTTTAGGATAGGAAATGGCTAAGGGAAGACATGACTGACATATATAACATTATGCTGGGTTGGTGAAAGTGGTAGACAGAGATTATTGCTCCCTCTCACATAAATACTAGAATGTGGGGGCACTCAAAGAAATTGTTGGGAAACAGGAAAAAGAAACAAGTCTTTACCCAATGAGTAATTAAACTGTGGAATTCACTGCCAGTGGTGATTATGTCCATGAACCTAAGTAATTTTAAAAGGTTAGATTCTTTGAGAACAAGTTCATCAATGATGACTGGATACTATTGCTTGGAGGCAGCTTGGAGGCCCTCCAGGGCAACTGCTTGACCACTATGTGCTGCAATATGCTGGAGCAGATGGGCCACTAGTCTGAGTCAGTTGGCTGTTCTTATGTTTTTAAGTGAAAAGAGTTGGGGCAGAGGGGAAGAAGCAAAGGTAGGACAATAGGATGCCCCTCTTCTATGAGTTCTTCTATTCATTTATTTCATAATATTTATAGGCCGCTATTCCTGGCCAGCCAGCTTGCAATGGCTAACATCAGATTCAAAATACAAGTTGTAACAAAACAGCACGTTAAAATAGCATTAAAATCCTCCTTCTCTCCACCTGCAAATTCCCCCTGTGAATCTCCTACTTGTAGTGTAAAGAGACCTCTTCTATGTGGTCTGATGTGAACTGAGTATGCTTATTGCCCTTCCCACTGTCACAGACCACAGGCTGATCTGGCTGACCATAGGAGACCCCCTCATAGAGAACTGCTCCAGACACATGTGATGCAAGGAAATCAGTTTTTATTGAGGTATTCCATGAAGCAAAGCAAGACAGGACTTGGCAGGAACAGAGGCATTGACAGACAGAAGCACAGGTGCCCCCCTTGGACATATATATAGGGTGTTAGTTTAAGCGGGAGAAACTGTTCTCATAGGGGAGGCTTTTGATCTAAAAGGCACAAATTCAGGAAACAGTCAGTCTGCACTCTCCACCATTCCTGGCAGTAAATTTCCAACCCCTACCATATGAACCAAGGACAGCGATAGATAAGGAAAAACTACTTTGCAGTGTTGGGGGGGGGGAGAGGGGAGAGATTGTCTCTGCAGGTCATAAACCATGGGATGGGAGGCGGGGAGGGATGGTACAGAAAATAAACAGGAATGTGGGGTTGGGGATGGGTGAAGGCCCGTTGAACCTCAAATCCAATACTTCCAAGAGAATCAGGAGGACAATTATGACACTCACAGAATAGATAAAACAGCTGAGTTCCAAGTGTTGTGTTTGTGTTTGATTTTTAAAAGAGAACAGTGATGGGGAAACAATAAGTCTGAAGCAATGCCAAAAAATGATGTGCTTATCATCATGGGGGATTGGAATGCTAAAGTAGGATGTCAAAAGATAACTGGGATAACAGGCAAGTTTGGCCTTGGAGTACAAAATGAAGCAGGGCACAGGCTGGTAGAATTGTGTCAAGATATGGTCATAGCAAACATTCTTTTCCAACAACCCAAGAGATGACTCTACCCATGGACCACACCAGACATTCAACACAGAAAGCAGATTGACTATGTGCTCTGCAGCCAAAGATGGAAAAGTTCCATACAGTCAGTAAAAACAAGACCAGGAGCTGATTGTGGTTCAGATCATCAGTTTCTTGTTGCAAAATGTAGGCTTAAATTGAAAAAAGTAGGGGAAAGCACTAGGCCACTCAGGTATGGACTAAATTATATCCCTGACAAATATACAGTAGAAGTGACAAATAGATTTAAGGAATTAGATCTGATAGAATGCCTGAAGAACTGTGGACAGAGGTTCACAACATTGTACAAGAGGTAGCAACTAAAACCATCCCAAAGAAAAAGAAATGCAAGAAATCAAAATGGCTGTCTGAGGAAGCTTTACAAATAGCTAAGGAGAGAAAGAAAGAGATAGGCAGGGGAGAAAGAGAAAGATACACCCAATTTAATGCAGAATTCCAGAGAATACCTAGAAGCGATAAGAATGCCTTCTTAACTGAACAGTGCAAACAAATAGAAGAAAACAATAGAATAGGGAGGACCAGAGATCTCTTCAAGACAACTAGAGATATGAAGAGAACGTTTCATGCAAAGATGGGTATGATAAAGGACCAAAATGGTAGGTACCTAACAGAAGCAGAAGAGATTAAACAAAGGTGGGAAAATTACAGTATTTGCTGGCGTATAAGACTACTTTTTCCCCCCTGAAAAACATGCCTCCAAGTGGGGGTGTCGTCCTATACGCCGGGTGCACTTCAGTTGGGATAGACATAGCTGTCCATAGTGGCCCATAGTACTGTAATGTAATGTAACAAATACTATATTTTAAGTGGAAATGTTGGGGGGTCGTCTTATACGCCCAGTCGTCTTATACGCCGGCATATACGGTATACAGAAGAACTATATAAGAGCGAGCTTAACAACGTGTTTCACCTGCTGGCTTTGTCAAGGGAGAAATTATTAATGTTTCAGACAAACTTCATATAAGCAAAGACTTGTCTCTTGGACAGAGTATAAGGTCATATAAACCGCAACTACTCCTAGCTACTCCTAGATCTGAACACAAAGGGAAAATTGGAAAATGAGAACAAGATGCAATTTAATAAAGATAAGTGTAAAATTCTGCATCTGGGTCAGAAAAATAAAAAGCATGCCTACTGGATGGGGGATACGTTTCTAGGTAACACTGTGTGTGAACAAGACTTTGGGGTACTTGTGGATTATAAGCTAAACATGAGCAGGCAGTGTGATGCAGCGGTAAAAAGGGTGAATGCCATTTTGGGCTGTATCAACAGGGGCATCACATCAAAATCACAAGATGTCATAGTCCCATTGTATACGGCACTGGTCAGACCACACCTGGAGTACTGTGTGCAGTTCTGGAGGCCTCACTTCAAGAAGGACATAGATAAAATTGAAAGGGTACAGAGGAGAGCGACGAAGATGATCTGGGGCCAAGGGACCAAGCCCTATAAAGATAGGTTGAGGGACTTGGGAATGTTCAGCCTGGAGAAAAGGAGGTTGAGAGGGGACGTGATAGTCCTCTTTAAATATTTGAAAGGTTGTTACTTGGAGGAGGGCAGGATGCTGTTTCCGTTGGCTGCAGAGGAGAGGATGCGCAGTAATAGGTTTAAACTACAAGTACAACAATATAGGCTAGATATCAGGGGGGGAAATTAAATTCAGAATAGTTCAGCAGTGGAATGCCTAAGGAGGTGGTGAGCTCCCCCTCACTGGCAGTCTTCAAGCAAAGGTTGGATGCACACTTTTCTTAGATGCTTTAGGATGCTTTGGGCTGATCCTGCGTTGAGCAGGGAGTTGGACTAGATGGCCTGTATGGCCCCTTCCAACTCTATGATTCTATGATTCTAATGGCATTCCAGACCTTATACTCTGTCCAAGAGACAAGTATTTGCTTATTTGCTTATATGAAGTTTGTCTGAAACACTAATAAGTTCAAGAAGGTGCCACCACTCCTTGCAACTGAAGGGGAGATTCTCTGGATGTGTATATGGGTGGAGAGCAAAAGCACAGCAGTCTTGAAATTAGAAGAAAGGAAGAGAAAAGCAGACAGACTAAATTAATTAGAGGGATTAGATCTGTTGCCTTCTAGAAATGCCTCTGTGTTTCTGTGGAAATAAATAAAATTTTACAAATTTTCATAAGTCAGTGCTCTCTCCTTCAAAGGAAAGCAAACCCTATAACAATGGAACTTCTTGCCCCTTGGGGAAGTAGGGAGTGTGTAAGAGCATCCCAGATAAAGTAAATTTAGGCACAGCAATACATATGGTGAAAGAACTCTAACCCCATCCTCTACATTCAGGATGCTATACACTTTGAAGGGTTCTCTGACTTCTATGTTGCTAACTTGCTAATAGACTCTTCATGGGGGGATTAATTAGGATAAGATGAAAAGTGCTTCCTCTAATTCTAATTAATCACACTCACCCCCTCAAGGACTCTTTCAACTACAGAGCCCCAAATAACTTAAAAATAACTAGGTTGGCAGTAAAATCAGAACCAGAAACTGCAACTCCCATAAATTCTTCTATATAGTATAGTGTAGAAGATATAAATATATAACTGCCTCTCTTGCTCTAATTTGAGTCTAGGTGAACTCTTGTTTATTTCTGAACCTTAAGGGAATGGGGGCAGCTCCACTTGTATTTCTCTGCTCACTAACAACTCTCAGGATAACTCACCAAATAGTATAATAACAAAATGACAACATCAAAAACGGTCCTCACCAAGGCTTGGAGGGAAAAGACCAACAGGTCTCTTCCCCACCATCTAGTGTGACAACTGGATCCAAACTTCAAATGAGGCAAGACTTCACTTAGGAATCCTTCTTCCAGTGCCTTTTAAAGTTAGGTTTTAATTGATAGCTATATTATTTAAAATATGTCACCTCCTTTGGGAGCCTTTTTAAGCCTTTAAGTAGACTGAAAAGTATGGTAAAACATGTGTAGTATAGTGCTAGATAAATTAGGTTTGGAACCATACTGCAATCCTAAGAATACTTTTCTGTGAGTAAATCACACTGGATAAAATGGAATTTGCCTATGTTTAGTATTTCTCCCTTAGTGATCAAGAAGCAATTTCACAATTCCAGTGGGAAGGGGAATGTTCTCAATTGTTTATCCCTTCTCTCTTCTCTACATGATTTTTCAAAGACCCACTTTCAAATAACTTTTCAAATGAAACTTTTCTATGCTGCCTTTAAACCCAGCTCAGGGTTTCCATAAGCATTTAAATGTTTCAGAAACTAAAATCAGCATTTAAAATCCAAATATATAAAAATACTTACCATATTTGCCGGCGTATAAGATGACTTTTTACCCCTAAAAAACATGCCTCCAAGTGGGGGGTGGGTCGTCTTATACGCCGGGTGCACTTCAGTTGGGATAGACATAGCTGCCCATAGTGGCCTCCCGATGCTCGCACAGTGCCCATAGTTTAAGGTGACCAGAATTAAGGGACGCGGAGGCGGCGGCGGTGGTGCGGCGGAGGCGGCGCTCCCCCCCCACTGGGTTCACCAACTCTGCTGCTGTCTTGTGAACTCCTCCCGGCTCGGAACTCGCTGGGCCCGCCGAATATGTGCCTGCGTGCACGCCCCACCTTGCCATGGCAGCGACGGGAGTGGAGATGCTGGGGAGGGGGGGAGGTGCCAGCCTCTGCTCCCCTCCCGCGGTTTCTGGTGTTTTGAAGCCGCCCCCCATCTAGCTTCAGATGACTGGAGGGGGGGAGGTCCTAAAGCAGAACCTCTAAAGATGATCAGAGAGATGGGTTTCTATGGGAGTAGGCAGTCCATAAGATATTGTGTCTTCAGGCACTCCTTTTTAAATGGTAGTAAATTCTCATCCTTGTCCAGTTCTAGTTATACCATATGGATAAATTAGTAGTTATTCTATTAAATTAATACTGAGAAAGAGAGAGTTCTTTAATTGACTATGATTTTATAGAGGTGATTTTTAAAGGACATTAGTACTCCCAATGTACTGGGGGGAAAGTAAATCCAATCCTACAGATTACCCCGAAAAACCTGCATAAAGATCATGAAAGAGGAGTTCAATCCACCTTTTGAAGTCAGTTATTGATTGTACATTACTCTGGGATCCTGAAAGGAGACAAGATGGAAACTGTGCTGCTCATTGAGGAAATCAATAAGGCTAGCATCCTTTCTAGTTTCCCAGGCTTTGTAGTTTTTTGGGAATTTGTTTTTCATTATACAGATTTGTGCTACAAGCATTTGAAAGCCTGGACCAATTTTCCCATCAGAAAGTCTCTCTTCTTTCACAGCTTGATGACCTCTTTGAAGATACAATCGCATCTGGTCAGATTCATTAGCAGCTGATATTTTAAATAGACTTTGGTTTGATATTCTCCATATACCCAAGCAAAAGTTTGAGCAAAAGAAAGAAGCTGCAGTATACCCTGGCCTATCTGTATTGCCAATGTCAATTCCCCTTTCTGCTCAGCCATAATTGCCTTTGTGCATTCTGCCTTTGAAGGAAATGAAAGAACACAAAGCAGACATTCTTCCCTCACACATATTTCAAAGAGGTGGACCTTCAATAAAGAAAAGTAATATGGGTAGAAATTCATCTAAACTGGGATTTCTCAAATCTTACCCCATGGAGTAATCCTAAACCAAAGAAAAATGTTTCAAATATTCCTCCTGCAAGCAAAACCTAAGTAACAATAAGCTGTATAGCTGTGGCTACATTGTATTTCAATACATGCTGGTCTTTAAAGACTCAAAAAATGGTGATGAGTTGAAGCATTTTTGTGGAGTTTTTTTTTTGGGGGGGGGTTGCTGAGACTCTTGTGGCGCAGAGTGGTAAGGTAGCAGACATGCAGTCTGAAAGCTCTGGCCATGAGGCTGGGAGTTCAATCCCAGCAGCCGGCTCAAGGTTGACTCAGCCTTCCATCCTTCCGAGGTTGGTAAAATGAGTACCCAGCTTGCTGGGGGGTAAACGGTAATGACTGGAGAAGGCACTGGCAAACCACCCCGTATTGAGTCTGCCATGAAAACGCTAGAGGGTGTCACCCCAAGGGTCAGACATGACTCAGTGCTTGCACAGGGGATACCTTTACCTTTATATTTTGCCCTTTATGGACAAGATTTTATTTTATTTTATTTTATTTTATTTTATTTTATTTTATTTTATTTTATTTTATTTTATTTTATTTTATTTTATTTTATTTTATTTTATTTTATTTTATTTTATTTTATTTATATACCACCCTTCCCAAAGTCTCAGGGCGGTTTACATGAAACAGAAACAATAGAAATAACTCAGTTTATAACATTAATACAGTGATGGCTATCATCCACTCTAGACATCTTTCAGTCTAATTTCAGGCCAGGCCACAGGCAGAGATGGTGCTGATGGTTTTTGTTGTTGATCTTAAATTTGAATGGACACAAGGGCCTCTTTGCTGCTCTTACTGGATTTAGCAGCAGCCTTTGATATGATGGATCATGATATCTTGTTGAGATATTTGGATGTAGAAGTATGGCTAGAGCATCTGCTTTGGATGCAGGAGGTCCCAGGGTCAGTTCCCAGCATTTCTAGTTAAATGGATTAGGTAAAAGGTTATGTGAAATACCTCAGCCTGAGATGCTGGAAAGGTGCTGCTGGTCTGAGCAGACAATTCTGACTTTGATGGATCAAGGGCTTTGTGTGTCTTCATGTGTTTGGGAGTGGCTTATCTTCTGAACAATTACTGTTAAAGACATCAGTAATCAGTGTCATTGGTGTGAGCCCATGGAATTCCTAAAGGCTCAGTCATATTTCCCAAATGATTTGATTTCTATATAACATTTTCTGGAGAAATTATGAGCGGTTTTGGATCTGGTTGTCATCATAGAATCATAGAATAATAGAGTTGGAAGGGACCTCATGGGTCATCTAGTCCAACCCCCTGCACTATGCAGGACACTCACATCCAAATTGCTCATCTACTGTAACCTGCCACCCCTTTGCCTTCACAGAATCAGTCTCTCCATCAGATGGCTACCTGGGTGTAAACTGCACGGAGATTTTATTCCAACCCCAGATCGATTCTGTCCCTTCCCTCTACACAGAATGCGATTTCCGCTTGGATTTGGGGCAATTTACATTTTCCTTCTGCAGCAAGAAAGATTGATCCGGAGTGACCCTACCTTTATTGTGCGATATCTTAGAGTGCTTTTAATGCTCAATATCCGGATTGGGAAACCAAGCTCCATGGTAGAGAACCTCTGATAGGCCACACCTGGTCATGTGACAAGCTTGCCTTAAAGGAGAAGCCCCAAATTTCTCTCAACTTCTGTCGGTCCTGGATTTTTCCTCCCTCCTCTGCCTTTTTCGATCTTCTCCCCCACCTCTCCAAGAAAAGAAAAAGACTCCCTGCCTGGCTCCTCTCCCCCTCCCCTTCAAGAAAAGAAAGAAAGAGGCTTGGCTCCCCCCCCCCTTCTGAACTACCCTAACCACATGCAGAAGACTTTCCTGTTTCAATGGGGGGGGGGAGGAAGACCCGAGTTCAAAGTGATCTGAATTCAACAGGATTGACAATGGAATAAAGAAAATAAGTGCAGACTCTGCCCTAGCCTCTGTGCTGTATCTAATAACAAATTAATTAAGTAGTATAAATAATTTGACTGCAGTAATTACCCACGTACACAGCTGGTTTAACAATGTAGCACGTATAGCATGTGCTATGGACCCCGTGCTTTTAGAGGTCCCTTGTGGTGCCTCCCTCCAAGACCATTTATCTTCCAATGCTAAGGGCAAGGAAGATAAAAGAAGCCAGTGGGGCTGCAGCCCTCTACAAACTAATTTCTACAGTTGCTGATAATGGACAATACAGAAAGGCAGCCTGCCCTGCCTTACTACCTTCAGCTTCTGATTCGATGGTAGTCTCCAGAGGTCTCTTCATAAGCAAGCATTTCTCATCTTGCTTCCCTCAGTGCTCTTCTCTCTATTGTAGCAGTAAATAATACAACTAGGGAGTAGGGACTGAACACAACTTTGTGTAGAAAGGCAAGAGAGAACTAAACTAACTGTTCTAACTGTTGTTTGCAGTCATTCTCCTGGTCTGGAGGCAAGCAAGGAGGAAGTGTGCTCAAAGGAATAGAAGTCTCCAACTACGCTAACTACACATCTCCTATGATGACCCCTATAGGATATTTTTATATCCTTTTGAATCATGCACACTACAAATCTTGCACATTCCAACATTCCTTGAGTCTCAGCAAGAAAGGTGAGCTATAAATGGAGTAAAACATAAATAAGCAAAAGGACTGTAATGGTAGCCTTCTTACCAAATAAACATTTGCTGAGTAGTTTCAAGATGAGTAGTTTTGTTTGTCCACCCATACCAGCAGAAAAGAGCAAGAGACTAATAAATACAAGGCAGGGTATTGCCAGAATATGAGTCCATTTGATGAGACTGTTAATTACAAGAACAGGCAATGTATTTTTTATACTACCAAAAAACGCTTTTTAGGCTGAACATTTATACACACATACTTGGGAGTAAATCCCATTGAATCCAGCAGGATTTATTTGCAAGTAAACATTTATGGGAACAGCTCATTCGTCAATAACAATTGCCTGAAACCCACAGTCCAATGATGTTAGTGAGAACGCTGTGATAGCAGTGATCTTAGAACTGCAACTGATAGCAAAGCAACACAAGACTTTTAAATAAGAACAGGTTTCCACACTCTACTTGTCACCGTTATTTTCTGTTACTTGTCAAGTTGTTGCTCTGTGAGTCCTACACAATGAGATTAAAACGTGTGCAAGAGGACTGCTTTGATTAAAGTGTGAACATGAATTTCAGTCTTTGATTGGGGTAGATGTTTCTCCCTGCATAGAAATGCCCTGCTATCTCTGCTGTCTGATAAAGGCAATGGCAAGGCAACTTCAACCAGGAACCATTTATCTTCTAGCCGAAATACACAAACCTGGCAACACAGGATGCCTTATTGTCTCATGCACAGGACACCACTGTGGGGGTATCTGGACATAAGGACTCAGTTCTAAGACCCTGTACCATCAATGCTCCAAGTTATGTGCACAGACTTTCTGAGGAATATATAATCTTTGAACAACCTTCCCATAGAATACTATACTAACCACCAGGGATGTGGAATGCCAGTATACCAACAACCCACCCAAAGATGGATTACAAGCAATAAGGAATGTGATTTCTGACAATACCACAGGTAGCTTTGTCACCTAACTGTGTCATTTTGTTCCCACCCATCAATTTAAATTTGATGACACTTCAAGGCATCTCAATGGTGCCACTATAGCACTGAAGTGCTATATTGGTATAGTGCTATAGTGATCAACATTTTAAAAAATCAGCAGAAGATCACATGGCAAAAAAGGGTACCTAAAAAAGTGGCCTTGTAGGAAGCACTATGAATATTTTAAACAGCACACCACAGTGATTCAGAAGCACAATGAAAGGGCAAAAAATGGAAGAGATCAGGTCCCTCAAAAGACACAAGCAGATTTGTATGAACTAAAATGGGTCTGTCTGAAATGATAAATTAGTTCTATTATTTAGTGCCATGAGATTGGATTCTATTAAAATAGAATACAAAGGTAGTTTGAAAATTGTCGCTGAGAAGACAAGGGGGAAATGGTTTGAGCTGAAGGACCACTGCTAAGGAAAGTGGGTGGAGAAGGAAGAGAACAGACCTTGTTCAGATCCAAAATGAAGCACTGTTTTGTTTCAAGCCATATGTTTAGTACCTCAGTGCTGTTTACTTAGCCAAGTTCAATTCACAGGAATTGGTGAAACAGAAGAAGGGTGGATTGGTGGTGGAGAGGGATGGGGAATTAGTAGGGCAGCACTGTCCTCTGCAAGACATCTGGACAGGGATTCCCTACTGAGTAGATTGCAGGGGAGAGAGTTGAAATTAATTGCATAAATTCCTGCCAGAGTCAGTATGGATAGAAAAGTGAACAAGAATGCCTTAACTGAACAAAGCAGCCTTTTTTCAAGCTAGCCACCAGACATTGTAAACATTCCCCCCATCATTCTTTGATGCGTGCACACAACACATACACTCACACTCACAGCCCACCTGCTTCCTAAAGCTGAAGCTTTTAAAAGGCAGATTCTCATGCCCTCAGGAAGATATACTAGGAAAGGGAGGAAATAAGGAGATGCCAGAAGCAGAAGGTGTGTAGTACTCTTACCCCGTGCCTCTTTCCCTGGAAGTGCAGTGGCTCTCTTACCCCAAAAGAAATGTGCATCGGATTGGTGCAATATTACACTTGAAATTGGGGATTTAAACTCTTTTTTTTCCATTTGTAAAATATTTATTTGTATGAATTGTGAAATCAAGTCCAAACCAATATTCATAACGGTCCTCCTCATGTATTACATTCAACATAAAATTACTTATCTCTATTTTCAATATAAATTGCTTACTCTGGGGATTTAAACTCTTGATTAGTGTTTTATCACTAATCTCATACCACTAAATAAAAAAAATAAAACTGGGAGGAAATAGTGGCTGTACAGCAATGAAGGAGGGGGGATGACAGAATCAACTTGAATGAGCAGAACGACTTTGATGTGCGTTGCAGAGGAGGTGTCAAGGAGCAGGAAAAGACTAGATGGTGAATCTGATTAAATCATTATGCTCTTGAATATGTTTTAACTTGGAAGTGAACAAAAAAATCACCACAAAAGTTCTCTCAGAAAACACAGGGGGACTGTGAACAGAAAATGAAGTGAGCACTATAGAGAGGGAAACATATGCAGAAAGATTCCAATGGAAGCAATGGGTAACAAACACGAGTAAAAGGCCTAACTCCACACATAAAATGCTATACAAACATTATCGGATGTAATCACATTTACAAATATCATTCTCCCCCCAGTGTTAGATGAATCATTGTATGTATACTTGCTGAAGAAAAAATGTGAGTGAACAGAAGGCACTGAAAACTGCTCTCATCTACATATGCACAATGTTACCCCCCCCCCCAAAAAAAATAAACTGGTACAATGGACAATTTCTAACTAATCACTTAAGAACAGATGATTTGGAACTGCAAAATTCTGGGGAAAATGTCAGAGGCTTAACTGAGAGACCTAACTCAAATGGTAGATTTTCAGCTTTGCAGTTTTGATCTCTGAGGCAAGGCTGGGCTTTCTGAAGAGAAAAGGCTTGAGGCTTTCTTTGTTCATTAATGACGGAGCACCTCTGAAGCTGCCAGGCCCAGTCTTCTAAGCAAGCTGTCAAGATTGTTGTTCCGCCTTGTTGAAAACACACTCTGCAATACCATATTCTTTCAAAACGTACTTGGCCTTGCATTCATTCATCTTGCTGACAGACCACTCATATAGCAAGCAGAACAGCCAAGCAAGCAGGATGTAAACCCCAGGTGGAAAGAATGGGCGGAGGGAGTTAAGTTAAATATAACCAGCTCTAATGACCAAGGTGAATAGGGAATGGTGTATTAGCCAGAGAGATCATGACTGTATATTTACTTCTTTCAATTCTGTCTATAAAGCAAAAGCGTACATTCCTTGACCTTTTAGAAACAACAAAAAGGAATGATACCAATTCTGAAGTCATTTATTATTGCTGGCATCTGACAAATACCCTTATTCTCAAAGTACATTGTAGTCCTTCATTAAGTAACTCAGTGCTGTAGTATATGATTTTGTTTAGTTCCCATAGAGTAAAATGGGGCTCTTTTTCTGCTACGTGCAGAATGGAGTACATAAAATGTTGGGAATGCTGAGGGCCATTTCCCACGGCGATCTTTGTTGCAAATTGTTTGCGGAATGAAAAATCGCCATTTAAAATAGTGGAATTCGTCGTTTTGCACACCTGGCTTTGTAGTGGAATCAGTTGCGTTTTTTAGCGTTTCCCACAGGCTTCCGGTCTCGGCAGAAATCGCTAGAAAGGAAGCGCTATTGCCAAGCTTGTCCCGCCCCTGGCCGTCAAGCAGCCAATGGGCAGCCGTTAGCATGCTCCCAAACAGCCCCTTTCCCTTTAAGAAAGCTTTTTTTAAAAAAAAAACAGACCCATAGCAACGAATCTACGTAGATTCCTTGCACTGGAGAGACCCATCCAGCTGCCTAATGTGATCTATCGTTTGATTGTATGATCGTTGGCACGCTGGCTCGAGTGATAAAAAAAAATTCCCCCCCCCCTTCTCACGGGCTCGATTTTCGGCTGAATTTATGTGTAAAAAATAAAGGGACTTTATTTCAGCAAACGGGCTTTTATGTGGTTTGTGCTTAGTGACTAAAGGTGAAGGACTGAAGCCAGGGAAGCCTCTAAACAGAAAGAGGCTCGCCGGTGCGTTTATCCCCGCTCGCTCCGAGAAAAAAAAATGGCGATCGCTTCGCCGGAAGTTTGGAGGAGAGATCCAGGGGGAGGGACTTTGAAGAACCAGCTACAATGGTAACGCACAGGTCTTTAGCGCTACTGTTGCAGATTGGTTGCAGGAGTGTATCGCTATCCGGAGGGTGAATCCAGTTTTCTGGATTCCCCTGAAAGCGCCACAACGAAGCGCTTATTGCTGATCGGTTTCAGGATTGTTGCAGATTGTTGACGACGTCGTGCGTTATGGCAAATTAGTAGCGTTTTCAATCGGCAACCATTGTGCTATTTTTAAGCCGTGGGAAATGCCCCTGATTGTTGCTGTATGGATAAAAATGGAGATGGGAGAAATGATATTGTCAGTCTCTTTGGTACAGGAATATACCAGATCTCTAGTGTGCATGATTTAAAGGGATATGAAAAGGATCTTACAGGGGGCAACAGATGTGTATTTAGCAGTTAGATTAGGAACTTCCTGGTTTTTAAAATAATCTCCTCCAGCATCCTATTTGGCTCCTATGGAGACTTCCTGCTTTTTTGAGCATATTTCCTCCCTGCTTGCCTTAAGAACACTATGAATACTGAACAACAGCTGGACAGTTAGGATTACTAGGACTCTCTCTCTCTTTCCCCCCTCCCTATTTTTCTTTACAAGCTGTTTCTGTTGATAATAATACTATTATTAGATAGAGAAAGAATAAAGAATAAAGAAAATATTATTCTTTAAGCAGCTTGGTGCTTTGCACCCCTTTTTGCGTATTTAAACTCTGTAAACATTTGGGTCAACATTGGGGAGAAAAATAAGGTACAAATAAGTACATAAATTATGCTGCCTTGGAAAAAGTTTCAGAAAGAGAATTTAAGGCTTGAAACAACATGATTTCTAGATACATGCTACATAGATGTTTAAAGACAGGTACATATTCATGTATTACTTCCATAATTGTTAGATGCTGGAAATCCTGCAGGAAAAGTAGCTATAGCATTTATTAATCATAGCTAAATGGCCTATAACAGTAGATGAGGAATTATAAGGGGCTGAAGATGCAACAGGAAAAAGTAGCAAGAATCAAATTCCCAACTGAATATTATCTGAAAACATCAAACATCCCACCCACCCAGTGCGATGACAGACAGAGAGAGAGGCAGCAGGGAGGAAACAAGGTAGGGCCCCTCCCCACCAAAGTTCTCACCGTGGGCTGCCACCACCATAAACAAAACAGCAAGGAGAAATCAGAGGCAGCTGAGGAATATCTAGTGCTGGTGCAGTAGGGAGCTAAACACCTCTGACATAGCCTAGCCACTTTCCCCACCTCCAGCCATTCTCCTTCTTGCCATGGGAAGGCAGTGGAGGAGTCTCTGGTCAATGAGAGACAACTTCCAGCAGGATCATGGCATGTGGGTTACAGTGGCCCACAGTCACCACAGCTTCAAGACGGTAGGTAGCAGAGGGAAAGGGAGCAGCAACTCACCTCACATGAAACAGCCAACTCCAGCTCTTACACGGTTTCTGGCTTCATTTCTCCCTGAGGAGGAGCCGAAAACGGGGGCCACCTTCTGCTCTCACATGCTTTATAGCCTCTCTCTCCCCTAATGAGGGTGCAAAGACAACTGCCGCCATCTGGAGCTTAGGTAATTCTGGGTGTAAACTGCACGGAGCTTTTATTCCAATCCCAGGTCGATTCAGTCCCTGCCCTCTACACAGAATGTGATTTCCGTTTGGATTTGGGGCGATTTAAATTTTCCTTCTGCAGCAAGAAGGATTGATCCAGAGTGACCCTACCTTTATTGTGCGATATCTTAGAGTGCTTTTAACGCTCAATATTTTTCAAATCCGGATTGGGAAAGAAAGCTCCGTGGTAGAGAACCTCTGATAGGCCACACCTGGTCATGTGACAATCTTGCCTTAAACGAGAAGGCCCTAATTTCTCTCAACTTCTGTAGGTCCTGGATTTTTCCTCCCTCCTCTGCCTTTTTCGATCTTCTCCCCCCCCCCTCCAAGAAAAGAAAGAGGCTCCCTGCTTGGCTCCACTTCCCCCCCCCCTTCAAGAAAAGAAAGAAAGAGGCTTGGCTCCCCCCCTTCTGAACTACCCTAACCACGTGCAGAAGACTTTCCTGTTTCAATGGGGAGGGGGGGGAGAGGAAGATCCCAGTTCAAAGCGATCTGAATTCAACAGGATTGACAATGGAATAAAGAAAGTAAGTGCAGACTCTGCCCTGGTATATTCCCAAAGTTCACAGGAGTTTCCCCTCACTTTCCCCTCACACACACTTCATAACCATTCATTCATATTTCAATTTATATCCCAACACTCTCACATGTGGTTCATGGTGAGTCACAATCTACAAATCATCTTACAAAAGCCCCATGAAAGCCTCAAATACCAACCCCTATTAAAAACCAAGCTTCTCTTTACAGAACAATAAGTAAGAAAACATTATTTCACCCCTTACGTCATCAGTGGGGTATAAATTTAAATATAAATAGATAAATAAATGATGTGCCCAGCTATTACAAACTTGTTTTTAGTCCAACACCAGCAAAAGCTGCTTATCAGGGCAAGAGTATTGCCTGTATGTAGTACAAGCAGTAATCTTCTTTCCAACCACATTCAATTCTTTGAAATAAATTATCATCTCTTCCCAGCCTGATCATACTCTGAAAGTTAGAAAATGTATGAATTTTTCTTCCAGCAGAACATTTGTCTTATTTTGCTAGTGTGATTAGTCTGTATTCTGTATAGCTAGAAGCATTTTTGTAGAATCATCATTGCTGTTAAACTAATTCTGTTCTAGATGTAACAATTTTTCCTAGAAACAGAACAAACAATGAAATATAAGGTTCTTTAAATGTTTCACACATGTTATCTGCATCATTATTTGCAATTTTAGTTCTGGTTAAATAATTTGCCGCCTGTTTCTGCTGTCAATCTTTGTGGTAAGCAGGATTCAGTTTAGTGGGATCAAGTTATCTGAGTAGCTTTATGGTGTGAGATCTTGGCTTGCAATAGTCTACCATTTCCCAGCTTTAAGCACCTCTTGTGGATTTTGTAATGGTAAAGACTTTAATGTATCTTTGATATACGATGCTGCAGACAATTTGAAATCAGCATTTGGATCAAGTATGCATCCAGATGTAGGCTCGAAATACCCAGCTGTTGTCATGTTTGATATCTAAAATAGTGTCATGCCATATGTTCCTAAGATAGTGCCACTGCACAAATGCATACAGCTACCATGGGGAAAATATGTAGATCTGGCACATGAATCATATTTCAGGACAATTGATCAATCTATTTCATTTACAAATCTGTCAAGGATGGCAGTGCAGGTCTAAGTCCAATGAAGATTGGCTGCCTCTTTTAGGAAAGCTGGGAGCTCATAGAATTTCTGTCACCAGTTTTTCGATATACATCAGAATCAGAAAAAAGTGTAGATTGCTTGCTGGGAACCAATAGCTCCGCCTTTGGACCTCTAATTAGCTGAGGGGCATCACAGCTGCTTTTGGTATAAAATTGAACCAGTTTTCATTCTATTTTCCCAGGGCAAAATCACTGTCACACCTGTGCTCTTAAGAAGGGATTGAAAGTGTCATCTGCAGCAAGTGGAGTGGGATCAAGGGTGCAGGTGCTTTCCTCAACTACTGCCACACTGCCACCAGGGTTGCATTTTGTGCCCCTATCTGGAAGCAACCAAAGAAAGCATATCTTCCAACTTACAGAATTCCATGTATTCAGTCTGTTAAGGAATTTTACATGTCTTATAATTATGAGCCTATGTTGGTTTGCCAACTTTTAGAAATGTTGTGTTCCTGCCTGACTCCCCCTACTGTGAATCGGTTCTTTTGATCTTGGTTCCCTTGGTAACATTATCTCAGTCAAGAGTTGGTGCCATGGTATCTCTCAGGGAAGGGTTTTATTGTTTGTTTTTCTTTTTAGAATATAGAATGTATTCTAAACAGAGGCTAGAAGTAATTATGTTTGGGAACAGATTAACTCTGTCTGAAATTCTGGACCCTCACCCTTTTGCCCATCTTACCCTATAAAGGGCAGACTCAGTGTGTGCTCAGGATGCCAGTTTGTTGGTGAATGGACTTGTATCAGATGAAATCATTCTTAAGCAAAAGTGCCTACTTTGCTAGCAGAGTTTCTGCACTGGGAACTTTGCTGCCCTGGCTCCCAAAGACCCATTATGCACGGGGGTAATAATGCACATTCGGGGTGGAATGGTGGCGACTAAAATCACCGATAACGCACGGAGCCGGCTGCAACCGGCCACAGCTTTGGTGCATGCTGCTGAAAAAGTCGTGTCAGTGAAACGCGGAAGAAAGCGCAGCTTCCGGGTGACCGGGGCGCAACCAGAAGCGGCGCCGGGATCGCCACGTGCATAATCGGTTACTCTGGGTTTTGCCGCCGTCGCGCCCCCTCCTGTGCATAATCGGTGTGCTTCGCATCTTCCCCCTCCGCGTTTTCCATGTGACCCGAAATCGCCGTTTCAGCAGCAGTGCATAATGGGCCATACAGAAACACAAATCCAGGGCAGATGAGGTGCACTTGGCCAAATGCCTCCCTGTGCGGGAGTAGTAAGAGATGGGGCAACCTGCCCCAGCTCAAAGTCCAGTCTGCAGCCTGGTGCAACACCTTCAGTGCAGAAATGGAAATTATTTTTTCCTCTCACAGATAGACTCTAGTAAAGGGGTGGGGGAGGGAGTGATTTTAATTAGGTTTAAAGGGAAAATCCCTTAACAAAGTCATTATGTTGTTTATTTTTGTGATCTAAGAACAAGGTAGGTTATTCCCTTTGTACCTACTTGCCTACATATTTTATATTATTATATACTTTCTGTATGTAACTGTCATACAATAATAATAACTTACATTTAAAAATTATCAAACAGAATGGCCCAATCAATCCATTGCATCCAGACCAATTCTCCTAGTTTGTTGGGAGAATAAAATGGAATAAGGGAAGAACCGTGTACACCATGTCATCTTGAACTCCTTGAAGAAAGAGTGGGATGTGGAACAAAACAGTTTAGTAGAACGTTTGGAATGACTACTACTATAAAAAGCTTTTGAAATGAGCTACATCGGTTCATGATTGTTCTATCATATCTGTTGCTATTAGAGACATTCACAAGAATGGGCATGTGATCAAGGTCTCATTTTGTCTAGGCAGACGGCCTCGGAGACTCTTGACTATTCCCAGAAGCAGTGGTGAATAATGAGGGTGCACGATAGACAATGATATGAATGGTTTTCTCTTCAGTCTTTAGATGCTACATTGGTACAATGAAACAATAATTGAGATGTGGACTTAAAATAGCAAATGAACATTTAATGCATAAATCAATTCCCAGTCTTTCAATATTATTTCCTTATATGCTCTCATACATCAATGGCAGAGAACTGATGGGATTCTTCTGATATCAGGTTTCTTAATATCATACTTAAAGCATATGTTCTGTCTTTGGGCTTCATGGGAAAAGTTGAGAAAAAGGAGAGAACAAAAAAATTCAGGAAAAGTTTTTTTGAAATTTCTGCATCTACCAGGCACTGAAAACTGGATTTGGAGAGCGCTGGGGAGCCTACAAATGGCAATGCTGCTGTGTGTCCATGATTCATTCGGCTGAGGAATTAAATTACTCATGTAAATTGTATCTGTGTGTGTCATCATCACCATATTGACAGAAGAGAACCATTATCATCATCCACATAATATTCCAGCTGGAAAATACTGCAAACTATCAGACACCATCATTATTCAAAGGTCACTGACTTTTTGCCAAAACTTTTCCAATCAACTTTTTAAAATATTGTTTTAAGTCCACAAATGGATACTAATTTTTTGATTAAAGACAGAGGGTCAGGCTCTGCATACAGACCTCCAAGAGAAGTTGATTTATCTGTTATTGCAGGCTTTAACTACAACATCGTCGTCATCATCATCACATCATTTAATTTCTATACCACACCTACCCATGTGGGCTCAGGGCAAGAATCAATATGTCAGGTAAATAAAGATCATTGCAAAAAAAAAAGTTGTTTCATCGGCCTGATCATCTAGCAGAGAAATCACTACTTCCTTCTGCACTTACTGTACAATCCTAAACAGGTGGGCTTAGAAGAGTGTAACTCTGCATGGGAAGGCAAAGCTAGTTCTTCTCTACATTGGTCATTCACCCAAAAAGAGAGAATATCTCTCCATAAGAAAAAGATAGACATCTGTAGTGTTTCATAAGAAGCAAGATGAACAATAGTTTGGGGAACCATTGGTGCAGCACATCAGGACACATGTTTATAGGCTCAATTTCCCTTTTGATCATAAAAGAAGTGACATTGCAAGAGGCCAATTCTGCAGAGTTCACAACAGAATAGAATGTTTTGCTTCTAGAATATAACTCAATATAATTGTTACACTTAAACATAGACCAAGATTCAATTATTTCCTGGTGCATGAGCAAATGTTTCTGGGAACATATTGTGGCTTCCATAATTTTCTATTTCTTCTGTTCTTTGGGTGACACTGAAAATCCATTAGCTTTTAATTGTTGTTTTTCAGACACCATGGAAGGCTTTGGTAGGAACAGCTCAGAAGCATTATGTCGTGTGTAAAAATTCCCACAGCTATTTAGATCCCACCCATGTTATGCTATTGCAGTGGATACAGGCAAATCTGAAGCCTTGGAAAGTAATAGGAACCATTCTCTGAGGATAACAATCTTTGAGGACAGTACTGGAACCATAGCATTTGGAGTAGAAGGAGGACACATTTGCAAGGGGGCTGAATCATCTGAAGGAAAGGGCACCCTTCAAGGTCTTTCTTAGGATATTTATGATGTTCCAAACTTGCTCCAGACCAGCTTTGTCAACTTTTATACAATTGAGAAACCCCTGAAACATTCATCAATCTTCAAGAAACTCCAGAAGTGGAATGAACATACAAAATATTGGTTGGGAACATAGCTATGTGCATGCCCACCCGGGGCCCCTCCTCTTGCCATATCTCAAAGCCCATTGGCCATTTTGGGAGGGGGGGAATTGACATGACTATATATGGTCATATCACGATAGATGTTTAACACATTAAAAATATATATTTAAAATTAATTAACTCTCACCTATTCAGGAAACCTGTACAGGGCTGTCAAGAAACCCCAGGGTTTCAGAAAACCCTGGTTGAGAAAGCCTCCTCTAGACAAAAACTTGCATCACTAACTCCAGAAAGTGGGTCACAAACTATGGAGGGGGCTATTCCAAAGCAAAGGGGAGAGTTCTTCACTTGGTCATCTGACATGGTCTTCCTGAAGAAAACAACATAGTTTCCCCTCACAGCCATTGCAAGTTATGACTGTTGAATAAAATGAAAGGCACACGGAAAGAGAAAGAGCAGGACCAGAGGCCATAATGATTCAGAGTCACCAGCAATTAGAAGTTGAGAAAAGGCCATCAGATGCTGGCTTTTTGAAAAAGCAAATGCATTAACATGTTGGCTCTTTCTTAATTATTGCACAAAGCACACCACAGGGACACAACAGAAGCAAAAAAGTAACAGAGGGCAAATTTTTAAAACAAATCATGCAAATGAATCATTTTCTGCCAATAGAAGGCCTCAGGGCCACTGTAGATGTCACTTTTTTTCTTTAAAAAGCAACTATTTACAAATAAACATATAATTATCACTTCACAATGCTTGTGTGCATTTTTCCTGCTTCAAGGAGTGAGTATAATGCTTGAAAACACACTCTGCTTCATCTCTGCCATTACTGTTGTTCCTCCTCCCTTATAATGCTTGTGCACTTGGGTTCGGTCCCTACCAAGCTCCATAACATTGCTAACGTTGCTCTTTGTGCTTACACTGAACATTCCCAGGATAATTACATCTTATTCCTCTCCTGAAGTAATATCCATAGAGGCCATAGCTTTGTTTTCACTGGCAAAGTAATTCCATTTACTTCATTTACTTAGATGGATGACAAAACAAATTAATTTTAACCCCAGAATTTTTCATCTTGTCCCTCGAAACCAGTACTTCCCGTAAAGTGCAAATACACATGAGAGAGAAAGAGAGTTTCCACTGTTCTGTTCCCCTTCATCTCTCTTAGAGTAGACAGATCATAGATTACTTTCTGCCTGTGGCATATTATATATAATATGAAATTATGGGTGTTTAATAACCATCTTTGTTAAGCTAATAGCTTTCTGTTAATAGACAGGACACAAGCTGACAACTCATGAAGGCTCACAGGGCAAGAGAAGCCTGCCCCCTGCCAATATGCCTCTTTGTGCTGGCACAGGTTCCATTATTTGTAAACTCCTGCTTTCCCACCACTGGCTGGAGCTTCCCCTCTGCTCTGGCCAACCCCCCACTCCCCACCACTTTGGGGTCTGTTTTTCTCTATGGTTGTTCCAACTCATATTCTTTCCTGTTCCACTCCCATTGCTCTGCTCCCCATTACTGTTTCCTGTCTTTAGCTCTCCCTCCTCCTCAATATCAGTCTGTTTTTCTGCTTTGGTGACCAAAAATGATGTCTGAGGTCTTGAATGGTAGGCATCAAAATACGTAGGGGTGGGGGGGAATTTCTGTGTAGAAAAAAAAGAGCTGGATTTCTGTACTCAACTTTTTACAATCCAAAGGAGTCTAAAAGAGGTTTACAATCACCTTCCCTTCCGGTGCCCATCCTATGAGGTAGCTGGGGCTGGGAGAACTCTGAGAGAATTATGACTGTCCCAAGGTCATCCAGCTGGCTGCATGTGGAAGAGAGGGGGAGGAAATCCAGTTCTCTAGATTAGAAACCACTGCTCTTAACCACTATACTAAGCTGTGTAGTGATTGCTGGGGAAGGCGATTGTCTCCTTGTCTTCTGCATTTTATTTTTTCCATTGTGGATGCTGCTGAATTCAGAGCAATTTGAACTCGGGTCCTCCTCTATCCCCCCTCCCCCAATTGAAACAGAAAGTGTTCTGCACTTGATTGGGGAAGCTCAGAGCAGGGAGGAGAGGCAGGATTCCTGGACATGCTACATTTCTCTCGTAGGATTGCTGGACATGCTACTTGCTATATGAACCTCTTTGCTTCCTCTATGCCCACGTTGTACATTTTTTAATAAAATAGTTACAAAAACACTTTTAGTATCCAATGCTCTAAATTTCAGTATCCTGTAATGCTGTCTCTGAAACTTCTTACCACTTATGGAAGTAGGGATCATGTAACAATACATATATAGAGAGGTATGGCTGAATCATTATAGTCAGGTCTCACCCTAGGAGATAATCTCTATATTTATAAATACATAGAAATGTTTCCATTTTTCCCGTCTGTCCTATATTTGCGGCTGTTTCAGAATTATAGATAAATGAATTCAATACAATCTTAAAACCTGCGGAGAATAGAAATATCACCTAACCTCAAGATAGAAGTATCATCTTAAAACAGTACTCTGCTTCATCATAACCAAAGAAGCATAAACTGTGGTCTGAAATCTTGAAACAGAATAGGTCAAGAACAGTATTTTTTTTCAGACCCGAGCTGAAATTAGTTTGTATTACATTAGAATTTCTCTTCACTGAATTTAGATTGATTCATGTTTTTTTTTAAACTCATTTTAGAGGAAGACACTAAAAATCTCAAACAGGACTATATGATGCCAGTCTGCTGTAATCCACTGGAATGAGCTCAGAAAAATGCATAAAAATCTTAAACTCTGAAGGGAAGACAGGCTACTTTACAATGTCATATTTCACATCTTTAAAATAAAGGAATTATTAGCACATGGACTCATGTGTGTATGAACAAGTATACCAAGTCTATTGGTTGGTTTTATATCAACAGCTAATGGGAACAAGACATCCTTGATTTAAAAGTTGCCACTTTATAGCACTCAAAGATTTGTTGCTGCCTCCTTTTTTTTTGTTATTGTGTGATTTAACTGAACTACATTGAGATGGATCACTGGCCACAAACATCAATGCTGCTTAGATTGTACTAGATACTGGTACCAGCGCAAGGTACCAAACAGTCCTCTTTCTCCAGCATTGAATGTACACTTGGCTGCATCCATAGCAGTTCAAAATCTGAGCACTGAAACCAAATCTTATGGCCATAACCCATATCATTAGGAGTTCCCACCTGCAGTTGCCCTAAGTTGAGTCTCTCCACTTCAACTTACCTCTCAAGGAGTAGTGTAGCTGTTGAAAAACAACCCTCAGACTTCCATTGGCATTTAGATCCTTCAGAGAACCCATGGATTCCTATTCATGTAAAATAAATTCTACAATGCTATAAAGTGGTTAGTACAATTAGTGTTACACATTGAACAATAGTCAGTCTGAAACCAGCAGCTGACCAAGAGAGCCAGTTTAACCTTAAAATCATAAACAGAACGTGTGACATTTAAAGTGCTGGTTATAACTTTTAAAGCCCTAAACATCCTGTGCTTGGGGCAACTAAAAATATGGATTGCTTTCTATACTTTTATACTTGTCTTCTCCTGGTTGATAGCTCTACTGATATTACCTTTAATGTAGCAAAATATTGCATAGCGGCTTGCTCAATAAGGCAGAAAAAATGGATTGACTCCAAGTAAATTTTAAGGTAAAGGTATCCCCTGTGCAAGCACCGAGACATGTCTGACCCTTGGGGTGACGCCCTCTAGCGTTTTCTTGGCAGACTCAATACGGGATGGTTTGCCAGTGCCTTCCCCAGTCATTACCGTTTACCCCCCAGCAAGCTGGGTACTCATTTTACTGACCTCGGGAGGATGGAAGGATGAGTCAACCTTGAGCCGGCTGCTGGGATTGAACTTCCAGCCTCATGGGCAGACAGCTTCAGACAGCATGATTGCTGCCTTACCACTCTGTGCCACAAGAGGCTCTATCCAAGTAAATTTACTATTGTTTTTATGTATAGATTTATATGATATTAGCAGTATTTATATATGATATTAACAGTATTAATAGTTTTATGATAGTAACAGTTTTACCATTTGTTGTATAAATGACAGCTGTGTAATTTTGGATATGTCTGCATGCTGATCTTGGATCATAATAAAGCGATTGATTGATTGATTGCCTCCTTTGAACAGTCTGAATCAGCAGTCCTCTCCTTTGCCTAGGGTTTATCCTGTTCCTGGGCTTCATCCCACTAGGGTTTGATTGAACCCCAGCGCTGCAAGGAAGTGCATACACCAGAGCAGAGGGCCACATATATGGCACTGGTAAACATAGTGTAGGGCACAAACCTGGGACTTATTTGTCATTGTGTACCTCCTCCAGGCCTACTATCTCCTCCACTCTCACTTTGTGGGGGATAAATTGGGGGGGGGGGGCTAGCACCTATTGGAATATAGAAGATCTGAAGTGTCCATGATTCAAAGACATATGTAGAATAACCTACAAGGATCATTGGAAGAGATGTGTATTTAGCATAGTTAGAATAGGGACTTCCAGATTTTTTCAAATAATCTCTTCTAGTATCCTGATTGGCTCATTTGGAGACTTTCTACTCCTTTGTTTCTCTTCATAATAAAACTAATTTATTCTTTTAAACAGCTAGGTGATTTGCACCTCTTTGCATGTTTAAACTCTGCTAACAGCACCAACGGGAGATACTTGTGCCTAAGAATGTCTCAGTTTGAAACAGCTTCCGAGTCTTCAAAAGCAGGACCTTCAGCCATGGTTTAAGAGTCCAGGGACTTTGGGTCTGGGATGAGTGAGGTCATGCTGGGTACCCCATGAGCTCCTGATCTTCTCTTAGGGCTGGTTCCTATCTCCTCGTGTTCATCCTCAAAGGAGTCTGTTCAAAGTCCAAGTCTGGCCAGGAAGATCTGGACACATTGATGTGTTGGGGACCTGAAAGGGAATTAATAAACTCTTCAGCTAACTGACAACAATGTCTAGACAAATAAAGGAGCTGATTCCATTATATCTCATTTTTGTTATGGACGACTATTCCAGAAACATGCTATAGGGTTTCAAACTTGCAAAAGGGCTACTTGATTCAGTTCAAATTATTAGATTTTCTTATTATTTTGCTCTGAAACTTGGAAATCAGAATGAATAAAATGATTTTGTAATAATGTTCATTAATATATATATATATATCACTACTTTTGGTAATAATTAATTCTGCCCTTCTGAATAGCTAACAAGGTGCTTAGTGTTTCATGTTCCAATTTTAATATTCAACTGGCATTGGCTAATCTATGCTGCATTGTACGGACAGAATAATCTGGATTTTAACAGTCAACACACCAGAACTATAATTGTACAAGGCAGCACAACCATAATTGTATGTAATCAAAGCACGAAAGTGAATTGCAAAGCAACTGTGGGCATACCGTGCTGCATCCTGACCCATCTCCATTTATATTCATCTCTGTTTTCTGCTTTTCCTCTGTGAGCCAGCCCCTTAGCAATTCATTCAGATCTCAGTAGTCCTCTCCAGGGTATTGCTGTCTTTCCAGTCCTTCAACATCCTTCTCTTTAGAGCAAAAACCTGTCTTTTCATCAAAAATATAGTCCAAGGAGTACAAAACTTGAAAGCAAGGTCTTCTGTATTCTATTTCCATAGCTACCATTCACTTACTGTTTAGGCTGTATATCATTACTAGACTTTCTTCAACTGTTGAAATAGTATTAAAGGTTTTATCAAGATTGCCAGCAATTCTCCATGAATCTTTTTTAGATTAACATAACATAGATTAAAATAACAAATGTCAGCAATGAAAAATTAATAATGAATGTCAAGGGCAAGTCATAATTTTTTTCCTAGGCTTTTTAAAGGGAGCAAAGATTGGTTTTAAAGGGAGCAAAGGCTGGTTTTAATCAAACCAGCCATAGTTTACCCTCTGAACCTATGGTAGGAATAACAGAAGATACCTCAAACCAGGAAATAGGGATAGGCATGAACTGGGAAACTGCAAAACAGAATCAATCCCCATGACTCTCTGAAGTAGACACTGAAGGTGATGGAGGAGGTACATTTGCAATCCCAGCAGAATCAGTGCAATGTGCCCAGCAGAACCAGTTCCACTGCAAACCCTTTTAGGGGAAATGTCAGGCAGTTTGAAAATTCTATAGAATTGTCCTCCTGCAAGCTACACAAGCTACACAGATTCACAGGGAAATTCACCTTGCTTCTTGCATCTCTACATTCTCTCCACGTTGAAAATGGGTTACATTTCTGGAGTCCCAGTTAAAAATCCCCAAAAAGGTTTCCCCATTGCTCTCTCTGAAAAAGACAGCTGCAGTTACAGGCATCTATGGAATGGCTCAGGAACAAGCCAGTGGTACCAAACTCACGTGGAAATCTCCCCCAGCCAGACACTGGAAGTAGGAAAGCATCCCCCCCCCCCCACATACACACACAAATATCCTTGCACCCAAGTCTCCAAAGGCAGATTCTGAATGACAAATAGGCAGACATCCCCAGAGTTCTGGTAGGAACTCACCAAAGTTACCCAGTCACACCAGCTATAAACAAGGGAAGTCTGCCCACAATTCTCACAGACCCCCCCCCCTCTGAAACAGCACAATGTGTTCTTGAAAGAAGGTGGGCAGCAGTAACAATGTCTGTGGCTACACCAATACCAATGTCTGTGGTTATCTACACCAGTATCAATGTGCTGCCAGAGATGAAGTGAGTGTGCCTCCAGGGCATTGTCTGCCTGGTGCACACACTGCAGCCTTGCACTTCTGTCTTAAAGAGCCCGGCCAGAGAGAAGCTCAACCACTGGTTGTCAGTGGACAGCTGAGAGGTCAGCAGTGGCAGACATTCCAGTTATACAATGGCAAAGGATTCAGCAGAGGTGATGGTGAGGGAGTATCTTGCCAAGTCTCCTGAGCCACCAGTGCTATTCTCTTGGAGTACCAGTCATACAGGGTTGTCATCTGGCCCAACTTCTGTTGCATGGCCATGAGACCTGAGTCTACCTAACACCCAAACCCTAGCAGGGGAGAGGAGTACAAAGTCAGGAGGGTATAAAATGTGGGTTTTCATCCAAGGCACCCAATAGCTAGTCCCTCTGTTCAGTGTGAGGAGAGAGATGAGTCCACCTAACACTATATGACATCCCCCCCCCATCCACTTCCTTTCTTCAGAGGCAAGATTATCCCTGTTTTTCTTTCCTTTTTATGACTGAACAGCACTAGTTATCTGTTTTCTTCTTTCCTGAATAATTCTGGCTGTCCTCCCTGTCACAGTGTAATATTTTGGCCGTTTGCTCAGCCCAGGAACCTGAGGGAAGGAATGGGAGCCCCTTAACTTATACAACTTAAATAGTAATAAGTATTTATATTATAAATTAACAATTTTATTCAACATAGAGGTGAAAGGTCAGGGGTAAAATTTATCTTAAAGAACATTGCAAGTTCTTTCCACACATTTTTAAGGCAAAGAAGTGATGCTAATCTCCCCTGCCTGTGCTACAGCAGCATTGAGATCTGCCATTCAGCCTAGTACTCAGGACTAGGTCTAAGCTTGCCCATTAAACAATGACACACTGGGCCATATGAGAACTGGCTGAACCAATGAGGCTCTCTGAAACCTCATCTGTTCCTGGCTTTCATCCAGCTAAGGCTTGCTTGAGACTCAGTGCTACATAGAACTACATACACTAGAGCATGGGCCTAGGGATGGCAGCCTTCTAAAATCTCCTAGAATTATAGCTCATCTCCAGACTACAGAAGACTCCTGGAGAAAAAGGATTCTTTGGATGGTGGGCTCTTCAGCATTAGTCCCCACTGAGGTCCCTGTCCTCCATCCTCAGATCTCCAGGAGTTTCTCAATCTGGAGCTGGCAACCCTACCCCACCCCCACCCCACACACTCTTTCCAGTGGCCAAAGAGTTATTGGTAACTACAAGTGTAGTCACAGCATGTACATCAAGCCTTACACTTTTTTGTCATTGTGTTCCTCCTCACAGGCCTCCTCCCTCTGCTCCTGCTAAGAGAGGGAGAAATTAGGGGGCTGGTGGTCTGGGGTCTAGCAATAAAGGGAGAGGGGCTACTACTATAAAGTCTCTCAAGTTGAAGCATCTTCTGAAGCTTCAAGAGCAGGCCCCTCAGCTGAGGCTTTGGAGTTCAAGCTCTGGAATCACTCTAGTTATCTTCGGAGGAGTATCCAGCAGATTTCCCTTATTCCACAGGAACAATGTACTTGGAGCATGGGAGCTGGTTGCATAGAAAGCAAAATGGGCTGCTTCTCTGCTTAGCTGAGGTTTTGTACTCTGTGTGTGAAGGATGTAAGCTACCAAAGCTCCCCTTTCCTCTCCGCACAACAAACACCCTATGAGGTGGGAGAGGCTGAGAGAGCCCTGATATCACTGCTTGGTCAGAACAGTTTTATCAGTGCTGTGGCGAGCCCAAGGTCACCCAGCTGGCTGCATGTGGGGGAGTGCAGAATCGAACCCGGCTTGCCAGATTAGAAGTCCACACTCCTAACCATGTCACCAAGCTGGAAAGTCAAGACCCTTTGGGGGCATATGCGTGAGAAATTAGGGAGCTGGGAGCATACAGTATCTACATCAAATGGCATGTATGGCATGGAACAGAACAAGGGTGTTTGTGTGGGTGGAGATTGCACTGAAATCAGTATCAGCAGTTTATTTTCTTGGCAGTTTTGTAAGGAAAAGATTCCTGTGAAAGCCTTGCAGGTACTTTGGCTAGTCTCTGAATTGCTCTTGTATCGCCAGTAGCAATCATGCAGCAAAGCTTTTCTATCAGTTGGGTGCCATAAAGAAGGCTAGGGTAGCATCTGGTTCCCTTGCAGGCAGGCAAAGGAAAGGACAGGGCTGAAGCCACGATTTGCTGAGACATGTCTGGATTTGCTCATTGTCTGTGGGCCAAATCCTGTTTCACTAAACACTCATAATCAAAATAAACTATAATTTTGCATTATGTCTGAGCCAACCCAATATCATGCAGTCATATGGAATTCTACAGGTGACGTTTCTCCGTTCTCCAGACATGTTATTTATTTCTCACTGCCATATGTTTTGTTCTATTATACATTATGTTCTTACTACCTAAGAACACATAGATCTCAAGCCCTCAAGCAACATAGAAACCTGGAGGAAGGGGAAATGTGAACATTTTTACATATTTATAAAACTACCCAAATGTCAATTCATTTTTAAAATGGTTGTGCTGATTAAACAGTTTATGTTCTCCCATGTTTTTAATTCTGTATCTAAAACCTTTTTGTTGATTTGCTTGGGAGCCACATCTTGTTCTTTGGGCACTGTTCCCTGTGGTGGCACCTGGCCCATGTTCAAGGGAAGTGAGCAGGACCATTTATCTGTGGGGCTTCTGGTTAGCAGATGGTTCCCACTCTGAAACAGCCAACACTGTACAGACTGGAGGATGGACATGCTACAAACTTCCCTGAGCTGTAGGCCTCATACCCGGGATGGAAGTAAAGGATCTCCAGCATCCCCCTCCTTCTCAGTAGCCTCTGCATTTTCATCATAGTACCTGAGCAGCTGTTGGGAGAATAATGGGGCTGCAGAAAAGTGAGAGTACAACCACCTACCATAGCAGCCACCTGGGAAAAGACCAAGCTTATTCTTGGCTGGTTTAGCCATGCAGTGCATGCTACGGGTCCCGTGCTTCCAGGGATCCCACAGGGTGCCTTCCCCCACTCCCCCAGAACAGGGACATAATCACTCTCATACCCCTTTTCCTCCCTCAAGGGAAGTTAATGACACCTCTTTCCACTGTTGGGCCCCTCTGCCCCTAATTTGGCTGCTCCTGCTCCAATTCTACTTTGCTAGGGCCTCACAGATCCTTAAACTGGTGCTGGTGCTACAGGATCTGCAAATCCTTAAACCACTACTAAGCTGATCACACTAGGATGGTGATGGTCTTACTGCAGGAAATTCACAACTACCTGCCAATCCACAGTGACCCCAATTCCATGCCCTGATGATAATAAAATCATAGGATCATAGAATCATAGAATCATAGAGTTGGAAGGGGCCATACAGGCCATCTAGTCCAACCCCCTGCTCAACGCAGGATCAGCCCAAAGCATCCTAAAGCATCCAAGAAAAGTGTGTATCCAACCTTTGCTTGAAGACTGCCAGTGACGGGGAGCTCACCACCTCCTTAGGCAGCCTATTCCACTGCTGAACCACTCTGACTGTGAAAAATTTTTTCCTGATATCTAGCCTATATCGTTGTACTTGTAGTTTAAACCCATTACTGATTTGCTTGGGAGCCACGTCTTGTTCTTTGATGCCCCCCCCCAAAAAAAAAACAGAATGTCTGGCCAGTCTGGCCTGGAGCAAATTTGCCTCCCACCCCAAAGTGGTAATCAGCATTCTCTGGGCATACATGAGCCTAGCACCAACACAATGCCTTCTGCCCGGCCACATAAACAGGTGTGGCTTACTCAGCAGGGAGGCCAGCAGCTCATTTTGCCAGGTGGCCTGGGGGCAGTCAACTTTGTACACTGGTTTCTAACAGTGCCATCCTAAGAAGTAAATGAAGACTCCTCAGGTCTATTAAATGGGACTTACTCCCAGGAAAGTATTTTTGGCTGGCACTATAAGCTTTGCTCTAGAACAGCAGTTCTCAACCAGGGGGTCGTGACTTCTCAAGGCGTCATTTGGCCTTTCCCGGGAGGGTTGCTGTGGCCGTGGCGGCAGGATGGTGCTGGCCTCCTTCATTCTGGCTTGGAGCTCACTGAGGTGGCACGGAGGAGGCCAGTGCCATAGGAGCAGCAGCGGCCAAAGCGGCGGCGGCCACAGCAGCATGGCACTAGCCTCCTCCATGCTGCCTTGGAGCTCACCAAGGCTCCATGCTGCTGCCACCACTGCTCCATCTGCCGCTGCCACTGCTCCTGTGGTGCTAGGCTCTTCCACACCGCCTCAGTGAGCTCCAAGGCAGTGCGGAGGAGGCCAGCGCCATGTTACCGCCACCATAGCTCCATGATCTCTATAGCAGGAGTGGCAGCGGCGCATGCACATGTGTGCAACCACTGCCACTGCCGCCACTGCTGTAGGGGTCACAGAGGTATGGCAGTTGAGAACCACTGCTCTAGAGCAAACAAAGGTGATATAATCTTAGGGCAAGTTTTCAAACACTGCTAAAGAAAAGGGAATGTCTCTATATTATAAATCTATTGCTACGCCTATTACTGCTGGGTTATCATCTTTTATGTAATTAGGATTTTTAACATTTTATTGTAACCCACTGCTGTGCATTAGTAATAAATCCAAGTAATAATAATAATAATAACAATAATAACAACAGTAATAATACATAAAGCACATGCAATTTGTTATGTTCTTTAAACTATTCTACTTTTTTTTTCCTTTCAGTTTTCCCACACTTGAAAAAACTGATGAACAAAAAACGATAAAAACAATAAATCATGATTCACCTCCAGCAGGGAGAAGAACAAAAGGATCTGGTTGTCATTAGATGGAGAACTCCTTTTTTACCTTTCAAATTGAACTGTCTGAAACTCCCACAGGAACAAATAGTATTTTTAATGCCTTAGCTGGCAGAAAATGGCACAAAAGCTTTATTCTCCAGTAGTGTTAATAGTAGCCTGTAACTTACTATTGAAGGGCTCCACCCTGGAGCAAATAAAAGTCTGAACACTGCAACCTGGCTAAATTTAATGTTACATAAATACTCAAGAGCTATGCCTCCAATGCTGGAGGGAGACTGCATTTCAAGCTAAGATCCTAAAGACAATTATCAACTTGAAAATTTCAAGTCACTTTTCTGGAGAAGCTTCCCTGAAGTTAGCTGGAATGTTCTGTAACTGGATAAGGATTGCCAGTGAACTGTCTTTAGATTTATAGTACAAAGCACTGGAAAACTGTGATCCATATTATTTGTCTTATTGCATTTGTCAACAGTGTGCTCCATAGCAACTTTTACTGCAGTTTGCAACACTGTGATTCAGCAAGAGACATTCTCCTTTCCAGACAGTAGTTATTTACTGATTCATCTCATGGACTCAGGAGTGAGCTTGGCCAAAAGACAAAGCTGGAATTAAATACATCTTTTATTTGCTTGTGTTGGATTTTCCAGATAGTTTTTTTTCACCCTTCTGTAAATAATTATGTCCCAGATCAGGGTTAAGGTTCTGGTTCTGACCTTCAAGGCCATCCACAGTCTGGGCCCCACATTTGCCTTATGCCCCCCACAAGGCCCTCTGCTCTGCACATACAAATCTGTTGATGGTTCCCGGACCAAAGGAGATGCTTCTGGCCTTGACTGGGGCCAGGACCTTTTTGGTCCTGGCCTAAACCTGGTGACATGGGCTCCCAGAAGAGCTGAGGGCCCTGCAGGAGCTTTCTCGATTTCATAGGATCTGCATGATGAAGCTCTTCCACCAGGTCTTGATTAAGGCCAGTATGACTAAGAATTTTGGGCCCTATAATATTGTGCTATCTCTCCACTTATCCTCCCCCCCCCCCGAGGCACAGGATATTGTGGGGGCCTGTTGAGTTTGGTGGTAGGTTGGGTCTCGGGGGCTGGATGAGCCCCAGGGAGAGTGGTATACAAATATAATAAAATAAACAAATAAACAAATAATAAAATGGCTGCCATTGTTAAAATTAACAATGGGGTTTTTAAGTTTTACTCTGGGGATTTTTATTGTAACTTGCTATGAGCCAGCTAGTCTGGGAATGGTGGGCAATAAACAAAATAATAAATAAATTAAAATAATAATAAGAGGCAGTTCTGGATGCCTAATCTCCTGTATATGTAGAGTATGCCAGACATTCATTTTCAGTATCTCAGGGTGCTCTCTACATGTACCTCCCTGTATACAAATCTGTGACAATGGCTGGTTGGCTCAGTGTTTGCTTGCTTGGTTAACCCCTTGGGGGCTTGAACAATTGCCAGCTAGCAATGATGTAGCTGTAGCCGATTGACTTTGCTGGAGTAGAGACCCCACTTGCTTGCCTGGCGTGACCCAGGTAGAGCAAGAGAGTCTGTATGGGCCCTGGCAGAGGGTGGGGAAGTGATTCAAGGGTATCATCCTCGACTTTTGCCTGGGGCCTCAGAATCACTTGTACTCACTCCCCTGTCTCAAAGCAGCATACACAGCTCTTTCTCTCACTGAGTCCTCATCACAATGTTATGAGATATGGTATGCTAAACAGAGAGAGATGAATGACCTCAATTTGTCCAGTGAGCTTCCTGGAGAGCTGAAGACTTTAATCTCAGTTCTACTTTTAAACATGACAGAGTATACAGGTTGGGTCTGGGGTTTCTAGTCTGGGTCCTAGGTAACAGTCAGATATGAGCTATGCATTGTCCTTAATTCTCATGTCTTATTGGTGTCCAATTCAGATTGAAATGGTGACATATGTGAAGAAGGGGCTTTAGCCACCTCCATGCCATTTTCCCAACTTGAAAGAGTACATTCCTGGATATCCTGCACCAAAGAACCATGCCAAGTCAGGGAAATGGTACTGGGGAGGTACGCTGGAAACCTTTCTCACCAAGACATGGCATCATACATGCAGGAACTAAGGAAAGCCTACAATATATCTGACTGTTACTCAAAACACAGGGTGGAGACCTCTGTGTGTGTGTGTGTCTTACCCACACTGGTTCTTTTTAGAAGTGTTCCTTATGGCTCTGTATTTGATATTCCTAGTGTTAGAGCTTTTTGATATTCATGAATAGTTGAGCTTGTGGGAATAGGAGCAGCTTAATAAATAAATATTTGTCTCCCTGCTATAATCATTTGTCATTTGCAAATAGCTTACAATACAGCAGGATGAAAAATATGCTACTTACACTCATTAATTCCCAGATACATTTTTGTTGCAGAGTAAATCAAATTTAATATCATTCTCGGTAGATTATGTTCTTTGTTTCCTTTATAAAATACAAGGCAATAATCTATAGTGGGTCTCATTAACACTGTGTTGGTGTGTTTTATAAGTCAGAAGAGAATAATATTTTTGCCTTATTGCCAAGAATTATATACACAGTTTTTATTGTTTAGGTATAGATAACATATATATTATGGCAAAATAAATATATAGTCTGGAGAAAACCAAACTAGTTAACTTAGCAAGCCATTTCAGATGCCAGTAGATCTGCCTGTCATGTGTCATTCTGGTATCAATTTGTGCATCTAAGTTGGTCTTTCTCAAATGGCATCCAGCTTCTAAAGTAACTTGCAGGAAAGCATGTCTGAATGAAGTTTCAAAGGCAGTTTATGATGTGGCGCAGGGGTTGGCTGTTGAAAGAATAAAATCCAGCGGGGTGGGTAGAAGTCCCTGACATGTGCCTTGGATCCTAGCCATTATCTGTGATATGGTGTCAATACAGCATTCATAAAACTGTCAGAAGTTTTTATTTTCTAGTATTAAAAAGCTCGTTGGCATGTATTGTTTGTACCCTGCTAATTGTTTTATTTCCCGACACCGTATATTCAGTATCTATCTCAGCCAGCATATATAGATATCGCAAGTAATGCATTTGCAGAATAAAGAGCTCTTTCTGTGATATTTGATAGCTGATAACCATCCCATACTACCATAGTGCACAGACTGTACAATTGTGTGAATTTCCAGATGCCACCCCCCCCCTTGGTGTATGCTTTTTCTATCATGCCATAAAGAATTAAGAGTTGAAAGGGACCTCAGAGGTCATTGAGTCCACTCCCTGGTACTATACAGCAATATGCACGTACAGCATCCCTGACTGACGCTTATCTATCCTCTGATCGATGACCTCCCATAAATGATAGTACATCACTGGCAAGGCAGTCTGTTCTGCCATCAACTAGTTATTACCGTTACCCCTATTAGTTAGTCAAAATTTACTTTCTTGTAATTTCCATCATTGGTTCTTCCTGTTTTTTGAAGCAAGAGAGAACAAGTCTGCACAATCTGCCTAGTGAGAGGTTTGAAGATATTTGAAGTCCCCAAGTATGTCTCCCCTTAGTTTTCCCTTCTCCAAGCTCAACATATCCAAGTCTTTCAATCTTTCCTTAAAAGGTATGCTTTCCAAACTCCTTACCTTCCTAGTCACCTTTCTCTGGATAAGCTCTAGAATGTCAGCATCCTTCTTAATACATAGTGTCCAAAAATGGATACAATACTCTAGAGCAGGGGTCGCCAACCCCCGGGCTGAGGACCAGCACTGGGCCGTGAAGGTACCGGGCTGCGGGGGGGGGGCGCCTCCCTCTCCCCCCTGCAGTGTGGCGCTCACTGTGGCAGCTCTGCACCTGCGCAATTGCCAGTGTTTTTGCCAGTGCCCATGGCTCCCTCTCCTCCCCCTCCCCACAACGTGGCGCTTGCTACGCCGGAGCGATTGGCCGATTCGCTCAAGCCTAGGCCCGCAGGAGGGAATGTTTTATAACATAATAAATATGCACTTGTTTCTCAGTTGTTACATAAAACCAAAAATCTTTCCTTCAGCTATTGGCTTCACAGAGAACTTGTATTTATTTTCCATCCCAATGATAAGTGCCTGAAACTGCAGAAAACGTTATTTTCAGCAGACTGTCATATGGAATACAGTTGCAGGGGCAATACAGAACACTGTCTTTCCCATTGGTATTTGTGAGTAGCATAGTTTCGCTACTCCACATTATTGTAATGTGGAGTATCTTTATTTTTAAATTGCCTGTCCTAGAGGCCGAACCCTTGGTACTACTCTAACTTGGGCACGCTTTGGCAGTCCTTTAAAAACAAACTTTCAAGATGTGCTCAACACTGAGAGAAACCTGATGCTGCACCTGATTCACCAAGGTATTTGGTGAATCTGCCCAAAGTATTTCTGAGAGTCGTAGTCTAGAGCAGTGGTCCCCAACCCCCGGTCCGGGGACCAGTACCGGTCCGTAGATCAGTCGGTACTGGGCCACGGCTCCTCTTTGTCCTCCTCCCCGGCTGCTGCCTTGGGGGCTGCCCTGCCACTCTGCCACCAGCTCACCTTTGGCGCTCTCTGGTGGCTGCCATGGCTTGGGCTCCCTGTCAGCTTGGCATTGCGCAGCTGCTGCTGGCAGCACTCCTCAATGGGCAGCAGGAAAGCAAGTGGAGCAGGGCCTCAGGCAGCGGCAGCGATGTCCCTTGGCAAAAGTCTACCCCCCCCCCCAGGCCTCAGTAAAATTGTCAAGCGTTGACCGGTCCCCGGTGATAAAAAGGTTGGGGACCACTGGTCTAGAGGAGCAGGATGAGAGACTGCTGAGCAGCAAGCGGGGGAGAGGAAGATCAGCTCTCCAGTCAGAAGCTTTCCTCCTTTTTTGTTTGTGTTGTAATTTTTTCTTTGAATTGGGATCTGCTTTACAACCCCATTGGGAAAAAAAAGTGGAGTATGAATGAATAAACTAAGGCTCCCTTACTCCACAGTGAAATTCAAAGAATAGTTGTGATCACACTAATTTTTTGAAAGTTATGAAAGGACCATCTTTGCTTCCTGAGCAAATACACTTGAATGCCTCCAAAATAATATGTGTACTGGGGCACTTAAAAGTTTCCTTTAATTAGAATGGCTAATAGTCAGCTCTTAATTATAGCTGCTCTAGTAAGCCCACGTGTAACTAAATGAGGAAGATGGAAAGAAAAAGAAGAAAAGGAGGAAATTGAAATAGGGGAATGAGTCCTGAGTTATTTTTAAAGAGAGTTAACATTGTCCACTTGCTAATGGAACACTAGAATTAAGCAACTGTTACTGTGCATCGTTCATGCTTGAAGGGAACAGCAAGCTGAGATGAGCACATTAGACCTAAGCAACACCATGTACTTTAGCAGGTAGCATTTGGCTTTGCTATTCAAGCAGGCAGCAGAAGTTAGGCTGTTTCTGTACACTGTTTTGGGCATGTCAGTATGAATTCAGAGATATTTACTTCAGAGTAAACCTCCCTGGGATTCAGCTACACACATGTCTTTTGCCTTTATTATGAAAGAGGGGAGTTAATTTGCATTGTGACAAATAAGAAAAGGCAAAAACAAAATGCAAATCCTTTGCAATTTTACCTGACCACCCCATCCCTCACATAGTACAACATTAAAGTGTTTATGTAGCCTGGAGACATAGATAGCACAATACTGTGACAATGAGCTCACATCAGATATCCTGTTTCTCGTGACTACCTTTTCTCTACTTCCACATACAGGGTGAATGTAATTGAAATTGTCCAGTGTTGTAACAGAATGCATGGCCTTCTTCAGTTAGCTCTTTGAAATATTGATGGTCAGTGCTATTTCAGGGTCTCCACCTGTGAGATGCTATATACAAAGCAGTGAAGGTACAAAGCAGATGTTGTGAAACAATTCACTCCAAACCAGACTGCTATCTAATATTAAATGTCACAACTGAAATTGACAAGATTCTTCTAAAGATCTTTCTTCCAGTTGCAAGCATCTCTCCATCAGACACACATACCAGCTTTCCTAAATAAGCATATATATTTTAAAAGGTATATTGCTAAACTATGACATGGAAAGTAGCTAATCATACACAGTATTCTAAATGAGACCACACCATAGAGCGTTACAATATCAGCCATTTTATTCTTATCCATTTACTAATAGTCCCTAACACTGAGTTTGCCTTTGCCATGGCTGCAGCACCCTGGGTTGACACTTTCATTGAGTTTTTCACTACGACCCCAATATCTTTTTCCATTTCCATCTCAGTAAGGTCAGACCCCATTGATCTATACTTTAAGTTGAGATTGTTGTCCCACTGTGCATCATTTTACACTTACCAACACCAAACTTCACTTGCCTCATTGCCTCCCACTTACCTGGTTTGTAGAAGTCCACTTGGAGCTTTTCACAGTCAGACTTGGCTTTCACCATTCCTGACTATTCAAAGAAACTTCTCCATGGTTGTCTAATCAATAGTGCTATTGAGGCATCCCTATCCACTGGAGCATGCCAAACACTTGAAGCATGCTAAACAGCTAGAGCTGCATACACAGAGCCCTTTTTATAAACCTGCCATTCTACCAATCAGCTATTTAAAAGAGATAAATGAATGGAGGGATTGAATTTATTCCCTACATGGTCCTTCTGAGCAGCTGGCCACCAGCTCCTGTTTGCCTCTTCTCCTCTCCTTCTTTTAATTTAATACCAGTAGGAAACTGAACCTTGCACAGGTACTTTAAACTTTCCTCTCATCATTTTAATTTTTAAAAATTCACTGCTCTGAAACTAGTTGTTCCTGCCCATCTAACTATCTCCAGCACTGTGAACAGAAGCTCAAGATGGGCTGCATGCTGTCACACAACTTTTTGATTTCCCTCATCACTTGATTTTTTGAATTCAGTGATCTAAGACTAGCAGTAGTCTCATAGCACTAGACTCATGTGACTTGTAAAAAAATAAAATTTAAAACAATGAGGAAAAATGCAGAACAACAAAAGAAAACCAACAGACATGTATGGTAAAAGCAAGATAAAACACTCATGTGTAATAGGCCAGTATCATACAGCCAGAATGGTTCCACAATATTCACTCTCTATAGGCATCCTCAGTAGGTTCATTCAGAAGTAACTCCCAGTTTATTCAATGGACCTATTTGGCTAAAGATGTGTAAGTGCATGCTACAAACTACTTCTTTAAAATCTCCACCACACTCATTCTGGCCATCAGCAAAGCAGTATTTCTTTCCCTCTGTGGCTATCTCCAGTAAAATATCTCTCCCCAGGGTCCTTCATGCGCCTGCCTTCCACCTGACTTTTATTTATTAGATTTTTATTCCACCCCTCCTGGGGAGGAGAGAGGCTGTAAATATTTATTTCTTCCTGGGATTTGAAGGAATTGCTCATTAGTGCTCTGATTATAACTGCACCATTACAAATATGTGAAAATGAATAATAAAAGAAAAAATGAACAATCTCTTTAGCTATGATGCCTAGAGTACTTATTAAAGCTAGCTATGCTGATGCATATGGGTGTACACTCTCATATGCACTGCTTAGGTGTCAGGATCTGCCTTGTCCCAGCCTCAGTTTCCTGAAGGGCTGATAAGCATCTCCCTTTGTATTCCTAAGTTTCTTGCATCCAGAGATTCCACAGGAAGATCCCCTGCCCTCCATTCAGCATCAAGCTCCAATAACAATGTGATCAGTTTCTTACTGAATGTGAGAATGTACATCAAGATATGCACATCAAAGCCCACAGAGTAAGTGTTTCTGTTTGTTGTGGCAGTTTGGACCCAACTGAACTGAGCTATAGTCCATGAAATCTTTATAATTAGAGAATCTCTCTGGATAATCACAATGCCTGATATGTTTACTTTTCCTCATGGGCAATTATGAAAATCGTTTCTATGAATCACTTTGTTCAGTAAAATTTAAAATTTTAATCATGTTAAAAATAATTTGCCTCTATGATATTGGGCTTCACAATATAATATAGACTAATATACAAATTCAGTACAGACCTATATTTTTAGAAACGAGTGTTCAGATACTCTGACCTTTCCCTTTTCTTGCTGATGCTTATGTTACCGAAATTAGAGAACTGATCAGGGAATTTGGCTAGTGAGAGAGGTAATGACAGGAACTCCACCACTGCATACCAGAGTTATTCCCTTAGAAACTCAAAATGAACCAGACTGAAATAAATGAAAGTGATTTTTATTAAGAAGAACAATTTAAGGTCAACTAACAAACCTGCACACCAAAACCAGCAAATATGTATACAAGAATGTACACTGAAGAAGACAGGGTTGAATGGGTATAAGAGAAGTAGTATGGGTGGGGAACATAGCTTGATATGAAAATGTCTATGGAAGAAATAACTAGCATCTCTGGAAAAAAGTGTAACCTACAAGTATATACATATGTACATACTGGATCCAAGAACACACACAGAGAAGATGGAGGCAGGCCCACATGTAGTGGGAATGTGCAGAGAATTCCAGAGAGCACACACACATTGATAGGTGTTGGTGTCCTGCTTCAATGGGAAATGTGTATCCTTGATCTAAGATTGGTACCTTAGCTCCTAAAACAATGTACTTGTGATGATTGCTTTCTAGGCATACAATGGGCTTGTCCATTTTGAGACAAAACCATGGGCAAAAGAATTGATGTTTCTCAAAATGGGAATAATAACTGTGATTGCCAATGAGTGGATCTTTAATGAATCTCCCAGGAAAAGAAACCAAAACCATGATTGCATTACCTGAATCAAACTCAAAATGCTTTCTTGATACCCCTTGGATTGTAGGACAGGATTCTGACTAGATGAGGCAGGATGTTAGTGATTATCTAATTGCGTTTTGGAGGTAAGAGGGGGTGGAAATAGTTCAGGGTTGATGGAATTAGTAATACCTTTAGAAGTTTTATTGCCCAACAGTTATGCATTGTAATTTTTTTAGTCAGGAGAGAAGTCAGCAATTAGCTATCCCCTGTGGGCCCACAATGATCTAATCCAATTCCTGGAAGCATAACATTTGGTTGGTGTGTACAGTTCTTGCTTGAGAGCAGACTGCACAATTTGGTCAATCTGGATACAACTGACATTAGTACATTTTAGCCAGGCAAGGTGATTGCAGGGCAATGCAATGCAATATGAATGTGATGTCGAAGAAAGGTTTTTATAAGCAAACTGTCCCTCTAAGGCTTATTATGCACGGCGGTGAAACGGCAGCATGGAGAATGCGGAGGAGGAAGAAGCAAAGCAAACCGCTTACACACGGGAAGGAATGCAACGGCAGCAAAACCCAGAGTATCCGATTATGCACACGGTTACTCCAGAGCCGCTTCTGGTTGCACCCTGGTCCCGGGAAGCTCCACTTTCTTCCGCATCTCACTAACACAGCTTTTTCGGCGACATACATTGACTCTGCGCCCAGTTGCTACCTGCAGCATGCATAATTAGTGATTTTATCCGCCGCCATTCCACCCCGAATGCGGACCTTCCACTCCGTGCATAATGGGCCAAAGTGAGGAGTTGGTCTGGCCATTAACACTCTTAGTCATTATTATGTGACCTACTTGTCCAAACGATCCACCTTCTGACAGATTCTTGTTGAAGGTTTATTCATACATTACATTTTTAACTTAGGCAGCCACATTATCTCCCAAATACCTCTCCAACAAACTGTCGTATTCTATTCATAGTTAAAAATCATTACTGCATTTCAGTATTGTAGGTGGATAAAACTCCAGGATCCAGTATGCAGTAAAAGATTAGATTTGGGATATAAACACTACTTTTGTGGTTAGTTATGCTGTGCCAGTGGTGCCTACTCTCAAACCAAAATGTTACATATGTTCATGCTCCGGTGGTTTAGTATGGAGCCCTAGCGAGATCAAATTTCTCCCTATGTCAACACTGTGACAAGCCAATACATTAAAAATAGTGGTTTTGTGGAAGGTACTTTAAACTGCTTCCTGTGGTGGCTGACTCCACATAGTGAACCATTCATTCGCAGCTCTTAACCACATGGATATTTTTATTTTTTTTGCTACCACTGTGCCACAATGCAAATCATCCTGCTGAGTAGAAACAAGAACTGGCCTTCTGGAAGTGTCTTGATATGTAGTGCCACCTACAGGTTGGTTTTGTCTTCTATAGTCTTAATAATGTGAATATTTGGATTATTAATTCTTAGTTATCCAATATTTTATTTATTTATTCATTCATTTACTCAAAACATTTGTATCCTGCCTTTCCACAAACTAAGCCCTCGAGGTAGCATATTTTACTGCATTTGTCTTGGGCAGTAAAACTTTTTCACTAATAGTACAGGCAGTAGGAAAGTCGAAGGGAGAAGCCGGGAGAGAGAGAAAGCAGAACCAATATTCAACTGACCCCAACAACAACTGGTGAAGGCAGTAAAAGCCGGGGGTCAGCTACAGCTGTGAATTTCCTGTCATTAAATATTCTCCCTCAATTTAGGTCTGAACACCTAGCCAAAACTGAAAGACATCGAGTACATAGTTTGGCCAATCGGGGAACGTAATAGATCTTTCTTAAGCTATGAGCCACTGTGACATGGCAATTAAAATGTTAAATAAGCCTGAGGCAACCCAGGCCCCATGCTCCTCTTCACTGGATCAGTTATTCTCTCTCAGCGTCATCTATCTCTGACCTGTTATGAGGATAAAATGGAGGAAGGGAGAACCATGTCTGCTGCCCTGATCTTCTTGAATGAAGGGGGAGAAGAAAATGAAATATATTAACTAGGGAGACCTGCTGTCCTCCAAAGTGGGAGCACTTCCTGTGCCTCCCTTTCTGCCAGCTTTGCCTGCTGCTACTCAGCTGGGCGTGGGGTTGAAATTCTAGAGGAAATGCTTGTGTGATTGAGCAGCTGACTGCATGTTGGGGACCATAGTTACTTTCGTTGTGACACCATCATGTACAGGTGACATTCTAGCATTTGCCCAAAATTCCATGGTTAAAGGACACTGCTGGTGTGGGCCCCCACCTTATGGTAAGTCTTCTGCCAGTTGGGACTACCATGAGCACTGTGCCACTGCTATTGTTTCCAAAACCTGTGTGTGTAACTAACTACTGTGCAACAAATTAATACCAGCCAGTTATTTGGAGTAAGTTTCTATTGCCATGGTTGGAACGATGTGTCATAGGCCCCATGGTCAAGTTAACAAGTGTGCGGTGTAACTTTCATTCCAGCAACCGATACACTGTCACCATAGTGGCAGTCATTGGCAGAGATTAAATTTGCAAAGGGAAGCAGAGCGCTAAGCTGGTTAGAAGAATAAAATAGCTCTATTTCAGCCTTTCTTGCCTTTTTTTACCATTGAGAAACCCCTGAAACATTCCTCAGACTTCGAGAAACGCCAGAAGTGGCACTGTTGTGCATACGTGATTGGGAAGCATAGCTGTATGCACACCCACTTGGGGCCACTCCCCTTTCTGCCCCCTCCATGCCCATCATTGGCCATTGTGGGAGGGGGATTGACATGACCATATATGGTCATATCACCCAATAAAGAGCCATCAAGAAACCACAGGGCCATGAAGAAAGCCTGCGCTATTTAGAAGAGAAATAACTTGGAATAGAAAGAAGAAGAGCTGGTGGGTTGTTCCTCACTTTTTACTACCCAAAGGAGTTTTAAAGCATCTTACAATTGCCTACCCCTCCTTTCCTCACAATAGACACCCTGTGAGGTAGGTAAGGCTGAGAGAGCTCTGAGAGAACTGTCAGTGGCCAATGTCATATAGCTGGCTGCATGTGAAGGAATGGGGAATAAAATCCAGTTCTCCAGATTAGAGGTTGTCACTCTTAACCACTACACCAATCAGGCTCTCAGAGAGATTCCTAAAACAGAGAGAGAATGTATTTCCTAACTGTCTAACTGCCCTGTTGTTCATTCTGTATGTTGTTTCTGTTCTTTTCTGGAGGTAAGCAAGGTGGAAGTATGCTCAAAGGAGAAGAAAGCCTCCAATTGAGCCAATCTGGACATAGGGAACTATGTAAAAAATATCAGGAAGTTCCTAATTTACTATGCTAAATACACATCTCCACTGATGCCCCCTGTGGGCTATGCTTCTTAGGCTGTTGAATCATGCACACTACAGATCTTGTACAGCAGGAGCAACAGGCAAAGAACCTGGGAAACTATTCCATTGACTTGGAAGAAAAACAGTAAGGTAAGCCATTTCTATTTTCATAAACCTCGAGTTATTCACTTGCCAGGCCAGGACCCTGTTGTCATTGCTCAGTTCAAATATTTTATTCTAACTTTGTATGCATACACAGGCTTACCTATTCTTATACTTTAATTTTAGTTGATTAAAGGTGAATGTTCAACACATAGATGGTTTTGTTTTTTGTTCTTTGTTCCTGGTATTGGTGAAGGACATGCGAGACAGAAGATCACTATGGAGCCCACCACAGAGTCCCTTGCAGCGGGCTGATTGTGTATGGAAGAGCAGCAAGTCTGAAAATGAGAACCCAGGTTGCAGTCTGGATATTACAGGCATCATATAACTGAAGAGCAGAGAAAAGAAATTCAGTCCCATCATATAAACTATCAAACACACACACGTTTTCAGTCTTGCATTGGCTGCATACAGAACTATCCAAGCATTTTAGATTGCTTTAGGCATTTTCAGTCTGAAACACAGAATATGCATGACATGACAGGACTTTCTAATGAAAAGAAGTTAATCTTAACAATGCTTCTGAAGTAGAGCATATATCAATTCAACCTCAAAGGGCATGATTCAAAAGCAAAACTCCTAGCCTACCTAAGGGAAATACTCTTTGCCGTTAGAGAGATCCATTGCACTACACTACTCAAAGCGCTACTGCAGTAAACTGCTATAGACCTGAACTACACATTATGTGTGGGTACATGTCTCCCCCCCAGTAGATGGAGTGTTTTTTTTTGGGGGGGGGGGAAACTGAGCAGGAGATGGAAAGCCTAGAGGAGGAGGGGATGCTTAATTAGTTATCTTCCTGCTGTTTGCCTAATGAAAATCAGGGATGCGTAAGGACAAGTTTTCTCTCCTACCCATGGGAGAAAGGATCCCATTCTTTTTTTCAGCAGGTGAAAAAGCATTCTAGCCAGCCTTTTTTGAGATGGCAAATGTGTTTGGACTTTATTTTTTATTTTTTTTTATTTTGATTTATAGACCACCACTCTCAGCCCAGCCGTCTTGTGGTGATTTACAAAATATCAGTAAAAATCACAAAATATGAAACATATAAAAACCCTTTGGGACTTGGCTTAGTCCTGAGTCCCTCCAGAGAAATAGAGCTGCAAAGTAACAGAGTGTTTGAACATATGCGGCTATTAGTTATTTTTGTGGATGAGGTACAGATCCAGACTCACAGCACTTTGAGGTTTAAAAGAAAAAAGTTTTACTAGGAAACATTATACATGAAAATGTATCATATTCATCTGCTTCAGTCTCCTTACTGAAGCAAAGTACTAAAGCTGAAAAAGTAGTTACGAAAGCAGCACACTGCAAGTCTCTTTGGGCTAGGCTGCAGGTGGACTACATGCAGAAAGCCTTAATGGAGGATGCTGCTCCTTGCTTCAGAATACACCCACTGATTTGTTCTTGTTCTGCCTGAAGAAGCAGGAAGTGGGGGACCCACTTTAAATCCCCAGAGCACATGGCTCAGAATTCCCTGCAACCTCTCCAATGACCATTTGATGCCACTAGAAAGCACACAGATACAGCTCATCTACTTGAATAGCTTAACAACAGCCCTTCAAGGCTGACTTCACCAAATTACTTGCTGATTGCAATTCCAACAATATGGAATGAAAGAGTCAAGCAGTCCATTCCTGATGCAGCCTCCACAGCCTCTTTTCAGTTAAAAAAAAATGAAGAAGTACACTAAGATGACCAGATTTTTACAAAGATAAAGCAGGACACCATTCTAGAAGGGGGCCAGCCCAGCCTGAAGGTCACAGGGGCGGAGGTGGTAGCCCGGGCCCGGCTGAGCCCCCTCCCTCCTTCCCTCCGGATGGGCTCACCTGGCCACCGGCGAGGAAGTTCACTTCTCTGGGAGGAGGAGGAAAAGGGGTGAGGGGGAGAAGACAGTGGGTGGGTGTCTGGAGCTCCATCCCCACAGCCTCCCTTGGTCAGTCACCACAAGCGAGGCACACCTGGGGAGCCACACTCTGCCCTCCCGCCCACCCACCTGTCACTCTCCTCCAGCTCCTTGCGGTCCATGTGTGGCCCGCCGCCGCCAGCAGCAGCACGGGCAGCAGTAGCTGCCAGAGGTGCAGGCTCCACACCGGTGAGGTGAGTGCAAGCAGCAGCAGTAGGAGCAGGCACTGTCGGGCACCTCCTCCTCCCCCACCCGGCAGCATCATTGGGTGGCCCTGGAACTGTGGTGCATGGCCAGTGCAGTGGGCTGGGTGGCGCGAAAGAGGCTGCCCCCCAACAATGGCCAATGGGGCAAAGGGCTCGGGGGGCGGAGGAGCCAGCTCGAGAGGAGCCTGGAGCCCACACGGCAGTGGCCGCAGTCTCCTTGGTGCCACTCACCCTTGAGGCTCCTCCTGACTCCCCGCAGCGGAGCCCTTGAGAAGGACTAGCACCTTAACTTGGCCCAGCCCAAACAGGAGCGGGGTCAATACTGGGCCTCTCTCACCTCTGTGGCTCCTCCGCTCTTCCTCTCCTCAGACCCAAGCTGTGTCCACGCCGTGGTTGCCAGGGGAACAACTGCCTATCTGCCCCAGCCGCATCCCCCTCAGCCATTGGCAGGACCCAACTGCCAGTCACCCACCCTTCCCACGGCCTGCAGGGGTTAGTCCCCTTGTTCTCACCTCAAAACGTTGCACGTGCAGACTTACCGAGCCTTTCCAAGTGCAGGACGTCACATGGGGCAACGTTTGGCCTTGGAGAAGGCATGGCCGGGGCCGGGCAGAGCCACACCAAGACTAGGTGCTGGCTAGGCGGGACTTTTAAAGACCGCGGCGGGACGTGGGACTTTTTCCCAAAGGCATAAGTGTCCCGCGAGAATCAGGACACATGGGCAGATCAGTGTACACCCCTGATTCTTTCCAGAGAACTTTCTAAATTATAATATGAAGTTGCTCTAAGTGACTTCTGGTTGAGCAGAAAACTATAAGAATGGTGGGAAGGGGCTATCTAAATCTCTCCTTTCAAGCTGTTCACAAAGATATCCACCCCACACACTGCTGTTGTCCTGAAAGGTTATAGATAGCCATATTTTTTTCAGTCTTTGGGACAGAAGCAGCTTGGCACAGAGAATTTTGAGTGGGTGGTGTCAGTTCTCTGCCGTTACTTTATGCCGTAAAAGAGAAACTTCAGGGAGGGGGGGAATCATAGCACTAGACTGAACATATAATTTCACCCTACACTGGTGTCTTCATAGATGTTGGACTCTTTTGTTTGATGCCCTCTTTTGTGAAACACATTTGTACCAGATCAGGTTGAAAGCAGCCCTGGCCAGTTATTGTTTTGGCTGCACTGTAATGGCATTTTACTATTGCTCAAGAAATATTGTTACCATTGATGACATATATGCTATTATGCCTGTAGCAAAATGCAAGTTCCAAAACACCAGATGGCAATTCTGTTTCACATCAAGAGGTCACTAAAAGGCCTGCAGAGAGGATCATCATGATGGACCTTGTGCCAGAATGGAATTACATACAGGGCTCTACCTCCAGAAGCAGTGCTAAACTCCACATGTGATCACTGAATTTCCAGACATGTGGGCTACTTTATCCCTAGTGTGCTGTTAGCAGAAGAAGGAAGAACAAAGGCCTGTTCTGCGGTGCAAAACCCATGCATCGTTTCCAAGGCACATAATTTTGACTATTACAGTTAAAAGCTTATCTCTAAGTACGTGACTCAACTAGCAGTGTGACTGAATAGTAGTTTCTATGCAGCATAAGATGGCAGCTGTAAATCCTTCTCTTTTGCAAGACAGCTGGGTTGTTCTGATGCTATAGCATTTTATTTATCTCATGCAGTTTACTTCATTTGTCATCTGCCTTTCTCACTAAGGCTCAAGGCATACAGCTGAGCTTGCCACTAGAAATGGCAGTATTGTGTGTTTGTGTGTCTGTGTGGAGGGGGGCTCTACTGAAAGTTATCTGGCTTTTAGAGCTGCTTTTCCTCATTAGTATAAAATTACTTTTACTTTGGTTCACACACAGGACTGAATCTTGGCCTTGACAGAATGACACTTTTGATTCATTATTGTGAGCTCCACATCTGAAATCATCCTAACCCTGCCCACTAAATAAAGCCGTAAGGGCTTAGGGGGAGGAATTAGGGCGGGCTCTGTCTGGGATGAGGAAGGGTGCCGATTGGCCCAAACCGCCTCCGCCGCGTCAGACCACCGGCCAGGCCGCTGGCTAGGCTCCCTGGCCTAGCGCCCACTGTATTGTGATTACAGCGGGCTTGCTTACTAGTTATTATATATTATCAGGAGCTTCGTATTTTGCATGCCACCAACCAGTTCTTATTGTAATATTATTATCACATCAAAATCACAAGATGTCATAGTCCCATTGTATACGGCACTGGTCAGACCACACCTGGAGTACTGTGTGCAGTTCTGGAGGCCTCACTTCAAGAAGGACGTAGATAAAATTGAAAGGGTACAGAGGAGAGCGACGAGGATGATCTGGGGCCAAGGGACCAAGCCCTATGAAGATAGGTTGAGGGACTTGGGAATGTTCAGCCTGGAGAAAAGGAGGTTGAGAGGGGACATGATAGCCCTCTTTAAGTATTTGAAAGGTTGTCACTTGGAGGAGGGCAGGATGCTGTTTCTGTTGGCTGCAGAGGAGAGGACACGCAGTAATGGGTTTAAACTTCAAGTATAACGATATAGACATCAGGAAAAAAAATTTCACAGTCAGAGTAGTTCAGCAGTGGAATAGGCTGCCTAAGGAGGTGGTGAGCTCCCCCTCACTGGCAGTCTTCAAGCAAAGGTTGGATACACAGGGGCTTTTTGCACGCCTTCAAAATCGCACAATGGTTGCCAATTGGAAACGCTATTGATTTGCCATAATGCACGACGTCGTAGACAATCTGCCACACACCTGAAACCAATCTGCAAAAAGCGCTTCCTTGTAGCGCTTTCAGGGGAATCCCAAAAAGTGGATTCACCCTCCGGAAAGCGCTACACTCTTGCAAACAATCTGCAACACTAGCAAAAAAGACCTGTGCGTTAACATTGTTGCGGTTTCTTCAAAGTCCCTCCTCCTGAGCCTGTCCTCCAAACTTCCGGCGAAGCGATCACCATTTTTTTTTCTCCGAGCGAGCGGGGATAAACGCACCAGCGAGCCTCTTTCTGTTTAGAGGCTTCCCTGGCTTCAGTCCTTCACCTTTAGTCACTAAGCACAAACCACAGAAAATCCCGTTTGCTGAAATAAAGTCCCTTTATTTTTTACACATTAATTCAGCCGAAAATCGGGCCCGTGAGAGGGGGGGGGGATTTTTTTTTTTCACTCGAGGCAGCGTGGCAACGATCATACGATCAAACGACAGCTCACATTAGGCAGCTGGATGGGTCTCTCCGTTGCAACGAATCTACACAGATTCGTTACAATGGGTCTGTTTTTTTTAAAAAAACCTTTCTTAAAGGGAAAGGGGCTGTTTGGGAGCATGCTAACGGCTGCCCATTGGCTGCTTGACCGCCAGGGGCGGGACGAGCTTGGCAATAGCGCTTCCTTTCTAGCGATTTCTGCCGAGACCGGAAGCTGTGGGAAACGCTACAAAACGCAACTGGATTCCACTACAAAGGCAGGTATGCATAACGACGAATTCCACTATTTTAAATTGCGATTTTTCATTCAGTGACCAATTTGCAACAAAGATCCCGGTGCGTAAAGCCCCACACTTTTCTTAGATGCTTTAGGATGCTTAGGGCTAATCCTGCATTGAGCAGGGGGTTGGACTAGATGGCCTGTATGGCCCCTTCCAACTCTATGATTCTATGATTCTATGATTCTATTATAATATTACTAGTTTCAAAGCCCATTTATAAAAATGAGCTTTGAAAGGGGAAAATGGGGAAGGGTAAGGGACAGATATTCTGATTAGGAAGAATAATCAACCTGTTTTTTCTGGTAAGACAAGAAGAAGGGAAGAACAAACACCCTTGCATTATACAAACAGACACCTGTTAAGTGGCATCACCTCCTGGTTGTTTGCAGACAGGCTGGCCAATGGCAGGTCTGTTTCTCGCTCAGCAATGTGGTATGTGTAGCAGCTAAAAAGTAGCACATTAAACAAAAAAGGTAGGCCATTTCACTGGATAAATTATACATAGTCATGTGTAACCATATTTATGTACAAGCTTGATAAAGTAGTTCATTTAATGTATGTAGGCCCAACAATAATACCTAGTGGCTAACAAGCAACCTTCCCTCACCATCATGGCAGTGGTTGATCATATGAACACCACTTCATTTTTCAATAGTACAGGCACTCTTGGACTAGTGTGGACAGGTGCAGTTTGGGACAACATTTATTTCCTGCCCATGGACAATGATCCTCCAGGCCTTCCTGTCCTCTACCATTTCCCAGAGCCCATTTAAGTTCGCACCTACTGCTTCAGTGACTCCATCCAGCCACCTCATTCTCTGTCGTCCCCTTCTTCTTTTGCCCCAATCGCTCCCAGCATTAGGCTCTTCTCCAGGGAAACCTTCCTTCTCATAAGGTGGCCAAAGTATTTGAGTTTCAATTTTCTGCTTTACAAATTGTAAACAAGAGAGAGAGAGTCCAAGGTATTGCAATCAAACCCCTTCATGACAAAGAAAACCCTAAACCACCTTAAAATAAACACATCAAACAGATAATTCTATAGGAATTTCCCAGATGACTAATATTTTTGCTATAGGTATGTTGAAAAATCCTAGAATGATGCACAAAATCCCCCCTCCCCCATTTACTTCTACTGTTCTACAAAGCAGCAGCCGGAGCATAGTCAGGTGGGAAGATGCTTCTCATAGGGGACTACTTGACAGCCCTAAGGAAGAAGATGATAGTTGTGCACCTTTCCCTTTCACCAACCATCCCCTGTGCCCTGTGGGAAAATATTGCCTTTCAGAGTCTTCCAAAAAGGCCATTCAGGGCAGGGGGCTGCAATACTAATTCAGTCATTTATACTTGGATTTGCTTTCTCCCCTCTACGCAATGCCAATATAATACCTTTCTCCCCTCCATCAATGGAGCCTCCTTCGGGTAGGGAAAAGCGGCATATAAGAACCAACTCTTGTTCTTGTTCTTGTTCTTGTTCTTGTTCTTGTTCTTGTTCTTGTTCTTGTTCTTGTTCTTGTTCTTCTTGTTCTTGTTCTTCTTGTTCTTCTTCTTCTTCTTCTTCTTCTTCTTCTTCTTCTTCTTCTTCTTCTTCTTCTTCTTCATCTTCTTCTATGATCCAAACCTTATTTCTCATTTCTTCCCTACAATTGTGATATCATGGGTATTTATCAATTCATCTAGCTGGGCTGATGTGCTTTGAGGGAGGGAGCAGGAAGAGGGAGGGAGCAGGAAGAGGCTGGCCAGCCATGCCCTGTGACACCATGGGTGCAATGCTGCTCCTCATGGCTCAGCTTGCTCCACTGGGCCTCTGCACTCCAAGGTCTCTAGCCACTGGGGAGCAGCCTCCCCTAGCTGGGTCATCATGCACTCTGAGGCATCCTGCCCTCTGGGGTTGAAGAGAAGGTCCCATACTCCACAGCACCATGGGTGTGATGCCAGCCCTGGTGGCCCAGATTGCCTCTCTGTTATGATGGACTCTGATATTAGTGTATATATATGTATATGTGTCTTCTTCTTCTTCTAGATAATAAATAGTATGCATTGTGTGAAATGAGCACTGCTAATTCAAGTGATAGCCCCTAAACTATGGCTATGTAAACATACATCAATAGCCATTACTTTGAGGAATGGGAAGGCGACTGTAAGCTGCTTTGAGCCTCCTTTGGGTAGGGAAAAGCGGCATATAAGAACCAACTCTTCTTCTTCTTTGAAAGATTCCATTTATGTTTTCTTTCTAGTCCAGGTAAAATATCATTCAAATAATGGGATATCAGTTATTTGAAAGAGTTTTGTAGACGTCCTTTCTGTAAAAAGGATATGAACTTTTTTCATCAATATATCTAATTCTCATTATGACCCCTTCTAGAGATCTGAGCCAGCCTCTTTAGAGGATGTTGTATGGGTCAGTGGCAAAGCATTGCTTGGCATGCAGAGGATCCCAGCAATCTAACCCCCCAGGAAGCAACTGCCAGTCAATGCTGACCTTGCTGGCCCAGACGTCTGATTCAGTATAAGGCAATTTCATGTATTCATCTGTTCAAGACAGATATTTCTGCAACCCTGAGGAAAGCCCCAGATTTTCAGTGGGACGGGGGAAACTGAAATTGTAAAAAATACAATGGAGATTAAAGCCTGCTAAATAATTGAAGCACAGCCTGCAACACCAGTTTTGGGAGAGGTGTACAAATCTAATTAATTGAATTGAATTGGGGGCCAGAGGGGGGGGTGAAATAGAATGGGAGTGAGAGTGAGAGAGAGAGAGAGAGAGAGAGAGAGAGAGAGAGAGAAAGAGCAGTGGCTTCTATAACGGTTGTATGACTTGGCCTAGCCCAGTAGCAGCCAACACACCAATCTTGTGCTGTTGCACAATTGTTGCAACTGAAGAGTTGCCAGTATGAGGCAATGTGAGAATGCTAAGAACGAATGTAATTCAGTGTTTAAGCTAGGATCTAGGAGACCCAGGTTCAAATCTCTACTTTGACATTGAAACTTGCTAGGTAACCTTGGACCAGACACATGTTTGCAACCTACATGTATCTCACCGGTGATGTTATGAGGATACAATGAAGGAAAGAAGAATGATATAATCTGTTCCTGGATAGAGGGTAACTGAAGTAAAAGCAGAAGTCAGGGAGGGGACATATAAAGCACAGACTGGCTGATGAGCTGGTAGGATAGAAGAAAGCAGAGAAAGCAGAGAGGATATGGAAATTACCAGGAGAGGAATAGTGTGGAGAAAGGCTTACAGGGGGAAACAAAGGTCCTTGTGGGTTCCCTACTTGTTATCTCTTAAACATAAACCTAAATTCTTTGAACCTACAAGTGATCATTTTTGACAACTGCCTTTAGAACTATCTTTGGTATAAACTGCATGGAGCTTTTATTCCAACCCCAGATCGATTCAGTCCCTGCCCTCTACACAGAATGCGATTTCCGTTTGGATTTGGGGCGATTTAAATTTTCCTTCTGCAGCAAGAAGGATTGATCAAATTATAAACCTCTGTCCAGTGGCTAATACTCTTATGGCCAATTGGACATTTTTCGCCTCAGTTCATACAGAGCCAAGGATTCCTTCAGTCTAGTCCTGGGTCATTTAAGGCAGGGCCGGATTTACATGAAAAGAGGCCCTAGGCTATTCCAGTTATGTGGCCCTTTCACCTCCCATCTTTAAGTTTGTAAATTACATGAGAGATAATAAAATACATAATACTGTGATATATATCAATATGTTAAATGAAACATGCTGTGATTGGTACTAACCTTTATAAAAAATGTGGAATATAGGCTCCTCTTGATCTTGAGGCCCTAGGCTGAAGCCTAGTTAGCCTATAGGAAAATCCGGCCCTGATTTAAGGCTTCAAAGGTAAAAGCAGGTTCTTGAAATTACCCATCGCAGGTTTTTTCCATGGAAGAATGAATACATAGAGAAAAGAACAGACACACAATGTGCTTGGGCACCCCAGTCCAATAGGGTTTCTTCAGCTATTACTGTGCAAGCAGTAGATCCGTCTCAGGTAGCTAGGATTACAGCTCTACCCATCTTGTAATATCAGCTACCAGCAATAAAAGGAAATGAAGGCAGCTACCCTGGGTAATATTGACAGCTAAATCAGTGCTGGGTGCAGAATTAACTCTTACCACCAAAATAATGAACCCATACAGACACGTAACCTGGTCAGCCTTGGGTTAACAACATAGCAACCGCTAAGGAAAAGCCATATATCTTCTAGACTCATGTCAACCTCATGCAACTGCTCAAGGGAGCAGAAAACCAAAGAATGACAACAGAACCCCTAAAACAATCTCTGTAAACGATTAAATACAGTGAAAGAAAGCTTTGCAAGTTAAGGGGCCACTGTTTATACCATATAAGGGATCATATCCATTAAAACAGTAAAACTATTTCCTTTGGGCATGTTTGCAACAGTCAGTTTTGCAGATCACTGCAAAATGTCATTTCAGGCTGAAGCAAGTTATGATGCAGACCTACCCAAGTAGTGAGGCCAAGTTCCATTAAAGTGAAATGAATGTGGAGAAACTGAAAATGCAGTGTGGGCAGCAGAGAGCTGAAGCTTAAGCTTTCTGTCTCCCCAAACCCTTGAATTATTTGAAAGACCCTGCCAGTACATTTAGTAATAATAGAACATTGGGAAGATAAAAAGCAGTAGCTTTGGAAGGGGAAAAGAAATGTGGGAGAAAGGTTAAGTTCTACTCTCAAGTCCTTCAATGCTGCATTTTAAAGCCCCCACCCCCACTCACACATTAGGGATTTAGTGATGTCCCATTTCTGACACTGGGCTCTGGTACTCAGACTGTAATTTTCCCATTGTCATATGGTAGAGTTCTTTCCAATGGATGTGGTTCTGGATGTCATATCATATTTATGAGTTGTTTGCAGTCAGCATCTGACATTCATGCCATTTTGTTACGATGTCAGTAGGATCCAGCCACTGCTTATTGCTGACTGTCACTTGAATGCTGGTGTTTACTGCACTGCACAGCAATATGAGACAGGGCTGTTTGGTTCCCAGTGGAGAAGAAAGTGCCAGACATTTCAGTTATATGTTGGGGGGCTTATGCCAATGAGACAGAAATTGTTGCCATCTTGGAAAGTAGTCGGGTATTTATATTTCCTTATCCAGGCAATATTCCCCTGGTTTAGTCTGAATTATTGGCTTGCCAGAAGGGGGGAAAAACAGCATAATTTGGTCAGTACTTGGATAGGTATGGTAACATGGAACAGAAGAGGGGTTATGATCAGTTTCCTCTGTTATACCACAAGCAAAATTCAGCTTGCCTCAGGAATTTATGTTTCTAGCCATTTTATACATATTGGTGTATGCACTAAATGACAGGCCTTTGCCAAAACCTGGGGGAAAGGCCCAAAGAAGAAGAGTTGTAAAAATGTGCTCTATGTTTTTTCATTATTATTTTTTTTACTGGTGATAGTGTCCAGTAGGGTAGCGTTTACAAGACATTTTACTCTACATTTTTATTCCTATGGCTTGTCAAACATGATATTTTGGCCATGATAGATGGACCTGAGAGCAGTCACTGACCTATAATTTCAGAAATACGTTGGCAAGTAAAGATCCTTTACCAACAATTATTACCAACAAATATTACCAGTGCCAACAAATAGTTTGGCTGATTTGCATAACAGATGGATCTTTTCTTGAACTATATATTTTCATAGAGTATAAGTGGGGGCATTCCCAGATGTTACTAAGACCCAATCTATTTTGAAGAATAATCATATTATTTTCATGAATGAAGCTGCCATATTTGTTATACATCTTAACTAATGCAATTAATTCAGATGACAAATTAGACAAATCCTTGCCTTAAAGGTCTTACTATAAATTTTACTGGCAAAATGTCTTTGTTTGCTAATTTTATAGTCTGGTTGCTTCATACGGAGCCAAGGATTCCTTCAGTCTGGGCCACTTAGGGCTTCAAATGTAAAATCAGGTTCTTGAAATTATGCCTGAAAACAAACCAAAGATAGATCTTTAAAACTACTATTATTCCTCAAGGCCTTCCCCCCTACCTCCCCTCATAAAGCCTGGTGATGTATTCTGAATTAATTAACATTTCTCATAACTGTCAATAAAGGCAACAAGAACATACAATAACCAAGATGAATATGACCAGAAGAAGGACCATAGTAATCTCAGTAATGGATCATTCCATCCTTGATATAATTTTGCTTAGAGGTGGGATATGAATAATCCAGGCCATTTTAAACCCATTTCTGGCTACAGTTGTTTGCGTATGGTTGTGTTCACAATTATGAGTTGACTAGAAAGAAAGCCCATTTTACCCATGGATAAAATGGGCGCTAGGACGGCATTGGCATGGAGGCGTCTCCCGGCCGGTGGAGCGGCCTGGCTGCATGCGGGACGTGGCGAGGCCACTCCAGTGGCCAGGAGAAGGCGGCACGGGCCCCCTCCATACAGCGGGCGATAGCTTACCAGCTCTGCGGGCCCCTCCATGGGGACATCTCGGCGGGCCCCTCCACAGTGACGGCGATGGCAGTGCTGCTGGCGGTGGTGGGTGGCAGCGCGGGCTGCTTGCAGGGGCATGGGGCAGTGGCGGCGAGGTCCAAGGTGAGTGGCCGTGGACCGATGGTGGCAGAAGCGCGGGCGCGGGGCCGGGAAGCGAGATTGCGCATCAGTGGCCGGGTGTAGTGGCGGTGAGGGCGAAGGGCGCGTTCCTGGTGGCAGTGGCTGGCGGGGCGGGCCGCTCCTGGCCGCGTGGGCCAGCAGCGAGGCTAGAGGTGGTTGAGCATCGGTGGAGTCGGCAGCAGGGGCGCGGCCTCTGGGGCGGCGAGCCGTTGCAGCGGCAGCGAGCTGTTGCAGCTGCAGCTATTGCTGCAGCGGCTGTGTGGTGCGGAGGTGAGGGCGAAGACCGGGTTGGTAGCAGCGGTGGCGAGTGGTGGCAGCAGCAGCGGCAGGGCGCGCGGGCCGGCAGTAGGGGCGCGGGGACCTCTTGGGCATGCGGGGGGAGGCGGCAACGGGCGGCGAGGGGGATTGCGAGGATGTAGGCTCCCCAGGGTGGGAAAGGAGCAGGGACATCACGTCTCCAACGCAGCGTCCCTGCTCCTTACCGAAGATGGAGGAGTGTCGGCCTGGAGGCCGGCAGGCAAGGCCGGGCCAAGCGGTCAATGGGGACCTGCACTTTGTGCGGCTCCCCATTGGCCACTTGGCCCAGGATGGACACTCAGAGGGGCCAATCAGGAGCCGCTTCGCAGCTCCTGATTGGCCCCTCCGAGTTTTTATCCCGGACAGGGCCAGCCCTAACTCCTCCCAGACAGCCCTTACTGCATTATTAAGTCCGTGGCGCACTGCGCCGCGGGCAGGTTTAGAGATAAGCAGGACCAGCAAGAACTTGTGACAGCAATATATGTCACTTTGTTCTATGCTCCTCTCTTTGCACTATTCCCTTTTTTCCCCTGGCAGCCCTCCTCCTCAGTCGCCCCTCTTCTTTCCATCCCATCACACCAACCTTTATGTGCCTCATCCCCCACTCAACTTTCCCCTTTCCCCTTTCCCCATCCCCTTGCAGCCTCTTCCCAGGAAATTGCCAAGGATATGTGGGAGCAATTCAACACAGGTGAGTTGTGGGGTTGCTATCTCCAAGCCTACTCATCTTGTGCAAACAGCACAGTGGCAAATCGGCAAGGCAAAATGTGTGGTGGCTGCTTCTGTTCTCAGCCAAGTTGCAAGTCTTTCAGGCGAGTCCTGTGCTGGTAGTATCTGATGAAGAGAGCTTTGACACTTGAAAGTTCATACCCCAAAAATTTTATCGGTCTCTAAGGTGCTAATCCAACTGTTGCATGGTAGAAAGTCACTCAGTGGCTGCCACCAGGCCAAACTGACTTGCACCAGTTTTGCAGTGGTAGTTAGTCAGGTTGGCAGAATTTAAATAAGCAAAGAGATGGTCAAAATAAGAGTTTTATTTCATGAAGAGAAACAACTTTGTATAGAAGGAAAGAACAGAGAGTTGTGACTAATTGTTATGCTAGCTTTATTAATTCTGTTTGTTATGGAGGTAAGCGAGGAGGAAGTGTGCTCAAAGGAGCTGGAAGTCTCCAAATGAGCCATTCAGGACACTGTAGGAGACTATTTCTTTGTATTAAAGGTAAAGGTATCCCCTGTGCAAGCACCGAGTCATATCTGACCCTTGGGTCCACAACACAGTCCACAACTGTGTTAACCTACGGCAGTCATACATTTTATTTTATTTGTGGTGGTTCACCTTTGTCATGAACCTAGAAAGTACAGGGGGGGAAGCTAGAGCTGGGTTGGCATTTGTGTGAAAGAGGAGGGAGAAGCCAGCACAAATACACTGAAAAAAAAGGGGACTTGAAAGAGATGGCTGCATTACACAAACATGAAAAAGGAAAGGGAGGTCAGCATGGGAATGAGTCAGGTTGACCAGAGCAGGAGACAAACTGAGTTTTCTCCTGAAGAGACAACAATTACAGTGCTGTGGATGAGTAGAATGGCAAGAGACACTCACCCAGCCGCCTTGACAAAAATGGTTGTATATCACTTGCTGCCAGAAAGCTTGACAGAGACAGATGATGGTGACAACACATGGCACTAGAAGGTGCACTTAAGGACAGGGAGACAGCAGGTTGGAAAGAATTCCCTTATGGCTTGCAGTATATCAGCATTATGAGCCCAAGGGAGCTGGAGAAGCAAAGCGGGAATGATTGCCACTGCCAGTACCCCGGAGACTGCAGGCAGGCCCCCATCCTTCCTTTTGCACAAAAACAGGGAAAGAAGAGGCAGCTCAAAAAGAGAGAGAAAGATTGATGAGAAATGCGAAAGAAAGTCTACATAGTGGGAAAATAATGAAAGAGAAATCCTAGAGAGATAGGAGTAAGAGACAAAGAAAGATATTCTTCCCTGTGTCTCAGGGATAGATGTGGATATTGTCAGACATCAGGCTATAGTCAGCGAGTAAAGTCCATGATAAAGGAGCTTCCAAGATCCCAGGCAGAGTAAGGATTCAAAAGAAAGGCTTTATTGAACAGAACAATTACAACAGCTAACGTAGGCCATTAGAGCCTCTTGTGGCGCAGAGTGGTAAGGCAGCCGTCTGAAAGCTTTGCCCATGAGGCTGGGAGTTCAATCCCAGCAGCCGGCTCAAGGTTGACTCAGCCTTCCATCCTTCCGAGGTTGGTAAAATGAGTACCCAGCTTGCTGGGGGGTAAACGGTAATGACTGGGGAAGGCACTGGCAAACCACCCCATATTGAGTCTGCCATGAAAACGCTAGAGGGCGTCACCCCAAGGGTCAGACATGACTCGGTGCTTGCACAGGGGATACCTTTACCTTTACCTTTACCTTTACCTTTACCTTTAATGTAGGCCAAGATTCACTGAGCAATCGCCTTGTCAGAGACAAAGATACAATGCACATTGGGGTGTACTTATAGGGGGGACCAAGTATGGGAGAGGGTGTGAGGGATCAGTTACAAAAGTTCCCAGCCGAGCCAGATGGCCCAGCTTTGACCTAAACGAACACGTCTGTTGAGACTCCAGTGATACTACCAAGGTCACTAAAAGCGAGAAAGATAAGAATGCCCCACTGAGGGCAGCTTTGGTATGCAGAGGCAGTCAGGAACCAACACAAACATTTATAGTTTTATGACACCTGGCCTGGAGGAGACCGGGAGAATGCAATATGAGGAGGGGGCATGAACCAGAGTTCATGACAGATATTTAAACAGCCTTGGAGCAACCAGAGTCAAATGTGTTACACTGGAAGTTCTGCAGGGACTGCTGGCCCAGGCCAGGCTCTCACGGCAGTGAGAATGAGTGGTAGGCTTTCATGGGTGAGATTTGTCATCACCATTGCTGTCAGGATGGTTGCAGCCCAGAGGCCCCTGAGGCTTGTATTGCTGCCAGCACAGGTGGGTTTTACTGGCTCCTGGCCAACAGGGCCCTCCAGCCCACCAACAACTTTCTGCTAAGTTCAAGGCCCGGGATGACAGTACATACTAGGATGCGGCGCTGGCTGCATCGGGAGCAACCGGCCACTTTGGGCGCTGAAGCGTCCAACCCAGCTTGCCTCGGCCACCTCAATCACCAAAGCCTGAGGCAGCACATAGGAGGCCTGCACCACAGCGTGGAAAGGGAACCTCTGAGGTCTGGCACGACATTGCACTGCCTTCTGGATTTTGGTGTGATTGAAGTTTTGGGATATAATTTAATTACAGTGGCTGACCTCTTTTCTCCAAGGTCAGGGACAGAGGGTGCTATCAGGGAACAGAAATTGCCCTAGTGTCCACTCCTTTGTGGGGTGCCCCAGGCTGTGAGTCACTCCCTGATAATAACATTTCCATGTCCCCTCTTGTGCAGCTGGTTTGGGGGGTGGACTGGAGTATGCTAATGACACCCAGCTCTACGTGTTGATGGGCAGCTAGTCAAATACACCCCCAGATTTGTTGGCCAGATACCTGGCAGCTATGACAGAATAAGTCCAGCAGAACCACCTGAAATTAATCCCTTGAAGATGGGGGTTCCGTGGCTGGGGAAGAAAGGACTAAAAGAGGAAGCATGCCTCCCCTGCCTTGATGGAGTGCAATTAACACACACTATCGAGAGTTTGGGGGCGACCCTTGACACCTCCTTATCAATAAAGGAGCAGTTCATAAATGTAGTTCACCAAGTGTCTGCCCCAGGTAAATCTACTGGTGCCTTATCTGACCTAGCCATAGTGTTCCACGCAGCGTTTACCTTCAGACTGGATTACTGTAACTCAGTCTATGCAGGGGTATCCTTGGTTCTGATCCAGGGATTGCAGCTGAAAACAGCAGCATGGGTCCTTATGAGGAACCCATGTAGGGAGCATGTTTGATGTGCCCTCCAACAGCTGCATTGGTTATCAGTGGAGTTCCAGATCAGATTGAAAGTTTTGGTGCTGATCTTTAAGGCCTTATGTGGTCTGGGCCCTGTGTATCTGAGGGACCACCTCTTCCATTATGTTCCCCGAAGAGCAATACACTCTGCAAATACCAAGTTGCTGGTCATCCTTGGCCCCAAAGACATTTGCCTGGTCTCGACCAGAGCCAGAGGAAAGGCCCTGGCTCCAGCATGGTGGGGTGACTTGCCGCTGATATCTGATAGAGCTGACAGACTTTCACAAGGCTGCAATTCTGATTATAGAATCATAGAGTTGGAAGGGGCCATACAGGCCATCTAGTCCAACCCCCTGCTCAACGCAGGATCAGCACAAAGCATCCTAAAGCATCCAAGGTAAGTGTGTATCCAACCTTTGCTTGAAGACTGCCAGTGAGGGGGAGCTCACCACCTCCTTAGGCAGCCTATTCCACCGCTGAACTACTCTGACTGTGAAATTTTTTTTCCTGATATCTAGCCTATATCGTTGTACTTGAAGTTTAAACCCATTACTGCGCGTCCTTTCCTCTGCAGCCAACAGAACCAGGCATTTTGAGCTGTTTCTATTCTAAAAAAGAATTTTAGCAGTGACTGGGTTAGAAAAAGTGTATTAATATAAAGTCTGCATTTCTAAAATATTGTTTGTGGGCCACATACACATCCCTGTTTTGGTTTTGGGGTTTTTTTTTGCAATAATCTCAAATATAAATATTATTGTTCCAACCAGAGGACTGCATTCTATACCACTTACTACAGTCTTTTCCCTACTGTTTATGTGCCTTCCAAAGAAAGCTTTCCCTGCTTAATTTTTATATATCAAACAAAAAAGCAGAGACGTCAATCCTACACCCTAATTCTAAAGAGATGTACTTGAAAGTGAGTCTCATTTATTTCAGTGGAAATTGCTTCCAAGTTTATGTTCAGACCATTACACACAGACAACAGAACAGCAACCAACCTGTTGGCTGATAAAGTCCAACACGTATTTTTTATATGTGCTAGATTGTGGAAATTTGGTTGATGTCGTTTACTTGGATTTTAGTACAGCTTTTGATAAGGTTTCCCATGATGTTCTGATGGATAAATTGAAGGACTGCAATCTGGATTTTCAGATAGTTAGGTAGATAGGGAATTGATTAGAGAACCGCACTCAAAGAGTTGTTGTCAATGGTGTTTCATCAGACTGGAGGGAGGTGAGTAGCGGGGTACCTCAGGGCTCGGGGCTCGGTCCGGTACTTTTTAACATATTTATTAATGATCTAGATGAAGGGGTGGAGGGACTACTCATCAAGTTTGCAGATGACACCAAATTGGGAGGACTGGCAAATACTCCAGAAGATAGAGACAGAGTTCAACGAGATCTGAACACAATGGAAAAATGGGCAAATGAGAACAAGATGCAATTTAATAAAGATAAGTGTAAAGTTCTGCATCTGGGTCAGAAAAATGAAAAGCATACCTACTGAATGGGGGATACGCTTCTAGGTAATACTGTATGTGACTGAGATGTTGGATACACACTTTTCTTGGATGCTTTAGGATGCTTTGTGCTGATCCTGCATTGAGCAGGGGGTTGGACTAGATGGCCTGAGTGGCCCCTTCCAACTCTATGATTCTGTGATTCTGTGATTTATATGCACTGAGGACGTAGAATAATATTGCTGAACATGCACATATCCCACAGCATGAACATCCAGAAACTTAGGAGCACCCAGTTCTTGTGTGTGTGTGTGTGTGTGTGTGTGTGTGTATCCCACCCCCAACAACGGCAGCAGTGGCAGAACACTAGAAGATCAGTCTAGAATGGCATTTCCTAGTTGCCTGGCAACTATTTCTGGCCCCAGATAGTTCTTAAAAGCTGACCTGTCATTGACTTTTTGGACCCAAAGCAGCCGGATTGTCAGTTTATGGTTCATTTGATGCTAATGTTGTATTTGTTTATTTTTTCTTTATGTATAAGCTGCCTCGGGTTCTAGGAGATCAGTTAAATATATTTATGAGAAATAAAAATCAGTTATTCTTAACTGCAAATACTTGGCTTCTTCCAGACTTAAAGCAGGAAATATTTTATATGGGGTTTCACCCCCCCCCCCCGGTACCTTGAAGATTGAAGAAGAAGAATTTGTACCCTTTTTGGCATAGAGGTTGATGTTGCCATGTTATAGTCACTGTTGCTATGGAGCATAAGGAGGAAAGTGAAGGAGGAGGACAAAATGCAGTTATCACTCATACAACTTCCTCACACTGTTTAATAGAAAAAATCTCAGCCATTTTCTTTGATAGGTAGCTTGTTGTCCACTCCGTTTCAAGTATGTGGCTCCACTTCTCATTCATCCATATATACATTCATGTGGTCAAAAGATGTGCAATTTCTATGACAGGATAATAAAAGATAATTAAAGCAGAAAGTGGAATTTTATCAAAGCTAAATATTCTGTGGCTATGACTACTAAAAATATTATTCTTCAAGACAGGACTAGTGTGCCATGTGATCAGGACAAGAGATGAACTGGATTTCACTTTTTCTTGCTACTTAGAATTATAGAATCATAGAATAATAGAGTTGGAAGGGACCACATGGGTCATCTAGTCCAATCCCCTGCACTATGCAGGACACTCGCATCCCTATTGCTCATCTACTGTAACCTGCCACCCATTTGCCTTCACAGAATCAGCCTCTCCATCTAGCCTCTGTTTGAAAATTTCCACAGATGGAGAACCCACCACCTCCCGAGGAAGCCTGTTCCACTGAGAAACCATTCTAACTGTCAGGAACTTCTTCCGGATGTTTAGATGGAATTTCTTTTGAATTAATTTTGTCCCATTCGTCCTGGTCTGTCCCTCTGGGGCAAGAGAGAACAATTCTGCTCCATCCTCCATATGGAACCCTTTTAAATACTTGAAGGTGGTTATCAGATCCCCTCTCAGTCGTCTCCTCTGTAGGCTAAACAGACCAAGCTCCCCCAACTATAGACTATAACATACACACCTATACATATATATACACTAATATCAGAGTCCATCATAACAGAGAAGCAATCTGGGCCACCAGGGCTGGCATCACACCCATGGTGCTGTGGAGTATGGGACCTTCTCTTCAACCCCAGAGGGCAGGATGCCTCAGAGTGCATGATGACCCAGCTAGGGGAGGCTGCTCCCCAGTGGCTAGAGACCTTGGAATGCAGAGGCCCAGCGGAGCAAGCTGAGCCATGAGGAGCAGCATTGCACCCATGGTGTCACAGGCCATGGCTGGCCAGCCTCTTCCTGCTCCCTGGTGTGCAGGAGCCTCAAAGCACATCAGTTCAGCTAGATGAATTGATAAACACCCATGATATCACAATTGTAGGGAAGAAATGAGAAATAAGGTTTGGATCATAGAAGAAGAAGAAGAAGAAGAAGAAGAAGAAGAAGAAGAAGAAGAAGAAGAAGAAGAAGAAGAAGAAGAACAAGAACAAGAAGAAGAACAAGAAGAAGAACAAGAACAAGAACAAGAAGAAGAACAAGAACAAGAAGAAGAACAAGAACAAGAACAAGAACAAGAACAAGAACAAGAACAAGAACAAGAACAAGAACAAGAACAAGAACAAGAACAAGAACAAAAAGAGTTGGTTCTTATATGCCACTTTTCCCTACCTGAAGGGGGCTCAAAGCAGCTTTCAGTCGCCTTCCCATTCCTCTCCCCACAACAGACACCCTGTGGGGTGGTTGAGGCTGAGAGAGCCCTGATATGACTGCTCGGTCAGAACAGTTTTATCAGTACCATGGCAAGCCCAAGATCACCCAGCTGGTTGCATGTGGGGGAGCACAGAATCGAACCTGGTATGCCAGATTAGAAGTCCGCACTCCTAACCACTACAGCAGTGATTCCCAAAGTGGGCACTACCGCCCCCTGGTGGGTGCTGCAGCGATCCAGGGGGGCGGTGATGGGCCACAGGTGCATTTGGGGGTGATGAATAACTGTAAGGGGGAGGTGAAAGCATAAAAGAAAGAAGAGAAGATTTAAAAAAATAATTTCCAGGGGGCACTGAATAATATTTTTTTCTGGAAAGGGGGCGGTAGGCCAGATCAGTTTGGGAACCACTGCACTACAGCAAACTGGCTCTGCCATCTCAGGAAGCAGCAGAATTGAAAAGAACAGGAGATCACAAAATTCCAGGATCTACTAATTGAGTTAGAATGCTTCTGGGAGAAGAAAGTTACCATTATGACAGTTACCTAGAAGTTTCAAGAAACATCTGGACATTTTGGGCATTGAACAAATAGTATGAGCTCAGCTCCAGAAGACAGCTCCTTGGAACAATAAAAATCCTATGAAGATACCTCTGCAATTGCCAGGAATTTGGTTTGATCTTGGACAACAGAACACCATTTACCAGTCAATACATCTATCTGCATACCTGAACAGGCTTAACAAAAGGTAAACTGCTTGTAACAGTAGAATTCTGGGATTGGATCTTCTGTATTATTTAGCCCTAAAACCTAGCCATAGTGGTGTAACCTGGATCAGAGCTGATACTAGAGAATGAGAGTTCTCTTTTCTTTGGGTCATTTTCCTAAGGAGAAATGTCCCCCTACTGCTCCCCCTAGGAAAAAAGCCAAGAGGGAGGGGAGTCATTATTCTTTACCAAGGCTTAAAGCATCTGGGCAAAGGCCAGTATGGAGATGTGTAAGACAGTGGATAGTTTATTCTCTCTTCCCTTATGCTGCAGCTTCAACCTAGATCAGCATTCATACGTCCTCTTTAGGAATTACACACATGGACATTCCAGTCACAGAATTCCAGCACTATATCCCATTCCACACATTTTTGATAACATACTTTCAATGCACTTTAGAAGTAGATTTTCCTGTTCCACATAGGAAAATCCAACTGCAAAAGCACATTAAAAGTACACTAATAAACATGTGTAGGATGTGTGTATTTCTAGTTCGGTTCTAAAGAGCCTTATTTTTGAAAGGGAAAAAAAATCTTTCATTTCTTGGTGTTCCTTACAAAAAATTAATACATTGTTACTGAAATAATATCCGTTTGTTTTGCATTCAGTGGTATCTTCCATAAAGAAAAGCAGAACAGCTGATCACTTTAAACCCTTGAGATGTTTGTGCATTCAGGCTTGGCTTGGGCATTGCTGTGGCTGAACAATCAATATACCCTGTGTAAGCAGCATTTATTTGCTAGCACAGCAAGTTTTAGGATTTGTTGGTGAACCAATAATTAAATACAAAACATTTTCTTCAGAGGAAAATCCTTCATAGAAATTTCCCATAGGATGTTATTGTTGCCCTTGATAAAGAATTTTAATTTTCCTTTCCATTCAAAGCTGGCTTGTGGTACCAAAAATAAATCAATATTTTAGAATTCAGTTGCTGAGCACTCTTAAGACCCATATTGCATCTGGGGCTTTTATTTCAAGTACCAAAATGAGTAAGTAAAGAAATTGTGTGATTCATTTGAAACATAAATATAAGGAGCAAAAATACTGAGGTGGCAGAAAGAGGATTGTTTGTGGTTATTATATGACAAATGAAAAGATGGCACTTGTCCTGGACAAGCTTTGGTTAATCCACCTTGGCAAGATGAAAGGAACATTTACCAATTTTTGAAAAATGTGTTTTCACACATTACAAGTATTGAGATCTCTGAGTTATTATATTATGCACACTATATCATACTGCAAAAGCATTGATGCCAAAAACTTTCTATTTTAAAAGCTGCATTTTGTTCATCTCCACCATCAGTCTTTCCATAATAGCAGACATTCATCTTAGGATGTTAAATTTCTTCTCTACTCAGCTGGATAACTGATGTTACATAAACTCCCTATTCTCTGATACAGAAATTGATGGTTATATAAAGGAGAAAAAGAAAAAGCCTGTTCAGTGCAATAATCTGTTATATAGTTCCATCCTATGCACATTTATTTGGGAGTAATCCTCACTGTGTTTGGTTTGCCTTATTGCCAAGTAAATAAGCTAGATGCAGCCTTAGTTAAGAGCCTCTTGTGGTGCATGGTGGTAAGGCAGCCAACATGCTGTCTGAAGCTCTGACCATGAGTCTGGGAGTTTGATCCCAGCAGCCGGCTCAAGTTTGACTCAGACTTCCATCCTTCCGAGGTTGGCAAAATGAGTGCCCAGCTTGCTGGGGGGTAAAACGGTAATGACTGGGGAAGGGAATGGCAAACCATTTGGGGTGTATTGAGTCTGCCAAGAAAATGCTAGAGGGCGTCACGCCAAGGGTCAGACATAACTCGATACTTGCACAGGGGATACCTTTACCTTTACCTTTAGCCTTAGTTCCACTGAAGGGAAAGGACCATAGTTTGGTGGAAGAGTCCCAGGTTCAGTTTCCGCCAGTTCCAGTCAAAAGGATCAGGTAATATGTGATGTGAACTCATCTGAGAGCCTAGAGAATTGCTACTGGTCAGTGTAGACAGATTAATCTGCTTGCCCTCATATGTATGCTGTAAGGGATGCAATGTAATGTTTCAACATGCATTGGGCTCCTCCTTCTGCTGGTGCCCTCTAGGATGACCAGATGCAAAGCAGATCAGAAGTGCTGTACCTGTAAGAGGTGTATATCAGGAAGAATTACAGGAGATGTCATGCGGGATGAAAAGACAGCTTTTTTATGAAAAGAGAAATTGGGATGGGAAAAGAAATAAGTCACAGAAAGGAACCAAAAATGGATCTTAAAAGAACCTCTGGGAAATAAAAACAGACTTAGGTACATTTGAATGATGAAAAGTAAAGGAGACAGCCCTGTGGAGAAAGCAGACCTCGCACCCAAAATGCTTCCATGGCAAAAGTCTCTGCCTGCCCACTATTTCACAGAGCAGTGATGAGATCCACAAAGGGCAGGTAGCACCTGAATGCAAAAGTGTAGATAAGGTTCGAAGTCTAGGACTAGGACCAAAATACATATAACCGAGGCATATTTCATTCATTTGTATGATAAAGCTGGGCCCATAGGTCTATCAGCTGAAGGTACTGACAGTCTCTCATCTGTTCTCCTGTCACCAATATTCCTCACACCAGGAATACTGATTTCTGGGTTCACAGGATCCACATGGAATGACATGGATGTTGAGGGCTGCAGTGAGAAGAGATGTCATATCACCCTCACATGTCCTTGTTTGCTACAGTTAGTCTCTGATTTGCACAGATGGACTTGGCCTACATTGTCCCCATTTGTCTTATTGGAAATGGCTTATTAAATGCTGCTAGTCTAAGCTGCTAGATGTGGCATTCTTCAGAGTTTGGCTCCCTTGCCAGAGTCTCTGGAAATTGAATCTTGAGGAATGGATTATCTTGTCTCTAGTACACAGAGGGTAATTGAACCTGCTGCTTTGCAAACTGGAGCTGCTCAGGTACACTTTGACCTGTTGAAATTTTATGACAGTTGTTCATTGTAAAATACAGTTCTGGGTTCTACATCAGTGAAAGATTGGCTATTGCAAAGCAACTGAATACAGCATATAGCAAGCAGAACATACACACTAGGGTTGCCAATCTCCAGGTGAGCATTCAAAATGTAAACACACTGTGAAAAGGCTCGTAAAAACATATAACAGCAATTTTTTCCCGAAAGATGGAAGACTACATGTTGTTTTAGGAATACTTTAATCTGCCAGCCAAAGGGAAGTTATTTCAGAAATATGAATCAAGGACTTTGAAAAACCTTGCTGAAGAAGTCCAAGAGGATGGAATGAGTAGATTAAATCTGGACACTAATTTTTCCAAGCTTTTTACTATTTCTTAACTTAAAGCAACTTGTGTAATTTACTACTCTCTGACTTTAATTGTTTACAGCATAAGGTTATGCATCCCAAGACATCATGAAAGAGACTGGGATTTGTGACTTAACCCATTGTCAACAGATGTATGATGTGTGGAAATATGATTTGATATGTACAGTAGGACAACAATAGCATCAAAAGTGTAGAGAAGCTGCTGGTACCTGTCTTTTAAATAACTCCCAGATTTCAAGAGCTCCCATTCTATGGTTCCCTGAACAAAATGACCTCAGCCATTCTCCATTGTTTCTTATGGGATTAAAACCTTCAAAAATTCTTCTGGGCTAACAGTAACCTAACACTCAAGAGCAAGAATAGCAACCACTGTCCAAAAACCTATGAAATCAGACAAAACCAACAAGCTCAAAGAAGCAGTTCAGAACCAGGGAATCCAGCAGAACTCGGAGCCAATGTAGCAGTGCAAGCTCAACAGAACCAATGCCAATCAGATAATCCAAACAGAACAAATTTAAGAAATGGGGACACTTATACAAACCCAACAGAACCAATGCCAATCCACAGAAGTGCAGTAGAACAAACACATGGGGGGGAGGGGGTTTGAGGTGAAACCAAACAGGATCTATGTCAAACCTGAGAATCACAGCAGGTTAAACCTAAGTGGAAAGGATCATGTGCATGCCCAGCAGAACCAATGGCAATCCGCAGAAATCCACAAGAACCAAAGATACTCAGTGAGACATAAGGCACTGACAAAGATATACAAACACACCCTCTAACATCAGTTCTCTTTTATGTGTGATCCACGTTGAGATCTGCCTCCTTCCTCCTTCCCTGCTGTTGCCTGGGAAATATGCAAAAGGCAGGGGAAAACATGTTGTGTATATAAATACATATAGCAACTTTAGCAGAGATTCTCTGGAGTGTATTCGGATCCAGATATACCTCCCCCCCCCCAAAAAAAAGGGGCTTCTCGTGTATATTTTTGATTGGATATAAGTGCACTGATATATTAGCAATGTTATCACCACAAATCAACCACTTTTCTTAAACAAGAGAGTTGTAATTTTGACATGCATATTTAATTTTCATAGGCATATTACTGTTACCGTAGCAACTTTCATGGTGTAGAACCAGCTAAGCGCTGAAACAGCGTAATCTGACATTCAGGGATCAGATTCTTCCTGTTCTGAATGTAACCACTATAAAGAATCTAGGCCGATTTTTTAAAAAATTAGGTTGAAAACTACAAGTATCAGGACCAGAGTCTTCCTTCATTGTTAGGATGCTATGACTTGTTTGAGGAATGGTGATCATCCCATTGAAGGCCCAGGTATATATGGTATCAAAGGAGATGGCATACAAAATATGTTAAAATTTTCAATTTGTTCCAGAAGAATCCCACTTTATATCAGTTGGACTGAAAATGGTATTGCAAAAAAAAATGGAACTGAAAGCTTCCAACAGTGTTTCTTACAGCAACTGCTGTAGCTCCCACTTTAGAAACAGAGCGGAAACGTCTAACTTTGAGATAATTACCTGTCTCTTTTCTGGATCTCAGGAGGAGTTTCTGTTCACTTTGCTGTCAGTGAAAATAGCAGTGTCAGGAGGGTTCTAGTTACCTTGGTTTAGCAGAGCTTTATTTTCAGTTCTGACCTCACCAGAGAGAACTGTAAATAATATCAGCAGTAACCAAAAGGTCTTATTCTTTATGCTTTGTGGGCATCATACTCAACAAAGCTGAGATTCATATAACTGGGGGTGACTGAATTCTTGCCACAGTATTATTTAATCATCATTTGGATCCTGCATACAAATAATGTTATGCATCTGACCACTATTTCCCCCTCAAATGGTCTTTAAAAGCATCAGCCTCTGTTCACTTAGGTGCTCAAAAAGGACTTTAAAGCTAATAAGATAAGAGACATAACCTGAATTTTGAAGAATCATGTTGTTGCAGAATATTCCTAATTATCTTCTAGTATGTCAAGAAAAACTTCAGATTTCCAGTCTTTCACACAGCACTGAGTCACATGACTTGAAATCAGTTCTGAGTTATATTCTTAAGATGCACTTTGATCATGGAAATGATTGCTGCAAACTCCATCTTGGATGTAGGCTGAGCATCATAATTCTGGCCATTTCCTTCATGGTTAATTGATAATTCTCAGGACTGTTTTGCAGTCATGCATTTTGACAAGCTCCTCAAAGACCTAACATTTTCAAGAAAATAAATCCAAAGTGTGTTAAAAGTGTACAAATATTTATATGATATGAAAATAGCCAGCATATAGCAAATTCAAATCTAGAAGTAGAGTACCAGAGAACAGTTTAAATCACTTGTTTAATTTCCTGGGAAATTCCTGCGTATTAGGAAATCCCGAGCCTGTTACAAAGTAAGCCCTGACCTGGATAACTCTTGTACAATAGGCCTGTAAGGCAGGCCAATATTTTTATTTTTCACATTACATGCTGGGGGTCGGGGGTGAGAGCTGAGACTGCAAGGAAGATTTGTCTAAGCCACCCTAGTGAATTCATGGTTGCAGCTCTAGTCTTGGCATTTTAGGGTAAGGCTGATTCTTTTTCAGCTCATATAAATCAAGCTACAAGCTGAACAAGGGCTAGAACCACTCTTTCTAGCTAGATCAGGAACATCTTGCTTATTTTTTTGGACATCTCAATGTTTTCTGGTACTACTGACTATTAAATCTCATTGGACCATTTATGAAATTGATTAGCGATAGAGCGAACCAACACAGGTACCTTTCCCTAATCCTTCCATATAATCTGGCTACAATTCAGGCTAATAAAAGTCACATGTATGACTATTAGCTTGTGGTGGAGTGAAACGCTGTATAAGGATGCTGGAGATATCAGCAGAAAATCTGGATTGTGTCAGCTATAATATTCTGAAGTGGGTCTGTTTTGCATTTTCAGGTCCTCTGTCAGTGACTGGTGGCCACAGGATTAGATGAGGGCTGACAATATAAAGCTAATGGTTGGGAGCTTGAATGTGCCCTAAGGACAGAGCTGCAGATCATTCAGGAAATCCATACTAGGATCTCCTGATTTTAAAAAACTGAAGTACAGCAGTGTAGTATGACCAATTCATTTGCAGTGGCAGGGCTGAAAGAATTCATGTTTAGCCTTTCCTCAACTCCATTCTCCTGGTCTAAATGACATAGACTTCCTGGCTGTTTTGCCACACAAGGTGGGAAAGAACAGGCATTAACACCATTTTCTGTGCTCAATCTGTCAGTTATTTACAAGACATCTATACCTTTTTTTCAGTGTAAGCAGGCATTTTTCTTGTGATTTCACACTTGTATGCAATGACCTGCCAATGGAATGTGCAGATCTCACACGTGATTCTGTCCATTCAGTAGCCCCTTCCTAGTCCTAGAAATACTAATTCATGAATCATGGGACCTGAGCAGAGGTATAGCTGGGAGGTGGGGGGCTGCACTAATGTAGAGGAGGTGAAATCACTCCTTTCTCCTATCAATGGAACTTCATTAACTGAAGAGGCAGCTTTCTGGCCTGTGAAAGAGAACTCATCCTGGATGGGTTACAGATCCCTGGTTATGCTGGACTAGTTAGAGCTGAGAGCTCCAGATTCTTACCTTTCTTTTACTCAGAAGGATATAAAAATGCATTCAAAAACAGAATTTCAAAAATATAGGCATTGCATAGATATAGGTGGTAATGTGCCAACTGACTTTGAAAGATAGCTTCCTCTTGTTCGGGAGCTTGGGGAAGGGATCCAGAATGTGGAGATTGTTTATCCTGCAAGTGCTTTTTTGGCCATCTGGGGGTGAAAATCAACCTTTCTCACTGAAGTTCATTAAGTGGCTTATTTCAAAATGCACTCCTTTCCCACAGAATCACAAATATTCCCTAAATGTACATTGGTTTTCAGTGGATGGGGAGCAAAATCCCAGGCTTTATATTACTGGCCAGGACATTGAGTTACAACTGGAATGGAAAGCTTGTGTTTGTTCTCTTCCAAATCAGTTTTAAAATGTACAAAGACATAGCCTTTCTTTTCTATGCTGAAGAGAGAAAGAAAACAAATGAACTAATATGCTGAGATAAATTAATGGGCCCTTGCTGCCTGACCAAGGGAACATAACTTTCCTTGGCTAGAATTTCACTTATTCTAGTCAAAGACCATACTTCTTGGATCTGCCTTATTTGAGGAATTGTGTGTGTACATGTAGGGAGATTTCAGTCTTTCCAAATATCTGCAAGAAGGTACTAGACAGAAGAAGTGCACAGCCCCCAATTTTCTTTTTACAAGGAAATAAAAAGGCATGAATAGGTAAGTCAGGGGGAAGATTTCACTTTTTTTTTTGTAAGACAGGAGGGGCAGTTATGACAGAAAGTCAAGAGTTCATCATTTTCCTTCCACTCCTTATGAGGTAATCTGCCTGCTTAGAAAACCGGAAGAATTCTGATTGCCATATTAATTTGTGTTGTTATTTTCTTATTATGATGATGCTATTGTCCAAAGATGCTCTTCTGCCGGCAGAACAGAGCTTCAATTGGCAGAGCAGGGAAGAGCGATTTTAATCATTTCCCCCCACCCACAGCAGATCCTCACTTCGCTAACTATGATGTTGCCTGTCAGCATGTCTTTTAATAAACTAGCTTTCTGCCCTGTCCAGTCCCTTAAAGGGAATCTATGTGGACATGCCCTGTAGTAGATTGAATTACGTACTGGCTTATTCCTAGAGTTAGCAACATCAAATTGATTGTTGGTGGGAAAGGGGATTGAGAGTGATCCAATTAAATAAATGCATCTGGATCAGTGCTTGCCAGATCTCCCAAGGACAGAACAATGTCCTCAGCAATATGTGTTAAGCAGGCCCTCACTCAGAAAATCTTAGCTCACAAATTAATTAGTAACACAATATATTTTAATGCCAAATATTCCCTAGTTACATGTTCACATACAATCATTCTGGTTCGTCTTCAAGCGCACAGCTCAGAAAACCTGAAGGGCATTTAAGCTGAATTCCCCCTCTCACTGAACCCCTAAAGTTTGTTCCTGAGGCCAATGGACTCTCAGGTATAGCATAGTGGGAATCTGCAGTGAAAAGCAATGGGAATTGTCATTCCCCACTTTAGAGCTCTTAAATTTCCTTAATGTGTTTAGTTATAGCTGAATGTGTTTACCATCACAATGAATGGGCTCATTACAGTGGCTCTTTTTGCAGCTGCTGCATCTGTCAGAATTTCCTGTGTATGGAATGAAGGGATGCTTGCTTTAAGAAATACTTTGTGTTTGGATTGCTTTTAAGATACATATTTGCTAGGATTTTCAAATCTTTTGCCTAAGATGGTCAACAGGTTTTCATGTTGTTGCACAGAAGGGTAACTCTCAATCTATTTAAGTTACATGACAAAGTATTTATTTCTGCTGTCATCTGTTCCTTATCTGTATTCAAAATGCAAGTATTTCACATAAAGCAAGATTGTCTTGTGGTATTCGCTGCCACAAGAGATATTAGATGTTGCATCCTATTGATTCCACTGTTTGCATTGTGTAATCCACCTCCAGTGAGAAAAGTAGACAGAAATAGCATAAATAAAGTGAGAAGGCTTTAAAAGAGTGGTTTTAAAGTCTTGGTCCACTGATAACGAGCTATTATGTTATGTGGAATCTCCATATTCAGAGTCAGTATAATTCTGAATCCCAGTAGCTTCAGGGGCAAGAACAAGGTTTTAGCTTCTATGTCCTTTTTTACTGACCTTCCTGGATATCTGGTTACCTTCCTGGATATCTATTTGATCATTGGTCTGATCAAGCATGGTTATTCTTGTTCTTAAGTTCATTCTGCATCTGCTCATGCCTGAGTATTTAGTCTCTATTGCGCCCATATGGATTCCCTTGTGGGGTACCACAGGGCGCAGTACTCTCCCCCATGTTTTTTAACATCATGCACCCACTTGGATAGCTGGTCTGGAGCTATGGGCTGAGCTACCATCAATATGCAGATGACACCCAGTTCTAGCTCCTCATGGACAGCCACCTGGACTCCTCCCCCCCCCCCCCGATACATTTGCCAGTCATTTTGAAGCCATTGCTGGGTGGTTGGAGCAGAGCCATCTGAAACAAATTCCCTCCAAGATTGAGGTCCTGTGGCTGAGCAGGAAAGGTGTAGGACAGAAAGTGCATCTTCCCACCTTTGTGGGGGCACAATTTAACATCTCGTCCACAGCAAGGAATTTGGGAGTGATCCTGGATGCCTCTCTTACGATGGTGCAGAATGCAGCTGCTTGGGTCCTCACTGGTTCACCTTGGAGAACACATATCCAGCTAGTGCTGAGGCAGCTGCACTGGTTACCAGTTTTGGCCCAGATCAATTTCAAGGCCTTGGTTCTGACCTTTAAGGCCATTTGCAGCTTGGGCCCAGCCTATCTGAGGGACCGCTGGTCAGTTTATGCCCACCACAGGGCCTTCCACTCTGCGGGTAGTAATTTGTTAGTGGTCCCTGGCCCCAGAGAGATAAACCTGGCCTCGACGCAGGCCAAGACCTTTTCAGTTCTGGCCCCAACCAGGTCAATGGTTGAGGCCAAATCAGTAAGAGCAATGGGCCCCACTCAGAAGAAGAAGGAGGAGGAGGAGGAAGAGGAGGAGGAGTCGGTTCTTATATGCTGCTTTTCTCTACCCGAAGGAGGCTCAAGCAGCTTATAGTTGCCTTCCCTTTCCTCTCCCCAAAACACACACCCTGTGAGGTGGGTGAGGCTGAGAGAGCCCTGATATTACTGCTCAGTCAGAATAACTTTATCAGTGCCGTGGTGAGCCCTAGGTCACCCAGCTGGCTGCATGTGGGGGAGTGCAGAATCAAACCTGGCATGCCAGATTAGAAGTCTGCACTCCTAACCACGTCACCAAACTGGCTCTGCTTAGGGTGTCTTATGGGATTTTATGGAATTATATATATTTTTATGTAACCACCTTGAGTCTTAGGCGGGCTATAAATTTTAATAATAATAATGATAACAATGATGATGATGATGATGATAGTGAAGATTAGATTGCAAATCCCTTGGTGACAGGAGGAAGGAAGGAAGGAAGGAAGGAAGGAAGGAAGGAAGGAAGGAAGGAAGGAAGGAAGGAAGGAAGGAAGGAAGAAAGAAAGAAAGAAAGAAAGAAAGAAAGAAAGAAAGAAAGAAAGAAAGAACCCATAGACAACCAGCTCTCAAAGGGGGAAGTGTGTGAAGAAAACTCCTCAAAGGTCTTAAATCTTCCTGCTTTTCATTGCATCGTCACTGTGGGGCTGAAGAGGAAAGAAGACATGCAGAATCATAACGCAGGAGCCAGGCAGACAAGCACAAGCTAAGCAAAGGCAATCATTTCTAAAGACCATCTCACATCTTGTAGAAACAGAGGTTCTTCTGTTGCCCCCAGTGGCAAGTACATCCCCCCCCCCCTTGTAATACATGAAGGACCTTTACACATCTTAAAACAAGCGTGCTCTACTTGCAGGAACCAAATTTTTCTATAGAAAAGATGCCCCCAGCAAAATTGCAACGAGCTGTCTTTCCCCGTGACAAGGGAAACATTCCTCAGGGTCAAGATTCATCCCTGCCATATCTTCAATTCTGATTCTGTCCAATCAAATTTCTGTTCCAGATTTCCAGAAGCAAGAAAGCTCTGAATGCACGAGCCATGGTCTTGTTCTGCCCTCATGTGGTTAACCTTGGAAAGAAAGGATTAAGTTACCATGGTACATACAATTAAATTGGGTTAAGATGGAGGCCAGCCAAAAAAGGAGATTATACTTTACTATCGTGTACAGAAAAGCAATAAAATTATGTAAGTGGTAAGGGCAATCAAAGTGCATCTGTGCTGCTTGTGCTGGAATAACAGGGCAAGATGGTTTATATGGATTGTTTCAAAGGCTAATAGACTATAGCCAAAGAGCCCACACACCGCTAGAATAATAAAAATAGCAGCACATGCTTTCGCTCACATCACTGCAGGCATAATGAAAACAGAATCTGGCCTCCTCCCTGTTTGGTACCAGCCTTGATTCTTGACCTCCCTGACATCCAGTTTTTAATATATAGCTTCTAAAATCTGCATTTCCTAGTCAGGGGTTAATGGATTTCCACTACAGATGTCTCATTTCTCTTCTCAGTAAACAGGCTTCTAATGAGGTTTTTTTTTTAACTCTTTAAGTACCAGGGTCATTACAAAAGGACAAGTGGGAATCCACAAGGACTTGTGGGATAAATTATTTCCCTCTCCTTCACTATTTCTTCTTTCCCTTCCTTGACAGTTACCTAGCCTCTTCCATTTCCTGCCTCCCACCCACATACTTTGATCTCTCCATCTTCAGTTTCACTCTTCCCTGACCCTGAAGGGTGCTCAGGAAAGCACGCTCTTGCATGGGGCATAGCCAGGCTGGAAACCACAGTGTGTCTCGTCTCACTTGGGGCTTGGCCTTGTAGGACACTGTTGTCTACCCTGTTTCAAACAGGCCAAGTGCTGAACCCTACCTTGCCTAGCACAGAGCTTGGTTAGGCACCCTCTGCCTTGCGCTGGGCTCAGCTGGATGCTGCCTCCTCCCTCGTGTTGTGCAGGCTGGTCTGAGATGGACACTACCCTCTACTTGTCTCATGCCAGGCTTGTCTAGACTCTGCCTTCTACCTTGCATGGGGTTCGGCTGGGTACTGCCTGCCATGGCTTGTGCTCAGCCAGGCTGGGTGATGCCATTGCCTCACACAGGGTTTGGCTGGGCACTAATGTTGGACCGACCCTGTGCAGGCACAGCCAGGTGCCATCACCTCCCCTACCTTGCCCTCTTGTAGAGCCTGGCAGGCTGCGTTTGGTCTTCCCTGCCTTGCCTCAGGCTTGCTGGGCCAAACCTCTCCCGCCTTCCGTGGGGCTTGGGTGAGTTGGACTCAGTTCCTCTGTCTGAGGGCTGGCCGGCTTAGGTGAAGAGAGGAAAGCCATCAGTCCTCCAGGAGGTATCCAGGTGCTTTCAATGTCCATCGCCTAAATTAGGGTGAGAATGTGTAACCAGCCTGAGGTCACCCCACACATTTCCACAGCAGAATGAAACTCTTACCACTATACTACACTGGAATTTTGTGGGTGCTTCAGTTGAAAAGAAGCAGACAGTCCTGGGTGAGGCAAGTAGCATAATAGGAAGTCACTGGTGGTTGCCACCCTGTCTGGCCCCAATCAGTCTTCAAGGCCAAAATATCCATGGAAAAGGCCCTCCCACTGCCTTTTACTGGCAGAAACAAAGCCTGCTGTGGCTGCCTAGCAATAGACACTGAAAATGTGTCTTTTAGTTGCTTTTTTAACGTAATTTTTTTTAGATTTCCAATTTTTCTGTAAACCTGGGATGTTTTTCAGGTTTGTAATAAAAAGATGTCTTGTTCATTCACAAATCCAGTTTACAGATTTAAGCACCTTCAGATTTGGCCATGTTGGCTACAATATACAAGCAGGGACCCACAAAAAACTTGCGGAGAGGGCGGGCATCCTGTTTCCCCTGCCTTTTTACTTCTTGCCAACTTTGCAGAGTGCAGCAACCAGTCCAACCTGCATCCCCACCTCCTCCTTGCAAGTGATGCAGTGGTGACCTCAGGCCTGATGTGCCTCCCATGCTCCACTGCTGGCCCATGCTGTGCCTCTACTGCAGCCAGGCTCATTGCAACCCCCAGACTCTGCCACCAGAGCAGCCAACCAACCACAGTTACCTCAGCCACATAATACACAGACTCCTTTCTGTCAGTGTGGGCCCAATCTGCAGATTTAGATCTTGGCCTCGACTTGACTATTAGATACAGTGATTCACATTTCCAAGTGTCTTTTGGGATGTGTAAGGGAATTGACGCGTTATCCTTTCCTCTAAAGTAGATGATTATCAGGAACTTCTTACTGATCACAGAAGTCACTGTGTGATTTGAGGATAAACATACTACATAATGATCATAAAAGTTACTAGATATCAAAAATCTATGAGTAGTGGCAATTAATAAATATAATAGTAATATCAAATCCAATTTTATTACAGCAATTGCCAGACATAACTTTAGTTAACTATAAAACAGTAAACTTAGAGTAAAAATTAATGGTTAATAAAACAGATAAACCAAGAGATAAAAACTATACAGCAGCTATACTTAGCTGTCTGACCTTAATTAAAATTGCAGTTACTTTGCAACCTGGAAGGTTGTGGGAGTGTAATCTCCCTTAAGGAGCTTTTTAATAAATGTGAGCTTTAGTAGGATAGATTCTTTCACAATTTCCAGATGTTATTCTTATGTTTCAAACCCTGTCCCTAGGTTCCTCTTACCCACTGAACATTGGAACAAGTTTATTGGTTGGTGACGGGGGTGGGGGGCACATCCTGTTAATCCTTTTACATAAGCTAGGATAAGTCAGCAAAAGGGAAGCAGAAATACTGAACTGGGAAGCTTGTGCAGATTTCAAAGATTGTTGAACTGATACAGGAGAGCAAACATAAAAGCCCAGCTGATCAAACCAAAGGCCCATGCAGGGCAGCATTCTTTCCCCAACAGTAGGCAACATGCTTCCAGGAAGCCCACCAGCTGGGTATGAAAGCAAAATTCCTCCAACTGCATGTTTCTGCAAGTGCTACTCAGAGGCTGTCTTTGAAATGATAGTTTCATTTAGGTGTCATGGCTAATGAGTCCTTAGTAGACTAATCCTTTGTGACTGCACTTAATCTGTGTAAGCTAGTGGGTATCAAATCATGGATCAGAACACTGAGGTCAGTTACTGAATTCTGCTTAGTGGATTGCAATTCCCTAGAGATTTCTGTGGTTTTAAAAACACTGTGGTTTTTCTTTTTTGAATGCCCATGTTGTTAATGTGCATGCAAAAAGAGCAAGAGTGCCAATGCTCCTACCTCTTGCATGCATGCCCAGAGGACCAGCAGGATGGTGAAGGGCGATCACTCAGCTATGGAGATTTTTTTTCCCAGTGGTTCTGAACCTTGGCTTGCTCCTCAATATAGTAACCTACAGGTTGTCACACTTATCTTGCCTTGCTACTAAAGTTGGTCTTGGACTCTGTGAGATAATGGGGTCAAATAATGGAACCATAGTTCACTGTCAGAACATCTACTTGGCATAAAGGAGTTCAATCTTTAGTTAAAGGTTCAAGCAGCACATGGAGAGCCACTGCTAGTGAGAGACTCAGAAAACCTTTATTGGCATATAATGCTAGCCAGAGTAGACCAATATGGGTTTGACTCAATATGTTACAGTTCCCTAATAATTCCATATCCCATGTTTCTTTACTATGTTATCCAAACTGGTATATGTGCAGGGCCTGTAACACTCAAAGTGTCCCTGTGTAGGAATCAAACATCTCATCAGGGGAATTCATTTGTTAATGATAGCCTGTCTAGTGTACAGCAGGATCCCAACTTGGGCAACATTTTGAAAAATAAGGAAAGAAATATAGTTCTTAAATAAGATTTTGTTTATTTCCTTAGCAAGATTCAGAGTGAAAAATGGAGCAGCAAGAGCAAAGAGCCAAATATTGCAAAGCAGTGATACAATGTAGCTACCAAACCTTTAAGCAAGAGTATGTACTTATAAATGATTGCCTACTGGGAAAAACCTTGGGGAAGAAATAGAGCTGATGAGAAATCCAGGTAGGCTTCCATGAAATAAAGGGGAACATAAAATATATGAGCCTGGTCCCAGAGAAATGAGATGACAGCAAATCAAGTCCAGGAAAGATGATGGAGAGTAGATCCAGGTGTGAAGAGAACCGGGCGAAGGGGGGGGGGAGGGTGTTCAGGAAAGAAATCAAGGTAGATTGGCTATTGATCTTTCCAGGGAATCTCCTGGTAGCCTCTGCCTTTGAGGACTGGGAGAGAAGAAAGTTTTTCTTTGTTTCACATGTCTGTCCCTCAATCGGCAGCCTTAGAAGGTTCGCAAATGCTTGTTTCACTAAGATTTACAGTAGCAAAACAAGTTTACATGTTAATTTTCTTGTTCATCAACCACTGAACTCTATCCCCATCCACTGTTACACATTGACTCACAACAGTAAGGGCTCATACCAAGGTTTTCTGTTTCCAACCCCTCTTCCCACCTTCTGTCATTTTCCTTATAAACGTATTATTGCCTGTTCATAGTATCTGAAGAACTGAACTCTGACTCACAAAAGCTCAGGCTGGAATAAATGTTAGTCATTAAGATGCCACTGGGTTTCTGTTTTATTTTGCTGTAACAGATTAACCCTAAGCTCCGGAGAGAGGTGAAACCAGTCAGTCAAATTCAAGGCAGCTCCCTGGCACAGAAGCCTACAGCAGCATGGAGCTATGTCCTGTGACCTACTAGGCTTTGCCTCTTTTTCTGGGGCCACTATGATTGATTTTTCCAGGACAATAGCTGATCTCTAATCCACCTCTGAAATGAATCCAGGGACTTCAGAAGGACCAATTACACAAAGCAGGGGGAGCACGTTTGGGACCAGAACTGTCTATCAAGTTGGGGATTCAAGCAAGGAGCATAGGGTTGAATCCAGAAAAGCAATCTTAGACAAGCTGTCAGGGAAGCAGGCTTGGGATGAAGGTACCTCTTGGAGGGCTCATAACCAGCCTGTGCTGAGGCAGCTGCATTGGTTGCCTGTTGCGGACCACATCAGGTTCAAGGTTTTGGTACTAACGTTTTAAGGCTATATGCGGCCTGGGTCCCACATACTTGAGAGACCGCTTACCTTCTTAAGCCCCCCACAGGGCCCTTCACTCAGCAGTGCAAATCTGCTGGAAGTCCCCAACCTGAGGGAAGAGTGCCTGTCCTTCACCATGACCAAGGCCTTTTCAGTCCTGGCCCCTACCTGGTAGGATGAGCTCCTGGGAGAGCTATAGGCTCTGACTGCTTCTTCAGTCTGTTTTATAACATCCACAATCAAGATCATGTTCACATGTTATGCTTAGACAGATTTTTCTGGCACTCCACATACTATAGCCAAGCAAAATACAGCAAGCTTTCCCCAAGGTTTCTTTTTGGCAAAAAAAATACTTCTGAAAAAGGCCTAGTTCACATTGAGAAGAGATGATGGCTCTAAGTTTAGGGCCACGGTTAAAATCTCCCTTTCTTTCATTAAAGTTCCTTTTAGGACTTAATAAAGTCACTGTCACAGACTTAATCCTTCATTTGTTATATGAAAATGTTAACAACCCATTTTCCTAAGCATATGGTGAGGAAGAACATTGTTTCACTAACAGTGCAGACCTATGCACAGCTACTTAAGTCTGAAGCCCAATGAATAGGCGTAGAAAGTAATTTTGCATGGAATTGCACTGTAAATGTTTTGAAGAAACAGAAAAAGAATGTTGAATGCAGTATGACTATCTGTTTAAATTCAATGAAGGAACTGCTACATAAACCAAGCACACACAAAGGAGATCCAACATGCTTGTGTCTTTATTGAACAATACCTGCATAAATTGCATGTTCCACAAGACAAGTTAAGCAGAGGAACTCAATAATAGTGGTTGAACATTTCAAACATTTGTTGACTAGATTTAAGATATGGATTGGATGCAATTCTCTTATCCAACTAACTCTTAACCAGGAGGCCAACCCATCTGACGACCACCAAGGACATGCAGGTGTAAATGGTAGACAGACTGACCACCGTCTGGCCCTTCATTCACCACCATTCGGTATCCCTTTGTCAGGCCCAATTCAGCAGCACATTTCTTACCCACAATCATTAAATGACCAAGAAGCTGAAAAGGAAAAAAACAAAACATTCATACACATGAATATATCAGTGGGAATTGGTCTGTTGCAGAACAAAACAATAATCCAAGACTACGAATTTTATTAAAAACACTAGGAGAAAAGCTCATTTTTAAAAAATAGGCCATGGAAGGCTAGGGGGTGAGGCATGGAGGGCGAAGCAGGTGATTACCCCCCCCCCCCGGGTGCACTCCCCAGGAGGCTGGCTACTGTGCAATGGAGACCCAGAGAGGGGTGAAAAAAGTGGAGTACGGGAGAGGGGTTGTGAGTGAGCATCAGCCAGCGTCCTGGAATTTGTAAAGGTGGTGCGGCAGCTCAGGAATGTTGAGCTCGCAGTGGAGCTGGGGATGGCACAAAGGCGGGAGGGAGCGTCGGAAAATGGAGGAGGGGAGGGAGGGAGCGCACGGTCACAGGGGAGCGTTTTCTGCAGTGGTGCCTGGGAAGGCTGGCTGTTTTCCAGCCCCCCCCCCCCCCCCCGTGGCATAGCAAGGGTGGCGGAGCAACAACAGCACTTCCGATGTGCCGCTGACACATTGGGGAGGGGTGGCCAGCCAGCCCCTTCCTCAGGTCCTGCATTGTGAACCCTCCTTGTCCTGCCTGCACAGTGGGCGGTCATGGCGTGTGCAAGCCGGAGACATGCCCGGCGCTGCAGACACGGTACTCCGTGTGCGCGACGCAGAAGTGGCAGGCTCGGCTCGTGTGGCCGAGGCAGGAAGGAGAAAAGAGAGTCTTCCCCTTGTTGTCAGCATTGTGGTAATGTGCTGGGCCCCCGCGGGGCCCACACCACTGGAGGCAGTGGTTGCCCCTCGGTTGGTGCTGACAAGCAGGCTGGGGACGTCCAAGAGGAACGTGGTAGAGGCCTCGCTCCCTGGGTGGGGTGGCTTGGCAAGTGAAAAGGCTCTCGCAGGCGAAGCGGCAGCATAAAGGCCGTCCCCACAGGACAACGATCTGGGGAACCAGTGCAGGAGAACAGTGGTAGGCGGCAAAGCACCCTCCTCGGCGGGCAGGGACCTTCTGGCCGCGAGGCTGGCAGATTGGCTAGGGGTCAGCTTCTGGAGACGGGTGCTCCAGGGGCCGGCCCAAAGCAAAGCTGGGTTCATCTGGATTGGCCCTCTGTAGCGTGGCCCAGATAGTACCCAGTCAGCAGGCTGCTGACCCGGACAAGACCACCCAGATGGCTGTTTAGCAAATATATAGAGGAACTGTGATAATGATTATTTTGTGTGCAACAATCTTCAACAAAAAGCAGGAAAAGAAAGAAGTCCTTAATTCATTGATACAAATACATAACCTGCATGTGATAGCCAAAGGTAAAGAATGAGACAGAAGTTCTCAGCTCTCTCCAGACCTCATAGAAATGCTCATTAATGAGAAATGTACAAGCACAAGTGAGTAACTTGCACAGCTGATTCACCACTTCAACTAAAATTAATACTTTGCCTATGGTGGGATCTGGGCGTTTCAGATCTTATGCAGTCCTTGAGCTCTAAGACTACAGTTCTTTCAATACTTCTAGGCTCACTAATTCAACACTGAAGGTTTCTAAAGTTCCCAGAATGAAAAAGAACAATTTGTATGAAAATGGAGAAGGTAAACTTATTTTTAAACTTATATTTTAAGAGCTGATTTTCAGAGATGTTTAATTAAAGTTCTTTCAATGTTGCATACTTTTGCATGCATACTATAATATATATATTAACAGGGGTCTCAGATCCCAGTAAACATTAAAAATCAGTTTTACATGCTGGTGATTTGATTGCATTACTTTGAAAATTGGCATTTTGTGTTTTAATATCACAGGCAGAAAAATGTGTGTTCTGTTACAAAAGAGTGACCTGCCTTGCAAAGAAGTATTTTGGTATTTTTGACCTAAGCAATTAAAAAGTGGATAATCGGAAATACACAAAAACAGGACATCTTCATTTGGGTGCTATTGCCCTTTTCAGTAGACAACCCCAGAAAGACTAACTTTGTGCTTGCTGATCTGAGTTACTAGAGCACTGTTTTTCATTCAACTATGTATCTTATAAAACTAGGTTGTAATTAATTTTGAAGTAATACAAAATAATTATGTTTCTTATCTTTAATTCAAATCTGGCAGGCAATAAGAAAAATGCTACCAAGAAGGCCATAATAGCAGCCAGCTTGGTGTAGTGGATAGGAGCACCAACTTTGGCAAGCTGGGCTTGATTCCCCACTCTTCCTCCACATGCAGCCAACTGGTTGACCTTGGGCTCGCCACAGCACTGATAAAGCTGTTCTGACTGAGCAGTAATATCAGCCTCACCTACCTCACAGGGTCTCTGTTGTGGGGAAAGGGAAGGTGATTGTAAGCTGCTTTGAGACTCATTCGTGTAGAGAAAAGTGGCATATAAGAACCAACTCTTCTTCATAATGCATAAATAACTATGTCTTGATTTATTTTCATGCAGTTCTATGCAGTCTTCAGAAAGGGTTAACGTGATATGGAAATGTCAATCTCTAAGAATATATAAGCTTATATAGAATAAGAATATATAAGACGAATCTCTAAGAATATATAAGCTTAAAATCTCCCATGATTACACTGCAGTAATCTTACACTGGAACTAACTCCCTGTAAGCAAAATAGTAGTATGCCCACTGCCACCCTCATTACAGTTTAGATTGCAGCTCTGCTCGCAACACTGCAAAATGTGCAAGCCTGTTCTACTTTGTGCAGTAGCTTTTTTTAAAAAGTTAGCCTCTGTAAACTGGCTGGGCCAAGAGCGGCGGACTATAAATATAAATAATAATAATATATTCCTACAACATTAAGAACCCACTGTGTTCCAGAAAGGCTAGTGAGACAATTGCACTCAAACTGGGAATAATAGGTTTCATTTAACATCTAGCTAATGCTTATAAAAAAACAGCTCATACAAATCCTGTTTTCATACTTACAGCTTCATCAGAATCATCTACTTGAGATATCTGAACAATAGGCTTTTTTGGAATCACTAGGAAATGGGTTGGAGCTTGTGGAGAAACGTCATGGAACGCAAGGCACTGAAGGGAAGAAAAAGTCCTTGTTTTTAACAGCTGCTCTTGAAACACCAAAAATAAAATACCTATAGAAGTTTTTCAACCAATGTTTCCCAAAGATTTTAATTCAAGAACTAGACAATAAAGCCTTGTATAGTTTCCTGCAGCCCTTGAAATGAGCCTGAATTTTTCTCTGATCTAAAGTTACTTCCCCAAAGTTTGAAAACTCCAATACTATAGTGAAAATGAAAGCAAGACTGCTTGATCTAGAGAAAATATGCCTTAAAAACGGGAATGGATTAGCCTATCAACTCTTAAGTACAATACAAAACACAAATGCATGCCCTTAAAACTGGATTCAATAACAAAACAAGACTATAAATTACAGAATATAGTCCACAATTTGACATGACAGAAAAGTAGTTATATGGTTCAAGCTGAAATCCATTGCTAATAGGGCAAGCTTCAGGTCTCTACATCCCATAAGGAAATTTCAACTTTTAATAAGAACAAAGTTAGCAACATAGTTATGATGACATCCTGTTAATCTTCTAAAAATATCTCAAGCTAGAGATCAAATTTCTAGTTTCTCATACTAGGTTATTTATTCTCTGACCTAGCCAGCTTTACCTCTTCAGGCCTTGGAAGATCAGCAGGATCAACCCTGGTTAGTATTTGAATGACGAGATAACAAAGGGTTGCTCTGCAGAGGCAGACAATAGCAAACCATCTCTGTTCATCTCCTGCTTAGAAAATCCTTATGGAGTTGCCAAAAGTCAGCTGAAACTCCAATTTCTAGTTTCTCATACTAGGTTATTTATTGCTACTACAGCTGGCAGAGAGGAGTCAAAACTGCACAATTTTCTGTGATGAGACAAAAACTATTTCACCCTGTCTAGCACAACATCTCCTTCCAAGTGCAATGGGTGCATGATAAATTCATAAAGATCTAAAAGAGCATTCTCAGTCTACACTTTCAGAACAAATTATCCACTTGATTCAATCCATGTTTTTGTATTTGGCAAGATCAAAAATACAACACAGAGAAGACGCAGTACTTAAGAAAACAAATGGGCTTAAGAAACCAGTTTTCACTTGGAGAAATCAGTCATTACGAGGTGCGGAGTACCAAAAATCCAACTGAACATGGATCTATGCAGCTTTTAAAATATATTACTCACTGTGGCTTGGTTTTGTACCATAGGAATTAGTTTTAAGGCCATTTCAGATAATATTTTAATATATTCAAAAGAACACAAATCTTGAGAAAGTACCAACACATGTTGATTCTTCAAGCAGTTGTTGGACAGATAATTATCCTGGATACTTTAGGCTGATCCTGCATTGAGCAGGGAATTAGATAGCCTGTATGGCCCCTTTCAACTCTATGGTTCTATGATTTTATTGCAGAATTCGTTATTGTAACTTGCTGTGAGCCAGCTTGCTGGGAGCAGCAAGTAATAAACCAATCAAACAATCAAAGTTCAGTTTGTGATTCAGCAGGTTTTGGAATTTGCACCAGCACCTCAACTTTTACAAAACAGTTCAATATACTAGTTACAGATCAGGTGAATTTTCATATACTTCTTCATAGAAAAAATGGTTATGTGAACTCCTACAAAAAGAAAACATGAACAAACTTTTATCTTCCCTATCTAGATACCATTTGAATTTCAGCAGGTTTCAAGCATTCTCTAGAAACACTACATATTCCTTGGGAATTCAGCAGTCCTTAGTTAATCAATTATTGATCGATACAACCTATCCTTAAATCAGCATCTTACTCTTTGTATCCTACAATGCATTTGTAGAACACAGGCCATCTTCTGTACAGGCAACAGCGACATAAGTGTTGTGTGATTTCTAAACACCTCTTCCCAGGCTAAAGCCATTTTATGCAAAAAAGCAACTCAGGATTAAGTTTAATGTAAAATTGCCTCATACACCATCTTCTATGAAAAGGAAAGGTTTCCAAGGCCAGCTCCAATGGTTCGAGGTACTCCGGCTGGATACAGTACTCTTTTTAGCTTTACTGACATATCCTTCATGCCACATCTCATTAAACAAAAAATGTTTTCCGCCTACAGCTACTTCAAAAGTAAGTGAACTGAATTTTGTTTAAAAAGTGATGGTGTAGTCATTATACTATACCAGAGCTTTGAGAATCTAATTAATTACTCTTTAAGCTAATTTGTGGTCTCATGGGATTGCCACAAACCAGCTGCAACTTGGTAGCACTTTCTGCCACCATAAGAAAATACTTCTTTCCAAATGTACATGTCACTTGGTGACTTCAACATGCATGTTCAATGATCACAGATCTTGTCCCAAACCAGTCCCTGGCATTTGTACTTCAAAGGTTAGGTGAGAATGAGCTCTGCTCTAACAAAATCCAATGTGGATTTGCATGGCTCATGAAGGACAACTGGAAATCGCTGTGAAGAAAGGTACAATAAAATCAGAGTCCAGTGGCACCTTTAAGACCAACAAAGCTTTATTCAGGGCGTGAGCTTTCGAGTACAAGCACTCTTCCTCAGACTATGATCTTCTTACATGACAGGGAATATATAGCAAGAATCAATTCTGTTACATCAGTAGACTGTGTCACCACCAAATACAGCCAATGATAATCCTTTGTCAAAACAGCCAATCAATCCCCTAGAATTCAGTGTATCAGTTAACTGAAGTGTCCTATCAGACCAGTCTGCTAAACGCTGTTAAGCCTAAACATGGCATGAAAGTCCATAGAACACAGCATTTCCACACAGGTGCTTCGCTTCATGACATCAGAATGGGCTCTTAGCCACCAAGAAGCGCTTCTTTCAAACCTCTTTACTCAACTCGTGGGGCAAAGGGGGGGGGGGCGGTTTTAGCCTTGAACTGAGGAGAGCCGTCAACTCCTGCCCACCGGCCAGAACGGAACCCGCGAAAGAGAGCTGCTGCCGCCGGGCTCCGGGCTCCTGCCTCCCCCCACCCCGGCCTAGGCTGGCCTGCGGGCTCCTCCGGGCGAGGCTCTCTCCCCTGCAGCCCTCCTCACCCGGTCATCCTCGAAGATGATCTTGGCCGGGATCTCTTTGCGGATGATTTTCCCGAATATGGTATCTCCGCCCGGCCGGGCCGCCTGCGCTCTACTGATCTCGTCCGCCATCTCTGCGCCCGGCCTCCCGCCTCCCTCCCTTGCGCCTGCGCCCCGCTGGATACAAGCGGCCTACAGGGCGCGGCGGAAATGAGGCCCTTCTCCCGCCAGTCCCCCACCCCGAGGCGGTGTGGGGACTTCGTTCTTCAAGCCCGCGTGGCAGCCGGGGAAGGGTGGGCAACGGTGGGGAGGAGACCGGAGGTGCCCCGCAAGCGGGCCGACAATTCACCACCGGCGCCCTCGATCCCCTAGGATTCCCTAGGAGGGCCGGACTACTTTACTGAGCCCCACGGGGAGCCAGGGTTTCCCTTCCGAAAGCCCGAGCTTGGCGTTCGAGCGCACGTCTGTCGGGGGAGGGGAGACGGGTGTCAGAGCGCAGCGACGGAAGCTCGACATTTCTTCGCTACCACCGACGAGCCGCTCTAGTCAGAAGGAACTCAGACGGCCGGTCACTGGCCAACAGACCTGCCGCTCTGCCGTGTTCTTCGCTCACTTCCTGCCCCTTTTCCCAGCATTCCGGTCGCTCTCTAGATCTTTCTCTATGGCTAGCCTTTTTGTTTTTTTATCACAAAGGGGCGTTCGGCTATTGGGTCGCGTGGAGCTAGCGGCGCGAGCAGTGGGCGTGGCCGTGTCGCTCGTGGTGGGAGGGCCGCTGTCTCAAGGGCAGTCGCTGCCGCGATGCGGAGTCGAGAGGTGACGGTGCGCTTGCGCGGTAGAGCTTGGTATTGCAGGGAAATGTAGGAAAATCTCAAGTGTAGAGATGGCGTTCAGGACGGATATCTGGGATAAGCTTTCGGGGAGCGATGTTTCAGCCAGTTGCACTTCTGGAAGGTGGTGGAAGCGAGCAGAATTGCTTTCTCTAAGCCCCGTTGCACTCAGGGAGGGCTGGAGAATTAATGGGATTGGTGTCTTACTATGGGGTTGTGGAGTGCTGGGCCGGTTTCTTGAGGGTCTGAGTTCAAATGCTGACTCCCATTAAGGCCTTTCCAAGTAACCTTGGACTAGTTGCTCTCAGATTTTAAAGACTTGTGTGTGACATTCTCTGCTCCTTGGAGGAAGGTCAAAAGAACCATGTTAGTACATGTGAGTTCTTTTTGAAGAGGGGGATTTAAGTATAACTTGTGTGAGTAAGGGCTGTAGTGTTTGGGGGGGGGGAATGGCACCTGTGTCAGGTGGTGAGCATATTTCACGTGGTTGTTGTGGCCCTACCCTTGACTACACTGCTGTAATTATGATTGTTAACTCATTAAGCATAGATAGGACAAATGTGTGGAGTTTCTTTGTATCATAAAACAAGTTTGTGGAAGATGACCTGAAAGTGGATAAGGAAAAGTTAAAGCCAGTTTGGTGTACTGGTTAAGAGGGGCAGCCTCTAATCTGGAGAGCCAGGTTTGATTCCCTGTTCCTCCACTGACTCCCTCCCCCCCCCCCCCCCGAATCTTTAGCCAGATGCCTGGAAGCAGTGACAAAATGGATCAAGCAGAGTCGTCTGAAGCTCAATCCTGCAAATCCTGTGTTTGGGTAGGAAGGGACCATGGGAGGAAGCGCGCCTGCCCATCCTGGATGGTGTGCACCTCCTAGAGACTCACTCCGCCAGGTACCTGGGCGTGATCCTGGATGCTTCCCTTACAATGGAAGCCCAGGTCACGAAGGTAGCATGGCTGGCATTTTACCACCTCCACCAAGCCAAACTACTAGTGCCCTACCTGGAACCAGAGCACCTAGCCACAGTGATCCATGCGATGGTCACCTCCAGACTGGACTTCTGCAACTCGCTCTATGCAAGCCTACCCTTATCCTTGATCCGGAAACTACAACTGGTGCAGAATGCTGCGGCCAGGATTCTCACTAAGACATCATGGAGATCACATATCCAGCCGGTACTTCAAGAACTTGGTTGGCTCTCAGTTGAATTCCGGATTAATCTTAAGGTTTTGGTGATCACCTTTAAGGCCATACGTGGTCTGGGCCCAGTGTATCTGAGAGACCACCTCCCTGCCTATACCTCCAGAAGAGCTCTAAGCTCCGCCACCTCCAACTGGCTACAGATCCCTGGCCCTAAAGAGGCACGTCGGGCCTCAACAAGGGCCAGAGCCTTCTCGGTCCTGGCCCCCACCTGATGGAATGAGCTCCCCGAAGAGATCAGGGCCCTGCCGGAACTTCCACAATTCCGCAGGGCCTGCAAAAAGGAGCTCTTCCACCAGGCATTTGGTGGGGCCGACTGAGCCATAACACCTACAGGTGCCCCCCAGACTGAGGGAACGAACCGACTGAGGGATTGTCAAGTTATTGTTGAAGTGCCGTTCTAATTGTTCCAGTTAATATGTTGTTGTTATTGTTATATTGATTTTTGATATTGATTTTGATAATGTTCTATGTGAATGTTCAAAAATGTTTTATGTAAACTGCCCAGAACCGTAGGGAACGGCGGTATAAAAATATGAATGAATGAATGAATGAATGAATGAATGAATGAATGAATGAATGAATGAATGAATGAATGAATGAATGCAGCCAGCTGGGTGACCTTGGGCTAGTCACAGTCCTGTTAGAGTTGTTCTTACAGAGTAGTTCTGTTAGAGCTCTCAGCTCCTCCTACTTCACAGGGTGTCTGTTGTGGGCAAAGAAGGGAAGGTGAGTTTAAGCTGCTTTGAGGCTCCTTCAGGTAGATATAGATTACCTTTAATGTCACAAAATCCATACAAACACAGATAACCACAAAATAGGTGTCATGGGTACACTGAAACCCAATGTGCGGACTAGCATTTTTGCAAATCCCTTAGGTAGTGAAAAGCGGATTCTACAAACTCTGCGTCTAGATGTTATGACATTATCTGAATTCCAAGAGACTTAAGCATTTGTAGTAGTGGGAGTCCAGTGCTCTCTGAAGAAACTCCTTTGCTTCCTGTTAGCTTCACAATAACCCTGTGAAGTTGGTTAGACCAGAAGAGTGATTGGTCTGAGCTGCATGCAGAGTACTGCTACTCCTAGTCCAATATCCTAGCCAGTACATCAGGTTGATTACAACTTGTTCCACTGGAATTTAAATACATGGAATTCTGGGTTTGGACCTTAGAAATGCATGTTTTCAATTGAGATATGTACCGTATTTGCTGGCGTATAAGACGACTGGGCGTATAAGACGACCCCCCTACATTTCCACTCAAAATATAGAGTTTGTTACATTACACTACAGTACTATGGGCCACTATGGGCAGCTATGTCTATCCCAACTGAAGTGCACCCGGAGTATAGGACGACCCCACCACTTGGAGGCATGTTTTTCAGGGGGGAAAAGTAGTCTTATACGCCAGCAAATACTGTATTCCTCAGATGTTGTTTGTCAAGTCATGGTGAGTCTAAGTTTCTCAGCTTTAATAATAGGAGCAAGTTTTTGTGTGAATTTGGTCAAGATCTGTAATATTGAGATTAACAAAATGCAAGGGCAATAATGCCTTTTTTGATTCTGTACTAAATTTTTAGGTCTTGAAACTTTTCAAATCATTGCACAGGACAAGACAAAATGTTTTCAAAAATGATCCAAGAGCTCTTGAAGGTAAAGATTCTTAGGTTTTTTGCTTTTTTGCTCCTTTCCCAAAGCTTGATCAAGCCCCAATGTGTTTGTAGCCATGTGAAACTTGCCAGAATATTTCTTCCCTTCCAGCTGGAGAGGTGCTGTGTAATACTGGATGGAAAGCAAATATGTACAGGACACCTGTTGAAACATAGAAAATAAGATGGACAAATGGATAAAATCTGAATACCTAGTAGAAATATTAATAATTGATATTCTGTACATTCAAGGTATAAAGCACAGATAAATCATTACTTTTGCTAAAAAAAATGTGGTGTAAAAGTAAGGTGACCAGATTCTAAAATTGGTAAAGCGGGACACCCTTGACCCGGGGGGCGGGTTCTTGATTAAAAATTTGGTCTATATGGAGCAACAAAAATTTGCATAGAACGCAAAAATAGTATTGTAATATATATATTTTAATTTCAACATAAGTACAATTTGCCAGGTGCCCCCAGATGTCCTTCCAAAAGTGGTCACCTTATGGCTTAATTTTAAATAGTTCTCCAGTTCCAAGTGGAGTACTCTAGCTGCTGCACACCCTGGCTCCATCCTGTGAAATTATCCATAGTTCAGTTTTGGTTATATATTTTTGACAAGTTTGAAGCAGAAGTGTGTGTGTGTGTGTGTGCGTGCGTGCGTGCGTGAATATATACATACATATGGTGGAAATGCTGTTTCTCTGACATAGCTTGTCCTTTCCCCAGCACCTTGCAACTTACTGATTTCATGTGAATACTGTTTTAAACTCAATTTGTCCCTGCTGTACATAATAGCTTGTAATGTCCAGATCAACACTGGTTGTGACACCAGTTACTCTATCCTGGAGCTGCCTTGGATGTGTTTGCCTTGGCCTTTTTCATAACTACTTTTTAGTTACGTGATGCAATTTCATCACATTTCATTTAACATTAAACCTGAAAAACTGATAGCTGAGAAGACTGTTTCAGTTTTTTAAAAAGTAAATAATGTACAGGGAAACAAGCTTTATAGTGTGTTACCCCACTCCTAAACATATGTGTGTGGTTCTTCCATTTGAATTTTTCCCAGTAATCAGATAATCCAGTAATCAGATTATTCAAATAATCTACTATAAAGGTTTTCTTCCTTTTTGCAGACTTTACTGAATCTTCTAAGGGCAAAATAAAGAAACATTTTCTCTCTCTCTCTCTCCAGCTGCAAGACTTAAGATAAATGAAGAATTCAAAAATAGTAAAGATGAAACTTCTTCTGCAAAAATAGATGAGGTATTCCTCCTGTGAATTCCTTTTGACCACAAGGCACATATGTACTGTGTTTAACTATCGTAGCTCCATGTTCCCCTTTTTCTCAAGGCAGCTTTGGAGATGCTTAAAATATCAAGTATAGAACTTTGAGAACCCTTGTAAAACTTGTCCTATGAGTGAGAAACCACAGTGATCAAACTGGTTCCAAGTCAATTTTTGAAGCCTTTACAGTAGAAATGGATACTGTGCCTCTTCATCAAGAAGACCAAAGCCTTAAAAAGCTGGACTTTAGGAAACACACTTCACTGTGGTAGTAGTTTCAGGTTCTGCTGGAAGGAGGAAAAGAGTAATGTATGGTGACTGAAGAGCACCCCCTTGCTTTCTCCCAGATGTCCTTCTGTCTTTAGTAGAAGTGGTAGGCTCTGTTTGATAGTGACAGGATTGGTTTGTCTTTAGAAGCTTCCCTTGGCAGCAGCCCTGTGGATGCAAAGACCTCAAAGGGCTTCATTTGCAGCCCCTTGTTTGTTAAGCAGCACTTAAGCCTTCTGCAGTCCATTGCTGTTACTCCCAGATGAAAACTGGAAGCGACAAAGGGTATCCTTATCATTTGCCAAAAAATCTTTGGCAACCCTTCCCCACTTTTTTACCATTGAGAACCCCCTGAAACATTCTTCAGGCTTCTAGAAGCACCAGAAGGTAGGATGAGGTAACATGAGTCCTGCTAGACAGACCAATAGTCCACATAATCCAGCATCCTGTCTCACATAGACCGTTTATGCACTGGAGGTTTCATGCTCTGCTGTAGGCTGGAGTTTTCATCGTGGCAGGTTGCCCCACCTCTACCTGCACCCACACAGGGGAGCATTTGGCCCAGTGTACCTCATCTGCCCCTGATTTGTGCTCCTGCACAGGAGCTAGGGCAGTGAAGTTCCCAGTGCATAAATGGTCACAGTGATCAATAATTTCCTCTGGATGGCAAGCAACAAGACACAGAATGGGTGTGAGAAGAAGAAAAAAATATCTTCATCAACTGTCTCCCCCCCCGCATAATTTTATAAACCTTTACCGTGTCCCCCCTTAGTTGTTGCATTTCTAAACTGAAAAGTCCTAGACTCTTCAACACTTCTTCATAGGGAAGATGCTTCAACCTCCCAGTCTTCTTGGTTGCCTTCCTCTGCTGGTTTTCACCTTTGCAATGTACTTTTTGAGATATGGAGACCAAAACTAAACAGTATTCCCGTTGTGGCTGCATCATAGATATATATATAGAGCTTATACCCAGGAATGACAGCATCCCATTGATTTTCCTCATTCTTTCATTTTGGTATGTAGTTCAGACTCGCCTTACAATTTCAAATTAGTTTATTTCTTCACTACATTCATGAATTGAACAACTGTTGGAACCTAAACTTTTCTCATTTGCTATCTTCAGCTTTTCCTTGTTATCCTTCTTCTTTCTCCTCCTTTACAGCTCTGCCCTCCATCCTATCTAACTGAGGCAATCCTTAACAGTGTTGCTTGTTGGTTGCCTACCATTTCTCAAAAGAGCAGCTGAGACTCACACCCTAGTGTCATGAGATCTCAGTGGCACACTTTTCAGACATTTTTTCTGTGTTACTGTGGTGTTTAGGTTTTTCTAACTCAATTATATTTTGTGTTCGCATTTTTGAAAACCAGGGTAAGTTTTTGCCATGTTCTTCCACCTTCCCCAGGGATGTTTGACCCCCTCTGAAGGATGATTCACTAGCATCATGAAACTTGTATGAGCAAAAGCCATACAAGTTGGGCAGGACTGCATTGAAGGTGGAAGGAGACAAAAGCCATTCCTCTTTTCTCAGCAGAGCTGCTTTCTGTTCACATTCCGCTGCTCCACGAATAATTCTTTGAGAGGTCAAAGTAAAACTGCCAGGGAAATAGGAAAATGTGGAAAAATCTGCATGCGTTCTGCTAATGTGGTTGAATGCAGACCACTGTCATTACATTGTTATAGTTTTTGTGTTGAAGCTTTGGAGCACTGAATGAATGGAGCCATTTTGTCTTCTGTGGGATGGATGTTGGGTTGTCCATATTTCCTACACGATTCTGCAAAATAAACATTCAGTTCATTGTTGGATACAATTTAAGCAGTAGTTTTCTTATTCTTCTATCATTTCCATTCTTAAAGAAACTTCTTGGACTTGGTCCCTGTGAACTACAGTAGGCAGCTGCCTCTGTGGAGCTCACTTCCTCTTGACTAGCATATCCATCTGTGCAATGGTTTCAGTGAGCCCTTGTGCAAACAGAAGAGGAAGCCGGCTCTGCATCTGAGGTTGTCTAGGGTACATGCAACTTGATCATAGGATTTAAGCCTTAAATTTCCAGCAATCAAAAACTTAAAGAATTAGTGATTCTCTTGTGCTTAACACATGTGGAGGAAGTCTCTGAGAATAATCCTGTGCCATTAAATCAATGCTCTTTTTTCTGAACAGCTTTTGAAAATAGGTTCAGATGTAGAAGTTATACTCCGAACTTCAGTAATTCAGGGTGTTCATACAGATTTCAACAAACTACGTAAGTACAGAAGGCTGTAAGGTAGTACTATATGCTTGATGCACAGCATGCTACTTGTAAGATGTTAGGGATTTGTGCATATAAAACCATGCTAATCTGTATTCATAAAACCACATTCTAGATTTTTTCCATTTTGTTTTCAGTGTTCAGTATCTAGATTTTCTTCATATTTCCATTTAGGTATTGACAGTTCGGAAAGCCGATGCTATATAACCCAATTAGTTCTGATAACTTTTGAATAAGATTGGCTATAAACTGCTGATTTCAAAGTATAGAGTATATGGCATAGGAGCCAGTATAATCCTGAAACTCTGTTACATTTACACAAAAGATGCTTAAGTTTTCCTAGTTCACCTGGAAATACTATTCTTTCTAAGCTTATATGTCTATACCTTAAAAACTTATTCAGGTACTGTTTTTGTTACTATTTGAAATTACTATTGATAAGATAATATGCACTTCGTGTAATCTTTTATATGTTCACTAGCAGTAAAGTCCGGTGCTCCCAAGAATGCACCAGGAGCTAGAATTTGGAAGGTCGCCCAGAGCACTCTGGGCCATGCAGGGGCAGGCAGCCTCCCGGCCTCGCACCCATCCAGGACTGGGCTTGGAGGCATCAGCGCCACCGGCATGGCACCACCCCCACTCCTGAGGCGATAGGGAGGCAGCGTGGAAGCCTCCGAAGGCCCTGGCCCCACATGGGGCTGGGGAGGACAGCGACCCCACCTGGCAGCCTAATGGTGGCAGTGTCCCCAATGCCACCCCAGGCCTATCCTCGAGGCTGTCCTCCCTGCCCTCCCTCTCTCCCCACTGTGCCCGCCCCTCCCCCCCCGCACAGCCCCAAGGCCAGGGCTCGCTCTCCCCAACTCCCGCCTGCTAGCTGGCCACCCACACAGCCACCCAAGCCCATTGCTCACAGGCATCTGCAGGACACAGGCAGGCGGACGGGCAGATGGTAGCGAGGCATCACATTGCAGGGTCCCCCTCCCTCCCAGGCTTTCCTCCCTGGCTCCCCGCGGTGCCTCCCCCCCTCCTGCGGCGCTGAGTCTGGGACTCACTAACCCCCTTCCAGCTTCCACCTGCCAGGTGCCTCGCTGCTGCCCATGTGGAAGCTGCCCTTGTTTAGCTATCAGAATGAATGGCAGGTTTTAAAAGGCACATGCCTTTTAAAAATAACCATTTGAAGAGTTTATATTAGATGAACTGTTGCTTCTTTAGGAATCTAGTGATTAAGAAATGGAGTAATCAAGAAATTACTATGGGGCATGTGAAGTCAAATACTCTGTAAAAAAAAAAAGCAAAGAAGCTGGCTTGATTTGATCAACAGAAGAGACTAATATAAATAAAGCTGCCTTCTGCAGCATCCAACATTCATAGAATATCTGGATGTGTTTACTTTTCAGTCTGCCATAGTGGAGAAATGGCATGATTGGAAAAACCTTGCTTTTTGAGAAAGAAGTTCTAGTGCGGTGCTCTTAGCATTTCTCTTCACATTCTTCCCTTAATCGTTTCATTTCCATTTCTCTTACTTACGATGCCCATAAGTAATTGTACTTATCTCTGTACCCCAAGATTGTTTCCCATGAAGGTTTTAATGCCGGAAAGCCTTTGAAAAGCTATTATGGGTAGGGGTATGTGTACATATGTGGTAACCTCTTCCCAAGCAGTTAAGTCAGGTGTTTTGACATGACTGGGATGGCTGTGGAAGAATCAAGCACAACTATTTTCAGGCCATTTAACCTGTTAATAGCCTGTTTTAAATGACCCGGACAGCTATCCTGTGGGATCAGAAAGCTTTCTCTTTATTTTCGCAATGAAATAGTCTAGGAGTCATTAGGAGCACGTTTATAGCAGTGTGCTAGCATCTGTGCTGGCTCCTTATTGTCCCTTGGGCACCATTCAAGGTAGCCTTTTAACCAGTGAAGCTCGAAATGGCTAAACCACATACTTAAGAAACCACCCTCTCATTACTCTTATCTGTATCAAGTAATTGTGGAAAGGGCATGTAGATAAGTTGTATTAAAGGCACACCCTTCAGTGGAGTATTACAAGGGTAAGCTACACCGTGTCACAGAAATGTGCAAGCCAAAAGTGTCCAGCATGGGGGCAACTAGATTCCCGTTCAGTTGTAATGTTTCCTGAAATGCCATGTTAAGCTAAATTTTACCTCATGGTCTTGCAAGGGTAAAAACATTGAGGATAGTTGCCAGGATAGCAGTTTTTGCAGACAGGCTAGTCAGTACAACTCATCTGGTAGCCTTGAAAAGCAGAGCGCTCAGCTAGGTCCCAAGTGAGTCAGGTTGTCAGAATTACAATGGAAAGAAGGACTGCTGAGAAACTGCTCAGTCATACAAAATTCATCTAACTGGTTGTCTTCCACAAAATCTATGTAATACAGAGAAGTAAAACTCTAGAATTAGGCACAAAGATGTAAAATGAAGGTACTTGTTCACTAGTTTTAAAGATTTGTCTTCCACCTTTCTCAAATAAAAAATGGTGCCATTTTTTGCTACTACTTGCAATAGTAGTAGGCTGCTGACATTTTGCCCTTATCTCATGACATTCCAGCGATGTAAAGAGTAGTGACTTCTTTCCATTGAATAGAAAATGTTGGAAAACTAGGGGTACAGTGGTGGCTGCTTTAGGTAGTTGATTTTAGGCAGAATTAGATTTGGGTTCCCTTTATTGATAAAATAGGGGGGGAAATTAAAATCATGTAAAATCTTGTTTGTTCTTTTCTTCCAGTGCTGATACCAAGAAAAGAGCTGCTACTAGACAACATTCCTTTCCGCGACACACCAACACAAAAGTCATGAATTTGGGGGATTAAAGTTAGTTTTTCCTGTCATATGATTTCTTTTATTGCAGACAGAAAACCTGGATAGCTTGCACTTCTCAGATGTTGTTAGCTAAACAGAGCTGGTTCTGGCTAGTATTTGGATGGGAGACCTCTGTGGGATACCTGGGTCCTGACATGGAGTCAGGCGATGGGAAACACCTCTGAATGTATCTTATCTTGAAAGGTCACTATATGTCATCTGTGACTTGATGGCACTTTCCACCACCAAACAAAGATCTATTTCCTGTAACATCACTGTAAACAAAACCTTTTAAAACATTATTTTTTTGTATTTGTGGTTGGGCTAAATGCAAAAATAAAATTCAGTATTATTGATGGACTCAAACAGTACTGTGTTATTCTCTGGCTGGGTTTGTGAAAATGTCTTTTGAACTTATCAGAACATTTATGAAGCTCGTTCCATAACTTTAAACTTTTCATATAAAAAATCTTGTGCTGCAAATCTGCAGTATTGATTCCTGCCCCCCCCACACACACACATACACACACTTTTCAAGATGTAAAGCTTATATTTGGGGGGCTTAATGTTATAACTGAGCTCAAGTTATTGAGAAAAGATGGTACAAAATCAAAGCAAACAGTCAATCTTCCCAGTTTTTCTTATTGTTGGTATACATTAAAAGGTTTGAAGTTGTTTGATCAATACCAGGTTTATAAATATTGTTTTAAGCATTTATGCTTGCAGAAAAAGGAGTATTGTTTTTGTCAAAAGTAAGCAAGATGGCTCCTTTTTCTCCTCGTCATCTTTGAAGCTAAATTTAAGGAAAGAACTATATATTAAATGCAGTTCCATAATTCTTCTTTTAAGACTTTTTGGAAGAATACAGTTGTTGACTACACTATCTGAAACTGAAAACTGGTGAGAAGCAGGTGCGGATGAAGAGACTCATTAACCCTCTCCCCCCTTTTTTGGCAGGAAACTATCTCCCTGCCCTCACCTACAAGCTATTTTAATGGAGAAAATATATAAATTACTGTATATTTCACCTTATAGTACCAAAAACACATTTGAAGACAGGAGCAGGGTGAATTCAGTGAGTTAAAAAAAAATTCTCCCCTCCCCTGATCCTATCAGCAACTGAACTTGTGTGTTTCAGGCCACTGATCCATCCAACTCAGTGTTGACTTTCCAGGATCGCACACTACTAGAGATGCTACAGAGTGAACCTTGAGACCGCAGCCCCATCAAGAAATGAACTGCAGGACTATATGTACTATGTGATTCTGTTCTTAGGCTTTATAGGGATGATTATCAAAAATGCCCCCAAACAACCAGTTTGAGTTACCCTTTCTCCATGACCGGGAGAAACAGGATCACCCAGGAAGGATTAAATGGCTGGCAGGTATTTAACCTGTCAATTTCACTTAGATGTTGGGGTGAGGGGGAAGAGCAAAACTGTTAGGTTTAATGCACCCTTTCTCAAATGTTCTACCGTTGAGAAACCCCTGAAACATTTTTTCAGGCTTCAAGAAACCCCAGAAAGGGAGCGATCATGCAGAACATGATTGGGAAGCATTAGCTGTGTATATACCTACCTGGAGCCCCTCTCCCTTTCCCACCCCCTCCAGGCCCCGCATTAGCCATTTTGGGAAAGGTGGAGGGCTGACCACATCAATAAATGTTTAAATATATAAAAAATTAACTCCCACCTATTCAGGCAATCCTTCAGTGCCTTCAAGCCCCAGTGTTGAGAAAGCCTAGTTTAGTGACTCATTTAAACCTGAGCAGACCTGTCCACTGTTAGGCTTAAATGGCTATGAGCAGTTTTCACTGGTTGGTTTCACTTCTTCAGTGAAATGCTTGCCAGCCAATTAAGCCTGTAGAGAAGAATCTGATAATGGTTATGTGATTAACCAGTTTATTCAAAGCACTCAGTTGCTCGGTACTCACCTTATTTTTGTGTTTTCTTCCTCAGTAACTCAATATTCGCTGTTAACAAAAATTAAAGTTTCTACTTTGTATATAATACATTGACATATTTCCATTTAAGTACAATTTCATGTAACTATAATCATTCATTACGAATGCAGCCTACCTTGGTTTCAGAAAAGGAAATTCTCAGTATCAAGCTTTCAATGTTTTCTGTCTGAATATAAATAAAATTCATTTTTAAAATATCAAACTGATCTATTATGTACCATCCCTCTTAATTTTAAATAAAACTTACCTAATAATATCAATCAAACCTAAAAAGTGTTTGTTTTTAAACAGACATTGGGGGTTCTGTGACTATAGTCTATGCAGGTCCCAATAAATCCAGATTAGGGTTGCATGCTCCGGTGTGCTTCAGTGAGCACAGAAGCCCGGGGCGGCCAGTGGTGCAGAGAGGAGGGGCGGCAGCAGTGCACCAGCTGGAGCCTGCATGCAGACGCAGAGCCCTGCGTTTGCGTGCAGGCCCTGGCTGGTGCATTGGCACTGCCTCTCCATGCTGCAGCCCTGGCCGCCTCGGGCTTCGATGCTCATGAAAGCACACCAGATTGTGCAACCCTAAATTGCTCCATAATTTAAACCACCCCAGCATGATTCAGCATTTCTCTCAGTTCCACCCATTAAAGAGACAGCGTACCAATCAATCCCATTAGCCCGTTCATTAAAAGCAAGAGTAATCCAGACTGTTATTAAGTTCCTTCAGTATCATGGTTGCCATCAAAAAAATCAACTCTGCTTTGTGGCATAAAAGCCTTAACATCTGTTTTTTTCCAACTCCATGTCTGTAAGATGTTGAAGCCCACAAAAAGTACAGTCATCTATAGAATGCTTTTTTTTCAAATGTTTTAAAAGAGGGGAGTTCTGTACCTGATGTTTTAATATGGAAATGTGTTCCAGAATCCAAAGCACGACTAGAAATTCCAATATACAGTAGATGACATAAACATTTTATACAGTACACTACATTGGATGTGTTACAGTTGATAAATCTCTTTACAGATAATGTCATTTCCTTAGTGGGATGTACAAATTTCTTAAGTTTAATCACGTGCTTACGAGCTATAAAAGAATTACATTTAAACGATCCCATCAGTAAAGTAGTTTGTAGCTTCTGCGATCTGGGTGGGGTTTTCAGCTCATTTATGTTCCTAACTGTTTCCAAGCACATAAAGGTTTATTCTCACAACTTTTAATGTGGGATATTATATGCTGGTGTTTAAGGATTATTTTTCTAGTGTTATATGCATATGACTAATCCAAAGTGCACATGGGTTCCTGTACTATGACAATGATTCTCTGGTCAATTTATTTACCCTGTGTATTTCCTGTTTAATTATCTGGACCAGGTAATTCCGTTCCTTTAATGAAGCCCCCAGTACATCAGCTGTCCTATGAAAATAGATTCCTCTCCCTCAGCCATGCATGTCATCCTTCTCTGCACATGTTCCAACTTGTCAGTATCCTCCTTTAACTGTGGCACCCAGAACTGGACACAATATTCCAAATATTCCAGCGAGAAATACAATGGCATTATAACTTTCTCATGCTTTAGATTCTATGTTCCTAGCAGTGCAGCCTAATATCACACTAGCCTCCTTAGTTGCCATATCGCACTGTTGGTTTGGGGACTCCAAACCAGGTCAGGTTTGTGCCGAGTTTTGCCTTATGAATCAGTTTGTGCCCATCTCTAACACCATGGATTGAGAATTGGGATATTTTTCTTCTCATTGTCTACTGCTTCTTTGCTAATAGCTTCCAGAAGGCAGTTTAACTGAGAATATGAAATGTATCCAAAAACATCTTATACAAACAAGTGAATAGTATATATCTGGTTAGCAAGAGCTTTTGGGGCCTAGTTTGTATATTGTTCATTTCTCTAAAGCTGAATATTTTAATTGGATTAATGCCATCATTTGACAATAATTACTATGCTACTCATGGTTTGTGTTTTAAGGTTGTTGCTGCTATAATATTTGGGTGGTGTTAGTTTTATATTGTTGTATTCCTTTTGCATGTAAATTGCCTTGGAGACCATTGATGAGGTATAAGCTTTTAAAATAATGAATTCAGGATTACTAACCCACAGTATATGTTTAAAAAATGCTTTGCATACTTAATGTACAGTTAGTGCATAAATAATCCTATACTTAATAGCTTTTGATAGCATTTAGCTCTAAATATTTAATTGATAAGATTGATTACATTTACTAAACCTGAGGTTTTTTCCATACATAAGATCTTTTGATTTAACTTTTAGTATCCACAAAAATCACTGGCCAAGCTATTTGAAATATTGTACTGCTGCCTACAGCAGATGGTGCTCCTCCATGCTATATTAAGGAAGCAAGCTCTGAAATGAGTTTGGCACAAAGAATAATGATCTCATTAAGCTATATGCTATGTGTGTTGGAAGAGAATCCTATTTTGCTAATGGAGTTTACTTCCAAGTAAGTGTACATAGCCTAGGAGGCTTAATTCCATAATACTATAAATACTGTACTATAAATGAAGTAAATAATCATGATCTTTTATGAGGGAATATAATTTATATTATGTAATTAAAATAATGGTATTAACAGAAGCATTATTCTTGTGTTTTAGCTGCTTAACATTTTTGGCATAGGTATAAATGCAAAACGTGTTGCACCATTCTAGGAAAGAGGAGTAGTAATCATGCAGAGAAGTTTGGTTTATAGAGGCCTGAATCTAGAATTTTCAGTGCTCGTAAGCGGTGAGGTCAAAAAGAGAACAGTCCTACTCTATTTTCTTCACGGTTGAGGAATGAGGAGAAATCCTTGCTTACCACAATGTCCGTGTGATTAGAGCCCCTGCCTTTCTATTATTCATTGTTCTTAATATTTGTAAAACAGCCTTGGGGGTGGAGAGAGTCCTGACTGTCCGAGTTGGAATAGGGCCAATCAGGGTGCAGCCAACAAAGCATTAAAGTCACCCATTATGTTAATAACATCCTACTAGAGTACTTGTTTTAAAGTATCTTAAATGGCAGTATAGAAGTCTTCAGTTTCCACCTCTGTTGCATCAGTTGTCGGAGTGTATACTTGGACAACTGTGATATTCAAAGTCTCATGATTCAGTCATTGATTGTTGAAAAATTTTCCACTGCTCAAGAAAATTTTTTGCTTGAAATTAAAGCCACACAATGTTCTTTCTTATGGAGTTGTGTCATGAACAAGAAACCATCATCTGTCCAATGTAATTCACTGATCCTAAGGAGGTCAATGTTCTATATCTCTTTTGATTATATCTCTTTTGACGATTTCCCATTTTCCTTGAGTCAGTCCTCTAACATTCCAAGTTGCTATTCAGTGCATCTTTGTAAAGCATAGACCCTTGCTTTTATCATCAGTAGCATCAGCACCTGGGGCTCCTGCTGGATTTGCCCCAGGCACATCATAAAATCCAGGGCTTCTTGCTGTAGGTCCTTGCTCCTCCCCAGTCAGTTGTTGGGTGCCTAATGGCCTGAGAGGCTCATCACTGGGCAACATGTAATAATCGTTAGAGAGCTTTATCATAGGATTATCTTAGCAAGGGAGTGGCGGGTAATAAATCAATAATAATAATAATAATAATCTTGGCAAAAAATTTTTTACAAGGTAGGTTCCCAGGTCTTTCCTTAACCCTCTTCATTTACCCAGGCTTGGGTCTGGCATGCTCAGGTGTGCATGGCTGGGTTTTATATATAATGCATCAGCGCAACCAGCAACATGGGGCACGTGTAACCAATACATATCGATTTTAAAAGTCTAATGCCAATAGAAAGAACTGAAGCATAGCATAACTATTAACATGATGCATTAAGTGGTACAAAAAATACACCATAGGATCCTTCTTTCAATATGCTCTACCCAGATGTATAGACCACAATCATTTATCCAAGTAAGTTTATGAACCATTGTGTACAGTGCAGTCCTATTACCTCTGCAGAAAAGCCCTCTTGAACAATTCAGTTTTGGGTTTTTTCTTATTGCTGGATTTCAGCATTTATTGAGTTTATATAAAAAAGTAAAAATATGGAAAAAAAACCAGAAAGAAAGGTTATACAATTAGAATACAGTGAATACCCTACTATCTTATTAATACAGATAACTAGCTGGCTAAATCCTGTGTAAAATACCCCTTCATATTCTTCTGCTGGTCTACCATTCACTAAGTTAGTAAGCGACCATAGCGGCGAGGATGGTGATGGCAAGAAGATGGAGGCAAGAAGACATTCAAAAAATGATGGACTGGATTGAAAAATTGGGAGATCTGGTAAAAATGGCAAGGCTTGAACAATTCAGTTTGCATTGCATTTTGAATTGCTGTCCAACAAAAATATAAAGGATTCTACACACAGCGAGAAAAATGCACGTATGTTACAGGTTAATTCAAAATGTCTGGGAAATGTGCATAAATACCAGCATTGTTTACAGACAGTGTGATGTATATCTTTACAATGGTATTTCGTATAGAGATTTCATATTTAGAAATATTTGGCCAGTTTTCAGCTTTCAAGCCAGGAAAGGGCAGTATTTCATACACTGCCCAATTGTTTGTTTGTTTACACTTGCATACTGCCTTCCCTGTTTCCTACTTGAGTAAAAAAATCAACAGTCCGATGTTTTTGGATCATTTTAAACACAAGCAGCAATAGCAATAAAAGCAAGCTTACCGATTATTAAAATACCTAGAATAAAGTTTTAACCTGGCACCAAAAGAAAGACAAACACAGCACCAGGCAGAAAGGTTAATGGAATGATGTTCCACAGAGGAGATGTTTCAATGGAAAAGGCTGTGTCCTTGTGGCTGCCCACTTCATTTATAAATGTGGCAGAAAATGAAGCAGGGCCTAAGACTCTTAAAGCTCAGAGGTCTGGGAACAAGTGCTAGCCTGGTTCCAGTCAGCATAGAGTTTCAAAGTTCAGTACCTGCCCCTTGAATCAAGCCCAGAACAAAAGGGTGCTCTTTGAGCACAAGTAACTTACTTGCCCATAATAATAATTATGTTGTACTATAACTGTGACTCACCCTTCTATAAGTAAAGGTAAAGGTTTGACCCTTGGGGTGATGCCTCTAGCGTTTTCATGGCAGACAATATGGGGTGGTTTGCCAGTGCCTTCCCCAGTCATGACCGTTTACCCTCCAGCAAGCTGGGTACTCATTTTACCGACCTCGGAAGGATGGAAGGCTGAGTCAACCTTGAGCCGGCTGCTGGGATCGAACTCTCAGCCTCATGGGCAGACAACTTCAGACAGCATTTCTGCCACTTACCACTCTGCGCCACAAGAGGTTCTTTTATATATTCTGTATTCCTCTATATTCTGTTATTTTATCAGCTTCTTTGAGGGTTTTTTTTAATCAGCCCAATTCATTAGGAGCAGAACAGAGACTGGTTTGATCACTGGGGTTGTTAATGGCTTTACCTTATCCATGTGTTTGCAAAAGGAGTGCCTAGAATAATTGTTGCATCAGTTCATGGTATCAATAAAATTTAAACACTTTTATCCTTTGAAATCCGTTGCCAAATATATGGGGCTTTTTGCACGGCTTGCTATGGTGGCTTTTTGAAACAGTTATGTTTAACCAACAATCCAAAAAGGTCTGCAGCATGCCTCAGCTATAGGCCTTCTGCAGTACTTTAGCCACTACTTTGGGAGCATGCTGTGTGGTTCAGGTTGTATGCTTGCTCCTTTTTCACTATTGTCTGCTGTTGTCCACAGAGACACAGATGCCAGGGACGGAGCCCCGCGAGTCTCCAGCAGCAGAGGATGTGGAGAGCGATTCGGGGGCATCTACAAACCTTGGTAAGTATTTGTGACAATCATGGGGGGGGGGTGTGCTGTGTAAACTGCTTTGTGCTTTTCTGTTTGTGCAGGGGGCAGCAGCCCTGCTAGGAGAAAGAAGAGAGTCCCTCTACGTTGCTGGTGTAGGTTTTGAAGCTTGCTTTGCCACCATTCGGTCCTAAATCATGTTTTTTTCTTTTTTGCAGATTTCATACCCGGCACGCAGGAGGAGGAAGAGCGTGGGGTGCCTGGACCTCCTGCCCAACGCAGGCGGCTAGATATTCAAGAGGGTGAGCATGCATGAACTGTTCCCTTCTAACCATAACTGCAGGACAATGTCACAAACCACTAACCATGTGCTCCCTAGGCATTGTTGAGAGTCTTGCTGTGAAAATACGCAAACAAACACTAACCATGTGCTCCCTAGCCATTGTTCAGAGTCTTGCGGTGAAAACAGGCAAACAAAAAAGCCCACCATGGGCACCATGGTCGGTGTTGGTTGTATCAATGTTACTAACAGTTCTGTTTCTCATTTTTACCAACAGAGGTTCTTTTGGAAGATGAGGAACCACGCCCGGGTCCTGCCAGCCCACCACCTAGAGGCGCGCTCCCGGCAGAGGAGAGGCTCATGAGGGAATGCGCCAGGCTCAGGCGCGTCTCCCTCTTGACAAACGTGGGACAGAGCCTCCTGGAACACTGCCAGGAGGAGACACGGCATGCTGCAGCCGCCGACCAAGCCATGCTCGCCCTCCAGGCCCAGGAGGGGAAAAAATTGAGGGCACTCATCAGGGATTCTAACCAATCCCTACGGGAAAGCGTGGAGGAGGTTAGACAAATTCGCAGACTGATGGAGAGGGCGGTCGTGGTCATGGAGACGGCCAACCCTCCACAAATAACCGTCCACGTCCCCCCCCCACCCACACCAACACCACCACCTCCAGCACCCACCCCACCAACCCCGTCTCAGAATGCCTCCACACAAACAAGAAGGAGGACTGTTCTCGGTAAGAGAATAATAAAACCGGCGGACAAGTTCTCCCCCTCCTAGTTTGGGCCAGTTTTTCTTCGTAAGTTTATCTGTGTTTGTTGTTGTTTGAAAAATAAAGTTTATATTTTTGACTCCACGACATTCCTTGCCCGGGAGTGACTGAGGTTGTAGTAGCTCTGCACGTCTGTCCTTGGCCGCTTATAGGGAGTCATGAGCCTCCCTCGGCATCTATAAACCGTCCGGAGAAGTCCACAGTTCCTTGCAGGAGAACAGAACAAAAGTCCTTCCTGTTCCCGTACTCCTTTATGCTTCCCCCGGGTGCACGGATAGGGATGTGGCTTCCATCGACGGCCGCAAAACAATGCGGGAATCCAAGCCTGGCAAACCCGTCCATACTCTGGAATAAGGGAAAGAAAAGAATATAAACCATGGCATGTCAGCGTGGGGTGCATCGCGTATTCGTTGCTCACCTGTCAAACAAGAAAAAAAATTTAAAGGGCAAAGGGGATAGAATGACACTCACCGCTCCAAGCCGGTCTCCGAGGCACACCACTTTGCTGTACAATTCAGCCTCCATGGCGAGGCAGAACTCCAGCAGGATCTCGCCAACCGTTGTGACTCCTAATCTGAATTGCTGGGCTACTGTCCTGAAGTACTGCGGGGTGGCCAAGTACCACAAGGCCGCTGCCACCCTTTTTTCCACTGGAACAGGGCGCCGCATGCCAGTCACTTGCCTTTCCATGCGGCCACGGAGAGCCTCCACGAGTTCAAAAAATGTTCCCCTCGACATTCTGAAGTTGGCAATCCAGTGGTCATCATCCCAGCGAGACCACACAAAATTTTCCCACCAGTCAGAGGATCTTTCGTCGACCCAGAACTGTCTGGGGAACCGGACCTCTGCCAGAGCTTGACAGCGTTTCTTAGCCGCCATGGTTGCCCTTAGAGAACGTCTTCTACTGGTGGTCGTCATTCTGGCCATACGTTGTCGGTAGTCCTCGATAGCAGCCCTCCTCTGCGACACGGTGGTATGGATACGCTGGACTACCGCAAGCATTTGAGCCAACAATTGATAAATAATCCTCTCCATTGCAACGTTAACCTGTGCTGCAGCCAGTAGGCTATGCAAACAAAAGAGTGAGGCCGACCACGTGTCTGCCTAGGTGCATATAAGCAGGTAATCTGTGGGCGTGTACTGTGGGCGGGGATTAACCAATCAAACATATCAATGCATCAACCTCTGGTTCATAGAAAACAATAGAAAACCCGTTCCGACGGCGCCAATGATTTGACGATGATGCGTTACTACGGGGTTTTCGGTTTTTTTTAAAAAAAAAGGGGAACCCCACCAATTTCGGCTTCTGGGTTGAGGTCAAAGGTGTCCCTGCAGTTTGATTGACGGGCACGGAAGGCCAGAAGCGCTAAAAAGGGACCTCCTTTGTAGCGATAAGACGGAGATCGGAAGCCTGTGGGTTACGAAAGTGACGAGAAGTGAAAGTGCCAAATTCCGCAAAAACCGCAGCTGTGCGTTACGGGCACAGCTAGTTACATTTCGCTAGTTAAAGTAGCGATTTCACAAACAGCAACCAAATAGCCACTTTGAGCTCTGTGCGAAATGGCCCTATGTTTTCTTCTAGCACTTAATGTGTGTACTGAGGGACCAATGAAAATACATTCTATTTTTCTTAATAATCAGGGTTCCCAAGCCCTGAATAATGAAAAATTAAGCTTCCTTTTATGTTGGCTCAAAGTCAAATGTTGCTGCACTTCTAAAGCATTGCTTCTGGGTGTCAACTTTTATTCCTGCTAACTTTCTTCCCTCTGACCAATGTTACACTGATGTCACTCACTGTACTTATTGCATCATATTAGATCTGTAAATAAGGCCCTTTAATTTCTAGTACTGGCAGTTCCTTATGCTTCCTTTGTAAAAGGGAAAAAAATATTGACACTGGAAAACTAAAAATAAAGCCAACCAACCTTTGCAGGAAGAGCAGAATCCTTGCATTTCCTTGTATGAGGCAACTTTTTCCAAAAGATTTCCTATTGCTTACCATAAAAACAGCATTTGACTCAGTTATGATGAATGAAAAAAAAATTGCATAGTCCTGAGAACGATTAAATGCTGATGTAGACTTATGCTGGGAAAGTATGACAAAGGTTGTTTTTTTAAATAACTCAATCACTGGAAGAATCCCCTTGCAAGTTTTCCTTCAGAAAACTAATGGGAGTTTTAAATACACAACTGTGTTCCTATTTATTGTGTGCTCAGAAGAATCGCTGGGGATCATTGCCTGTGTACTTGGCATAAGCCTTTGTTTCATATGCTTGTGATCTTTATTCCATTTTAGACAAAACACTTCAATTACATATGTGAAGTATGGAATGAAAGCATTTAATTTGACTTCCTGGGGTCTTGATGATCTTGCCTACCAAGTTGCTGCTGACCCTGTTGGGGTGGGGGGTTCTTTTCTTGGTTCCTTTATATGGGATATGTTTTTGAATTTTATGATAATGATCTACCTCCATCAATTTAGCAAATCTAATTAGTTTTTTCTCACAATATGTCATCTGCATCTTAAGAGAGCTATAGCCTTAAAGAAGACAATACCCAGACTCTTGAAATGGGAAAACAACCAAAGCAATGCTCTGAAGTTTAATGTGTGATGCCTCTGAAACAGAACAATGTAGTAATTAACACTGGAATTTTATACCCTTCTATATCCATTGAAATCAATAGACTTAGAAGGGTGTAACACTGCTTAGAACTGTACAGTCTATTCAGAAGCTTCTACAATCTTATGCAATTCCTTTCCAGATTGACTTGTTTGTCCCCATACAGGTGCCCTTTATCTTTTCACATCCAGAAATGATTACAATAGGAATTGTTGTAGACATGAATTTGTAGCATATATGTGTGTGTGTACACACATACACACAGAAAATATCCATCAAGATAAATAATTTAAAATTTGCTAAAATATATGAGCATAAAACCATGTAACTGTGTACAAATATCTCATTCTCTGAGAGGGATTAGCAATACAGACTTCACAGTACTAGCGCACCCCAACGGGACACAAGCATCACACTAGTTCTTCCAATGTAAGCTATACCCACCTCTAATACTAATTTAGAATTGAATGCAAGTACCAACTGTACAGGACTAGAACAATTTCTAGTTCAAAATGTCCACTAAAAGCAGATTAGAAAGTAAATTGTAAACTAAAGGCAGCTTCTATGGACCCTAGCTAGAAAGCATCCAGCATATAATCAGAAGGGTAAATGTGCAAACGTAAGATGGCTAGGAGTCATTGGGGCACTGCTATGGCATTCTCTGTGTGCATTTCTTTCCTGGCTAAGTTTATTTAGCTTTGTACGATCTCTTTTTCAGTTACAAGCATGATGTCTCTGTCTTTAATAGGCATTCTCCTCAGTGTTAAATTTGCACAGCAATCAAGCAATAGAGTGTCCTAAATTTGGGCTACATGTTTTGTTTGTTTGTTTTTAAAGAAATGAGCAATGGATTTTTCATTTGTCTTATAATGATGGCGATGCTGCTTTGGTTTTGAAATCTTGTCCAAGGGGAGAATATTTTTGTTTGCTTCTTATTGCCCCAACCTGTAGCCTGAGAGTTTATGGTTTGAATGTTGCATGAAAAGAGAGCAAGACGAAGCATTGCACTATGGCAGAGGATGTCTGCAACAAAAGTCTTCAGACATAAAGTGGCACAGCTTCAAGAGCTGATTGCTGGTCTGCTTAAGATGACAGCACACATCCATGTGATTACAATCAGCAGATAATTTTAATCTCCTGAGCTATAGCTATGGAAAATAAAGGAAATCATAAATGGTCACCAGCATAAATGGCTAAGCACCAAAGTCTTTTATATTGTTCTTCTTTAGAAAAAAATTTCAATGCAAAGAGGCAAATAGTTTGTATCTGAAATTGGTACCACAGTCCAAAGGGAGCATGTAGCAGGCTCTTGTTAAAGAGATAATGAATGTGAGCCTCTGGAGTCATTGCTTCAAAAATGGGCAGTTGACCAAAGCAAACAGAGTGCTGACATTAACAGAAATACAAAACAAATGAGAACATGAATGAGGATGACAACATTAACATTCAGAGAACAGGAAAACAAGACCAAGAGAAAACACAGAAAGTATTATCATGGTGCTTCTCTTTTATATTCAGAGGGCAACTGTCCACTCCACAATGTGCATATTCCTCTGGTGGTTATTCTCCAATCTACCCTATTCCCTTTCCTATCAGTGGGGTCTTACATGTGTGAAGGTAGTTTATTGTACTTGAAATAATGGCACTGGGAAGCCTGATTACAGTATAATAAGAAATCAAAGTCCCTAAAGAGCAAACCTTAGAACAGTGGTTTCCAAACTGTAGGCCAAGATATACTAGTGTTCTTCAAAAATAATTGAATTATAAAAAACTAGGTTCCCATGCTAGAAACCTCAACAAATTTGTAGATCATAATGTAGAAGTTTCAGTCAGTATTTATCACTATTCCTTTGGGCCAATTTTAAGCCACAATCTCCCCCACAAACACCCCCCCCACACACTTTATCAAGAGTTTGGCAATCTGTTCTACACAGTTAGACATAACCAAAGCTGTGGACTAAGAGGAGATCTTTGAAAGACTGAGTAATGAATTTTAACCATTTATCAGGAATAGAACAAAGAGAAATTAAATGGTTCACTAAGTGCAAAATATATCTATTCAAATTGGTACACACAATGTACTTAACGTTTTGAACAAGGAAAGCAGGATTGAATGGGTATCTCAAATAGACTGTCTCTTGAATTTAGGTGGGGAATTAGTGAGTAGGAGACAGCAAGGGGTGGGGGAAAACAAATGGGATCACCATTTATGAGGATGGTTTTTTAGAAAACTCACACAGAGACCAGATTGAAACTATATGAAAGTGTTCTTTATTGAAAAGCAAATATTACAACTAAAACCCACTTTCAGGCAGTTAAACCCACACAAGAGGAAAAGACAGAGATGAGAGGATAATAATTCTGACAAAAGAAAAGTTATAGCTCCTTTCCATGATGTGGAGAAATCTGGGTAGAAGAGACAGCAGGATGTCCAGTGTACTGGCTATATGTACAGATCCAAGAGCACACATAGAGAGAATGTGCTCTATTGTATCTCTTAAATACCCAAATTTGTGTCCAGAGGCCAAGGCTGGGCTGCTAACTTCTAAAACAAAGGATTTGATTCGATTACCAGTATGAAGAAATGTAAACAATAGGCTGGTTCTGGCATGGTTTGGATTAAAAAAACAAAAACCCCTCTGACTGTATTACCAGTGAAGACACCAATAATTTGTCTAGGTGAGTTCCCCAGTTAAAGACAAAAAGTTGCATTTTTACCTGAATAGGAGCCGTAATGTAAATTTAGTTTGCAGGAATGCAAATAGAAACTTGATGATCCAGATCCAGTGATTAAGGATGGAAAATGTCTGAGAAAACTAATTAAAGGAGGACCACAGTTGTGGTGAAAAGAGAAGCGTACTTGAGGTGATCAAGAGTTTAGCAAAGCCCTGGGTACCATTTGCCTGTCAATAGATGTTACTAATCTGGAGAAAGAGAAAAGTCAATGAAAAGCCCCCTTCATTGGTCTAATGATGTAATCAATATGATCCAGGGATCTGTCATCCAGCTTGACTAGACAATGTACCTTTTGTATGCTGCAAATATACAAACATGGCTGGGTCAGTTTCTGGGGGTAAAACTGATCTATATTTGTACATTTCTAGCCTAGTAGTGTTGTTTTGGTGAGGTACTGGCAAGCAAACCTCCCTTCTGACTGAGAAGTGGTTTGGCCACTAACAGAATATGGAAAGCAACTTTGTAATTTGGCTGAGACAATGCTTTGGTTCTATTAGGAATTACTGAAGAAAGTTAACCAGTATTTAATATCATCTGAATTATCTTAAATTCCTTTCTACATAAATGTTTGACCAACTATTTGGAGTAGTTTAACAGGATAAACTAAGGATTGCAGAAAGGACGCGACTTAAGAGGAATAAGAGTTCAGCATGGAGTTCCAGATTTCAGTGGGCCATGACTGTGTTGGATGGAATCACAGCTCAGCTTCAAAACATACAGTTAGGAAGACTGAGCTCCATTTTAAGTCATTTGGCAAAATTTGATCGCATACTGACAAAGTTGAATCCCAGATTGTATGTTATCAGTATCTGTACTTTTCTGGCAATAATAAGGTCTTTAGAGTCTTTTGGTGCCCATTGGTAGCAGAAGAAAAAATTGAGTCTGGTTTATGATTAAGAAATACTTTTTAAAAGGACAACAGTAGAAGTCGAATCCTTAAGAACATAAGCCAGGGGTAGTCAAACTGCGACCCTCCAGATGTCCATGGACTACAATTCCCATGAATTCGCGTTCGCTGGCAGGGGCTCATGGGAATTGTAGTCCATGGACATCTGGAGGGCCGCAGTTTGACTATCCCTGACATAAGCCATCAGGCCAATGGTCCATCCAGTGTGATAAGAGTGGCTAGAGTGTCAAAAGGGCACCTGGAAAACCCAGAGAAAAATCCTAAGTAGGGCCTATTCTGCACAAAATAGATAATGCACTTTCAATGCACTTTAGAAGTAGATTTTCCTGTGCACAGGAAAATCCAGCTGCCAAAGCAATTTGAAAGTGCATTATGCTATGTGTGAGGAATGGGCCTAGATCTTTTCAGAACCCTATCCAAGTCTTTTCAACTGGATTTAGTCTCAGGAAAATATTCTTAGGATTGTACTGCCAGGTTCAATCTACATTCTTCCATGGAAGGTCACTGGGTGATCTCGGGCTAGTCGCTCAGAGACAATCCTAACTCACAATGTTTATTTATTTATTTTACATTTATATACAGCCTTCCCCTGAAACTCAGGGCAGTTTACATAGAACTTAGCAGAATAGGAACAATACAGAAAAACAGTGGCCATAGACAAAAATAGTAAACAGTAGATAACAATAAAACAGTAATATAGTAGAACAGTAGTAAACAGTAATTCAACCTATGGCCACATGGTTGGATGGTTCAGGTGATGATTTACATGGGAGGGAGGCTCAAGTCCCCAGAGAAAGGTGGTGGTTTTAGTCGATCTCAACCAAATGCCTGGCAAAGGAGCTCCCTTTTGCAGGCACTGCAGAATTGTTCTAGTTCTACAAGGGCCCTGATCTCCTCTGGGAGCTAGTGGGGGCCAGGACAGAGAAAGCTATGGCCCTGTTTGAGGTCAAGTGAGCTTCCTTGGGGCCAGGGATCACTAGGGAGTTGGAGGTAGCAGATCATAAAGCTCTTTGAGAGATGGACGCAGACAGGCGTTCCCTCAGAGACACTGGGATATGTTAACTTGAAGATAAAATGGAAAAGGGAAGAATGCTGTAAGCCTCTTCTGGCCATCATTAGAAAGAACAGTGGGATAAATATATACAGTAAATGAACAAAAAATCATATATTTTGAACATAAAATAAGCCATGTTGGATCTGGAGAGCCAGTTTAGTGTAGTGGTTAGGAGTGCGGACTTCTAATCTGGCATGCCGGGTTCGATTCTGCACTCCCCCACATGCAACCAGCTGGGTGACCTTGGGCTCGCCACGGCACTGATAAAACTGTTCTGACTGAGCATTGATATCAGCGCTCTCTCAGCCTCACCCACCCCACAGGGTGTCTGTTGTGGGGAGAGGAATGGGAAGGCGACTGTAAGCCGCTTTGAGCCTCCTTCGGGTAGGGAAAAAGCGGCATATAAGAACCAACTCTTCTTCTTCTGGTTACTCTGATCCAGCTGTCATAAGGAGGTCTGCTCTCTGAAGATAGTATGATGAAGTAGGTAATGTTGGAGTAGGATCTGAAAGATCTAGGTTTTGAATCCCCTCTTTGCAATACTGACTTTTTAGGGGATCTTGGGTCAATGTCAAGGAGAGCTTTTAATTCCACCCTCCATGCATCACAGCCGGCCCTTGCCTTCATGCTGTGTGCGTATGCAAATAACTAGAGTTTGCAACCAATGGAGGATTTGTCAAAGAAGAGGGAAAGTATGGAGAAACCAGCAATAACAAAAACAATATTGAGGTAGAGCTCAGGCATCAATAGAAATCAGCTGATAGGGTTCAAATTCCTGTGGAGAGGCAGGATTGGGTCACCTCAGGCAAAAATTGTGTTAATGACTTATGAAGAATTGAGGGCAAAATACCAAGGGGCAATGCCATTTCAAGAGTTTGAGATTCCTGGGTTTAGTGAACCATTCCTAGTAAAATTCATCCATCCACCTATCCATTGACCCATCTCTTTCTAACAGAAACAGAAGCATTTATGTAACCATGAAATTAATTAATTAATTAATTCTTTTAGCATTAAATAGTAAGTGCATTACACCCCTTTACTTGCCCACCCAACCACTCTTTATAGCTCTTCTAAAGAAAAGAGAATAATTTATTCTTATGTTGTTGAAAAAAGATGTCAGTGTGAATCACTCTAGGAAAGCAGGGGAAAGTAGTAGAAATTGGAGCCTACAACTGAGACTTGCAGACTTAACTCTGTGCTACAAAAATTAAAGGTATATCAGGTAACCTAGTCACCAATAGAGACTTGCAAAGTAATTCTGCAATGCACTGATATTCTAGGAATGCACATATACCTTCTAAGAATAGTTCACAGGAAGAATATATAATTTTATTAAGCACATGATCTTGATCCATGTATTATCCAGACAGCCCGTTTGGTATAGTGATTAAGAGGAGTGGCCTCTAATTTGGAGGACCAGATTTGATTATCCACTCCTTCACATGCAGCCAGCTGGGTGACATTGGGCAAGTCACGGTCCTCTCAGAGCTCTCTCAGCCTCACCTACCTCATAGGGTGTTTGTTATGGGGAAAGAAGAGGTAGATGATTGCAAACCTCTTTGAGGCTTCTTTGGGTAGTAAAAGTGGAGTCCAAATAGCAGCTCTTCTCTTATTCATCCTGGATTCTTTATATAATAAGAACTTAGAAATATCTTCATGATTGAATTTATGTGGTTTCACAATATCTAAAATAAAGAACCTCATCTGCTGTATGCTTCTGTTGAGTGAAATGTAATATTAGTGAAATTTCTTCTTTAGCATGTCTAATTTTTGATCTGTGCCCATAAATTCTAACCCTCGGACATGTTGTTTTTCCAACATAGATTTATTACATAATAATAGAGAGAGAACAAATTTAATGTTACAGTTGGAAAAATGAATAATGGATTTCTGAAAGTTTTTAATTTATTTATTGGATTCATTGCCCACGACTCCCAGTGAATGGGCTCATGGGGGTTACAAAAATAGGTTAAACCCAATTAATAAGCACAACAATATAATGGCAGCATGGTGGTAAAAATAACCCCATTCTTTAGTGGTATGCCCACCTAGAGGGTGATGGTGATGCGATAACTGATTGCCACCAAAGATGTCAAAGAACTGGTAGCGAGTGTATTCCTTGAGAGGGGGGAACCAGATCTATGCTCTGAGAAAAAACTGGCCTCATCCATAGACCTGAATGGCATTAGGAATTCTGTTTTCTGATGTCTTATTCGTCTCTATAAATAGATTACTCTTTGGAATAGCTACAGCTCATTCTTTACCTTTTATAATAACTTCATTAGGACATCTGTTCACTAGTCGATTCTCCAATTGATTAGCTGCTTCTGCAAAGTCTGGTTGTAAATTCAAATTCCTTTTCAATCTAAGGAATTTCCCAAATGGCATTTAGGATGGTAAGAATAGTGTAATAACATAATCATTTTGACTCATTTTTTTAAAATATGCTCATCAACTTGTTACTGGCTCCTTTAAAAATGTAAGTATCCAAAACAATAATGGAGTCCTCATAAATCCTTAACACTATTTTGCTCCCTTATATTTGGGAAACAGACTCCTGGGAGGAGATTGTCCGGGGCCCTGTCCATCCAGGTCCACCCTGATTGGCCCTCCCCCTCCAGCTCCCACCCTCCCTCCTTGCCTGCTAGAAGCCTTGTGGCTGCGGCGTCCATTTCCACCCACGAGGAGAGAGGCAGCAACAGGGCTTTGTGGTCCGCAAGTATGCTCCTGCTGGGAGGGAGCCGGGGGGGGGGGACGGAGTTTGCAGCCTTCCTGTGGGCTGCAAAGCCCTGTCACTGGAGGCTTTCCACTCCCTTTAGCCACGGCCACCGTCTCATACTCTCCTGCCTGCCGCCCCTTTCAAAGCCCATTTTTAAAATGGGCTTTGATAGTAGTTTTTGTGTTTGTTTGTTTGTTGGATTTCTATCCCACCACTCATGGCAGGTTACAACAATAAAACCTACAATAAAACCCCCAATAAATTACAACAACTACAGTAAAAAAAAACAAATAAAATTACAAATCGAATACCACACAGTTTCCATGATATCCAAGAGGGCGGACTAATACCAAACTCACCCACTCTCCACCAGGGGGCAGGGGTTATTGATCAATATCCTGCGTGAGATTGACACATGGGGGTCCAGCTCTTCCTAGCGTGCCGGCCTCAACCATAAACCTGTTTGGCAATGAAACCATTCATGTCAGGGCTGACACTATTAAGACATTCAAAAAAGTCATGTATAGACATAGGCTCTGTATATAAAATAAAAATATAATCAATAAAGCATTTATATAATGCCATGTACAGATGAAAGGATTAGTGGCAACAATAATATATTTGTGTTTTTCCATTGTCCACCCCATGCCATTATTTGTGGGCAACTCATCAACCCACTTTCTTCTAAATAGCATGGAGTTGATAATGAGACTAAGATCATCTTCTTACTAGGTAACAAAAACTCTCTAGTAATTAAATCAGTTTTCAAGTTTATACAGCTAACTATGAGGACTCAAAATTGTTGAACGATTAATACTATATGGTGTTTTTTGTCTTTTTTTGAAGGCCAATAAAGGTCTTCTCAATCTGATTCTGATAATGAAATATCGAGCTGGGTGTTAGCTTGGGGAGCCAGCTTGGTGTAGTGGTTAGGAGTGTGGACTTCTAATCTAGTGAGCCAGGTTTGATTCCCCGCTCCCACACATGCAGCCAGCTGGGTGATCTTGGGCTCTCCACTGCACTGATAAAGCTGTTCTGACCAAGCAGTGATATCTTGGCTCTCTCAGCCTCTCACAGGGTGTCTGTTGTGGGGAGAGGAAAAGGAAGGTGATTGTAAGCTGCTTTGAGACTCCTTCAGATAGAGAAAAAAATGAATATAAGAACCAAGTCTTCTTCTTCATTTCATATTAATGACAACCAATACCACAAATCCAGACAATTTCATTTCAGCTCCAGACATTTCTGGTTTCGAAATTGTGAATGTATTGATCCTATTCCAATATTCTGACAGTTTGTTTTGAAAGTTTTAGTACTGGTTGTTTTTCTCAGTCTCCTAATTAATAGAAATTATATCAATAGAAACTATTTCCACCAATGTTCTCCAGAAAGGATACCCCAGGGTAGCCTGAAGTCATCAGGTCTTGGAAGTTAAGCAGTAGGGTCAGCACCAAGAAATACCAGAGTTGTAACACAGAGCCAGACAATGGCAAACCACCTCTGAATGTCTGTTGCCTTAAAACCCTTTGGAATTGCCATAAATCAGCTGTGACTTAAAGGGGGGGGGGGAGTTCTCCAGCAAAGCAGGATAGCATTTCCCTGTACTGACATTACCTTACAGCCAACTAAGCAACTCCCTGGAGTGCGAGCATTCCAGAGCCATCTGCCTCATCTATGTAAATACCTTGAGGAAAGATTTGTGACCTGCACTTTTGGTGGATGTTCATAGAATCATCCAGCAGCAACTGGCTTGGCAGCATCTTGTATATCCTGGATGATATGAATGAGACCCATGTAATTTGTTAACTATCTGAGGCACAGAAACCATTCTAAAAGGGGAAAGGTATAGGAATTAAGAATGAACTTTTTATCATTCACTGTGCTACTATTGTGCTGTTCAGCATACAGTTAGAAGCAGGGGTTCAAAATGTCAATTCATCTATGGCAACACCAAGCCTTGAACTGGCTATAGTATTTTCCTTTTATGAGATGGAATTTTTTATCATGCGTTCAGGAAGTCAATGATGTTCTCCATCGTTTTTCATATTTTCTGGCAACTGATCTTTCCCAGGATCTGTCCGAGGTAGAAACTGGGATCCAGCCTAGCTGGCTGACAATTAGCTTAAAATATACTGATGTAAAACCGATAGAGAAAAACAACAAGAGGAAATAGAGAAGGTTATAATTGCTTCCTGCGAATGTGCCTGCCTTTTGTTTTTCATTAAATTGATCCAAGAGATTGGCCGATGAACGATTAAAAAAGATGAAGCTGAATCAGTCTGTTAGATTGAGCTCAGAATGGGAGAAAACTAGCTCAAGATCACCCTGTGAATTTCAAGGCTGAGTGGGAATTTAAACTGGGTCCCCCAGGCATAGCACACTATCACACTGAATCTAATTTCTATCAAGAACAGGAAAGAATTATAGCTAAAGGCAGCAGGGTCTTAAACTTTATGCTTCTTTGGTAGCATAGAAAACTGCCTTTGGTTGCAGTTAGTCCTCTAACTGAAGAAAAGTTTGTTGGAAGGACATTCTATACATTACTGGAAGAATCCTGAAACTTTTCCCCTTCATTTATTTATCAGCCTATAATGTGTGACAGCCATTTTGTCTCACCTTACTTATTCTTGAAATGAAGGGCTTGCAAAGCGTCAGATCAGAGAAGGGCAGCAGTTGCTCCAATAGGTCTTTCTTTCTCAATGAACACTGGCCTCTCATAATCAGAATTATGTCACTTCCTTCTCTTTGGCCTACAAATGGTTCTTCCTTATGTAGGCTTCCTAAAGGACCTATGTGGCAGGACTTGGTGTCTCTCAGGTGACCTACAGTACTGAACCCATAACCAGTTGGGAAAGGTCTAGAATCCATTGGTCCCATTCTCCTAAGCATATGCAGGATGCTCCAATCAGTTCTGTCCCTACCTCAGTTTAAATAGGGATGAATGCACAGGATAGAAAACTTGGTCACCTTAGTCTTAAACACTATGAGTAGTGGGGGTATACTGACCATCAGATATACTGAGCCCCAGATGAATAAAAGAAATTAAGGATACTATTTGATGCCACTGTAGCCAAATATTTTAACATGAGCAGCATGTAAATTAATCCCTGGTCAAACCAGAGGGTATAAATGGACATTTTTCACAGTGAAAGTAGTGGTACTATAGGGTACCAATCAATACTAGGCCCAGTTTTTTTCAACTTGTTCTTTAAGGATTTAAGTAGTGAAGTATCTAAGTATGCAGATGACACTAAGTTGCTCAGGGTGGTGAGAACCAGGGAGGACTGTGAAGTGTTCCGGAAGGAAACATAAATCTGGTTGGGTGAGTCAGTGTCAGCATAACAAATGAAGTTCAACATGAGCAAGTGAAACATAATGCACATTGGAACCAAAAATTCTAAATACAAATATACATTGATGGGGTCCAGACTGGTGGTAACTAATCAAAAGAGAGATCTTGGAGTCAGGGTAGAGAACTCACTGAGGCTGTCAACTCAGTGTGGGACTGCAATAGTAATAAAAAAGGCAAATGCTATGTTGGGGATTATTAGGATTCAGACTGAAAACAAATCATAGAATCATAGAATCATAGAATTGGAAGGGGCCATACAGGCCATCTAGTCCAACCCCCTGCTCAACGCAGGATTAGCCCTAAGCATCCTAAAGCATCCAAGAAAAGTGTGAATCCAACCTTTGCTTGAAGACTGCCAGTGAGGGGGAGCTCACCACCTCCTTTGGCAGCCTATTCCACTGCTGAACTACTCTGACTGTGAAAATATTTTTCCTGATATCTAGCCTATATTGTTGTACTTGAAGTTTAAACCCATTACTGCGTGTCCTCTCCTCTGCAGCCAACAGAAACAGCATCCTACCCTCCTCCATGTGACAACCTTTCAAATACTTAAAGAGGGCTATCATGTCCCCTCTCAACCTCCTTTTCTCCAGGCTGAACATTCCCAAATCCCTCAACCTATCTTCATAGGGCTTGGTCCCTTGGCCCCAGATCTTTCTCGTCGCTCTCCTCTGTACCCTTTCAATTTTATCTACGTCCTTCTTGAAGTGAGGCCTCCAGAACTGCACACAGTGCTCCAAGTGTGGTCTGACCAGTGCCGTATACAATGGGACTATGACATCTTGTGATTTTGATGCGATGCCTCTGTTGATACAGCCCAAAATGGCATTTGCCTTTTTTACCGCTGCATCACACTGCCTGCTCATGTTTAGTTTACAATCCACAAGTACCCCAAGGTCTCGTTCATACACAGTGTTACCTAGAAGCGTATCCCCCATCCAGTAGGCATGCTTTTCATTTTTCTGACCCAGATGCAGAACTTTACACTTATCTTTATTAAATTGCATCTTGTTCTCATTTGCCCATTTTTCCATTGTGTTCAGATCTCGTTGAACTCTGTCTCTATCTTCCGGAGTATTTGCCAGTCCTCCCAATTTGGTGTCATCTGCAAACTTGATGAGTAGTCCCTCCACCCCCTCATCTAGATCATTAATAAATATGTTAAAAAGTACCGGGCCGAGCACCGAGCCCTGAGGTACCCCGCTACTCACCTCTCTCCAGTCTGATGAAACACCATTGACAACAACTCTTTGAGTGCGGTTCTCTAACCAATTCCCTATCCACCTGACTATCTGAAAATCCAGATTGCAGTCCTTCAATTTATCCATCAGAACATCATGGGGAACCTTGTCAAAAGCTTTACTAAAATCCAAGTAAATGACATCAACCGAATTTCCCCGATCCAGCAAACCTGTTACTTGGTCAAAAAAGGAAACCAGGTTGGTCTGGCAGGACCTGTTGGAGACAAATCCATGCTGACTTCCTTGGATCACCAAATTGTCCTCCAGATGTTTGCAGATCGCTCCCTTTAATATCTGCTCCATTATCTTCCCCACAACAGAGGTCAGACTCACTGGTCTGTAGTTTCCCGGGTCATCCTTCCTCCCTTTTTTGAAGATCAGAATAACATTTGCTCTCTTCCAGTCCTCAGACTGGATGGACCACTGACATGATACAACATGGATTCTCTTAGTTTCTAAACTTTTCTAAACTTATGATACACAGAGGCATATAAGCTTATCAAGTTGTACTTCATTGTACTTCAGGACTAGGGTTGTGCAAATCAGATGCCGAAGCAGCCATTCCTGCCTGTAGCAGCCAGTGCTGCACCATGGGGTGGGGGAGGCATGGGCGCCAGCACACCAGTCGACGCACACATGCAGGTGCAGAGCTCTGCGTCTGTTTGTGTCCATCGATCGCTGTGCTGGCATCCGCGCCTCCCTCCCCCCACATGGCATGGCACGGCGCTGGCTGCTACGGGTGGGAACAACCGCTTTGGCAGCCGAATCTCACAACCCTATTCAGGACTCACTGAAACAACTCTGTAGTATAGCCTTGTAAATGTGCTTCAGTTAAGATAATAGAGTATTGTAGCGTCTTAAAGCCTAAAGAATGGTAGCATAGATCGGTAAAATGAGTACCCAGCTTGCTGGGGGGTAAATGGTAATAACTGGGGAAGGCACTGGCAAAACACCCCATATTGAGTCTGCCATGAAAACGCTGGCGTCACCCCAAGGGTCAGACATGACTCGGTGCTTGCTCAGGGGATACCTTTACCTTTAATCTTTATGGATATTGGGAAGTTCATTTTGCAAAGTGGATTTCAGTTCATGACAGTTTATGTCTAAAGAGACTAACTGGGCTTTTGTTAATTTACTGTACATATTTATATCCATAATTATTTCCAATAATGTCCAGAAGTGCCTTTGGACTCACATTTTGTTCTATTGCAGAAATATGGTCCTCCTGTGGTGCATTTCAACAAGAACTGTTGCAACCATTTTATAAAACACAGTTAAGTAGTAGTGTATTTCAGGCTTCTCCATATTAGTGGGAAGGAATCTGCCTGAGGGGATAACATACTGTTCTATTTTTTTTTTTTTTTTTGCAGTCCACAGCAGACATTCTTGATACATAAATTGCTTGCTAAAACACCAGCAATGGGACAGACTGCAGAATCATGATAAATCGGAGAATAACCAAAATATGTCTTAGGTTACCAATTAATCTGTTGACAAACAAGCAATATTGCTGTTGTTGTTGTTCGGTGCAAAGTCATGTCCAACCCATCACAACCACATGGTCAGTGATCCTCCAGGCCTTCCTGTCTTCTACCATTCCCCGGAGTCCATTTAAGTTCGCACCGACTGCTTCAGTGACTCCATCCAGCCACCTCATTCTCTGTCGTCCCCTTCTTCTTTTGCCCTCAATGGCTACCAGCATTAGGCTCTTCTCCAGGGAGTCCTAACTTCTCATGAGGTAGCCAAAGTATTTGAGTTTCATCTTCAGGATCTGGCCTTCTAAGGAGCAGTCAGGGCTGATCTTCTCTAGGACTGACCGGTTTATTTGCCTTGCAGTCCAAGGGACTCGCAAGAGTCTTCTCCAGCACCAGAGTTCAAAAGCCTCAATTCTTTGATGCTCGGCCTTCCTTATGGTCCAACTTTCACAGCCATACATTGCAACTGGGAAGACCATAGCAACTGGGAAGACCAATGCAGTTTTGTGGGCAGGGTGATGTCTCTGCTTTTTAGGATGCTGTCTAGATTTGCCATAGCTTTCCTCCCCAGGATCAAGCGTCTTTTAGTTTCTTTGCTGCAGTCCCCATCTGCAGTGATCTTGGAGCCCAGGAAAATAAAATCTGTAACTACCTCCATTTCTTCCCCATCTATTTGCCAGGAATTGAGAGGGCCGGATGCCATGATCTTTGTTTTCTTGATGTTGAGTTTCAAGCCAACTTTTGCACTCTCCTCCTTCACCTGCATCAACAGGCTCTTTAGTTCCTCTTCACTTTCTGCCATTAGAGTGGTATCATCTGCATATCTGAGGTTGTTGATATTTCTCCCTACAATCTTGATCCCAATTTGTGACTCATCTAACCCTGCCTTTCTCATGATGTGCTCAGTATACAAGTTAAATAGGCAAGGCAACAGTATACAGCCTTGCCGAACTCCTTTCTCAATTTTGAACCAATCAGTGATTCCATGTCTGATTCTCACTGTTGCTTCTTGACCTGTATATAGGTTTCTCAAGAGACAAATAAGATGCTCTGGTACTCCCATCTCTTTAAGAACTGGCCACAATTTGTTGTGCTCCACACAATCAAAGGCTTTAGCATAGTCAATGAAGCAGAAGTAGACGTTCTTCTGTAATTCCCTAGCTTTCTCCATGATCCAGCGTATGTTGGCAATTTGATCTCTAGTTCCTCTGCCTCTTTGAAATCCTGCCTATACTTCTGGAAGTTTTCGATCCACATATTGCTGAAGCCTAACTTGTAGGATTTTGAGCATAACTTTGCTAGCATGAGATATGAGTGCAATGGTGCAGTAGCTTGAATATTCTTTAGCATTGCCCTTGTTTGGGATTGGAATGTAAACTGACTTTTTTCCAATCCTGTGGCCATTGTTGAGCTTTCCAAATTTGCTGGCATATTGAGTGTAGCACTTTTACTGCAACGTCTTTTAAGATTTTGAATAGTTCAACTGGAATGCTGTCACCACCACTAGCTTTACTGTTGTTCCAACTTCCTAAGGCCCATTTAACTTCACATCCCAGGATGTCTTGCTCCAGGTCAGTGATTACCCCATCGTGGTTATCAGGGATGTTAAGCTTGCTCTTGTATAGTTCCTCTGTATAATTTTGCCACCTTTTAAAAATCTCTTCTGCTTCTGTGAGGTCCCTACCATTTTGGTCCTTTATCATACCCATCTTTGTATGAAATGTTCTCTTCATATTTCCAATTTTCTTGAAAAGATCTCTGGTTCTCCCCATTCTATTGTTTTCTTCTATTTGTTTGCACTGTTCATTTAAGAAGGCATTCTTATATCTTCTAGCTTTTCTCTGGAATTCTGCATTCAATTGGGTGTATCTTTCTCTTTCTCCCTTGCATTTCACTTCCCTTCTCTCCTTCGCTATTTGTAACGCTTCCTCAGACAGCCATTTTGATTTCTTGCATTTCCTTTTCTTTGGGATGGTTTTAGTTGCTACCTCTTGTACAATGTTGCAAACCTCCATCCATAGTTCTTCAGGCACTCTGTCTATCAGATCTAATTCCTTAAATCTATTTGCCACCTCTACTGCCACCTCTACTGTGTATTTGTGGGGATATGATTTAGTTCATGCTTTCCCCTACTTTCTTCAATTTAAGCCTAAATTTTGCAACAAGAAGTTGATGATCTGAACCACAATCAGCTCCTGGTCTTGTTTTTACTGACTTTATAGAACTTATCCATCTTTGGCTGCAGAGCACATAGTCAATCTGATTACTGTGTTGACCGTCTGGGGATGTCCATGTGTAGAGTCGTCTCTTGGGTTGTTGGAAAAAAGTGTTTGCTATGACCATTGTATTCTCTTGACAAAATTCTACCAGCCTGTGCCCTGCTTCATTTTGTATTCCAAGGCCAAACGTGCCTGTTATCCCGGTTATCTTTTGGCTTCCTACTTTAGCATTCCAATCCCCCATGATGATAAGCACAGCATTTTTTGGCGTTGCTTCTAGAAGGTGTTGTAGGGCTTCATAGAACTGGTCAACTTCATCCTCTTCAGCAGCAGTGGTTGGGGCATAGACCTGGATTACTGTGATGTTGAATGGTTTGCCTTGAATTCGAACTGAGATCATTCTGTCATTTTGGGGATTGTATCCCAAGACTGCTTTTCCTACTCTCTTATTGATTAGGAAGGCTACTCCATTTCTTCTGGGAGATTCTTGTCCACAGTAGATTACCTGATGGTCATCTGAATTAAATTCACCCATTCCTGTCCATTTTAGTTCACTGATTCCTAAAATGTCGATGTTCAGTGTTGTCATCTCTTGTTTAACCACGTCCAGCTTGCCTTGATTCATGGATCTGACATTCCAGGTTCTTATGGAATAAAAGTCTTTACAGCATTGCACTGTCTTTTCACCTCCAGTTACCTCCACAATTGAGCGTCCTTTCAGCTTTGGCCCAGTCGCTTCATTCATTCTGGAGCTACTCATACTAGCCGTCTGCTCATCCCTAGTAGCATATTGGACACCTTCCAACCTGAGGGGCTCATATTCTGGCGTCATATCATTTTGGAACTGTCCATTGGGTTTTCATGGCAAAGATACTGGAGTGGTTTGTGATTTTCTTCTCCAGTGCATCACCTTTTGTCAGAGCTCTCTGCTATGATCTGTCTGTCTTGGGTGGCCCTGCATGGCATAGCTCATAGCTTCACTGAGCTACGCACGCCCCTTTGCCATGACAGTGATCCTTTGAGGGGGAACAAGTAGTATACCTCCTGTCAAAAACCTTCTAGTGTACCATCAAAATATACTAACAATAGACGATAGTTGTCTGATACTTGGTAACTGATATGTATATAATGTGGTTGTGCTGTTTTGTAAGGACATTTTGATGCATTCTGACCCAAATCCAGTTAAAAATTAATGAGAGATGCAAAAGTATTGCTGCCAATCAAAGCATAGAGACAAATTAGGCAGCAGCCTAAAAGGGCACCTTCCTTGGTCATTTAATCTTGGGTGGGGGGAGAGAAGTCATACACACATCCCATAAATGCACTTTTTTTTAATTACCCATTTTCCAGAGTTTGGTTCTATAAAAAGTGGAGTTTAGTGCCCAGGAACCTACAGGTAATATTTTAGTCTAGGTTAAATAAAGTAAAGCATGGGAGAGTGTTAGCAAAGATAATGAAAATGAACATGAAAAGCAGTATCTTACTCTGCCTTTGGTAATTTACTATGTTATGGCTGTTTAACATACATTGTGACAACCAGGATATGTTAATTTACCCAGGACATGGGGAATAGAATCATAGAATCATAGAGTTGGAAGGGGCCACACAGGCCATCTAGTCCAACCCCCTGCTCAACGCAGGATCAGCCCTAAGCATCCTAAAGATTAAAAACACTTGTGCTGGCTCAGCCACTCTCAATGAGTTTTAACTGCCAGTGGTGTGAGAGCTGAAGCAATCATCGAATGTGAATAACATCTACAGATCTAGGTATGCATTTGCCCACAGTCCTGCTCACTGAGGCATGTTAGAAATCAAACTCTTGCCCAGCAAATACACAGGACACATTCCCATGAATCTGCCCTTTGTAAAAGCAACAAAGGTTGTGTCAAGATACGTGGCAACAAAGACAACTACTACTTGAAATATTTATATCATACTTTCCCCCCCCCATCAATGGGACTCAAATCAGCTTTTATATATTTAAAAACAAATATAATATTACATCAGTAAAAAAAACACAAAGGAAGAAACCTTAGTTCACAGACTCTGAGAGCAAAGGGGAAAGCTTTGCTTTACAGAATATTTTTCAAAAAGCAACATAGTGCCTTCTTCACATTCCCTGGAAGTCCATTCTAGAGCACAGGTATATCCACAGAAACATCACAAAACCAAGCTATGACAATTCTAAGTGACCTTAGTAGGCGGGGGAAGCAGTGACAATGCCTAGTCTGATAATTGCAGTTGCCTTGGTGGGGACGCATGTATGAGAGAAGGTCTCACAGATATAAATTGTGAAGGGCTACCAGCATCTTAAAATGAACCAAAAGCAAACTGCTACCCTTTGCTTAGCCTGAGAGAGCCCAGAACTGCCTCTACCAGCAAATCAGGCAAAGAGAATGACTCCTGAATGCCCTACTGTGCAGTCCTCTCTCTCTCTCTCTCTCTCTCTCTCTCTCTCTCTCAACAGCCAAGTCGGTAAAAACACACATTTTGCACGTTACAGCTTTTCTGTTTACATGAAATACTCACCCACACACCCAGAGAAAACTGCTTCATGAGCACATAAAGTCCATCTTCTGAGTTATGCTCATAATAAAAATGAGTCATAATCAATATTGCAAGGAAGGCATCCTTGACTGAAAGGAAGTGTGGGCACAGATTTAATAAGCCTTGGTATTTTTTTTAAGGAGGAAAACAATATATTAGGACTGTGACAGTCTGAGATCACAAGCCAAAAATGCTACACATTCTAAAATGCAGCAATATATCAATGATAATTATTAAAATAGATTTTCATCAATAATAATTGCTAAACATAACCAATTTTATAGAACTATGCCCATCCACTAATCACCCTTTTAAAATGTATATATCCCATCTAACTAATACATCAGGTGTACTATTTTACTACATAATTGAGAGTAACAATTTGAATGTTTCCAAACACCTATCACCCCTGCAAGGTTGAAATTCAACATGTCCCTAAGGATTTCCTTCAAATCTATAAAAAGCATAACCCAGAAGAAGAAGAAGAGTTGGTTCTTATATGCCACTTTTCCCTACCCGAAGGAAGCTCAAAGCAGCTTACAGTCGCCTTCCCTTTCCTCTCCCCACAACAGACACCCTGTGAGGTGGGTGAGGCTGAGAGAGCCCTGATATCACTGCCCGGTCAGAGCAGTTTTATCAGTGCCGTGGTGAGCCCAAAGTCACCCAGCTGGCCCAAAGTCACCCAGCATGTGGGGGAGTGCAGAATTGAACCTGGCATGCCAGATTAGAAGTCCTCACTCCTAACCACTACACCAAACTGGCTCTCTACACCAAACCTAACATATTCTTAATGCAATAAGATGCAAAATCCATTGGACCATTATTTTTCCTACCTTGCCTAACATCAGGAGTGAAATATTTTCAAAATGATCTCCTACATTGGCTTGCTTCTGTGTAGTCACAATAATAATACCATCAGGAAACTGTAGAAACATGCAAACAAACCCCCCAACTGTTCAACATAAAACAATTAGTGGAAGGGAGTAATGAGACCTACTATTTTAGAAATTAATAGGAAAAATATCTGAAAAGAGGTAAGAAAAAGAGTGCATTATCATGTTGAAGATAATCTGGAAAATAGAACTTGAGAAAATTCACTCTGAAGAAGAGGGGGCAAAACGGAGCATTTAGCTGGCACCCGATAGCATCTTTGCACTGTTTTATCATCATCATCATCTTGCATTCTTGGAATTCTTCAATAATAAATGTTTGAGACTGAAATTTGCTCTACTTCGATGTCACTATTAAGGTACATGTAGGATAATTATTCTGTGAGTGTCTTTAAATACATTTTGCATTTTGTTACATGGTCTCAATATTTGATTAGTGCATTATATCCTCTTTTTTGCTATTTGTGGTGACAGTCTGAGGTGGCAGGAGCAGCCACTAGAATATATTTAGAGGGAAAAACCCCACATAGCGTATTGATTTGGGGATCAGATGGGGAATATCTGTTCTACTCTGGACAAGAAGTCACTATTAGGCCAGAATATGAGAAACAGAATGGATTCCAAATGGCAAAGGAATCAGACAATGTATTTTATGTATGTGTTCAATCTATATGCAGAACGTATCACAAGGAAAACTGGATTAGATTACGATGAAGGTGGAGTGAAAACTGGTGGAAGTCACTGGTGACTAAGTTCAAGATAATTCATACTATAGTATTCCTCATTATTATGTATTGGGTGTGAAAGCTGGACAATGAAGTCAGTTGATTGCTTTGAAAATTGTATTGGAGGAGAGTTTTATGGTAACCATGAACTGCCAAAAAGACAAACATGTGGGTTCTAGATCATATCAAGCCAGAATTCTACCTAGAAGCTAAAGTTACTTAACTGAGTGTCATATAGCCCCCCCCCCTCCAATTGCTTGCACTGAATTTTGGTGTGCTACATGCCTGATCGTTCCAGGATGTTTATTCTAGTTTTCCTGGTTCTCCAAGGCTGCCTAGCCCTTACCCCTCCCCCTTACACCATTTGACTCCCAGGTCATCTACCACTCTATTCTCTGAGGTGTACTCTGTGTCCTTCCTGTGTTGTGTCTAAAGCACCAAGTGGCCTAGCTAACGTCTTGGAACCTGAGTGCAAATGCTTTGCTTGGTTCTCTCTTTGATGATAAAAGCCTTGTCATGGTGGGAACAGATTTTGGAGTACAACTTTTGTGTGAAGGGGGAATGGAGGATTGCCTATATGAATCTTATATGTACCTAAGACCCCTGCTTTCAATAATGCCTGTCTATCGAGACGATGCCTATTGATGGTCTCTGTGGCCTTGAATAAATAGCTATTGGACTTTTCTTTATGAGATGCCTTGGCTTGCTTTGTGCATCCCTTGGGGTTGCATCTACCTTCATAACACTGAGGCTATCATAATTTGGCCATGACTCACTGGAAAAGACACTGATGCTAAGAAAAATTAAAGGCAGCATGAAAAGAAGAGTCAACATAAGATGGATTTATGCAAGTCATATAAGACTAAGATGGAGCAGAGTTGTTTTCTGTTGCCCCAGAGGGTCAGTTGAAATTAATTCAAAAGAATTTTCAGCTAAATATCTGGAAAAAGTTCCTGACAGAGCAGTTCCTCAGTGGAACAGGCTTCCTCAGGAGGCGGTGGGTTCTCCTTCTTTGGATGTTTTAAAGCAGAGGCTAGATAGTCATCTGACAAAAATGCTGATTTTATTATTGTGAATGGGTGGGCAGGAAGGGACACACCAGTGTTTGTCTCTTGTGGTCCTTCCTTACATGCCCAAGGAATTGCTGATCGCCAGTGTGGGATGATAGGTGAATTTCCTCCAGGCCAGGCTGTATTCTGGAGATTTTTGGTGGTGGAGATCACTTGGCCATGAAATTGGGATCACTGTGGGTAGGCAGATAGTTGTGAGTTCCTGCATTGTGCCAAGGGGTTGGACTAGATGACCCTGGAGGGCCCAACTCTATGATTTGATGACTTGATCAAGGAAGCCCCAGCCCTCAATTTGCAAGACCTGAACAAGGCTATTAATAATAGTATTCTTTGGAGGATGTTATTTTTTTGAGTTGCCATGGGTGAGCAAAAAGCTGCTGACTAGGAATTCATGGCTGGTTAATGACTTGACCTACCTTAAAGTGGCATATATGACAAGCAGGGAGGGATTATATATATAGTTATATATATAGTTGCTCAACTTTGCTCAAGTTAAGCAGTCCTGGGCCTAGTCATACCGTCTTGGGACTCCACCTAGAGACCTTCTATATACTAACTTGAGTCTTGTGAACGTTGGATAAAAATGCAGTACATATATAAATATCATTATCTGTAGTATATAAGGACAGCCATTCTATTACTTTATAACAGAAGGCAGGAGTCAGGCCTTCTACTGCAATGAGTGGCAGAAAAAAACTAACACTTGAATAACCTATTTCTTTAAAGAACCTAAAGAGTGCACTTTATCCTTTCTCCCTTATGCCTGATTAGCAGGACACAGGCATAGGAGGATTACATGGCTTGTCCAAGGCCACACAATAATCCACTGGTATAGCAAATGCTGAAATCCAATATTAGGGACAAGTTTTTACATTAGAACAAAAAAAGGATTTCTCAAAGAGTACTGCCACTATTAATCATTATCCTTTAGCATAATGACAAAGTAAAGGAGAATATAAGCTGCAGTACTAAAAAGCAAACACTGGCAAGCTCTAGGCACATATATGCGATTAGCTGATTAGTTTGACTTCTCCAACTTGCTCAGTCAGCAACTGGCACAAATGACTAGCTGCTGGATTTCCAGATTTGGATTTGCTTTGCCAAAGGCAGTCCAGAATGCATCCATAGTATTAAACCTTATGAATGTGACATTAAAAATAGCTTTGCTAGCCTTTTATTAAATCTTTTCAAATTATATGTGGTACAGAAGGTTTTCTTGCCCAATAAAAAAATTCTGGCAAGTAATGAGATGTAATGCATTCAAAGGAGAACTTATTCTCTTCTGATTCATTTTCTTTGGTCTGACTGTTCCAGTTCATCAAGGGGCTTGTACGTGGGACTTTTTGGTTGTGATGTGAGTCCTCTGGCAACTTTAGCTTTATGAATAAAAGGACTAGACTAAGCATTATGAGGAAAATGTGGGGGCCTTCTTTATACCACCTTCTTTATACACCGTTCCGGGGTGGTAGGGAACAATCTGTAAGGAATGCATAATTATTCTCCCAATCTGTTGGCTGTTACCCTGAAAAGGCACATCCCATCAGCTTTTAATTTTTCCTTGCAGCTGGCCTCTGAAACCTGAAATGACAGGAGGGCCAGGAAGTTGCAGTGGAGAACTCACAGGTGTATAATGGGCATGTTCTTCTGAAGGGCCTCCCCGTTATGCAATCCCTTTTTTATCAAGACATGTTAGGACCACACATTCCAAGATAACAGCTAAATTAGCACTTAAATACTTGGCTTGTCTAGTATGCTCTTTCTCAGCTTGAAATCAATTGAATAATTTCTGGATTGTATTGGATGTAAATATTTTAAAAAAATAAATAATAATATCGGGGCAGCTCCACTTCCTCATGGCCCCAAAAGTAAGACGGCTCATATCTTAATGTCTACTCCACCTACTATACAATTTCCCAGCAAGTCTCCCACTTTCCTAGAAATAAGCCTTAGTGTATTTACAGATGAATGATTTATTTTCTATTATTGTGATTTTAATTATTTTGATAGCTGTCCTGGGAGGGGTACTGAATTGTATTAAGTTCATGCACACCTATATACTCTTGGAGCAAGGCAGAAGAGGGCTCTTCTGTACTTGAATAGGTACGCAATGTAAGTCAGGGTGCTTTTCTACTTTGTCACCTGGGTGGTTCAAAATGTTCTTGGGAAAATCCAGTATTTGAGCTTTGTTTGCTTCCTTGTTGCTGAAACACATCTGGAAGACCATTGTGCAAGCAAACTCTATGCTGGTAATACTGCATTCCTGTATTTCTATTGTGATGGAGAAAACAAAGTGCCTGTATTGCTGATTAGTTGCACATGATAGCTGAAAGCAACCCATATGAATTCGTGGCCATATAGTGTTCTCCAGTATTACACTAAGGGGAGTGGTAAAGCCCCAGGGTCATTGGACAAGAATGATGAGACAGAGCTGAATTCTGTAAACTGCTGTTAGACATTTGAGAGCGGTGGTATATAAATATAAACATAAATAAATAAATAAAGTTACTATTGTCTGGAAAGAAAAACTTGGAAATTCTAGGGGAAAGATCCTGGGTCTCTCACAGCAAAAGACCACAACTTCAGCAACTGTATATGCTTAAAAATAGTTCAGAGTTATGGCTCAGCAATAAAGCATGTGTTTTTCATACAAAATATTCCAAATTCAATCCATTAATTTTGGGTAGCAGGTACTGGGTGAGGCCATGTGGATTAAAGAAATACTGGTTTCAATTCTGTGAGAATCGAAATTAAACTGTGAATGTAGATTTGCCCCATGAGACAACTTCAGGGGAAGGCCTCAGCCTCCATGCCCTGTTGTTGGCTGTCCAAAGGAACTGATTGGCTACAGTGTGAGACAGAATACTGGACTAGATAGACCATTGATTTGATCCAGCAGGGCTATTTTTTAATCTTAAATTGCTAGCCCAAGCTCCTTGTTCCAATTTTTACTTTGTTTCTTTGGCCCTTTCTGCACATGTAGGATAATGGACTTTCAGTGCACTTTAGACATTGATTTTTCTGTTCCACACAGGAAAATCCAGTTGCAAAAGCACATTGAAAGTGCATTATCCAATGTGTGCGGAATGGGCCCTTGATGCTAGAACTGATAAGGAAGGAGGCAAATACTCACCGACTCCAGTACTTGGGAGATGGAAGCTGAAACTGAAACTTAATTCTCACATAAGTATGGCATGCCTACAAAACTATCATTTAGCCAATTCAAATGCAGACTTCATCTGTTTGAAAAATCTTGACAAACTGTCCAGGATGTCTATTTGTTGCATATGGATGCCAGCTGCAGGTAGATACCAGAAAGAAAAAGTCTGTGACAGATAGTAGTACTGACTTCTTACAGCACAATGTCACATACTATTTTGTACCTCACTTTTTTCTAGGCAAAGGAAGCCTGAAATGAAAGCTGTTTTTTTTTAAGTACACCCTGAAACCATTAACAGCTTATGGCCTTAAAAGACAATAATCTCTCTTACGCCCATTCAGTTATTTCTCTCCTGACGGCAACATAGCTAGTAAATCAAATATATGGACAATTTGCAGCAGGTTTACTGATACAATAAAGGGACTATGGTAACAACCAAGGAGGATTTTTAAAATTAAATTTGCTGCTATTCACCCATGATGTGGAAGGTGTGGAATGTACAGTAATTTAACATTTTATAGCTGCCTAGTCGAATATTAACTTTCTACCATATGTACACCAAATCCAGTCACATTGAAATACAAAGCCAATTAGAAAGTCAGCAAAATTGAACATCATATGATTAAGGCAGTCTTGTTCAACCTTTTGACCATGGAGGAGCCCCAGAAATAATTTTTCAACCTTCGAGGAGCCCAGGAAGTGATGTCAGTTGGCCTGGCTGCCCTGCCCTGTCACCCAGCAGTGATGTGACATAGCTAGTTGAAATTAACTTCTAATTTAGTGGCTTTGAAATTCTGCCACTAGGGTAGCTGACTCCCAGTTGAAATATTCTTGGAGATTTGGGGAAGGACAGGGTTTGGGGAAGGGAAGGAACTTAGCAGGGTACAATGGGTGCCAAAAGACCACAAACAGAACAATGCCTCAGAGTCCATCTTCCAAAGCAGTACAATGCCTCAGAGTCCATCTTCTTGCTTGCAGAGCTGATCTTTCCAGTCTAGAGATGAGCAGCGATAGTAGAGACAATGGCAGAGACTTGCAGGCTGAGTCTGGGGTGGAGTGGTGCAGGTGTTACCCACCTGGGCTGTGGGCTCTGACTAGTCCTTACCAGCAACTAGGTTTTCCAGTTTTATTAGCAACAATTTGGTTTTGCAGACAACAACAGGAACTGCAGTTGACAGCAGCAGGCTTCAGAAGGGCAGACATCACCAGCCAAGCAACAGACTGTGGGGCTTCCAAGGAGTACAATGCCTCAGAATCCAACCTACAAAGCAGCCATTTCTGCTTAGGGAGCTGATCTTTATAGTCTGGAGATGAGCAGTAATTCCAGAAGATCCCCAGGCCCCACCTGAAGGTTGGCTACCTCTGGGCTGGAAATATGCCTTGAGGTTTAAAAGTGGGGCCTCAAAAGGGAACGATGCCCCCATAGCCACCCAACCAGCCACATAATGCTCTCTGCCTCTTTCAGGTCAAGAAAACATTGCGGTGAGGAGGTAAAGTTGTCTGATAGGTGTAGGTTCATGTTCAGTAATTACAAACTTCCTAGGTGTGCTTGAACCTAACTATGGTCAGGACTCTGATATGTTTCGTATCGGTGAAATGCTACAGGTGATCAGTTGCAATGGAGGGGTGACTAATGTTAAGCTTTGTTCCAAGGAACTCCCCTGAGGCTGATCAGGAATTCCTCAATGAGAAATACTTACCAATGTTTCCCTCCAGTGTTTAGTTGAAGACAGCATTGGATTTTTTTCCGGACATGCTCTTGTTTTACACGAGAAACTTGGCCAGTGCCCTGTATGAACCAAATATGTACCCCTGGCCACTACCCAGAATACTCTGGACTACAGCATGGCAGCAATGATCCTCCTTTTTTGGTCCCACTTCATATATACACAACTTATTTCTACCGTTTCATGAGACATAATGGATTTATTTATTTTTAAATTCTGAAATGACATAAATATATGGTAGAGAATTTGCAGATTGGCCTGGGTATTATAGCAGACATACAATACACCCATAAGTATATTTCTAAACCATTATTTTCAGTTGGTGCAACTATATTTAGGGGTACACTGTATTTCTCATGCCTGCATGACAAACTGTATCTGCATTCAGTTGGGTAGCTGTGTTGGTCTAAAATAGGGAATCAACATTTGAGTCTAGTAGCACCTTAAAGACCAACAAAGTTTTCTTCTGGGTATAAGCTTTTTGTGGTCTTAAAGGTGCCACTGTACTTAAAGTTTGTATCTGCATTGTAGGACTTAGAATAAAGGAGTGGAATGAAAGGGATCCTGAACTTCAGAGAAAAGTACTGAGTGGGCAGGAAGGCGTTAGGAAGCTTTTCCTCAACCTCCAGCCCGCCCGCTTGAAGTCCATTCTGTTTTCAGTTTAAACATCATGGGTGTTTTGGAAATGTGTCTCATGGTTGTAATATACTCTTTCAGGAAAAACCTACTGTTTACTCATGAATATCATGGTAGATTACAGAGTTACACCCAAGAATGAACTTTGCTCTGTGACAAGTCAGATGCTGAATAAAATGTGTTTGTCTATGTAGGCTGAAATGATTCACTAAACTGTAGCACTATGGTTTATTCGTTTAAAAACTGAGATTGTTTGGCTCTCCTTACTAAATAATAGCTCACAGGCAATTTTCAGCCACCCTTGTGAGGTTCCCGAGACAAAGAGGTAGGGCCAGAGCTACCCAGCATGACATTTGGAGAACACTGGCCTTGGCTGACACTGATTCTCCCTATCCCCAAGAAGAGAATCTCTCCATTTTGTAGCTGGAAGTAAAATCATCCAAAATGGACAGAACAAGAGCTGCACATAAAAATTCCAACAATTTTTGAGTCATTGAATGCAGTGAATGCTATTGGCAGCCAAATGATTAAGAAACTTGCATGAAGGCCAAACTACATCTGCAAGAAGGTTTCTGGTCCAATTAAGTAAATTAACTTGGTTAAAAAGGAAGGATGAAGCATTTATTTATTTATTGTTATGGTCAGTGACCTGCATAATGGATGGTGTATTAAAAAGTAGTGATTTGAAGAACATTTTATAAAGTATCTAAGTTCAGAATCAGAGTTGCAAAGCTCACCTACAATAGCTATATTGAAAAGCATTTACACAAAAAGGGTTTTCGTTTGAGTTTAAGTTTTGTCACTGTTTATACCTAGTAAGCTCATAGGAAATAATAGTTTTATTGTCTTTGAAAACCCTGCTACAGGTACAGGTTCTACAGATGATTTTGGTTAATTATGTCACCAAAGGAGCAGTTCTAGTTGGAATTGCTCCTGGAAAAGTGTCCATAGATTACAGCGGAAAGTTAATAAATAATTTCCCCTCTGAAACTGGGTTGCAAATCAGTTTTGTCCTTTGTTTATGTATTTAAGATACCTGTATACTGTTTTCCCTGAATTGTTTCCCAACAAAAACAATTATATACATAAGTTTAAAAGATTAAAAGTTATGCAAGCCTAAAACTGCACTCATAAAAATATCTATCGTTACCTGAAGAGTGGCAAAGATGCAAAGGGCAACTGATTCCATAGAAGTGGGACTGCCACAGAAAAAGCCTGTTGATTGCAGTGAACAATGTGATTTTAGTTTGGTGAACAATCTCCACTTGGAAGTTAGATCTCTTGTTTCTTGCAAATTATTGTGTGATATTACCTGCAGTCTAGTTCCAGATTGTGTTTTCTGGGGGAGTTTTGGTATAGTTGAGTTTCCATACAGCTCTGCAACCTTACTAATCTTGGGGACCAAATTTTCCAGGAAGCAATCAATAATGTGCATGTGCAAGTCAATTATGAGCTGAGCAAGACCTCTTAGAAAAATCTAAGAACATTTATATATGCCAAGATTTGAGCATTTAATTTTTAGAAGGACATCAATAATGTTAAAAAGTTGAGAGAGTTGAATATATTTGCCTTAATATTATTTACTATGTTCTGGAACTTTAAAATTCCTAGGCCTTATATACAAAGTGCATAACAAAAGAGGTTTACAATCTAATATAGTCAACACAATCAAAATAAAACTTAATTTAAAACTTGACGTAAAATTAAAACCAGAGGATTCTTAAGGGGAGCTGTTCGGAATCCTACTCAGCTCCATCCAATGGACTTACTCTGAGGAACATGTTCTTAGATCAGGCTTTCTCAACCACGATTTCGTGAAACAGGCCCTGGAAGGGTTTCACAGATGGAAGTTAATTAATTTTTAAAATATATTTTAAATTTGTTAAACATTTATTGGCTGATGTGACCATATAGGCTCATGCCGACTCACCCACCCCTCCCAAAATGGCCAATGATGGGCCTAGAGAGGGGTTATAAGGGGAAGAGCCCCATGTGGTTATGTACAGAGCTATGCGTGCCAACTGTATTCAGCATGATCACACCACTTCAGGGGGTTCTTGAAAGCTGAAGAATATTTCAGGGGGTTCTCAATGGTAAAAAGGTTGAGAAAGGCTGTCTTAGTCATTGTCTGCCTTAAACAGTAGGCTGGAGATTCTTTTTTCTAAAACAAGTAGAGTTATCAACCATCAGTGGGGGTGAAAATGCCCCATTCAGCTTTGCAAAGACCCTTATAATTATAATTATAGCTGAAATTGGGTTAAGGCTGTTGGTAAAATCTGTGAACAGCAGTAAATCAGCATATAAATACAAGAGTTAATAAACAGATGTGAGAACTGAGGGAATATCCCCACATTAGTAAAAATACCGTCACGCATGCAGAATGGCAAAGCGCTAAATTTTATCGCGCCTCCCAGGCCCTCCTCACCTTTTTGCTGTCTCTCCTTTGCCTTCTTTTTGCGCATCTTGCCCTCCTCATCTGCTGGTGGAAGACAGCAACTTGCCTTATATGAATCGCGCTTCCGCCTCTAAATCAATTCAGGCACCCATTTCCCTTTCTCCATATTTTGATGTAGTTTGAAGTTCTTGAGATATCCGCTAATTTTTTTTAATTTATCTTTTTGTAATTCATACTTCTCTGTTGCAATGCCTATGCATGGAATCATAGGTGAATAGTACTTTTTGGACACCACCCATTATGGGATCACAAGTCCTTTGATAAATTAAAAAATTAATATTGTTCCTGATTTGGGGGGGGGGGGCTTTCAAGAGGCACACTGTGTTGAATAAAAGATTCTTTCATTTTTGGTATTGTCTAGATGTGTGTCTGCCTATTCATTGCTCCAGGCACATAGACATTTAAAAAAATAAATTCATGTCCCTGGGAACAAGGGAGAGGGAGGTGTGTGCAAGGGCAGGAAGAAGCAGGTAACTTTAGCATGCTTGAGCCTCCGTGCCTTCCTTCTGCTGGTTGTTCTCTGATAGCTAGCAGTTTTTGGGATAGTTATTCCCAAAGAAGCACTTTAAAATGGAGGATGTAGCGAGCTGTCAACTGGATGTGGCCGATATCATGTGCAGGGGCCAGAACATTCAGCTTGCAATTGACTGGCATGATGCTACATTTAACGGGTGCGGAAATGCCCTGAGTTTGAGTCCAAGTCCGACAAAAATTCGATTCTGGGTATAAGTGGAATGGAGAGATTTAGCATGGATAGCTGGACACTCCTTAAGATACATGGATTTCCTCAAACTTTACATATAGGCTTGTGAGGGGGGAGTTGTCAGGAGGGGCTAGTTAGAGTCAAGATGCATAAATAACTGGGTAATAAATACAACTACCTCCATCTGGTTGGATTTCCCATTGTTCAGAAGTCCTGTGCCAGAAAGCGCTTCGTTACTCTCTCTGCCTGTTGCATCCAAATGCTCTAGCAGCCAAGGGGGCAAGTGGGACTTGAGTGGCTTCAGTGGTTTATTATGTTGCTGATTGGTTTATGTTCCCTCAAAATTGCCAGTGCATTTGACACTCACAAGCTTGAGGGAGAATCCCTGTCATCTAGCTTCCTGTAATAACTGTGGAGCTTGGCATCTCTCAGGCTGGCCCTGTAGCTCAATAAACAAAGTAAGGGACTCCCTCCCCTTGGCCCTCCCTATTGCTAAAATGAGAGGAAAGGAGAAGGGCACTGGAAGTGCTTTGGACAATCCTCACATCAGTATGTGGTTAGCGGCTTTAAAGGAGTTTGCATCCATGTTACAGAAATATTTTGGTTTATACAGACACTATTGTGCACTGGATTATATATACCTCTCTCTCTCTCTTTCTCTCTCTCTCACATACACACACACACTCCATAACAGTCATATGGAGTAAATTAGCCAGACAGATAATGAATGAGCCATGATCATCTAGCATACTGAGTCTATAACCGATATATCAATTTCTAATAGTTCTCCTCTGCTTTTATTGTCATGTGTGGGGGGAAAGACACTTGCAAAAACAAGGTATAAATTCTTTGAATAGATAAACAGATGCAAGAATATTATTGTTGTTGATATTAGTATTATTAATTAAATTTCTATGCCACTCTCCCAATACGGCTCAGGTTGGGTTAAGCATTTGTTGTTGTTATTGTTACGTGCGAAGTCGTGTCCGACCCATCGCAACCCCATGGACAATGATCCTCCAGGCCTTCCTGTCCTCTACCATTCCCCGGAGTCCATTTAAGTTTGCACCGACTGCTTCAGTGACTCCATCCAGCCACCTCATTCTCTGTCATCCCCTTCTTCTTTTGCCCTCGATCACTCCCAGCATTAGGCTCTTCTCCAGGGAGTCCTTCCTTCTCATGAGGTGGCCAAAGTATTTGAGTTTCATCTTCAGGATCTGGCCTTCTAAGGAGCAGTCAGGGCTGATCTCCTCTAGGACTGACCGGTTTGTTCGCCTTGCAGTCCAAGGGACTCGCAAGAGTCTTCTCCAGCACCAGAGTTCAAAAGCCTCAATTCTTTGACGCTTGGCCTTCCTTATGGTCCAACTTTCGCACCCATACATTGCAAATGGGAAGACCATAGCCTTGACTAAACGCACTTTTGTTGGCAGGGTGATGTCTCTGCTTTTTAGGATGTTTCCTAGACTTGCCATAGCTTTCCTCCCCAGGAGCAAGCGTCTTTTAATTTCTTTGCTGCAGTCCCCATTTGCAGTGATCTTGGAGCCCAGGAAAATAAAATCTGTCACTATCTCCATTTCTTCCCCATCTATTAGCCAGGAATTGAGAGGGTCGGATGCCATGATCTTTGTTTTCTTGATGTTGAGCATTAAGCATTAAGCTTACGTATATGTCTTTTCTGTAAGTCGATCTGTAATGCACATGCAAAACCATTTTGCTGCATTCATTCCCCCCCCCCCTTCTGTATAGATTCACTTTTGTTTTTCTGTAAAATACTAACAAGCCTACCCCTCTGGTATGAACACAAGGAAGTGTTGTAACTTAGTAACCATATGATGTTAGCGATTTCAGAGAAACTATGTACCATAAACAGCAAATGTGATCTGACAGTGGTTTTCCCTTGAAAATATTGGAAACCATTCAGTGGCTATGTTACTACTTTGTGACATCAGAGCAGATTACTGAGGGGCTTTCCGCACCGGGATCTTTGTAGCAAATTGGTTGCTGAATGAAAAATCGCCATTTAAAATAGTGGAATTCGTCGTTATGCATACCTGCCTTTGTAGTGGAATCCAGTTGCGCTTTGTAGCGTTTCCCACAGGCTTCTGGTCTCGGCAAAAATCGCTAGAAAGGAAGCGCTCTTGCCAAGCTCGTCCCGCCCCTGGCCGTCAAGCAGCCAATGGGCAGCCGTTAGCATGCTCCCAAACAGCCCCTTTCCCTTTAAGAAAGGGTTTTTTAAATAAAAAACACACCCATTGCAACGAATCTGTGTTGATTCGTTGCAACGGAGAGACCCATCCAGCTGCCCGGTGTGTTTGAGCTGTCGTTTGATCGTTGCCACGCTGCCTCCGAGTGAAAAAAAAAATCCCCCCCCCTCTCACGGGCCTGATTTTCGTGTAAAAAATAAAGGGAAAATACATCAGCAAACGGGCTTCTCTGTTGTTTGTGTCCAAAGTGTTGTTTGTGCTTAGTGACTCTGGGGAGGGACTGAAGCTGGGGAAGCCTCTAAACAGAAAGAGGCTCGCTGGTGCGTTTATCCCCGCTCGCTCGGAGAAAAAAAAAAATGGCGATCGCTTCGCCGGAAGATCAGAGGAGAGAGCCAGGGGGAGGGACTTTGTAGAAACCGCAACAATGTTAACGCACAGGTCTTTTTCGCTAGTGTTGCAGATTGGTTGCAGGAGTGTATCGCTTTCCGGAGGGTGAATCCACTTTTGGGGATTTCCCTGAAAGCGCTACAAGGAAGCACTTTTTGCGGATCGGTTTCAGGTGTGTGGCAGATTGTCAACGACGTTGTGCATAACGGCAAATCAATAGCGTTTTCAATTGGCAACCATTGTGCGATTTTGAAGGCGTGCGAAAAGCCCCTCAATATTAACAGTACAGTTTTCAGACAGATTCCGCACAGGGAATTTGCCCCGAGGACAGCCTTTCATTGCTCTCGGGTTTTAGTGCTGCTTCCACATAACATCAGCAGCAACCCAGACCTCTCAAGTGTCTGGCACGAGTCAAATTTGTTTTGCAATGAGGGAAATCACTAAAACTTGATTTGCCACCTCTTGCCACATGACAATCTGGGGAGCAAACAGGGGGCAAGCCTGTGTGGAAGGAAAAATGTGTGACATTCTAGGCAGCATTTTGCCAGCCCTCACACCCACCCACCCCTCTCCATTTCCTAATCGTGATTTTTAAAAAAATGTCACAGTCCACATTACTGCAGGACTGCAAAGCTTTGTTCTCCATGTAAAAATAAAATGTTATCCACACTGTCCATGGTCATTTTGGGATTGGGCTGTGAAAACACATTCCCGTTTGTGTTTTCTGGTAGTGGGGTAAAAACAGGGAAGTGGGGGTTGCGTGCGATGAAGCAGCCCTCTCCCTATCAGCTAGGTGTCCATGGTCTTTGTTTTTAAACCTTACTGTGAACACACAATCACTCATTGGTGTTCAGTTACCATGGCCAGCCAACCAGAAATCTACCTAAACAAAAACAAAGACTATTACAGGAAGAATCCCAAAAAGAGGAAATGTTTCAGTGTTGTGGCATTTTTCTATAGCAGTGGTTCCCAACCTTGGGGTCCTGACCCCAACTGGGGTCGCCTGGTCCCTTCCCAGGGGTCACCGGATTGGTGGCCACTGCAGCGGCGGCTGATGGTGCTGGACAGAGGCAGCAGTAGCTGGAGGCAGCAGGAGGCTGCAGGAAGTGGTGCTGCTGGCCCAGCACGATGCGTCCTGTCTGCCCATGCCGCCGCCAAGCCTCCCATCAGGCCTGCCTCTCCAGAGGCTCTTCCAGGCACTGTGGCCCCTCCTCGCCCGCCCCACTCTCGCCACCCACCTGCTGGTTACCCCGTTACTCTGAAGTGCCCGGAAAGTGGTGGCGGGCGGCAGCAGGTGGCAGGCAGCAGCAGTGGATAAGCCATGGCTGCCTCCATGCCGCGTCTGACTGTTGTGTGCCTGCATGCGCGTGTGAAATCATGCGCATGCTTGCACACGCACACTACCCACATGTGTGCAGGTAGCAACCCTTCCACCATTACAGTAGGGGTCGCCAAGACTGAGTGGTTGAGAACCACTGCTCTGTAGCAATGCGGAAGTGCACTTTGTTTTTTAAATTAATTTCAGGGCTCAGGGGGATGAAGGAAGTTTTAAGCCCCCGATATAACTGGTGTGCAGGGATTGGTGGCTTGCGGTGATTGACAAGCCGAGGAACGGGGGGAGAAGAACATGTTGTTTTCCGTTGCCACAATAAGGCTATGGGAAAATGCAGGAGGGATCTCCCGTCAAGAAGCTTGCAATGCATGGCTTCCAACTACATATTTGCAAGCAGGAGGAGGCATGAGTTTTATGCCTCCATGCAGACTCGGTCTCAGTATTACCTCAGTCTAAATATGTTTATTTTGATGGGTTTAGAATTGGCTCTGCATAGGACTGTATGGTAACGGCAACATGGAGGCCAATTAGACAATGATGAGATTGGAAGGAAAGTGAGAGGAAGGAATCAGAGAGGCGTGAAACCATCCAAGGTTTCTAGGGTATTTGACAACAGTATTTATAGAATCATAGAGATGGAAGGGTCCATGCAGGCCATCTAGTCCAACTCCCTGCCCAATGCAGGATCAGTTTAAAGCATCCATGAAAAGAATCTGTCCAGCCAGTATCTATCCAGTATTACTTGCTGTGAGATACAAGACAGCAGCAATCATTTTTCCAAAATGGATGTATGAACATTTCTGTTAATACAGAATAACTATGTATACACTATTAACAAAGTAGAACAGGTATAGGCAGTTTGATTGAGGCTTCTTCATGTTCAAACTGCAGTTTTCAGTTCACTTGCTTCTCTGATATTCCCAGGCATTTTCAAGAAACCTGGAATATTCCTTTGATATATTTATATTTGACTCCCAATACCCCCTGTTGTAAGGTGGGTATAAATCAGTTGCTTAGAGAAGTAAACAATAGGAAGTACAGCTTTCCTCAGAGAAGGTAATGTTTTCATTTTGTTGAGATTTGTACATAAAAAAGAGGAAATCTGAGACTAGGTGAAAGTCCTAGCATATAGGGAAACCTCAGGTAAGAACACTGAAGGAAGGGTGCAGAACGGTGAACAGAAGAACCTGAAGGTACAAGAAGGGGTTGTAAAAATTGATAGAGGAAAAGAAGTGAAATGGCAGTCTTGGAGAGCTTAAGAAGGGGGCAAGCTGTGACTAAGGAAGATAATTTTTTGTACTCTACATTTCACTATCCAAAGGAGTTTCCAAGTGGCTCCCCTTCCTCTTCCCCCCAGGTTTGATTTTCTGTGAGTTAGGTGGCACTGAGAGAACTGTGCCTAGCTCAAGGTCACCCAGCTGGCTGCATGTGGAGGAATCAAACCTGGTTCTCCAGATTAAAGACCACCACTCTTACCCACTACACCAAGCTGATTCTCAAGACTGCAGCACAAGGAAGGTTTGTCAAGAGACAGACCTGCTGAAGGAAGTGATCGATGCTAGATCGATACTCACAGCTACAATTGCCAGTTCTAGTTTGGGAAATTCCTGAAATTTCATGCAGAGAGTCTGCAAGGGTTGAGGTTTCGAGAGGGAAGTGACCCCAGAAAAGAATAATGCAAGAGGGTCTACCCTCCATTTTCTCTAATAGGTCTGGCTTCTGTAATTCAGTTGTAATTCTGGGAGATTTCCAGCCCTCACCTGGAGGTTGGCAACCATTTTTCACTGGCCAATTCCGCCAGCTGCGCCTTTCAGTAAATGACTAAAATGCAGCGGAAGAAGGCGTATATTGGAATCATTAAGCCAACGCTTTACCACAAGAAAACTATTTGGCATATCGACCAAATCAGCACACGATAGCAGCAAGTCTCGCTTCCGCCGACAAGCTTTGGAAGCGGTATGGGGGGGGGGGGGGGCACGAAGGTTTCCTGAGTCCGTGTCTAAAACTACAAGTCCCAGAATCCTGTCGGGGAAGCGATGCCAAATTAAACCTGTTTAATGTTGGTCGTGAAGACGTGCCATAGTCCGTTGCTCGTCCCCATCCTTTGGGGCCATTGCCATTTGACAGCATCCCCGCCCCGGTGCAGTTGATTGGCGCCGGCTTGCTGCTCCTTCTGCCTCTCCGGTCCCACGCCGCTTACGCGCGGCCCTCTTTCATTCCTCCGAAGCGCGCTGGCATTCGCAGCCCTTCTGCAGGGGCATTCTCCCTCGCTCTGTCTCTCCCCCCCCCCCTCCCCGTGTCAGGGCCTGGGTTAGGTTCCGCCCCTGCCCTCCTCCCGGGGCGCTCCGACAGGGACGGGAGCCGCCGCCGCTTCCATCTGCCACCCGGGCTGCTCGCTCCGCGCGGAAGGCTTCTGTGACACTCAAAGCGCGCCGCAGCGGAAGGCAGAGCTAGCTAGTAGCCGCAGAGCTGAGGGCGAGGAAGCAAGGGAGGGCGGCGGCGGCTCGGAGCAGCCTCTGCTTCGCCATCCCCGGGGCTGCGAGGAGGCGACTCGCCGAAACGCCAGCCGACAAGAGGGCACCGCAAAAAGCCGAACAAAGGGCAGGGACGCGGCCGCCGGGGAAGGTGAGTGGCGGGCGGGCAGAGGCTCAGGGGCGGTGGAAGTCTGGGGCTCAGCGCTCTTCCCTGATCACCCCCCCCCCCCCGGCCTGATTCCCTCACCCAGGACTGCTGGTCACACGGCGCTCTGCCTCCTTCCAGCTGAAGGCAGCTCAACAAAGGGAGGGGGGAGGGGGGTTCCTTGTAGTCACAAGGAAATAAATCACTTAATATAAAAATGAAGCTCGGCCAGGGGAGGGCGGCCACAGCGTTGTGGCGGCCGCGGCCAGTCGGTGCAGGGAATGTGTTCCGCGGTACATGGCAGTGCCCTGCCTTCCGTGCGCAAGGAGCGGTGCGAGGTGGGAAATAACCTGGCGACAACCTAAAGTCGCGAGCAAGCCTCGCCGCCGCAAGAGGGAAAGCCGGGGGTGGGGAAATGGGGGTGCTTTGACCGGTCGCGCGCGGTGTCGGGAGTTGAAACGGGTGGATGAGGAGCGGTGGCTGAACCTCTGCCATCTTCTTCCGAAGGCAACAGTCATTCAGCGCACAAGCCTCCTTTTGTAATTTCTTATTTTTTAAATAAAATTCTAAATCCTACACTTTGGCTGATTTCATCCCTTCCTCAAAATGTCTCGGCAACATTCTAATAATAATAGTAACAACAATAAATAAATAACGTTATTTTTATAGCCCAGCCTAAAGACTAAAAAAACAGGGCAAGTGAATCATCATCACTGCCTTTTATTTTATTTCTCCCTCTCTCCTTTCCAATAGCTTCAGATGCCAGGTTTGCTTCATTCTGGCTAGAGGACAAGTTTTCCACAGGAGGATGTGGGTGCTCTCATAAGAATAGCTGTTTGGAAAATTGAAAGAATAAACCTTTAGCAATGAGTGAGGTTCTTCCTCTTGTTGGAAGGATAAGACATTAACAGTTGTAAATAATTAAAAATAATGTTGCCTTTACATGGTTGAGTGCGAATGAGATGGAGGCAGGTGGTTCCTTGAACAGGTTGTTCCAAGTCAGTATTTCCTGGGCTCAAGGGCAAATGGAGGCTTCTTTACTTTTTTTCCCCTCTGGAAGAGAGGGTGTGGTAAGGAGTCTGTAATGCAGCACTGGCAACAGTACATATTGGCAGGGTGCTTTCCCCTGTACATGTGTGGTATGATATTTCAGTCCCTCTTCTCTCCCATACCTCCAAACCCATGCAAGATACTTAAAAATTGGTCTTATTTTTTGAAACGTACAATTGTCAAAACACTATGCTTGTAGGAGAAATGCATTACAAATAGGGAAACTGCCTAGTATGGTGTAATTGTCACTGTAACATTCATGTATGAGTTAGGCTGTATCTGATTCTTGTATTTTGTATATGAAGTTATTAAGATACGTTTAGAACTGCGGTGCTTTTTCTCAGTTGATTTTAGACCATCAACCTTCTTGCTCACTTTAAAATCTGGCTTTAGGTTAATTCTGTATGGAAAATTCTGTCTGTTGATTTCTTTAGGCTGCAATTTGTATGTCTGGCTCAGGAGGTGTGGTCTTTTGATGTGAATATGATTTAGAAACAAATTGTTCTCCTTACCAGATGATACAGAGTTATCCATTTTTATATACTGCAGCACTGAAAAATCTTGAAGGAATGTTAGGGGCTACCTGTTTAAAATTAGCAAGCAGTAACACGGATAGTGTTGAGCTAGACAGGTTTAAGTAGTATTTTTTAAAGAGACACCATTGCATAGTAAACTTGAATAACTATGAAGCTTTTGCATATATGGATTCACACTACTTTAAAAGGTTTAAAGGTTATTTAGAAAATTTTGAACAGAGAACATTCTCAGGGTAGCACACAAAACAAAACACCTTATACGTTGTTAACAAAAACCTGGCATTAAAAACCCAATGTTAAACTTCTACCCACAGCATAAAAACTGCACAAAACACTGAACTTTTTAAATCTTAAAATGATTATCATAAAACAGTACTTCTCTGAGAAGCAGTTTATAATAATGTGAAATCATTAAATATGTGCTTTTTCATCTGGTGTAACCATCAAGATGGTGCTTTCTGCATTCATTTCCCAATACTTCTAAGATGGCATGGAGGGAATACAAATATGACTATACCCATGTTATAAAATGCAGTCAAAGACTTGCTCAAAAACGAAACCTAGCAATTGGACCTTGACCTGTGGTCATTTATAAGCATAGAACAATATTATGCAGTTGAACTGCAGTAGGGTATGTTAAAGTAGTTCCAGTGATCTGCCTCTGAGAAGCTAAAATGACTGTTTTGAGCAGGTATGATTCTCTTGTCTACTTTTTCAGCTTGCTGTTCTAGCAAGTCATTTTCTGACATGCACTCAGCCTACCTTTCTATCCTATGCAAATTATCCCAAAATAAACACCGAGCAAAGAAGTTGTGATAGATAACTCAGTGAAGATATTTGCTCAGTGCACTTAAAAAAGGCAAATGCTGTGTTGGGGGTAATTAGGAAGGGAATTGAAAACAAATCAGTCAATATCATAATGCCCCCATACTTTGGGGGAGGAATAGTAGTTGGAGGGGAACAGCACATGCCACTGTAAATTGACAGATGGATTGGCAACTTGATAGATGATGGCTAGTAAGTGTTTTAAGATGTATTGGGCATGGGGAACTTATTAAACATCTGAACGTGTCTTTTGACTATTTTCTATATAGTAAAGGTAAAGGTATCCCCTGTGCAAGCACCGAGTCACGTCTGACCCTTGGGGTGACTCCCTCTAGCGTTTTCATGGCAGACTCAATACGGGGTGGTTTGCCAGTGCCTTCCCCAGTCATTACCATTTACCCCCCAGCAAGCTGGGTACCTCAGAAGGATGGAAGGCTGAGTCAACCTTGAGCCGGCTGCTGGGTTTGAACTCCCAGCCTCATGGGCAGAGCTTTCAGACTGCATGACTGCTGCCTTACCACTCTGCACCACAAGAGGCTCATTTTCTATATAGTAATCTGGTGTTAATTTCTTTGTAGCATCAGGGCTACTGAGAGCAGTTATGGGTCCCTAGACTCATAGGAAAATCCAAAAGGTGAATCATAACAAGATCACAATATCAACAAATGGAAGTCTTCCTATAGGCCCGTCTCATAAGTCACACTCCCTAGACCCAAACATCACATGAACACAAATCACTGAGCACACTGTTAACTTAAAAATACCTTTGCATGTGGAAAAATGAATGTGAACTTGTCCATTTTTCAGACTAAGCTACCATTCAGATGTGAGTGCTTTGTCTTCCTTATAGTTATGTTCCAGTGAATATAAAAACACCTCTGTCTGTAGGGAAAGTTGCAGAAAGTACTTTAGTAAGCAGTTTTTCTAGGAGAAATGGGGAGAAGAGCTCTGATTAAAAGTATTCTTTCTCTGCCCTGTGAAAGTTATGGGAGCAAAATGAAAAAAATAAGTGAGTGCCTGTTTTTTGGAAGCAGTGAAATAACATAGTGTAAAAGGGTATAATCTTGCTTGCTGTTTTTTGGGCTGTGGGACCTCTAGCATTTCTGACCTGAGAAGTCATAGTGCCTGTTCTTTCTTTTCCCTGCCTGTCTTCCTTTCAAAGTTCTTATTGGGGAATCCCCTCCTCGTTCCCAAGATGTTCTGCTTATTAAAGTAAAGTTTTAAAACATATAGACTACTTGCCACTCACAAGCCTTTCTGGGCAATGGCTTAGCCCAGTTTCCTGGAATATGGGGTGGATGCCGCATTGGAGATAGTGCTCTGAAGAGCCACAGGTGGCCTCCAAACCACTGAGTACCACTATAGTAAATAGTACTGTATCTACCCTTCCCTTCCCCCTACGAAGTAAACACAGTATTTCTGCCACATCTTGGAAGGTCTGCCAGGCACCTACTGTTTTTGTTTTTTAATTCATCACAGCTGAGATCTGCTACATAAAGTTTAAGAGATGCTTGCACCTGAAGCAATCTCCTGTTCTATGGCTGAGAGGGTGCAAGCGTAAAAGAGAAAGGAGAGGAAACGGCACGCAGTTATTTTAAAATGCCTTTCATTTAGGGGATATGAGAGGGGAAGGATAGCGAGCACTTCTGCTCAACTGAGGAAGGTCAAAAAACTCATCCATTCTGCCTTCCTCAGCCAGTTGCTGAAGACAGCAAATCATAGGCTACCTACTTGTGCTGTTTTCCCATCATGTTAAAGACTTATTTCCTAGAAGCAGCAGAAACATGGGGCAACTACCAACAAGGAATAAGAACAAGATTGCTGACATAGCTATGGCAGTACCAGGGATTGATCCTGCTTCTAAGAGCCATTTTCTTCCTCTAATTGTAATGCTGCAGCCCAGGTCACCTCCACAAGTCCTGAAATCTAAAAATCCCAGCAAGCTTCCAGAAGACAGCTTAATACATGGTTGGTGCAACAGTACTGAGTGCAAGTTATTCTTTTCAGATACACGGGAATTAGACTGTTAGTTTCAGTGGACAACCTGGAGCAGTCCTAACACACAGCTTGGGGTAGAGGTTAAGAGCAGCAGCTTCTAATCTGGCAAGCTGGGTTTGATTCCCCACTCCTCTACATGTAGCCAGCTGAGTGATCTTGAGCTCATCACAGCCCTGATAGTGCTGTTCTGCTGTAATATCAGAGCTCTCTCAACCCCACCTACCACACAGGGTACCTGTTGTGGGATGGGGAAGGGAAGTCAATTGTAAGTCACTTTGAGACTCCTCCTGGTAGTAAAAATCAGCTTATTAAAAAAAAAAACCCAACTCTTAACAGAATAAGGAAACCTAAGCTGATACATCTACTGGGTCACTATATGGTGAGTCTTTAAGTAACATAATGGATCCAATCTAATAGAGAACATGACCCTTTTCAGAGACCAGAATATTTTATTGTGCTAATCTTCTTTAGTGTACCTAAATAAATTTCCGACCAATCTGCTAATACAAAAATATACCTAGGAATTCTCTCCATAACTCAAATTGGATTGAATTGAATATGTAATTGAGTTCTTGTGGAATTTATCAAATAAACAGTTAGGACTTCAGTATACTGTAAGAGACGCATGTAGAGATCTCCACAGTGTGCAGTTATTGTTCTCTTTATGTAAGGCTTCCATTTGCACATTCTGTTCTGAAAGGTTTATTCAACCATGTTTTCTGCCATGTGCGCTATGTAACTTTTTTTTTTAGTAAGAACTGAAGAAAAAAATATGTTTAAGTATGTACGTCCTTGCACAATCTGTTCAGCCCTTGCCATGGAGGATGGGTCATATAAGAGGAACTTATTTGTATCTGAGTTTGTATCTGTGCCACAGTTCTTATTAAAGACTGTATGTGAAGTTGGGAGGGTGCATGAGTCTGATGCTCACTCCTCATTACTGCCACATTGTAACCAACATTATAACACTTCCTCCATTTATGACCTCATTCAACATGATAGGTACAGCTGTAGCCATATGCTTGTAGCCTTTATGCTTCCTGGTGATGATTTGTGCATTGTATGGCAGCTGAAAAATAAGCTGCCATGCTCACATGAATTGCTGTCCAGAAGTGATAGAAGTGACTAAAAATGTCAGTGGCTGTATCTCTGACCCATGTGGACAGACTTTCAAATGAGTTTGTGCAGAATCATAATAATTATTAAGGCTCAGATGAGCCTGAGAAGTTTAAAATCTGAATGAACAGATTTGATTCTAATTTTTAGGGCCTGAATAAAGATTATGGACAGTTTGCCAATTTCCCTTCTCAATATATATATTTCCTCTTTGCCATATTAATGCTTGGTCAGCTTGGTTTGATTTGTCTCAGTCTACTCATGAGTTTGCATATACACATCACCTTCTCCTCATGCTTCATGAAATAAGCTATTAGAATGAAAAAGTGCAAGCTACAAATGAACCATGTGTATCAGCATTTTTTATAATCGTTTGATAATTTGGAACAGGTAGCTTGAAAGGTTCCTTAGATCTCAAGATGATTATCACTTCTTCTAAATCTTACTTTGCATATCTTTACAGTTCAGTATTTATAGTGGTACTTTAAGACACAAGTAGGGATAAAATATTTAGTTCTCTGAAACTGTTCTGGAGCAGAACAATGAACTATTTGTCCTACATGTATAAAACAGGATCCAAAGACAGCAACCCATTTGTTTGCTGAATAACTCGAGGCAGCACGTGGCTCATAGACATACAAAACCATTACAAGGTTACGATTATTATATAATCTCTGTTTGGGGATGAATTTCTGTCTTCTTTGCTTTTAATGCCACATTCAATTTCACGGGTGATGCAAATCTGGAGGTTCAGAATCCTTCAAGGGGGGAGGGGGGAACGATGGTTGTGCACACACCCATGAGTGAATTGTATTCTGTTGCACCCTACAGAATCCTGTCATGGTATGTGCATACCACAGATGAAATAAAAATGGTTTGCAAAACTGGTCATGTGTTGGGAACGTTGAATTCTGCATACTTCTTTCAAAAAAATTTATTAAGCATAGTGCTATTGTTGTTTTAGTCAGTGCTATAGTTGTTTTAATCAGATGAACTAATAATTCTGATGTTAACATTTTATTATTGCTATAGAAATTATTTTATTTATATAATTTATTTGTTTGTATGTTTATTTATTTATATTTTTATACTGCCCTTCCATACAGCTCGGGGCTGTTTACATAAAACATTGTAGAACATTTACATAGAACATATAACAACATAACAGATAACAATCATGATATAACATGCCAACCAGAACAGCATTTCAACAGAACAATAACACTGACAATCCCTGGGTAGGTTCGACCACTCAGTCTGGGGGGGGGGGAGGTAACCTGTAGATGTTTTGAGTCGGTCGACCTCAAACAAATGCCTGGTGGGGGAGCTCCCTTTTGCAGGCCCTGTGGAATTGTGGAAGTTTGGGCAGGGCCCTGATTTCTTCAGGGAGCTCGTTCTACCAGGTGGGGGCCAGGACTGAAAAGGCTCTGGCCCTTGTTGAGATCCGACATGCTTCTTTGGGGCCAGGGATTCGCAGCGAGTTGGAGGTGGTGGAGTGTAAAGCTCTTTTGGGGGTATAGGTAGGGAGGCAGTCTCTCACATACACTGGGCCCAGACTGTGTATGGCCTTAAAGGTGATTACCAAAACCTTAAGCTTAATCCAGAATTCAGCTGGGAGCCAGCTGAGTTGTTGGAGTACCAGCCAGATGTGGGATCTCCATGATGTCTTAGTGAGAATCCTGGTTGTTCTGCACCCATTGTAGTTTCCGGATCAAGGATAAGGGTAGGCCTATGTAGAGTAAGTTGCAGAAGTCCAGTCTAGAGGTGACCATCACATGGATCACTGTGGCTAGGTGCTCTGGGTCCAGGTAGGGCGCTAGTTGTTTAGTTTGGCATAAGTAGTAAAATGCCAACAGTGCTACCTTTGTGACCTGGGCTTCCATTGTAAGGGAAGCATCCAGGATCACCCCCAGGTCCCTGGCAGAGTGAGTCGCTAGGAGCTGCACACTGTCCAGTGTGGACAGGCGTGCTTGCCATGATCCCTTCCTACCCAACCACGGGAATGCCATGTTTGCGACTCTGCTAGATCCATTTTGTCACTACTTCCAGGCATCTGGTTAAGGATTCTGGAGAAGACTCAGGGAAGAAGACAGAATGGCCTTTGTTCTTGTACTGCCCACTGATGTGGTAGAAATGTCTACATACAAATCCACTATCAACCTATGTAGTTTAAATTGGTCATTTATACCATTTTGAAACTCTCTTGCAGTACAGACAATAGTCAATTAGTCTACAAGAGGCATTTATGATTCATGCTGATTTGGATGTGTATAAGCCATATCGAATGCCCTAGTGTGGGTGGGGGCTTGGAGAATAATTTGTTACAGCTTTCATACAGCTCTGTTGAAACTATTGTGGTGTAATGATAGAAGATTGGAGCTTAATTCAGCCATCATGCTAAACCATAGTTACAACCTCTAACTTGAGTTGGGTGTGGTGTCTGAACTGACAAATCATAACATGTGACTGAGCAAAAGTCTAGAATAGAAAACCATAGTTTGAAGAAGCTTTATAAATTGTAATGATGCTTTGATATGATATTTAAATTGATAGATCATTCTGATTTTCAGGGATAGTATGCACAAAATATGTGCATGAATTTGACCGGAGAGGGTGGGAAGGAAATGCAGACAAACTGTTAATGTTTAACTTGCCTTAATAGAGACATGATTATTTACTTCATTTATACCCTATTTTTTTCTCCAATGGGAATCCAAAGTGGTTTACAACATCCTCCTCTTCTCCATTATTCTCACAACAACATTTCAGATTAATTTGGGAGACCTGAATAGTATTATTAAATAATAAAGTTGCCTGTAATTCATTTGAATTTCATGTAGCTTTGATGTTTGTGGGAAATTGCTAGTTATGTGGGATTCCAAGCATTTATTACTTTATGATCTGTATCTAGTAATGCAGATTATTTGTGCAGATAGATTATTATGTCCTTCCCCCAGTTACTATACAGACTGGAACATTACAGATTGTAGGTCAGTGACTCCAGCAATATTAACAAGAATTGTCTGCTCTGACTTCTTGTGTAGCTAGGACTCTTCAATTGCTTTTGTTCTGTGTCAGCAGGCTGTGGTGTTTCAAACTATATATTGTGTGCTGTTTGTAATGAGTGGCTAGCTTATTTCTGTTGATGCTTCCTTCCACCATAATACAGGTTAAATCTGTATGCTTTCTGCTGGAGAGAAGTCTTATATGTTTTCAGTTGTGTGTTTTTCCACTTCTGCCACTGTGGAGGGTGACGGCTTAGTTGGTTTATCGGAATAGGTAACTAGATTTGGACATAAGAGTCTTGAACATAAGAGACAGACACAAGACTGAGTAATCTCTACCATGGACTTGTATATCTTTAAACAGCCCGTGGCGCCACGGGCGCCACGGACTATATAATTCGTTAAGCCCCCTAGAGGTGGGCTTTGTCCGTGATGAGGAAGGGTCCGGGTTGGACCCTTCCTCACGACAGACAATCGGAGGGACCAATCGGCAGGCGCTTTGCGCCTGCCGATTGGTCCCTCCAATTCCCAGCCTGAGCAACTGCGAGCCGCGCGCAGCGCGGCTCGCAGTTGCTCTCGGACTGACGCGGCGAGAGGCGCTTCGCGCCTCTCGCAGCGTCAGACCGCCGCCCGAGGGAACTCCCAGCAGTCGCGCGAAGCGCAGCTGCTGGGGGTTCCCTCCCTGCCGGTCTGACGCCTTCTCCCCTTTCAAAACCCCTTTTTATAAAGGGGCTTTGAAACTAGTATATATATATATGTGTGTGTGTGTGTGTGTGTGTGTATGTGTATGTGTATGTGTATGTGTATATGGTTTGATTGTGCTCTCATAGTACAGCTGTGACTGACAGCTCTCTAAAAGGCAACCTGTACGTGATACCTTGTACTATGAATTGTGGGAGCACAATTCCTCTGGTAAGTAGCTTATTAAATCCACTGCTCAAGATGTGGTATCCTTTGTAGGTAAATTCAAGAGAGTGAGATGGAAAAATGTTTTGATGAGGCACAACTTCACCTCTGAGGGGGTGAGGATATCCTCTGGGAGTCTGGGTGATTTCTACTGTTCCATCAGGGAGGCAGGGCTTATTCAAATTTCTCCTTCCTGTTAGCTTCCGGTGGGAGTCACCCAAGCTCAGTTCGTTTCCTGGCTCACATAGGGAGACAGCTAGTCAGGCAGCGGGCAGCCCTTCCTTTAAAAGATTTCTATTTCTCATACTGCTTTTCCTATTCTATTCCTATTTCTATGGTTTAAAGATCTGTCTGGAGTCTATTCTCTGTGATCCGACACACCAGGAGAAAGAAACAGAGAGAAAAGCTGTAGAAGCACATTCTCCACAATAGAAATAAAGGCAGCTATTTCAAGCCTTGCAGAGGCAAAGAGGGCCAGAGGCATGCATACCTGGGACTCAGAGAACGTGCTCCTATCAGAGACAGACCTGGAAGCCCCAGTGGTACCAGGGGAGGCTACAAAGTCGCCAGGCACATCCTCTAGGCCCATCCCTTCCCCAACCATCAAGGAGGCTTCCCAGTTGGCAGTAAAATGCAGGAGGAGAGGGAGGGCAACCTGGGAAGCATCCAAAAAGTGAAACAAAAAAGACAGTGACCATTTTGAAATTGCAGGAAATGTCCCTACCGAAGCGGAATTGGGAGAGGAAGACACAGTAAGCGCCTCTGGGAAAAATGATATTTTTGTGGATTTTATGCAAAAAATAATGCAAATGGTAAGAGCTGAACTGAAAGAAAAAAGGAGGCCTAAGCCACATAAAGAAGTTTTTTTTGGGGGGTGCACAGTAGATCCCTGTCTTTAGGCTTCAAGCCAAGACACTGAGGAGCACATCAGGAGAGATCCTGGAGAACTAAAGCAGCTCAAAAAAGAATATATTATAGCCCTTCAAGAGATAGTACACACTCAGATGGGGAGGGATCATCAAAAGGCAATACTGAATTTTTATCAGATGAAGAAATTGTAGAGAAAATGGAATTACCAGACCAAAAGAATTGTTTTTTTTTTCAGCCCGGATGACTATACATAACTTACTGGGCAGATGTATGGGTGCATTTGATATTAAGCAGTCTGCAGTGGAAGAAGAAGTAAATCCTAAATTAAAATAAAAAATTACTGAAGCTAATGCAGAATTTTTTCCACCTAAGGACCAAATTCCAACATTATTTCCTTTGCCTCAACATTTTGAGAGGTTATCTAGAACTGCATGGGTAAAATCAATGGCAAAAAGACAGTTTCCTCAAACAGCAAATAAATTATACTCCATGCCTAAATACACTAAGGAGTTATTTCAGACACCAGTTACTGATGCATCTGTTATCACTTTGCAGACATATGGGTTATTATCAGAAGAGGGTGAAGGGTCTGTTAAAGACCATTTAGAAAGGAAGGTAGAGTATGCCTTAAAGAAGACCTTTGAAGCAGTGGCTATGGCAACGAAAGCAGCCTTCCTTAGCTCTATTGTAGCAAGGACTTGTATAGTATGGAAGCATAAAGTGGCCTAGTTAATTCCAGAAGACAAGATATTGTCAGAAGGTGTGCAGAAGGTACTGAAAGCAGTGTCATTGTTGGCTGATGCATCTCTAGACACTTCTGTTTTTACAGCTAGAGTTATGGCAACAAGTTCAGCTGCCAGAAGAACACTTTGGCTGAGAGCGTGACAAGCGGATCTGAAAGCCAAATCGGTGTACCCATTCTATGGTGAGAAGTTATTTGGAGAGGCTTTAGGTTTTAGTGGAAACAAGAGATAAAGGTGATGCCCAGAACCTTGAGAAGGTCTGACAAGAGGTATCAAACTGGTTCATCTTCTACTTTTAGAAGGCAAAAGGTCATACCTAGGTTTCACCAGGAAAATAAAAGGCCTTATTGGCAGCAAAAGACAGGTTTTTTGAGGGGATTACAATAATAGAAAACCCAGCTATAACTTCAACAAGGGAGACAAACAGAACAGAGAGCAGAAGCAGTCAAAACAATGAATGCATGGCTGCGCCGGTGGGAGGCAGACTAACCTTAGTCAGAGATTGGTGGGCAGGAGTAGAGTTGGACAGATAGTCACAGGAAGTAGCCCACAAAGGTTATGTAATATTTAATTTAGATTCAAACCATAGAAAGAATGTCACAGGCAGAAAGAAAACAAGGAGTGTATTGTAGTACTATTCATAGTACTAAAACCAAAAGGAGATTGGAGGGCAGCGTTAGATTTGAATTATTTGAACAAATTCATAACGACAAGAAGGTTCAAGATGGAAACCTTAAGATCAATAACAGAGACAATTCAAAAAGGAAACCTTCTAATGCCCTTAGATTTAAAGTAAGTGTGTCTCCATGTACTAGTATTGGACAGACACAGGAAATATCTGGGGGTCTGTGTGCAAGAGGAGCATTTTCAATACAGAGCTCTTCCATTCAGACTCTCAACTGCCCCAAGAACTTTCTCAAAACTGGTAGTGGTTCCAGTAACAGTACTAAGAGAAATGGGAATACATCTGTATGCCTATTTGGATGATTTGGCAATAAGAACACCCTCTGTAGACAGGTCTTGGAAAGACACAAATCTAACAATGAAAATATTTCAGGAGTTTGGTTTTGTGGTAAATGCTGAAAAGAGTTCATTAGCACCAACTTAGAAGATGGAACATCTAGGCATGTTAATAGACATGGAGAAGGCAAAGTTGTTCATGGCACATAAAAAGTTGGAAAAAATCCCAAAAGCAGCTTCAATAGTAGTACGCAGAAAGATGCCCTTACTAATGGAGCTGGGTGCTCTAATGAGTCTCATGATTTCAACTCTGGACACAGTAGTGTGCAGCAGATTATACTCCAGGTCCTTACCTAAAATTTATCACAGCTTCTAGGGAGAAATTATGAACAAGGAGGTGAGAAAAGTAAATTTCCAGCAATGGTAAAATTGAGTTTACAGTGGTGAACGAAGAGAATAAATCTGAACCAAGGAAAGATGTTCGAGATGTGAGAAGTGGTACAGGTATTACAGATACCAGTCTGACAGGCTGGGGAGCAACAATCGAGAGACAATCCAGACAAATGACATGGTCCCAAATGGAACGCATATTGCTAGTAAATACCTTGGAGATGAGAGCAGTCTTCTTGGCTCTGACACACTTTGCAAAGCTCCTTCAACAGAAGGGCATGTTAATACAGACAGACAACATGGCTGTCAAAGCCTACATAAACAATCAAGGGGGATCAAAGTCAGTGAACCTGCACAAGGCATCCTGGAGAGTCCTGAAGTCCTGAGAAGAATCTCAGGTCCATAAGAGCGGAACACATACAAAGAAAAGAAAACATGACAGCAGATTGTCTGGGTAGAACAACCAACTTAGAACCAGAGTGGCAACTTAAGGACATAAATGTTTCAGTGGATTACAAGCAAATTAGGAATATCACAGATAGATCCGTTCATGTCCTGCGTGAACAGACAGATGCAGATATTCATGGCCAGGTATTATCATCCAGAGGCTGAAGCAATGGATGTCCTAACAGCAGATTGGGCAAGGACACTACTTTATGCATTCCCACCATTACCAGTCATACCTCAACTGTTAAAAAGAATAATACTGCTGGGAGCAGAAAAAATAGTGATAGTTCCTTTCTGGCCAAGAAGACCATGGTTTTCAACACTGAAACAACTGGCAACAAAACAGCCACTCAGATTTCCAGTGTCTTCATGACTGGTATGGCACCCAGACCCGAGTTGGTTAAATTTAACCACATGGAGGTTGAACAGGAAGGTTTAGTGGAGTTAGGTAACAGTGAAGAGGTTATCATTAATATATTAATGTCCAGACAACAATCCACCAATAAGATTTACAATCATACCTTGAAAGATTTTGTGCATTGGTGTAGGAGAAAGAAAGTAGAATACTTGAGGCCAAAAGTCGAAGAGGTACTAGATTTCCTCCAAGCTGGGGTAAGCAGAAATTGAGAGTGGCAACCTTAAGGAGACAGGTGGCTGCACTAACATCAGTTCAACCATTAGTAAATGAAAAGGGCTTATGAAGACATCCACAGATCATCAGATTCCTGAAGGGTGTGGTGATGACAGGACCCCCGGTTGGTACATTGCTTTCCCGTGTAGAATCTAAATGTGGTTTTGCAGGGCTTCCCCAAATATCCCTTTGAACCATTATGAAAGATGTCAGTAACGTTTTTCTTAGCCTTTACATCAACCCGAAGAGTATCGGAATTAGCGGCTATGTCAGTGCATAAGAATTTCTGCCTAATAAACAAGGACAGAGTGATGCTCTGACTGGATCCTTCATTTCAACCAAAGGTATCATAGAAATTCCATCTAGAGCACGAGGTGGTGCTACCTACCTTTTATCACAGGCCAAAGATGGAGATGGAGAAAACATGGCATTCTCTAGATGTGAGAAGAGCATTGAAGATTTTCCTGAAGCACACAGGCCAGTTTATAAAGGAACAGGCATTGTTTGAGGGTATTTCACAGCCTAACAAAGGCTCAAAGATGTCTGCAACAGCCATAAGTAGAGGGTTAAGGAAATGTATAAGAGAAGCCTATAAATGTCAAATGATGCAACCACCAATAGGAGAGCACATTCAGTGAGAATCACGGTGACTAATACCGCATTAATCAACAGAGCTTCTGTAGAAGAAGGTGGCCACATGGTCATCCATATCAACATTCATTAGGCATTGCAAGATAGATGCCTACAGTGCAGCACAGGCAGCTTTTGGAAGGAGAGTACAAATAGAATACAAGCAGAACAAACATCCCACCCAAAGAAGTGGGGACACAGCTTAGGGAGTTCCCAGTTAATGTCCTTACCCCCTCAGAGGGAAACAACAATAAGATACAGTGAAGAGTCCTTCTCCTCTGAGAGGAAAAAGATGACATCCTCAACCCAACCTCATCATCATTTCGGAGCGAAGCAGTATAGAGAAGAGAGATAATTGCAGAGAAGAAGAAAACAAAATTTACAGTGGGGTCTTCTATAGCTGTCATAGTTTTTCAGTTGTTTGTTTTTCATTTATTTCTGACTATATTCTTCTTGTTAGTTGTGTGATTGGTTAACAGTTTAATAGTTAAGTAACAGAAGCTGTTGGAGTTCCTGAACTGAGCTTGGGTGACTCCCACCGGAAACTAACAGGAGGGAGAAATTTGAATAAGTCCTGCCTCCCTGATGGAACTGTGGAAATCACCCAGAGGTTGTCCTCTTTTTCACCTCAGAGGAGATTTGACAATGTTAGAAACCAGGTTATTACATATCTACTCTATCTCCATCTCTTGATTTCTACTGCAATTATGTAGTCTAATTGAACTTTTAATTATGAACTGTTTTTTTGATACAATGACCTCTAGTAACGTTTTCTTTTCATCCTTTTCTATTTGCTAAGTATTTCCTAAGGGTAAGTCAGGATGCATGCCACATAATATGGGGTTTTGAGAGTTTCTTCTTTGAATTCCTTGAACAGTGTGATTGTAGAACAGTGCTGGTGAAAAGTCACAGCTGGATTATGGCAATCTATAGGGTTTTCAAAGAGCCTCTTGTGGCGCAGAGTTGTAATGCAGCAGACATGCAGTCTGAAAGCTCTGCCCATGAGGCTGGGAGTTCAATCCCAGCAGCCGGCTCAAGGTTGACTCAGCCTTCCATCCTTCCGAGGTTGGTAAAATGAGTACCCAGCTTGCTGGGGGGTAAACAGTAATGACTGGGGAAGGCACTGGCAAACCACCCTGTATTGAGTCTGCCATGAAAACGCTAGAGGGCGTCACCCCAAGGGTCAGACATGACTCGGTGCTTGCACAGGGGATACCTTTACCTTTTTTAAGGGTTCTCAAGGCAAGAAAAGTTCAGAGTTGGTTTGCCAAATATTGACCCTGCTCAGTTTCTGAGGATTGATGTGATCAGGCTTGCCTGGGGTATCCAGGTTAGGGGGTTTGTAGAATAGACTGTATTCAACCTGTAGTTGAAAGTACATTCAGGAAAATTATTGTAATCATTTATTTCTCTGATTAGTGATATGGATAGCTTAATATTTCAGTACCATGGTTAAGCTGATTACTTTTAAGCAACTAATTTTCCAAAATGAGGCACCTCATTTTCTGCTAGAGAAGACAGCCTGTCCTTAATAAGAAGATTGTTAAGTTGACAAATAGTTTTCTGCATGATCCTTTGTGAGTATTGTTTCATATACCTTATGAAAGCAAGGCCTCAGACATCTGACAAAACTGGCTTTTTGGAGGGGAGGGGGAGATCTTTACCAAACTTGGAACAACATCTGTTACATATAGATTGCATTTATATCCTGGATCTGCAGCCCAATTATACATTGAACTGATGATATGACTCCTCTGAGTGTGGGAAGATATATATGAGGAAGAGTGCTTGCACTCGAAAGCTCACACCTTGAATAAATCTTTGTTGGTCTTAAAGGTGCTACTGGACTCTGCTTTGGTTATATTTTTAAGGGGTTTCATAATGTTCAGGGTTATCTTTTTACAGTGCTGACCTCTAGTCTGAATAATGGATTGTACAGGTCATTTTTATTCAGATAAAAATGTAATGCTGGTAATCTGTCCCCATTCCCCCCCCCCCTATCAGCACTTCCTTATCCAAGTGTTCTTCACTTAATGAAGAAATATCCAAGTGTCATAGCACTTCTTTAACCAGAAGTGCTGGTGAGCAAAGATAGTTAAAATGTGGCTGACTTCTACGTTATGCTTACTTGGCCTCTGGAAAATAATGAGCACAGCTGTGAATCATAAGGTCTGTTCTAGAGCCATTTTAAGGTCATACTTTATATTTCTTTTATTTACTTGAGAATTTATAATCTGCTTTTGAAAGTAAAATAAGTTTTCAATGTAGTGAGAGATATTTTAAAAGTCCTAAGTTATAAATTAACATATAAATTAACAAGAAAAAAAACTTAATCTAATATAGAGAGATCTTTTACGTGTCTCAAGCAGCCTTCCTGGGGTACAGCTGAGCTTTTGGGTGTACATATAGATGGAATTGACAAAATGACTGTTCCTTTCTAGACATAGAGTAAGCATGATACATTTATATTATATTATGTTGAGATCTTCCATTTATTTCTGATTCTTAGCATAGAAAGTGAGGCTGAGGATAGATGTACTGTCATTAAGGTAGAATTTATCAAAGTACAGTATTACAGAGCTAGTTCACTGTTGTGGCATGCTCTTAGAAGGTTAGAAAATGTCTCGTGGAAAGGAATGCAACACTTTCATAGAAAGGAATGCAGCTCTTGAAGTGATGAAGGCCCTACAATATGATGTCAAGTTAGCCATGCACTGATCCCAGTCACACAGCCCTAAGACAAGGGGGAGCTTGGCCACAGCACTCTCGTTCTTCCACTTGCTAAAATAATAATGGGATGGGATAGGATAAGTCTGGGGGAGATGCAGACAATGAATTTCCTTCCATGTCTAAAAAGTACAGGGTACTAAATTCTGACAGCCTTTTACCTCAAGATTTGTGCTGCCCACTGTCTTAAAAGCTTTCATGACCATAGAGTTTTGATGGAAATATCCTTGTGTTCTTATGTGGAGTACATTGCCTTTGTTAATACATGTTCCTCTCTGCTCTTTGTGAAAAGATCTATTAGTTTGGCTATTATTTTTGCTTTCCTGAGAATAAATTTGATAGGAAACTGCTCTGGATGGGTTTATCTCATACAAACAGATTTCAGTGTCTGGAAATTGCGATCTGTCCAGGCAACGGAGATATTTGTAAGCTGCTGATATATTAAATATACAATGCACCTGCTGAATGATATGATTGTTCAGCTAATATCTGAAATGTTTGTCAAAAGCCAATTAAAATATTAGTATTTATGGAATCATCTTTGAATATAGGACTCTGCTAGGTAGAGAAGACAATGTAGAAAATGTTTGCTGTAATAAAACTACCATCTTCTGGTCTGAACATGTACAGATTCTGTGGTCTCTGTCTCTCTTTCTGTCTGTCTTTCTCTATTTCTGTCTGTCTGTCTGTCTTTCTGTCTGTCTGCCAGCCTTTCTGCCTTTCTCCCTACCCACCCCCCCGGCCTTCCCTGTGGTCGGTGGGGGGGAGGTGGTCAAGTGGCCGGGAGGCCTCTCCATGCCTCTACAGCCCTGCCTTCCCCCCCAACCTTCCTTCTGCTAGTGCCCGCTGCATTTTGGTATGCAGCGAGCTTTGGTATGCAGCGAGCTGCATTTTGGTATGCAGCGAGCTTTACAGCTAGTATAGAGAGCCAGTTTGGTGTAGTGGTTAGGAGTGCGGACTTCTAATCTGGCATGCTGGGTTCGATTCTGTGCTCCCCCACATGCAGCCAGCTGGGTGACCTTGGGCTCGCCACGGCTCTGATAAAACTGTTCTGACCGAGCAGTGATATCAGCGCTCTCTCGGCCTCACCCACCCCACAGGGTGTCTGTTGTGGGGAGAGGAAAGGGAAGGCGACTGTAAGCTGCTTTGAGCCTCCTTCGGGTAGGGAAAAGCGGCATATAAGAACCAACTCTTCTTCTTCTTCTATATACCGTAATTGGTCATAAAAAGAAAAACATATAGTGAACAAATATGATCTGTCCTTTACTGCCAAGAAAAATACTGATCATTTTTTTCTCCATTTAAACTTTCCCCCTTATCATGGTTATTTTAGATGTAAGCAGAATAATTTAAAGGTTTACAGGTTTCTTTTTCAGGCCCTGTTTAATTTTCTTTTTCCCAGCCATTCCTGGGTGTAGTCTGCATGGAGCTTTTATTCCAATCCCAAGTCGATTCAGTCCCTGCCATCTCCACTGAATGCGATTTCCATTTTGATTTTGTCCGATTTAAATTTTCCCTCTGCAACAAGCATGATTGATCCAGAGTGACCCTACCTTTATCCGGCAATATTCTGGAGTGGATATAACCCTCAATATTTGAATAATTGGATTGAGAAAGCATGTGGAACTCTGCCTGTTTCAAATTTGTTCCTGAACTCCATGGTAGAGAAGCTCTGATTAGCCAGGGTGTCAGTTCCTGGTTTCCAGGGCTTAAAGAGGAAGCCCTAATTTGCCTTAAAGGTAAAGCCCTAACTTTTCTCAGCAGAGGCTCCAGAAACCTAAACTTCTCTCAGTAGAGATTTGCCTCTTGGTTTTTTTCTCCCTCCTCTGCTGTCTCCTATCCTCCCCCCACCCCCACCCCCGGTCAAGAAAAGCAAGAAAGAGGCTTCTACTGTGCTTGGTTCCCCCCTCCCCTTCTGAGCTTCCCTAACCATGTGCAGAACACTTTTCTGTTTCAATGGGGAGGAGGGGGAGAGGAAGACCCGAGTTCAAATCAATCAGGATTTATCAGGATCCACAACGGAATAATTAAAGTAAGTGCAGACTCTGCCCTGGTCTGTTCTACTGAAGTTATCTTCTCACTCCATATATTCCAGAATAAAATATCTCAAAATTTAGTATTTCAGAAACAATGCAGAAGGCATAGTTCTTCTTAGAAAGATTGTCAGACTTTTTCCATTCTATCTAATAGAAAATCCCTAGCTTCTAGGAGATTACCTGAGGTTTTTAAAATTTGTTATAGGTTCTGGAGTCATAGAAAATGTTTTCTTGGCTACCCCATCAACATATGTGAACAGGCATTCTGCTGGCCAAGTAGACTGAATCTAGATAAAAACTTTATCTGCATCCTTTTGTCTGCCTGGAAAGTTAGTTTTAGCTTACTCTGAACATTTACCATTCAAGAAGTGTTGTTTCACCTCAAGGATCAGCCATAACCCCCAATAAATCACTGAAATATTGATTGTCTTATTAGGCATTTATAGGCCATTTTAAGCCTTGTAAACGACAACAGAAGTCAGGAGTTCATCAAGTTCTGATAACCTATTGTTGAATATATACTTCTTTTAGGGTACAAAATCTAATACAAATCTAATTTCAGCAGATACCCCCTTTCTAGACAATGGGAGGTGATATTTAGGACAGAATTTAAGGTGGGTTTTAAGTATGTACATAAGCAGAATACATGGAAGAGAGATTCTGACCCCCCCCCCCCCACAAACACACATACCTTTCTCAGACAATTGTTCCAGATAGAGCTGAAAAGGCAGAATAGTACTTTTTGTCTGAGGAGAGGGAAAGAGTGGATGGGTGAAAAAGGCTGAATGCCCCTCTCTTATGCACTGCTATTGTTAACTAGACGAAAGCCCACGCCAAGAAAAATAGCCACAGGATCTAGCAGGAAGGGGGATTGGGGGAGAGGTAGCATTGTGGAAGGGTGCATAGGGGCTTACCAAGAAGGAGGGGGCAGTCATCAGGGAGGCAAGTGAGAGGGTGTGGGATGCAAGCAGCAGTCTTGGCGCATCCCTGAGGGGGAGCGAGGCATCGTGCAGGCTGCATCGTAATGGTGGGGCAGGCCGGGTATGGCTGCACAGCCTCCATGTCGTCATGGGAGTCAGAGAGGCAAGTTAAAGGGTGCGGGATGGAAGCGGTGGGCTCAGAGCAGAACGAACAGGGGGCAGAGGCATCGTGTGGGCTTTGATGGAGCCGTGGAGGGAGGCAGGTGCTGCTGTGCATCAGCAACGCAGCCTGTGCATTGTCATGGCCAATCATCCAGCGCACTGCAGGTGGCACCCCTGCTGGTGGGCGTGAGCGAATCTGGGGCAGAGAAGGCGGAGGGAACCAGTTTTGTACTTGCAGGTGTGGGCGCGTTGTCCTGGCATCCAGTTTGGTGTAGTGGTTAGGAGAGCCAGTTTGGTGTAGTGGTTAGGAGTGCGGACTTGTAATCTGGCATGCCAGGTTCGATTCTGCGCTCCCCCACATGCAACCAGCTGGGTGACCTTGGGCTCGCCACGGCGCTGATAAAACTGTTCTGACCGGGCAGTGATATCAGGGCTCTCTCAGCCTCACCCACCCCACAGGAGGGTGTCTGTTGTGGGGAGATGAATGGGAAGGCGACTGTAAGCCGCTTTGAGCCTCCTTCGGGTAGGGAAAAGCGGCATATAAGAACCAACTCTTCTTCTTCTTCTTCATCCGTGGGTGGCATTTCCATGGGCTCGGAGTGGCTGTCGTGTCCTGGCGGTTGCGTGGGCACAGCACACTCTGGAGGGACTGAAGGTAGGCTTGGGCGCATCCAGGCTGCAGGCAGCTAGGGAGGGAGGGCCGTGTCAAGGCTGGGCCAATCACCCTTATTGGCCCTATTCCACCTCGGACACCCCAGACCGTTCCACCCCTAGGCCAGTTTCACAAATAAAAAGAGGAACCATGGATAAGGATGTAAGACACAAATGATTTTTCACTCCCAGTCCTATGTGCGTCTGTTATTTGCTGGAGTTATTGGAGAAGAGCATCCCTAAAAGGGAAAGTAATTGTCAGTCCTTTGTACTTCAGAGTTTTTCCACATGCTCGTCTTACTCCTGATTTTCTAGGTAGTCAATCCATAAGCATTGGAATCAGTTCTTCCACAAACATTGTTCCTTCAAAAATGGGAATTCAGAGAACCTGTTCAACCTATTATGACAGTAGATCTTTTGTTGCTATTTATTTTTAAAATTAAAAAGTAAAACCACTCATCTTCAGTGTGTGGTGGAAGAAGAAGTAGTTTGACAATGCTGACAGAGCAATCATCAGGAAGTAGGCTGGAGATGCATGGGAATAGGCAGGAAACATGACACACACAAAAAGTCAACTCAAAATCAGCTTCTAGAAGATGAGGGTAAAAGTAGTCGGAAAAGAAATGGAACCCCTGGGGGGGTGGAATGTGAAAACTAGAGACACAAAAATGTAAGCAGAAAATGGGATAAATCAAAACAATATGGGGTCAGAATCAACAGGAAAGGTGTAGAAGTCACAGTTAATATTTTGTGGAAGTCAACTTCTTAGTCCATTAAGCATTTTGTCCTAAATTATAAGGGTTTTGGTTTTGTATTTAGGAAGCGTTTCTAATAACTCTTCAAGTGGTAAATATTCTCTGTCCCTCAGTTTACTGAAATAGCTCCTTTGCTTGTCACAAGACACATTTCTTACTAATCTTAGGCTACTGTGCATCACCTCCAAGTTCCCTTTTCTGCTTCTCTAACAAAACCAAAACCCAACCTTCTGTTCTTGCAGTCTATTGTTAAGTGCCATATTGCTACAACCTCTAAAGGAGGGCAATATATACTGCCCTCCCTTGCGGCTTAGGGCGATTTACATAGAACAAAAGAAAACATATATACATTATAATTCAGAATAACATCACTTGAACAATGGTGGTTTCATAACAGTGTCTATTTCTATTTCTGTCACTTTTATAAAGAGAAACTTCATTTTTTATTACGTCAGATACATTAAATGAGTCCTCTCTACTTGTGGTAGAGTGACCACTATTTCTGATGGTGAATCCTTTGGCCAACAATAATAGGACACCCTAGCCCTCATGTTGATAGTGTGCACGGCTGCCTGACCATCACATAAAATGTTGTTTGCCTATCACCCCATAGCCATGGTTGTTAGATACTTATTCTTTTAAGGGTGTTTCTGCCTGCCTGCCTCCTCTGTCTCCGTGTCCATTGTTCTCTCGATCTCCCCACTTCCATCAGTCCTTTGATAGAGGTTAAAACTTTGTGCATGGTCACATAGAGAAATTCATGACCAAGCAGGGAATTAATGAGAATGGGAAAATTCACTTTGTTAGTATTCTGACCTCCTAATGGAATAGGTGGAAAGATCATCCCAACTGTTTTTATTCTAGTGAAGCTAAGGATGAGCTCCCAAATCTTCTTCACTGCTGTGGTTTAAATCTGTCAGTAGTGATGTGAAAGTCCATCTGAGACCTGGAGTCCTGCTGCCAGTCTGAGTAGGCAATACTGATTATGATGGGCCAATGATCACATTCAATGAAAGGCAATTTCATGCGTGTTTTGAGAACTGGAAGCCCAGGATATATGTGGAAATCAAGGAATAAACCTGAGAAATACAGACCTCATTGTGAATTTCACGGCAATTGAGTACAGCAGGTGCATTTACTGTGTGCAGCTGTGATGATCAGAACAAACTAGTCACTAAGTCTGTTCAGATCAACTCTTAAAATTTGAATGCGTGCCAAATAGGTTTGCCTCTGGTTGTTTCAAAGATGTACATGCCTGAAAATACTGCGAATCCAAACAGATCAGTAGCCATTAATATTGCTAATGATTTTTAAGAATAAGAGCTGTTGTTGTACCCTGCTTTTTACTACCCAAAGGAATCTCAAAGCAGCTTATAATCACCTATGCTTCCTCTTCCTACCAGACACCCTGTGAGGTAGGTGAGGCTGAGAGAACTGTGACTGGCCCAAGGTCACCCAGCTGGCTGCATGTGGAAGAGTGGGGAATCAAACTCAGTTCTCCAGATTAGAAGCTGTCGCTATTAACCACTATACCAAGCTTACTCTTTTTCGATGAATGCTGACTATTATAATTTATTTTAAATACAGGGTTTGACTGCCCTAAACAATTCATACTTGATTTAACTGTCAGTTTAAAAACTTTCCTGGAAAGAATGGTAGCACCCAGATAGGACAGAGGAATAATAAATTGGAATGTTTGAGAATGTGCGTGCATGACAAGCTAATCATGTTGTACTGTCCCATTAGAAAGGAATGCAATGAAAGCAACTGGCTGAATTAACACCCATGAACAGGCTGATGAACAGACAAACTGTCCATGAAAAATCACCTCCTGTTTGCAGCTGGCAAACAGTATGTGAGCTATAACAGTGAATGTTTGAACCTCCCAATGGTAAATCATCATCTGTCCCAATGACTTCTTTAACATGAGTTCAGAGGCACCTTAAAATGGAATGGGGAATGTTGTCTGAAACACCAGTGGTAAATAGGACTTCTAATCACCTGTGTGTTTCAGTATGTACGCTGAGTGCTTTAAAAGTGCTGCCTGGTGATTCCTTCCTGTAGCAATGATTGCTACTGGCCTTCATGTCTCCAGCGATTAACTGCATCCTATTAATGGTCCTTCAGCTTGGATCAGGCTCCTGGGCTTACTAAGTAGCCTACACTCCCACAAAGCCTGGTTGTTTGGGCTCTGGCCCTGTTCCATGAACTCATGAAAACTTAGTTCTGGCAACACACACACAAATAACACCATGCTTTTAAAGTGCTTTAGTTCCAAGGTGACCTTTGCATGTGGAACAATCTCACAAACACATTTGACAGAAGCCATTCAAAAAGTGTTGCACTGTGATCAGTAGCTGTGATCACAGCAGTGTGTCAGAAATTATTGTTGCTACTTAGTTCTTCAGTGATATAAAAAGAAAATATGGAGCTGTGTGAAGAGTTTCTTGAAACAAGATTTTCAGTGAAATCACACCCTTTTAACTCCATCATTATGAAATGGTTAACTGTAAATGAAATGTTTAGGTACTGTGGTTTGACCTTATTTTGCTGCAGAATCATCGATCTGTGATGAGGTTGATGCTTACTCATCAGTGAACTGAAAAGATTCTGAATGAGTGTTGAATGAGACAATATAAGCATCTGGACTATGCTGCACAATTCCAAGTACACTCTTTTAATGGAATGTGGATCTTAGAATGATCGCAGATACTAAAAAAGAAATCTTGTTCTAACAGCAACTGTGAGGTACAGATGACTGCAGGACAGTCATGGACATAGAAAATAGAGTGTTTCTCTTTTTAGTTCCATGAATGCCACATTTTCCTAAAGGTAAGCAAGAGTTCCTTTCACACACACACACACACACACACACACACACACATATATATATATTTCCCCATGTCTTGTCCTGTTTTTGCCTATGGGCTTGATTGCAATTCAAGCACAATATTGAACATATGGTGCTTAGACTAGTATTCAGTGGTACCAAGGTTAATTGATTAAGGCAAATTACATGTGCCTCAAGGTTCAAGTCTTAGATTAAATATCCAGTCTGCCCTGTTTGCAAACAAGGACCTGATTTATTGATGTGAAAAAGCTACTAAGAACTGAATAGTGGTGTTTGCAATATTCTGTTGAGTATTCCAAGTAGGGATGCTGTTAATTTCACCACACACTCAACAGTCATGAATGGAGCCTGCTGCATGTACAAAGATAAAGCTGATTTTTTAAAAAGTTAGTGAAACTAGGGACTGTTAGACCGTTTATGCACTGGGAACTTCACTTCCCCAGCTTCTATGCAGGAACACAAATTGGGAACAGATGTGGTGCACCAGGGCAAATGCTTCCCCATGTGGGTGCAGGAAGATGTGGGGCAACCTGCGATGACTAAAACTCCAGCCTGCAGCCCGGCATGAAACCTCCAGTGCATAAACGGTCTTAGTGAAACCAGGTAGCAGTTACTGAAACTAGAGACTACTTAGACAAACACCAAAGGCTTTAATACACAATATTTATTTCTAATTTATGTGATTTGTGACTGATTAAAGTGTCTTTGTAAACAATCGCCAGTTGAAAGCAGAAGCAAGGATGGGAAGTAGTAGAACTCAATCGGGCTGTGTCAGAACACAGATGCCTAAAAGGTGGATTGGGCTTACTGCTTGGTGAGAAGAATCAGTTAAAGCAACCTGCCAGTCATTAGAAGATCAGTTCCCTGAGTGCAACAGCTTTACAAAACATAAGGTGAACTGGTGGAAATTTAAGCATCCTTAGTTCAAATTGCAGAAACTGGTGTCTTTGAAACTCTACTACACTAGTTCAGGGCGGGAAAATCAACTTTACTTTTTTACTAGCAGAACTTTACCGAAATACCCCAAGCCTTTTTCAGACAACTGCTTTGGTGAAAATACACCATCACACCAACACACCATCTGTGAGTTTTTAGTCACTGGCCTTGTGTCACCCATGTGGATCCTGGCAGTCTGTTTTAGACTTCAGTTTTAAATGTTAGACCAGGTGATTTCTGGGATATCAGTTACATCAAATCATGCTTTAAGACAGCGGTCCGCAACCTTTCGGCTGCCATGGACTGCTGCTCTGGAGAGTGGGGAGAGGGCGGCCCGGGGGCCCGCGCATGCGCGGCAGCCCCAGTGCAAACGTGCGTGTGCGGACTGCTGCACATGTGCGTTTGCGCCTGGCAGGGGCGCAAACACGCGTGCACGGCAGTCCGCGTTTGCGCCGCCGCCATGCCGGCGGCCGCGGCTTCACCTCCCGGCCCCTCCGGGCCGCCAGTAAATCGGCCGCCAAAGCGGCCGATTAGCTTGCGGCTCAGCAAGCTTCTCTTTCCCCTCCGCAGCCTGAAACAAGAATCTTGCCGGGCCGCAAGCTAATCGGCCGCTTCGACGGCCGATTTGCTCGCGGCCTGGTGAGCTTCTCGCTTCGGGTGGGGGAGGGAAGAAGCTGCGGCCCGGCGCCAAGACCTTCACGGCCTGGCACCGGGCCGCCGACCGCAGGTTGGGGACCACTGCTTTAAGACTCAGTCCTTCAGGTAGTGAAAAGCAGGGTATAAAAACCAACTCTTTTTCAAATGCTTTAGTAGTTTCTCAAAGTAACCTTTTCAATAAAGGAAACAAGGAATCTTCCCCATTACCAAGGAATCTTTGCTCTGTTTGAGCATTGGGATGTATGTTATGGAAAGGGGTATATCTGATTATGAAGCAAGATAATCACAAATTTATTTGGTTTTATCCAGCAGATCATTAGGGTAGCTAGTAAGAGCAGATGGGGGAGAAAATTCATCATGGTACTGTGCTCATCAAAGCACGACAAGGAATTTAACCTTAAACAGATTGGATCTGGTTTTATGGGCAGTCTTTTATGAATTTCTAAGCAGCATTTGAAGTATCTCTCTAATAATGAGTCCCTGAAGAGTAGTACATTGGAATTATGGTATGCAAACATCTTTTGTTTCTACAATAAAACAGACTTATTAATATTCATCTATAATTTAAACTAATTCTGACAGAAGGTCCAGGTGCTTCATGACCCTCTGCTAATTGAATCGATTGTTTTTGACAGTAATTAATTCTCCTCTTGTTTGTGCCAACCATGGTATTTGGGGTACCCTGTTTACATTTAATTTTTAAATGTATTGTTCATACATACTGTCTTCCATTTTAATGCCTTTTGCTTTCTGCGTTGTGAATATTCATTAACATGTGACTGAAGGTCAGGTTATCTCCGTCTGCCAAAAAAACACCTTTCTTGGAAAAAATTAAATATTTACAATAGACAAAACAGAAGTTATATGTTATAATTTTAAAGGTTCATGTATGGTCTATCTATAAGAGTTTTCTCATTCCTTCAAAGTGTTTGGCTAATTTGATATGCAAAAATAGTAGCTCTTATGGAGTTCATCTTTAGAAGAATTTACTCTGAATGTCCTTTGGTTGAGCATATCCCCAAGCTGTTTATATCGCTGTGATGAAAATAAAGGGAGATGGCTGGAGTGACAGTGAAGAAAGACTAGGAATGAATCTGAAAAGACACAGGTTGGAGCTTATTTTAAAGCCTACTCTGTGGTGGTGATAGCAGCAAAGAACTGTTTCTCTGTAGACCTATAACATGCTTCAAGGTGGTTGAGGCTTATTAGGTTGTAGCCAACAGGAGGTGGTCTCCTCTGTAGCCCAGTGAGATAATTTTTCTAAGCAGTTTGCTGACAAAATATCTTGGATCTGTTACAACTTAGATTCTACAAAACTGGATAGTCCTGGGTGCTAATTTGTCCAGGCATATGGTATATCTTTCAGCTTGTCCATTCTGAGCATGTGAATGGGATTCTTGCTTGCATGATCCATGTTTTAATATTAAGTCACCTTTAAGATTGATAGATTTTTTGACTGGAGTTGCTGCTGAAGAAATATTTCATTCAGTCTAGACTGAAACCTATTTAAAACCCACCCCTAGCTTGGATTCCAGAAGACGTTTTTCTTCTCCCACTCCAGCCCCAATGCTAATGCTGTAGGCTAGGAGACCCTCCCCAGTAGTATGAAGAGAAAACTGGAGGGCGGCAGTGAAAGAAGAATTGTGGGGAAATGCTTCTGCCTTCCAATAGTGGGAGTTTACTGGGGAATCCAAGCCAACATTTTTCTGTAACAAAAGACTGTGTGCTTTATAAGGGTCATTTCCTAAATTTATATTAGTCTGCAATACCATTAATAAAATATCAGAAATTGCCACAAACAAGGAGATTCTTGCTTTAAAACAGTTGAAGCCGAGAGGGGATACTGTTTGTTGCATATCTAGGTTACTAATTTTTCAAGATGCAGCAAGTTGAACCACTGAAGAAAGATACTTCAACCAGGACTGTATCACCAGAACAATGAACTACAGTTGCATAGTGTTGAATTAATTAATTTGACAGTTATGCTGTCAGAATATTGTACTACCAGGGCATCCTTCTCCATTCTCTTCATGTGCACTTCCCCTTCAGAAGTCTCGCCTTCGCATAGTCGATGCCAGTGACTGTAGCTGCCAGTTAAATGAGATCAAGCAGAAACATGACTTGTGTGTTCTCCTTGCTTCTTATACATCCTTCCTCCTTTCACATGCAGAGTGAGATTACAGACTTCGTAGATTGATAAAGATTCAGTTCATTGTGACTACCAGTTCCGGTTTCTCTGCAAATTGGATTTAAGACAGGATTCAAAACTGGATGAAACTGGGATCACAGTTTCTGAAGAATCATAAACATCTGTTTACTAGGAAGTGTGCATTTGTATATCACAGCAGATTGCACGCATGTTTATACCCAGTTTCCATCGTTTCATTATACTGAAATGGCTTGGAAGTTTATAGGGGTTGTATGTCAGTTCAGGTGTTAAATGCATAGAATATTTCTGTCTTCTCTCTTGGATCAGTTTTTCACTGGAGTGTTTGCAGATCAACCTACCTTTGTGGGAAATTTCATCTGCCTTTCACTTGAGACTGAATTCCTAAATCATTCCAGTTCATTAATTGTTTACCAATAAGTTCCATGGATGACTTCATCTGATGAAATGGTTTTAGATGGGTACAATTTTGGTAACTCTTCTAAGAACCTCCTTGTATGGATTAGGAACATTGTAACATCTGGCTCTCACTCATCTACAGAAGCTGTCAATAACTTTCAGAACCCAAAGTTGTAATGATAGGACTGAGTTTTTTTTTAATGTAAAACAATTTTAAAAACCCCAAAATTCACTTTAAAGTTTACTGTGTTAAAGTTACTAGGTTGTAGGTTAATGGGCCTGAGCAGTTTGCTTGATTGTACAACTTCTGGCAGGCACATGTGACTTGTAAAGCTTGGGCAGGATTCCCTGCATGACTCTTCATATGTAAATAGTCATGATTGAGTGGTTGGGGTTGTTCACGTGGGAGGGGGCAGTAAGAGCTCTATTCTCTCTGTTTGTGTGCACTGAGAAAAGATAATGAAACCTTTTGTACCCCCTCCAAAGACCTGCATTTCAACAAGAATTGGCTATGCAGCTGCAACCCTGGCAACAAGACATAGCAGAAAAGAATTAGGGCAGACTTCCAAAATGCAAGGCAGGGACTAGGTCACATTAGAGAGGAGTGAAATACCAAGTTTCTAGGATAAGCAAGAGCACCACCTTCTAAGGCTGAAGGGTAGATTTTGCTTTCTTACTTCGTTATTTATTGTTTTAATCCTAAATAGAAACTCTACCATTATCATAGCTACGTTTAAACAAAATAAGTCCCACCAGTACTAATTTCCTTGCAAGAAATTATGAGCTGAAGACCAAGAGCCCTCTGGTTGCATAGTGAAATATATCTGCATACTTACAAAAAAATGACTATTAACCACTTTCTTATTTATTTTCCATGTGTTTTCCGTGCCACTAGATAACATACATGCACTTTTGTGTTGTGTATATATTGAAAAAGCATATGCATTACTGATTGTTCTATATTGTTCAGATTATATTTATAATGACTTTAATGAGCTCTGATTCCTTTTATCTGATGTAAACATTTCTTTAACATGTTATATTTTTTGTGGTGAGTAGTAGAGATTGTAGGGTAAATTAGCATTTAACCCAAAATGTTATACTAGGTACAAGATGTGTGTCTTCAGCCATGTGATTTGTTGTTTCTACAAGCAAGGATTTAATAAGGATAGTACTGCTGATGTGACTACAATAGGCTTTGTTAATTATCCAGCTGTTTAATGTGATTCAATAAGAAAAATGCTACTGTGAGCTTGGTAGAGGGGATTGGATGCAGTTTTTTGTGAGCAAGGATTGAATAATGTTTTATGCCAAATGAATTATGATTAAATTACACAGAAATGGAGATTTTGGTATAGTAGCTGCTTAATGTGCATGACAGATAAAAGTTCTTTCGAATATAAGATGTCACAATGCCCTTTCTTCCAACAAGCAAGCAGAAAATGAGTCTATATATTCCCAGCATTATTTCTTGCTGTATTTTTAGCTATAATGAGGGTTTAAAAACCTGAATTGGTTCACCTAACCACCTAGTGAGCCTCTTATGGCGCAGAGTGGTAAGGCAGCAGAAATGCAGTCTGAACGCTCTGCCCATGAGGCTGGGATTTCAGTCCCAGCAGCCGGCTCAAGGTTGACTCAGCCTTCCATCCTTCCGAGGTCAGTAAAATGAACACCCAGCTTGCTGCTGGGGGATAAACGGTAATGACTGGGGAAGGCACTGGCAAACCACCCCGCATTGAGTCTGCCAAGAAAATGCTGGAGGGCATCACCCCAAGGGTCTTTATGGACATTTGGAGGGCCGCAGTTTGACTACCCCTGCTCTAGGGGAACTGATATTTGTTTCCTGGAGATCAGTTATAATTTTGTGAAGGTCAGTGACCCTAGAATGACCCAAGGTCACCCAGCAAGCATCTGTGATTTGAAATCAGTTCTCTCAGAAATATTTATGTAGTAATATAATGTTTTGTGGTCCTCTGATATTAGTGTTCAGCCACGCAAAGGAAATAAAAAGGAATCTATGACCATATGAGACTGCCTTATAATGAGTTTGATTACTGATATATCTTGCCTAGTATTTTCTTCTCTGACAAGCCAGGACTGTCCAAGGGTAGAGGTTCTTCATGGGCCTGCAGCCTGAAATTGTTTTACCTGAGTAGTCCCTTCCCCAAATTATACTAGAACAGTGGTCCACAACCTTTTTCAGTGGGGTGGGGGGGAGGGTGGGGGAGGTGGTATCCGGGTGCCCACGCATGCGTGGAAGCCCATGCGCAAACATGCATGTGCAGCAGGTCTGTGCATGCGCACTTGCGCCATGTGCATCTGCAAAAGCGCATGCGTGGCAATTTTGCGCATGCACGAAACTGCCACACATGCATGTTGCACTCCTGGTGGGGCCACAAGCGCACATGTGTGGCACTTTTGTGCATGCGTGCATGTGTGAAATTGCCGCAAATAGCACAAATGCGCGTGCACGGACCTGCCGTGCATGCACATTTGCGCCAGCGGCCGCGCTTCCCTCTCACCCCCTCCTGCAGAAAGAAGCTTGCCAGGCCGCTTTGGCAGCTGATTTCCTTGTGGCCTGGGAAGTTTCTCACTGCGGGCGGGGGGGCGGGGAGAGGGAGCTGCGGGCTGGTGCCGAGGCCTTCGGCCCAGTGGTTGGGGATCACTGTACTAGAAGACAGGAGGCAAAGAATTGGCTGATTATTAGTTCAAATATTTGCATAGCACATACGAGAAAGTCATGACAATATGATTACAAGAAAGGTGGCAAAATGCCAACTAGATTCTTAATTTGTTTCCCATATCTTCAAAGTGTAATGTAATGTCAAGGACTTATCAACTGTTTTACAGTTTTTGGAGTGTTGAAATGTTATATGCTGAAGCTAACAGGCCATTAGTGTAGAGGTATTACTTTCTATATGTTGCTCCTCTGTAATTAAGCTGCATCAAATCTAGGAACCATTCTGGCCCTTGTCATAGTAACTCTGAGACCTTAAAGCAAGAGTGACGCCGATGAATTTTTCTGGTCTTTCAGCTTCTAGGTGCAGCCCCTTGCCTTGCAGTATGGTAAAAGTGTTCACTCACTCAGTGCTGTATTTGAAGTGGAAAAGTTGCTAGTGGAGAACGCAGGAGCATTCACCAATCTCCCAATAGTTGTAGGAGTTTCTTTCAATGGTCATTAGGTAATATCAAATGGTTACTATTCAGCTTCTTTGCTTGTTGGTAAAAACCTGTCCATACTCTCGTTAGTTGGTGCTATTTCTCTGTCTGGCCTAAAAGGAATTCATTACTTTTTTTTTCATAATCCCCACTTGGATAAAAGTCTAAATAATTAATTATACTTTCTAGCTTGTGACCAATGACTTGCTGTGATTTGAAAACTACAGGAATTTTTTGTAAACTGAAATAGCATTTTGAATGGCATCTTGCAAACACTGTTTGCTCTAACAGCAAACTAGAGTGCTGTGAAACAGGGTCAGTAATGAGCTGGTATATAGGTTGCTGGCAGAAAATTAGTAGCTCTGGGTCCTGTAATAATGCAGTGATATGAATGTATAATATATACTATACTATGCTCTCTTGTCTAAAAACAAATTTTAAAGTTTTACTGGGTGGTCAAGATAAGTCTGTTTGGTGTAGACTCAACCCATGTTTCTAAAACCTACCTTCTAAGATATATATTGTCTGACACACATGAAATGCAATCTTGATAGAGAATAAGACTATAGCTGAGAGTGGTGGTCCTAGACCAGTGGTCCCCAACCACTGGGCTGCAGCCCGGTGCCAGCCCGCAAAGGCCCCAGCACCAGGCCGTGGCTCCCTCCCCCCCCCCCCCGCAGTGAGAAATTTCCCAGGCCGCAAGCAAATCAGCCGCCAAAGCGACAGATTAGCTTGCGGGCCGGCAAGCTTTTTTTTGCGGGAAGGGGGGAGAGAAGCACGGCTGACGGCACAAGCGCACATGTGCAGCAGGTCCACACATGTGCATTTGCGCCATGCGTGGCAGTTCGCACATGTGCGCATGTGTGGCAGTGCCATGCATGCATGTTAGCGACCACGCATGGCGCAAACGCGCATGCACGGCGCCCAGATCGCCCTTCCACCCCACCGGTCCGCAGCCTAAAAAAGGTTGTGGAACACTGTCCTAGACAATATATATCTTAGAAGGTGGGCTCCAAAAAGAAACACTTTAGAAACATTGGTTGGGGCTACACCAAACAGATTTCTCTTGACCACCCAGCAAAACTTTAGAATTTGTTTTTAGACAAGAGAGTATTGTAAAGTATATATGGAACACTGAGGAAGACCCCTGTGGGTCGAAATGCACTTGGTCTGTAGTTCATGTACAGTTAGGTATGTATTTTATTTACTTTGTTTTTAATATATTATTGGTGCACTTTAATAAATATTTGTAACTTTTGAGTTCCAGAATTTATCCAGGTTGGGTTTCTGTTCATTTTTTGGTTTTACAAGGCATGTATTAAAGCCGTACCACCTGGTCCTACTTATAGCCTAGCTTGTCAGTTTAGCTGAAGAAGAGGGCACCTTGTTTTCCTTTCCTGCACTTGTTTGGAGGTGATCGGGGTTTGGGGTGCAGGCATCTCTTTCCATCTTGGATGATTCTGCGTGGTATTCTGAGCCCAAGAACGAGGGAAGGGATAGGGTTTCCATGCCACTTAATCCATGTTATGAGCATGAAATTCCGGAATAGATTAGGAAGGCAGACTGAGCTTCACCTTTCTGCTACAAATGCATGCTTGTTGTTATGGGATTAGCAGCAGATGGACATGATATGCTGTGGTCATTATAGTTATGGTAGGATGTAATGTTGTTTCTGTGATGGGCAGACTGTAGGAAAGCTGTACTTTTCTGATAAAGGGTCATTTTACAGTTTAAAGAGAAAATATGTTAGCTCTTTAGTTGTTCACACCAATTAATTTGAAGGTCCATGTTGTGGCAAGTTGAGTCCATGTTGTGGCAAGCTAAGGTCCTAGGAGTCCATGTAGAGAAGAGTCTGAAAAGGGGAGGAATTTCATGTGCATGAAGTGGAAGAACCATGAAATCAGCAAGGAGCAAATGCTCCAAAGATTGTAAGAAACTAGCCCAGGGATTCCCAACTTTTTTCAGCCTATGGACACCTTTGGAATTTTGAGACAGAAAATGACTGGTGGCAGGGGCGAAGCCAGCCACAAAATGGCTGCCACAGCTTACCTTCAGTCACATAGTGAGTATATCCTCATGAACTAGTAGCCAAAGCAACCTTTTAAAAATCTGTGCAGCCAATCAAAAGTCTTGCTGGAGTCCCACCTGGTTGTATCCACTTTCTAAAAACAGTTGGGAGGCACCTGAAAAGGTGTCAGCAAACACCATGGAGTTCATGGACACCATATTGGGGACCCTTGAACTAGTCAGTAACTTTCCCTTATTTATTTTCATTAGCTGTGCCTAGAATCTGTCATGTAGCTCTCCTTAGTTTGTTCCTTCTAGTAATGAGAGAGTCTACACATTTCCTTATTCGCCACCTGGTCACACTAATAAAACACACCCTCGTAGTGTCAACCTCAGGAGACACTAAAAGAGCCAGAGGGTCAAATTTGATCCAAGATGGAGGCATGCTGCCAGAAGGGAAGGGGCTGCAAGCTGTCTCCACCCCCAGATCCAATGGAATTCCTTAGCCCTGAGTTGGCAACCCTACCATAAGGTAAACATCCATCCTTGAATATTTGGTTAATAGAAAGATATTTATTTTAAATAAACAAATTCACAGTACTATTAGCACAACATGTCTGAGTTAAACCTGTTCAGGGTGCCAGGGAAAAAAAAGAAAAGGAATGCAAGTTCTTTGGATAACAAGAACATTGTAGTTTGTGGTGTTAACGGCAAGAACAGTAAAAATGTCACATTTAAATCTTATTTACTGACCTCATATGTACAGACAGTAGATTTACAGTACTGCTATGGCCCTACCTCTCTGGAGAACAGCTCGTGGTGAATGGTGCTGAATTCTTATAAAACACCAGCCAATTCTCAAAGCTGCTTTTATCTGCTGGTGAGTTCATGTGCTCTCAAACTGGAGAATAACAGAAGTATGCTAAATGAGGTGAGGAGATGAAACACACTGATAGCTCTTAAAGTAAAAGCTTAGATTTTACTGTATCCTTCATTAGTTATAGGCAAGATGCTGTAGAGAAGGTAAATAAAATGGTACGTGTATTTTTATTTGCCATAATTAATGCATTAATGCAGATTTGGTTTTCTGTTTTATTTTTATAATGCTTATATTTTTTCCACTATTTCTCTTCTACAGAAATAGTTTCAGTAATGCATAGATCATATAGAACAAAGACCCCTCAAGATGGTGCTTATGTTCTGTAGCAATGCCAAGCAGGCAAGAGTTCCAATGTCTAAAGATTTGAATATTACTTGTAGAAGACCAGCCTTTTTTTCTTTTCTTTTTTTAGTATGCTGGGCTGCCAGTATGTCTTAAGAAAGAGATTTAAAGTGGGCTTATGTAACCATAGGACACTGGCAGTGTTCATAGAAAAGATATATCTGTCATGAATATGTTTGACTGAGACTGAACACTGTTCAAGACAGGGAAATAGGAATCATGTTTTATTTATCTCATTAGAAATAGATAGATTAGATAAGAGCTCCTAGAATGGGTCTGCCGCTCTTACTTGTTGGCACTTTTTATTAAACCGGGTAGCCTTTCTAAGAAATTGGTCGCAGATTGAGGTCAAATGCTGTGAAAAAATCTTCATGTCTATTGATGTTGACTGAAAATTCTAGTGTAATGTCCTGTGCATGCAATTATTCAGTTGATTGCAGCTATAGCTTGCTGAAATTTGATTATGGCTTTTTAAATATCAAACACAGCCTGTCAGGGATACAAACTTGAGTCCCAGCCAAAATTTCTAGGAACCACTGGAAGGAGGAGGTGATGGATGGGTATATAATGATCTCTTCTAAGTTAGAAGGCTTTTCAGGGAATTTGGACTACCATGGGCCTGTGGCCAAAAAGTGTGTAAAACTGCTACAAGCCTATTTATACTTTGAAGAAGGGCTTACCCGGAAATCTTGTTCCCTGACTTAGATGTCCTTTCTCCAGGGAGTGGCTAAGAATTCATACCAATGTCTAAGAAAGTGTGAAAGTTCTGTGTATAACAGTAGACATGGGAGATGGGGTTACATGTTTCTTGCTGTCTTCAGAAACCTGTATGACAGTATTCTGGACCCTGGTAACACTGGAATACATAGTGTCTGATAAGAGGAAAATGGCGGAGGGGGCTAAAATAATTCTACCAGTGACTGGGAGAGTTTAGAGAATCCTGAATGGGAAGAGGGGGACAAATTATTCATTCCTTCTTAAAACCAGTGTCTTCTAACAAAAAGTTGTCTAGCAGCATGCTTTAACAGTTGTTTTGACTACTATGGAATTTATTAAATATTAAATTTAACTCTGACAAAAGGTGCAGTGAATTAATAGATAGCTAGTGAACATCTGATACTTGTGTGTGGCTTAACATTTTTATTTATTTGTTTGCTTGTTTCTTTATTTATTAGTTTTTTATATATATACCGCCCTTCCATATGGCTCAGAGGGGATACATGGAACGACCTAACATATAACATAGTCACTACATCAACAAAAATCTAACAATGGTTCTGAATAACACAATTTCAGTGGTCTTAAATAACAACAATATCACATGAATGGTAACTTAGCTAAGGCCCCCAGAGAGATCAGACTGGTTCAAGCCATGGAAAGGATGTCTGAGGGGGACCTGTGGGTGTTATTTGGGTTTTGTCAGTCTCATACAACTGTCTGGTGGACATTAAAGCTAGATACTTTAATACTTTATTTCCGTAATCCAGTTTTTATTAGACTTTCTTATTGTATTATTTTCTAATCTTGTAACCTATCTTTTTTGTTGCTTATGGTGTGTTATTATTCCTACTGCATTGACTGTAATTTTTGAAATCCACCTTGGCTCTTGGTAAGAAAGGTATTGTATTGATGCTCTGAGCTGAACTCTACATAAAATGTTACAAACAAGCAAACGACAAAGCAACTGACAAAGCAAAAAAAAAACAATTTAAAACATCTAGAACGAGTGGGAAATTGTGGTTCAGTTGACTTGTTTCAGAGAGTGAAAAGGGAGGGCCATTCCGCACAGGAAAAAGAAAGCCTTGAGCTTTTTAATGGCGTAACACTAAAAAAAAATCAGCCTCCCGGAATTCCTCAGCTGCTGGCTCCTCTGCTGCCATCTAGCACTTCCTGCCATTTTGCGTGCCTGCTTGAAATGGCAGAAGAGGGGAACGCGCTAGATACGCTCCTCTCTTCCACCTGTCAATCAAGACAGGCAGCCAATCACCTTTATCGCACTTTTAAAGGGACCACAATGCCCGTTGTTTTTTTTTAATGAGACATTTGTTTAAATGCATATGCGTTTATTCATGGATACATAGGGCTCCTTTCACTGCAATCCCTTTTGCAATCTGGAACCTTGAAGCTTTAAAAAAAATTCGGGGGGGCATTTTTTTGTGGGGGGGGAAGAGGCATGCCTTATGGGCAAACTGGTGGGGAAAGTTTATTTTTTACTCTGGGCGATTGCGTGTCTATTCAATGCTCCAGGCAGTTTTTTTTTAAAAAAAGAAGCCCCATTCTGGGTGAAGAGAGAGGGAGGCAGGCTCAAGGGCAGGCACTGGAGCTACTTCAGCCACTTTGGTAACACACGTGTTTTGTGCAAGTGTCTTGCTGGCTGCTCGCATTCTACTAGGGGGAATCCAGTTTTGTGAATTACCCTACAAGCATTTTAAAATGAAGGCTGTAGCTGCCGGGTTGTTGCTGTAACACTGGATGTTTACAACATCATGCAAAACGCCAAAAATATGGTGTTTGCAAACGGTAAGACTCTCACTTTTTAAATTGGGTGCAGAATCGCCCAACATATTTTTACCGTCTATGCAAATTGCACCAATGTAGAGGCTTTTCCAGAGATCAGTTTAGTTGTAGAGAGGAGTGTCATGCATGCCTTGTATTCTGTATTTACTGTTTCCATGAAAAACAGATAATAGCTCCCATTTTTATGCTGCTACTTTGTCAGCATTCATCTGCAGTTTTAAAAAGCCCCAAACAAACTGGCAGTTTCATACCACAAATTATATTCGGGGGTCTATGGACTTTCATATGCAACACACTAGCATGAACTTTTGTGTCTAGGATGAGTTTAATACCAGAAGTATGAAACAGTGCCTTCCATAGTCTTTCACCCCTAATAGAAAGTATATCTTCTCACTAACATGCTATACCTTACCCAAACCAACAACATTTTCGAACAAAGAAATACTGTGCTGTTCAGTTATTTAGAAAACCCCAAAGTCAGGTGTGGGGATGGGGACATATATGCAGAGGCAAGGATGGTTTCTATGACATTTAATCCTAGTAAACTAGGCACAATAACTAGTGAAGGGAACTTTTAAGAAGTTTAGAGAGCATAGAGAAGAAGAAAGATGGAATCTGACTCCAAGTCTGAATTAATGGATGCTTCTCTCTGAAGTATTAATTTTATTAGAAATGCTTATATATGAAATACTGTCTTTTAATTATGGTGTGGATACCATGTACATTGTTTGGGCACACATTGGGCTGCATCATTTTTGAGCTATGCTGGGGTTAAAAAACAGGAAAAAGTAAAATCTGTTTTAGGTTGTGCAGCTCCCCTTTTAGTCAGGCTTCAGCTTCAGCTAGTGCTATAATGCTCACAATGCAACAAAAAGCCAAAAATAACTGCGTTACTGGCAAGACCTTAAATAGTCATATGCCCTGTTAGCCACAAAAGGAAGTGGTATGGGAGTAACAGGAGCATAATGTACTTTGTGAGAAATATATATGTTCAGATTCTTTTTGACAATTAAGGTGGAAAAGAATTCATTATGTATGGAAGGGCCAGAGGTATCCAGTTGTAAATAGAGCTGTTTCTGATCACTATTAAGGCAGTATTTCAGCTGAAGATTGACTGTATTTGGTGGTGTTTTTTGCATGAGCCCTTCTCCAGTCATCTCTTCTCCTCTCCATCCTGAAGTAGAATGATAGTTCATAATACTAGGAGAGCTGTTATGCTCAACTTACAATGTCATAGGGGACTTGATTGTTGCTTGGCTTCAGTAGAAAGAATGGAGGAAGCTTTAGAAGTTTTATAGAAGTTTTCCATCTAAGCAGAGGGACCACGTGTCTGAGCAGAATCCTTCCCACATTTCTTGACCTGCAATGAAAATAACATTGGTATGAAAGCCAGTCGTCATGATCACCTGTAAGGCAGCCCACAGTCCTTTTCAATACCCCTCCCTTCCTTGGCAGGCTGGGGGAAGCATTGAAAGGGAGTCCGAGTAGCCTAGAGCCTATTTTATTTTTTGTACAATGGGCTTTACTGTTAGTTTATAATAAACTGTTGCAGTCTATATGAATTTTCAGTCTACATACATTCAGGGATGCAAAAATGTAAACTGTCACCAAATATAGTGAACTCAGTATTTTGTTGTCTCACAATGAGGCATGCTCGAAGGGAACTTTCTCTGTTGTTTTGAGAAGTTTTGTATCTGGCCACTTCCAACTGAAATAGAGGTGCAGCACTAGCTGAAAGTGTCATTTGGTATGCTGGCACTTTTAAAGTGGGTTTGCAGTGCTTGCTAGAAATATATTTGTCTTCCAGATCCTACTATCAGTCCACGATTACTTGTGATGAAACTAGCTTATATCTTTGCATCACTTTTTTAATCTGAATATATAAGCATAAAGCTTGCAATAAAATTACTTCCAGTCAGAAAGTCATTTTTATGTGAAATAGTTCTCACAAGCCAGGTGACAGTTTTGCATGTACTGTTTCCTCTTCCCCCATGGCACACCCTCTTATAGGGAAAATAAAAACAGCACAGGCAAGAGACTTGGGAGGTTACCACAGTGAAGTTCATATGATGCATTAGCACCTGCAGCCATTCTTCTTCCTGTGGTTTTCTGTGCCTTTTATCTGCCACTCAAAATAGTCAAGCAGCCCTGTTACCACATTTCCTGTCTGCATTTGCAGCAAAGAAATGAGGCAGCCAGAAGACAAGAAATAAGTGACCCTGAAGTGAGTCTGTTAAGTATCTTAAAAGGGGAGATTCTGCCCTTAGTCATTAATTACAAAGCAACTATTTTATACAAACGTATGGTTCAGCTGTCTTTATATTCAGAGACCAACAAGAGCCTTAGAGCCAAAAAGCTTGTTTCCCCCTACATTTCTTATTTGTGGTTATGTTCATAACACAGGCCTCCTGCTGCTTTAAGATTATTTTGAAGAAGAGTTGTTTTTTTAATCCCGCTTTTCATTAACCCAGGCTTTTTCAACCAGGAGTTTGTGAAACTCTGGGGTTTTTTAACGGCTCTGGAAGAGTTTTCTGAATGTGTGGGTGTTAATTAATTTATATATTTGTTTGTGTGTGTTAAACTTTGATCAGGTGATATGACCATATATGGTCATGTCTGCCTACCCCCCCCAACCCAAAATGGCCATTTATGGGCCAGGAGGGGGTGGGAAGGGAATGAGTCCCAGGTGGGCTTATACAAAGCTATGCTTCTCAACCATATTCTGCCTGATCATGCCACTTCTGGGATTTTTCGAAGTCTGAAGAATGTTTCAGGAGTTTCTCAGTGATAAAAAAGTTGAGAAAGTCTGCTTTAGCCAAAGGAATCTCAAAGCAGTTTACACTCATCTTCCCCTCCTCCGCCCACAGCAGACAGTCTGTGAGGTAGGAGCTCTAGGAGAATTGCGACTGACCCAAGATTACTCAGCAAGCTTCTTATGAAGGAGTAGGGAATCAATTCTCCATCACTGCATTCACTTTTCCCTGCTTCAGATTTATGGATGATGATGATGATGATTTCCAACAGTAATTTTTCTTTCTGCTTTGTGATAATTTATTAAAGGGTTTTGATTTAGGTGGTGTGGTGAAGTTGAGATACAACATATTTGTTAATATTATCTTTGTTTAAAGCAAATGTGGTCTAAATTGGAAAGCATAAATGTGAGATACCATAAAACTTCAGATCTATCGCATGGTGTTGGGATAGTGTAGCCAGCAGATCCTATGATTGTAGGATTGTATGGCAGTCAGACAAGAGACGTAGGGGGTTTGCCATTGCCTGCCTCCATATCTTGACTAGTTTTCCTTGGAGGTCTTGTATGTATGCATTTGTATTAATGGCTGCCCTTATGGCACCAGGCATCTTGGGGAGGCTTTCAATAGCGTATAATAAAACAGTATTAATACATAATTCCAATAAAACACTGAATATATTAAAATACAATAAAAACCAGTAGAAGTGTTGTTGTTGTTGTTGTTGTTGTTGTTGTTGTTGTTGTTGTTGTTGTTGTTGTTGTTAGGTGCGAAGTCGTGTCCGACCCATCGTGACCCGATGGACAATGATCCTCCAGGCCTTCCTGTCCTCTACCATTCCCCGGAGTCCATTTAAGTTTGCACCTACTGCTTCAGTGACTCCATCCAGCCACCTCATTCTCTGTCGTCCCCTTCTTCTTTTGCCCTCAATCGCTCCCAGTATTAGGCTCTTCTCCAGGGAGTCCTTCTTTCTCATGAAGTGGCCAAAGTATTTGAGTTTCATCTTCAGGATCTGGCCTTCTAAGGAGCAGTCCGGGCTGATCTCCTCTAGGACTGACTGGTTTGTTTGCCGTGCCGTCCAAGGGACTTGCAAGAGTCTTCTCCAACACCAGAGTTCAAAAGCCTCAATTCTTTGACGCTTGGCCTTCCTTATGGTCCTACTTTCACAGCCATACATTGCAACTGGGAATAACATAGCCTTGACTAGAAGTACTTTTGTTGGCAGGGTGATATCTCTGCTTTTTAGGATGCTGTCTAGACTTGCCATAGCTTTCCTCCCCAGGAGCAAGTGACTTTTAATTTCTTTGCTGCAGTCCCCATCTGCAGTGATCTTGGAGCCCAGGAAAATAAAATATGTCACTGCCTCCATTTCTTCCCCATCTATTTGCCAGGATTTGAGAGAGCCGGATGCCATGATCTTCGTTTTCTTGATGTTGAGTTTCAAGCCAACTTTTGCACTCTCCTCCTTCACCCGCATCAAGAGGCGCTTTAGTTCCTCTTCGCTTTCTGCCATTAGAGTGGTATCATCTGCATATCTGAGGTTGTTGATATTTCTCCCTGCAATCTTGATCCCAATTTGTGACTCATCTAACCCTGCCTTTCTCATGATGTGCTCCGCATACAAGTTAAATAGGCAAGGCGACAGTATACAGCCTTACCGAACTCCTTTCTCAATTTTGAACCAGTCAGTGATTCCATGCCCGGTTCTCCATGTTACTTCTTGACCTGCATATAGGTTTCTCAAGAGACAAATAAGATGCTCTTGTATTCCCATCTTTAAGAACTTGCTACAATTTGTTGTGCTCCACACAATCAAAGGCTTTAGCATAGTTAATGAAGCAGAAGTAGATGTTCTTCTGGAACTCCCTAGCTTTCTCCATGATCCAGCGTATGTTGGCAATTTGATCTCTAGTTCCTCTGCCTCTTCGAAATCCTGCCTGTACTTCTGGAAGTTATCGGTCCACATATTGCTGGAGCCTAGCTTGTAGGATTTTGTGCAGCATATAATAGTAGAAAATAGGAGTGCCCAATCTCAGCAGGGGAGGCCCATATGATATTTCAGTTCTTCCAGGCATAGTGGCCTCAAGTGCCCATCCAAATATGAACCAAGACCGACCCTGCTTGACTTCCAAGGTATGATGAGATCGAGTGTACCTGGGCTATCCAGGACTGATTCTGCATTTACTTCCCCTCCCCCCGCTGTCGATCCTGCTGAATTCAGATCTATTTGAACCTGGATCTCTCTCTCCCCCCCCCCATTGAAACAGAAAGCTTTTTGCACTTGATTGGGGAAGCTCAGGGAGGGGAGGGAAGCGCTGGTCATGAAGCTGAACTATCTTTCCTGAACTGTCGAGGGGTACGGATGGGGTGAAGTCCAGCTGGCATTATTGCTTTATTCCTTCACTTTTGACTCCCAAGACAGCAGCAGCCTCTCAGGGAACGAGGCAAATCTCTGCTGAGAGAAGTGTGGACTTCTGGAGTGCAGTCACTTTAAAACAGGGAGGAAAACCTTGCAACCTGGAACCAGGAAGTCTTTGAACTGATACCCTGGCCAATCAGGGAAGACTGCTTTGGAGCAGGAACTTAATTTGCAAAAAGCAAAAAGCACTTACTGATGGCAGCTTTTCAAATATCGCAACTTATATCCACTCCTGGATATTATGGGGGGGGGGAGGTACCGTCACTGTGAATCCATCATGCATATTGCAGGGGGGAAATTTAAAGCATCCAAAATCAAAATGGAAATCGAATTCACTGTAGATGGGAGAGATTTATTTGGGCTGGAATTGGATAAAAAGCCCCCTGCATATTTGACCCAGGTCAGGGCTACAAAACCTCAGAGTTTTGGAGAAAGGGAAGGATAAAAATGTGATATGCAAGCACTGTGTGGAGTTGCCAATTTGCATACAGAGTTTCCATGTGACCTCTGCTCAAATGTGAGCCTGCCAGCTGACCTTTGAGATCCTTTTAAACATGTATGGAAACTGTTTCCAAGTAAGGCCAGAAAAGGTCTCATAAAGTCTTCAGTTCTGCACTTAGCTGAAATACCAGAGGAAATGAATAAGCCTAGAATTAAACTATTTTTTATTGTCCACCATTGCAAAACATTTGCAAATTTCTCTACCCTTTTCTCTTCTTTGATAATAAATCCATTCTCAGTTACAAGCCACAGGAGCCAGGCAAAATTGAAGGCCAGTTTTTAAAAGCAGACTAGAGGAAGGTGCCAGAGGGCTTCTATGCTCTATAAAATCGGGATAATAATCCCTTCCTCACCATTTGCATAGCAATGGGAATGACGAAGATAAGGACATTTCTCCCTTTTGTGGTGACCATAAATCATATGTAAGATTCTTTTCTTTACTTGTAATTCCATTGTGATATCATATAACAGTAAACAAATCCAATTAAAAAACAGCTGTCTGCAACTATGCTTATTGAAGACAGTAATCTAGTCAAGTGGACGTTCATCAGTCTGAAGTCTAGACAAGGCAAGTACTGCCATGTGCATAAAATAGTATGTCTCAAAGTGCTGCATTAAACGCTTCTTGTTCTTAACACTTCTGGCTTACCATGTTCTGTCCCCCATATTAGGATGGATGTGTATAGATGTCTTTTTATATAGTTCCATGCAGGCAAAAACAAATTTGTTTAATTTAATTTGGTAGCTGCTTTTTAAAACTAGTTTTAGGACTTTAGCAGATTTTCCATTTTTGAAAGGCCTCATTGCACATGTAGCTCCTTAGTTACAAAGGCACTTGGCAATCCTGCATTTGCGCAGTGATCATATTTTCCAATAAAGTGAAATTCTCTGACATAGCCCACCCGGCTATTAATGATTGTGCCATTTGGGACTGTAAAAAGATTGCTTTGGACTTTTTTTTTTTAACTTCCTGGGATAAGAACTAATATGGTTTGCTGAAAGATCACTCATGTTAGTCCTTTAAAAGAAAATGATGGAGAATTCAGACATGGATGCTGACACTGGAATGTACCAGCTTGTCAGAAGATTTTCTTTAAAGAATATACACTGCCCCCCTCCTCTGCCTTAGAGCACATCCCTCCTTTTGTTGTTCCCCTAAATTAGAATTGTGTCCTGTAGTTCAGGTTTACACTTCTTAGAATACTGGTTTTCTATCTTTTGAAAGCAACCTGAGATCTCAACATTCTTCTTTCTGCTGTCTCTGCATGCTAGCTTCAACTGCTACATTTCTGGGAATCCAGCTAATGCCAAAGAGAAAGAAGCATAGCCAGTAGAAAGGGGAAGGCAGCCCTGTAATCATTCAAAAGCTACAAGTTCAGACTTCTCCATTACTTTTGTGGTGCAGAATTTCAAGCAGACAGACAGTACTTTGAGTTCTAGTTATTAAAGGCTTAGAGCCTCCGTCAGAGAAAAGCGCTATGAAGCGGATAGGGAGACTTTTGTAGGAACAGATAAACAGCAAAATGTTGGCAGCTTGGTACCATATTTTAAAATTTAAAGCAGGGATGTATGTGGCAGGCAAAGAACAAGGAGGAGGAGAGTTTTTTCTAACTTTCATGCTGAGTTCTTCAAAGAGAGGCATTTTAGAACTTGGTCTCTTGACTGTGATATTCAGTTGCTGTTTGGTTTTATCTCAGACACAAAGTTTCAGCTTGTTTGTAATCCGTCCAATAAAACAGGCAATCTTTCACAATTGGTATGTAATCAGAATTTTCTTAGGAAGGAACACTGCCTTGCGTATGGCTTTCTTGAGCTTCCTCTTATGATATGACTGTTGTTAGGGTTTATAATCACTAGGAGCAAAATGCTGAGGGTGGGGTCCACAAAATTAAACAGAGGTTAGATCTATCGGTATTTTGATTAGTATATTATTCTCTTACTCTTCTTCCAAGGAGCTCAGAGTTGCATACATTCCTCCTTCCCCATTTTATTCTCATAACAAATCTGTAAGTTAGGTTAAGCTGAGAGTTCAGGAGAATACAATGCCGCAGAGGCCTCCCACCTTCCATAGCAGCCATTTTCTCAAAGAGAACTCATCTATGTTTGCTGGAGATCAGCTGTAATTTTGGGTGATCTCCAGGACTCACCTGGAGGCTGGCAACCCTACTTCCATGGCAGTGTAGGGATTTGCCAGATCCTAGACTGGAAGCCTATTATTGTATTGGACTGGCTGTAACTGCACAGGCAGCAGAGATGCTGGACCTATAGCACGTTTTGCTAAAAGATTGGTAGCTACTGATACAGTGACCAAAATGCTTCTTTATCGAGGGGAGAACATAACTGTCTTGAACAAAGAGAAAAGATGAGATATCAGTGTTTTAATGAATTAATAAAAATAGAGATAGAGTAAGAAAACTGTATAAGGACCAATATCCCCATGTATCTTGGATACATCCCAAAAGTACAGCCCAGCCGGAAGAAAAACAATGAAATTTAAGGATATTTCTCTACATTTTAACTGCCATGGACTATATTTATGTGGTCCAAACCCACACTGTATCTTAACATGGAATCTCTCTTAATTGTGGTGGAAGTCCCTCTTCTATCAGTGGGATGATTGATCCTGGATCAAAAAATGAGCCACACTGAAAGACTGAAACACTCATTCTCTGTGGTGATGTGAGAGAACTCAGACTTGAACTAATCTGATTTGGTCATGAAGCCCTTTTCTAAGGAAGCATTTAAGTAAGCAATTACACAATCTTTTGAGTAAAATGAGTGCAAATTTTGCAATGAGTTCTATTACAAAAAAGATGTGGGATGACAGTGTGCAAATTTAAGGAAAATAAAGTATTAATTCTATGTGTTCCCTGGTTTAAGTGGAGCTATTAATCCGGGCACCTTCTTTCTCTCTCCATATGCTATATTCTTTGGGGGCTTCTTGCATGGTTAACTGGTCAAACATAAGCTCTGCACTCCTTATTTTCCTGGGGTTTTAAATAGTCATTAAGAGTTGTTTAGACACTTGACAAATTGCTTCAAGCTGCAGAAAGAATTAACTTTGTGATGAACCCAAGGGCTGTCCAGTCAGCATCATGGATGAGAAGCAGGAACCCTGTGACCTTGAATTGGGCATAAATTGTATAACTGACCAAATCTGATGAGTATTCTTTCACTTTTGAGTCAATGCTAAAATAATATTTATTTATGCATACCTTGAAAAATCATGAATTTCTTTTAAAAAATTGCAACTCAGATATTAAACTTAATAGCAGCTTAACAGAAAACAGAAAACAGAAAAACTAGCTAGGGCTGCTAACCCCCAGGTAGGGACCTAGAAAACTCCCAGAGTCTATAAATCACTTTTAAAATTACTTATTTACTTAAAACATTTTTCACCTCATCTGGAGAAAAATGGTTGCTTTGGATGGTGGACTGCATGGCATTCTACCCGACTCAGGTCCCTCACATCCCTTAATCCCACTCTCCCAGTACACCGCCAAATCTCCAGGTATTTCTGAGACCAGAATGGCACCCTTAATTAGGACCCTTTAGAATTTAACATTGAATAAAAAGGAATTCCAGTGAATTGTGCAATCTCCTGGTTTTGAACTTTATATAGACTTATTAAACTAGAGCCTCTTGTGGCACAGGGTGGTAAGGCACCCGACATGCTGTCTGAAGCTCTGACCATGAGGCTGGGAGTTTGATCCCAGCATTCGGCTCAAGGTCGACTCAGCGTTCCATCCTTCCGAGGTTGGTAAAATGAGTACCCAGCCTGCTGCTGGGGGGTAAAACGGTAATGACTGGGGAAGGGAATGGCAAACCACCCGGTGTTGAGTCTCTGGAGGGCATCACCCCAAGGGTAAGACATGACTCGGTGCTTGCACAGGGGATACCTTTACCTTTGCCTATAGACCTATAGATATTTGTGGTACATTTTAAAAAGTTTGCTTATATTGTTTTATTATCCTTCCCTTTCCCTGATTCTAATATCTACTAGCACTTTTGTTGTCCTAAAACCTGAATTTTCAAGTTGCAGCTTCCTGCATATAAGCTTCTTAATATATTGAATTTCATAAACAATAAAAGTTAATTTTTAAAAATGCAAATGATCCCCACTCTTCAAATAGGTCTTAGTAGACCATACATTGAACATGAGTCAACAGTGTGACTCGGTGGCTAAAAAGGCAAATGGGATTGGGGGCTGTATCAAACAGAGTATTGTATCCAGATCACAGGAGGTGATGGTACCGCTTTACTCTGCTCTGGTCTGGCCTCACTTGGAGTACTGTGTTCAGTTTTGGGCACCCCAGTTGAAGAGGGATGTAGACAAACTGGAGCGTGTCCAGAGGAGGGCAACAAAGATGGTGAGGGGTTTGGAGACCAAGACGTATGAAGAAAGGTTGGGGGAGCTTGGTCTGTTTAGCCTGGAGAGGAGACAACTGAGAGGGGATCTGATAACCATCTTCAAATATTTAAAAGGCTGGAGCAGAGTTGTTCTCTCTTGCCCCAGAGGGATGGACCAGAACCAATGGGATGAAATTAATTCAAAAGAAACTCCGTCTAAACATCCGGAAGACATAGTGGTTTCTCAGTGGAACAGGCTTCCTTGGGAGGTGGTGGGTTCTCCAACTTTGGAAATTTTTAAACAGAGGCTAGATAGCCATCTGACGGAGAGGCTGATTCTGTGAAGGTTCAAGGGGGGGGGTTACAGTGGATGAGCGATAGGGATGTGAGTGTCCTGCATAGTGCAGGGGGTTGGGCTAGATGACCCATGAGGTCCCCTCCAACTCTATTATTCTATGATTCTAGGAGGCTGAGTAGAAAGTTTGTATTCTCCCTCCTCCCTTCCCTCCTCCCTCAACTTCCTTCATTTTTGCCCTAATTCATGTGGTTAAAAAAAACCTCCTTATAATGTTAGTAATAACAGTTTGTAACCTCCTTGTGGAGAAACCCCTTCCACTTGAGAATTCTTTAGTTAGATTAATAATGTTATATAAATGTCACAAATGGATCCTAATTTTGCATGTTAGCGTTCTTTATCCACCTGTCTTTGTAATATAGTTTGACCGTGGTTTACAAGGTAGTACTGAAATAGCAGTTAGTATGCCAGATGAAGAAAGTGAAAGCATTCAAGCATTGCTGCATCACCCTTTCAAAATATAACCGTTCAGGTTAGAGATTTAACTAATCCTTCAGTTTCATGAAAGAGTCTTGTGTGTCAGTTTTTCCACTGCAGGAGCTTAAAACCTTTTAAGGTAATCAGATGTACTTAAGGCATTTCTTTTCTTTTCTGAAAATAATGTTACTTAAAACAGCAGGATAACAGAAGCAAACTGTGCTGGTAGCACATCAGTCAGAAAACTACCATGTCTGTGGAATGAGGCTATTAAATGAGACTGGGTCACTTTAACTGGCTTGAGGTTTACAGACAGTAGAGATGTGGAGCGGGTACCCTGCAGGAATGATGACATTAAGAAACAAGACCTACTTTTAAGGGGCTTTGTACCAAGCATTTTATTTTGCATTGCCAGGTAGAAAACATTCATATAGAAGGTCTTCTTATAAGCATTTCTAAATTCCTAATGTTTATAGGAAAAGAGAGCAGGAAGGTGGCATCTGGATGGTTTTGTGCTGAGCTTTTTAAATTATTATTTGTTTGCTGGCTTTGCAACAGGAAAAAAAGGAGGGGTTCACTTTCAGTTCTTCTATGTAGAATAGCGTCAAACAAATTATTCTGTACATGGAGTTACTCCTTGGAAACTGCTTTATTAACTTTTAGCAACAGGATTTTAACTAATCTGACAGATTTTTTGCCTTTTTCTTTTTGTCCAGGTTACTGTGTACAGTCCAAGAACTGGACAAACCTCACATTTTTATGATGCTGTGGACAATACCTTGAGTCAAGACTACTTCTTTTGCACCCATCTATATTGTGTTGTGGAAGGAAAAGCAGAACAGAAGAAATTCTGCCTTCAGTTGGACCACAGTACATTTGATCTAAGTGCTTGGAATTGCTACCGTCACACAGATTTGGAGCTTTGCGCTGAGGTTTGCACTTTGAACTGTTAACCATGAGTGAGTTCTGGTTGTGTTTCAACTGCTGTATTGCAGAACAGCCTCAGCCTGTAAGTATAAATCTTAGCATTGTTCTCTAATTAATTGAGTTCATTATATTCAGTGCAATTAATTGATTTTAACAGATTTTTTTTCCTGAATAATTTGTGTTAACTTGAGGAAGCTGGAAGTAGTCAGACCACTGGACACAACACTGTCCTCAGTGTATTAGACCAGCCTTTGTCAACCTTCTGACCATGGAAGAACCCCTGAAATATTTTTCAAGCTTCATGGGAGCCCAGAAGTGGTGGCATGCTCCTTCAGAGAAGTGGGTGCAGAAGTAAAATATTGGAGCCAGCCAATCATTTATCTATTTTATTTTATTTATATTAGGTAGATTAGATTTATATACCGCCACTTCCAACAAGCCGGCTTGCAGCGGTTCAGAATAAAACACCAATTTAAAACACCCCATAATACAATCATTAATTCCCTAGAAAAATACAGTTAAGTTGGCGATAATACAATATAAAACCCCTTCATCAGTGACTCATAACTGTGGCTTATAGCATTGTCATAACAATGTTCTTGATGGAAATCAGGGATAGATAGTTATCATCTGGATCTAGTCTAACACCAAGCCCAGGAAACCAGGGGGAGGGAAGACCCAATCGAATACCCTGGGACTTCAGCCCAGCCTCAACCAATTTACCATTTCCATTGTGGAGAAAGAGACTAGGCTTGTAGAGCAGCAGGGGAAATGGGCTCCAGTGACATCTTGGGATGTCAGCAACCATCTCAACTTCTAGGAAAGGCCGCATAACCCCTAGGGAGCTCTTGCGTAACCCCAGTGTTCCCTAGAACCCTTGTTGAGAATCACTGTTCTAGACCATTAATCATGGTTAAACATAAAACCACCTTAGTGCCACAGAACTTGTAGCTTTTAATGCATTCTAGGATTCCAGTAGTCTGTTGTGACAGTAGTGGCCTTGAGGTTTTCAGGAAAGTACAGAAGTACCATCAAACCCAAGGCAGATTACATACTGTAAATCAAAGATAATCAACAAGATGGGACATCTAATTAAGAGTGTTAACTGTGTATAGAGCATGTTGTACAGCCAAATGAATCTGCTTAATTGCAAGCTGACAGTAGCTGTACACCCCATCTGTCATAGCAACAGGGGTAGATGGGGAAGATAGATTTGTATGACTACAGATTACATAGTCTGAAAAATACTTGACAGTATGTAGATTTAGAATGCCACATCAAATACCATTACTAATCTGTTCAATGCAAAAAAGGAGGAATTGTTATCGGTTCAATTCAGTGTTCAAACCAGATGGAACACTGGAAGCTTTTCGGTACTTACAGCACACTTTGGGGAAAGGATATAGAAGGCAAAATTAGGACTAGAACTGCAAAAAAATATTTAAAGTGGATACTGGAAAGTATGATGGCATGTCTAGGCAGCTAGATTTAGGATACTTCCTGAAAGCTCTCTTACACTAATGTTACTGTAAAATAATGTGACTTTGATTATTCTGCAAAGAGGAATAAAAATAGTGCCCTGTATCCAACTAGGCATATGTGGAAATTGAATGTACACAAAAAGTGATCTTTGGATTGTACCTCTTCAGGTTTCTGGAGAATCAGCACCTGATTGATTGAACACATACTCAAGATTCACAGCATTTAAAAACACTTTCTCAGCAGCAAAATGTGATCCTTCTAATATAAGCCTGTCTTTTTTAAGTGCTTATAACACTTTTAGAAAAACAAGAATGCCACACAGCTGATGATAAAACTTAGTTCTGTATATAGTACTGTTAACTTACAATCACATCATAAAGGTGCAGAGCATTTCCTATTGTTAATAGTAAACCCCAATTGACCTTAATTGTTCTGGATAATACCTTCATTTGAAATAACTATAACCATTGCACATATTTTTGTGACACAGCCTGTATTCCCACCTATAGGGTGGTGGAAATCTTGCAGATCTGTGGGCATTCTTCTAAAAGGATTTTTTGTAAAGAACTGTTTGTGGGAAAAGAAGCCAATCAGGTTGATTTCACTTGAACTGTGAATTGACCAGTTAAGTTTGTCTTCAGAGCTTGCGGTGTGTCTGGCAACCTATAGTAGGCTTTTGTGGTTACCCAAAAGTGACATAAGGTAGTTCTAGGAATCACCAGAAATTCAATAGTAAACTCAAACTTTTGCCTGCCACCACATGGGCAAAGATAGAATCATGGAATAGAATCTTTAATCTGCTCCTGCGGAGCGGATTAAATAAAAGAGTAAGGGCTGTTGGGGAGGAGTTAGGGCAGGCTCCTGATTCGCTCCTCAGAGTGGCAATCCAGGGCCAAGTGGCCAATTGGGAGGGGCGCGAAGCACGCCTCCCTGTTGGCCACTTGGCCCGTCTCCCGAACGGCCCACCGCTAAGTCTGCACTCCTCCCGAGCAGGCATCCTTGCCGGATGGCTGCCGGCCTGGAGCTTTGCCCCATGCTGCTGGGCTCCAGGGGAACTTCTTCCCCTCCGCCCAGCAACTGCCCTTCCCCACCAGTGCACCTCGCAGACGTACTACCCCCCACCTGCCACCCGAGCCCTTCTCACCCCCACCCCCAGCGTCCCTACCAGTCACCCGCATCCTTCCCATCCCCAAACCCCTCACTTACACACTCCCAATTCCCTGCCTGGGCCCGGAATTCCCCGCTGCCGCCACCACTCCTACAACACGCTTTGCCGCTTCGACAAAACTTCGCCGCCGCCGCCGACCACGACAATGCAACGAAGACAAGATGGCGGCCATGACTCACCCAACGCTGTGGAGCCGCTCCTCGCCCAGCATCTCGCTGACACCTCCCGCGGCCGTGGAGCCAATGCCACTGGACCGCCGCCCACGCCAACTTGAAGGGGACAAGATGACGGCTATGACTCAGCCAATGCCACTGCGGAGCCGCTGCTGCTGGACCGACACGTGAACCCTTCGGAGCCTGCCCTGACCTGCCTGCCCTCCGACTGCCCACCTATGCTCCTGCATGCTGCCGCGTGCCCGGGACCCAGTGAGTCTCCAGGGTGAGGAGGGGGGCCCAGACCAACAGCCACCACCCCTCCAAGCCAGGGCCCGTCCAACACCCTCCCGCAGCCACATTATACCCCAGCTAGCGCCTGCTGTATTTCAACCACAGCGGGCTTAATTCCTAGTCATAGAATAAAAGAGTTGGAAGGAACCTCCTGGGTCATCTAGTCCTACCCCCTACACAATGCAGGACACTCACAACCTTATTGCTCATTCACTGTAACCTACCACCCCCTTGAACCTTCACAGAATCCATCAGATGGCTATCCAGCCTCTGTTTAAAATGAACCAACCACCTCCTGAGGAAGCCTATTCCACTGAGCAACCGCTCTAATTGTAAGGAACTTCTTCCAGATGTTTAGACAGAATTTCTTTTGAATTAATTTCATCCTTTTGGTTCTGGTCCATCCCTCCAGGGCAAGAGAGAATAACTCTGTTCCATCCACTATATGGCAACCTTTTAAATACTTGAAGATGATTATCAAATCCCCTCTCAGTTGTCTCTTTTCCAAGCAAAATAGACCAAGCTCCTCCAATCTTTCCTCATACGTCTTGGTTTCCAAATGCTTTGTTGCCCTCCTCTGGACATGTTCCAGTTCGTCTACATTCCTCTTTAACTGTGGTGCTCAAAACTGAACACAGTACTCCAAGTTAGGCCAAACCAGAGCACTTCCTGTGATCTGGACACAATACTTTGTTTGATATAGCCCCAAATCCCATTTGCCTTTTTAACCACCGAGTCACACTGCTGACACATGTTCAATGTATGGTCTACTAAGACTCCTAGATCCTTTTCGCACATGCTACCGCCAAGACAAGTCTCCCCCATCCTATATTGGTGATTATGGTTTTTTCTACCTAATGCAGAACTTTACATTTGTCCCTATTGAATTTCATTTTATTTAGTTTTGCCCACTTCTCGAGCCTATCAAGATCATCCTGTATTCTAATTCTGTCTTCTGTTGTGTTTACTGCCCAGTTTAGTAGCACCTGCAGATTTAATAATCGCTCATTCAAATCATTTATAAATATGTTGAACAACACAGGTCCCAGGACAGATCTCTGGGGCACTCCACTTGTCACTCTTCTCCAAGAAGATGCTGAAACATTAACAAAGCACCCTTTGGGTATGATTTGTCAACCAGTTTATCGATCCATCTGACAGAATTAGGATCCATACCATATTTTACCAACTTGTCAACAAGAATATCACGTGGAACCTTATCAAACGCTATACTGAAATCCAGATAAACTATGGCCACAGCATTCTCTTGATCCAGCAAGGTAGTCCCTTTCATGAAAAAAGAGATAAGATTGGTCTTACATGACTTGTTCTGGTGAAACCCATGCTCCACCATAGTGGGAGGCCTGGCAATTTTAGTTCCAAAGGATGAAGAGTAATGTCAGGAAGGGAGGTTACCCATAACTTTACTAGTAACTCTTCAACATTTCAGTCAGAAGCCCTGCTGGGCAAAAGTTAAGTAGCATTGAAGCTGGGAATAATTCATGACTGGCACTGTTAAAAGTTGATATAAACTGCTTTTGATTTATTGGTATTTATTTTATTTATTATATGATTTCTTTTCCACCTTTCCCAGAAAAACATTGTAAATGCCTTGGAGACTTTCAGGTTGAAATACAGTCACTAAACTAAACAAAAATAAATCTTTCATAGTTCTCTGTGGTAGAATGTGGGTATCACCCAAGATGTTTTTCCTTTATGAGCTGCCCTGAGGCTAATGTTTTGTCCCCTCCACAGATGAATAACATTTTTCTTAAGAGGAAGAGTTTCATTTTGTAACTACTTACACATATCCTGTCATGGAAATGTACTTTGTCATAATATTGGTTGACCTCTCTACAAATACTTCCGGTGTTGATTTTCAGGGTCTCAGCAAATTAACATAGTCATTTTTTCCCACTTACTTTAATAGTCAGTTGTTGTTCATAAGGAGGTATCACGTAAACTATAAGCATTTTTTACATACTGCTGTTTCTTGTAAGGTTTTTTAAAATAGTTTTCAGTAGCAGGAATATGAAATATTTTTCTAAGAACAATAGTCTGTAGGCTTTTAAAGTTAAGATTTGGTCCTCCAGATTTTCTTCTAAGTGACATCTATTTTGCAAGGGCAAGGAGAGTTACATAAACGTAGCTCTCCAAGACTGTTTCCTTACTAGTGTTTAGCTCGAATTTGCATAGGGTCAAGTTTTTCATCCATTTCCTCACTAAAAACCGCCCTTTCGGGTACAGACCCAAATTGCCCCCTCACTTGCTCTGCAACAAGGGAATCCTCAGAGATCCAGTGTTCACTTTTTGAAGTGAGGAGTAACAGGATCTATTTCAGGGCTGTTCAGTTCGGAAATGCATGCATTTGGTTTTTTACAACACCACAATTTTGAGCATTTGGGCATGCCCCTTTTTTTGTCACCATCCTCCCTCTCTACTCCCTTTCTTTCTCCCATGGGAAAGGTGCCTTAGCAGTCTCCTCTTCTATATACCCCGCGTCCCTTTCCCACCCACTCTTCATTTAGTGTTCTCTTGCCTCCCCGCTTCCCCCCCACCAAGGTGTTTTTTTACTTCTGAGATGGTTGTAAGCTGCCCCATTTTGTAGAGGGGAGGCCTAGAAACCCAATAAATAACTAAATGTTGGTTCAGTTGACATGGTTTGCAGAAGGATTGAGTTAATATTGCTTAGGTTCTGGAACCTGGGATTTCCAGATAAATTGAGATTGTGGAATGTCTTCTGAACACTGCCTCACTGAGACAGCTTCTAATCACATCTAGTGATTGCTACTTAGGAATATGATGCTTATATATTATGGCAGCAACAATAACACATAATTTATAGGATATATTAGATAGCCTGTACTCAACCACACACATAGTACACTTATTTTCTTAAAATATGGGTGGTGATTTCCAACTATCTCCATGGGGCTGCAGTCATGAGCCCATTTTTTAAAATGCTGTCTATGTCTGGCAACCATGGGAAGTTTGGGGATGGGGGAATCCATGATTTCCAGTGTGAGGAAAGACAGAAGTGATGAATTCTAGGAAACATTGGGAATGCTATGGTTTTACAATAAAATTTCCAGCAATGCCTAGAACTACCCTGGAATCATTGAGTTTGAAGATACCTCCAGGATATCTTCAAACCCCCCTGCACAATGCAGAAACTCACAACTACCTACCTACCCACAGTGACCCAATTTCATTCTCAAATGATCTCCCCACCAAAAACCTGCAGAATCTATCCTGGCCTGGATGAAAATCACCTATTATTCCACAGTGGTAATCAGCAATTCCTTGAGTATGCAACGGAGGCCACAAGAGACAAAGACTGGTATATCCCTTCCGGCCCACCCACTTACAATCTGCCTAAGTTCATAAAATCAGCCTTTCTGTCAGATGGCTATCTAGCCTCTGCTTAAAAACGTACAAAGAGGGAGAACCCACCAACTCCCGAGGAGGCCTGTTCCACCGAGGAACTTCTCTGTCAGGAACTTCTTCCGGATGTTAAGCCAAGAATTATTTTGAATGAATTTCAACACATTATAGGATATTTTTTTATGTATGGTTCTCTGTTATAATGTAAACCACCCTGAGCCTCCGGGGAGGGCGGTATTGAAGTATGATAAATAAATAAAAATAAAATAAAATTAGTTCTGATCTGATCCCTCTGGGGCAACAGAAAACAACTCTGCTCCATCTTTAAACAGCCCCGCCCGCGGCGCAGTGCGCCGCAGACTTAATAATCCAGTAAGGGCTGTTGGGGAGGAGTTAGGGCGGGCCCTGTCCGGGATAAAAACTCGGAGGGGCCAATCAGGAGCCACGAAGCATCTCCTGATTGGCCCCTCTGAGTGTCCATCCAGGCTCCCCATTGGCTGCTTCGCCCGGCCAGGGACTCAACGCTCAGACTGGACTGCCAGCCCGTGCGGTGAGTCCTCCGACCGCGGTCCTCCTCCTGCTTTCCCCGGCCCCAGGAGCGGCCGTGAGAAGCCACAGCCATGCTCCGGGTGGGGTGGGGGACTCTCCGGCTTTTCCCGGCCGCTCCTGCGGCCGAGAGAAGCCCCACCCATGCTCCGCCGCCCACCGCCTGCCTTCTCCGGCTTGTGCCGGGCCAAGGCACTCCTTAGCGCCCGAGAGGGAGCGCCTGGGCCTGGCACAAGCCTCCACCACCCGACCCCCACCTTCTCTGGCTTGTGCCGGGCCCAGGCGCTCCTTCGCAGCCGCGAGGGAATGCCTGGGCCCGGCACAAGCCAGAGAAGGCGACCGGCCATGCTCCAGGGCCATGCTCCAGGGTCGGGGGCCCAATCTCCGCGATGCGCGGGTGGGGCAGTTGCCCTGCCGGTCCCCAGCCTAAAAAAGGTTGGGGACCACTGTTCTATATGACACTTCTGGTTGTTGTTTTCTCTTCAGAAGTGAAATAGTAGCCATCTTGGTGTCATGGTTAGGAGAATGGACTTCTAATCTGGTGATCCGGATCTGATTCCACACTCCCGCATTGTATGTCGCTTTGAGACTCCTTCTGGTAGAGAAAAGTGGCATATAAGAACCAACTCTTCTTCATATGACACTGATTTTTTGAAAATGATTTTTCTTCCACTGCCACTTGGAAAGGCAGAGAACAAGGATGACTCCTGGCAGGAGGTCTTCTGCCATAATGGAAGGCCTGGCAGCCCAGGTTAACTGCCTGATACAAGTTGCAGAGACGCATTTTCCAACTCTTTAAACTGCATAATATCCATTAGAGCTTCTTGTAGTATCGACAAACTGTAGAAAATATGCTGAAACTGAATCAGGAGTCTTGTAGTACCTTAAAATCTATAAATAACATAAAGGGAAACAAAGAGAACCACAAAGGTTAGGGATAAAACCATCTATGGAAAAATAAAAACAATTTATTATTAGAGCTCAAAAATGTTTAAAAACATAACAGAATATTTTACCTATTTTATCTATTGGGCACACAAAACATCTCAGTGTGTACACCACAAATACCAGCAAGTTTAGATCTATCATTTTTCAATCATACTGATCTTTCTCAGAGGTTAGTATACAAAAATACATAGTTGTATATAACCTTTTTTTTTCAATTTTCAAAAGGTAAAAACTTAGAATCATAGAATCATAGAGTTGGAAGGGGCCAGACAGGCCATCTAGTCCAATCCCCTGCTCATCGCAGGATCAGCCCAAAGCATCCTAAAGCATCCAAGAAAAGTGTGCATCCAACCTTTGCTTGAAGACTGCCAGTGAGGGGAAGCTCACCACCTCCTTAGGTGGTGAACTACTCTGCTGAACTACTCTGCGAAATTTTTTTTCCTGATATCTAACCTATATCATTGTACTTGTAGTTTAAACCTATTACTGTGCATCATTTCCTCTGCAGCCAATGGGAACAGCATCCTGCCCTCCTCCAAATGACAACCTTTCAAATACTTAAAGAGGGCTATCATGTCCCCTCTCAACCTCCTTTTCTCCAGGCTGAACATTCCCAAGTCCCTCAACCTATCTTCATAGGGCTTGGTCCCTTGGCCCCAGATCATCCTTGTCGCTCTCCTGTGTACCCTTTCAATTTTATCTACATCCTTCTTGAAGTGAGGCCTCCAGAACTGCACACAGTACTCCAGGTGTGGTCTGACCAGTGCCGTCTACAATGGGACTATGACATCTTGTGGTTTTGATGTGATGCCTCTGTTGATACAGCCCAAAATGGCATTTACCTTTTTTACCGCTGCATCACACTGCCTGCTCATGTTTAGTTTACAATCCACAAGTATCCCAAGGTCTCGTTCACACACAGGGCCTTTTTGCACGGGGATCTTTGTTGCAAATTGGTCACTGAATGAAAAATCGCCATTTAAAATAGTGGAATTCGTCGTTATACATACCTGCCTTTGTAGTGGAATCAGTTGCATTTTTTAGCGTTTCCCACAGGCTTCCGGTCTCGGCAGAAATCGCTAGAAAGGAAGCGCTATTGCCAAGCTCGTCCCGCCCCTGGCCGTCAAGCAGCCAATGGGCAGCCGTTAGCATGCTCCCAAACAGCCCCTTTCCCTTTAAGGAAGGTTTTTAAAAAAAAAAAAAAAAACAGACCCATTGTAACGAATCTGGGTAGATTCGTTGCAACGGAGAGACCCATCCAGCTGCCTGGGGTGTTTGAGCTGTCGTTTGATCGTTTGATCGTTAACACGCTGCCTCCGAGTGAAAAAAAAAATCCCCCCCCCCTCTCACGGGCCCGATTTTCGGCTGAATGGAATGTGTGAAATGTGTGTGCTTAGTGACTGAAGGGGAGGGACTGAAGCCGGGAAGCCTCTGTTTGAGCTGTCATTTGATCGTGGCCACGCTGCCTCCGAGTGGGAAAAAAAATCCCCCCCTCCCCCGCCCCCTCACGGGCTCGATTTTCAGCCGAAACAGTGTGAAAAATAAAGGGAAAATACATCAGCAAACGGGCTTCTGCGGGCTTCTTGTGCTTAGTGACTGTAAACAGCTCTGAGGAGGGACTGCAGCCTGGGAAGCCTCACTGGCTAAATGGAGGCTCGCCGGTGCGTTGATCTCCACTCGCTCGGGGAAAAAAAAATGGCGATCGCTTCGCCGGAAGTTTGGAGGACAGGCTCAGGAGGAGGGACTCTGAAGAAACCGCAACAATGTTAACGCACAGGTCTTTATCGCTATTGTTGCAGATTGGTTGCAGGAGTGTATCGCTTTCTGGAGGGTGAATCCACTTTTTGGGATTCCCCTGAAAGCGCTACAACGAAGCGCTTTTTGCGGGTCGGTTTCAGGAGTGTTGCAGATTGTCTACGACGTCGTGGGTTATTCCAAATTAGTAGCGTTTTCAATTAGCAACCATTGTGCTATTTTGAAGCCGTGCGAAATGGCCCACAGTGTTACCTAGAAGTGTATCCCCCATCCAGTAGGTATGCTTTTCATTTTTCTGACCCAGATGCAGAACTTTACACTTATCTTTATTAAATTGCATCTTGTTCTCATTTGCCCATTTTTCCATTGTGTTGAGATCTCGTTGAACTCTGTCTCTATCTTCTGCCAGTCCTCCAAATTTGGTGTCATCTGCAAACTTGATGAGTAGTCCCTCCACCCCCTCATCTAGATCATTAATAAATATGTTAAAAAGTACCGCACCATCCCTGAGCTACCCCGCTACTCACCTCCCTCCAGTCAGATGAAACACTATTGACAACAACTCTTTGAGTGCGGTTCTCTAACCAATTCCCTATCCACCTAACTATCTGAAAATCCAGATTGCAGTCCTTCAATTTATCCATCAGAACATCATGGGGAAACTTATCAAAAGCTTTACTAAAATCCAAGTAAACAATATCAACCGAATTTCCACGATCCAGCAAGCCTGTTACTTGGTCAAAAAAGGTAACTTATTTAATCAGTTATGGCTGGCTGGTCATATTGGCAGAATCCTCAGCCAGCAAATATTTCTTGTTCCTCTCCTGAGTATTTGAAATCCTGTTGTGTGCATCTCTGCAAAAAGAACCTCTTATTTTGGGGGGTTTGCATCATGTGACATGATGTGCAGCCTGTTTTTACCTCCATCATGCCATCAGTGTTGTCATTATATCCTTACATTTTGCAGGAAACTTGGGTACATTGTTATATTGCTCTATTTTTGTTCACGGATTTTTCCCTTGCAGTGAATGGATCCCTATACAGGGTCTGCTGTATAGAGAGGTATTGGAGCAAGATTTCCTCACCTCTTATCTTCATTTCCTGTTACAATATTAGGGATAATGTTCCTAAACTTTTATTCTGTCCTCATGAGGATTGTTGGTATATTGATCATCAACATCCATAGTAGCCGAAATGGTATTATCTTGAAGAAAGTTGATGAGTTGTAGTTTCTTCAGGAATTCAGTAATAACCTGCGAGTGAGTAGGCCTGAAGTTAGAGTCTGTGTAGCCAGATACTCCTGTTACTTGAAGCAATGAAAGGTCCTATATTACTAAGCTTGGGGTGTGTTCAAGTAGATTTATTTCTGAACGTATTTTTCTTCTGTTTAAGAATCGGATTCATAAGTGTAAAAGTGGTATAATAAAATATTTAAATAAAATAAGACTCCCATTTAATCAACTAAACATTTTGAAGAGAGCTTTCGTACAAAGTTTGGAGAATGAGTAAGGTTCCCCCACTCCCCCTGCCATCTAGTCCAAACATGCTTCTTGAAAGATCTATTATTTTCAGGAATCATCTGACAAGTGTTCCTGTTTATTTAAGAAGCATGGCCTGAAATTACTAGTTTCATCATGTGATGAGTAACTCAGCATAATATAAAGGCATACTGTATAAACAATTTTGAGGCTGCATATTTTAAATGTTCTCTTCAGTGATAATATGCTGAGCTAGTGAGAAAGAAAAAAAAAACCTTTAGGACCTAGTAGTACAGAGACAATGTAGGAGGTCTTCACTTACAAAATACATTGGCTGGTCCAAAATAAGTTAATTTTATAAACAACAAAAATACCTAAAAAGTAAAAGGTTAGATTTCAGTTAGCAATTGGACATTTTTGGAAGAGGGTAATCTGATACCTTTTCCTCACTGAACAATTGGGTCTGTGACACAGTTTGGTCTTTGAGCTCAAGCAAAGTGATTTTTCATGCTATTTAAGAAGTGATGTACTATCTCATTCTCATCTTTCACCTCTTCCGGTACCTTGACCACTGCCCTCTTTTCCCTTCTAGTACTAAGTACCTCATTTTTATCTTTCATCATTTCATCTCTTTCTGTACGTTGGCCTTGGCCTCTTCTTTTTCGATCACAGGTTTGTTTCTTAGCAACCCTTTAAGATGTTTTTTTTTTTTTTTTGCTGGTGGGGGCACTTTTGTTCTATTAGTGAAATAGGGTTATTTATGGCCATTTGTAATCTGTGTTTTCAACAAAAATATTTAAATACTTAATAATAAAAAGTGTGTTAATCGAGGGCTGCATCAGACCTTACAAAGGTGTGGCCAATGCAAGAAGACAAAATTCAGTAACAATAGAATAGGCCTATAGTCTTCATGGCTAAGCAGTTCTATAAAAATAGCAACATAAACGCCTTCACACAGTCCACATTATAAATTTGTTAGAAACCGAAATGACACATGTAGAGTTGCCAGGTCTCCTACTATAGTAGGAGATCTCCTGCTGGACACCACAGTTGCCTGTGACAGTTGGCAGGAAAAAAATAAATTCAAAAATTGGCACTGGCATGACAACATTTCATCACTTCCAGAACTAATATCCCTCTACTCTAGGAATCAATGGGAAACTATGGTTTTACCATAATATTTCATGTAATTCCTGTAGTGGTGGGATGTGTTTTCTAGATTTTCCTCAGAAGTGATGTGTGATGTAACATCATCATGAGGGAAAACATATGGCTACCTTCTATGTTATTGACTGGGGCAAATAGCAGCTTGAAACCAGTTTACTGTTATGAAAATGATATACAGAAAGGCAAATTTAAACCCCTTTCCCCATGCCATGTCCCTGATTTGAATGAGGGCTCTGTGTGGCCAAATTTAAAGTAGAAATGGAGTGGACTCCATTTAATGATTTATCATCATTATCTCAAATTTGGCCTTTAGTTGGGATGATTATTGGGTCAGGGATTTTGACCTCAGCTCATTATTAATAATAACAACTATAATAACAACTATCCAGGGGCTCAGAGGTGGGGAACTGCAGGAGACAAAATCTGAGATCTTGTATACACAGACACCTATGACACCTTCTTATACTGATAATCATGTTTACAATAGGAATTTCCCTGACAATTCTTGATAATTTTCATAGAAGCCTAGCTTCAGGGACTATCCATTACAAGGCATGCTCATGTGCCTCTCTAAAACAGTACCAGATAGAAATTGAGCATCTAACCGCTCCTGTGGTATTAAATAAAAGAGTAAGGCCACCTGGGGAGGAGTTAGGGCGAGCCCTGTCCAGGATAAAAACTCAGGAGCCAGGACAGACCAAAATTCCATTCACCCAGCCCATTCTGGCTGCCAGTCTGCTCCTGACCACCGTAGGGAGAGGAGGTCAGTAGGGCTGCCAAGGGGGATGAGAACAGAGGCTGTGCCAGCCCTTTTCGCCCCAAGGCTGTCCTAACTGCCATGTACAACTGTAAATTGCCTCAGAACCCTGACAGAGCTGGCAGGAGGCTGCAGAGTGCTCCCCCTCCCCCCTTCAGGCCTGCTCCGAAGGAGCCTCTGACAGGCCTTGACTGAGGGGAGGAGGCCTTTCCAAGAGCAACGCAGGGGAGCCTGAGGGCCTTCCTTTTGAGAGGGGGGGGACCTTCCCCTTCTGCCAAACAGTTGGCTGACAGGGAGGCCACAGAAAAGCCCCTTCTCACTTAAAATACTGCTCTGCCCAGAGGTTAGACACAGCCAAGCCATGTGTCTTTCTTCTTTGCAACTCTCTGCAGATTTGAGGCCACTGCACAGCATTATTCTGCTCTTTTGTCTCCTGTTTCATCTGCACAACAACCCTGTGCAGTAGGCCTCAAGTCTTTCAATTCAACAACAACCTGTGTGGGAAGCCTTAAATGTTACTTCTCTACCACAACCCTGTCCAAAGTAGCCCTTTCTGCCTGGGGAGCTGATCTTTATACTCTGCAGGTGAGCTGTAATTCCAGGAGCTCTCCAGGCCATACCTGTAAGTTGGCTACCCCTGGGTTGGAAATATTCTTGGAGGTGGGACTTAAAAATCATACAATGCCTCAGAGTCCAGCCTTCAAATAAGCCATTTTTGCCTGCAGTTGGTAGGGAGTGGTGCAGGAGTGTCCCTCCTGGCATATGGGCTATGGCCAGCCCTTACCAGCAACTGTTTGTATGCTGGGACGCAGACAGGCAGACCAGCATCAGTCCTGTGAGTCTGGAAAGTGCAGGAAGATCTAAATAAACATTTACAACCTGATACTGTAAATAGAGAACAAGTAAATGTCTGGAGACACATATTGGCCTGGCAAATAACCTTGGCCTGGCAAATAAAAAAAGAGTATTAAAAACCTTACTAAGGTCAAGACTGCTGTGCACAGACAGTCTTCCTCTTACGGTTGCCAGCTTCCCTGTGAGGCTCGCTACCTCACCTCCCTCATGGGGAGTCTGCTATGGGGAGAGAAGGGGAAGACGATTGGAAAATGCTTTGAGACACCTGAGGCCTGCTGGGTCACTGCGGCCCATTCCCAGTTCTCTCAGATCTCTCACAACCCCACATACCTCACAGGTTGACTATTGTGGAGAGACAAATGGAAAAGGTGTTTGTAAACCGCTTTGAGACTCCTTTGGGTAGTAAGCAATAGGGTACAAAAATCTGTTCTAAGGAGCAACCATGAAAGAAGCATGTGGGCACATAACATTTTACCAACAGTGAAAACATGGGAGACAGAAGGAACAGGGTGGACACCTGTGTACTGTGACAACCCCATGTGTATTAGGGCAGAGGGGCATTTCGGTGAATGTGGCCTAATTCACACAAGAAGGTAAATGACGCAGAACTGGGAGGAATTGGTTGAGGTGTAATCTTCCCCGAAGAAGAATCTCCAGTCTGGTTTTCCCTTCACATATCTGAGGACATGGCTCTGGAAAGCTCCTCTGTAACCACTATGCCGAAATTCCCAAAGGTCAGTCCTCTCCCACACTCAACAAATATTCCAAACCACAGGTTCTTCACACCCATATTTCCACACCCATACCCTCATTTGCCACCACACCACCACAACCTCCCACACAACACACACATTCAACACCATGCCCTTACAGACTGGACAACTCCTCCCCTTCCTCTTCCCACTGCCAAGCTCTAGCGCCCGTTGTATTCTTGGATACAACGGGCTTTGCCCCTAGTCTATAAATAAATTACTTAAATATCAATAAAATAAGAAACCTGTGACACCTCCAAAGACAATTTCATTGTAGTGAATATTTGACAAGGCAGGGCCTAGAAATTTTTGAATTTTGTTTGTTTATATATTCATCCCCTACTATTCTTGCCAGTAGGAAAATAGATTAATTATATCCTCCTCCTCCTCTCCTCCACTTTATCTTCAGAACAATCCTGTGAAAGAGGTTATGCTGAATTTATGACTGGCACAAAGTTATGAGTTTCCATGGCAGTGAGGATTTGAATCCTGAATCCTGCTTCATAAGAATGTATTTGTATAATGAGAGACCTCTACATTTTAGCTGACCTATGTAAAAGTATTTCTCCACCGAGGGGATACCACAATATACTAGCTCCTTTCTCCTCACAGACTGACATACACACTTGAAAATGCATACACTCAAATAGTATTCTGTGTGGGTGTGAAGCTTGTGCTTAGCAGCTGTAAAACAGGAACAATTTCAATTAGCACTTAATTCCCATGGTTACTGCAGTGCTCGTTACAAAACTGGAGAATTGTGTTAATTGTGGTCTGGAGCTATCAAAATTACATTTATTTATTTCAATAAAGGTCTGACCTAATTGGTTTATAGCAGTGGTTCTCAACCTGGGGGTCAGGACCCCTTTGGAGGTCGAACAACCCTTTTACAGGGGCCGCGGCAGGGCAAGTGGCTTGGCGGGGGGAGGGTGCCATCCACACAACAGCCTTGCAGGGAAAATCGAGATAGAGCGTTCATCGGTCTAGAACAGTGGGAAAGAGTGAGGTCGGCATGGTGGGACAAGAGGCAGAGCTGAACTGAGAAACCCTGGGGAAAAAACAATTTTTATATACAGTCATGAACAATGGATCTTCATGCCATTGGTCAGTTTCGGTTTAATTTCTGTGAAAGAACACTTGCATAATTTTATGGTTGGGGGGTCACCACAACATGAGGAACTGTATTAAAGGATCGCAGCATTAGGAAGGTTGAGAACCACTGGTTTATAGTATCTTTATGTGCCATCTGCAAATGAAGTTTTGTTCATTATTTATGTATTTACTTCATTGATACCCCTCATGTATTTATTTCATTTATACTTCACGTGGGAGAAATCACTCCCGTTTTCTCAACTATATACTTACAGCAATCCTGTGAAAGTATTTGATTGGCCCATAGTCCCCCAACTAGCTTCTACGCCAGGGGTAGTCAAACTGCGGCCCTCCAGATGTCCATGGACTACAATTCCCAGAAGCCCCTGCCAGCATTCGCTGGCAGGGGGCTCCTGGGAATTGTAGTCCATGGACATCTGGAGGGCCGCAGTTTGACTACCCCTGTTCTACGACATGGAGTGAATATTTGAACCCGAGTTTCCCACATGCTAGTCTAAACAATAAATCACATGACTCACCACACTATTTAAGAACTTAGGACTGATTGATATATATTTCTGATTTATGTTTACACATGCAGTCGAAGCAAGGGCTTAAATGGATGACAGGCCTGGGTTGTAAATTACTCTTAAGAAATAAATTTGTGTATATGCATTTACTATTCCAGCCTTTCTTTCTTTCTTTCTTTCTTTCTTTCTTTCTTTCTTTCTTTCTTTCTTTCTTTCTTTCTTTCTTTCTTTCTTTCTTTCTTTCTTTCTTTCTTTCTTCAGAGGTTGGGTATGCTTTTGGATGCTTAATATTTTTGTTAAAAGGTTCAGGTTGTTAAAAGGTTAAAAGGTTTTGTTAAAAGGTTCAGTAATCCTAGCATACTAGTTATGCAGGAAAAATTAGAGTCTGTGTAAAAGGCTGTCTTCTTGTGGGCTTCAGTTCATTCCAAACATATCTTGTTTTTATGTGCTGTGGCCCATGATGTATTCTCAGCTGCAACTTTGATTTACAGTGACTCAACTGGGGCAATGTTTGCAGAGCAGAAGTCCTGCTGATGAGATGCATAAACTCCCACTCAGAACTTTAGGTGGTCTTAACCATCTTGTTAGATATCATGAGTAGGAAGATGCTGACCCTTTTGAAAAATGCAACAGAGAGATTTTATAGGGCTAGAATTTATTGGGGTCAAGTAACCTTATCAGGGCAATTGTGAAATATATAATTTCATGTTGCTGTGCCTCCAGTGTTTATCTCCCATCTGTTTTGAAGCCTGTATCCACAGCATAATATGTTATGTTTGTTCCATGTTGTTCATAGTAGCATAAAATGATTTGGATTTTCAGATGCAGAAATATATTGGATTATATTTCAGCACTGACTCCTTAACATGAACATAACATTAAGCTGCAAGTTCCTGTCTAAGAGGGTTAGCTCCAATTTGCTGATAGCAGGGGAAACCCTTACCTATTTATGTTAAGTGATAACTGGATCTATAGCAATTAAGAAGACATTTTGGCAGGAAACTAGCACTAAATATAGCAGAAGTAATGGGAAGTGCACACACAACAGCCTTCATGAGATATATACTTGCAAGTCTCATAGGATCTATGATACGTTACTCTATGAGATGACTGAGGATTTTTTTCATTGCTTTGAAAGATAGTTTACTGACAAATGATGGAGGATGATTGCTTCTAGGCCACTGCTTATCCTGCCCTGCCTATGTGTGTTAAGTATTTATGATGACCCTACAAATTAATGTCCTCCAAAACAACCCGCTGTTAGCAGCCTTGATCAGGTTTTGCAAACTGAAAGCCATGACTCCTTTATTGAGGCAATCTACCTCATGTTGCCTCTTCCCCTGTTCCTACTGCCTTCAGTTTTTCCTAGCACTATGGCCTTTTCCAGGGATTCTTGTCTTCTCATAATGTGATCAAAGTATGATAGGATGAGCTAGAAACTTTTAGCTTCTATTTATTTATTTCCTTTCATTTCCATGCTGCCTTTCCCTGAGGGCTCAGAGTGGCTTACAACATTAATCCAGTAAAACAAAACATTAAAATATTAAATATTAAAATATTATTATTAAAATTGATCTGTTTTAAAAACCTTAGAGACTCAACATGTTCCCTCCAAGGAGAGGGTGATAGAATAAAGTACTGAGATGGAGTGGCATCCAAATGTTATTGTCTTCTAGGGAGAGCTCAGATTTAATTTGATCTGTAATCCACTTTTTCCCTTTTTGGTCTATGGTATCTGTCATACTATCCTTCAACACCGTGTTTCAAATGAATCCACTTTCTTCCTGTCAGCTTTCTTTGTTGTCCAACCTTCACACCTATATATATTTATTATGCTGCTTCTATACTACCTCTTTTGTGATTATTAACCTTGGGGTAGTAACAACAGATTTTGTAAACAATATAAGGTCAAAATACATAAATATGAGAAGCATTCATAAAATATAAAATAGTATAGATTAAAATAATTTAAAACTGCTAACCTCATAGGGAGAAAGGGGGAGAATATGATAGGATGAGGGAGGCCCAATCTGAAGTTAGCAGTTGCTTCTGCTGGCCTCAGCTGTGGGCTTGATGGGAAAGCTCCATCTTGCAGGCCCTGAGGAACTCTCTGAGTTCTGTCAGGGCCATGATCTTTCCAGGGAGTTCATTCCACTAAGTTGGTGCCAGGGCCAAAATGCCAAAAAAAGGCCCTGTAGTCGGGGGCCACCAACTGATTTGCATTTGCAAGGGACATATTCAGATAGATGGTCCCTTGAAGGTTAAGACTAAAACCTTGAACTGGATCTGGAATTTAACTGAGAGCCAGTGCAGCTGCCAGAAGGCTGGACTTATATGAGCCATCCAGGGTATTTGGATGAGAATCCACGTAGCTGCTTTTTGGACCAGTTGTAATTTCCAAAGCAGGGACAAGGGGAGGCCTGTGTGGAGTGAGTTGCAGTAATCAGCTTGGAGATTACCGTTGAATGGATCACTGTGGCCAGGTGTTCCGGGGCTAGATAGGGCGCTGGTTGCTTAGCTTGGTGAAGATGAGAAAATGCCAGCAGTGCTACTGAAATAACACGAGTCTCTATCAATAAGGAAGCATCAAATATTATACCAAAGTTCCTGGCTGTCTGTGCAGTTGATATCTGAACTCTATCCAGCTTGAGTAAGCACACTTCCTGATCTAGTCCTTTCCTACCCAGCCACAGGACCTTAGACTTCAAGGGGTTCAGCTTTAGAAGTTGCTCTGAGCCACTCTGCCATGGTCTCCAGACAGTTTGCCAATGAGGGACATCTGGTCAATCATCCATTAGGAGATAGCGCTGGGTCTTGTTAACAGATTGATGACACCCAAGCCCAAAACTCCAGACCAGTTGGGTGAGGGGGTGCATAACAATGTTAAATAACATCAGGGAGAGAATTGAACCTTGTGGAAACCCTGCATGCACAATGATGCAGCTGATTCTCCACAATAGCAATCCTCTGCCCTCAATTGTTGAGAAAGGTTAGCCACTGAAGGGCTGTCCCCCATGTCAATGAGGAAGAAGCTCATGATTTATCACATCAAATGCTGCAGTGAGATGGAACAACACAACAACAGCACTGACACGCCTCGGCCCAACTGTCACTAGAAATTATATGTCAAGGTCACCAGAGCCATTTCTACGTCCTGGCCAGAGCAGAAGCTGGACTGGAATAGATCCAGTACCGATGCATCATCTAGGTATGCAAGAAATTGATCCACAACACCCTACTCAACCACCTTTCCCAGGAACACAAGATGCAAAACTGAGTGGTAACTGGCTGGGTTCCGTGGATCTAACAATGATTTATTCCACAAGAGATGAACCACCTCCTCCTTCAGACTATCTTGGAAGGTCCCAATGAAAAGGGATAGATTTATTATTTCTCAGAGCAGTTATCCTAACTTCTTGCCACCCATTTTAAGAAGCCATGAGGGGCAGGGGTCTAGATGACAGGTGGGAGGCCTTCATGTGGACATTGAAGTTCCCCAAGATTATGAGTCTTGGGTACTGTAGTGCCCACCCAGCAGCTGCCTCTAGCAGACTCAACAGGGTATCTGCTGGTGCATTTCGTGTGTGGCACATCACCCAGATGGGAAGCTCTTGACTGTGTTCCACCTGATGCCAACACTTTGAAATCCTGGGATCATTGGGTGGGGGGGAGTTCTCCAAAGGAGAATGCCTCCCGTACCAGGATATCCACCCTTTCCCTACCCTAAGCTCCAGGTTTGATGGAGGACCGTGAGAGGGGGGGCTAGCACTTTTGGGGCAACCATTTCAGCCCCCCCTCACATAGGTTTTGGTCCCACACACTGGATCCATCTCATGCTCTGCAAAATGAGTCTGCAGGATTTGTAGTTGATGGATCTGGTGTTGTACAGCATCAATATTGGAGTCAGGTTTACACCTGTAGCCTCATCCCCTGCATTTCTTGAGATGCGGCAGAAATTAGAAGGCAGGCAAGCCTGTCTGTATTTTGGGCATGTCTGGGAGTCCCAGGCATGTACATTGTCTGGATGATTATATCTCCTACCCCTTCTGTCATTAGATCTCCTTCTACAACCATATCCACCATACCCTTGGATACTTGGGATCATCAGCCCCCTAGGGCCTCCCTCTTCCTCTTCAGTTCCTACTGTTTTGTTGTTGATAAACACACCATTGTTCCTGCTAAAAACCCTACTCTAATAGAGAATAATGTAGTATGAATTAACTTGATGTGGGTTGCCACTGATACATCCTTATACTCTAGAATCTTTTCAATCTCCTTCATGGCTGCTCTTCCTTGTATCAGTTTCCTTCTGATTTATTAGTTTCGTTCTCCTTCTTTGTTAATGATTGGGACAAGGAATAGAAAATCTTTAACAATGCCAATTTGTTAATCATCAGCTAAGTTGTGTAATTCCTCAGTAATCATTATTTTTGTGATCTTGATATTTAGCTGTAACCCTGTTTTTACAGTTTCTGCTTTAACCATCATCAGTAGTCATTTCAGTCTTCACTATTTTCTGCCAGTCATGCGGTGTCATTTGCATATCTCAAATTGTTAATGTTCCTTCCACTATTTTTCACTCTACTTTTATCTAAATTGAACCCAGTTCTCACTATATGTTCTGTATACGGATTGAAGAGCCAGGGAGATAAAATACATTCTTGTCTGACAGCTCACCCAACTGGAAACAATTCTGTTTCTTGACATTCTGCCCTAACAATAGCTTCTTGTCCAGGGTATAGTTTGGCCATCAAAAAAAATGGATATTGTGGCATGCCCATTTCTTTTAAAGCCTTCCATCCATTCACATTAACAACTGAATAGCCTTTTGGCTTTAATCCTGTTGTGTCATTTTTTTAAAGTATTATACATAGTTATTATTTGTTCTTCCCCAGTAGCTCACTGAGACCATTTCCACAGTGCACACTTATATCTTTTTAATAACAACATGGAGATATCCCAGGAATTCTTTGAATCTGCCTAAGTCATTCTGCATTACATTTTTTCCCCTAAGGCTGCAACCTGCAGAATGCTTTCTACATTTGCTTCGAAATGGGGGCAGCCTCCCTTCGTTCTTTTTGCCAGTTTTTTCTTTTTGCACATGCATGGTAGTATTAATGTGTAATCACACTTTTAAAATGTTAAAACCACACCTCGCTCTTCTTCCTTCACCTGGACAGGCAGCCCATGCTCTGCTCTCCTTTCCGTGCCTTTCCCTGTGCTGCAGGCATGTGTGCAAGTGAGACGGGCTTCCTCCAGGCTCCAGTAAGAACATTCCCCTTACACTGAGACAATGTTTTTGATGGAGTAGTGAAATGGATACAAGAGAGCATACATTGTTCCACTGCCCTGCTTATATAGACATTCGTAGCAACTTGATTGAACCACTGCTTAAAAAGTTGGTAAAACATCATGATGTAGATCGAGCAAAGAGGCTGCTAAGTGATGAGTCCCCCCAGGTGACAACTCAGCTGGCCAAGTTTTGTGCTGCCGCCATAAAAATCCAATGCTCTAAAGTAGCATAGTTCTATTTTAAATTGTATTACATTAAATGACCATATTCTCTTGGTCTCTTATGTAATGACTTCATATAACTTGGTCTGAATAACTGTAATAAAGTTTGATTGATTGACACCCACTTCTTCCCTCTCTCCTTAATCAGAGCGACTTCTTAGTTCCTTACTCAAAAGGCAATCTCGCTTACACCGGCACACTTTCACAAAGTGCTCTAATGTTTGATATGTCTGGAACTATTGTTGAAAGGCTGCAGAAAAACAGCAATTAGGACCTTCAAAAGAAAACAATGCCTTTTGCTAGCTAACTGCATGAACAGGATTTGCTTGTGTGTGTTTTTCTAATAGAGCAATGCACTTTATTTGGGGCAAAAATGCCTTAGGGGAAGCCTGATACACACACACACACAGAATCAGGAGTAGGAGAGGATGTCTCAGGGTAGGAGGAGGAGTGAACATAGGAAAATGATACCAAAACGACAGCACAAAATGGAGGCAGAGCGAGAAAACTACTTCAGATCTATAAATTCTTCACTTGGAAACTATAAATCAAGATCTGAAAGTAACAAAAAACAAAACATGATGTAAGTAGGGGTGCAATTCAGATCTACATCTGAGGATGCAAAATTTTGTGTAAAACTTTTGGCATTACTCAAATAATTAGTGGGGATTTGATACACTGCGGAAATGGCCTGCATGCTATCTGGCATGAGGGTCTTGTCTTCCATGAATATATCTTTTTTCATCTGGATTGTCTCAAGGCATAAAGTGATCAGTACAGCTGCCTAATACTAGCCAGGGTTAGCTGCACAGCCACTGCCTTGTCTGTGATAGATCCTCCACCAATATCACCTTCTACTACTGCTGCTGTCTAATATTCCCTTCAGGAATTCCTCCACCTCCATCATCATTGGAAATGTCCTCGTCTGCTAATATGGCCATTGATTCTTGAAAGAGGAATCAGGGTGTAGTCTGCATGGGGCTACATTTCCATTTTTATTTTGGACACTTTAAATTTTCTATCTGCAACATGTACAATTGAACCGGAGTGACCCTACCTTTCCCCGTGATATCCAGAAGTGGTATAAGGCTTGATATTTGAAAAATCGCCAAAAAACATATTTCTGTTTTTTGTGAATTAACTTCTTTCTCCATGCCTCGTAGCCAAGCAGTCTTCCCTGATTGGCCAGGGCATCAGTTCAAAGACTTCCAAGTTTCCAGTTGCAAGGCTTTTCTTGAAGTGACTGCACTTCTCTCAGTAGTGATCTGCCTCTTGGAAGTATTTCCCCTTCTTCTGCTGTCTCCAATCCTCTCTCCCTACTCCCCTCATTCAAGAAAAGAAAGACTCCTGCTGCGCTTGGCTCCCCTCTCCTCTATAAGCTTCCCCAGTCAAGTGCAGAACACTTTCTGTTCCAAGGGAGGGGGGATAGAGGAAGACCCAAGTTCAGATCAATCTGAATTCAGCAGGATCCACAATGGGGAAAAAAGTAAAGAATCAGCCCTGGTGTCTCTGCTGTGACCATTCCCCTCTGAGTGACTCTGCTAGGAGTTCAGTCTCTTGATAGAGTCTAAACTCCTTTATGGTGTTGCTCTTGGCTTTGCTGACACACACAATGCCCAACCAACCATGATAAGGTGTGCATCCAAGAGGGGGTATGTCCTTTATACCCATCTTTTATTCATTCTTACATCCACGAAAGTACTTCTAAAAACTCCAGGCTCTGGACTAGAAAGAGGTCAGTTGTCCCAGCCAGAACTGAGAAATTCATTCACCAGCACTGGTATTTTTAGATTCTTGCTTATACCGATGAATCTTGCTGATGTTTTAAACAGGCATCATGTGTAGCATAGGGATTTTGTTTTGACTGGGCTCGTTGACACAGCTCCTAATAAATGAGCCTGACCACAGCCCCTCCCTTTGCTGCCAATGCATCTTCACCGGTCGCTAGGGATGCTGGGACATGTAGTCCCATTTCCCTTTTAGCATCCTTTTCCAGCATTCCGGCCCCGCAGCAGCAAAGGCTCCTTTGTTCACTCTCAGGTGCATTATACTGATGAATCTTGCTGATGTTTTAAACAGGCATTATGTGTAGCATAGGGATTATGTTTTTTTAACTGAGAAATTGAATTAAAATTAAGTTCCTTTTTAAAAAGTAAAATTAATATTTCCAGTGAGTTTTTCGGATCTCATCCATATTTCTTGTTTCTGTTCTTTCAGAAACGGCGGCGGCGAATTGATCGAAGTATGATTGGGGAACCAACGAACTTTGTGCATACAGCTCATGTAGGTTCAGGAGACCTCTTTAGTGGAATGAATTCGGTAAGTGTTCTAGTTAGAAATCCTATAGCACCTTAGACATGTATTTTATAACAGATCCAGTGGTGCTAAACTGGAGAGTCACATTCACAGTTACCATTAACCAAAATAACCATGACTATTGTACACGCTGTGCACTTTCCCACCAAAAATGCACATACAGTAAATATTAATAGTAGATCAATAACTATAGCCTTTTTAAATTCCCATATAATATCTGCATATGTAGGATTGTCTTCACCACTGTCGAACCTAGTATTCCAAACTCTGGTTTGGGAAATTTCTGGAGATTTCAGGGATGGAAGAGGTAAGACTTGGTAGAATCCAGACTCCAAAGCAGCCATTTTCTCCAGGAGAACCGAGTCTGGAGTCTGGAGTCTGAAGTTCAGTTAGAACTCCAGATCTTCAGCCCCTCCACTGGAGGTTGGCAACCCTAGCTTTCATGGCTTTTGCATGTCTATAGTGAAGAGAAGGGCTTACTTCTCCCCCTTCCCAGCATAAAGCTCAGCAGGTCGGATGATAGTGGGATTGTCAAGGCACCTGGAGGAGGACTAGCTGGCCACAGAGGAAAAAGTAAAACCATCACTGTGGCCAATTTGATTTTACCCCCCTGGATGGCTGCTGTGATGGTGGTAATAATTTTACTCTTTCTGGGTCTCTTCTTTTCAGCCACCTGGGTGCTGGAATGAGGGCACAGAGGCCACAGAGTTGTTGAAGAAAATGTATTTTACTTCCATCCCTGGCATGAAATCTGCTGTTTTTACCCACCATCAAGTCCCTCCAGCAGCAGCTATTTAAAAGTGAAAACCACCTGTCATCTTCAAGCCCTACTGCCTATTGCCCACTTTCTTGGGGCTGGGGACATGGAAAAGGTGACACATTGGGGAGCAGTGCTCAGAAGAGCCATAGCTGGCATGCCAAAGAACCACAGTTCCCAAGACAATGCACTGAAATTCATTCAGAAAATGTCTATGCTGCATCTCCAAACAACCTGTGGCTAACATAAATCACAAAACACCGTAAACATTTTTTAAAATTAATAACCTCTTAAAGATATAGGCATTAGAAAGGCATAGGACAGTTAAGAAGCTCAAAGCAGGCCATAAAAATGCTGTAAAAATCAACCCTTAATTTAAAAAAGAAATTTAGTGGACTGATGTATAAAGGAGACTGGTGTAAATGTTCCATGGGTAAAGTGCCATCCCTGGAAAAGCCCTGTCTGCATCTGCCTCGTCTCTGAAGGCCTCTGCACAGGGATCAGGCTTTGTCTAGCTGCTCACAGGAGGTAGTGCTCCTTGAGATAATAATAGCTATAAATGGAGATGTGTATCCTCCTCTGTCCCAAAGGCTTAAGACAGTGTTTACAGCTTTCTTTAAAAAAAAAAAAAAGAAATTATTCAATGACTAGGAATTAAGCCCACTGTGGGTAAAATACAGCGGGCGCTAGGTGCAGGTGGGTATGGTGGGGGGGGCTGGGCGGGTGGGCATTTGTCCGGGGGCGCCACGTGTCACTCTGGGCCCCCCACGGTCGGCAAGACTCACCGTCGGACGTCTGGGCAACGTGTGTTAGCGGGCAGCGACGGCCCGGCTGTCTGTGCTGGTGTCAGCGGCTCCGCGGTGGTCTGTGGGTGGCAGCGGCCATGTTGGGGCCGGGCGGTGAGGGTTCGGTGGGCCGCTGGCGGCAGATCAGCTCACCATCAGTCTCCTGGTCTTCGCATGCATTCAGAAGGTGAGGTGGGTAGTGTGCGGCGATGCGGCTCGTAGCGGGCGGAAACAGCTGGGTTTGTGGCGGCCGTGTGAGTGGCTGCACGGCGGTGTCCGGGTGGCGGCAGCCATTCTCGGGGTGGGCTGCGAGAGCTGGGTGCGTGGGCGGCGACGGCTCGGCTTGCGGCGGGCGTCTGAGCAGCTCCAGGGGGGTCGGCGAGTGGCGGCGGCGATTTTCGGGCCGGGTGGGGACGGCTGGGCTCGCGGCGGGTGTATGAGCAGCTCCAGGGGGTTCTCTGGGTGCCAGCGGCCATTTTGGTGCTGGCCAGCGAGGACTGGGCGGGGCGGTTGTGGCCGTTGGTTGCGGACCGCTTGAAGGGCGTCGGAGCGCGAGGGCTGGCCGCGGCGGTGGCAGTAAAGGCCGGAGAGAAGCGGTGAGCGGCAAGGTTGTAAGGAAGGCGCGGGCGGGGACAGACATTCGTGGTGGGGGTGGGAAGGGCGCGGGTGGCGGCGGCCAGGGAGGCGTAGAAGGCAGGCAAGGGCAGTCACTGGGCGGAGGGAAAATAATTTTCCCCGAGGCCAGCGGCGTGGGGCGAGCCTCCTCCCTGGCGGCCATCCGTGCAGGATGGCGGCTCGGGAGAAGTGGAGTGTGTGGTGCGGGGTCCGGGAGACGGGCCAAGTGTCCAACAGGGAGGCGTGCTTTGCGCGCCTCCCAATTGGTCACTTGGCCCTGGATTGCCACTCAGAGGAGCGAATCAGGAGCCGCTTTGCGGCTCCTGAATCGCTCCTCCGAGTTTTTATCCTGGACAGAGCCCGCCCTAACTCCTCCCCACCAGCCCTTAGCGTTTTATTTAGTCCGTGGCGCCGCCTGCGGCGCCATGGGCAGTTTAAAGATGTTGTAAATCATTGAGAAGTTTATCATAGTTGAAACTACAATAGGTTAGACAAGTGGGAGATCCACAAGGACTTGCAGGAGGATCTAATTTCCCCATCCCCACTGTTTCCTGCTTCCTTTCCCTAAGTGCTCAGCCTCTCCTTCCTGAATCCTTCCCTCACTCCTTCCCACCAGCCAACATATATTTATTGGCCCCCAGTTTTCAATGTTTCCCTCCTTTCCTCCCCTTGGAACCTTCCACAGGAAAACTGTAGCCCTGTTGTACAAATCCAGCTGCTAGATCAGGCTTAGTTGCATTTTTTCTTGTATATTCCTCCTTGGAGAGGAATGGGAAGGCGACTGTAATCCGCTTTGAGCCTCCTTCAGGTAGGGAAAAGCGGCATATAAGAACCAACTCTTCTTCTTCTTCTTCTTCTTCTTCTATATCCCTCATTACATTATTTTCTATTTTCCTTCTCTTGGCAGCCTTCATATTTTAATTTGTCCTTCCTCCTACCTTTTATGTGCCCCCCTTTAGCTATATTTATTAGTTCATTCGCATTCCACCTTTCTCCACAATGGGGATCCAAAGCAGCTTGCATGATTCTTCTCCATTTTATCTTATTTATTTTTATTTTTATCTTCATAACAGCCCTGTGAGGTAGGCTAACCTGAACATGTATGACTGGCCCCAGGTCACCCAGTGAACCTCTATCACAGTGGGGATATGAACTTGGATCTCCCAGATTCTTAGTCTGAAGGTCTGATCACTACACCACTACTAAAATCAGTAGTACCCATTATTGGGCCAGTGGTTTTATGCTGCCTGGATGGAACAGGAAGCACTTTGGAATTTGTACATCAGAGTAAGCCCTGCTAACCTTTTCCAGAATAGTTTCTTGTCCTTTTTATTATACAAAGAAACTGATATGTTTATAATATAAATGTATGTTATGTAACCCCCTTCAAGGATCGCTGCCTTGTTGTGGCAAGGGGGCTTGCGTAGCTCAGTGAAGCTATGAGCTATGCCGTGCAGGGCCACCCAAGACGGACAGGTCATAGCTGAGAGCTCTGACAAAAGGTGATCCACTGGAGAAGGCAATGGCAAACCACTCCAGTATCTTTGCCATGAAAACTCTATGGACAGTTCCAATAGGCATAACGATATGACGCCGGAAGATGAGCCCCTCAGGTCGGAAGGTGTCCAATATGCTACTGGGGATGAGCAGACGGCTAGTACGAGTAGCGCCAGAATGAATGAAGCGGCTGGGCCAAAGCCGAAAGGACGCTCAGTTGTGGAAGTAACTGGTGGCGAAAAGACAGTCCGATGCTGTAAAGATTTTTATTCCATAGGAACCTGGAACGTCAGATCCATGAATCAAGGCAAGCTGGACGTGGTTAAACAAGAAATGAGAAGACTGAACATCGACATTTTAGGAATCAGTGAACTAAAATGGATAGGAATGGGTGAATTTAATTCAGATGACCATCAGGTATACTACTGTGGACAAGAATCTCGCAGAAGAAATGGAGTAGCCTTCATAATCAATAAGAGAGTAGGAAAAGCAGTCTTGGGATACAATCCCCAAAATGACAGAACGATCTCAGTTCGAATCCAAGGCAAACCATTCAACATCACAGTGATCCAGGTCTATGCCCCAACCACTGCTGCTGAAGAGGATGAAGTTGATCAGTTCTATGAAGCCCTACAACACCTTATAGAAGCAACGCCAAAAAATGATGTGCTTATCATCATGGGGGATTGGAATGCTAAAGTAGGAAGCCAAAAAATAACCGGGATAACAGGCAAGTTTGGCCTTGGAGTACAAAATGAAGCAGGGCACAGGCTGGTAGAATTTTGTCAAGAGAATACAATGGTCATAGCAAACACTCTTTTCCAACAACCCAAGAGACGACTCTACACATGGACATCACCAGACGGTCAACACAGAAATCAGATTGACTATGTACTCTGCAGCCAAAGATGGAAAAGTTCTATACAGGCAATAAAAACAAGACCAGGAGCTGATTGTGGTTCAGATCATGAGCTTCTTGTTGCAAAATTTAGGCTTAAATTGAAGAAAGTAGGGAAAAGCACTAGGCCACTCAGGTACGAACTAAATCATATCCCCGACGAATATACAGTAGAGGTGACAAATAGATTTAAGGAATTAGATCTGATAGACAGAGTGCCTGAAGAACTATGGACGGAGGTTCGCGACATTGTACAAGAGGTAGCAACTAAAGCCATCCCAAAGAAAAAGAAATGCAAGAAATCAAAATGGCTGTCTGAGGAAGCTTTACAAATAGCTAAGGAGAGAAGGGAAGTGAAAGGCAAGGGAGAAAGAGAAAGATACACCCAATTGAATGCAGAATTCCAGAGAAAAGCTAGAAGAGATAAGAATGCCTTCTTAAATGAACAGTGCAAACAAATAGAAGAAAACAATAGAATGGGGAGGACCAGAGATCTTTTCAAGAAAATTGGAGATATGAAGAGAACGTTTCATGCAAAGATGGGTATGATAAGGGACCAAAATGGTAGGGACCTCACAGAAGCAGAAGAGATTAAGCAACGGTGGCAAAATTATACAGAACAACTATACAAGAGCGAGCTTAACATCCCTGATGACCACAGTGGGGTAGTTACTGACCTGGAGCCAGACATCCTGGAATGTGAAGTCAAATGGGCCTTAGGAAGTCTGAGCAACAATAAAGCTAGTGGTGGTGACAGCATTCCAGTTGAACTATTCAAAATCTTAAAGGACAATGCAGTAAAAGTGCTACACTCAATATGCCAGCAAATTTGGAAAACTCAGCAATGGCCACAGGATTGGAAAAGGTCAGTTTACATTCCAATCCCAAAGAAGGGCAATGCCAAAGAATGTTCAAACTACCGCACCATTGCACTCATTTCTCATGCTAGCAAAGTTATGCTCAAAATCCTACAAGCTAGGCTCCAGCAATATGTGGACCGAGAACTTCCAGAAGTACAGGCAGGATTTCGAAGACGTAGAGGAACTAGAGATCAAATTGCCAACATACGCTGGATCATGGAAAAAGCTAGGGAGTTCCAGAAGAACATCTACTTCTGCTTCATTGACTATGCTAAAGCTTTTGATTGTGTGGAACACAACAAATTGTGGCAAGTTCTTAAAGAGATGGGAATACCAGAGCATCTTATTTGTCTCTTGAGAAATTTATATGCAGGTCAAGAAGCAACAGTGAGAACTGAACATGGAATCACGGATTGGTTCAAAATTGAGAAAGGTGTTCGGCAAGGCTGTATACTGTCGCCTTGCCTATTTAACTTGTATGCGGAGCACATCATGAGAAAGGCGGGATTAGAGGAGTCACAAATTGGGATCAAGATTGCAGGGAGAAATATCAACAACCTCAGATATGCAGATGATACCACTCTAATGGCAGAAAGTGAAGAGGAACTAAAGAGCCTGTTGATGCGGGTGAAGGAGGAGAGTGCAAAAGTTGGCTTGAAACTCAACATCAAGAAAACAAAGATCATGGCAGCCGGCCCTCTCAATTCCTGGCAAATAGATGGGGAAGAAATGGAGATAGTGACAGATTTTATTTTCCTCGGCTCCAAGATCACTGCAGATGGGGACTGCAGCAAAGAAATTAAAAGACGCTTGCTTCTAGGGAGGAAAGCTATGGCAAATCTAGACAGCATCCTAAAAAGCTGAGACATCACCCTACCAACAAAAGTGCGTTTAGTCAAGGCTATGGTATTCCCAGTTGCAATGTATGGCTGCGAAAGTTGGACCATAAGGAAGGCCGAGCGTCAAAGAATTGAGGCTTTTGAACTCTGGTGCTGGAGAAGACTCTTGCGAGTCCCTTGGACTGCAAGGCGAACAAACCGGTCAGTCCTAGAGGAGATCAGCCCTGACTGCTCTTTAGAAGGCCAGATCCTGAAGATGAAACTCAAATACTTTGGCCACCTCATGAGAAGGAAGGACTCCCTGGAGAAGAGCCTAATGCTGGGAGTGATCGAGGGCAAAAGAAGAAGGGGACGACAGAGAATGAGGTGGCTGGATGGAGTCACTGAAGCAGTAGGTGCAAACTTAAAAGGACTCCAGGGAATGGTAGAGGACAGGAAGGCCTGGAGGATCATTGTCCATGGGGTCGCGATGGGTCGGACACGACTTCGCACATAACAACAATAACAATGTTATGTAACATAAATGAGGCTGTGTAAGTGCGTTTTGGCTTTGAGAAGCTAACCTTTGTGTTTTCCTGAGGTGTATATTAGTACCAGAGCATTCATTTTTAAATTGCACATTTCATAGAATGTGACATGGAATATCAGGTAATGCATATACATTATCATTATTTATTTTGTTTGTTCTTAGTATTACCATTGTCATAACAAAACAGCTTTATTCCTCAGATTTTCTGCATTTCTGTTGTGTATCTTGAAAGCTTTTCAGGCTACTTTTAATATCACGGTTGGTCTCCCTGCACTTGCTAGAGAAATGGCTGGTTTTGATTCATAGTGCCTGAGCGCCCATGAGGAATGTACTCTTGCTAGGCTTTTACGGGTAACAGTTGCAAAATCATTTCTGACTTATTTATTTCATGCTAGAGGTATTTGCAAATAAATCCAAGTGAATCGATACATTAGCATTCCACTTAACCAAATCACATGCTTAGAGAAGAAGCTGAATCAGCTGAAAGAATAATAAATCTTTGTTCCAAACTACCTAATGCCAGAATAATTTCTTCTGAATACAGTCTTCCCTATCTGCTTAGTAAAAAGGTAAAGGTATCCCCTGTGCAAGCACCGAGTCATGTCTGACCCTTTGGGTGACGCCCTTTCGCGTTTTCATGGCATACGGGGTGGTTTGCCAGTGCCTTCCCCAGTCATTACCGTTTACCCCCCAGCAAGCGAAGTGCAAAAAAGGGAGATTGCCATTTTTAAAATCCTGTTAGAAACCAAATCTGATAGACATTTTCATTGCTTTATTGGGAAATACATTTCTGAGTACAACTTCTGTTTTCATTATATACTCAACTGAGATAAAATTGGCAGAGATTGCACACCACAATTCATACTGGACAAAGGAACTGAAATTCTCAGTTGCATATTGTGTTGTATTGAGGCATGGATTAACTTGTGAGTGGGCTTTACTTTGTATCTTCAGTTGGACATGTAAGCAGTTTTCTCTCCCCTTCTTTCTTCCCACTGCCTTTTCCCAAGAGGTGACAGGGAGAGAGGACTCTGACTTTCTCCTAGCTTCCTTTCTCCTCTCTGGGAATGGACACTGCCCCTAGAATCATAGAATCATAGAGTTGGAGGGGGCCATACAGGCCATCTAGTCCAACCCCTAGCTCAACGCAGGATCAGCCCAAAGCATCCTAAAGTGTGTATCCAACCTTTGCTTGAAAACTGCCAGTGAGGGGGAGTTCACCACCTCCTTAGGCAGCCTATTCCACTGCTGAATTACTCAGACTGAAATTTTTTTTCCTGATATCTAGCCTATATCGTTGTACTTGTAGTTTAAACCCAGTACTGGGTGTCCTTTCCTCTGCAGCCAATGGGAACAGCATCCTGCCCTCCTCCAAGTGGCAACCTTTCAAATACTTAAAGAGGGCTATCAGGCTGAACATTCCCAAGAGAAAAGGAGGTTGAAAGGGGACATGATAGCCCTCTTTAAGCCCTCTTTCCTCCCTGCAGCTTCTAGCACACCCTTTCCAGCTAACTGTCTGTGATCCTGTCAGGAGTTTCTGTTTTGTGTGCAGAATGATCAGACAGGCACACTGGGTTATATCTTTGACCACAGTTTGAGATCTTTATTAAATGTAATTTCAGTGCCCTAGATTAGAGCATTAGATACAATGATAAAACTAAGAAAAGTATTAAAACATGAGGCAAAGTTGTACAACAAAGCTAGAGTCCAGTAGCACCTTTAAGACCAACAAAGATTTATTCAAGGTGTGAGCTTTTGAGTGCAAGCACTCTTCCTCAGACTAAAAGTTTTCAGTCACTGGTATTACTTTGGCATTCCTATTAATGAAATGGAGACAAGCTGGAGTTCCTGGAAAACAATGCTTGGTCAGGATGGACTTTACTCATTTCCCCCATGGCTTACATACTTCCTGTAAAGCTGGGTGGGCTTTACTTAGATCAATCATAAAACTGGATTTTGAACCCCCACATATATTGTTTTGCACATCCTAAAATATTTATGGGCCAATTCAGGATATTGTCTTGTTCCATCCCGGCAGATGTTGGAATGGTCATCTACATCCTGCCTATTTGTCTCCTCAAAAGAAAACTCATGTCCCCCTCAGCTTGAAATCTGAGGAGCTTATTGCTTTGTTCCCAGGAAAGAATGTTTTATCTGAATGTTAATCACGGTATTCTGCTTTCTTTATCATAATGGAATGAAGGTGGTTTTTTTTCTGTTTCAAAGGAAGAGTACAATGACAAGAACTTTATCCCTACCCATGCCTTAATTCAATAGTTTCAGGGGGGTGGGACTCTGCTAGCTTTCCATGTTGCTTTTTGATCAACAAAGCTAATGAATATGGTTTCCTGCAGTTTTTTAGGGCCATGAATTTGTCTATCTGTATCTTCCACATTTCCATTCCAACTTGCAGAACATGCCTAATCCCCACTGGGGCATGCATACCACCCAGAGTCAACAGGCTGAGTCAGTCTCCCCATGTCAGCAGGGCAAGCTATTACAGCGTTGTTGATTATTTTCGTTTGTGTTAATTTAGTTTATTTTTTAAGTTTGATGTCATAAGCCACTTTGGGCATATTGTATAGAAAAGAACAATGAAATATAAATGAACAAATCAGCTTAAAGAAAGCACCAGTTCATATCTGACTGTGCTCCTTGGTTTTCTATCCTACTTCTGATGGTGTAGGTGAGTTCAATTCAGAACCAAATGCAGTCCAAAGGAGGCTATGGTGGAGGCATGTCTGCAAATGTTCAAATGCAGCTTGTAGATACAAAAGCGGGATAACTCTGCGACATTTTTTCAGTGAGTATTGATAATGTTTACAGATCCTTTGGTCTACTTCCGTTCTCTCTCTCTCTCCCTGGTATTGGATATGGTTACATGCTACTCTGTACCATTTTAAACTATCTTTATTAACTAACATTTTACAACTATGATCTCAAGGCTGTGTGCTAGATTTGCAGCAGAATCCATATGCTGAATGTGTGTTCACCATTAGGATCAAAAGAGAATTTCATTAAACTGATTTCACACTGCTCTGTTAAGAGTTAGCTTTAGGCATCTGGTGCTATCCTGTCTTTGTTTGGGAATACTTGCATGTGAATTTTTAAACAGTCTTACAACTGGAAGAGTTCAGTAGCAAAAACTTTTAATGCAGAGTTTCACATAGTAGCATTAATAAGGCATTAATTTATTCAGAAAACAGGAGATTGTTTTATCATATGATGACTTCAGACATTATTTTTTCTTTCTATATTTATTTATAATTTTAGGCTGCCCTTTGCCACAAGCAGGTTTAGGGCAGTTTACAACAATGATTGAACATTTAGAACATGAAAACACAATATAAAAGTTATAATAAGTACTCCATTTCCCACCAGCTACCACTATCCAGCTGGCAATTTTGGCCATGGCAATGGTGGTATATATCCCCAAAAGAGGGGGGGGGGGAGAACGTAGCACAGGAAAAATATAGCAGAGGAGAGGAAGAAGGTACACATTGTTGTGAGCCTCCCTGGCCTCAACCAAAGGCCTGGCAGAAGAGTGCCATTTTATAGGCCCTATAGAACTTTTGAGAGTTCTGTCAGCACCTAGATCTGCCATTTTCACAAGCAGCTTTTGAAATGTAGTTCTGCACTGTTGTGGTTTTGTGACTAACTAAATTATTGTTGTGCTCTTTCCAGGTCCTTGTGAACTCCTGTACCTTGTTTCCTGTGTCCCTCTCTTTATGCCTTGGTGACTGCTTCCTGTGCTCATGACGAGAGAAGTGATGGCTCATCATCCACCCCTTGTGATTCTGCCAGTGAAACATTCCTGTTCTTCCGTGAGGATGACATTTATCAGACTGGTCTCGTCGTTGTGCCTTCCCAGTGGCATGCTTACGTCTCACTGCCACCAAAACATCTGTGGACATCGTATTGGTTGATACCCCCCACTTTTTTTTCTGTCTCTCTCAATTTTTAAAAACAATATTTCAAGCAATCTAAACATAGTTTGGTGTTGGGTTGGATTTATTTTTTACTTCCGCTGAAAGTCCTAGATTATAGCATTTTCACCTGCAAGGTTTTTTTTTTTAAAGTATTTCCTTCTCTTAAGTTAGAAGCAAGCAAGTTGCTCTTGATTCATTAAATATGACATTGTTAGTACAGGTCTTTATTTGTTTATTTGTTTTAGAAGTCTGGGACCTGCAAGCACAAGGATCATCATTTCATGCATCTATGACCGCATGCTTTGTGAATCTGCTTGATATGGTGGCCTATATGGTGCCAAATCTTTTTTTTTTTTAAGAAATGCTTGATCTTGCAGATGGATGATACTATTGCTGATTTAATAGTTTTGTGGAGGTTCCAGATCATGCCAATCTGTCTGGGAAAAAGACTTGTAACTTTTAGCTGCTTTGGAAATATATTGTCTTAGATTTTGATCTAACTGGTCTTGAAATAATAAAGGAAAGAGCTTGTGTTCATAAGGCCAATTTGTTGTAAATGTTCAGTATATTTATTTTGAAAGAGCTGACCTCAAGATTGTAAGCCAGTGTAGTAATGTACATACTAAATGTTGTGATGGCGCTTTTGTCTGGTTAGAGGCATTGTTATGTTGGCTGCTTTTTTATTTCTTTTCTTTTTTAAAAAAGAAAATGCTTAATTTTAGGTCATACCGGCATTTCCAGTAGCAGCATGTTGAACTGCCTGCAATATTATAGCTGGAATTTAGTTGACCTCTCCAAGTAGTTGGCAGTTTCCACATACTAAATATTTCGGGGCCATGTAAGTTGCTCAGAGCAGCATAGTAACCTGGCAGAGACTATGCCAGTAAAAACAACATACAGGGTGGCTTTTTGCTGTATTGGTAAATAAGCCTTTTGCTCAGGTTCCAAAGCATGTTCCTCTTTCACAAGGTGTGAAGATTGTGTTTTAATATTGCACTGTTTTTGAAATATTCTGTAAGAGGTCCTTTTCCCCTTCCTTTACCCCCCCCTTTCCCTGCTCATTACCCTTTGGTTGCAAGAACCAGAAGTCAGTTGAATGAACACTAGCTAAAGTTTTGGTTTTTTAAAAAATAAATCACACTTAGAATCCTCCTCATACAACATTTTTAACATCTTGCCTGGCAAATAACACAGCTGAGTCTAACTTTAAAAGTTTGTAACGTACCAAGCACATACATACCTAATTTCCTGACTGATTTCAACAGGAGCCTCCTTCAGGCTCCAATGAAATCACTGAGAATTGCACAGTAGCATTGCTTTGTAGGCAAAGCTTATTGGCATTTTCTGTATTCCCTTTCATTATTCTCATGAAGCAAAGGCCAGAGTGAGGGATAATCATATGCATCCCTTTTTAAAATTTCCAAAACATTATCTTGTTCTTAATTTAATAGGAAAACATCCTTACTCAAGACAAAATACTGGGTCAAAATCCATTGAGGATATCATCCCTGTGTAGATAGGTGAAATGATTAGAAACCATGGCTGAGAGTATCTGGGCAGCCTGCAATTCCACTCTTATCCATTTCTATGAGCTGATTTCAGGATAAATTTGTGGTTCATTGTGCCTGTTGACTTTCTAAAGGCAGCAAAAAAGTACTGATGCTATAATGTGACTATTATTGGAAATTAGCAGAGTAGAGGATCTCTTTTAGCTACCTGCTCTGACTGCACATGCTGATTCATGAGGCTCAGGTTACCCTGACTAATATGATCAGGATTTTATGATCAGGATTTTAAATGTGTACATTCTCAAAATGTCCTTGCATTTTAAAATAATTTTCACTTTTGCCCTCACAGACTGAAAATAAATTTTAGGGATAATTTTTTTGTCAAAAAAGTCTTCAAGCTCAGTTGCCAGAAAAGAAGCATATTTTTATAACAAACATACTTTTTTTTTGTACATTGTGTTCATTCTTAAATAATGTAAGTTCCGTGTTGTCTTGTAGACATTAAAAGGAGAGTATTGACTTTTGATTCAATAAATGTTTTATTTCAGTTGCTGGTTTACCTATTTCTTTATCATAAGCACTTCCTACTTATCAGAAATCAAGAGTGGTACATGTCTAAAGCAAGAGATGTACTGGAGCCCAAGTTTCCTTAATTATAAATAAGTAACGGTAACTGTGGTCACCTAGGAGTAAGCCAAAGTACACTTTGCACATCATCTGAAGAAGTTATGTACTCAGTCTAATAATTCAGAAGAGGTTCGGTATAATCTAGTCTCTAGAGTAGTCCCCCACAACAGAAAATTCAAAACTAGTTAATATAAACTATACTTTAAACAAGTGCACATTAAAAGGTTAAACATAATCCTTTCATTAGCATTTGTTAGTTAATGCACAGAAGGATCTGTCTTTGAATACAGTTACACTCATTCTTTGTGGATTAATCTTAAAATTATGGTACAAAAGGAAAGTTAGTATCTAACCCACCGTTTTTAAGGATGGAGAATGTTCTTGCTTGCATGCAAGTGTGGGTGTTGTTGTTTACATTTCTAGATCAGATTATAAATTTCTAAGCACACAGTGGCCTTCTATAGACTCTCAATATTGTGTGTGTCTGTGCGTATGTAAAGTGCTGTCACAACCAACAATGACAACACCATACGTTTTTCAAGACAAGAGTTTGCCATTGCCTGCCTCGCCATAGCACCCCTATAATTCCTTGGTGATCTTCCATCCAATAGACAACCCTTCCAAAAAACAAAACAAAACAAAACACCCTGTTAGAAACCTTTACAAAGCTGTAGTTCCTAAGATTGCCTGGAGAAGGGAAAGACATGTTTTGAGCCATTTTAAATCTTGCACTAGGTACATCGCCTACTCTTGTTTAAAAAGAGAGGTTCTCTTAAGGTGTTCCTATAATAGCTCTCATCTGATTTTAGTTCATACTGAATTGCATTCTTTTCATATATATATATACTGTTCCTTCCCAATGTAGAAATCATCATTTCCGTTAAATAATGGTGAAATTGCATAATTTTGGAGCTTTTACATTGTAGGAAATTTTCTATTAGTGAAGCAATGGTGCTATTTCAGTTATTTTCTGAATTTGCATCAGCTTACAATATATAAAGAAAGCCGTCTTAGACCAGCCCTTTTTTGCCTATTCTGGTAATCTGCTTCTGCTAGAGAAATCCAAAGACACTTGGTCATTTATTGCATTAAAACTGATAAGGGCCTGCATATGTCCCCTGTAAGAGACAGGCAAAGGCAAACCACTTTTGGATGACTCTTGACTTGGAAACTCTATGGGATTGCATAAGTCAGCTGTGGCACTTTCTGCCACCACCAAGTAAAACACAGTGTTGGGCCACACTGGTCAAGAGGGGGAATTAACCTGCTTCCTCCTCCTCTTCCCGTATTGTAGCCCATCTTAATTGCTCTACCCTCTTTTGGTTAAATGTCCTGATTAAGCATTTTCTATGTATTTTGTGTCTTAGGCAAAACATACAGTTTATATAAACATGATGTGCATTGTCTTTGCATTAGAAAGTAAAAGTGCTGGAAGAGATGCATAAGTTAAAAAAATGTACCCAGCAGATAACATGCCAGGTGAAATTAAGGTCTGATTAGCTTTGTCACTTGTTCCAGTGCCAAGACCTTGTTGAAATATTTAAACATACTCTCAATTCACAGAGCTTGTTCATAAACCAGCTGATAGATACTGTGCTCAGATACTGTGCCCTGGATTTCTCATGAGCATTTCAATCTATCATCTCAGCAGGCTTACATTCAAATGTTTGTCTGTAATTATAGTTTGTAAAAGTACCTAATTTGGGAGGAAAGCATTTCCTCATTCAAAGAAAAATTTGCTACAGGAATGCAATCTTGTTAAACATTTACAACCAGTCTGTAGATCTTGCTGTGCAAGGAAATCAATGCTGAACACTGAGGCTTAATGACAGTTTCAATAATAAGACATCACAAACTTTTGTAATACTAAAATAAAAAGTAGAGACAAATGTTTAGTGATGAGGTGTTTAAAACTCTTTCCATAGACTTGGGGAAACAGTGCAAACATACATCGGTTTTCAAAATACATGGCAGTAATCATTCCCTGTCCTGCAATTTTAGATTATTTTACATACTAATTCCCAGAACTGAACCCAACAACCATACACATGGAAAGATGCGTAATTGTCTTCAAATCACAAGCAGTTCTCATAATCCCATTCTTCCCGCTTTTAACCAATTTGGAACTAAATATTTATGATTACTTGAATCACATGCACAGGAAAAGTTTCTGAAAAACTGAAGAGATTGAAAGGGAACTGTTTTTCCCCCCCAGTCTGAAGCAGCAGAGCAAGGGCAAAGACAAAAATCATAGCTCCAAGAGACAAATTTGGGTCATTTTCAGATGAACAGCTCAAGTACATGGTGAAGAACTATGCACCAAGAAAGAACCAAAGAGCCAAGAGTTAGGAGTGGCTAGGAGTATAGACTTCTAATCTGACATTGTGGGTTCGATTCTGCGCTCCCCCACATGCAGCCAGCTGGGTGACCTTGGGCTCGCCACAGCACTAATAAAGCTGTTCTGACCGAGCAGTGATATCAGGGCTCTCTCAGCCTCACCCACCTCACAGGGTGTTTATTGTGAGAAGAGCAAAGGGAAGGCGACTGTAAGCCGCTTTGAGCATATAGGAACCAACTCTTCTTCTTCTATGTATGCAAACAAATGGTAGGGGGGGAGGAGTGGCGATCCTAGTCTGGGAAACCTATGCCTTCAGGGCTCTCCCAGTGCCATCAATCCCGGGAGTGGAATGTGTCAGCCTGACGTGGGAATCGGTTGAGAATGTGGCCATCTGGGTGGTGTACCAATCACCAACTACCCCACCCGATGCCCTGCCAAGTCTGCTGGAGGCGGTGAGACTGTTGATTCTGGGGAACTTCAATGTTCATGCATACTCGTTGGCCCCAGGACTTGGCCCGGACCTGGTGTTGGCCATGGTGACACTAGGGTTTTTGCAGTTTGTTGCCGGACCCACCCATCAGGCTGGCCACACTCTGGTCACACATTTTTGGTGCTGGTGTAGAGGTCGATCTGGTGGCTAACAACATTGTTCCATGGTCTAACCACCATACCTTGAAGGCTAGGCTATGGATGCTACCACCACCACCCCTATTCGAGTGACGGACGTATTTTATTCCACCCTTGGAGACTTATGGAATCTGACAGATTCCTAAATGCTCTATGGGACCCGATGCCTTCCGGTGACTCATTGGAGGCCTTGGTGGATGACTGGCATTCCCACATGTTGGCTGCCATTGACAAGATTGCTCCTAAGTGCCCTCTCCACCCTTGCCTCAAGCAGGCTCCATTGTTTACCACAGAGCTTCGGGAGAGGAAGAGGGAGCTTAGACGGCCAGAGCGAATGTGATGGAAGACTCGCGACGAAGCTGCAAAAACATCTCTTCATAAGCTTTTTGAGGGCTTATGAGATGGTGGTGAAAGCAGCAAAGTGTGACTACTTCGTGGAGGAAATTGCATCTGCAAGCTCTTGCCCAGCCTAATTATTTAGGGTAGTTCAGACTTACTGCCTTCGAGGGAGGGCGCCAATTAGAACTTGGCTGTGAGGCCTTTACGAGCTATTTTGCGGACAAGATCTTGTCGCTCTGCCACGACCTTACTGCCATGATTGATACAGACTGCAAACTAGAAGCTCTGTGGCTGTTGCGGGGGATTAGGTTTGATGGCTTCAGGTGGCTCTCTTTACCTGAAGTGGACAAATTGCTAGGGCAACCACTTGCTTTGTTGACCCTTATCCGTCTTGGTTGCTTAAAACGACTGGCAGATAGGAGTTCTCCTGAGGGATATTATCAATCTCTGCCTTTCATCAAGAGAATTCCCTCAGCCACTCCCTCAGGAGGCAGTGGTTTGCCCTTTGGACCCTACCAGTTATCACCTAGTTTTGCATCTTGCGTTTCTGGGCAAGGTGGTTGAGAGGGCCACTGTGGACCGGCTCCTAGCATTTTTGGAAGTAACTTGACCCATTCTGGCTTCTACCCTGGCCATGGGGTAGAGACCATGCTGGTCACTGGACCTAGGTGGGTTGGCTATTCTTGTATTATTAGATTTGTCAGCCACATTTGATGTGGTCGACCACGAGTTATTGGTCCACCACCTTGCTGACACTGGTATTTTAGACTGGCCCAATGGTTCCCTATGCAGGGAATGAGTTTGGTTGTTAAATATTACTGCCATCTGTAATATTGTAGAGTTTTATAGTTATATTTTAATGGGGTATTGTTTTATACTGTTGACATTATTATTTTATGGATTGGATCTGTATTTTACATACCTGTAAAGCCAGTTCAATGAGCCTCTTGTGGTGCAGGGTGATAAGGCAGTCGACATGCTGTCTGAAGCTCTGTCCATGAGGTTGGGAGTTCGATCCCAGCAGCCAACTCAGGGTTGACTCAGCCTTCCATCCTTCCGAGGTCAGTAAAATGAGTACCCAGCTTGCTGCTGGGGAGTAAACGGTAATGACTGGGGAAGGGAATGGCAAACCAACCCCATATTGAGTCTTCCATGAGAACGCTGGAGGGCGTCACCCCAGGGGCAGACATGACTCAGTGCTTGCACAGGGGATACCTTTACCTTTAAAGCCAGTTCACTGAGAGTGACGGTTAATATAAATCCATCCAAATAGTAAACAAATTGAGGCAAAAAAGACCTAAATCTATGAACTGACCAAAGTAAGTGCATTTTTATATATTACAGGCAGGAACAAAAATGTGGGTGGGAAGCTCTTGCCTGTATATGTAAATCTGTGCATTCCTCCTCACATATAAGCACCATGATCATATGAGTTCTCAGATATAAGGAAAATCCAGTACAAAACTTCTGAAGGTGGAATAAGCAATCATTTCTACTATGAGATATCATCAGCAATCAGACTTTGAGCCAACATTATTCACTAACTATTAAATCCACTAATGCTTCACAAGCCACAAGAAAATGCCTCTGTATTTTCTGAGAATGAGTTCACATTGTGCCTCTGGCATAATTTGGAGTTCCTCATCCATGGGGTGCTTCTTTTTTTATAAACATATAAACATAAAGTCCAAGAAAGCTGGATTGTCATTGACCTTAGAGTGAAAATATTCATGTTGGTGTATAATGCTATTTAAAAGAAGTGTACTGCACATATTTTATTTTTTGCATCTAACAATAGTGCCAGTTATGTAAGTGACAATTCAATGACGATGACAAGCAAAAGGAAGTAATTTGTCAAATTACTGGTTAGATCATTTAGTAGAAAGAACGTATATCTTAATACAATAAAATGGATCGTGTGCTGTTCTTCACAGTTCCAGCTTCTGATAAGAACAATCTCAGTAGCAGGCAAATGGTTGTCATTACTTCCACTAAAATCATGTGAGCATCGTCTGCCTAGCTGGGCTCATAGCAACCATCTGTGGCTGATTGCAGACTTCTGGCCTACTTTTCATGAAGCCTGGCCTACTTCTGACAATATTTATTTCTATCTGGTACCATCAGAGAGCAAGAGTTTAGTTTGACTGTAGCCTGGAGGTGCTGTGGTAGATATAAGACTGTTATATGAAGAGCTGATGAAAAATCCAGGACAATCTCCAGTCCAGTCACTTTCTTTCTTATAGGCTTCCCTAGGACATATTTCATGTTTTTCCGTCAAATGATGCACAAATAAAAGCAACAAAATAATATTAATAAAACCACAAAAACACAAGTTAAAAAATGCAGGCAAAAGCAAAATAAACTTAAATGCTTTCAGAGGTCTTTTGAGTATTTCCTCCCCAGAAGGCATATAAAGAAAGACAAACTCCCTTTCTGGAGAAGACAATCCCATAGTCTTGGGGTAACATCCAAGAACCCTGCAAGGCCCAGCCAAATGAGCATCTAGCGTAAAGTTCCTGCAACCATTCCTGCTCCCTGATGATCTTAGGCCCTTCATCCCATCATTCCATTCCCAGTCCCTGCTTCCTATTGCTACTTTCCCTTCTGTCCCTTTCCTTTCCTGCCACAGCCTTGCTACCATCTCCCGTGCTGCTTTGCTCAGCCACCCATGTTGCCTCCTCTCTGTTCTACTGCCTCACTTGTCTGCCTCTGTGCCTGGCTCACTAATAGCTGCTGCTGCCTTGTTCACCGACTTGGCAGCACCACCAGCACCACCTCCCCCTGTTTGATGGTGTTGCTAGACAACCTTCAAAGTCTCACAGGCCGAGATCTCATAAGATCTCACATTCCCCAAAAATGTTTGAATGTGGGTGACTTTTTAATGTCCCCTCCCAGGTCTGTGAAAGGTCCATTTTCTCTTTACATGGCCCTTTTGTGTTGATATTCTCATCTGCAGTTTGGCTCCCTTGTTCAAAATTAGATACAATGATAAAATCATTAGTGCTAAACCAAAACACAACCTTCAGCAAATTAAAAACAACAGATTTGATTAAGCTACTTAAACACCATTAAAAAATAGATAACTAACCCAACTCTTGTATATGATTTAAAAGGGTTACCAGGGAAATGGATAAAGGTACCAATGAGGTGACAGCATGAAGAAGACCATATCACTACTAGCAACCCAAATGATATTCAAAAGCCCAAGCCGGGGGGGGGTTAACATTTTGGGAGGCTGCTATGGGAGCAAGTACTTCTTAAAATATCCCAGTCATGGACTGTTTCCTAAACCAGCACTTTCAGATTGTTATAAAATGTGAACTACCATCCAGCAAAGCCATTATGCTGAGATACTTGAGTAGCACTGACTTGTAACTATGGACCAGTAGAAGCTACATAGCTCACTCTTCAATCATGGCGTGGGGGGGGGGCAACTTGCTACTGGGCTCTAAATGTTATTATATATCCCACAATATATCTCCCAAAATATATTTCCTGGAGAGCTTTAAGGGAAGGTGTATGTTTCACATGAATGTCAAGAGCAATCCATTTGACATTTTTCTAACTCTAGTCAAGAGCACTTTCCACTGACATTTCTGTGGCCTACCTTTAAGATCAATGTTTTCTACGGCATAAGTTCTTGTGAATCAAAACTCACTTTGTCTGATAGTATCATACTTGCTGCTTAAATTTATTTAGTTAGTATATTTTTATCCTACTTTTCTCCTCAGTGGGAAGTCAAAGCGGTTTACAATACAAATTTCAGTAAAATATAAGAAACAAAAAAACTAACAGGTACCCAAAGAGAAACCCAATAACCTTTAAGAACTGCGACAAACTGGTAAAAAGGTATTTAGAGAACTCAACGAGCCCCCTTGACCTTTAATAGAACCAAAATTATTTGTATTCTAGCGTTGTTTAAAATAGTATGTAAGGTGAGGCATGTGGTTCATTAGTGTCTTACAGATAAGTGTGTAGATACCTTTTAAAAGCCCTTTGCAGGGTTCAAAAAATGAAAGTCCTGCAAAATATCCTCTTTATATATACCTGTACCATTTCTATAATTGTGGCTTCATTTTTTTTCATCCAATGCAATCACAATGACTACTATGGTCTGCTTCCCTAGTATTTGGTTTTGCCTCACAATCCCCACATATAGGATGGGGGAGAGAATCCTCTGAACCAATTCTAAGAGAATGGTAAAAGCCAATTTTCAAAGTGGACATTAGGAGCCAATTTGACTTGCTTTTTATTCTTACAGCAAGAACAGAGTTATGGAATAAATAGGTTTGAGGTCTATGGCTTGTTAAACATATTTAATCCTATTTTAAGCCATAGATGTCAATACATCTCTGGAAGAACATGATTTTTCTCTGTGTCATGGACAGTTCTTTCATTTTTACTACTGGTTATGCTGCTAACTGTTCCAACAACCATCTGTGGTAGCAGTATACACACACGCACACAGCATCTGTTCCAACTTGAACTATGTTAGCACCAGTGGGATTGGATGGCCCCTGAATGACAATTTGACAAGTTGTGGCTTTGCCTAGATGTTACCTATAAAGGTACATTGTTGTTTTAAGGATTTACAAGAAATAGTTCTTACAAACATACCCTAGTTTCACCTCACCTGCTTTCTTCACTGCCAAATCATTTGTGTCCCTTCACTTGTTCCCCATCTTTTTAAAGCAATCTTTGCTTGTGGCCAGCACTATACCCTACAGTAGCGATCCCCAACCTGTGGGCTGCGGACCACATGTGGTCCGTCAACTAATTGGAGGTGGGCCGCGAAGTACGCCTTCTCTCCCCCCCCCCTGCCCTTTACAACACACTTCAGTTGTCATTGTCTCCCATTATTCCCAGATGGGACTATCTCGTTGCAGAGAAACAAGCTCAGGGTGCCCATTGATTTGTCATTGTCATGAATTAAAATGTCCATGAAAATAAAATGTTCCTTATGTTCATTGTTGTGGCGTGTCTGTATCTTATTTTGAAGGGATGTTTAAACATTACCATAGCGATCAGAGAGCGTTAGGGCAGTAGTTGAGAGTAGAGGAGTAAACTACTCCCCCACCGGGCCTCAGTAAAATTGTCAAGCATTGAGTGGTCCCCAGTGATAAAAAGGTTGGGGACCACTGCCCTACAGCATTGAATTCCTGGATACTTGGTGGGGCGGGGGGAGTGCCTTTGGAAAGGCATTATAATATTAGCTGCTAAAGTTTCAGTCCCTTCCTTCACAGTGTCCATTCCCCAGTTTTATCACACATGGACAACTTTGCAACACTTATTTTATTTTTTGGTGCCACAGCTATTCCTCCTGATGAGCCAAATTATTTGTCCCTGGACGTGTGAATTGTTTTTTTTTGGGGGGGGGGGAGGGTTTGCTTGTTTTGTTGCATCTCTGTTATGAGAGCAAATGTGGGAGGGGAGAGTTCTCTCAGGAGTTCATTGCTGCTGTGTTTCCCACCTGAGGCTACTCTAATCCTTTTATGCTGAATGACATTGGTATCATATTCACAAGGGGTTATACAAAAGGAGCAGTGGGAACTAATGAATTTAAAAATCCAAGTTCCTTTTTCATGCAAATATGCTTAGCAATAAAGAATGTGAAGACAGGAATGTAATATAACCATCAAACCCTGCATATACATTTTCAATTACAGATTTAGCTGTTCTCCAACAATTCAAGGACAAATCTTTCTATGCTCTTGAATGAATTGTCTTTCTAATACCTTTGTGGTGCATTCACGTTGGGTTTGGTTCATCTTCAAGTTACTCAAATATACATCAAGGCTGAAAGATAAAATTATTTATTGAAACACTAAAAACTGATATAAATAATGTTAATACTATAATTCTCCAAACAGGAGGAGAAATTATAATATATATAAAACAGACAAGTGCTAGTTTTGCTAATTCTAATTCTAATATACCAGGTGTTTTTTAAGTAAAAAGAGAGGCCATAACAATTATGCAGATTTATGCTTAGTCCAATTAAAGTTCATTTCCTGAAGGATTACTACTGTATTGGCTTCAGTGGTACATTATTAATTGTACAGTAAAATAACCTTAAAGGTAATTAAGCTTAGCTTTGGATCATATCTCCTTTGAGAACTGCAGGAGCAGAACAGGTATGATCAGAAATGAATTTTACCTGTTTAATTGGCAAACTTAGGGAGCGTTAGATGTCTGCCAGAGCAGATTCAAACAATGGAAGGTAATATATTATATGAAAGCAATCATATTGGCCTAGAGGGCAAACGTTACAGGCTCAACATTGAGCATCCAGTTATACGTGCTATACAGCATAATTCCTGGGATCTTAACTAAGGTTTATAATTATGGGTTAGGATATTTCTGGAGATTTGGGGACAATGCCATGGGAAGATGGTGTCTGGGGAGAGAGCTCAGCGGAGATGTGATGTCATACAGTCTATCCCCTGAAGTTGCCATTTCCTTCAAGGGAACTAATCTCTGGAATCTGGAAGCCAGCTGTAATTCTAGGGAAACTCCAAGCCCTACCTGGAGGTTGGTAACCCTGCTCTTAACAGAGTCAGCAACATCAGCTGGACACCATAAAATATGAGAAGTCCTTCATGGTTTCAGCCTCTTCAACCAGTGTGATCTTCGTCTTGTCAAGATCCAGTTTCCACATTCTTTTTTAGCTACCCAAATAAAGTGCATCACACAATAGCTCTGCCAAGAAAATAGTTCCATATGATTAAAAAAAGACCAACACATACACTGAAGCAAAGGCAAGCAAATAGAAGCAAGGGCAATCAAAATAGACCATCTGACAAAAAATGTTTCTTCCATCTGCTTCACTGGATTTCACCAAAGACATTTTCAGTTCTGCTCTTTAGTCAACCTGCCTTTCAGTGTGCTTGTGTTGTTACCTTTTAGAGATAGTAGTAATAGTGACTTTTTTTTTATTTTTATAAATCCTTTAACTTGGAAGTTAGGATGACAATATTTTAAATAAGAAATATATTTATTTATGGGAGAATAAATAAAACAACCAGTAGTTGAGCTGTTTTACAGGATTATCATCAATAAATCAGAAATAAAACTAACACTGTCTGAAATTAAATGATTACTAACCATGCAAGAAAAAAAAGAGCTACTGTCCAGTTTATATAATACAATTTATTTTGGCTCATTTGGATGGTCTTCTTATGAAAAGCTGGCAGTGAATGGTGTGAAATAAATTTTCTCTGATTTTTACAGAATTATTAAAATGTACATTAACAGAATTTCTGTATTTATTGGCTGCTTTGGAGAGTTATTTATGATCACAGCTCCTTCCCGTACTTAAAAGCACAGAGCTGTCATTGTAAAAAGCGTTCCAAATGCCATGTGCCTCTAGGCCAGATAAATCCCTCAAATTTCCAAAGAGCACATTTGAAACGGAGACAAATCATGTTCAGGCGAAGGCAAGACTTCCTGTCTGGTGGGTCTAACACCCCACATTCTAACATGTGCTGATAATATTGAAGTGCACTAGTGAATTTCAACATTACAAATCCCCAGCATTGGCAAAAGCCAATAATGGATTAGAGCCGCAAAGCAGTATAGCATTCCATCTTGTATACTCAATCTGAGGATCGTTGTAAAATTAGTTCTTTGTGTCTTGTGAAGAAGCAGTCACCTGGGTTGCCCAATTGGATAATATTTCCAGTAAGTCGGGTATGACAGATCAGTAACATCTAGAATTTCTATCTAAGTGCTAACCTGCAGGGCATAACCTTCAGGGCACACAAAACTTCCTTTCCATTTGAAGTTTTAGGAGGCAGGTTCAAAAGGAGAGACTTAGCCTGAGGAGCAGAAGTCAGACTGTGGAATTTTGTGCAGGAACTGGAAAAACGAGTGACCCTTAATTTTAATGCTGTGTTTATTTTCATACTGCCTGAAGCCTTATGTATGAATCATATCAGACAGCACCACTGTAGCCAGAAACAATCTTAAAATACTACAATACAAAAATTAAGCTCCTGAAACAAAAACAGGAGCCTGGTGATATGAATGCCTGGTTGCACTGTGGTAGGAAAGGGGAACTTTATATGAAGCATTTGAATAAATGGTTCTTCTACAAAGAATTTTTCTCAGTGTCAGAGAAATCCCATGGTTTCTGGACAATGTGCAATTAAGTGACCAAGCTGGCATGATGATTGGTGTTCAACACCCTGATCAATAATTCACTGGCATTGCAAATTGTATGATTGTGATGTGATGGCTTTTGTGTATCATCTACTTAGGACCTATGATAACAACAACTGGTAGAACAATTGCCTGTGGAAAGGGAACTGGGGTGATTTGTCAGAGACATTTCTCTGATTGATTCACAGAATTATGGTTCATTCTACAAGATCAGCAATTGAAGCAGGACTCACAAACACAAACACAGTGTTTTTTTCCCTTCAGGATTAGCAAAGCCTGCCTGTGTGCTTGCTTTGCTACCCTGTCGTGTGTGCTTAACTGTACCTGCATGAAAGAACAGATTGTTGCAAAGACACTGAGACATTCAAAGGTTTTCCTTATGCTTCCAGCCTTTTGAATACGAGGAATGAACTTGCTGGCTACTTACAATGCCAGCTATGACAAAAAAAATCACACTCTGTTGTACAGCCAACAGTGGGGGGAATGGCCCTTTGCAAACCTTTTTGTTCTCTGCCTGCATTGGAAGACCGGGGGCGGACATAGTGGCTTAGAATGTGACCTGGGAAGTGAGTGGTTTAACTCTCAGCCATAAATTGGTTGTATGCTCTTATATCAGGGCTCTCTCAGCCTCACAGGGTGTCTGTTGTGGGGAGAGGAAAGGGAAGGCAACTGTAAGCCGCTTTGAGAATCCTCCGGGTAGAGAAAAGCGGCATATAAGAGCCAACTCTTCTTCTTCTTCTACATAGTACTGTTATTACTATTACTATCATCATCATCATCATTATACCAAGCATCAGAAAATCCTCCAGGTCATTTTTGAACACCTTGGACAAACTACGAACTGTAGCCACATCCAGCTTATGGGAGTTTCTCACCTGGTCTTATTACTGCGCATTAGTGTGTTGGGGCGACTGACTCAACAGACCACATCATTGCCTGCAGTTCACTGTCTGCAGATAAGTTCAAGGCTGAACGGTCATTAGGGAAAGAGTCATGTCTAGTACTCTATCTACAATGGACAGCAGACTCCTGAAGGTACCTAACATGGCTGCTCACCTGATTGTCAATACAAGTGAGCTAGAAGTAGCATGGAACTGCCAGTCCTGGAAGCTGGTAGTGAGAGAAGACCCAGATGAATCACACAGGCCAAATCATTTAACCAGCTCTTTCTTGTGATTACTTTGTGTATAAGAAAAAGATAAGTATTCTTTGCTCACCTTCCCCAATTTTGCTTTTAACTGAATTGCAGCTTGATGGAGGAGCCATGTTAGTGTAGTAGTTAAGAGCAGAAGCTTTCAATCTGGTGATCCAGGTTTGATTCCATGTCCACATGCAGCCTGCTGGGTGACCTTGGGCTCACCACAACACTGATAAGGCAGTTCTGACTGAGCAGTAATATCAGGGCTCTCTCAGCCTCACCCACCCCACAGGCTGTCTGTTGTGGGGAGAGGAAAGGGAAGGTGATTGTAAGCTGCTTTGAGATTCCTGGTAGAGAAAAGTGGCATATAAGAACCAATTCTTCTTCTATATTTTTATTGGTGTGCACCGCCCTGACCCTTTACCAAGTGGCATCTCTTGTCAATGTTTTCTATGCCTCACCATTTCCTGCCCTCCCAGGATTGTCAGTCTTAAGTGTGGCAACACTCACAGGGACCATAGAAAATCACTGGCTTGAGCAGCACTAATTGGCTCTCAGATAGTTTCTACCTTTTAGTTTATCATAGGGATGTGAAACTGTTTGAATGACAATTCTCTAATGATGCATTCTGTAAAATGTAAAATCCTTGTCTAGTGTAATAGAGGCTGGATCAGCACAGGATGTCATTGTTCTGTTTTTCTCATTCTTTAAAAGAAAGGCAACTGTCTGTGCCCATATGACTCAGGAATGCTGAAGACTTTTTTCTTAGAAACTATCCAAAATGGTGAATTTTTTGCTTAAGCCTGGAAATGTCACAAATATATTTTATCAGGCTATTTCTCCTGGGTGGTACCCCAATTTTCTGTGTGTGTCTGTGTGAATGTTACTACCCCAGGCATTCTTTGCTTAGGCTGAACAGTGAATATAAGCAAGAAATGCTTCTTGGCGTCTTGACCATGCTTATCTCTTTTCCCTTCTTGTCATAATCTGCCGTCCATAATGTCTTGTTCTACTTCTAATAATTTCTATGAGGAATTAGGGCTGTCCCTGACATTGTATTTTAGTATTAGCCAAAATGTGCAAAGGTACATTATTATATTTATTTTATTTTCTACTTCACTACTCAACATTAGAAATATGTCACATGGTATCTTTGCATAGATAGCATTTTTAAAAGAAAACAAATATTCCCAAATGTCCACCAGAGAAGCAAGCACATACCTACAGGAAATGCCCAAGAAACAGAGTCAAGAAGAAAGCGCAGGGACACTGCTAAACATCTTTAGTATGTAAAATGTTTAAAATCTCCAGCTGCTGGGGTCCAGACATTTTAATATTTTCTGAATGATAATAAATCTTACTTGTTAAACACTTCCAGCTCTCTGTTGACGGAAGAACTGAAACAAACAGTGATTTTTCTACAAGTTCTTTGACTTCTTGACCTCCGCATATTTCTGGCTTTTAGACACAAACCTAAAACAATTCTGTCTTCCTCCAAGGTCCAACCAGGCACAAATTTCCGGTTACCTCACTGACCATCACTTGCTGGTAGGTTATACAAGGCTGCCCAATAATGAAACTTGTGCCTCACAGAGCTTGATAGTTCTTATGAAGCTGCATAAAGTATCAAAGAGACTTCAGGATGCAGATGGAGTGAAATTCTGGGCTGCTGATCAAACAGCTAACATGGTTATTGGTTAATTTTGGATGTGCAGCTTTTTAAGGAACACTCAGTGCATTTGTGGCTTTATAGTGGTAGAACAAGTAGCAGAGCATTAAGGGGCGCATAATCAAGCAAATTCTTAAATGTCACTGGCCACTGCTTGTTGCTTCCTGTTAATTAAATCAAAGGTTTTTAAAGTGTCCTTCAAAATCAAGCCTCAAAAGTAAAATTTTAGTATACTTGAAATCAAAAACTGAATTCTGAAATTCTGGTGTATTGTGTTCTGCTTTGAAATCATATATCAGCTTTAAAAGCTAGTTCTTACTTTCAAAGTAGGGTCAGGACTAACTCTATTAGGGATGGCAGCTCCAGGTGGAACATAAGAGATGGAATTACAGCTCATCTCCAGGCTACAGAGATGTTCCCTTGAGGAAAGTGGATGATTTAGAGAGTGGACTCTATGGCATTGTACCGGCGGTGGACAGCATTATTAAAAATATGGTTCCAAGGATTGATGTAATAGTAACGTCAGGGAAAGGTTAAAAAACTTCACTAGGGAGAGACAGCCAGAGCAACAGGCTACTCTGAGCACTCTGACTGGCCAGCAGCAGCTGAGAGGGAGCTGATATTCTAGCTGTATACTGGAGAAATTTCTGTTTAAGTCTGATGCTGATGCTGGCTAGAGTGTAGTCTGACAGATCCTTAGGTGCTTCCAGTTGAATCCCTTTGTTTCCAGTTGGATTGGTGTGTGTGTGGGGGGGGGGGCTAGTTAAAGTTTTTAGGAAGTTGGCTACATTGCCAAATAAGGCTAATGATTAGGACTCAAGAGGCAGCATAGACATGCTGTAAATAAATAAATAATAGCAATCTAGTAAAGCAAAGTCCTGCATTGTTCTTCATATGAACAATGCACCTTTTTTGAAGGTCTTGGCTTATCAAGCCCTTCTGTGCTGAATACCCTTATATTGAGTTGCTGCCAAACTGTCCAGATGTGCAGTTGCAAGAGTCAGCTGCTGAACTGGACTGAACAGTGGAAAATATAAGAAATGGCTGTTCTCAAGGCCATGCCTTTTCCTGGAGACTACTAAAGCCTTGTATACAAACCAGCAATTCAGGTAAGATGTGGAAGCTTGTGCTGAATCATATTTGAAAGGCTGACAAAGTTAAACTTCTGGAAGATTGCCAGTCGCTTGGTCACGGGGGAATCATGAGAAAGAGGCAGCGTTTTACTCACATAGACCGTTTATGCACTGGGAACTTCACTGCCCCAGCTCCTGTGCAGGAGCACAAATCGGGGGTGGATGAGGCACACCAGGCCAAATGCTCCCCCATGTGGATGCAGGAAGAAGTGGGGCAAGCTGCCATGAGTAAAACTCCAGCCTGCAGCCCGGCATGAAATCTCCAGTGCATAAACGGTCTGATGTGGGCTTAAGTACTGGAAAAAAGGAGCATGTATAGCTCACCATATTGTAACATCAGCACCTGTCTGGGATCATAGGATAATTTGTAATGCTGGAGAAGCACCACTGGTTCCAGTTTCATGATATATGGACATGATCAATAAAAAAACAATTCTGTTATAGGTGGCTGTTGAATTTTCTCATCTTCAAATCTATCTATAAAATGCACTCTCAATGAATTCCCCTACTGATAATCAGAATCAAGAAATGTGGCATCAGCTCCACCTTGGTGTCCCTAATTTGTTTCACAACACAGAAGCAATTGTTGGGTAAGGATAGTTATGTCCTATGTGCATTCATACACATGTGTTTGATAAAATCTTTTGAATTGGGTGTTTAAAAAACACAACAGCTTTTTCTGAATATGTTCAACATTTTCAACGTATTCTCCAGGAAACTACAAAGTTCACAATGACCAATAAAGCCACATTTTATCCTTTGAAATCATCCTCAGTTTTTCTTTTGCTTCTTAATGTCAAGCATCTGAAGGATGTCTGAGGGAGGCGGTGGGAGGCAGTGCGGGATTGTGGCAGTGGCTGTGCCATAGGACTGCCAAGAGCTGAACATGACTGAATGGCTGACAGCAACAAAATCAAACATCTAGGGTTGCCAACATCCAGGTGGCATTTGGAGATCTCCTGAAATTACAAGGAGGATAGTTATTTTGGAGGACCCCATGCATTGTACCACATTGTACCACATTGTACCACACTAAGGTTACTCCCTTCCTCAAACCCTCCCCTCCCCAAGTCCTTCCCCCAGATTTCCATGAATTTTCCAACTTGAAATTGGCAACCGTAGTAACATTTCTTCATAATTTACAAGCCATACAGTAGGGCTACTTCCAGAGGACCAAGAGTTCTGATAACACAAGCAGTAGTCATAAGAAAGATATGCCAACCATAGTGCTAATGACTCCAATAATACTTATTTACTTAATTCACCTATACAATGCCTTTCTCTCTATTGGAAACCCAGAGCAGCTTACATCATACCTTTCTATTCCATGTTATTTTCACAACAACCCCAAGAGGTAGATTTGCCTGAAAAGTGTGTGACTGGCCTAAGATCACCCAGCAAGCTTCCTCAGCAGAGGGAGAATTTGAACCTAGGTCTTTCAGATACTAATCTGACACTCTAAGCAACATCAAAATGTCTTTCAATTTATGCTTCCCTATTTTTCTGATTAATTGCAGACATGACCTACAGAAAGCAGAAGACATATACATTTAATTTTGAGTCTGGTGCTGAATCTGCACTGAGCTTTTATTCCAATCCCAGGTCAATTCAGTCTTTGCCGTCTATACTGAATGCAATTTCCATTTTGATTTTTGGTGATTTAAATTTTTTATCTGCGATATCTTGGAGTGGATATAACCCTCAATATTTGAAAAATCAGCATGAGTAAAGGTGCAACTCTCTGCTTGTCCCAAACTAACTTGCTGCCTCAAGCCTCCAACACTGTAGAAAAGCCCTGATTGGCCAGGACATCAGTTCAAAGGCTTCCTCATTCCCAGGTTGCAAGGCTTCCCTTAAAGGGGAAGCCCTAACTTGTCTTGGCAGAGAGTTTTGGATTTATTCCCCCCCTCTGCTATCTACAATCCTCTCCCCCCTCCCCCCCAAGAATAGAAAGAAAGAGGCTTCTGCTGTACTTGGCTCCCCCCCCCCCCCCACTTTGAGCTTCTCTAATCACATGCAGAACACTTTCTGTTTCAGTGGGGAGGGGAATAGAGGGAGACCCGAGTTCAAATCGATCTGAATTCAGCAAGATCCACAATGGAATAAACAAAGTAAGTGCAGAATCAGCCCAGGTCAGGTTCACCTGACACAGAATAGAGATTTGGTCAATAAGATTTATTAAATAAAGCATACGCTTTCCATAAATCAGCTCTGTGGCCCGTGCCAGGAAAGCTGGACAGTTGGCAAGGAGGCAAACACAGCAGGCCAGGGACTAGCAGAAATGCAGCTGGTACCTCTGATGACATAGTTCCCTTCCAACCACTTTTGATTTGCTCCAGTGCAGAACCAACCTACAAATGGCCAACAGTAAAGAAAATCCATGTGAACAAACCCTTAATAGATGGCAAATCCATAAGCACCCAGAAAGAATTAATTAGGAGTGTGGCAGATCTATTGCTTATTAGTGCATATGTGTTGAGTGAATTATTTCACTGACTTATTCCTAAGAACATAGGGCAAGCGCAGCCATGCTGGATTGGGCTCACAGTCCATCTAAAGCAGCACCAGTACTGGCTAGTCCAGTGCCACAGGCTAGGAGTCCACAAGCTAGGAGAGCAGACAGCTCCTCATCTGCTGATTGTTTCCTAGCATCTGACAATTTCCAGACTCAACTGTCCTCACTGAACTAGTGTGGCTAATACTAATACAATCTGCAGCCAGTGTTTGAAATGTTGGGTTTTACCCTTCAGTGCATCATTTCTTAAGTGCCATTTCAAAAGCATATGAAGTGAGAAGTCACTGCAGATCTGTTTGCCTCTTGATTAAAAAAAAAAAAAACACACAAGCCTTTTGATGTAAAATGCCAAAGTAACATTTGTTTGTTTATAATTTCTGGTCTGCCCCTCTCCTCAAGTGAGCTCAAGGTGGATTGCAATCGACATATGCATTAAGACTATTTCAATCAAGTACATAATAAAACATGTTGAAATGTTTCACTGTTTCTGCTGTCCCCGTTGTCTCCTCATTCTGTTCCACATCATGGTGGGATGAGTAGTCTAGCAAACGTAATGTGTGTCATGAACAGCTGCATCTCTCCAAAATTAGACAAATCAATTGGTACTTGAAAGGCCTTTATTCCAGCATAATAGTAATATGTCTTTGCAGTCAAATATATTGCTTCTTTACTAATATTTGATTCCCTTTTTCATGCAGCGCAGCAAGTTGAGAAATTCATTCTTAACTTCCTAATGCCTTTAGATCTCCCTCTAATGGCAATGAAGGAGTACTACAAAGACAGAAAGCTGACCCTGTTGTCTCTGCCGTGTATGCCGTTGTGTGAGCATACACATGAGCCTTGATTTGCTCATGAGAACTCATTGTTTCCCTTTAGGACTGGGTTCTATATCTACTGGGTCTCCACATCTAGCTTTCAATGTAGCAAGTGATCTCCCTTGCGGGACTAGGGACCTTGTATATTTTGCAGCAATTTAATAAAGGTAAAGGTATCCCCTGTGCAAGCACCGAGTCATGTCTGACCCTTGGGGTGACGCCCTCCAGCGTTTTCATGGCAGACTCAATACGGGGTGGTTTGCCAGTGCCTTCCCCAGTCATTACCGTTTACCCCCCAGCAAGCTGGGTACTCATTTTACCGACCTCGGAAGGATGGAAGGCTGAGTCAACCTTGAGCCGGCTGCTGGGATAGAACTCCCAGCCTCATGGGCAAAGCTTTCAGACGGCTGCCTTACCACTCTGCGCCACAAGAGGCTCTTTAATTTAAGCAATTTAATAGGTATCCTCTAATGTTGTCCGGATGAAAACATAAAAATGCTTATAGCATTCTGATTTTCTTTCCAAGAATCAATTCATGATCCCCATTCCTCCAGAGTTTGACATTGTGGAAGTCCTGCTGTATTAGTTTATTATGCATCACCCTGTCTTCCATTCATTTAAGAGCCAAGAGGGAGGGAAAAGATATTCTATAACATCATAATCGCCTTACAATATGTTATCAAATGTTCAAATATATTTCAGCAGCTGTCATGTGCAAAATGCCCAGTTGTACACTGCATTGTGCTTTAATATTCATGCAGATGTGCACCAGAAAAAGACATGTGCATTCTTTGACTCAGTGATTTAAAGAGATCCAGGGAAGGGCTGAAATTTCAATAAAGCATTCCCAAAATAGGAGCAATCATTTTTAGGAAATGTCTATATAACAATTGGAATGTATTTTTTAGAAGTCCAGCCATCTTTCTTGGAAGAGACTGAGTATAGATAGTATGTCAGATATAAGTAGTCATTGTTGTCAACATGTGTAAAAGCAACTTTGGATGCAAGTCAGACTGTTTCATCTGCAGATCACTTAAATCCCTTTGTTATAAATCTACATGGCTGATGTTTATTATCATGGAATTAATGATGGCCCTCAATTCTCCACTAAATAGATTTCCACTATCAATATGAAGGTGTCTTAGGAAGAAAATACACTTGCTTTCATCAGAATCCCCTTCCAAACTGGCATTAAGGAGTGCCAATTGGGAGAAAGAATGCCTCTTGTGCAGATGAGCTCTCTTTGTCAAAAGCTAGCAGAGATCTTTTGGTCATTTGTTCTGTACTCACAGATCTTATGTTCCTTACCAATGTGCTGCTTGGAGAGCTTAGCCTTTTAGTTTTGCAAATGGGTCAAAACTCTCACTATTGGAGGACAGACAGGGGGCAAAAGGGCAAGGTCTCAGCAAACTGCTGTCAGCAATTGCCCATTTGCCCATTATTCTCTTAATGTGGACATATGTGTTGTATGCCAAAAGTTTCCCATGCAATTCAATCACAAGTGAACACAAACAAATCCAAATAGCTGTTTTTTTCTGTTAGCCATTTTCATTATGCTGTATGTTAATTTACTCTCACACTCTACCTATAAGTTTGAACTGATTACTTCCATTCCGTGACTTTGTATCTGAGGAAGTGTGTATCCTATGATGCCCATCCACCCCGCATCTCGTGGGAGAATCGTGGGTTCAGAAGAAATGTCCGGCATCCCGGGACTTTTTTAAAAAGTCCCATCTGGCCTGGATGCCACGAGCAGCCTCACAGCCCGGCTTTGGATGGCGGCAGCAAGCAGGACCCGCAGGTGCTTTTCCCACTGTGGAGCAAAAACAATTAGTGGCTGCGATTTAACATGGCCACCGTTGATGAAGCGGCAGCGGGGCTGATGAGAGCAATGGCGGCTCGGCTGGGGCGCTCCACTGCGGCCGGCCGTCCCTCTGAGGGGGTGGGGCGCCAGCCTATATAAGGCTCTGCGCATCGCTCTCTTGGCTCTCCGCACCATTTGCCTTGCGGCCTGCTAGTTAACAGCACCCCAGGTAAGGTGAGCCACAAGCAGGAGCTGCCACCGCTCCTGCCACCACCACCGTCACCAAGAAGGGGCCACTTCCCCCCCCACTGCTGCCACCGAGCAATAGCCGCCGCCCCCTGCCGTCACCACCACTGAGCAGGAGCCTCCCCACCCCACCCCCCACCACCCTCGGTGTCCCGCTTTAGCTCCCCAACAATCTGATCACTTTAGTGTATCCACACAAAAGCTTGTACCTTGAATAAAACTTCGTTGGTCTTCAATTTGCCACTGGACTCTAAATTTGTTAAGCATCACAACTCTCACAGGAAGGTGCAAACTTTGAGGTGCAAACAATTCAAAATTGCCTTGTTTCAGGAGTTCCTTCTTAACGTATTAGGCAAGCTTTTTATTTTAACAGGGACTGCTGTGGAAGCTTAAGAGCATAATGAGCAATGACCAGTCTGCAGCCCAGCTGACCTAGCTCTTGATATTCTTTCTTATTTTACTGTCCATTGTTTTCTTCTGCTTAACTGTACTGCATGCCATCAAAACTTCACAGGCAGGGGGGAGTGCTTTTTTGTTGCTTTTTCCCCTATTACAAATTAGCACTTAATGTTGCTATTTTGCGTTGCTCATTTTCATTTTCTTTATGAACTTACTGACTTTTATTTGACTTGTATGTCTATTACCTTAAACAAAATAGATGCGTCTCCCTTTATCCCAGTATGATGGAGCCACAGTGCCTACTCTTCCCTACCATTTTGACTAGTCATGAAAAAGTGTTGCTCTTATAGTTCTATAAATGTCCTATGTATTTCTCTCTGAAAGGCTGTTTATATATGTGATAAATTTATGCTGTCAGAAGCTGGAATACATATATTTTGCCTCCATCTCTTAAAAGGAATTTGCTAATTAATAGCATGATTGGAGATATCAAAGAACTTTGGAGTTAAATATTAATGAGCAGAGAGCCTCCTTCCTTGTTTGCAGTGATCTCTCTGAAGCAAAACCAGCTCTTGTTTATTCAAGCATACTTTTATAAGACTCCAAGGCAAAGTTGACTTGAGGGTTCTTCTAAATGTCTTGAGATGTATTCATTTCCAAGTTGCTTTAATGCCAAGGGCAGACACTTGGGTATTGGCAAATAAGAGGGTAGAGTGGATGGCACATTGCCAGTTCATACAGTTTTCTAAGGAAGTTTGATTTCCCCTTTGGGCTATCACATACAATGAGGTAAATGAAGACTAAATCTGGACTCTGTCATCTTTAAGATGTCTGATCCCAGTATTTTTCCAGTCCAATAGTTTAATTAGAATAATTTATTGCTTGGAATTTCATTATATGAATAAAGCTTGTTTTTTAATTCAGTCATGTACAAATCATATTGTAAAATACTCTCTGGAAACAGGCCACATTTCTCTCACTGCCAGGCTCAGATATCACCTGACATTTAGATATAAAAGATAGTGAAAAGAGCTTGTTAATGATACGCAATCTTCATAACAGCAAGTGAACACAAAATAGACAGAACATGACTAAAATACTGAGCTATTGCGGTATTCTAGTCTAGCAGTTGGCAACTGTGTGTAGAGTTGTTTTCAGTTATTCCAATTTGTTGACCTTCTTTTGGCTGTATTTTCAAGGGCTGGCATAATGTTGGCAAGTGCATGTGGAAAAGAAAGTATTGTCCATAGCTTGAATATTTAGTTTGCCCTAGTTACATTTCCAGTTTCACCTGTATTTCAAATACCATAAGTGTACATTCAACAATGTTCGTGCTAGAGCACCATAACTACTTACTAGCCTATTAGTGGTTATTCTTTATGTTTGGATTAGCAACGTTTCTATTTTGATAGTTTTGATAGCTCCACATTGTTTATCTGCAAGATGCTCAATGTAGTAGTAGATTTTACATAAAAACATATTTTACCTCCTTTCCAGTTCTGTAACATTGCTCTCTTCCACATTCTCTTGCAAAATAGTCACTTTCTTTAATTTATAATACATATTGTTACAGACTGTGATATTAGCAAAATCAACCAAAAAAGTCAAAAAGTGCTTACAAGGTATTTCTTTTCCCTGCCTGCCTTGAGAATTATACTGGGGGGGGGGGCAGGAAAAGTTTTGAAATATATTAGCTACAAAGATGTGGAGAAATAAAGTATGCGAATAAAGCATTCTCACCCTGATTTGCTCATTAGTTAAACACTCAAGCAAAGCCCATAAAATTAATTTTAATTCCCCTCCCATTATTCCAAATTAGATGAACTAAAGTAAAATTAATGTGCTCATTTAGCATATTCAGCAGGATTTGCCCTTGGTTCAATTAGAGTTAAAAGGGGCAAGTGACAACATATAATTTCTTTGATCACGTTAACTTCTTATTCGGCCTACAAAGCACCTTTGAGTATGTGTTCTTCACCTGACCAACATAGCTACACTCCCCCTCCTCCAGGCACTAGGAATATGAATAAGAAAGTGCTGGTAGGATGAGACCCTCATTGTAAGGATTGTAAGGATGAGACCCTCATCCACCATTTAAGTTTTAAAAATATTCTGTGATTCTTATTTTAACTGGTTTTCCACTCTGTAAACTACCACAATAGTTTTAAAGACACATGTAGGAGACCTTTCACAATTGGTCCAGATTGCTTTACAGCAGCGGTCCCCAACCTTTTCATCACCGGGGGCCAGTCAATGCTTGACACTTTTACTGAGGCCCGGGGGGTGGTGTAGTCTTTCGCTGAGGAACATCGCTGCTGCCTGAGCCCCTGTTCCACTTGCTTTCCCGCCGGCAATCCTGACTTCCTGCCACCTGCTGGGGGGCTCTGCCAGCAGCTGCTGTACAGTGCCACGCCAAGGGGGAGCCTCAGACATGGTGGCCACTGAAGAGCACCAAATATGAGCTGGCGGCGGAGTTCAGGGCAGCCCCCGAGGCAGCAGCCAGGGAGGAGGACAAGGAGGAGCCGCGGCCCAGTACCGACTGATCTACGGCCCGGTACCAGTCTCAGGACCGAAGGTTGGGGACCACTGCTTTACAGCACAAAATATGTAAAGAAAGTACTTTTAGCTGTTCTTTAAGTCAGTGTAATTTTTCCTTAGCTAAATAAACAGATATGACTGTAATCTTTAATAAAAATCTATAGACATCAGAATGTACAGTTTCTTCAATGGTGCACCATGCAATCTTTATACCTTCTAAATCCATTGAAGTCAGCAGGTTTAGAATAGTGTAACACTGTTCAGAATTGCACTATTAGAAATGTATATCTGTGCTTAGGACGGCACTGTTAATATTGCAGTAGGAGGGAACTGGCAGATATTGTCTTTCACCTCCACCTCCTCCACTCTGCAATATGGAGAATATTGGCAATTCTTAGGTCCATTCCACACAACTTTAATATAGCACGTATTACGTTTTATTTTCTCCACTAAAACTACATTCCGCATGACGTCGTGAGCAATCTGCAACACTCCTGTAACACTAGCGCCAAAATCGCTTCGTTATAGCGATTTCCGGGGAATCCAGAAAAGTGGATTCACCCTCAGAAAATCGCTACACTCTTGCCAACAACATGCAACACTTGCGAAAAAGACCTGTGTGTTCTCAATGTAGTGGTTGCAACAAAGTCCCTCCCCCTGGCTCTCTCCTCCAAACTTCCGGCGAAGCGATTGCCATTTTTCCCCCCTCGGAGTGGGGAAAGCAATGAACCAGCGAGGCTTCATTCACCCAGCGAGGCTTCTCCGGCTACAGTCCCTCCACAGAAGTGCTTTAAAGCTTCCCAAGAACAACACAGCCCCCTGTTTGCCAGTTCCCTTTAATTTCGGCCAAAAATCGTGCCCGTGCGGAGGGGGGATTTTTTTTTCACTCGGGAGAGCATGGTAACGATGACTTGCCAGCTCACACGCCAGCTAGATGGGTCTACATTGCGAAGAATCAAGGCATATTCGTTGAAACGTGTGTGTGTGTGTGTTTTAAACTGTGCTTAAAGGGAAAGGGGCTTTTGGGAGCATGATAACAACCGCCCATTGGCTGTTCCATTTGATTGACAGCCAGGGGTGGGAACAAGCACGGGAAAAAATCGTATCCTTTCTTGAGATTCCTGCGAGACCGGAAACCTGTGGGGAACAAATGAAATGCTACTGGATTCCACTACAAATGAAGGAATGCAGAACGCCGAGATTCCACTATTTAAAATAGTGTTTCCGCTTTGTGAAACCAATTGGCAACGTTGGTCCTTGTGTGGAATGGCCCTTATTGTCTCCTTTTCCCCACCCACTTGTAGTGCCAAAAGCCAACAGAGTAGCTTTGGTAAGTTGTCTTCACTTGCACAAACAACATTCTTATTGGACAAAGGATTTAAACCTATATCCCCTCAGCTGTCAGGAAAACCTGTTCTGTCCCCATGGCTCTTATTCAGAGATTGGCGTATGGAGAATTAGATATAATGATTATTGAAGTACATGTAAGTTATTAAGACATGACTATAATATTTTATTGCCTTGCAGAGGGATATTGACCATCTAATGAGGACACTGACAGCTATAATTTGACATAAAATATTTGGCCAGAGCCTTTATTCAACATTGAGCATGGCAAGCATGGGAAGGGGATCTGGCCCTCTTGTGGTCAGCCAACCACAATGCAGCCCACCACAGCCTGCCCCTCAATGGGGTGCATTGGCTATCCAGCCCAGAATCCCGGACATAATGGCAGGCTGAAAAAGGGGGAGGCAACATGGAGTGACCCTTCTGGGCATCAGCCTCTGTTGGGTTCTCTTGCCCCCCAGAAATGCTAGCCTTCAATCAGGCTCTGCATCCACACAGCCCCTTAAGGGTCTCCCAATAGTTTATTTGATTTCACTTTTATTTCAAGACTGAAAGAATTTATTGAAGTCATTTTATTTTCTTTAAATTGCATTGTTCTTTTATAATTTAATTCATAAGATATAAATTAGCCTTATACATGTTAGGATAGACCAACTTTTTGCTTTTTACTCCTTGACAAACACTTCTTAATCCTAGTATTGTGCTTGTCAGATTTTTTGCTGCTCTAATTAAATACAAATTCAGCTTCCTTCTGTATTGCTAAATCTTTTATGTATTTCCAAATCACAGCTACAAGATCTAAAAGAATAATAATTAATGTAATTTTTAGAACATGTTTAATATTTGATGTCAGTAATTATGCACCTAGCTGTATTTTTCTCAAATATAAATTAGATTTGATTTAATATATCCTGAAAACCAATTATTTGATACATTGTCTGGATAAATCAGAAGGTCAAATATTAATATGAGATGATTTTATAATAACTTTCCATCAAGGTAACTCAGGGATTTGAACCTGCGCCATCAAACCCGGCTTGCCAGATTAGAAGTCCACACTCCTAACCACTACACCAAGCTGGCTCAAGAGGGAACAAGAGAGAGAGCTAACTTGGTGTAGTGGTTAGGAGTGCTGACTTCTAATCTGGTAAACCGGGTTTGATTCTGCGCTCCCCAACATGCAACCAGCTGAGTGACTTTGGGCTCTTCACAGCACTGATAAAGCTGTTCCGACCAAGCAGTAATATCAGGGCTCTCTCAGCCTCACCTACCTCACAGGGTGTCTGTTGTGGGGAGAGGAAAGGGGAGGCGATTGTAAGCCAATTTGAAACTCCTTCAGGTAGAGTGGCCTATAAGAACCAACTCTTCTTCTTCTTTAGAAGAGCATATTTATCAAGAGCAGCCTGAACTTTGCTTAGCAAGAGAGCAGATAAGTATCCCGCAGGAAGAAGACACCACACCAGATATTTTGGAAAAATAAGGCCACAGCTTTATTATCTCCTAGCAAGGAAAGTTGGCGTGGCATGAGGAATAATCCATCAGAGAACTGGTCAGCAGGCCGTGAACAATCAAGGTCTCAGATGGCACCCTGGAGAACCAGCCTAGGCGTAAGCCTGTAGCATAAAAACTCCTTGCCATCTGAAACAACACCCCGGGAAGGTGGCTTTACTGGGATCCAATGGGCATAAGCCTCTGTCTGTCTCCCCAAACCACCTGGCAATGCGAGCCTGCCTACCCAGCTGGGTTGGCATTTCGCTTGCATACGCATCGATCTCTTAATGAGACCCCCAAAGACGGATGGAAACAGATGTGCAAACCTGTTTCCCCCAAAAGGATTCTCTCCATGCTACCCCGCCACTGTGACAACAATAGAATAAAAACCCTAACAATAACCTCTAATACAACCACAACCACAACAAACCCAAAAAAGAGGGAGGAAGAGAGGGAGGGTGGGTGGGAAGCTTCCAACAGCTGGGTTGGCATTTCGCTCGCATACGCACCTATCTCTTAATGAGACCCCCAAAGACGGATGGAAACCGATGTGCAAACCTGCTTCCCCCAAAAGGATTCTCCCCATGCCAACACGCCACTGTGAAAGCCACACAGGAAGGAAAGAGGCCGAGCATGCACACCTGGCCCCTTAAATAGGCGTCGGGGACACCCACTCCTCCCCCTGCCCAAGAGATGCGACGCGCCTCAACGAAGCCTCAAACAGAGGCACTTGCACCTACAGGTGCGTCAGCAGAGACACGTCTGTTTCTTCACTGCCGGGCTCGCTCCTCTGCAGCAGCAATGGAGAACTGCGGTAAGTCCTGGCTCAAATTGTCTCACATATACTTCTGAACCCACCAATAGTTCTAATCAATGTTTAACTTGCAAAGATAGGTCTGGAATTGTAGAAAAAGAAAAGTTTCTGAGGTAGGAAGGTGTTTTTTGGGGAAAGGGTGTAAATATGGCAGAGTAAATATGCGGAAAAGCTGAACACATGCTGCTTAAGAACAACATAGATTTATAAAGAACATACTTTATAGGAAAGAGAAGAGCTAGACGCCTATCTATACTAGCTGGGAGAGAGGGAGAGAAATAACTGTTCTTCTCAGAAGAAGAACAAAAAACCTCAATAAACCAATCAGAGACAAGAAGGAAACAATTTGAAATATTGGAGTTCCTAACCTTGCTAATCTAGCTAGCTGTCCCCATGCAGGATTTTCCAGTTGTCTGTCTGCATTTATGCACATAAAATCTTGCATTTCCCAACAGTTTTAGCTAAAATGGCTAATAATCCCCCCCCCCATGTGAATTGCCCTGTCCAACCGTCCCCCCGGCCCCAAAAGCACACCTAGTGCCCGTTGTATTTACAATGGGCTTGGTCCCTAGTCCCTAATAATTCCCTGATTGTGCAGATTCTCCTGAAATAAAGTATTAAACTGTTTAGCACATTACTGAGATTAAAATTATGTTTTTTTTTTCTCAGAAGGAAAAGCAGGACCGTGTTTTCAGAATAACATTTTGCTTCAACCGAGTCTTCACTAAATCACCTTCAGGGGGAGCTGTAATGTCAACATCCAAGCAGGCATCTGTTCTTGAATTTGAAATTCAGCTCTTAAAACAACAACAAACTGTATTTAAGCTTCTCCTTTTAAACTCAAACAAGCTGATCTGATCAGCAAAAGAGGACTAAAGGAAATTCCCCCTGTGGTGACTTTTTGGAGGGAAATCAGTTACTAAGAAAAACAAATTTCATTGCTAATGTTTCCTTGGAAAATGTCTGTTGGCTTCCTTATGCAAGAAAGAGCCCTGAACTGATTGATTTGCAGCTAATGACTGAATGGGATACATCCTAATGAATTTAGGGGCTTCAGCTCAAAGAAGGACTTCTGATGCCTGACTGGTTCAGATCTTTCTTTTTAAAATTTTATTATTTTAAAATTAAAACTGTAATCCATAAAAAATCTTACAATGTATTTAATTTTATATTCTGTTTTGTTTGTCTAAGCCCTATGGCAAGAAATTTCTTTACCACTGAGATTTGCCGCTGACATAATAATTGGGGAGGGGGAGGACTTCGCTGGTTAAAATAATAGGGTGTGGATTTTTACAAAATTTGGCAGTGATGGCAATCACATGAGTTTAATACAAAACATGTGTCTGAAGATTTGTAGTGCTTAAAAGGACCAAGGTGGTACTGCATGCTAGTGCTAAAGAGGCTGTTCTGCACCTCTTCATATTTGGCATTCTGTGTCACTCCATACAGGAGGCTCTTTCCACAGCAAATTCTGTCTCATAGAATCATAGAATCATAAAGTTGGAAGGGACCTCCTGGGTAAGGTGACCAGATTTTAACATTGGTAAAGCGGGACACCATTGACTGGGGGGGGGAGGTTCTTGATTAAAAATTTGGTCTATATGGAGCAACAAAAATGTTCATAGAACGCATAGAACACAAAGATAGTATTACTCACAAGATAAATCCAGTTTAACAAACTTAAGCAACTTTAAAAACTGATGAGGAAAACCCTAAGTAGCAACTGACCTTTGGTTGTGTGGGAATGAATGTGGGCAATAAGGACAGAACACACTTCTTTGAAACTTGGGTGATATCCTGTTCATGGAATTTGCATCTATAAATATTTTTTGGCTTGGTTAAGTTTTAAGCATGAGACTAGGGCAGCTGCAAGGACCAACAAAAATTGGCATTGTACATAGGGTTTTCTCCTTTTTACTACAAAAAAAAATGGTCCAGAACCAGTGGAATGACTCTTGATGAAAAGACCAAAGTCAAAGCTGGGCAGAATTTGGTTGTGTCTCTCTTTTCAGGCCCCATGACAAGCTGAATAAGTATAAACAGTGAGAAGGATTATGGCTGCAAGGTCCACCCCAGCCTTCAATAGAAGGCCCATATGTAGATATCTCTCTGTGAGCATGGGAGTCTTGAAAAAAGCAGAGTTCCCAAGACTGTGGTGGGAGCCACATGCTCTTAGACCATTCAGTGCTCATAGTGGGCTGGTGACAGAATTTGCCATTGTGATCTCCCATCTCCATTATACACGTTCATTGCAAACCAACTGAATGTCTAAAAAGCAAACATAGGTTTTTAATGGACTGAGTTCCCACACTGTTGTCAGACATCAAAATATCAGAGTGATGTACATACACATGCAGAGTGTAAAGCAAAACTATGGTGAATCACAGTAAGCCATTATACAGGTTCCTATTGAAATCAGATTGATTGTCTTCTCTGCAACAGTCATTAAGTCTATGTGGATTGCTTCAGAGGGTGATTAAACAATCACCTAGAAGAATTACTTCAGAAATATTTCTTTTACAATGCCAGATGTATCAACTGAGAGCAATTAGTGTGACCACAGTTCTAGGGGGGAATTACTCAAGGGTGGAGAAGAAATAGTTTGTTCTTCCTCTGTAACTCTAGAAGAGAAATTAAGCAATTTGATGCTTCATTTCATAATGTTCTGGTAAACCTGCTCCTTTAAACAAATTGATGATATGGAACAATCTAGGGTAGGAATGGCCAATTTATATTCACTCAGGGACCACACTAATCTCCAGTCAGTAGTCTGGGGCTTGGTAGTACATTTAGTCATGTCGATTCTGACCTTTCTAACAAGGTAAGACTGTAAGAGGGGCTGTCAAGTTGTCAGCATTCAACAGTTGTGGGGCAAATCTTCTGAGGCATAACATGATATTTAAATAATACAAGTAGGGAGTCCTGAGGATTTTCTGGATTTACCCTCCCCTACCTTTTGCTCTTTTCCTTCCCTCAAAGCTCCAATAGCCTCTCCTGGAAACAGATAAACTGTTTAATCTCTAAGTATAGATTCAAATGAGTAGCCATGTTGATCTGAAGTAGCACAATAAAATCAGAGTCCAGTAGCACCTTTAAGACTTAAAGGTCTTAAAGATGCTTCTGGACTCTAATCTTTCTCCGTGATATTTTCCCACTCAAAGCAACCTTCTTCAGTCTGTTTCCATCGGAGGTAGGTAGGAAAGAGATGCAGGAGATATGCGGACTTCAAACAATTCTATCTGTGCATGGAAAAGTTTGGTGTAGTGGTTAGGAGTACAGACTTCTAATCTGGCATGCCAGGTTCGATTCTGCACTCCCCCACATGCAACCAGCTGAGTGACCTTGGGCTCGCCACGGCACTGATAAAACTGTTCTGACCGAGCAGTGATATCAGGGCTCTCTCAGCCTCACCCACCCCACAGGGTGTCTGTTATGGGGAGAGGAATGGGAAGGCAACTGTAAGCCACTTTGAGCCTCCTTCAGGTAGGGAAAAGCGGCATATAAGAACCAACTCTTCTTCTTCTTCTTCTTCTTCTTCGTCGTCTTCGCCTTCGCCTTCGCCTTCGTCTTCTAGGACCTGGGGATCCCCTGTTATTATAACTCATCTCCAGGTGACAGATATCAGTTCCCCTGAAGAAAATGGCTCCTTCAGAGAGTGGACTCCATAGCATTATACTCTTCTGAGGTCCCTCTACACCCCGTATCCTGCCTACTCCAACTCCATATTAAATCCATGGGTTCAGTAAGATACAAACATTCATCTCCAATAGCCAACAACTTTATGAGAACCAGTAATACTGAACAACAACAATCAGAACTACCCTAGTTGGGGAGAGAGAGTTCAGCTAACAATCAACCCAAATGAGAAAGGAAACAAGTATTATTACTTTACTAGCTTCAAAGCCCGTTCCTAAGAATGGGCCCTGAAAGGGTCCCCTCCTCTGGCTCCTGGCCAGGTAGCTTAAGGTGGCTTTGGGCTGCAGCTTGCAGCCAAATCAAGTGGGGCAGGTGGGGGGTGGGCAGCTTGTTAGCAGGGCCGGGAGGCCCTCATCAGTAGGTCCAGCCTAGCAGGCCAGGAGGCCCTCGTTAGCAAGCCCTCCACCATGACCCTTTGCCCAGAGCCCTCTCACCTGCTGCTGGTTCCAGGCTAAGGTTACCAGATTTTACCATTGGTAAAACGGGACACCATTGACCGGGGGTGTTCTTGATTAAACATGTGGTCTATATGGAGCAACAAAAAGTTTCATAGAATGCATAGAATGTAAAAATAGTATTGTAATATATATTTTTTTAATTTCAACATTAGTATAATTCTCCAGGTGCTCCCAGATGTCCCTCCAAAAGTGGGACAATTTGGTCACCTTACTCCAGGCACTGAGGCATCTCGAGAGCAAAGAGGCTAGAGTCCAGGGTCAGAGGGTAGGAGCCGCAGGGGCAGGGCCAATCAGGACAAAGCTGGCTGCACCCTGATAGGCCCTATTCCAACTTGGACAGCTGGACATGTCCCACCCCCTAGGCTGTTTCAGAAATATATAGAAGAACAACAATGGATAAGGATTTTTTGCCCTCTCTCTGGGGACTCAGGGCAGATTACAACAAAGATAAAATTACATATATAAAAATAGAATACAAAAATTAAACAATGTTAAATAAGTTTAAAACATTTTTTAAAGTAAAATAAATTTACCCAGCTCTCTCTGTCATACGGGGAAAAGGAAGGAGTATGGTCATACAAAACCTTTTGATTGTATGGTCATACAAAACCCTTTGATAGTATGGTGGATTTCTGTTTCAGGCCTCACCCATAGGCCTGGCAGAACAGCTCCATCTTACAAGTCCTGAGGAACAACTTGCAAGTCTCTGGTTTCATTTAGCAGTTTTCTACCATATGGTAGCTAGGGTAGAAAAAGCTCTGGCCCTTCTTGAAGCCAGTTTAATCTCCTTGGGGCTGGGGATCCTGAGCAAATTTTGCTCACAGGATCTTCAGCCTCTTTGGGGGCCATACAGGGAGAGGCGGTCCAGTAGGTACATCAGTTCCAAACCACTCAGGGTTTTGAAGGTGATGACCAAACCCTTGAATTTCTTCCAGTCTTCAGTCTGAAGTCAGTGCAGCTGGGAGAGCACAAGTTGTATATAGGTTCTCCACTGGAGCCCCATGAAGACCCATGTATTCTGGACCCTTTGAAGTTTCTAGAGCAGCTAGGGTGCTAATTGTTGCACCTGATTAAGCACAGCATTTGCCATCTAGGCCTACATAGATATCTGCTCTTCCTCTGTTCCAGTCCATAGCTTGCGCAGGATGTACTGTGTCTTTCTAAAAATATTAAGGAATAAATTCCACAGAATGCCATTCAATGTGCAGTTTAGGTTTGAGATTAGGGATGACAGGTTTGAGACTAGGGAGACAAGGGAACCTGGTGATTCTCTGAAATTCCAGCTCATCTTCAGACTACAGAGATCAATTATCCTGGAGAAAATGGCTTCTTTGAAGGAGGGATTCTACAGCATTGTACACCACTGAGATCCCTGCCCTCCTAGATTCCAACCCTAAATCTCCAGGAGCGTATCAACTTGGAGCTAGCAATCTTGCCCCCACTTTCCATCCCCTGACAGTGCCCTGGGGAGACCCAGCAGCACTATTTGAGAAACAGGCAAAGGACTTTAATCTTCTGCTTTCCCAGATGGATCAGGAGCAGCGGTACTGGGCAGTTCAGCCATGTCAACGATTCATTGGATACTATACAGCCAGTTTGGTGTAGTGGTTAAGAGCGGTAGCCTCTAATCTGGAGAACTGGCTTGATTCCCCACTCCTCTTCCACATGCCATCAGCTGAGTGACCTTGTGACAGTCACAGTTCTCTCAGAGCTGTCTCAGCCCTACTTACCTCACAGGGTATCTGTAATGAGGAGAAAAGGGTAGGTGATTGTAAACTGCACTGAAACTCCTTCTGGTAGTAAAAAGTGGGCTTCAAAAAAACAGCTCTTCTCTTGTTTTAATATTGATAGCTAGTAAGAGGCAGTGCAACTGGCAATCTTAAAGGTAAATAGTGAAGCATGACTGGATGCTACATTGCCTCCAGTGAGGAGAGATTAGTCCAGCTAGCACCAACAGCACTTGCTTCAGACTGACATGGCTACTCACCTAAACCTAACTGCGTGCTTTAGTTCAGAGTAATGGGACTTAACATGGGGTTCTCTCAGACTGAGGATAATAGATTTGTGTGTGCATTAGTAATGTCAAAACTGATTATTTCCCCTCAGCTTCCTTCATAAAACTTTTAAAAACGACCATAGTTATCTTTTAGGTATTTTAGATACTTAGGCATTTGACTAAGCCAAGGAGGGATGAAGGAGTATCATTGTCTTTCAGCAGACTGGGAGCAGTTCTTGCCAAAATCACCAGAGATTAAGAGTTTTTACTATATCATTTTGGCCTTTCACCCTCTGTTAAGAGTTATAGAAATGCCTTTCTTTCCTAGTAATGTAGTAACTGGGAGGACCTCTTTCCTCTTAGGTAAGGAGGGCAGCAGCCAAATAAATTTGTTTTCCTTGGCAGCCTTCTCGTCTACATGGTTGTTAGAAGGGGGACCTGTCTGAATTGGAATCTTGTCTCTTTGCTGCCATTAATGAGGTCAGGGCCTGAGCATTCAATTAAAGCTTAATCAAGTTGGTTGGACCTTGCTCTGCCCTTGCACATCATCATCATCATCATCTGTTGGAGGCAGCTGAACTAAATTATCAATGTCTTTCATTCAGGAAACATTTATGTTTAAAATCCATTTTTATTTGACTGAAACAGTAACTTTCAAAGCAAATGTTATCAAGCTGCTGGAGTAGAGGGTGGGGGGACCCAACTTAAAGTGGTACTTTTTCTCTACTGGTGAGTCAGTAGTCTCTCCTTCACAGCAGGACATTAGCAACATGAGCCAAGTCACATATGCTTCCCACCATTAAACATCCATATAGATTCATCAGTGGTAATGCCTGAGCAATTTTGGCTAACATTCACACAAAGAATGAGACCAAGCATAGAAGCAAACAGATTTTGTCTTGTGGTCTGATGTTTGGTCTGCACAATGGACACTATATATATATTGCAATAACTGTTTTCTGTCTGCTCCCTAATATAGCCACAGCTTCATTTCTTTATTGAAAGTGACAGAGCCAACTATGACACTTCCATTCTTTTGTGCTTTCAATATTTGCTTAGGGACAAGCTTGATTATTAAACTATTTCCCCATTCATTCCTTTGATTGCGTATGTTCAAGGACTTGCCAACATATATGTAGCAAGCAAGTCTAAAACAAATGACTTGGCAGAATAGAGGGGCACCTCTTCCACCCCGAAGCAAAGCATCAGTGATAATGCTGGGGTGCTATGTTATGTTGGCTTCTGAATGTTCAGCCAACCACATTAGCATAAAGCCTTTATGGAAACCAAGGTTTTGTGCAACCAGATTCTCAAATTTGCCTGGCAAGTGTTCCAGCCATTTTGAAATTATACAGGCAGAACAGTTGTATGAAAGATTAGTAGCGACCTTTGTACATAATCTTTCCACTGTTTGGATGATAAACGTGGACATCATGAATGCATGAATGTCTCTGGCCATCTAGATCTGTTTCGTACATCCAGTATGTAGCTGCTTTCAAGAGTGTGATCTTCTGTTGGTTTGGCTCACTTCTTGTTTGCCAGTGGCAATCACCCTGCCATTAATTTGGTGTTCCTCTGTTCATGACCTACTCATGCCTATTACTGACCATTTTATTTTACTTGTCCAAGACATTTCAGCCTTTCCTTATAGAGAAGATGATCCAACCCCCATGGATCCTCTTTACTTTAGTATTCCAAATGAGGCCACACCAGAGACCTAAACAGGGGTATTACAATGCACGCTGTTTAATTCTCAGTCTCTTTCCTAATATTCCGCTGCAGTACACTGGATTGACATGCTCATTGAACTACCCAGTCTCAGAAAGTTCAGACCCCATTAGCCTATATTTGAAATTGGGATTTGTTGTTTCAGTGTGCATCACTTTATATTTACCAGCATTGAACTTTATTTTCCACACTGTCACCCACTCATCCAGTTTATAGTATCATCTGCAAACTTGGCCACTACACTACTCACCCCTAGTTCCATAGAGTACTGGCCCCAATGAGGTCCTATAGGACCCCTATACTCATTTCCCTCCATTGTGAAAACTGCTAATTGATTCTTAGGGCTTTTCCACACAAAGGAAATATAGTGAAATCCTTATCTTTTGCAAATGCCATATTTTTGGCACTTTGTACAACATTATCCTCATCTAGAGACTCAGCAGCAAACTGGCAGCTACACCCTCCATTTTAAAGAGCTAGTGGGGGAATGGCAGAAACTGGATTCCCCCAACTATTTAGTGCGAGTGGGAAGAGAGCAACCAGCAAGCCACATATCAAGGACATAATGGGAAGCTGAAGTAGCACTAGCTCCAGCTCCAGAGACTTCCCCCCTCTCCCATCTCCCAGTGATGGAGCTTCTTTTTTATTATTAAAAATGTCTGGAGCAACAAGTAGGTGTACAATTGGCCAGGCAAAGCAAAAACAAAACAAAACAAAAAAATTTTCCCCACTTTTGCACACAAAGTGCCTCCCCCCCCCAAAAAAAAATTGGGAAACAGATCATTTTTAAAAAGCTTCAATGCTCATAATTCCAAGAGGGGTGGCCGTAAAAACAGCCCTATGCGTCTAAGAACAGACACATATGCGTTTAAATGGAGAACTATTTTTTTTTAAATTGGCTTGCATCACAGTCCCTTTAAAAGATCGAGAAAAGTGATTGGCTGCCTGTCTTTATTGACAGGCAGAAGAGAGGAGCATGGATAGCGCATTCCTGTCTTCCACCATTTCAAGGAGGTGGGCAGAATGGCAAGACACGTGAGACGGCGGCAGAGGAGCCAGGAGGTGAGCAATTCCCGAAGGAGCGATTTTTTAAGCATTATGCCATTGTGTTGGCATAACAGTATTTTTTTAATGTGCAGAAGTGTCCTTACTATTTGCTTCCTGTCATTTAACCAGTTTTTAATCCATAAGATAACACATCCTATCACATGATTGCCAAATCCTTGACAAGGATACCTTGTCAAAAGTCTTTTGAAAATCTAAGTATATAATGTATACTGGATTGTCTACATGCTAGTTCACTTTCTCAGACAACTCCCAAAGGTTGCCGAGGCAAGATTTCCCTTTGCAGATGTCATGTTGATTTTCTCTCAGCAGGCTTTGTCCCTCTATGTGCCTAACAATTCTATCTTTTATTACAGTTTCTACTAACTTGTCTGGGTCCGACATTAGGCTGACTGGCCCATAATTTTATAGTTGTCCTCTGAATCCCATTTTTTAAATTGGTGTCACAGTTGCTACTCTCCAATCTTAGTGAATTTAGTGTTAGGTTACATTTACAGATTAGTAGATCAACTATCTCCCATCTGAATTCCTTAAGAACTTTCAGGTGTATGACATCAGGAATTTTTTTTTGTTTTTAATCCTGCAATAGGTCTAGAATTTCATCTCTGCTCACTTCAATTTGTCTCAGTTTTCAGACTCCCTTTCTGAAAATAGGAGCTATGGCATGGGTACGTGCTTCACACTTCCCACAGTGTACACAGAAGTTAAAAGAAAATATTGAGTTTCTCTGCCATATACCCATCTTCTCTTAGTGATCCTTTTATTTCTTTGTCATCCATATGTCCCACTGCTTTTCTGGCTGGTTTCCTGCTCTGGATATTTAAAAATATGTTTATTGTTTGTTTTGATGTTTGTAGCAGCTTGCTCCTCAAAATCTCTTTTTGCATGCCTCATAGCTTTCTTAGATTTCTTTTGCTAGAGCCTGTGGTTCCTCCAGTTCAAATCATTGGGAGCAGACCTTTCACTTTTAAAAAGAAGCCTCTACTTTTTATAGTTTCCCTGACTTGTGTTGTTAACCACACAGGCCTTCTTTTATACTTGGCAATATCTTTCATAACCTGTGGAATGCATTCTATTTTGGCTTCATTTGGTTTTAAATAGCTTCCAAGCATCCTTTAGGAATTTGACTCTCTTGTATTTTCCCCTTTCTTTTTACTTTTCCCCTAATTATTGTAAGGTGCCTCTTTTGAAATCAGATATTACAGTTTTGGACTTTAGGGATAAGTTTCCATTGACCTGAATGCTGAACTTAATGGCATTGGAGTCACTGTTCCCAACTATTGTAACAATCTGTACACCTCCACCAGGTCTTAAGACCCGCTCAAAAACCCTCTGGTTGGATCTGTGACCCACTGTTCCAGTACATGGTCATATATATGGTGTCTAAAAATCTCACTTCTGCAGCATGACTGCAGCATGTGATGGTAGCTGAAGTCTCCCAGTAGAATAACAATAATAATTTCATTTTATTTGGGCTTTTCTTATCGCAAGCTTTCCTGTTACCTGAAATAGATATGATAGGAGAATTAGCAATTCTAGGAGACAAAGCCTTGCAAGAGGGGTAAGCTCTCCACCACTGTATATGGGAGGAGTATATAGCAAAAAAACTTAAGCTTTTTAATTAAAAAAATTAAAAGGTCCCTAAGAACAGACATATAATTTAAACTAATGCATATATACAGATGAACAAAAGAGGTGACTGGGTGCAAAAGGGAATTGCGTTTATTCAAAGAAAGGTATATCTGCTGTTCAACATAGAGGTGGTCTAGAAAGAATGGCAGCTTGCCTTGCAAGCTGGGTTTCATGCATGGAGAGCCAAACATAAAAATGGATATGGCCTCTTTCTGTTCTCTAGGGCAGAGCATGGAAGCCTTTTTAATAAAGCCTTGCTGTGATTAGATGGGCAGTACTAAAGAAACAAAGACTTTGCTAATGGGTGTGCCAGGCTTTGATAAAGATATCTTAATGTTTTTATCGGGGAAACTTCTGGAGTTGGAATGTTCTGTTTGGGTCCTAGTTGTAGGCCACATCTGGGACCGGAGAGATTCCTAATGAGGAATTAAGGGACCTTAAGGGAAAAATACTTTCAGGAATGGAGGATCATTGAGAATATTAGTCACTTGTCAGGTGCTGTCAGTTCCTTTGTCTCCATTGGATCAAGATGGGGGAAGGAGCACACTGCTCAGCCCTTTCTTTGTGAAGACTAATTGCATAGCTTTTGTGACAGTCAGAAAGTCTTTTGGTTGACACTGACCTCACAGAGTCAGCATTTTGTCTTTTTCTGATATGCAAAGCGTTTGGGGTAGGCTTCCCTTGGCATGACCATCATTTTTTACATTGAACCAGAAATGAAGATGGAAGATTGCGGCCACATTCCTCCATGTGCGGTTAAGGTTCTCTTAAGGCCATATCAGCCCCTGGGCATCATTATGGCCTTTCCAATCATCTTTCTTACCATATTGGGAGGATATTGTAGTTGCAGAAATGTCTACTGTAGGTCATTCAATGGAGTGTATGAGGGGTTGGAGCAGATGTGACTATAGCATTGGGCTTAACGGTAGACAATGGATCACTTGATGTGGTTGGAGTGGTTGCTGGAGGCATGTAGATATATTTGCTGGTCTGTCAGTTTCTGGTATAATTTGGTGCCAGTGTATCCTTTGGGTATCCAGATTGTGGTAACCACAAAGTTTATTTCTTGTGTAGAGCAATCATAATTATGTTGATGATAGGATGGAAATTGTTGAAATTCTGGTAAAATCTTTTGAGACCCTCTTTGACATGTGTCCAGACAATGAATATGTCACCAATGTATTTCATGTAAAGGAGAGATATTAGTGGATAAGAGTTCAGAAAATGCTGCTCTAAATCCACCATGAAAATGTTGGCATACTCTGGGTCCATGTGGATGCTCATGGAAATGCGATTGATTTGAAGGCATATGATCTCACCAACCCCGAAGTATTTGTGGGTGAGAACAAACAACACAATCACTGCAATAGCACAATATACCACCAGTATACTTGTTTGTTGTGGGGACTCGGGATTCGGACCCGAAGCAAAACATCATCAGGACCTCCTCTCCACCCGCTAGTAGTGGGAGGGGGGGGGAAGTTGAGCTGCCGTTCTTGCCATGCTGGTAATATTGGTAATGTTATTATTGTTTTAATGGGGTTTTAATGGGGATTTTGGGATGCTGTTACCCACCACGAGCCGCAAGGGAGTGGCGGGAAATAAATAGTAAATAGTAAATAGTAAATAGTAAATAGTAAATCTAATAATAATAATAATAGTACTGCACACAGTTACAGCAGTCAAAAGGTTTAGGATTAGGTGAATCTGTTTAGAAAACTGCTTCTTGATTGTAGTAGATTAAAGTTATTACACATCTATATTAGCAGACGTAGAGTTCGGAAGAGTTTTCATTGACCGCACAATCACTGAACAGCTTGTTTGCTTGCATCTGATGAAGAACAAAAAGAAAGACAGAAATTATTTCTGAAGAATATTTTGAAATATAGGGTAGAGTTGTTTGTAGCATTTCAGCTTTGTCACCAGAGACTGGTGATTACTATTTTGCTGTCATTACTAGTCCTTCATACCCAGCCATCTGCTCTTCTTGCCTTCTACTCCTGATCCTGAGTTCACCAAAATTGGTAGCACAAAAATATCAGTTCAGCCATAGTTGTAATAATTCAGAAGAGAACCTTTTAAAAAGATTCTGCCACCTGAAAAAATAAATTACCAGACTTTTTAACAGCTTAGCAGCAATGTAGCTTTCATTGCAGTATTGCAGTATTATTGCTTTGAAATGTGCCAGGAAATAACATCAACCTTACAAACGAGTCTCTAAATGGTCTTTGGCCTCTGCAGTGCTCAGAATCTTTGGAAATCTGTTGATCAAAAGACAAAATATCAGCACATCCAAGAAGGAAGTTCTCATCATAGACATTTTCTATTGTGCAGATTTTTTATACACACTCTGAGACTCTGTGTATGTGTGTGTGTTAAATATCAAAAGGCAACGTTGCAAGTTCAATCCTACCATCTTTGCCTTTAGCAGTTCTCTCCCATCAATAATATCTGGGTGGCTGGGTGAGGTTTGGTAGCTGCAATTACCCCCACCACATGGCAGGGTGTTTAGGAGATGCTGTACCCCTCATATTTCTCCAGGTGACTATTTAAAGAACAGGTGCTCTCTCTTTAGAGCAATATGCACATTACTGATTTGGGGCCAAGATTTTATTGCAATGACCTCTTCCAATTTTTTAATTATTTTCCAATAACATTTTATTACATAGCTAAATTGAAACATTTAAGTCATAGACTTCGCTACACTTTCCTATCCTTACAGGTGCCACTGGACTCGAATTCCGATCTATTGCTTCAGACCAGCCTGGCTACCCACCTGAATCTACAGACATGAGCACAAAATATAATATTTTACTTGAACATTTTTCTTTGTCATGCTTGAAATTTCCCATAAACCTGTGGATTGGGGGAGCAGGGGGGGGTGCTGATTTGGCTGCTTTGCGGTCAGATGACCAGAAGAGGGCGGGGATCCTTTCCCCATGATAAGCCATACTCGGTTGTAATAAAAGGTGTGGCCAGTTCATGCCAAAAGTTATGGGTCCAGTGTCTTATTGAGGGGACCAATATCTCCCTGCAAAGCAAATAATTTTGTGATTGCCTTCTCTAACATAAATTACAGAGTAATGAATCTCCCTGCCCCAGATCTATCTAAACCCTGATAGTTAAAAGAAAATAAAGTGTGCTTTATTGGGCACCTTGCATTATAGGATCTATGGACACTCCTCCAGATTCTCAATTTAATGTTTTGCAACTTCAGCTGTATCTAGCACTGAGATGCTCTCTAGTGGAAAAAAAATACTATCACAGATCATCTCTGCCTATGTATCATTGTGACATACAGAAATTAGTGGAACATTTTCATAGTGCAAGAAACAGGTACAAGAGACAGTTTTTAGCAGGAGTGATTTTTGTTTTTATTTGTTCCAAATGGGATTTGGCTGCTGGACTGGTTTCTGTAGAATTTGCAGTTCCAGGAATGAGCCAGACTGAAATGTCGGTGTATTTATTGTTCTTAAGGCATGTTGAGAAAGACTGGCCTGGAAAAAAATGTTACTGCATTAGTTTACAAGCTATGACTTTATAGCATCATCTACTCCAGTCCCTCATAAATAGTTTATCTAAATATGCATTTAAACATTCTAATCCAAATTTATAAAATCTTTATGAATACAAAAGTATTTATTTTACATCAGAAGCTGTACACCAGAAGAACTGATGTGTTGACAATAATATATAACTGGATGCACTTGGAGTGCTGGGCTCTTTAGCCTAGAACAAAAAGGAATACAGATTTAAAAAAATAACATTATACATAATTGGTGAGGTGGGAGACAAAGGGTTCCCCCCTTTGCTCCTAACATCAGAATGTGGGATCACTCAGTGTAATTGGCTGGCTAAAGGCATGTGATTGACTGAGCTGCATCCAGTCACACTCCGTTCTTCTTTCCGCAGCCCCCACCCAATATAGACTTGGTCCATTCAGGCAGCCTTTTTGGTAGGCAAATTGCTAATCACTATCACTAAACATTATAAAGTTGCTGTCCAGCATGCCCATGCATTAAGACAAGCCCTGCTGCTCTGGCTAAAGCATGCTTGAAGCAAGAGAGAGTTTGAAGATTAGCCAGCCAGGCCAGGTCAGACAGACAGAGATTCAGTCAAGCAGGCAGTAGAGCTCTGAAATGGTGGTCAGTACTCCAGTCCAAGGTCAGAATGTCCAAGATGTCTGGCAAGATTTCAGGTAAGGTGGGTATCAGCTAGAGCCTTGGTCAAATTTGTGTCCATGTAAATCCAAGCTGTCAACTCCCCTAATAAGCCTAAAACTAAAGATTCTAGGTCTCATCCTGTGAACTCTCTCCCTGTTCAGCTAATTGTGGGTGAGACCTGAGTGCTGATAGTTCTTTATCCCTCTGGCAACAAGCCACAGCTGTTTCAGACATGATCAGGAGAGCTGTCAGCCTCATCACCAGCAGCTGGTCTCAAGCAGGGCTGACTGCTTGAAGGAGAGACTTCTGCTGGTACTTCAGACTCAGCAGCCTGTCCCTCCAACTCCTCCAGTTGAACCCCTGCCTGTACCCCTGGGTTGCTCTCCAGTTCCTCCTCTGAAGAGCCTAAAGAGTGCATTGGACTCATGACACCTGCCCCAAGGCAGGTTGCAAGTTGCAGAACATCTAAATGAGACACTTTATACAGCCAGAAGAGTTAGTGGACTGCAGTAAGAGTTCTCTTCTTTGCACAATGTTTCACTGTCTTAGTGGTTTAAGCAAGGGTTCTGGATTTGATACAAGCAAGCAGCTAACACTGTCTCCCTGGGTACGTAACTATACTTCTCTGATCAGGATCCCTTTCTGTGTCTTATTCTGCTGTTAGCAACTGCTTGTTGGTATACTAGGCAGGGTCATTTGAGAAACAGGGTGATTTGCCATAGTCCCCCACCTGTTGAGACAGAATTTTAGGTTTTTCTTCATTTTCCCTTTAGCAACAGTTTCAATGTTATTTCCTTCACACTGCTTGTGTGATTGTAGAGCACACCAACTGTGATTTGTTGGGTTGCCATATGTAAGCCCCTTTCCAGCTTAACCATGCTAACTTCACCTGCCTCTCATACATTGACAATGCCCCAGTACATACCATTCACACTATACAAACGTTACATTCTCTGTCCCAGGCTGTATTGCAGAATAGAAGGGCAACCAATATATTAACTGCACCACAAGGGGGTACTTGTGTGCTGCTGGGAGAGAAAAGTTGTTTTTATATAGATAGTGGTAATATAACTCAAGGGGTGAAGAATATTAAGAAAGCTGTCAGTGTTCCATCAAGTTGGTGAGGATGTCATTTGGGACTTGGTAGAGTTGGCTGCCAAAGGTGTCTCAATGGCCCAGAGATTAATTGAAATGTAGAATATATCTTGTGTTATGTCTTGTACGAACAGGATTATGCTTTTGTTGTATCATGAACTGAATGCATTTTTGTACAACTATCCAATATGATTAGGCTGAACCTTTAAGGAGGTTCCAAGGGGGAACTGAAAAGGATAAAAGATTCACTGAGATGAAAGACTAACTGAAGGCCAAACAAGTGAGGCCAAACGAGCAAGGATGACAGAAATATGGCTTGGCGTCTTGTACAGATTAAGAAGGAATGTGTGCTGACTGCTCACTAGTCAAGGATGTACAAACGGAAAGCAACTGTATGTAATAAGCAGGACAAAGACGCTTAAAAGAGGCAACGTATTTAAGACACTTACAAACTATGTTTTGGGTCTTTTTCAGCCTGAGAGCTGGGGGATCTCTGCTGCAGTAGATTAAACAACCAGTTCTTTCTGACCAATTTTGTCTGAGTCTTTACCATGGGCAGGCATCTAATGGGGCTCCTTCAACAATTGTCTGGTTTTGTTTCTCTCCTACCCCAGGCAAGTTGTTGTGTCAAGGAGAAACATGACTGAAATGGTTTACTTTCCACACAAAAGGCCAAACTAGATATGGTGTTCACAGTTCTTCCTCATGGACACTGCTGCCGTTTCAATTTTAAAATCCCATTAGGGCTGGATCGTGGACACCGTGATGAATAGCTTGGCCCCTAGGCTGGCACCTCCAGAAGGACCAGAATGCAAAGTAAAGATGCAGTTTCCTTTATGAGCAAGCAGGTTCTATAATACTCAAAACCAAAGGTAAAACTGCCATTGACTTCATTGCTTCATAAGAGCATTTAAAATTCCACCTTCTAAATTCTTACCAGAATTGTGACCCTTGGAAGGTTGCCTTGAAAAAATGTACTCTCACCATCAGAGGCTGGGCTAATAAATGTTAATGACTTTGGCTCACAGAACATGTAGGAGACCATAAACCCAGTGAATCAAATTCAATATAGTTTCTCTCATGCTCAGTAAAAGCCTTTTTTTTATTACCTGTGCTCTGAGAAGTATGACTCATATGTTTATGTAAATGTAGGCCCTAGTTCATGCACCCTGCCTGAAATCCAAGATCAGCAAGGAAACTCTTGCTCTTGTGCCAGCACAAGCTTGGCCTCTACAAACAGCTGAGCTTTCTCAGTAATTGCTTGGGAACTTGAGGATTTTCTCTCTTGCGCAATTCATTCAGTTGCCTACACATAATTGGTAAAAAAAAAATGTTAATTTTAGATGGCTTTTGGAAATGGAGATGATTGTGTTGTTTTTACCTAGGCAATTTTCTCATACTGTGTTTAATTGTGCTTTAGCAATAATTTTAATTTTATTCTGTACATAGTTTGACATTTTTCTGAGGAAAAACAGAACAAAATGGCTACCAACAACCAAATAAAAGGTGTGAAAGTCTCTGCCCTCCTCTTGTTACAGTTAGTGGCCACTAGACAACCATTTTGCTTTTCATGCTGTTCCAGAATTTAAATGTCAAAGAAAAAAAATCTCACGCATTTTGAAATTATGTGAGAATCTCATTCATATTTTCAAATCATAAAAATTAGTATAAACAATTCACAGCTCTCCTGGGGATCCTTCCCTTTTCTGCATTAAGACATGGTAACTGCAACATGTTTATTTTAATTTTTTTTAATGCTTACATTCCTTTTTCTGATCCCAGAGGATTCAAAGAGCCACCCAAATAATCAAAGTAGCTTTCTTCTTGAAAAAAGATGGCAGTCACTGAATGTGTACCTGTCCCTCTTGCCTTCCCCAAGACTGCTCATTGGGATGTTATTTCTATCTGCCAACACCAGCCAGGGTGATGTAGTGGTTAGGAGTATGGACTTCTAATCTGGTGAGCCGGGTTTGATTCTGCACTCCCACACATGCAACCAGCTGGGTGACCTTGGGCTTGCCACAGACCCATTATGCACGGGGGTTTTAGCACAATTCGGGGTGGAATGGCAGTGACTAAAATCACCGATAACGCACGGAGCCGGCTGCAACCGGCCGCAGCTTCGGTGCATGCCGCCGAAAAAGCCGCATCAGTGAAACGCGGAAGAAACCGCAGCTTCCGGGTGACCGGGGCGCAACCAGAAGCGGCACCCGGATCGCCACGTGCATAATATTTCCCTAGTACTTCCACTGCCTAGACATTACAATGGACCTCCAGGACACTCATCCCATCATCTGCAGTGAGTGTGACATGATTGTCTCCTCCCAGAAGAGAAGATGGACTACAGCTGCCCCAAGTATAAGCTGGTAAGACTTTTGGAGGGAAAGATTAGGGGACTAGAAAACAGAATTATTACTCTGACCCAAAGTAAGAAAGGGGAGGAGTTCGTAGTCCAGAGCTCTGCAACATGGAATAAAGACAATACAACCAGTCCTGAAGAGGATAAGGAGATTGAACACAATAGGGAGCCTCTGCAGGCAGTTCAGAAAAAGACTGAACGGCGAAGGGCGAGACAGTTCTCGGGGCCTTTGGAGCTCCAGAATAGATTTCAGGCCCTTGCAGAGGAGGTGCAAGGGTCAACAAGGGAAGAGGTCCCAAAACAAACTCTAAGACAAAGGGAAGAGGCCACGGGGACAGAAGGAAATGGAGTTGAGAAGAAAAAAAAAAGGAGAGTACTGGTAATTGGAGACTCCCTGCTAAGAGGAATGGATCGCCATGTGGCTGGGCCCGACCCCCTAACCCGAGAGGTGTGTTGCTTGCCAGGGGCGAAAATTAAAGATGTTTCAGAAAGGCTGCCCAAACTCCTCAAATCTACGAATCACTACCCATTTGTGATGGTCCATGTGGGAACGAATGACATGTCCCTAAATACCCTCACTCCTATTAAAAAGACTATCAAGATCTGGGGAGGAAGCTCAAGCAAATGGGGGCACAAGTGGTATTCTCTTCAATCTTGCCTGTCAAGGGAAGAGGAATGCGTCGGGAGAGGAAGATAATGGAGGTGAATCACTGGCTGCATAGTTGGTGCCGGCAGGAGAGATTTGGTTTCTGGGACCATGGGATAGGCTTTCTTGAGGAAGGCCTACTAGCACCTGATGGACTGCACTTATCGAAACTGGGGAAGAATGTGTTTGGCAGGAACCTGGGGAGATTCATCAGGAGAGCTTTAAACTAAAGCCACTAGGGGAAGGAGACGATCAACATAGGGAGTGTATGGAAGGAAAACTATCGGAGGCAGCCCAACCGGCAAGGCCAGCTCATAGGGAACCAAAAGTAAAAGGATTCAGATGTCTTTATACTAACGCCCGAAGCATGGGCAATAAAAAGGAAGAGCTGGAACTTCTCATGCTGATGGAAAGGTATGATCTAGTAGGCATCACAGAAACTTGGTGGAATGATTCTCATGACTGGAATGTAATGGTGGATGGATATGAACTGTTCAGAAAAACAGAATAGATCGAAGAGGTGGAGGAGTGGCACTGTATGTGAAGAAAGGGCTTACCTGTCAGGAAATTCTAGTGAAGGAGAGCATATCTACAGTGGAAAGCATCTGGGTGAAAATAAGCGAGGGGAAAACAAACAGTGTGGTGGTTGGTGTCTGCTACCGGCCGCCTGACCAACGAGAGGATGTGGATGCTGCACTTTGTGAGCAGCTTGAGAAAATATCCAAACGGCAGGACCTTGTCATCATGGGTGACTTCAATTTCCCAGATGTGTGCTGGGAAACAAACTCTGCGAAGCGTCCTCAGTCATGCAAGTTTCTGACCTGCCTGGCTGACAATTTCATTTATCAAATGGTAGATGAACCCACAAGAGGTTCAGCCATACTGGACTTAATATTGACCAACAGGCAAGAGTTGGTGGATGAGGTGAAGGAGGTGGGGACCCTAGGGGGAAGTGACCATGTCCTCATAGAATTCCTTTTGAGATGGGGAGCCAAGGAAGCTTGTAGCCAGACGCGGATGTTGGATTTTCGTAGGGCAAACTTTAATAAACTCAGAGACATGATGAGTGTCATACCATGGACGAGAATGCTGGAAGGGAAGGGAGCATGTGAAGGGTGGGCGCTACTCAAACAAGAGCTATTGCATGCTCAATCAATGACTATTCCAGAAATACGAAAACACTGCAGGAGCTCTAAGAAGCCTATTTGGATGAACAGAGAAGTTCAAGAGGAACTAAGAAAGAAAAAGAAAATGTTCAGGAAATGGAGGGAAAGACAGAGCTCTAAAGAAGAGTACCTACAGGTTACTAGGCACTGTAGATCAATCATCAGAAAGGCCAAAGCTGAGAGTGAGCTAAGATTGGCCAGGGAAGCCCATTGTAACAAGAAAAGATTTTTCAGTTACGTGAGGAGCAAACGTAAAGTAAAGGAGGCAATAGGCCCGCTGTTGGGTGCGGATGGACAAACTCTAACGAAAGATGCAGAGAAAGCAGAAAGGCTTAGTGCCTATTTTACATCTGTTTTTTCCCACAAGTCAAAGGGTTTAGGCACATCTAGAGATGGCTGTAGCCAAAGGACAGTGTCTGGGTGGCAGGTTAACATGGATAGAGAGGTTGTCGAGAGGCATTTAGCTGCACTGGATGAGTTCAAATCCCCTGGTCCTGATGAAATGCACCCGAGAGTACTCAAAGAACTTTCCAGAGAACTTGCACAGCCCTTGTCCATCATCTTCGGAACCTCTTTAAGGACTGGAGATGTCCCGGAGGACTGGAAAAGAGCAAATGTTATTCCGATCTTCAAAAAAGGGAGGAAGGATGACCCGGGAAACTACAGACCAGTGAGTCTGACCTCTGTTGTGGGGAAGATAATGGAGCAGATATTAAAGGGAGCGATCTGCAAACATCTGGAGGACAATTTGGTGATCCAAGGAAGTCAGCATGGATTTGTCTCCAACAGGTCCTGCCAGACCAACCTGGTTTCCTTTTTTGACCAAGTAATAGGTTTGCTGGATCGGGGAAATTCGGTTGATGTCATTTACTTGGATTTTAGCTTTTGACACTTTTCTTGGATGCTTTAGGATGCTTAGGGCTAATCCTGCGTTGAGCAGGGGGTTGGACTAGATGGCCTGTATGGCCCCTTCCAACTCTATGATTCTATGATTCTATGATTCTATAATCGGTTACTCTGGGTTTTGCCGCCGTCGCGCCCCACCCCGTACATAACCGGTATGCGTCGCGTCTTCACCCTCAGCGTTTTCCATGTGACCCGAAATCGCGGCCGTGCATAATGGGCCACAGCACTGATAAAGCTGTTCTGACCGGGCCGTGATATCAGGGTTCTCTCAGTCTCACCTACTTCACAGAGCGTGTGTTGTGGGGAAAGGAAAGGTGATTGTAAGCCACTATTATTATTATTATTATTATTATTATTATTATTATTATTATTATTATTATTATTATTATTATAATATTTATAGCCCGCCACTCCCTTGCGGCTCGTGGCGGGTAACAATATCGCAATTCCCCATTAAAACCCCATAAAACAATAATAACATTGCCAATATTGCCGGCATGGCAAGAATGGCAGCTCAACTCCCCCCCCCTCCCTCCCACTACTAGCGGGTGGAGAGGAGGTCCTGATGATGTTTTGCTTCGGGTCCAGAACCCGAGTCCCTGGGGGAGGCATAGATCTATTATCAGCCCCGGCCTCAACCATAAACCTGGCGGAAGAGCTCCATCTTGCAGGCCCTGCGGAATGTTGAAAGATCCCGCAGGGCCTGCAGCTCTCCCGGGAGCTCATTCCACCAGGTCGGGGCCAGGACCGAAAAGGCCCTGGCCCTGGTCGAGGCCAGGCGTGCTTCCCTAGGGCCGGGAACGACCAACAGGTTTTCACCCGCAGAGCGCAAGGCTCTGCGAGGGGCATAGGGCGATAGGCGGTCCCTCAGGTATGTGGGTCCCAACTCGCGTAAAGCCTTGAAGGTTAGAACCAGAACCTTGAACCGGATCCGGGCAGCAATTGGCAACCAGTGCAGCTGCCTCAGCACTGGCTGGATGTGGGCCCTCCAAGATGTGCCAGTAAGGACCCTAGCAGCTGCGTTTTGCACTAGCTGAAGTTTCCGGATCAAGGACAAGGGAAGGCCCGCGTAGAGCGAGTTACAGAAATCTATTCTGGAGGTGACCGTTGCATGGATCACTGTGGCTAAGTGTTCGGGGGACAGGTAGGGCGCTAATAGTCGGGCCTGGCGAAGGTGGAAAAACGCCTGGCCCGCTACTTTTTTGACCTGCGCCTCCGAAGTCAGGGAGGCATCAATGGCCACACCCAAGTTCCTGGCCTGGGATGTGATGGTGAGTTGCGTCCCTGCCAGGGTGGGTAAGCTCGCTTCCTGGTCCTGCCCCCTACGTCCCAGCCACAGGACCTCCGTCTTGGAGGGGTTGAGTTTCAGGCGACTCTGCTCGAACCATTCTGTCACTGCTTCCAAACATCTGGCGAATGGTTCCGGGGGGGAGTCCGGGCAGCCGTCCATGAGGAGATAGAGCTGGGTGCCAGGAGGCATCAGGTCCCGCAGAGCATTCCGGAATCCAATTGGATCCATAAGTCTCCGCGGGCGGGCTAGAATGCGCCCGCCGCCCAACTGGGGGGGGTGGTATCCTGAGCCGGGCCCGCAGGGCATAGTGGTCTGACCACGGCATAGCTAAAGCTGTATCCAGATCCACCTCTAGCCCAGCGCCGAAAATCAAGTCGAGTGTGTGGCCGGCGTGATGGGTGGGCCCGGCAACAAATTGCGAAAGCCCTAGTGTCACCATGGATGACACCAGGTCTCCACCATGGACTGAAGGGGGCGCGTCCGCATGGACGTTGAAGTCGCCCAGGATCAGAAGCCTGGGGTACTGCAACGCCCAGGCGGCCGCCGCCTCCAGCAGGCGGGGCAGGACATCTGGCGGTGCGTTGGGCGGACGGTATACCAACCAGATAGCCACACTCTCGACCGAGTCCCATCCAATACCGACACACTCCACTCCACTGATTTCCGGCGCTGGGAGAGCCCTGCAGGTGAGGACCTCCCAGACCACAATTGCCACCCCCCCTCCCCTCTTGTGGGTCCGAGATTGGTGAAGGACCAAGTATCCTGGTGGGGCTAGTTCTTTCCGGGCCGCTGACTCGCCTTCCCTCACCCAGGTCTCGGTCTTGAGACACCTTCGGGTAAAGAAAAGTGGCATATAAGATCCAACTCTTCTTCTTTAAAGTTACTGCCTGACTGAGGTCTAGGCTTTCTGTGGGCATTCCCTCTCAAGTGATCTCTATCGGCATATCAGTCATATGGTTGGCATAACTATGGTCCTTTCCTGTGCGTTGTCCTATCATATGACTGCAGTGCAGGATTCAAAACCCATATTCAGAACTCTCAGAAATGTGATAATGAACATGCTCCCATCCTCCACTCAATAGAACGTGCTGTGTTTTCTTTGTCCCTGTCTTCAACCCGTTCTGTTTAGACGCGCCTCCGACGCATCAGGCCACCGGCCGCCGAGACAAGGACACCGCGCCGCCGCCGCCCACCCTCGAAAATGCCTCCTCTTTCAGGTACGCTTCCTTCCCTCACGCTGCCCTCGCCTGTCCCTCGCTCTGCCCCCACCTGCCAGCACCCATTGTATTTTTTATACAATGGGCTTTTTTCCTAGTTACCATATAAACCTCCAGCTCTCTTACTTTGTTAATCTTCTTTACAAGATCTCTGCAACTCAGTGCTAATTTATTTTCTTACAATGCCAGGAATGATACCATGCCTATGGTTGAAATCCACATGTCCCTGCCCTGCCTGTCTCCCACTGATTGCCTGAGATGAGTGTGACTAAAGTATAGTGCCTCATATGCAGCTTTGAAATCACCTTCATGGGCAACTCCATGAAATGCATTTACATTTATTTATTTGTATCATTTATATCCCTCATTTCCCCCCAGTTATGATCCAAAGCAGCTTACATCATTCTCCTCTCTGTGAGGTTTGTCATTTCCCCAAGAAAAATAAACCTTATTTAGAAAAGTTTCTTTATTAGAGCAGAGCAAGATACTACACGTAAGGCATAGTTAGAACTGGCTTTACAAAACACTAGCAAACAGATATAGGGGCCGGAGAAAGTGTCCCCCTTTCTGGGAACACAAAGCAGATACCACTTCAAGGAAGTCACAACATCTTGATAATTTACGGGTGTGAAAGTGAAGGAAAGAAGGGAAGACCAAATGGCTGTGGGAAGGTGAGGAATGCTAAGGCATCTAGAGACTTCAAAGGGATTTCCTCAGGTGTCAGCTACACTGAGACATGGCAAAGCATTAAATCAGGGTAAGACTACAATCAACTAAATCATGGCAGAAATACACGGGGTTTCTGACATTCTGCTCCCCCAAGGCCTCTCCCATCTCACCCCCCCCCACTGCTGAAAGAAGCAAGGCAGGTTTCTGGGGGTGGGAATTCCCATATCAACTTAGGAGCTCTCACATGTTCAGCCTCCACCCACTCTTTGTGACCCATGGGGAACTCTTTCCAATCTATGAGATATTGCAACTTTCCTGATGCCATCTAGAGTCATGGATTTGATGCACTTCATAGTGGGTGTGTTCATCCACAAACACAGGGATAGGCGCCTTCGGGGCAGGGTGCCACAGGTCACGTTCAGGAGCTCATTGCAACAAACTGGAATGGAAAACAGGATGTACATTTTTGTAAGTCTTTGGCAAATCTAGTTCTACTGTCACCTCATTCACAATCCTGGAGATGTGGAAGGGCCCCACAAACCGCAGGCTTAATTTCTTAAGAAAGTTGTTGGCAATAAAGGTATATGGTGGATAGGTAAACCTCATCACTTGGGGACGGGATTAGTATTGGTATCATAGTCCACTACTCTGTTATACTTCACTGGCTCTGAAAACACTGAATAGTGATCTAGTGGCTGGCAGAGGCAAATCTCTTTGTGCTCTAGAAAAGGGTACAGCCAGAGAACCAGCTAAAACCTGTAAGAGGAACTTACTAGACAGGGTTTGGAAATTAGAGTATAATCTTGGGTAGAACAGCACCCCTGAAAAGCAAACCTGACCTATCAAAGAGTGTGTGACCTCATCCAAGATTTTTTTTCCCCCTTATAAAATTTCCTGTTATAGCTGCTGTTTGTTTTGAATTCATTTTGTTCTGGATTAATTTCTTTTACTTTCATTACAGGCACAAGGTTAGGATAATATCTCAAGTTTCACTTCCATATTCATAGAATACCATAGCATAGCTTCACATGATCATCCCCCAATGGCTGCATGTAGATATTAAATATGGGGAATAAAATTGATCTTTGAAGATAGCTTTTCCCAAACAACCTTCTAAAATCAAGACAAATGACTACCCTAAATACCATTCTCCAAGATGTTCCAGAAGAATATCGCTCCTCTTCTGTGTTTGGCTCACCACAGAATGATGTCAGGGGGAGAACTATGCTATACCTCTGGTGATGTCATTGCCACAATCAAATAGGTGATGAGGAATATTTTTATACCCCACTTCTACCTTAAAGACTCTCAAAGTAGCTTACTATCACCCTTCCCTTCCTTTCCTGTCAGGCATGTTTTGAGGTTGGTGGGGCGGAGAGAATTCCGAGAACAAAGTCACCTGGCAGGCTTTATGTGGAGGAAGGGAGAATCAAACCCAGCTCTCCAGATTACAGTCTGATGTTCTTGACCACTTTGCATGCTGGATGCCCATGACACTCCACAACTCCATTCCAAGTAACTTTTACAATTACAGCGGATGTACAAATTGAAGAGGAAGTGAAAATTACACACACACAAAACACTATGTTGACCAACTATAATATTCAGGTAGCTGAGTTGCTGCTTTGAAGAAATCCTCCATCATTTGTGACATGAATCATTCTATCTTCAACTCCCTCCAGGCAGTTAATCATCTGCCAGTCTGCCACACGAACACAATTCAAGGCAATGTAGCCTGTTTTCAAGCAACTGGTAGTCTATATACCAGTTGCTTATGTAAAATTAGTCCAGTCTGCCCTTTGATTTCAGTGGGTTTAAAACCCAAATAAGTCTGCATATGACCACACTACACTTGGGAACCTTGCTTATCCACAACATTGTTAACAACACAACAAAACAAAATCAGAGTCCAGTGGCACCTTTAAGACCAACGAAGATTTATTCAAGGCGTGAGTTTTCGAATGCAAGCACTCTTCCTCAGACTAAGAACTGACCATCATAACAGTGGTAATATATAAGCAAAAGGTCTTAAAGGTGCCAGTGGACATTTGTTTTGTTGTGCTGCTTCAGACCAACATGGCTACCCCACTTGAATCTATAGTTAACAACACAAACAACTCCTTTGGGGAAAGCAGGAAAAGGGTGTTGGCTGTACTGAAGGCACAAACATGCATTCCTGTTTTTCTGCTTGTTCTGCCCCTGGCTGCCAGCTGAAATGTAATATTACTTCACTCCTCCTCCCCACTTGCACTTTTCTGCAGATATGGTGTTATTTCTAAAATACGTATGGAGTTTTATAATCACCTGCATATTGTACATGACTCTCATAATACTGGTAATTCATCACAACAGGATATTAGCATTGATTCCACAGTAATCTTTCTCTTAAGAAATATTGTGCAGCTGTGTGAGAAAAGCTGGTAAGCTGGCAATGTTAGGTTTCAGTTCGGTTTGAAAAATAGTCAATAAGCATATCCCTTTATGGTGATAGGTAGGTAAAGGTAAAGGTATCCCCTGTACAAGCACCGAGTCATGTCTGACCCTTGGGGTGACGCCCTCCAGCGTTTTCATGGCAGACTCAATACGGGGTGGTTTGCCAGTGCCTTCCCCAGTCATTACCGTTTACCCCCCAGCAGCAAGCTGGGTACTCATTTTACCGACCTCGGAAGGATGGAAGGCTGAGTCAACCTTGAGCCGGCTGCTGGGATCGAACTCCCAACCTCATGAGCAAAGCTTTCAGACGGCTGCCTTACCACTCTGCACCACAAGAGGCTTATGGTGATGCAACTTGTAAAAACCAAAGAGCTGGTGCTTGGTTTGAAATATGCATAAGACAACACTCTGCTGGGGGGGGGGCGAGAGACCTCAAGATGGCGCCATAAGAAAGCTGGACTTTAGTTCAGCTCTTAAGCCATGCCGAGGGTCAGGGGCTTATGCACCTGGCTGACCTGAACAGATACGCAAATCTGCTCACCGGTCGCCCCAGGAACCGGGAACGGTGACCTGAGGGTCCTACAGATCCGTAGGGAGAAGCAAGACCTCCCTGGATTAATAGCGGCATTGAGCTCAAGGTCAAGATGGCGTCTTTGTCGCAAACAACTTTACAAGCTTGAAACGACCAGCCGACCTCACATTCTTCCCAGACCATCATTTACCAGATCGATAGGAGCAGAAGCTGACAGAAGCTGGAACCTACAACAGTAAGAATTGAAAGCTTTCTGGCTTTTCTCTCTCTCCTCTCACAAGCTCTTCCCTCCCCCCCCCCTCAACCAACTTACAAGCGAATTCCTTCTTTCCCCCGAGTGAGAGACTCCCAGCTAATTACACCCATTAACCAAACAAAGAGAGTGCTTTGAAGATTTATGGGTGAACGTTCAGTGGGAGAATTTGACTTGATACGGAGATCGACAAACTGATAATTTGGGATCGCTCGTGCTCCCGCGAGACCTCACGAGACTTCCTGTTTATAGTTTGTGACTGCCTAGAACTATGGAAGAATTTACAAAGGCACAGCTTTTCCATTTGTTATGCAAAGGAAACTCAGAGATACTGAAAGCAATCAATAAGCTGGAAAAGGAAATTCGTGGGACTAAGGGGGAGTTTTTGGATGGAGCCCAAGATCCGGAGAGACCAGCTGATGACGCAGCTCAGCTAACAGTAAATCAAGTGAAACTTCAGGAGGGAGAGAGTGCCAGAGATGTAAAAACCCAAAGTATCTTTAAAGAACCCGGGAAAACAGATTCATGGAAGGAAAGTACCAAAAACCTGGAAGTCTATTCAGAGCAGGAAATGACTTGGATCAGCAAAATAAAAAGAGTCTACTCAAAAGCGACAACAACTAGGAAGCTATCAGGAGATATTTCTGTGCGACCAGAGATCCAGATTGACAAAGGACTCAGAGCCCCCTCAAAGGCGACTACAAGCAAGAATCAAGCAAGAGATTTCTCTGGCCCTGACAGAAGGACAATCAGAAACACTCTACTATGGAAAAAAATACAATTTCATTTTCTGCGACCACCTGAAAGATGAGCTGAACAATGGAGTATTCTCCTGGCTTCTTGTGAGAAAAAAAAAAAAGCAGTAGCAACCTTTAGGACAGGTCTAATATATGAAGGGAACTGACTTTATATCACTTAAGACAATAATAGAATATATCCTTATAACAGATTATACCTTCCTATGTAACAACAACTACTTTGTTAAGAAAGATGGTAATAACCCCTAGATCAGGATTAATATGCGCTGGGAATTGAATATGTATGTTAATATGTATGCCAAAAGAGGATGACAAACCATATTTTATAGGCATTAACAAGACAACAGTAGTAATTCTTGGGTTAGTGCCAACTTATGAAGGAGACTGACCTAATATCATTTAAGATAATAACAGAATGTACTCCTATAACAGATCTCATATGTATTAATAATCACTTGGCTAAGAAACGTGGTAAAAACTTCTAGACTAGGAATAATATGTGATGAGAACTAAATATCTATGTTAAAAGAGATGGCAAACCATATCAACTGGTCGCTTTCTCAATACAACTTCTCTGTAAATGCTTTATATAATAATAAACAATAAAATTATTATAAAAAAAAAACACTCTGCTGGGGTGTGAGGAAGGTCAGCTTAATCATAAAATTGTTTTGATCTGAACTTAATTCTTGTGACATATGGTCTGATCCTAAGCAGGTCACTGGTACTTGCTTTGTAGGACAGCAACTATAATCACAAGTTAAGGCAAACATGGCTTGCTTCCTCACAGTGTAGGACCACATTAAGACTGGCTAGGAAGTGACTTAAAGGTAAAGGTATCCCCTGTGCAAGCACCGGGTCATATCTGACCCGTGGGGTGACTCCCTCTAGCGTTTTCATGGTAGACTCAATACAGGGTAGTTTACCAGTACCTTCCCCAGTCATTACTGTTTACCCCCCAGCAAGCTGGGTACTCATTTTACCGACCTTGGAAGGATGGAAGGCTGAGTCAACCTTGAGCTGGCTGCTGGGATCAAACTCCCAGCCTCATCGGCAGAGCTTTCAGACTGCATGACTGCTGCCTTACCACTCTGTGCCACAAGAGCCTCGGGAAGTTACTTAGGAAAAGGCTAATTATGAGAGCTCTCATCCCCTCTTCACAGGATGCCATCTGGAAGAACAGGAGCTGTGGAACTTGGGAAGCTAGTTTTTATCCTCATGGCTCGCATGTTACTCCCACACATCCTTGCATACTTACTATGACACAGAATGTGTCAGCTTGAATAAAAATTTAGATTTCATCTATTCATATTCTTCCTTCTTAATTGAGTATCAAAGTCACTGATAAGTCATCTCCTAGAAGTTCATGAATCTGTCTTTTTATTATTATTATTATTTTATTATTATTTATTATTATTATTATTTAATATTATTGATGCACGTTGATGCCACACTAACAATATTTAACTCTTTAAAAAAATCCATTCTCCTGGCAGTCGTTACCTGACTGGTCAAGGTTGTTCATCTTTTGATCTAGTCTTACTTTTTTGTTATATTCATATCTCCCATTTCTTCCATCAATTAAACCCAAGGCAACATACATACCTTCCCAAGGTAGCCCTGCTTAGTTGTCACACATTATTGGACTGCTGCATGAGGTTTTGCAACCTGAGCATTTTGCTCATCTACTCAATTTGGGATAACTCTTAGGATTGTTCTTAGGACTGTCCCAAATCTCTGACTCTGACCTAAGAAACAGTTACCTTCTCTTGAAGCGATGTGTAGGTGAAAACTTTGGAGTAGAAGAGAAAGTTATAAAAGCAGGCACTGATTTATTTACATAGAGTCTCTGCAAATTCATCTCAGCCCTGGCTCTCATTACATTAGATTAGGTTAACATCAGACTAATATTAGATTGAGATCAGTGCCCCCACCCTGAACAAGGAGGGATTATTAGAGATTATGGTCGCCATTGCATAGTCGGTTAGTATGTGATTGTTATTTTAATGGGGATTTTATTGGGGTTTTAGAATTGTACGTGTAAACCGCCACGAGACTATGGTGGGTGGCGGTATAGAAGAGAACTAAGAGAGAACTGCAGCCAGGAGCAGTCCTGTGACAGTTGGAAGGCTATTAATTGTAGAAGATCAAACAAAGAACTCCTGCGATCAAACTGAGGCTAAAAGTTGAGATTTTGATTAATGTTGAAGAAGAGTTGGTTCTTATATGCTGCTTTTCCCTACCCAAAGGAGGCTCAAAGTGGCTTACTGTCACCTTCCCATTCCTTGACTATGATGGTAAGAAGGGCCTGGAACTAAATCTTAACTAGCAAATCTTACCTGGCAAGAATGTAAGACCTAGATAAATACTCACCCTTGGAAGCCAATATATTTATCCCTTTTTAGACTAAATATACCTGTTACTTTAACTTATTAAAGTTCTTGGTGTTACAACTACTTGCTAGCTCATTTGTTGGAACCCACCAGGGTTGAGGCAGAAGTTGCTAGCCCTGCAAGGTATTCCACATTTGATTCTATTCTCATTTGTACAGTGAACTACCAATTAGTACAGTAATTACACTGTCAGGAAGGAAGTGCTAGAGAGCAGGAACTATCAAAGATTACTATGCACAGGTATCTCCCCTCAATTTCATCATGGATGTCCATCGGGTTTTCTTTGTCTGTGTTCATTTTCCTCCCTTCAGTGCATAGTTCACTTTCTGGTTGCCGTTTCTCTGGTTTCTGAGAGCACTTTTGTATCAATTTCCCTCTTCTTTCACTTCTAAACTGAACATAATACAAAAGCATACAGATTCCCTTGGATTTCCTACCCTATACCCTTATTGACCCCCTCAAATGTCACTTCAAATCCACATTAAGAAGGGAGAGTTGGTTCTTATATGCCGCTTTTCTCTTCCCGAAGGAGGCTCAAGCAACTTACAGTCGCCTTCCCTTTCCTCTCCCCACAACAGAGAACCCTGTGAGGTAGGTGAGGCTTAGAGAGCCCTGATATTACTGCTCAGTCAGAACAGCTTTATCAGTGCTGTGGCAAGCCCAAGGTCACTCAGCTGGCTGCATGCAGGGGAGTGTAGAATCGAACCCATCATGCCAGATTAGAAGTCCACACTCCTAACCACTGCACCAAACTGGCTCTCTGATTTGTTTCTGGACCCAGTTCAAGATGTTGGTAATAGCCTTAAACACCTACACCCACATCAGTATTCCCAAGCATTAAGATCCATCAGCGGAAAGTCCATGTGGAAACCAACTAAAACGGGTGATACTGGCTTTTATCCCTCACACAGGAAGACTTTTTCAGCTGCTGTCCATGGGTTATGCTTATTTTAATATATATTCCTTTTATCTCCCTGGCCCAAAGCAGCTTTCCACATTGTTCCCTTCTCCTCCATTAAATCTTCACAACAACTTTGTGTGGGTATATTAGGTGAGAGGCCCACGGTCACCCAGACTTCCATAGTTGGATAGGGAATTCAAACCTGCTTATTCCAGATACTAGTCTGACATTCTAAACATTATAGCATGTCATTACAGAACTTCCTGCCCCTGGAGGGGCTAAAGACATTCTTCTTCTGGAAAGGCATACAAGCTCAATTAGAGGGATGGTGCACAGTTCTACCTTTGTAATTAATGAAATATGTCAATTTATTTAATATACACCTTTCTCCCCGGCACTCTGGGACCCAAGGCACATAACAACACCTTAATAAAACTCAACACATTAAAATCTAAAGCAATTTATGCCCCATCCAGCAGGGTTTATCCAGACTCAGGCAACCCTGAAAGCTCTCTGCAGCAGCTGTTTTGTAGCCCCACCAGATAGCCAAGAGTGCTGGAGCCACCCTGTCTTCCGTCAGGAGGTTGTTTCAGAGTCCGGGAGTGGCTATTGAAAACACCCAAGGCCAGAATAATGAAGAACACATTTTAGACAATTAGGGGACTAATAACAGAGCTTGCTGGGGAGATCCGAGCTCTGAGCCCACTCCTTTCAGGGAATGCAACCCTCTCCAGAACAGGCTGACTCCCCAGTCCATTAAGCGGCTTTCTGACTGACCAGTAGCATCTCAGCCTTGTCTGGATTGAGCTTCAGTTTACTGACTCTAATTTACCTTGTTATCTTATCCAAGCACCCATTCAGGACTTCCACAGCCCCAACTGGTAGAGCTCTAAGGAGAACTAGAGCTTGGTGTTACCCACCACTTGGTGACACCTCACTCCAACAGTACAGTTGCCATGCTGCCTGAGAGACCCACGCATGCCACCTTTGTACATTCCCTGGGCAGTCAAAGCCCTGACCAGAACCTATTCCACACAAATGGTTAATGCACTTCAGACGATTTTCTTGTTCTGCACAGGGAAACCCACCTGCAAAAGCACATTGAAAGTGCATTATCCTACATGTGCAGAATTATCTCAGGTTTGCATGTGCCAAAGCCCCTTTCAACCATAGCCTACAGGGAACCTCTTCATGGTGCTGCCTATCTCCCAGGCCCTGCAACCACATGGTCTGTCGCAGCAGCCTGGGCTGTTTCTCGGGAGGTGCACGTGCGCTTTTGGGGGTCCTCAAAGGTCGTTCTTCCACCAGGACGCGGCCCTTGCATGACACTGTGACGTTTCCCCGACGTCTAGTGAACCAGCATTAGGCGCGCGTTCTCTGCTCCCTTCTCTTTTGCAGGTTCCGGCATCCGGCCGGGGGCGTTCCGGCCGCGCTTCTCTCCGCTCCAGTCCACTCCAGCCCTGCCGAGCCCCGCCCCGCCGCGTCATGTCCTCGTGGCCCGCCCCGTGGCTTTTGTGGGCGGCGGTGACGTCGGCGGCCATCAGGATCCGGAAGTCATTCGGGGCGATGGCGGCGGAGGGCATGGGGCAGCAGTGGGTGCTCGTGGAGATGGTCCAGGCCTTTTCCGAGGTGAGCGTGGCGGGCGGGTTGACGAGGCGTGGTCGCCGGGGTCCATGCCTGCGGAGCCCCGCGGGTGACGCGGAGAAGGGAGTGGGAAGCGACGGCCGGTCTGGGCTGGGGGAGAGACTGAGGTCGGCTTCAGAGCCGCAGCTCTTTAAATGAGCTGCTTCAGGGGCTTGAAACACAATCCTGATTCGATCCTGGGGCGGGGAATTCAAGCTTTTTCTTCTGAATTGGGCGCTGTCGAGACCTCATCCGGTCGCTCCGGTGAAGCCCAAGAGGAGACAAGGCGACCCTGGTCGTCCAAGAAAAAAGGTTCTTGTTGAAGGGAAGGAAAAGATTAATTATGCTTGGTTAATCCTTGAAGGTGCTGTACTTGTTTATGAGCCTCGAATGTTAGTAATTTAAGGCAATAACCCTGGGCATACTTACACTTACTGGTAAATAAACAAACCCCGCTGAACAGGATGAGTGCAGAAATGGAATTCAGCTGTAGGTCTTGTTGTTACCAAAGCCACGGGGCAGAAAATCTACCACTGCTCTGTTTTTCTAAGGGGGGAGGGAGTCTAAACATGTAATGTTTCTGAAAACTGCATAACAAAAAGTCAATACAGTTGCTGAACTAACATTGTTATTGTCTTTCTTCTTTCACACGAGAGAAAGGATAGTGGAGCCACCAATTTGATATGGGGTTAAGAAGGAATGCATATATTGTTCATGGAGAGTAATAGTGAGACATGTGCCCCAGTGACCTTTATGGAACAGCTCTGCTGAAATAGAGGAGCGGACAGGTTCACAGCATTGTAATGTAAAATTTGTGAGTGTGCTAAAATTAGTGTGTCAAACAATTTTCAGTGCCTTTGGGTGTTTTCTTAAATATAAACAATATATAAGTGAGGTACATGATATATTGATTTTCATTTTATAATTTTCAATCCAGTAAACATTTTCATATGTATAGAATCAACCCCCTGCATTATGCAGGACACTCAGAACCCTATCGCTCATCCACTGTAACTTGCCACCCCCTTGAACTTTCATTCAATTTATATTCTATAGCAACCCTCACTGTGACAATTGTTAAACCATTTGAATATAACATTAACACTCTTGACTATTTTTCCTAATCAGGTATTTCAATTCAAATATTTGTTTGTATAGGTTATAAAATTATTCTTCTTAATTATAAGTCAAAATAGGCATGCTAAATTGTGTCACACTATAGGCCATCCAAACATTATTCTGGGAAATTCTGCAGTTGAGATTGTTCAATGATTCAAGAGTATTCATCATTTATATATTAAGAAGAAGAAGAAGAGTTGGTTCTTATATGCCCCTTTCCCCTACCCGAAGGAGGCTCAAAGCAGCTTTACAGTCGCCTTCCCATTCCTAAAAGCCAAACTTGTTTAGTTACAATTTTCAGACAAAATATCTCCAAAAATAAAATAGCTTACAGGTATCAGATGTTCACTGTTAAATATAGGTGATATTGATTAAAGACTTTGCTTTCAAGTCTACAAACTGGTGGAAAGGTTGAGTCCTAGATGTTCTTTAATATATACTATTGCCTGGGTACAAGGCAGACAAAAAAATCTCATTACAGTGGAAGTCCTAAAATTACTTGTTAGGAGTTAAGGCTATAATTCAGTGCGTGCACACTTGGCATAAGTGCTGTTGAACTCAATAAGACCGGTTTCTGAGTAAATATAAGCAAGTTTAATTTAATTTGTTGGGTCATATTTTAGGGCAGATATATTTAGTGCTTGGCTGCTAGTTCAGTATTGTTAAATTTGTTTACTATCAATCAGTTGATTAATAGTTTCACTGCTGTACAAATTTCAATGGGAAATTTATTTATTTATTTAATGAAATAAGGTTAGTGGATGGAGCCTGTTGATACCAATGGTCAGTGTTACGGTTTGCATGTACACAACCTCAACTTCAAACCTACCACAGTATCTCCATCTCTAATATCTCTTAAAATCTTTTTTCATCTATTATTATATAAATATTCGGTTCTAGTTGTAAAGGGAGGAGCTGTAGTACAGTGGTAGGTTACCTGCTTTGCTTGAGAGGTCTTACATTTAATCCCTAGCATTTCCAGTTAATTGATAAGTAGGTAAAGAGAAATAATATGAGGACTTGAGAGATGTGTCATGAGTTGCTGTTGACTAAAGGTTTCTGTCTAAGACAAATGCATGTATGTTTACTGGGTTAAATAGGCAAGTATTTTGATTTAACATGAAGCAGTGCCCACTGACCATTGGCTGATACCACTCTACCAGAAGTAGCACAGTCTCTAATCAGAAGCAGTATCTCATCACTCAAAGTTCAGGGACTGCTGACCAGCGTCCTACTGAAAAAAAAAATTTTTTTTACAGTCCACATATCTGTAAATCAGAGAAATTTAATTGGTTTAGCCTGCAGTGTAGTAAGAACTAATAATTATTTCGCTACGTATCTTAACCTTTCCTCCTCCAATTTACCTGTCTACATTTATTTGGATTTTTATCCCACCCATTCTTTGCGGATTTGGGCAATTTACATTGAACATTGTATACCTCTTACATAGAACATTACATTGTCTGTAACAATGAGCAACCTTCAATTACAGGATGGTTTGCATGTTTTGCAGTTTTGCATGGTTTGCAGTTTAATAATGTTCAACAGAACCAACACATCATCACTATATCTACCAAGTGGGAATTCACAAGGGCTTACAGGATCATCTCAGTTTTCTGCTCTCCCATCATTCCCTCTTTCCTGAAAGCCCTTCAAATTAATCCTTATCAAATTGAAACCTTCTGCACAAGCACCACTGTAAAGTATTATGTATCTGTAAAGTAATTTTGTAGTTTCACAGCCACAGAATGCTTCCATATTATGATTAGGCTGGGATGAATAAACAAACATTATTTCAGTACCTTAATGAGAATACATACAGCTTCTGTTCCTCTCCTGTGGTTTTTAGTATCACTGAGGGTCTTGCTACAAGAGACGTCTGACTAAAGACTAACCTTTAAAAGTCTCCCCTCCCCCCACCCCTTCTGCTCTACACAACAAGAGGAGAGGTCCCTTTTGGTGACTAAAAAAATGGATGGAGGCATCTGAGTGTCTTGTTGCCAGGCATGTGATTCCAGACTGAGGGACACCCAACTACCCCCCACACACACACACACACAACCATTTTCTGTTTGGACGTTGCCAAGCTTTTTTAATGTTTATAATGTCAATATAATTGTACTATAAGGAAATTTTAGGTATAGCTAAAATGGTGAATTAAACATTTTAAAGTAGATTACTATCTTGAAGAAATTATTAATATTCAATTAATATTTTTGTTTTAATTTCTAGGCTCCAACTTATCATCTTATTTTGGAAGGTATTCTAATCCTTTGGATAATCAGACTGCTCTTCTCCAAAACATACAAGCTTCAGGAGCGATCTGACCTTACACCAAAGGTTTGATGTCTAATGTACAAATCATTGCTGTTACAGAAAGCTAATGTTCAGTATTTTTGATGGTTATAATGCCTGATGATTGAGAAGACAACAGGCACTGGAAAAGATAGTAATGCTGGGGAAAGTGGAAGGTAGAAAGAAAAGGAAGACTTAACATGAGGTTGATTCCAACAAGGAACCCTCAGTTTGTAAGACCTGATAATGGGTCTCAATGAAAGGACGTTTTTGAGGACTTTAATACACAAGGTCACCGTAAATTGTAAGTGACTTGATTGCACATAATGCTTGATATAAGCGCTGTGATATACTCATGCAAGTCTCATTGGACATGTGACTATGTAGTGAAACATGGCCTTTGTTGGATTACTGCATATTTTTAGCGAGTTGGCCGTCGAGGAGCCTGAACCTGCATACGGAGAGGAGGGAGAAGGCACATGCTTATTCATCACACAAAAATACCTGGTACTATAAGAGGATGCTTTCCCCCCCAGCCACAACTATCTGTGGTTCTAAACCAGTCATAATTTGCCATGTTTAGCCTGGCTGTGATAATGAGTAAATTCTTTTCTGTGTTAGTTTGCTGAAGGTATTGTGTGCAGAGTTCAAAGAAAATTGTTCTTATGGTATCTTAAGTCTGAAAAATTGCTACAAGCAGAATTTCCTTCATTGGCTAACTTTTCACAACTATCTTCTGTAGTAACTTTAAATTTGGCAGTTCCTTTTTTACAATTCATAAACTGTTTACATAAATCATGTTTAAAGTTATCTAAGCTGATGTTATAAATTCTGTCTTTAAGCAGAAATATTTCTATAGTGTAGAAAACATAGCTACGTGACAACCATATTTCTCATGTGGAGTACAAGTGTTCCTTCCTATGTAATAGAGAAGTTGTACTTAGTTTAAACCAGTATGTTGTGTTGATAACAGTTCCTTATTACAACATGTCTTGGAAACATGAATTGCAAATGGGGAATGCTATTTCAAATCATGAAAAAGCAAATAATTAAATGAGTCTACCATGTTTATCTCTAACAACTTTATATCTCACTGATTCATCAAACATGTGTAACTGTCATCAGCTTCTTTGAATTAATTGTTGTTTTGACTTTGTTTTAGGAAAAGGAAGAATTAATTGAAGAGTGGCAGCCAGAACCACTTGTTCCTCCTGTACCAAAAGACCACCCAGCTCTCAACTATAACATTGTTTCAGGGTAAATTAGGAATGAAAGAATTTTATTTTAGACTTGGTCGTAATCATGCACATGTTTACCTGTGGCAAGTTCTACTAAAGAATGAGTTTGGTGTAGTGGTTAAGAACGGCAACTTCTAATCTGGAGAGTCATTTGTGAATCTCCACTCCTCCACATGCAGCCAACTGGGTGACCTTGGGCTAGTCACAGTCTTGTTAGAGCTGTTCTCATAGAATGGTTCTGTCAGAACTCTCTCAGCCTTGCCTACTTCACAGGGTGTATATTGAGGGGAGAAGAAGGGAAGGCAACTGTAAGTCGCGTTGAGACTCCTTCAGGTAGTGAAAGGTAAAGGTATCCCCTGTGCAAGCATCGAGTCATGTCTGACCCTTGGGGTGACGCCCTCTAGCGTTTTCATGGCAGACTCAATACGGGGTGGTTTGCCAGTGCCTTCCCCAGTCATTACCGTTTACCCCCCAGCAAGCTGGGTACTCATTTTACTGACCTCGGAAGGATGGAAGGCTGAGTCAACCTTGAGCCGGCTGCTGTGATTGAACTCCCAGCCTCATGGGCAAAGCTTTCAGATGGCTGCCTTACCACTCTGCGCCACAAGAGGCTCTAGGTAGTGAAAAGTGGGGTGTAAAAACCAATTCTTCAGAGTTATTTGCTTCCTGGAAGAGTTATTTGCTTCCTATTGAGGAAATACTGTTTTATTGCAACATTTCATGTCCCAATAAATATGAGAAAATATGCAGTATATTAATAAACTGAAGCAAAGATTATGGCCTTAAAGATCTTGCAGGGATTATGCTAGAGGCTTTTAAAGGTGCACTCTTACCTTTAGTAGTCTTGAGACGCAAGCTCTGGAGCATCTTGTGTTTACTTGCATGAAGTAAGGGAATGAGTAGCAGCATGCTAGTGTGTATTGCTTGGCATGCAGGCCCCAAGCAACCAAGGCAAACTCTGTGGTGTAGAATAATACAGACACACTGGGAAACCAATATGGCAATTACTGAAACTGAAGAGATGCGACTCTATATAAGGCTAATTCGGATAATTTATTGCCATATTGGTTACCCAGTGTGTCTGTATTATTCTATATATGTTTCTTCAGTGGGACCCTCCCCTCCCAGTTCATTTTTTAAACTCTGTGGTGTGGCAGCATATCATGATGGGCATAAGTAATGGCTCCCAGACTTCTGCAGCCACATACTAGGTCTGAGAAGAGTCACTGATGTGCTCTGGACTAGTGGAGTGTTGCTTGCTCAAAGTGTGTCTAAGTGTAACCCTGGTCTATTTCTTTCCCCTTCCACCCATTTTGTTTGCCCTTGCAACAACATCTTCATATACACACAGGGCAAAAAATTGCTTGCTGCTGCTCCATCTTTTCAGGAAACCACATTAATAAACCACCAAATTATATAAACCACCAAAGAAGGCATTAGCTTCTATATCTGTTGACAGTAGAAAGTTCCATACTACATTACCATTTCTTGGGACTGGGCTTTCCTGCTATTCTTGATTCCCTGCTCCTCCACATGCAGCCAGCTGGGTGACCTTGAGCTCATCACAGCCCTGTTAGAAACTATTCTGACAGAGCAGTCTCTCTCAGAGCTCTCAGCTTCACCTACTTCACAGGACGTCTATCGTGGGGAGAGGAAGGGAAGGCTTTGAAACTTCTTCAGGCAGTGAAAAGCAGGGGATAAAAACCACCTCTACTTCTGTGATTTTTTTGTGATTGATTGCTGAGCTGCTCAAACTGAGAGTATTCTGAGCCCTTTGTAAGGCAATGTCTGTCTGCTTAAGCAAAATGTTCAGAATTTACCTTTTTGAAAGCAGGAATTTGTGCACCTGCCACCACTAATGGTCATCCAGCTTCTAGATCACCTCAGGGTAGTAGCCAAAAATGCTTTGATGTTTGAATCAAATAGCTCAGCTCTAGAAACTAATTGCCTGAGTGCCACTAAGAAGGTAAAAGTCATAAAATAGTCATCATACCATCATAGGTTCAATGGGCAGTATAAATCATATTAAAAGTAAAAGATGTTGCTCTGTGTCCATAGGCAATAACAGCCAATAAAGTGTGGTTTTCAGCTGATTAACAGAATATTAAGTTTGTATGGTACTGGTCTTTTCCTGCTTTCAATAAGCATCTCCAAAGGGTTTCCAGGTCCCTGTTCATCATACTTCCAAGTAGAATTTATTAACAAAAATGGTAGTTTTTGCTGTCTCTAATGCAAAGATGCAATCAAGGTGTGAAGTGGATTAGAATGTAGGTCAGGAGCTTGTTAGTTGTGGTGTTTTCCCCTGGAGAGCTTATCTTTTAGCAATACACTGGCAATCAAAACATTTTACTCAGTGTAGCTAATATAGCTCCTAATGTATTACTTGGATGACATGAGAATGGATGCCTCTGCATGACCATCATGGCTTGTGTACAGTTTGACAAAGGGGCTTTCTGGCATGTGGTAGGTGCCAGCAAGTTGTCTGTGAAGAATTTCAAATCAAAATGGATTCCCAGGTTGCTAAACTTTATTGGATTATGTGAACACAGTTGTGTCCTCATTGGAATTGTGATTTTATCAAGTATAATAATGAAATGTGACTTAATTCATTTTTGCAGAATAATAGGTATCTCTTAGTAAATGAAACTCCATGCTAGGTTGAAATGTATTTTCATAAAAGCGTGACGTCCTTATTTAAAATATTTAAAATGTGTTTTATATATAAATAAATAATATATATATGTAAAGGTAAAGGTATCCCCCTGTGCAAGCACCGAGTCATGTCTAACCCTTGGGGTGATGCCCTCTAGCGTTTTCATGGCAGACTCAATATGGGGTGGTTTAGCAGTGCCTTCCCCAGTCATTACCGTTTACCCCCCAGCAAGCTGGGTACTCATTTTACCGACCTCAGAAGGATGGAAGGCTGAGTCGACCTTGAGCCGGCTGCTGGAATTGAACTCCCAGCCTCATGGGCAGAGCTTTCAGACATTTCTGATGCCTTACCACTCTGCACCACAACAGGATCTATATATACATAACTATTTTGCAAAGACTCTCAGAGGTGAACCTTGAAATGTGCGAAGGCATAACTTCATCAGTTACGAATGCTGTTGCCTTTGAATTGCAGTAATTGCTAATGGTAGGAAGGTTGCTTTACTAAAACTACTAAGCAGCATGTATTAACAGGAAATTTAGGAAAGGTGGAATAATATTCTCGTATAAAGACACATTCATATTTCTACAAGTACGGACTCATGAGGGTCATGTTGTTTGCCCCTGGCTCACTGATTCCTCCTTAATTTCTTGAAAAGTCCCATAGCTTCTAAGCTTTTTCTGCTTCGTTTTGTCCTTCCCACCTAACAATCAAACTATCTTTATCTGCTCTTCTGTCTTCAGCATCTCCTTGAGAAAATGCTGCCTGGTGCTAGCTGCTGGGCCAGGCACAGTAGTGATCTGCAGGTACATCTCATTGCACTTTCTCCACACTATTGAGTTTTTCTTCCTCCATGCAGCCCCCACATCTTCACATTTCCTCACATCCTTCTCTCCTTCCCACTTATCAGGTTCCTTTTATCAGCTATATTTATTAATTGAGAAGAAGAAGAGTTGGTTCTCATATGCCGCTTTTCTCTACCCAAAGGAGTCCCAAAGTGGCTTACATTTGCCTTCCCTTTACTCTCCCCACAACAGACACCCTGTGAGGTAGGTGAGGCTGAAAGAGCCCTGATATTAGTGCTTGGTCAGAACAGCTTCATCAGTGCTATGGTGAGCCCAAGGTCACCCAGCTGGCTGCATGTGGGGGAGCGCAGAATCGAACCCGACTCACTGATTAGAATGTTCATACTACATCGCTGCCCTTTAGCTGAATATTTGAAGGAACTGAGATCTTACCTGTGTTCATTAGAAACTGTGAATTAAATATATACTAAATGTGAAGGACTCAGCAATAATTGTAAAAGTAGCTAAGTCTTTGTTGACAATCTTAAATGAAAATCTTTCCACTGTGGATTCTGTAACTGCAATTGTTAAGTTTTAGTTTTATGCTTTGCTGTTTTATGCCAATAAAAGTACTCTGAAACATGGTTATATTGACATATCAAACTGAGCAATGTTTAATGCTTATTTTTTAAGGCCTCCAAGTCATAAAATTATTGTGAATGGCAAAGAATGCATAAACTTTGCATCATTTAATTTCCTTGGACTTCTGGATAATGAAAGGGTCAAGGTGAGTATCTTATATAGCTGCTGAAATATCAGTAGATAGTACATTGTTTACCCATAGCTAATATTTCCCTAACTAAATACATGTCATCTTTGACAAAATAAATTTTTAATGAACAGTAATATCCTATCTTCGTGGTTTCCTTGTGGAGGGTATGAGACTGAATTTTATGTTGGCAGAATTTAAATTTACAAGAGAAGTAACCCATCAGAATAAAATAGTTTTATTGTGAAGACTTGGTATAGAAAGAGTGTAAAGGGGCGGGGCTACAGTCTTAACTACCTAACTATTCTTTCATTCAGTCTGTTCTGGAGGCAGGCAGGAAGGAAGAGTGCACAAAGGAGCAAGAAGTCTCCAAAGAGCCAACTAGGGCACTGGAGGCAACTATTTGAAAAGCATCAAGAAGTTCCTATGCTAAATACACATGTCCTCTGTTGCCCCCTGCAGGGCATTCTTGATGTTTCTGAATCATGCATGCTACTAATTTTGCATATTCCAACATTTTATTCGTCAACTTATAAAATAAAAGCTTCTTGATAAGATAAAATTTTACCCATGTCCATAGTGTAAAGTAACCATGCAGTTTCTAGTTAAAGTTCATTTATTACTTAACAGGTGTTCCAAAGGGTCATTGAGAAGGTAGAATTTCAAGTAAAAGGAGCCTTTTCAAAATGCTTGTTTAAAAGGAAAGGATGCTATAAGTCTAGGTTTTACTAATATCATTAGGGTCCACTGTTTTGAAAAGGGAGGACTTAACGCTAAGATTCTGCTGCCTTTGATTAAAATGGTTATTTGGCGTGGAGGGATGTTTTATGTCTTTCTGAGAGCATGGAGCTTCTTAGTCTTTTCTCCTACAGCTCAGTCTGCTTTAGCTTTAGCAGTTTAAAGTGTCCATAAAACAGTTATGTTCCATCAGTCTGAACAAGCTGCGTTGTCAAAATGTCAGTGGTGACAATGCATAACAGAAGAGTAATGATTTCTCTTCTACCACAGAACTGAGTTTTAACTGTCTCCCTCCCCTCCATTGTTCCTTTAAAGAATGCAGCCCAAGCTTCTCTGGCAAAATATGGTGTTGGAACTTGTGGACCTAGAGGATTTTATGGAACTTTTGGTAAGTTATGGCATACTTGTCGTGTTTCTGTACAGTATTAAGGATACTGATTAAAAGTTACCTTTTAAGATGGGAGGGCATTTTAATACATTCTTAGTATAAACCAGTTGGCTTAGCAATATAAATAAAAATATAAATAAAAATAGGTAACATTTGCTTTGTAAAGTTTGTGTTGCACGCAGCTGGGGAATTGTTGGCATTTATTCACCTTTCTCACTGAGACTAAAGGTGGTTTAGACAGTGTAAGTTGATACATTTCACTTAATGAAAGTAGGTGCTAGTTAGATGTCTAGTGCATGTATTGCAATGAGTGATTTCAATCATTGCAATAATTATATTAACATTTATAGTGCACAACTTATATAAGTTAGAAAGCTAAAAACAGACAAAACCCACAGGCAAATCACTGAAAATATGCACCATGCAATGCTAAGTCTACAATGATAGACCTAATGTGTTTCGACCACAAAATGGATCTTCTTCAGAGGTCTAATCCTGGACCACATGATGTGGTACAGAATGCAGTGAGATGAAAAAAAAATCAAATTATTTTCTATGAATAACAAGATCAATAATAATGGAACTGATAGAGAAGATGTCTATTTATCAAATGTAAGTCTGTACAGCTGCTAAAAAGTTCTGGTGTGTTGCAGTAGCTTCTGTGCATGTAAGAAAGCAAATGAGTCCAGCATTTGTAACCTGGGCTTCAATAGACAGGGAGGCATCCAGATTCACACCCAGACTTTTGATGGTTGCCAGAGTTGTTAATTGGTCTCCATCAGGATTCAGGAGTTGTAACAACCCATGCCAGGCCAGCTAGCAGCCCTCCATCTTAGATGGCTTCAACTTCAACTGATTCCGCTTGAGCCAATCTGTCACAACCTCCACGCATCTGAGCAAAGGCTCTGGGGGTGTGGATGGATGGCTGTTCATCAACAGATCCAGCTGGGTGTCATCAGCATATTGATGTCACCCTGGCCAACCTTCCTACATCCAGTTGTCTCCGGAGATTTTCTGTGAGGCTGGCTGGAGCCATCTCCACCCTGGGCCAGGTCGGAAGCTGGACTGAAATGGATCAAAAACCAATATTTCATCCATTAGGCTCTGCAGCAGTTTTGCGAACCACAGGCCTCAGTTTCTGTCTAACACCTTTCAGCTGTGTGGGCCTTAAAGACTTCTTTAGCACTGAGCTGCTGGAGACAAAAGGCAGGTTCTGTAGCTCAGTGGAAGGCTGTGGAAAAAAAGACAGGGCACCAGATTTTGAATAGATGCTTTTTTACAGAGGCCACAAGAGGGCAGTCTGATTTCTGGATTAAATCCTTAAAAACTGATATCTGCATTAAGAGTCTTGAAGCCTCAAACAGGGGAGTTCTGTAATGCGAAACCCCTGTGAAATTCCCTACCTGTGTTTAATCAACACCCATGAGGATGTTTCACATTCATCTGCCGTCATAGAGCATGGCATAGACAGCAATACAATGAGGATGATTTCTCTTTAACTGCATTGAAGTTCTAGTTCGATTCCCTGGTGAACTCTTTCCCTAACTATTCTGGTGGCAGTAAAATAATATAAGTTGTTTTGACTAGATCCCTCTCTAGGTATTCAGCCATCAGGCTTTTAGTATAAAGTGAGTGATTTCCATCTGTTGTGAAGAGGCAGCTGGCACTTTAGAGTAAGGTGGCCAGATTTTAACATTGGTAAAGCAGGACACCATTGACCGGGGGGGGGGGGGGGGGCTCTTGATTAAAAATTTGGTCTATATGGAACAACAAAAATGTTCATAGAACGCAAAAATAGTATTGTAATATATATTTTTTAATTTCAACATAAGTACAATTTGCCAGGTACCCCCAGATGTCCCTCCAAAAGTGGGACAATCTGGTCACCTTACTCTAGAAGTATGTGTTCAGCATTTTATATATTATTTGTTAGCTAGTAACAAAGCCTATAGAAATAGTTCTACATGCCTTCTCAATCATTAAACATTGATTTCATCAGAGATGTTAGTCTGAATATGAAGACTGCCATTATGTTTTGATCAGTTGACTGAAGGAGAGAGATTGTGGGTCTTAATAAAATCTGAAGATGCCTATTTCATTGTTGCTTGTGGGAAAAGAAGAAATTGCATTTTGGATTAAAAAGTGGATTAAAATATAAAACATTAATACTTGGAGATGACTTGATAATGGCGGGTATGACTTTTTCCAGTCCAATTGTATGGCTTTATGCAGAAAAGGATGACTTACATTGATGTATTGTTAGGTCAGAAAAACATGACCTCGATCTACTCAGACATAAGGTTCATATGTGGGGAAAATCCCATAGTACTGCTTTCTCCTCCTCACAAACTGAGGACTAGATGTCTATATATGGAAGTGTATATGAGAGCCAGCATGGTGCTGTGGTTAAGAGCAGTGGCCTCTGATTGGGAGAACTGGGTTTGATTCCCCATTCCTCCACTTGTAGTTAGCTGGATGACCTTGGGCCAGTTCCAGTTCGTTCAGAGCTCTGAGCCTTGCTTCAGAGGGTGTCTCTTGTAGGGTTGCGGAAGAGTATATTACTTTGAATCCTTCAGGTAGTAAAAAGTGGGATATAAAAAAAACAGGTTTAAGTGTTTTATTCAAAATGTATAGTATGAAATTTTTATGTGAGATAATATGCAGTATTAGTGACAGGCAGGGACCCATGAGAAACTCAAGGGGAAATTCCCTCATTGTTCCCTGTTTTGTTCTCTGGCTTCTATTATTTGCCCCTAGCCACCTTCCCTGTCCTCCCACTGCCAGCTCATCCTATCTTTTTCCTTCCATGCCCTCTTTCTTCTCCCCCTTGCCCTCTCACTATCAGGCAGCAAAAATCAGTATACATGTGTTGAGCTACAGTAGGGTGCAGAAGCTTGTAGCTGTCCCTTGACTTTTGGGTATATTCATAGTTTTGCTTAACAAAAACTGAGATCTGTATGCTTCTATATATACCAAATAGTACAATTTATTTACATTTCAGCTTTCCCCGAAATGTCCATGGCGTCTTTTTTCTGTGGCTGCAAAATGTCCAGAAATTTTACACCTTGAATTCAACCTTATTCCCAAACATAGCAATCCTGCCATTTCCCATTATGATTAAAATGTTATAGTCAAGTTTCAGAAACACATATACTAAAATTGGAATGACACAGAAAAGATCAGCATGGCCTTCCTGCACAAGAATAACATGCAAATTACTATATTCTGGCAGATCATACTAACATGACAGATTATACTAACATGACAAGTAATAATATAGTATGTGTCATATCCCTGAACATGCTAAATGAGAGACACATTCAGCAGCACGAAAAGTTGGGAGCAGGAAGGTTGTGGGGGGGGGGGGAGAGGTAAATATGGAAAAAATTTGAACCGTGAAAAAACTGAAGATGGAATGAGCATCTGGAGAAGAGATTTAACTCCACTGATTGCTTTACTGGTTCATCTAGCATTTTGGTTGCCCAGGGAATTTCTGTTGGAATTCTCTACATCAATACAGAACAAAGAAATGTATCCCAGAGCTTATAAACAACAACCCTGTGAAATGTTTCACTATGTCTTTATTGTATATGCTGTGAATAAATTAGTTTTCAAACCACTTCTCTTGTGAATATTTCTGGTAGGTATTTTGGTATAGTCCAATTGTTGTAAAATGCAAGAGGCCCTCTTGAGGTGATACAATCAGAAGTTCAAGTGAGTTGCATCACATTTAGTAGAGTGCTAGGCTGTTGGCCCATGTTTTCTCTCACTGTTTCCTGGAAAATTGTAGTGCAATGATAGTTTCAGTAAATACTAAAAAGACTGCAGGGAATTGTGGATTTTTGTGGTGTTGATGACCTTAAATACTTGTGATTCTCTAAAGAACTGGTATGTTACAAATGCATGGACTACTTTTTTCAAACAGATGTACATTTAGAGCTGGAGGTCCGACTTGCCAAATTTATGAGGACTGAGGAAGCTATCTTATATTCATATGGATTTGCTACCATTGCTAGTGCTATCCCTGCCTATTCAAAACGAGGAGACATTATATTTGTGTATGTATCTTTCATATTCATCCTTATGTATGTCTACTTTTTTTAAGGATTATGGCATATATATAGAATTTCAGTTCAAGGTGTCCTATCCCAGCACTCAGGGCTGAAACGTAGTAGGGCTAATTCATACCGTGCTGTCTGTGTGCAAGAATCTCTGCTATGTAGTTTTGTAAGCCAGACAATTCTGCCTGCGGAAGTTACAGTTCCTATGATTGCAGTGGCAAGGGAAGGGGGGATCAGCTGCCAACTGTGACTGTTCCCACTGTGTTTTATTACTAGGCTCTGTGTTGTCCATGAAAGGGTATAACCAGAGGTGTGCAGATCAGACTGTTGTGGGAATTACCTCCATACATCCTTCTCTCCAGAAAGCAATAAAATCCATTCAGCTGCCATATAAAAATACCAGAAACCCAGCTTGTCTTCCTTATCTGACCTAATGTCTACTTGAAGACAGTTCAAACAGAAAGATATCACAGTATATCCAGTAGCAGTACAGGCTTCAGATTTGGTGAGCCTTCAGGAAGGATTCCCTAAGCAGGCTTGTGTCAAATATTTTATTATTATTAATTATTGTATTTATACCCCGCCTCCCCCCGAAGGCTTGAGGCGGCTAATAATGGCCAGTGTTTAGCCCCTGCCCCATGGGGGGGGGGGGGGTCCTGACTTCCTCCATATCCAGAATTGCATGAAAGGCAGCCTGAAAGGTGCAGTGAGGCTGCAACTGTTTCCTTAATTGCAAACTCATTTTTTTCTAGTTTTATTGATGTCAGGAGTTTTGTCAGCTTCTGCTTATTTTGTTGTGTGTGATCCAGTTATATTTTTCTCTGAGATTTCATAACTGGGAGAAATAATGTACAGGGGACAAATAGTTGCTATTTGAGTGTGTGAGCCTGCTCTGAGAGGAAGCTGTGTTTCATTTTCAGAATTTTTTGTATTGATAAGTGCTCAGTCTAGATTTATTAACCCATGTTAGATTGTTAGATACATAAACTGCTTAAGGCAACTTTATAAATCATAGAAGAAAATGGGAATGGAACTCCCAATATTCTTATGTCCAGTCTGATTTACATTAGATTTATTTATTTCATTTTATTTCATTACATTTATTTATTATACAAGATGTCACTTGAGAATATTTGTGTAATCTTGTCAGTTTCAAAGCTGTGGCATGATATCTTTTTAAAGTGCCTATTAAAGTACAGTTTTTAATGTTTTTAAAGCAGTGATTTGGTTTTAACAACCAACTGCTGATTCAAAATAAATTCTTTAAAATTGCTAACAGCTGTTGTAATAATTTTGCAGTATTCTCATAGGTTAGCCAGGCAAAGAAGTGTAGTTCGCAAACAAAATGCACTTAATGTTTAATATTTTTTAATTGTCTGGAGCAGTCTTACTGGTATGCTTCATGTTGTGTTTTGGGCCAGTTGACACCGTTATCTTTTAGTAGTTTCTTATTATTATTTTAGTCCACATAATCTGTGAACCCCATATATATATAATATAAGAATAATTCTTATGGGTTGTAACTAGACTAAATTGGCAGTTTCACTGATTTTCCTCCTCCTTGCTGTGGATCTCCCAGCAGCATCACTTGGTGAAGAACAGTGAGAGGCAGGAAAGTTCTGTTCCACTGATAGAGAATTTAGTCTGGATCCAGCCCCATAGACATAGCTGTTGGGCAAATTTTCCGGTAATCATGGCAACTGCTGCTATCCATATCTTTTGTTGCCAATAAATGCATTGTTTGTCCATTCAGATGGATAGCTGGGACCAGTAGACTGCTTCCATAGCCAGAGAACATGCTGTGTGATCCAGCACTAGATAGCTATATTGTGACAGGAGATCAGTCCTGAAAAGGCAGTTTGAGCTGTCTTTTGCTAAACCTGGGTGAACTGAGAGGATTCTGTATATTTACAGTGATGAAGCAGCTTGCTTTGCTATTCAGAAAGGATTACAGGCATCCCGAAGTAACATTAAGTTTTTTAAACATAATGATATGGCTGACCTTGAACGTCTACTGAAAGAGCAAGAGATTGAAGATCAAAAGGTATGATTCCTTTGAAGAAACCAAATGCACTTTTAAATGGGGCAAAGTATTTGAATGGTTGTATTGCTCATTATTTCTCTTCTAAGCCCTTCTGAATGTTGTATAACATTTGCAACGAATTTGGCTGCTATAGTTTATTTACTGCGATGATGTGGGTAGGAAAGCAGAAAAGGGGGTCACATAAATAGAAGAAAAAGCTGCCAGTCAAACCATAGATAAATTTCCCGTGTTCCTTTGGATCCTACATACTAGTTTCATGCTGCCTCTGTTGAGAAATCTGTACTAGAGCAGTTAAGGCATTATAATGGGAACCTGTACAGTTCTCTGTCCATCGAATGCTTTTTATTAAAAAGACATCATGAAAACAATTCTTTCAAGAGCCTAGAAGGCTTATTAGCTAAAAGGTTTTGGAGCCCCAAATAATCTTCCCACCGAAAATTTATTTGATATAGTTGGTTTTAAGCAGTGCTGAGGCTGTTTCTCAATGTTTTGTTAATTTTTTGTAGTATTTTTAAAGAGAGAAGCTGAAATAACAAATAAATGTAAAGGTGCATTTGTATTTTTGCGCTGTTTCTCTGTAGAATCCTCGAAAAGCCCGCGTAACCAGAAGGTTTATTGTGGTTGAAGGTTTGTACATTAACACTGGAGACATTTGCCCTCTTCCAGAGCTGGTAAGTTGGCAACATTTTGTTTCTTTTTAGCATCTACTAACAAGATGCTGTGCACCCTGAAATAAGAATTGAAAAAGATAACTTTGTTAATGAGCAGCTTTTGATCTAGGACAGATAACAATTTGATACTGTTTTGGTGTCACTTACCAGCCATAAACAGTAGGTCACAGATTGTTTGTGAACAAAAGAATGGTGTGCAATGGTGCCAAAGCAGGATGTATCATTCCAGCACATGGGAATAGACTTCTGCCCAGGCAGTGCTGTGTCCCATTCTTGTGTCCTTACTGTCTGGCCAGAAGGAAATTGTGATTTGTTGCTAAATCAGCATTTGTTCTTTATGCATCCATAGACTAAGCATCTTCATGTGTGTTTCACAGTTATGCATAAGAAGTCACAAATTTCAGCATACTAACTCTCCACTTTCATTTTTGTCTGAATTAGATCTGTAGCACAGGACTGTAATAATAACATTTAGTGTGTGATAATGTCTGTTCATCTTTTAGAAAGGAGGAGGGGAGTCATGAGATTTTCTACTTGGTTGAGCAGATGGCAGTTCAGTGTGGCCTGCATAACCCACATTTCCTCTCCCCAAATTAACAGGAGCAAAATAAATTATGCAGTCTAAGGAAATACATTCAAATCAGTTGAATATATTCCAAAACTAAAGGTGGGGTAATCAAATCGGCATTTTCTTTTTTGTGATGGGAGGCAAGAAGAAAGAGGAGATACTAGTACTGATGATATACCTACCTTTGGTTGAAGATTGCCAAACTTGAGTGGCAAGGAAATCCCAGGCCAGTGGTCTCAATAACTGCTTGGAAATATTTTTATAGACAAGGTTTGCATTAAAATCATTAAAACTAAGCAACATGGCAGTACTATCCTTAGCAAAGATACATTTCTAAGTCCAATGAAGTTCTGGAAAATACTGATGTAGTCACCAAAATACATGAAGTTGTATCTTGTATGTAAACAATATAAATATGTGCATGAGGACAGGCATGAAGGTAAAGCTGACAGCCTATATCCAGATACATATTTCAAAGCCTTCAGAGTCCTTTAATTTTCTACTAATTCTCTCCTAGTGCAGACCTCCCATTTTTCTTCCTTCCTGGAATAAAACTGCAGGTGGATCAGTGGGCGGGGGAGGGGGAAATTGAGCCCCCCCCTCTTAAGGAAACTTTACGTTTAAGTCTTTGAAACTGCAAGGTTTGATACCAACTAAACAAGTCTGGTAGCAGGAGTAATTAAACTACTTGTACCTGAAACTTGTTCTTTTTGCAAACAATACGTAACCCTTTTGTTGTCTTGTGTCACTTAAAATTAAATCAATTCATAGGTAAAATTAAAATACAAATACAAAGTGAGGATATTTCTGGAAGAAAGTCTTTCCTTTGGAGTTCTGGGAGAACATGGACGAGGTGTCACGGAACATTTTGGAATAAATGTAAGTGCTTGACAGCTGCCTAGAAAAATCTGTTTGGTGCTGAGAGGGGAAAAAAACCAACTTTTCCTGTTTTTAGCAATGGCCTTACAGCCATCTAGGAGTGCCATTGCATGTCATTTGTATATAATCTTGTTTGTCACATAGCTCGTCATTTGTAATCCCTTAATTACTACTTTTCAGAGTCATGCTACTTGTAAGCTGGAAAGTTTCTGTTTTATTAGCATAAACTGTAAAGCATCAAACTGTCACAGTTTTTCCCATTGCAACAAGTGAAGGGTTTATGACAACAAGCCTCTGGGTTTAAGACTTTTACTCTTTTTGTGGTCTTGTGAGCAGTGAGGAGGGAAAGCATCATGTCGTTTCGGCCTCCTGTAAACGAAGGTTGTATCAGACTGAAATGATAGTATTGCTGCCCTACTGCAAGGCTCCCTCATCCAAGGTGGTAGAGGCTGCTGTCAGGACTTCTGTCCAGGAGATCTTGTTCCCAGGATGCTGCCATTGCAGCCCTGCAGGTGCTCCAGCAAGAAGAAAGTGTGGAAACACCTTGCCACCGTCTTCCCTCTCTGCCAGGAAATTTAAGGAAGCGGGCTAGTTGTAAGGGAAGCATGAAGGCCTAGTAGTGGATGTGAGCCTCCAGACAAGCACAGGCCTGAATGCAGGAGGGGATCGCTGGGCTCAACCTTGTATAGGCATGAAACACTTGGGATGGGGAGAAGTTTCTGTTCTTCCTCATACAGGTTTTACCCCATTACAGCTTGCCAGTTGGAATTTCTGTTAGTTACCTGTGTTTTCTGTGAATTCCATTCCTCTGTACTAATATAAAACAGGTTCTTGACAGAAACCATATCTGTGTCTGTCTGTCTGTTCGTAAACCACTCCAAGTACCTACCATAGCAAAATTAAAAATGCATTATACAGTGCTGTTTTTCTTTCAGCTCTCTCCCAAAACCATACAGCTATAACTACAAGAAGTGCATTTACACCTAACTTAGCATATCAGTTTTGACATTTTATAAAAGGCTGTAGGCTACATTATTGTGTGTGCTTGATCTCTCCTTAGCATCCCCCTTCCTAAAGTAATACCCTCATTCATTAAAGACTAAAAGCCTTCTAGAAGTGAGATCAAAAAAGGTGGTAGCATACGGGTTTCTTTGGTCCTTGAACTGCTTGTTTGAGATCTGTTCCAGTTGTTCTGCAAGGCTCATGGAAATACTTGTAACAGCACTTGAGTCAAATGCATTACCTAATGAGTTGAATTTAGTTGAATCTTGAAGCCAAACATTCTTGTAGACCTCTATGGGAATGGTCAGGATAGGAACAAGTTGCTTCAAAGGGAGCGGATGACTTGACTGACAGGAATGTTGCTGACATTAGAAATTTACAGTTTATGGTTTGGGTATTTACCAGATTTTTTTTTTAACTTAAGGGTAATGCTTAGGAGACCATGTGTAGCCTTTCAATAGCTGTGCAGTATGCTACTAATTATGCTAAATATAATAATATGTGCAGTAGTATATATACTACTAAGCCACAATCCTCTCTTGTTTCTATGTGATGGTACCTGAAAAGTTGCTTTATTATAAAGTTTTACTATCATAACAGTGATTTCTTTTGGTCCATTTGTTGTGTTCAAGAGGCTTTGAGCAGACTTAACATTGAAATGGAAGTTGATCAGTGTCTGCCCTGAACTTGAAATGCCATGAATATGAGGGCTTTAGGACAGTCAGATGTTAAATTGGAAACATACATATTTACCTGAATAGAAACAACAGTGCAGTCGTACTGCAAAGTCACTCCACACCAAGCCCATTGAATTCAAATATGGATAGGACACATCAAAATCACAAGATGTCATAGTCCCATTGTATACGGCACTGGTCAGACCACACCTGGAGTACTGTGTGCAGTTCTGGAGGCCTCACTTCAAGAAGGAGGTGGATAAAATTGAAAGGGTACAGAGGAGAGCAACAAGGGTGATCTGGGGCCAAGGGACCAAGCCCTATGAAGATAGGTTGAGGGACTTGGTAATGTTCAGCCTGGAGAAAAGGAGGTTGAGAGAGGACATGATAGCCCTCTTTAAGTATTTGAAAGGTTGTCACTTGGAGGAGGGCAGGATGCTGTTTCCATTGGCTGCAGAGGAAAGGACATGCAGTAATGGCTTTAAAGTACAAGTACAAAAAAATAGGCTAGATATCAGGAAAAAATTTTTCACAGTCATAGTTCAGCAATGGAATAGGCTGCCTAAGGAGGTGGTGAGCTCCCCCTCGCTGGCAGTCTTCAAGCAAAGGTTGAATACACACTTTTCTTGGATGCTTTAGGATGCTTTGGGCTGATCCTGCGTTGAGCAGGAGGTTGGACTAGATGGCCTGTATGGCCCCTTCCAACTCTATGATTCTGTGACTATATTATATGCCTTTTCTTTAACCCGTTTTTTAAAAAACATCTTTTTGCATTGTACACTAGATAGATGATATTGATCTCATAAGTGCAAACATGGAAAACTCACTGGCCTCAGTTGGTGGATTTTGCTGTGGAAGATCCTTTGTTATTGACCACCAGGTATGTTCTTGATTTAAAGTGCAATAATAATAATAATATAAGTACTCTGCACTATTTTGTTGGAATGGGAACTGATGTTGCAGATCATGGAACAAACGCTTATTTAGACCCTAGGATCTGGACCCCCAGGATTTAATGTGTTCATTTCATTTGGTCAAAGGATTATCTATATCTTTTAAGGATAATTAAGTTTGCTGACTCAGTGCTTTTATTCCCCCCCTCAGAGATTGTCAGGACAAGGTTACTGCTTTTCAGCCTCTCTACCTCCTCTTCTAGCTGCTGCTGCTATTGAAGCCCTAAATATAATGGAAGAAAATCCAGGTATCTTGTTCTAGAAAACTTTTATAATAATCTGAAAGTTGGTAATGTGCAGAGTGTATAGATGACACTAAAGTTTGAGGGAAGGTGTGATTACCCCAAACTGATTCAAATGATAGCTATGGAAAAAACTCGTTAAGTAACATACATCTCTGGATAACTGCGTTTTGAACATTATGTACGGTTCTAGTTGTTACATCTCAATTGTATGGAAAATAGTGGATGAATAAGATTTAAATGAATTGTTGTTAGGTGCGACCCATTGTGACCCCATGGACAATGATCCTCCAGGCCTTCCTGTCCTCTACCATTCCCCGGAGTCCATTTAAGTAAATGAATAGTAAATGAAAAAGATTTAGAGGTTGGTCTTGTGAGGTCCTCAAGACTATTCCCTCTCTGTCCCTTGTTAATTGCTCAGTAAGCCACTGTAGCTGAGACAGCAGAAGAGTTGTTTCTGCAGTAACAAAGTAGTTTTCTGGAGACCTAGGGTTACTATGCATGTACAGCTTTTTATCAAAGTAAGCAGGCTGACCCTTTTAAATAGTAATTTTTAAAAACAGTTGCGTTTATGCCTATGCTCTGATACTGCGTTGCTGTTTTTCTGCATATGATTATGCATTTGAAAGGTTTATGACCACAAATCCTTAAGGGGGGCACTTCCTTCATTGTGCTAGATGCTTATTGGCAAGCCATGGTAAGCTGCAATGTCACCTGATTGCTACTCTGGCACAGGCTGCTGGCAGAGCCTCATGGGATTGTAGTTCATGGACATGAGGATCTCAACAAAAAAATTCCGTGGGAGTGCACAGTCTTTTGAAAACATGACAACCTTTCTCCCTCAGAAGTCTGCTGTTCCTCGTAGAAAGTGGATTGAAATGCCTTTGAGAAAATGAATAAATTAATTTCTGCTGTGGGTGTGGGTGTGTGTGTGGGTGGGGGGGCGGTCTGTGCCGAACAAGGGGCCCCTCGAGCTCCCATTAGTGGACAAGAGACTAGGGGCTGTCCCTTCATCCTTTAGGACAGTGGTCCCCAACCTGCGGGCTGCGGCCCGGTGCCGGGCCACAACTCCCCCCCCCCCCGCAGTAAAAAACTTCCCAGGCCACAAGCTTGCGGCCCGGGAAGCTTCTTACTGCGGGAGGGCGGGGAGAGGGAATCAGGGCCGGGCCACGGCCCATGTGGGCATGGCCCGTGGGCGCAGCCTGATTCGCGGGCGTGGCCCGAGGGTGCGGCGCGGGCGTGGCCCAATGCCCTGCCGGTCCCCAGCCTCAGAAAGGTTGGGGACCACTGCTTTAGGATATTGGTGGCACAGGAGTGACAAAAAACATGCTAACATGGGTGCGAAAACAGGCATCTTGGACACCATTGTAAAAGAAAAGTCGTAGTAAAGCTAGTTTCAAATACTGCAGAAACCAGCAGAAAAGGCACACACGCCCCTATGGGGGGGAGGGCGACAATGCATAATCAAAAATACTACAGTGGGTTTTCTGTGGTAAAAACAGCACACATGCAGAATTTTTTTTTTAATTTATTTTTTCAGGACTTTTTGCAGTGTTTCCTGTCATGCATAATAGCCCCTAGATTATAACCTGTTTCATTAAAGACAGAAAGTAGCCTTCTCAAAGGTAGCATACATACCTGTGTTGCTTCCAGTAACCTTTTTCTCTGTTCTCAAAATCTCCCAAGCCCTGTATACTCATTCCCCCATACTCTTGACTAAACATGTGGAGAGAGGCAGAGTGATGACCCCATGTGGAGGAACGTCCATGTGTACTTCTCTCTGTGATTAGCAATATTCAGTAACTACTGTTCCCAGTTATGGGAAGGGAGAGTTTCCACAGACATTTTCCCACATTTTGCACAGAGAAGACATTCTGTTGATCATGGGGGGGGGGGAGCAGCATGTTGGTGCCCCCTGCCCCTTCCTGTGTGTTTCAGTAAATTGTGAGGAGCTGTGTGTAAAGGTAAAGGTAAAGGTATCCCCTGTGCAAGCACCGAGTCATGTCTGACCCTTGGGGTGACGCCCTCTAGCATTTTCATGGCAGACTCAATACGGGGTGGTTTGCCAGTGCCTTCCCCAGTCATTACCATTTACCCCCCAGCAAGCTGGGTACTCATTTTACCGACCTCGGAAGGATGGAAGGCTGAGTCAACCTTGAGCCGGCTGCTGGGATTGAACTCCCAGCCTCATGGGCAAAGCTTTCAGACGGCTGCCTTACCACTCTGCGCCACAAGAGGCTCTTGGAGTTGTGTGTAGAAGATCACAATGTTTTCAAGAGAGATGTCTCTTAGTTTTCATACTGAAAGGGGCAAGATCCCATTGTGACATGTCTGCAAAGCCAGGTCTGTGTCAATTGGTCCAAGAGGCCTGTCATTTATTTCCCATCATCTTGGATAGTATCTTTAGTCCCATGTTTGTGCATCTTAAAAGCTAGAGAAGTTTGTTTGCAAGTTCTCCTGATGATTCCTAAACCAGTATTGGGCAGATTAGCCCAGCGATATCCACAAAATTCAAACCAAATAGTTTAAAATTCTCTTCCCATGCCTCGCTCTCTCTCTGTAGGCATCTTCCATATTTTACAACAAAAATGCAAGAAAATGCATCAGGCTTTAGAAGGGTAAGTAAATATATTCTTGTTACTTTACAAACATACATTGAAGAAGCTTTTGTTAATGAGCTTTGTCAGAAAGCATAGCTTTCAATCTTGACTAACCACCATACTATCTGGACACAGGCAGCCAGTTCCCTAGCTTGTGGCCAAGTCCATTAAGGCGGGAGGGAAAAGGCTGTGGACCCCCTCTAGAGTTCCCACATTCACCTGGTTGGGAATCCCTGCTTTAAAGAGACACAACTTTTTCACATTTTTCTATAGCTATACAGCTATACAGACTGCTATGCGCAGACTATACCTAATTAATCTCAAATCAACCCAATTTCTAAGAGATCCTAGTAGGAAACATAGAATTTAGCATGTATTCTCTGACACACATGCTTGACTGTTCATAGATGGCCATGTCCAGGTCAGTAGGTTTTGTGCACCAGATTGATTCTGATATTCTGTGTCCAATTTATGTCTGAATTTGACTTTGTGACATACTTGTTCTTGGACTGTGGGACACCTTCTTTCAAGAAGCCACAGAGGAGATTATTGACAGTAGTTCTCTCAGGCACATCTTATTGATCTGTCCAACCTTGGCTTCTCTGACACTTTTACGGGGTTTTCTTTGGCATGGGTATTGTACATCTTATTACCTGGAAGATAGTATTTGGTATGTAGACAAGACAACCTGTCTTTTCTAGCATGAGCGTGAACTGATCTTTTGTCTGGTAGAGTGTTGGCTGGCCCTTTGCTTATTGTTTTTTTCCTTAAATGGATGTATACTTGAGTTGGATGATGGTTTATTTTAAGTAACTGACAGAAAGAGTTAGATATCAGCTTGGGATTTGTATAGCAGTCTTCAGGAAAAAAGCACTATTGTTTCAGTCATACCCACAAGTTTTAAATTGGCTCAAGTTCAAAGGTGACTTCTCACTTTAAAATACATCTAATTTTTATCTACCTTTTGCACCACTTTGTTGTTTTCACTTCTAGAGCATGCCTTGACTTAAAGGTATGTCAGAATTTGATGTGGATCATTAATAGCTTGCTTTCTAAAAGACTGTTTTAAGGCATGTTATAGCAGTTGTCTCACCTTGCCTCCCTATAGGGAACAGCTTTTAGTAAAAGACTGCTTTCCCTGTTGATGACAAGCTCTGGCATGATATTCTGTCTACTGTAGATTTAGAATATCCACTTAGTGGCTGTTGTCCGCCATAGACACACATTTTGAGATTCTGCTTTACCAGATTGTCTCGGATTGTTTTTTATTTTTATACCTTTAAGCTATAGTTCTCCTGTTAACATGGTTTGGTAGGTTGACCATGTGGTATTTATATTTAAGGGCAAGGGAAGTGCTGAGTTTTCGGGTGATCTCAAAACATATTTTTCATCAGCATACCAGATCTTCACATGCCCAGGTAGAAATTGGTTGAACTGTTGTTCGGGTTTTGTCTTGTGCTCCTGTTTCTTTCTGGATGTTGCTTGTGTTTCTGCTCTTTAAAGCAGTAATATTTCATCATAAAGTAGTTTCCACAGGAATGCTGCAGCATTGTGAGCTGTTTTTAACCACATACATTTCACAAGCAAATGTAAAATGCAAATATTAGAAACTCAGATTTTTCTAGAGATAATTGTGCGAATAATCTTTTGCGAATATAATGAATTTGAGATACCACAGTATTAACTTAAACAACATTCTTCATGCATGACTTGTAGGAACATACATCCGAGTATTACATCTTTTCTCTTTCTGATCATAGTACACTTGCCTGGCTCTTATAAAAGGAATTCTTATGCTCAGCTAGTAGCAGAAAAATATAAACCAAGAAGAGATACATTGTTGATAGAATAGTCTCTTTATATGTATCTGGCTAACAAGAGCAGCTTAGGTGCTGTCTTCTATAAGCTGTTACTTACTTTTTAATCTTTTGGTGGTCAGGGACCAGTTGAATCTGTTCATAGAACTTTGTCATGGTGATTTTTGGTGTGTTGAGGAAATGGACTTCCTTCTTCTAATTCCATAGGCCAGATGTTTTCATCATCTCGGTCAACCTGCACTTCTTGTTTTTGTTAAAATGTTTGGCACCCGTAGCAAAGCCCAAAGAGTGAAGGCCAGTAGAAGATTCACATAGACTTCTCAGAACCACGTTGTATGCTGTCTGGAACTAGTTTATCACAGTGGGGAGAAATGATAGTATAATCCAGGAAAGCTTTTCTGGAAGATAAGAAAGTGTGCTTAGAGTTTTATAGAATGAGATCTAATATGTGGAAGGAGCTGGAAAAATTATTCACAGTTTCTTGTAGTCTGTAACCAGGCTCTGTACACTCAAGACAGTCTGCTTTTAATGCTCTGCTCGGTCTTATCTCTACAGTGAAGCCTTGTGTGTTGGTTTACATGAATAAATGCTAAGAAAGAATCAAGTGGTCCCTAATGGATGGTATAGTCTTGAGACATGTACCTACCATGTTTGTGATGTAATGTAAGATGTAAGTTAAATTAAGGTTTGTGTATGGTCTTGATGCGTTGGTTTTTATTTCAGAATTCCTGGTCTACGACTGGAAGGTCAATCGCTTTCTCCAGCATTACACCTCCAGCTGGAAGAGAGCAGTGGGACTCGAGACAGTGACATGAGGCTGTTGAAGGAAATTGTGGATTATGTAAGGCCCATGTTTAAAGAAAGTAATGGGACATTTGGTATATGTGAAAAGCTATTCATATCACTGCCTTATTGAGTTACAATATGTGTTTGAGTCATGTCAGATGTTTACAAGAATCCTTGCCTTTTAAGAAGTATGCAAAAGATAAACTAAGGTCCTGAAGTTGAGCATGTCAGGTGTACAACATACTCAACTATTGTCCTTTCTGGGCAGTATGACAGCAGACTACAAGGGGCAAATAGTGAATTGTTCCTTCCTTCTGTAAAAACATTTCAAACTATGGAAAGCAGGAGTCATAAAGCAGGAGGTGTCACCTAAATGAGTTTCTTAGGGAGATTTTTAAAACTGAAAACAAGGGAAGTTTCATTAAATGGGGACCAAGGAAAGCTTCAGATATGACTCTTCCTCTGCAGTCCAAGTGATTTATACTACATCAGTCTTCTGAACATGAACAATGGGAGTTAACTCTAGGGAATTCAGAGCAAATTTGAACTTATTATGACAGCAATACAAGTGACATACATACTGCCTAACTTTCCCATTTTCACTCATTTAGAAATGATCATATAATGCCATAGAAGCAAATTGTCCATTTTGGCTTAGCCACCAATTAGTACTAAAGCCTGGATCCCATCTTAAGTTTCCACAGGCAGATGTATGAGTGCGATGCATACATGATCCACAGAGAGTAATCTGTGGGAGATGACCAGGTTCCCTGTTACAATCCTAGTCCTTGCAAGCTTCAGAAAAGCCCTAGAACCTTGCTGTACATTTTCCATCTGGCCCTACATTTCCCAGGTACCCTTGGCCTTGGGGTAGGGTCTGATAGACTTGGAAGACCAGGGTAGGCCAATAGTTACAGAGCAGGTGATGGCCTCAGGAAAGAAGGAGTCTTGTTGCTGTTTTGTACTGTACTGAGAAAAAAAGGCCTGGAGTTTCATTCAGCTCTTTATTCTGTCTGTTGTATTAGATTGGTAAAATTTAATATCTGGGTGGCAGAAGCAATAATGAGAGTTGGTAGAGAGTGTGTCAAGCTGGGAGGGGCAGTCAGGCCATAATGATTATGAAAAATGTACTTATAAGACACCATGCTGTTACTTACTATTAGTAGTAGTTAGCACGTCAGTTATAGCACGATGTTCATGGTTTCATATTTGCCTCCCTAGTGTATGAACAGAGGTATTGCCTTAACTCAGGCCCGCTATCTAGACAAAGAAGAGAAACATCTTCCACCACCTAGGTTAGTAGACCTCCATCTTGCTATTAAATCAAAGTTGTTTGAGCATGTTGTACTTTAGATTTTGAAGATTCCAGGTAGTGGATTTGGTCTGATGAACAGACAGACTTTCCTTGAAAGATTTACAGATCATCCTTTAGATTTTAACCTGTTGTTGCCTGCCTCAAACACTCTTTGAAAAGCAACAAGTAAAACTCTGAAAATACACTGTATCAAACTTGATAGAAGGATGACTAAGCTGTTTACAAGCAAACTATAATTTTTCTTTACCATGATACTACCCGTCCCAGGCTTCCTGGCTTGCATTGAGTTGACAAGGGCAAGTGTCAGTCTAATGTGAAATAAAAACATTGCCCAGATGATGAACCAGTCCAGGGGAAAGCAGCAACATATTATTACACTTAGATCTTGATTGTCCAGTGTTTTGCCTTTTGCAGCATTCGTGTTGTCGTGACAGTCGAACAAACGGATCCAGAATTGGACAAAGCTGCCTCACTCATCAGGGAAGCTGCAGAGTCTGTACTGAATTAAGATCTGTACTTCTGGGTATTTGTTCCACGCGCACAGTTGAGATACATATTTTCTACTCCAATGGATTGGGTGTCACTCCAAAGGCTCAAGCTTACTGATTTATCAGCTGATGGGACTGAAAGCTTGATGTTCACGGAGTCATTCCAGAGCAAATAAAATGTTGAATATGGAAATACTAAATGCTCACTGTATGTACATAACTCAGCTCTATTTTTAAGTACTGTAAATTGGGGGTTGTTGTTACAGTGGTCTTTTACATTAATTTAACTTTTGTTCTTAAAGGGCACAATTCCTTTCTCTGGTTCTATGGATATGTAATAAAGAAAACAGGCTATTTTTGAGAGTTCATGTGTAATACCATTGAACATGAAAAGAATGCAGGAAACTGTGGAATACTGTTTATTCAACTATTCTTAATAAAATGCATTGTTTAAAAATAACCTCCCCCAAAAAAAGTTCCTATTCTCATTATCACATTGAGTCATTAAATGGTATTATGGAATCCAGCTTTTGAATTATGACGTTAAATAGCCTTTATTACATTGGGTATTTAGAAATTTGTACACTAAAATGTTTTATATCTTATCTAATATTGTTTATTTATGGCTTTTTCAGAAGTGGGTTTCTAATAATTTGTCGTATAGCCCTAAGGCATCTCCTTTAACAAAGACATTAATGTTATATTGCTAGACATATAGACTGACCCTTGATATGTTCGTCTATCTTGCATGCTGGTGCCCTAATACATCAGTGTTGCGGAGACTTGGAGCCTCTTGCTGATACTCATTTCAGTGGAGTTGGCAACAGTATATACACACAAGCCACATGCACAGAGTTGCTCTCTTCATTGAACGAGATGAAAGAGTCTGCATACACAGAACCTCTGTGAACCTAACACCTGGAGATCTGGCTCTTTTGCATTTAATCTCTGCTAAAGACTGTGATTGAAGATTATTCTGTGAGAACAGATACAGAAACAGTAGTCCATAATTAGACATAACACACCAACTTTGTTCCCAATTCTTCACAGTACATTTCCTGAACTTTTGACAGAGAATAATTTTAAGACGCTACTGCCTGGATCGATTCTACACTTGTGCCTTTTTTGGTTGCTGCTACATGGATTCCAGTACTATATATTTTTTAAATAAAAGCATATATTTGATTCAGGTTTTGTCTCATTTCTTCAAATTAGGCTAGTATTCTGGACTTATGCTGCCCTAAATTCAATGAAGCTAAATCTGTTTACATAAACGTTGCAGTTCTTATATCCTTATCCATTGTTGTTCCTCTATATATTTCTGAAACAGCCTAGGGGGTTGGACATGTCCAGCTGTCCAAGTTGGAATAGGGCCAATCAGGGTGCAGCCAGCTTTGCCCTGATTGGCCCTGCCCCTGCGGCTCCCGCCCTCCGGCCCTGGACTCTAGCCTCTTTGCTCTCAGATGCCTCAGTGCCTGGAGCCAGCAGCAGGTGAGGGCCCTGGGCAAAGGGTCCAGGGCTTGCTTACAAAGGCTTCCTGGCCTGCTAGGCTGGGCCTGCTCACGAGGGCCTCCCAGCCTGCTGACTGCCTGCTAAGGAGCTCTGTCTCAGCTCTGCTAACGAGCTGCCCAGCCCCTGCCCGCCACACTTGATTTGGCTGTGAGCTGCGGCCCAAAGCCACCTTAAGCTGCCTGACCAGGGGAGGGGACCCTTTCAGGGCCCGTTCTTAGGAATGGGCTTTGAAGCTAGTAGTTTATATTACTGATTAGAATTCTAGCTGGATTTAAGCTGGATGGCCAAGATACTGTACTGTTTGTGCTGTTGTTTTACTTTGGAATGAGTTTGGTGCTTGTTGTATCAAAGCTACATAACCAAAATCCCACTGACCTGGCAGGATTTGTATAAAATGTGGCTTGTGGCCAAGTAAGCTAACTAATTTCATTATTTGCTTTAGGGTTAGAGTGTTGATTTCGAGCGAAAAAGATAATTTTATACCGCCATCTTGATATTGTCGATCCTGTTTTAATGGGGTTTTTATGGGTGTAGCGTGTTCATTGTTATTTATATTGTAAGCTGCCACGAGACGTCATTTGCCGAGAATGGTGGGGTAAAAATTGAAATATATATTTAAAAATATAAATACTTTCTTGCAAGAAAGATACTAGAGTACGTCTGTCTTGAACATGAGTTTATCAATGTTGTAGAAAGTACTGAGGAGAGCGCGGGAGGGCAGGCAGGGGGCAACACAGGGAATGTGGACAAAGAGAAGAACAGGCAAATGTATGATTACAACTGTGTTGTGTCAGTTACTGTCTGGCTGCATGAAATCAGATTTTGCATGCATGCTGTTATATTTCACAATCCAGTACACACATGAATGAGTAACCTCTACTAAGAGCAACAAGAAAAAGATTGAATTAATTTTTTTTTACGGTGGCCTAAAACGGTAATGACTGGGGAAGGGAATGGCAAACCACCCTGTATTGTGTCTGCCAAGAAAACACTAGATGGTGTCACCCCAAGGGTCAGACCTGACTCAGTGCTTGCACAGGGGATACCTTTACCCTTAACTGTTATCTATGCCCTGTCCTTGATAGCCAAGGCTAGCCCAATCTTGTCAAACCTCTCTGGCAAGCGTTTAGATGGGTGATCTCTGAGAAATTTTTATTATTTTTTTCTCTAAAGGGGCTGAGATATCTGCAGTTAATAGTTAACACCGTTCTAGAAAATGATATGAATCTAATGGTAATGAACAGTATAGATATCTCCCCTCCTCCCCATGACTACTTCTGTTAAGACGGACTTCACAAATTCAGTTTTTGCTATTCAAATAGAAACGGATAGGTTGTCAATTGATTGTTCCATGACACCACCAGCATATTCCGCATCAGATCGGTTTTACTGTTGTCTTCAAAATATGTATGGGATGTAAACTGGTATTCAAGGCAAATGGCACATTCTGGTTCATAGTTTAGCTAAAGAACCTATTAAACCACAGTAAAAAAATGCTACATCTTCTCAATCTCAGTTGCAGATCTTGGTCAATGCTTACAGATTAGCTGCAAAGCACAAGGAAGCTGTTAAGTTAAAAGTGGATGTAGGGCTGAAAAGCTTTGATTTTTAAAAATGCTTTTGAAATATGATCCTGGCCAGGGCAAAGAATGGTGGACTATCTTTGTCCTTCCGCCACTTTTTCTTTTTTTTAATCCTCCCATATGGTCTTCATTACTTAAAAAAAGGGTTCTGGGGTGTAGGCAGCTGCTGATCTCTGAAGCTGCTACTGCAAACCAAGCTTGCATCCTGTGATGATTCACAAAATCTACAGGAGCTATAAATGCTACTTTAGCAAGAGAAATATTCAAGGTTAACCCCAAGCATTTGTGTACTTAACAATTTCAGTGCTCCAGTAAAAGGGGACATGTCTGGAAAGTGTTTTGGGGGTTACTTAGCATTCTTTATAGCTAGACCTAGAGCTGGACCCAGATCTATAAAGATCTAGATTTAGATCTGCTAAGAACAAGCACAATAAAAATTCACATGAATGAATCACCTTAGGCATCAACTGAAGAGGATTTTTAGACACCCTTTATCATATATAGCATTTTGTGCCTGATAACCCCAGCTTTAATACCAAAAGTATGTTGCAGAAGCCAAGCACTAAATGGACCATTCTGTTGTTTCATCCAGACATTAATTACAAAGCAAGTTATGCTGAAGTAGCAATTCAAATATACTGTGTTAGAGAAGTAATATTAAAATGTTTGAGCACCAAGGATCAGATAGGTGTCACACTGGCTGTCAGTGAGTAGAATTTACTGGTTTATTTTTCTTCAAAGTGGATTGTCTCTATGTCAGTCTCATTCCACCCCATGTAATTAGCTGGGGTGAGTCACATTTCTGTGTCCCCCCCCCCCCCAAGTTAAAGACGAGTGTAGTATTTTATTTTTTTTTGCAAGGACTTGAATGGGAGGAAGTGGTCAATGTCTACTTTCTTAATTTTCAAAGTTGTTGCATGGGCTTGCTAAGTAGAAATGTTTTAGCCCTCATTTAAAATCAGGCACCTCACTTTTAGGGTGGCTGTAGCTATGCTACTTCAGAGAGACCAACATAAGCAGAGAAAAATTAGATGATCAATTCAACTGAGAGCCAGTTTGGTGTAGTGGTTAGGAGTGCGGACTTCTAATCTGGCATGCCTGGTTCGATTCTGCGCTTCCCCACATGCAACCAGATGGGTGACCTTGGGCTCACCATGCCACTGATAAAACTGTTCTGACCGAGCAGTGATATCAGTGCTCTCTCAGCCTCACCTAGTCCACAGGGTGTCTGTTGTGGGGAGAGGAATGGGAAGGTGAATGTAAGCCGCTTTGGGCCTCCTTCGGGTAGGGAAAAGTGGCATATAAGAACCAACTCTTCTTCCAACTTAACCCATTTTTGATATTTACCAAATGGTCGGTTAAATAAGCTATCCCCACCAGGGCTGTTAAGGAAGGGAGGGATGGTCACCTTCAGGATTTGTGGAAGTCAGTAAAGCCATGTGATTTGCTTACAAATTATGTTTGAGTCAAGGTGATGGGAAGAGGGTGCAGAGAGAATCACTGGTATGTTGTCAGAATGGTCCTGATCCACACAGTTAAATCAATGTAGTGGTTAAGAGCATTTTCTTCTGATCTGGGGAGCCAGGTTTGATTCACTGCTCCTCCACATGGGCGACCTTGGGCTGGTCACAGATCTGTTATAGCTGTTCTTGCAGAGCAGTTCTTTCACAGCTCTCTCAGCCTTGATCTTTCATAGCTGACAGCTGTCAAAAGTTATTTTGCCTTACTGTGTTCTGTGACTCTCAAGAAGTACAGAATTCCACCAATGGAAGACAGTTTTTAAAGCAGAGACTTATGAATGCAAGCAAGATGACTGATAACTGGGGGGTGATCCTAATTCAACTTTTCCCCTGTAATGCTCATTCCCAGACAAGAGGCCAAGGATTCCCAGAACTGAGCCTCTGACTATTCCTGCATTAGGAGACATACCTAATTTTAAACTTGCTTTGGATTTCCTTTGGATGCTGCAGGTTGACTCTAGGCTTTCTGTATTTCTGTACTTCCTCCCCTTGTTTCCCAGGCTGAAATTCACAATTTGCTTTCCAAATCTGAGTCTGACAGAGGCAACCTCCCATCGTGCTTTGATTCCTTCCCCTTTTCTATCCCCCCCTCGCGAAATGGTGCCTGCTCATACCTTTCTTTTTGTTTCCCCCTTAATTCCACCATTGTGCACCCTCAATCACTTCCCCCAAGAATAGGTTTTTTTTATGTGGGTTATCGCATTATAGCACCATTGCAGTGCAACACAGAAGACTGATGCTGTTTCTTATTGCTAGAAACAGTGTTGTAACACAATAACCCCATGTTTTTCAAATCAGATTTTCAGGAGGGAGGGAGGATAGCAGTGCATAAAGAGGCATGCACAAATGACTCAAGTGGGCACAGGGGTAAACCCCCTGTGTATGAATTTCTCCATTGGACAGCCCTGGATTAGATTTTGCCTTGTCTCATGAAATTGCTGTAACCAGGAATTTCCAAAAGGCACAGTAAATCAAAGAGCTATTCAGGTCGGTGCCTCGAAATGTGAATTTTAATGCAGAAACAGATGGAACAGTCTGCCCTGTGAAAATGCAAATTTGAACAATATCGCTAGTGCAGAAACTCTCCCAAAGGAAACACCCACCATCTAGACAGGGAGCTGAGCACATGTGCCAGTGCTCTCTCCATCGGGAACCCTGGCCTTTGCCCCTCTAGAGCAGGGGTTGTCAAACTGTGGCCCTCCAGATGTTCATAGACTACAAATCACATGAGCTCCTGCCAGTGTTCACTGGCAGGGGTTCATGGTAATTGTAGTCCATGGACATCTAGAGGGCCGCAGTTTGACTACCCCTGCTCTAGAGTGTTGACCAACCCTTGCCACACACTTTCTATCCTGACTTTTCAGCCATTATTTGCTCTAAAGGAGAAAATCCAGAGGGCTGCTTGATGCTACTTTCTGTACCAAATACCATTGTCTTTGTTTCTAGTATATAATTGCTGAGTACAAGTAGCTATAACTCAGCAAACTTAAGAAAAAATGAGCAAGGTCCCTGGATAGGGAGTATAGAAACATTCCAAATAAAGAAAGGTGAACCAAGGCCCCACCAAATTGTACTGAAATTGTATGCAGCGTTGCTGTAACCAGAACATGCTTGATCTTGTAACCATGATATTTTCTAATGCTAAATAGGATATAGAAACCCATTCACGGAAAAACCATTTCCCTGCCATATTAGCAGCCATTCTGCTTATGTTTAAGCTCCATGTATTCGATCTGGATCAAAATCTGTTCTGTACGGAAACAGTCTCTTAAAAGTTCATCCTTCGTTTGACTTGAAGCATCTTTCTGGAATTTGTTTCAAGCTTACTGTCCCTTTCAGCCAGAAATTTGACAAGTTAAATTACAGCTCACAACGAAATAAAACACTTTTTTCCCTACAATACTTGCGCACGTTCAGCTTTTTGTCTTGCTTGAAGTTATTGGCTCAGTCTAACCCTGTTCTTCGTATAAAATGTCTTATAAAAATACAATTATATGACAACACGTTCTCACATTTATCCCGGGGTCTGTAGAGTGTGAAACGGCAGGCTGTGTGTTGTGTGGTACCTTAGTGTTCATGCCTGTGCATTTAGATACATGCTCAGTAGGCAAGAGATGCTCCCACCACCATTGCATTAAGAAACTGGGGTGATAGTTGAACCCTAAAAATTGGCAACTCACAGATGTTACCAAGGCATTACCAAAAGACAGAAACAGAACAAAACAAGCGAGAGACCTGCAAGGATTTGCTGCGGGCAGTTCTCCTTCTCTCACTCTTTTCTCTCGCCCTGCCCTGAAAGTCCTCATAACCTGTCCTCTTTCCTGCTTCCTCTCTCCACCTACCAGCTGACCTAACCTTTATCAACCCTCCCCTGTCTTCAGCTTTCCGACTGTCTCTCCCCTTGGCTGCTAGGAACACTCTCACTGAGTTGCATAGAGCCAGCTGCCTGGACCTAGCCAGCATGATGTACTGGTTAAGAGTGGTAGCGGCTTCTAATCTGGTGAGCCAGGTTTGATTCCCTGCTCCCTCATATTCAGCCAGCTGACTGATCTGGGCTCACCACAGCCCTGTTAGAAACTGTTCTCACCTACCTCACAGGATGTCTGTTGTGGGGAGAGGAAGGGAAGGTGGGTGTAAGCTGCTTTGAGACTCCTTCGGTCAGTTAAAACTGAGATATAGAAGCCATCTAATCTTCTGTCTCTGTCCCTCCACCCCAATAGCCACTCCATGGAAAAATTCGGAGTGGTTTCAGATAGAATGGCGCTATATGCCAGGTTGAATCCAGTTGCACAGCTGGGAACTCACAAGGATTTCCAGAGGGGCCTTTGCCCACTCTCTCCTTTCCCATGACCCATTTTCATCCTTATCCTCACTATTTCTTTCTTTTTTTTCCTCTCCCCATCCACTAACTAATCAATCTTTTATCTACTCTCCCATATTGAGCTATATTTATTATTTACTTCATTTATCCCCTGCCTTTCTCTACAGTGGGGACCCAAAGCAGCTTACTTTACTCTCTTCCATTTTAGCCTACATTTTAGCAGAGAGCTTGTGACTGGTCCAAGGTCACTTATTGAGCACCATGGGAGAGGGGGAATCTGAACCGTAACATCCAGGGCCACCCCAAGGGGGAAATTGCTGCATCACTACGGTCCCATTTTCCAAAGCTTACGGTAATATGCTTGACATGACCACCCCATGAAAGCCAGTGGTTTTAGACCAGGATTTAGGTTGTTGCTGCCATGAAGTTAATTTATGGACAGCCATCATACAAATGCCTACCTTAACTCTCTGTCAGGCAGAATATATGAATTACCAGAATATATACATTGCCTGACAATACCTGCCCTTAGAAGAAAGTTTGAGTCCAGTGGCACCTTTAAGACCAACAAGGTTTAGTCAAGGTATCAGCTTTTATGCGAAAGTTCACTTCCTCAGATGTAGTGAAACAGAATTTATTCAAGCATTACATATAGGTGGTGATGGTGGGGTTTTAGTTGCCAGGAAGGGCAGGTTAGAATCAAGATGCATAAGTAACTGGGTGATAATATGATATTGGATTAAGGTGGTTGATCAGATCTGCTAACCAACAGATGTATGAATGAAGTTTGAGTCTGGTGGCACCTCTAGGTTCAATTCTAGGGCCCATTCCGCATGACTTTAATGTAGCAGAAGGCTTGCAAATTATAAACACTACTAATTGGCAGTTCCACAAGACGTCGCACACAATCTGCAACACTCCCGCGAAAAGCGATTTGTTGTAGCGCTTCTAGGGAAATCGGGAAAAGTGGATTCACCCTCCGAAAAGCACTACACTCTTGCGAACAATCTACAACACTAGCGAAAAAGACCTGTGCATTCCCATTGTTGCGGTTCCAGCCATGTCCCTCCCCCTGGCTCTCTCCTCCGAACTTCCGGTGAAGCGATCGCCATTTTTTTTCCTCGGAGCGAGTGGAAAGCAACGAACCAGCGAGGCTTCATTCACCCAGCGAGGCTTCTCCGGCTACAGTCCCTCCACAGAAGGGCTTTAAAGCTCCCCTAAGTCTCCAAGCACAACACAGCCCCGTTTGCAAGTTCCCTTTATTTTCGGCTGAAAATCGTGCCCGTGCGGGGGGGGGGGATTTTTTTTTCACATGGGGGAGCATGGTAACGATGACTCGCCAGCTCACATGCCAGCTAGATTGGTCTCTACGTTAGGAAGAATCAAGGCATATTCGTTGCAGCATGTGTTTTTCTTTTTTTTTAAACCTGTGCTTAAAGGGAAAGGGGCTTTTCGGGAGCATGATAACGGCCGCCCATTGGCTGCTTGTTTGATTGACAGCCAGGGGAGGGAACAAGCACAGAAAAAATTGCTTCCTTTATAGCGATTTTTGTGAGACCGGAAACCTGTGGGAAACGAATGAAACGCTACTGGATTCAACTACAAAGGCAGGTATGCATAACGCCGAAATTGCACTTTTGAAAATAGCGTTTTCGCTTTGTGGAACCAATTGGCAACATTGGTCCTTGTGTGGAAACACCCTAGGTGTGAGTACTGAGAAACTTAGTATGTGTAGATGCAATTCCTTCAGATACATTGAAACAGATTTTATCAAACATTACATATAGGTAGGGGGGCTTAATTGCCTGGAAAGGTAAAATTAGAGTCAAGATGCATGCATGAGCAATAAATACAGCCAAAATTGGAATTACACATTTGGTAAGACATGTGAACAGCAGCAAATTGTCATACAGATAATAAAGGAAATTATAGATTAGTATACAGCATGAAGGTGGTTAACAGATTCAAGGACCAACAGGAATAACAAGCATATTTTATAAGGCCACCATTTGTTTGGGTTTAATATGGAGGAGGGGAACATAGTGAAGAAAATAAATATGTCAAAATACAAATGAGAGGGCTGAATACGGTTAGCATATGTTGTCAGATAAGAAACCAATATCCTTGTTAAGTCCTGGGGATTCTGTATTGAGAATTGCAATAGCTTGCAATTTTGGCCATTTCCCTTTCCAAGTCTGTTCTTTGTTGTAATAAAACTAAGGTCTCCCATTGAATCTCCAGGAAGGTCGAAGTGTATTCCTACGTTTCTCAGCCTTGTGATTCTTGATGTCATTAAATGATGTAATTAATTTATTCTTGTATTTAAAATATGATGCCAAGTAGCCCAGCCACCCATGACATCAGGGTCTGCCCCAGGGAGATACACCTGACCACTCTGAGCAAACTGGCAGATACTCTGTTCCCTCCTTTCCCCCCTCTGAGGTGGTGCAGGTTCTGACCCAAGGCCTGGCCCTCTCCCTTCTTCTCTTTGCTGACATCTCACATAACCATGGTGAGTGGGATGGCTGAATGAGAAGGATGGTACCACCATGCCCGTCATCAGGAGATGATGGTGGGTAGCAGCTTATCTCTACGGTAGCGGGGAGCAGGGGTCATCTTCCCAACTTCCAGTGGGGGATGCAAGGAGGGCAGGCATCAGCCTGTACTGCAGGAAGGAGCATCTTGGGGACCCTAGTCTAAAGTGCTTAAAATGCTTGGGTGTTCCTGGCAGAGGAATAGGACAGAACAAGTTGTGAAACTATACAAGCTTGTTTTTGAAATGAAGAACAATTCAAAAATTCTCAAATTATATCAGAGGGAGAGAGAAATACCATGAACAGAGAGGTAAGCATGGAGACAAGGCCTGTATCAAGACTAAGGAAATGTCTTTGTCAAACTTCTGCTAGTTTCCATTTATAGAAGAAAAATGTCAAAGTATTGTAAATACTGGATTTGCTAGATCCTTTTGTTCCCCCCTAGTAATCTGCAATGTGTCTAGCTGTTTTCTGATTAATCCCTATATATCTGTATTTTGCTTCATGATAGAGTTTATGTGTACATATTAAAGATCTGTTTTTAAAGAGATTCATTGAGATCTGACTGATCTTAACTCTTAGCCTTTTACCTAGTATTAAGAGACAACGTGGAATAAAGGATAGGAGGTGTTTCATTCCCACTCAGACATATACAATCTTCTAGTGACCCAGGCTATGGAGGAAGAAGGGGACAAAAGTGTAATAGAAACTCTAGTTGGTGGCTACATACAGTATTGAAGCTTCCTAACACTGGGTGGGGATTGGGAATGAAATTGTTGATGTGGGACACATCTTCTGGTGCACCTCGTCAAATGGAAATGTAGATGGACTGTCATCCCACCTAAGAAGCACAGCAGAAGATGAGAAGGGTTCAGCCAGTGGCTGCGTTGGCCCCTGGGGCCTGGCCAGTTGCTGCACGACCTTATATTTCTCTACCCGAAGGAGGCTCAAAGCAGTTTACAGTCGCCTTCCCTTTCCTCTCCCCACAACAGACACCCTGTGAGATGGGTGAGGCTGAGAGAGCCCTGATATCACTGCTCAGTCAGAACAGCTTTATCAGCGCCGTGGCAAGCCCAAGGTCACCCAGCTGGCTGCATGTGGGGGAGTGCAGAATCGAACCTGGCATGCCAGATTAGAAATCTGTATTCCTAACCACTACACCAAACTGGGAAAGAAGTATGTGTGTGTTTGTGTGTGTGCATGCGCACAAGCTTGTGTGTATTTGCTTGCTTGGTTGGAGGGAGGTTGGGAACCAAAAAGTGAAGGGGGAAACAGGAGGGGGAAGAGGAGGGTGTGTATGTGTCTGTGTGTCTGTGTGTGTATGAGGGAGGGAGGGAGGGCAGAGGAAGCAAGGAGGAGGTTAGGAAACCAACAGCAAGAGGGGGAACAGGAGGAAGGGGAGGGAGTCTCTGTGTATGTATGTGTTTGGGACGGAGGAAGGGGCCCTGACAAAGTCACTCCACAGCAGCTATATGTCCCATGTACCCTTGGAGAGTCAGACTGTCAGGAGAATTTTTTTGTTTAAAGGGTACAAATGCTCCCACACCCGCATACCAGATGCTTTGTGTTGCTTATGATAGAGGGTCAAAAACAGCACTGAGAGGGTGAATATACAACAATGTCAAACATCTCCATGATACCTAAGTAGACAATAAGGGAAAACTTTATAGATCATACTGAAATGTTCAAACATGCACAAAAGATATAGCTGTACATCCACTCAAAAACATAGTGAAAAAAAACTTCTTTTAAAAATTATCTAGGATTTTACATCTTCAAGATGTATCACTTCACTATCACAATATGTTACATGACTCTTGAGAGGTAGGTGAATTAAGATAGGTCTGAACCAAACTCACAGATGGTACTATCAAAGGATTGTTTTATGTTTTCTGTCACTGCTGTATGCAAGCATCCCAGTTACTTTTTACACTCTAGTTCAGCTGCCTATGACATGGATTTGAAATCTTGTGGGAAAGGAATCAATCCTGACTTTCAAGCATTTAATTTTCAAGACTGAGGAAAGAAAGATCTCTTTTACTGAAAGATTTGTTGTGGTCCGGTGAAATATTTTAGTTGGGTCAGCTACTGACAGCGTGCATTAGTGGAAAATATACCCAGACATAAGAGCCCCTTATGGCGCAGAGTAGTAAGGCAGCAACATGCTGTCTGAAGCTGTCTGTCCATGAGGCTGGGAATTAAATCCCAGCAGCCGGCTCAAGGTTGACTCAGCCTTCATTCTTCCAAGGTCAGTAAAAAGAGGACCCAGCCTGCTGGGGGGTAAACGGTAATGACTGGGGAAGGCACTGGCAAACCACCCCGTATTGAGTCTGCCATGAAAACGCTAGAGGGCGTCACCCCAAGGGTCAGACATGACTCGGTGCTTGCACAGGGGATACCTTTACCTTTACCTTTATACCAAGACATAGATGGACAGAAAAGTCAACTTGGTGTTGCCTGGTCCCCTTGTCCACCAGCGATGGATGGGAGGGGTAGAGTTGCCAGATCCAGGTTGGGAAACTCCTGGAGATTTAGGGATAGCGCCTGGGAGGACAGGGCCCTTAGTGGGGTACAATGCCATTCTCCAAATCACAATCACATTCTCCAGGAAAACTAATATTTCTAATCTGGAGATTAGTTGTAATTGGGGGAGAGGGACCCCCAGATCCCTCTGGAGGCTAGCATTTCTAAGCATCAAAGATGCCCCCAGACTGAAAACTTGTTCTCGGAGAACTGAAGACTGTTCAATACCAGGATTGTTGATGTCTGACTTTGTGGTGCAGTGGCTAAGAGTGACAGCTTCTAATCTGGTTTGCCAAGCTTGATTCTCTTCTCCTCCACATGCAGCTAGGGCTTGTCACAGCCTTGATAATGCTCTTTTGACCAAGCAGTCCTGCCAGAGCTGTCTCAACCTCACCTACCTCACAGGGTGCCTGTTGTGAGGAGGGAAGGGAATGCGACTGTAAGCCATATTCAGACTCCTCCAGGCAGTGAAAAGCAGGGTATTCAAACCAACTCTGACTGCTCTTTAGAAGGCCAGATCCTGAAGATGAAACTCAAATACTTTGGCCACCTCATGAGAAGGAAGGACTCCCTGGAGAAGAGCCTAATGCTGGGAGCGATCGAGGGCAAAAGAAGAAGGGGACGACAGAGAATGAGGTGGCTGGATGGAGTCACTGAAGCAGTAGGTGCAAACTTTAAATGGACTCCGGGGAATGGTAGAGGACAGGAAGGCCTGGAGGATCATTGTCCATGGGGTCGCGATGGGTCGGACACGACTTCGCACATAACAACAACAAAACCAACTCTTCTTCTTCTTTCGTTTTAATATGTTGACTAATTTTAAAAACTTTTATTTTTATATTTTGATTTTAACTAAACGTTTAATCGTGTTACTATATGTTTTAAATGATGTACACTGCCCTGAGCCAATGGCAATTCAGGATGACTAGTAGGTAGTGTTCGAATAAACATAATTTCATTTTGGGAGCTACTTAATACCATGCAGTAATGTGTTTAAGGCAGGGTCACCATAAAAACCAAGCACACACATATTACTGCTTTCTGTGTACCTAGTAAGATAGGATAACATAGTGTGGCCGTCTTTAACACTTGAGGGCCAATTATTTATGGGTGCATTTACATGTTACAGATTTAGCAGATTCACAGTCTATATCAATTGTGTAAAATAATCTATATATTCAGTGCATGTTCACGTGGCAGAATGCAATATCATCTGTAGCTTCCAGAGTACTTAAAGGCACTAAAATAAATTCATTCAGCCACTGCACACATGACAAGTACAACAGATATGCCCTGTTCTGTAAGATGGAAAGTGAACTTCTATGTGCTTTAATTTATTTACATATTAGTAAGATACTAGTCTATTTTTAAAAGTTATTTTACTCTAACTTTAAGGTTTGATAACAACCAGTTTTAAAATCCAGTGCTCTAAAACTAATTATGATTAAGTTGCTTTAAAAAAATACAATGCCACTGCAAACACTGAGAGTATATGAACACTGATTATTGCAATACTTGCAGAAGGATATACTATAACAAGAAATAAATCCAGTCAAAAATTACATTGACTGATGATTAACAATTCACATAGCTCAAAGGTCAAGGATTGACCATATTCAACAATTCACAAAGAGAGGAATCAGGATATAGCCCTGTTTCCAGGGATGCTTCTTAAGTAAACAAATTCCAAGTAGACAAAAATGTTACTATGACCACAGATGAAGATGAATATACTCACAACACAACAATAAAAACTATATATTGTTTTTTATTTAAAACAAATATAAAAATAACTCTACTGAGCCTTATTTAACACAACTTCAGTTTGAAACATTCCCTTGTCATTTAAAATTGCTAACCTTTTAATTTTAATATAGAATTAATCATTCCTTTGTAATACCCTGTCTGAAGGGAGTTACAAAAGTTCACCAAATTGAAGTTTAAAAGAGTTTCATCTGTCTTGAACAAAGAGATAGGCGTCAACAACAGCATTTAAACATATTCACACTTCTAAGTCAGGAATTAGTGAACTATAATGTATTCTATAAACCTAAATGTGGGATCATTCATTTTGACAGATGATCCACTCATCCCTCTTAGCTTTATCAAGACATGCATCTCTGAAAGGTCTTTCCTTGAGAGTACATAAAAGATAATTGAAGTTTAATTATTGGCTAAATTGAAAAAGTAACACCTTTCCTCCTCCAGGCAGGTGGCTATGTTTTGGAACTTGTATACACATAGCTCTTTAATCATTTAGAAATACAGTAGATCTGAGAAGGTTCCAGATGGAGGCTGAACCTAAGACCCCCTTAACATGAAAACATCTCTGACACCAGTTACACCATCTGTTGGTCATAAAGCCGCATTCTCTATCTTTTCTTGGCTCTTGCATCGTACAAAGCTGAAGGTTGAGATTTGGGACTATTCAAGTTTATCCGGGAACTTTAATGCTGAACACATTTCCACCAGGAGAGAACAAAGCACAAAAGGCCTACACTTAAATTTGCATTCTTCATCAGTGAAAACAAAACAAAATAAAATAAGAAACAGTTGCCTAAAACTTGTTATTTATACTCAAAAATCTTTCTTCATTGTGTGTTTTCTTGTTCTGATATTTTTAAAGACAAATATTTATCACCTTAAAAATCTTTAAGTTTTCAATAGCTAGAAGTTATTCAAAATTGTAGTTTGATACCTGTAAAGCTATCAGCAAATTAGCAAAGGTATTACATGTTGAAGTTGTATATTCTGGCCAGAAAATGTATCTCAAACACATTAAATTTGTAGAATGGCTTTTACGAGAGAGATGCTAAAGCAAAAGGTTTGACGAATCTCTTGTATGACCCCCATGGGACCGCTGGCTGATTTTTGTAGTGTATGGCTCCCACTCACGAAAGTTAATTTCCGATGACAAATGATTTCCAAGAAATAGTGGACATGCAAAATTTTACCAGAATTACTTTTGTTGTTTTAGATAAAGCTGCAAGAGTGCTTTAGAAGAAGAAGAAGAGTTGGTTCTTATATGCCACTTTTCCCTACCCGAAGGAGGCTCAAAGTGGCTTACAGTCGCCTTCCCATTCCTCTCCCCACAACAGACACCCTGTGGGGTGGGTGAGGCTGAGAGAGCCCTGATATCACTGCTCGGTCAGAACAGTTTTATCAGTGCCGTGGCGAGCCCAAGGTCACCCAGCTGGTTGCATGTGGGGGAGCGCAGAATCGAACCTGGCATGCCAGATTAGAAGTCTGCACTCCTAACCACTACACCAAACTGGCTCTCAGTTGAATTGATCATCTAATTTTTCTCTGCTTATGTTGGTCTCTCTGAAGTAGCATAGCTACAGCCACCCTAAAAGTGAGTTGCCTGATTTAGGCAGAGTGCTCAGGTGAACTGCTGTTCAGGAAAAACAACTTATAGCAAAGTACATGTATGCTTGCATATGTGTGTGTGTCTATCATCGCCAAGTTTCTTCCCCGATGTCAAAGTGGCACTAAACCACTTTTAAATATTATAATAACATACATCTAGTGACTGAACTTTTGACTCATTCTGAATAATATTTTCTGTTTATGGTAGTGTGTTTAATAAGGCTATGTATTTATAGTTAGTTATGGTGATTTTGCATGTAACAAAGAGAGGCTGCAATCCTGAAATCTCACGGAGACCTTAGATACAACCATCCTTTGATATCAGAGTTTTAGGATTAAGGGATGTAATCTCCCCAGGTGCATTCAAGTTGCATTCTCATGGAAATCTATGAGAACTCCAGAAACATGTTAATGAGGGCCGTATTATGTGGTCCTCTCGAACTTCTCACATCCTGGCCATAAGTAATGAACTGAGCTTGCCAGGCAAGAATTCCATCTCTCAAATTCTCCCTCATAATGTAGATTCTATCAGTAGGAAGAGTCCTATCCCCATCTCTTGAGTCCTGAATCACTGTTGTCAGACATTTGCCCCACCTGCCACTCAAGTGATTCAGTCATCTAAAGCAGGCTGATCTCCCTCTCTTTCTCCCTCACCTAATCAGCATCTCCTACAAACATTCAAATCTTCCAGCCACAAAAGCCCTACAAGGGGCTCCAGCTAATAGCATCAGTCTTCAGGTAATCCATGAGGGATGTGAGATCTCCCTCACCCATCCACCTTCTAGAAGGCTGGTAAAAGGTACATAAAAAGACTTCCCAACCTCATTTTCTTCTTCTGCCTCCATGTCTTTTAAACATTCCCACCTCATTCTTCCTTCCTACCTCCCTGCTACTAGCTGGCTTTAAAATCCTCTGTCTTCCCAATGACCCATTATGCACGGGGGTTTTAGCGCACATTCGGGGTGGAATGGCGGCGACTAAAATCACGGATAACGCACGGAGCCGGCTGCAACCGGCTGCAGCTTCGGTGCATGCCGCCGAAAAAGCCGCGTCAGTGAAACGTGGAAGAAAGCGCAGCTTCCGGGTGAGCGGGGCGCAACCAGAAGTGGCGCCGGGATCGCCGTGTGCATAATCGGTTACTCTGGGTTTTGCCGCCGTCGCGCCCCGCCCCGTGCATAACCGGTATGCGTCGCGTCTTCCCCCTCCGCGTTTTCCACGTGACCCGAAATCGCCGTTTCGGCGGCCGTGCATAATGGGCCATAGTCTCCTCCCCTGTTTCCCTTTAGCCAAACTTCCCATAGGTCCTGCCATTAGTGTTTGTGTACCCATTTAGTGCAACCCCCAGATCATTCTTCTCTCACTGACAACTGTTCTCTTTAGAACAGCCATTTTTGAGTTAAACCATAATTTAAGTTTAAAGTAATGACCATTTAGACACTAGGATGTTGCAAAGTTTACTAGTGTGTTGCTAGTAAATAGCTGTAATATTTTATCAATTTCACTGGTTTCTAATACTATCATTGTATTTGTCTTTACAAATCTGGGCCATTCTGCACCCATTAAATGTAGTGAAATGCTTACCTTAGGTAGTCGTTATATTCCAGCCGCTCCGCATGACATCGCCAACATCCAGCGTCCAGGCAGCAAAACTGCTCACTACATCCTCCATTTTAAAGCGCTAGTTGGGGAATCGCATAAAGTGGATTCCCCAACCTAAAAAGTGTGAGCTACAGGAGAGCAACCAACAGGCCACCAGCCAAAGAAATGTGTGGAGGCGAAAAAGTGCTACCTCCACCTCCAATGTCCTGCCCTCGCACCCACCTCCCTCTTCCTTCTTCCAGGGGACGGGAAGTGCTTTTTAAAAATTAAGAACTGCCTCGAACAACAAATAGGAGGACAAGCGTGCAGGCGATGCCAGAAATAATTTTCTCCCAAAGTTGTGACACAAAACATGCCTCTCTAACGCCCCCCTCCCCAATCAGGATTGAAATTATTTTTTTAAAGTATCAAGACTCATGATTCCATAAAGTGTGGCATTCAAAAAGCACTATACATCTATGATTAGATGCATAGGCATTTAAACGGAGAAGTATTGAATTTTTAAAATATATTAGTGGGCATTGTGGGCCCTTTAAAACATGGAGAAAGGGGATTGGTTGCCAGGATTGATTGACAGGTGGAAGAAAGTCGGGTGTAAAACACGTTGCTCTCTTCCGCCATTTCCAGCAGGCAATGTGAAGTGTAAGAAGTGCAAAAAGACAGCAGATGCAAGAAACACATCAAGAAGATGAGGAATGGCTGGAGGTCTACTAATTTTTAGTGCTACACCATTCTGCTGGCATAACACTTTTTTTCCCGATGTACAGAAATGCCCTCTGTATTTTGACTAGTTAATATACATTTTCCCTCCTTATTCCCTTACAGAGGAATATTAAGCTATATCCTCTGGGATTTAGATTAAGGCTCAATATGTGTAGGGAGGAGTCATTCATATGTGCATATCCTAACTTGCGATCTAATTTGGAAACAATAATTTCCTGGGAATCAGCTCCATGGAATAAAATAGGACTTCTGAGTAAAGCATTTTTCAGATTGTTCCCAGTGTCTTCTAATTTGAAGTTGCAAAGGTGATGAAACCCCTATGGTTACAACTGTTAAGCTGTTGCCTATTGTGAGTTAAACAAGTAAACTATATATAACAGAGACTTTAGTGAAGGTGGCCAATCACACTCAGTAACTTTGCAATCCTGAGCACAACTTACTTCTGAGGCCATAGAAGGGTGGAGCTCTGCTTAGGATTTCGCTGCCAGAAATGTAAGTGTGGCAGGCTTAGCAGCAATCCAAACATTCAATAAGCCATGTTGAGGAACTTGAAAGGCAGAGTTTCCACATTTAAATGAATTTTGTTGCTATATAAATACTTGATTGCAGAGTGAGAGCCCACTCAGAAGCAACCCCCTACACTATAGGAAAAAGGCTTGCTTTGGAACCTCCCACCATTTTGTGACCAGCTCAGCCCTTGTGGCAGTGATTTTGTGACTAACTCCACTCCAGGCAGCCCTTTGTGATGGCTTCACTACCTTTCCTCAAACTTCCAAAAGTATGTAGATGCATAACTTTACTAGACTAAAGCACCATATGCATGTTCCAGTTAGCTTCTTATCCCAGTGGCTACCCTTTAGGCCCTCCGAAGCACATACCCTCTCCATCAGTATCTACCTGCTAGAAGGAAATATATTCTAATCTTGGGATTTGTGCAGAAGTTTTTCACAAATTCACACAAACAGATCTGATCGTTGCTTAGCGTACACTAGTATCTGGCCATTCACTCTATCCAGAATTTCTGTACTAACAGTGAATGTCAATTTCTTGGTAGCACCTGGGTGGTGCCTGGATATTGGTAGGTGTGAATAACTTGCTTCAGTAATCTTTTATCCCATCACTTTTTTTCAAAAAGGTCACAAGTATAGGGTTCATTTGTGTTTGTGCTAACATGCTACAGTGAGGGCAGACCCTCCTGGCCTGTCCAACACAGTGCATGATGTGGTGACCGTGAGAACACTGCGGGCCATTTCGCACGGCTTCAAAATAGCACAATGGTTACTAATTGGAAACGCTACTAATTTGCCATAACCCACGACGTCGTAGACAATCTGCAACAATCCTGAAACCGACCCGCAAAAAGCGCTTCATTGTAGCGCTTTCAGGGGAATCTAGAAAAGTGGATTCACCCTCCGGATAGCGATACACTCCTGCAACCAATCTGCAACAGTAGCGCTAAAGACCTGTGCGTTACCATTGTTGCTGGTTCTTCGAAGTCCCTCCTCCTGAGCCTGTCCTCCAAACTTCCGGCGAAGCGATCGCCATTTTTTTTTTCCGAGCGAGCGGGGATAAACGCACCAGCGAGCCTCTTTCTGTTTAGAGGCTTCCCTGGCTTCAGTCCTTCACCTTTAGTCACTAAGCACAAACCACATAAAAGCCCGTTTGCTGAAATAAAGTCCCTTTATTTTTTACACATAAATTCAGCCGAAAATCGGGCCCGTGAGAGGGGGGGGGGGATTTTTTTTTATCACTCGAGGCAGCGTGCCAACGATCATACAATCAAACGACGGCTCACATTAGGCAGCTGGATGGGTCTCTCCGTTGCAACGAATCTACCTAGATTCGTTGCTATGGGTCTGTTTTTTTTTTTTTTAAACCTTTCTTAAAGGGAAAGGGGCTGTTTGGGAGCATGCTAATGGCTGCCCATTGGCTGCTTGACGGCCAGGGGCAGGACGAGCTTGGCAATAGCGCTTCCTTTCTAGCGATTTCTGCCGAGACCGGAAGCCTGTGGGAAACGCTAAAAAACGCAACTGATTCCACTACAAAGGCAGGTATGCATAACGACGAATTCCACTATTTTAAATGGTGATTTTTCATTCCGCAAACAATTTGCAACAAAGATCCCCGTGCGAAAAGGCTCTGCATGTCTAACCTTCAAACATTAGACAATAAGGTTTGTAGTTAAAAATATATCATTAACAATGTATCAGCATACAGCTGCACAAAAAGGCAGCCTTCTATAACTGTGCACATATGCAATGCTAATTTTTATGTTTCAATAAAAACCAGCCTCAGAAGATTTGGGGGAGTCAGCTGGACCAACTCCATGTACGTGTGTATCATTCCAACATGCTAGCAAGTAACTGTATCTGGCTGGAGGCTTCAGGGGGAAAGGGATGTTGGATCCAGCAAGATCTTCTTATGTTCTTATAAGGAGAGTGAGGTACTGGAACTGGAGAGAGTGTGCAGTGACTGAGGATCTCTGTGCCATGTCCCCTCCCCTCTGAGGAGAATGAGCAAGGACCAAACCCTTATATATGAATGAGACTTTTACTGAATCAGACCCTTGGTCCACTGAGGTCAATATTACCTACTCAGACTGGCAGTGGCTCTGCAGGGTCTCAGGTTGAAGTCTTTCTCATCACCTGCTGGCTGGTATTTGAACTGGATGTGCTGAGGATTGAACCTGGGACCTTCTGCATGCTGAACAGATCTTCTGCCACTGAGGCACAGCCCCTCTCCATACGTACTATTATATTTGATACTGAGAACAAGAAAGCTGTAGAAGACTCATGTAACCTGACTACACTAGCAGGGAGATTGTCAAGTGGCCGAGAGAAAAAGGTCCAGTTGCTTTTTAAGAGAAGCTTAATGGGATGTTATTTATTGCCATGCTATGGAAAGCTTCATATGCTCATTCCCACACTATAAAAGAGCCAGACGTTTTTCTACAGGTCATTTGGCAAGCAAAACTGGCAGCCAAGGTCAGGGAAGAACAGTTGGGGGAGGGAGGGAGGGAGGGAGGGAGAAGCACCTTCGAAGCCTGATTCCCTGAGGCAGTATTCCAAGTACACAGCCAGAATACCCTGATGGCCTGCCCCCACACACTTACCTCTGGGGTCGCCACTGGAGAGCCAACATCATAGGCCGGTGTAATATAGGAGTGGGCTGCATGCCCTGTATTTCAAATAGACTTTGGGGGCTATTGTAAACTGTATTTTGTGGGATCTTCTACATTAGACATTGGGAAGAATGTTCTCTACAGACAATTCTGGTCCAAAGCTATCTCTTGATCAGCATTTAAACTCACATTTATGTGGAAACTTCCCCAAATAACATTTCATTAAACCTATAAACTTGTAAGCCAAGTGTGCAAATCAGGATTGGCAACATCCAGATGGGCCTGGCAGTATCCCTGAATTACAGTTTATCTCCAGACTAGAGGGATCATTCCCCTGCAGAAAATGGCTGCTTTGGAGGGTAGACTGGATGACATAATGCCCCACTGAGGTCCCTCTCCTCCCCACCCTCCCTCAGCTCCAACCCCAAATGTTCAGGAGTTTCCCTACCTTCTGGAGCTAGCAACCTTAGAATACCTTCTCAACTGGACGCCTGGTTGGTTTGTGGCAAGTCAATCATTTGAAGGTGACCAGGCCAAAGTGGTTCATAACAGTTTTATCCCTATTAAGCCACAAATAACACACCATGTCCAGCATGTCCAGTGAAAATATCTGCAGGTAGCAGGTTTTTTAGAGGTGTTTGCAACATTGTACTGGGTATTTCTCCCTTTTAAAAAGAACACCTCACTATTTTCAAACAACAGTTATCATTTCATAACTTTGGGCATATGATTTTCATGGAACTGTTCAGATTAAGTGGGAAAATGTTGTTTTCTGCTGACTTCCTCTGTGGGTTCTAGCACAACTCTGTCTTATTAGATCAGCACAGACAGGCATAAGTAATAAACTTTTATTTGTGTAGCACTGCTGCAATAAGATTCTACAGTTGACAATACAATCATTGTTTCTCTCAGGACTTTGGCGGGGAGGAAAGATGACAACACAAAAGCCACTCTGGGACTTCTTACATGGGAAAACACTGATAGAATTACCTTGTAAATGTTAATGTGAGTGCATTCTTCTGCAGCACAGAAAAACAAAGCAGATAAATGATGACTTGAGAAAAGATACAGCTTATGAATTGTTCTTTCACCTATGAGATATCCTTGGTAAGAGCTCATGGCAAGAACAGTGATTCATGTTTCTGTGCAGGGTAATTCCACAAAATATGCTATGTGAACATTTAATCCCTTTGTTGGAAGGTATGTGTGTGTGTTTTTTTTTTGTTTATATAGAAGCTAGTTACAATAGTTTGGATACATATGTCTGATTAGGATTTGCCAAGAAGGCTGTAAACTTGCTCCCAGGAGAATCCTCCTCCCCCACAGCCCCCCTAGCATTTGAGATTTTATTATTTCCATAAGCTTTCCATTTTATGCAGCTCTTTGTTTCAAGCCTCCCCATCCCAGGTCTTTTGAGTTGTTGTTTTTTAAATCAACTTAATATATTGCATCAGATTTTAAAATAAATGCTGACAGCAGCAGTACTGGACCCTAAATACCAGGCAGATGACACATGGTTTGAATAACCAAAAGAACCCCATGGAGTGTGGATCAAATCAAAATCTTTGGACAGTTATTGCTTAATGCTGATTCAAATCTCTGTCTTTAAAACTTCTCCTTGATTTTTAAGTAGACTCTTTGGGGGGTATATCCTTCTCTGGATTTATTTATGTAATTCCCATTGAAACTAATGAGAGTTTCCATGACTTCCTGGAATGGCATGTTCAATTACTTGGTCATCTAAAATCCTCATTCTGTGCTGGCAACCCAGTGACTTGAACACATGTGTTGGCATGTTATCCTGAAATGGCTGGAGCAATGTCCCTAGAAACCAGCAGGGCCCATTATGCACACACTGGATAATGCACTTCCAATGTGCTTTTGCAGCTGTATTTTCCTGAAATACAGGAAAATTAACTTATAAAGTTGTAGCCTTGCACTGGCTTTTTTTTTTATACTTATGTAGAGATTTTATACCCTCCTTTTCTTCCTCAATAGGAAACCAAAGTATCTCACACAATCCTTCTCCATTCCACTGTTTTATTCTCAACAATCTTCCCATGAGATTAGGCTGAGAGAGAGGGACTGGCCCAAGGTGATGGTGATGGAAATATGTAGAGATTTGGGGGTAGAAAATATGGATGGGGTTTGGAAAGGGGGGGGACTTCAATCACTAATCACTAATCACTAATCACTAATCACTAATCACTAATCACTAATCACTAATCACTAATCACTAATCACTAATCACTAATCACTAATCACTAATCACTAAATATTATAAAGTTGAAGTTGCACGCAAACAACTCACTGCCTACCTGACTGGCCCTCCATGGGGGTGTGCCACAAATAGGGCAAGCAGGCATGCACACCCCCAGGCAGTCAGGCAGCAACACAGAAACATGCTATATGGCTCTGAGCTGGGGACTGTCTTTACCATCCCATCTCTGCATCAGTATTAATTGGATGGGAGCATTTTCCTAAATTTCTTGTCAAGAAATTGGAAGGGAGAAAAATTGTTGTCCACGAAATCAGGAGAATCGGGGGGAAAAAGAGAGAGAGAGCAAGAGAGAGAGATGCCTGCTATCAACCATTAAATGGGCCTAATCTACTTGGTATGTATACCAAAACCCTTGGCTTCTAAAGCATTGCCATAATTCTATGACATGTAAAGAAGATAACTATGAAATATAATGCTTTTTTATAATGAATGTTTGAATATATATAGCAAACTTTTAAAAGCAATGGAAAATATAAACTCTTAGCTGAGATCTGAAATGGCGCCTTTGTTTACCACAAGCTGAGCTGAAATAGTGCACTGTACCACAAACTTCCTCAGTGTGATTGTGTATGGAGCAGTGGCATGCAGAAATCTCAGCTTCTGCCCATGATGAATGAGCCAGAAAACTATTAGCCACAAGAAAGGATCTAGTATGGGTGCATGAAAAAAAATGGGGTGGTATATGGACAATGTGTTAATAATATGCATTCACCCTTGTTTTCTATTAAACATGCCTAAAATCACAGCCTTAGAACCAAGCCGTTAAACAAATAAACTGAAAACCCAAATCAAAAACTCCTTTATCAATCCTTAGCTGAACATATGGTAGCATTTGTAGAAGAGAGACTTATTTGTGTGGGAGAGGTTTTAACATCATAATGAATCCTGACACCAACTGAACATGGAAAAAGGCCCCAAATATTTGTAATATTTGTGATACTGCAAAAGCTGTACCAGTTTTAGTGTCATTCAGTATAGGAATAAATAAAAGCAATGGAAATTTTATAGCACTTATATTTACACTTTGGAGGAATGACCCATAACCCACCCCAGCCTCCCCCCCCCAGCCTCCCCCCCCAAATCTACTAAGTCTCTGAGGGATATTATAATGAGGAACTCCAAGCTCCAACTCCAGCTCTAGAGGGGGCAGATCTTTCTTCCCGACCTCAACTAAAAGCCTGATGGAAAATCTCGGTCTTACAAGCCCTGCAGAACTGAGTCAGCTCCGACAGGGCCTTTAGCTCTTCCTGGAGGCTCTTCCCAGAGTCTTATTTGTACTCACAGAAGCAGGACGTTCTCTTTCTCTTTTGCCATTGCAAGTACACTGCAACATTGCTTTTTATGTATGGAACTCAAATGAACCCAGTTCCTGGGTGAAAATGGAGGCAAGCAGCTGTTTCAGAATTTTAGCGGGCCTTGAAATACACCATAAAGGAACTACAAGTGGCATGAATAAAAATGGAAGCTCACTAGCTCACTAGCTGCTGCTGTTCCATTAGGATGGGGCAAAAGGGCCAACTGCTCCCCATGTATGCATGGGGGAGGGGCACGCCCGGCGCATGCTGGCTGCGCTAATGCAATGGCCCCACGCTTTCAACACAGGGCAGGAAGTGCCAGGAGCGCTCCGGTACTGCAGCAGCGGTGGTGGGGGGGATAAGGGGCATGGTGCCCCCACTGCACAATGGTAGGGAGCAGCATGATGCTCTCCCACCATGGTGGGGGGATGCCTCGGTCAGCTCCGTAGAGCTGTGGAGCTGGCAGGGGTGAGAGGCATCCCTGCAGGGATACCATAGGTCGGGGGAGGAACCAGGCCGAAAGCCTGGCTCCCCCGATTATGCACAGGGCTAACCCGATCTAGCTCTTGCCTGCGCCCACGGCGGATTCTGGCGCATGGAAGAATCCACATTTTCTTAACCCGGGTCTTCTGAGGGCCTGGGGCAGGCCAGGCCTTGTAAGGCGGCAATACCATGCATAATCGGGGATTTTTCCCAAAGCACTGTCACCACCACCATGAGCATTCCAGCTTGTGCATAATCAGTCCTTAGGGCTAGGCCTGACTAGAATGGCCATCTTCAGATTGGAAAATTCCTGGAGATTTTGTGGTAGAGTCTGTGGAGGGCAGGGTCTGAGAAGAGGAGAGGTCTCAGCATGATATAATGCTATGGAGTCAGCCCTCAGAAGCAGCGATATTTCCCAGAGGGAGAGATCTGTTGCCTGGATTTTAGTTGTAATTCTGGAAGATATCCAGGTCTCAAATGTAAATTGGCAGCCCTAGGTTTAGCAACAACCTCTGGATGACTTGAAGCTTCCAAACTCGAATGACACAGCTAGATCTGACTGCTTGCTGCTGTTCAACAGCAGCCACTCTTTGAAAGTCAGTGTGGTCTAGTGGCTAGCGCTTCAGGATAATGTCTGAGACCAAACTTTGAATTTGCGTATAAATGTGGCAGATTTTTTTTGGAGGGGTATCTTTAACTGGGACCCCAGAAATGTAATCTGCCCCCAACCTGGAGAGATTATAGCTCGGAGGAGTACTGAGATCCCTGTTCTGATGCATCTAGAAACTAGCCTTAGTCAGCTAAAAACTCAAGGTGAGTACTGGTATTTCAAGAGAAGGGATCTGGGTATTGGAAAAGTTGTACCAGCCTTCAAGAAACCAAAAGAGTTAGAGAATTCTCAAAGAAACTATAGGGAAATGTTTGGAACAAAAGCCTCTCAACATCAATATTTAAGTCACTATGAAAAGCATAAGAAATTACTCTGCAACATAAGAACTAAAGTCTGTGCAGGTACTGGGTTTACCTCAGATTTCACTAGACCTTTCCACTCAATGTTAAATAAAATATCTTATTTGTATGAATTTCAAAATGCCTTAAGTGCCAATTATCTTTATAAAGTTTTTTTTACATTTATACCCTGCCAGTCCCTAGAGGTTCAGGGCTCCTGATCCTGCCCTCAGCTTCCTCCACAGTGCCAACAGCCAAAATATTGTAATGTGCCAGGATGGGACAGCCAGAGTTCTTCAACAAAGAAGAAAACATATTAAAGGGGTAACTCAGTCAGGAAAGGGAAAGAAAAACGGAGAGAAAATCTTGCCTCTGAGGGAGGGAAGTAAATGGGCTGTCATACCATGTTACTTCAAATACCAAAAAAAAAAAAGAACTATGACTTAGCTAAATGAAGGCAGGGGGAAATGAAAGAAGAAACTTGAATGCTGATCACAGAAAACATTCCAAAATAAGAAAAAACAACCAAACTGCTCCTGAGCAAGCAGTAATACCTAACAGCCTTGGTTGGTGAAGATATTTCCACTGCAATATATATATATCTTTGATGTTTCACTGTGGTAGCTGTATTAAGTATGCATACCATATGTGCTTAAGAAATGGACTGCAATTTTGCTATGTGCCGCTGTCTGGCTTTCTCTCTGCTGGCTGAGTTTGCCTTTTGTAGCTCCTGATGACTTCCTGGTTACACCCATGACAGGATATGGCAAACCTCTGTTCCATGCCCTGATTCTACCTTCCTTAGTTACTTTTTCCCCAGACATATGTCATTTTCTTTTCTGGAAGACATATTCCAGGATGCAGCAGGGCAACAAACTAGAAAGTTCTCTGTGGACATATATCCAGAATTCCTTTAGCAAACCTGTTTGGTTTACAATTCTGTTAATATATCGGACTTGGTATCAGAGATTTAATTAGATGTGATGAGAGATCTACAAGTATTTATTTGCATGTTTGATCATTCACACATCACATAGAAGGCAAGAGGATCTTTTTTTTTTTCTTTCTGAGGGGTAAGGAAACTGAACATGTGGGTTATGGTGTTAAATCCTGTCCTTCATTACACAGCACTTATTTGTTTGAAACATTTTTCCTTTGAGCCACATTTATTTCTGGTAACAGGGAAGTTTAAAAAATAGCATAGTCAGATAAGCAGCAGGTTTACATGGACATCCCACTTTTGAAAGAGCAAATAAAAAAAAGCAAATCCTATCTTTGCTTTACATGGTTAATACCAGTACCTTGAATCCTGCCCTGAAAAAAATTGGGAGCCAGTACAGAGAGGCCAAGACTGGAATGATTTGACCCATTCTTGTCAACATCCGGGCTGCAGCATCTACACCAATTGAAGTTTCTGAATACTTTTCAAAGGTAGCCTCACATGCTTGCATGGCAGTAATCTAATTGATCTATATTAATAGCTAACTAGTTATATGAAGGCCACATTGGCATTGCCAACATAGGACTTTTATTTTGTTCACAGTTCAGAAAAATCATGGCCTGACATCCCAGCTTCCTTTCAAAATCAATATACTTTTCCAAACAATGAAATCTGCCTCTTGGCTGATAGATGAAAACAGACATGAGCCTATGGCATACCGATGAGGACATAGGAGACAGGAAATCGTATTCCCTCTGCTGTTCCCTACTTCCTACCACTGAGGTTTTCTTCTTTGCCCCAGTTTCACATGCTGACACAGCTACTTTCTTCCTCCTCCTTCTATCACCAGCCTTCTAGTGACCACAATCTTCTCTTCTTCCCTTCAGCCCCTCTTTTACTATCTGCAAAACAGACAAACAAAAATGTTAGCTTGGGTTGCTAGTCAACCCCATCATTCTGATTGACTATCATAGGCTTTTTTAAAAAAACGTTGCAATGTGTGCACACCACTTCTCCATTGGAGGGTTAAGCCTCTTTTTTGTAAAATGTTTCTACAAACCTGGCATCACAACTCAGGCTTTTCCCTCTTGTATGGTACAAACCCTTCAGCCTGGAGGATTGTGTAAGATCACCAGCACTCTCCCCTGTAAAAATGTGAAGCAAATCTTTTTACACACGATTCCCTAATCCTTAACCCAAACCTTTTTCAATCTTTTGGCCATGGAGGAGCCCTTGAAATAATTCCTCAGGCTTCAAGGAGCCCTGGAACTGATTCAGCTGGCCACACCTTCCTGCTGCTCACCCCCTTGAAGAGACAAGACATCACCACAAATATTAACAAGCAGGCTTGAGAAGAACTGGACAGAGAGACAGGAGGCAGTTTAAGGTGCCTCCTCGCAGGCTCCTCTTGTGGTACAGGGTGGTAAAGTAGCCAATGTGCTGTCTGAAGCTCTGACCATGAGGCTGGGAGTTCAAGCCCAGCAGGCAGCTCAAGGTTGACTCAGCCTTCTATCCTCCCGAGGTCGGTAAAATGAGTACCCAGTTTGCTGGGGGGGGGGGGGGTAAACCACCCCATATTGAGTCTGCCATGAAAACGCTGGAAGGCGTCACCCCAAGGGTCAGACATGATCCGGTACTTGCACAGGGGATACCTTTACCTTTTACCTCCCAGGCACAGAAACCACAAAAGAACTCACTCATGCTCAGAAGGAGGAGCAATGGAAGTGGTTGAATCCCTAGCTTGTGGCCAATCCATTAAAGCAGGAAGGGAAAGTCTGCAGACCCCCTGCTTGCCCACGGGTTTGCAGAAAGCCTGCAAAACAGCTAAGCTGTTTTAGGCTGTCTTGTACTGTCTCTTTAAACTTTAAAGTGACTGCAGAAGACAGCTCAAAAAACAGCAGAGTGGCTGTCATAGCACATGTATGAACAACAACAACAACAAATAACAAGTGTTGTGACTCCGTGCAGCAGCCTCAAAGAGAAAAGGGTGGAATCTTTGGTTTTATACCTTACTGAGGTCCCAAATCTCCAGGACTTTTCCAACCTTGATTTGGCAACGCAGTCCCCCACTAATGGCCAAAGGGGACCTGGCAACCCTACCTGAACTCTATTGGTTTAAAAGCCAAGATAGTAATGCTTCATATGACCAGAAAGACATAACTGTTGTTAATATCTTAGTACAGTTTTTATAAAATTATTTTTATATTGTCCAGTCTCAAATGCCTCTTGGAATTGCCTATTATATATTGTCACACAGTGGGACAAGCGGAAGCTATTGGAGCATGTGTGTAAAAAATAATACAGGAGTAACTCCTCTCTCTCTAATAAAAACTGCTTAGGAGATGCATTCATGGCTTTCACAGCACCCTTGATTGTTCATGTGAATGCATGTGCATAAAATACAAGATGTATCTGCCTGTATTCTCAGATATTCTAATTTGGCTTCTAGAAAATATGGGAAGAACTTGAACTCCAAAGAATGACACTGCTAGCAACTCACGCAGATAAATATTTATGATGACATGCCCTCACAAAACAATCAGGTTCTAAATATAGACAGTGTTTTCAGGACAGTTATCAGAAACTAGGAACCATCTAGTAAACAAAAAAAATGGAGAACATAAAGTTTAATAGCTGAAAAAGAGTATTAGACTACATACATACATATATCAAGAAACTCTTAAATCTTTTGGTGCCTAGAACTAAAACATTTTAAACTGCCTTATTCACTGCATGGCAACCAATAATAGTAGCAAAAGTTATAATTATCTTTCAGTTTTCATGGCAAGAGCAACTAAAACATTTCAGAGCAATCTACAAAGAGCTACAGGAGGAAAAGAGTCTGGCATTGAGTCACTACCTATTTTTAATGTGATAACCTCCCTGTTTTTTTTTCCATTTTTAAGCATCGTCAAGACTTGTTTCCAGGGCCATTGCAGTGTTCCATATTTAACCTGCAGAAACAACAGGCACTGAGAAATTAGTATGAAAGGTTCTCCCCTCCCCTTTTTATAAAAAAGAGAAGTGTTTCTAGTTTTATGAGGGTCAGTAAGTTCAGACTGCAAAATATTACTCAGGATCTCATTAATGCAGATCACTTGGGAATTATGGGAGTAAAAGCTGTTCCTTTGAACATGTTTGGACCTTTCTTTTTCAAAAATAATAAAATAAGTGTTTGGTTTTTGCTTTTGTTTTCAGGAAGGGAAATGCCAGAAATACTATATGTGTACCCTTTCCCACATATCACTTCTGATGACATGAAAGCTCATCAGTATCCATCTGCTGCATGGGACTGTCCAACATCTGTTCCACTACCATGTGGTATGTTTACAGGAGCAAAAGAAAGCAGGAGACAGCTGTCTTGGGTGCAGACTTGAAAGAAAAGGGAACATGGAGCCAGAATGCCTTGAAAGTAGTTTTAATGATTTAGGATGCTTACAAAAAAAAAAAAAAGATGGAAGAGCTCTATATTATCATACAGGGAAAAGTATGTGGCTAGCTAGCTATATGAAGGCCACATTGTAAAAAGTTATCAAAGTTGTGTGGCTTGAATGCTGAGGAAAGGTAGCCTCTGCAACTGAAATGCTGCTTTGAAGGAAGATCTGTGATTCTTGTGCAAGAGTTATGACACAACTAAATAATTATTGCTCTAAGCAAATAATCTCAAAATGGTTTTAGTGCCCAGTCTTCTACAAACTATCCTTGTAAAGATCTTCCAACTAGTGATGTGTGATCACCTTCTGGCTCAGCTTGTGACTGGATCACCGGTGACAAATAGTATCTGCCAAAGCTCTGGAAATACAAGATGGTTTTCCCACATGCTCTCAATATAATCTAACTCACAGATAGGATTGTCAGTTCTGGCTGGAAAGACCTGGAAATTTTGGAGTTGGAGTCTAAGGAGGATGGAGTTTGTGTAGGGGAGGGCCTTCAGTGGGGTATAGCATCAAACAGTCCACTTTCCAAAGGAACTATATTCTCCAGGTGAAGTGCTGCCTGAAGATCAGCTGTAATCCCAGGAGGTTGGCAGCACTTCTCACAGGTTGCTGTGAGGTTAAGACAGAGGAAAGGAGAACAATATAAGTCACTTTGGGACTCAGCTGGCAGTTTAAATCAAGTAAATAATTTATCATCCTGAATACTTCTTTTGACTTGCTTTTATTTTCCTTCCTTTCCTTGAGAATTGTGTATATGTATTCCTTCTCTAGCATTTGACAACAGTACTCTGGATGTGGGGTGGGGGCAGCAGCGGCCTGCTCCTTAGGCATTCACAAATGGATCCCTTTCCATCTACACATGCCATGCATCCCTGTGCTGTCTTCACTGGAGAATTCAGACAGCATAGGTTTCATTGGATTCACTTATTATTGCATGTGTTTATTAGATTTTATATATCTTCACCATTAAAATAATGTGTGTGGGGGGCCCGTACACCTATGTCATAGCTAAAGAAAATGTTGAACCAAATTAGAGTCTAGTGGCACATTGAAGACCCACACAGTTTTCTTCAAGATGTAAGCTTTCCTATGTATGTGCACTTCCTCAGAAGATTGTATTATCAGAGATGAAATGGATTTCTGCACAGAAAATGTACGCCCTACCCGGCTCCTATTTTGAGACTTTAAAGGGAGCATAAGTGAGGCCTGTGTCATATCCTGGCACTCCACATAGTGATTGATTTCACCGCAGCCTGCTGAGTTGAACTCAGTAGTAAAAATAAGTTTCCATTTTCAGTTGAAACAGCAGGTCACATCCCATTGAATTTTACACAAACTACTGGAGTGTTGTATACAGTTTGAGTTCTTGCTCCTTCTAATAATGCAACTTGCTTATTGGATAGTGGTTTAATAGAGAGACAGATAAGTTATGTTTACAGCTAGAGAAACACCTCCCAGCAATTTTGTTTATTCCAGTTATGGTATGTGACTACCAGGTTTGGCTGGGAAAGTTTCCTCATGCATTACATCAACTGTAAGTGGATGGTGATTCATAACAAACTGGAAATGAAAGAGGATAATCTGTGTTGCTGTTTAGCTTATCCTTGCTTGTATTCTTCATTGTTGGTTGAATTTATTGCACTGTTGCTGGAGAGCTGATGTTTTCCTCAGTGCACTGACTGCTTGGTACCCCGATGCAAACTTCACTGATCTTTCAAGCAACCTAGTTCTTGGTGCTGGCAGAATTTATGTGGAAGGGGATGTCAGGCCAACTACTCACTGCATACCTTCCTACATACACCCCCTCTCCACTACCAGCCACTAAACAGGGATCAGGGAAAGGTTCTGCTCATATTCAAATAAGCAGAGGGCAATAATGGCAGTATATGCTGTGTCTAGAGCCTCTTGTGGCGCAGAGTGGTAAGGCAGCAGATATGCAGTCTGAAGCTCTGCCCATGAGTCTGGGAGTTCAATCCCAACAGCCTGCTCAAGGTTGACTCAGCCTTCCATCTTTCCGAGGTTGGTAAAATGAGTACCCAGCTTGCTCGGGGGTAAAATGGTAATGACTGGGGAAGGGAATGACAAACCAACCCGTAATGAGTCTGCCATGAAAACGCTAGAGGGCGTCACCCCAAGGGTCAGACATGGCCTGGTGCTTGCACAGGGGATACCTTTACCTTATGTTGTGTCTAAGGTGCCTGTTCATCTGTTTAGAATTTGCTCAGGGAAGAGCTACATTATGGCCACCTGTGAAAGGATCACAAATCAATGAGTGGTTAGTTTGATGTATGTCATTTAGAGTCTACAATAGTATAAAAACTATAAAACACATTTTCCCTAAGGCTATGCTACTGCAAATCAGAATTGGTAGTGCTGACTGAGATGGATCCATAGATTTGCAAACAAGAATGACACTCCTTTATATTCTTTTTTTAAATCTCTGCCTTAATGCCATATGCTGCCAGGACTGACAGGTTTTATTTTACTACTAGTAATCAAGCCCGCTGCAGCTAAATGCAGCGGGCGCTAGGGACTCACTGTGGGTGGGTGCTCCCTCGGCGCCGTTCTTCCGGCAGCGGGGGCGGTGGCTGCCCTGGGTGGCGTTCTTCCGGCCGCGTCAGGCCGGGAGCAACTGTGAGCCGCGCTGCGCGCGGCTCGCAGTTGCTGGGGCTGGGAATCGGAGGGACCAATCGGCAGGCGCTTCACGCCTGCCGATTGATCCCTCCAATTGTCTGTCGTGAGGAAGGGTCCAATCCGGACCCTTCCTCAGCACGGACAAATCCCACCTCGGCAGCCCTTAACCATTTATATAGTCGGTTTAAAGATAGGAGTAGAATAAAAGAAGAGCCATGCCCATTAGCTCTAATACTCTGTTCACATATGGTGGCCAGTCAGTTGTCTCTAGGAAGCCCACAAGCAGGATGACTGTAACAGAATCTTCCAGCCCCTGCTCTCCAGCAACTGATATAAAGAGGCATCCTGGAGGGAGCAGTTAGCCACCATGACTCGTAGCCCTTGTTAGACCCATCCTCCAAGATTTTGTTCACTCCATTTTTAAAGCTTTTCTAGTTGACAACCATCACCACATCCTGTGGCAATGAGTTCCACAATTTAACTATGTAAAGTACTTCCTGTCTGCTGTCCTGAATCTCCTGCGCTTCAGCTTTAGTGCTGAGTTCTAGTTTTATGAGAAAGAAAAGCTTTTCCCCGTCCACTCTTTCCACATTGCACGTACTTTTATAGACTTCTGTCATGCACCCCCTTACCTTATTCTAAGCTAAACCATTCTAAGTGTTTTAACCAATCCTCAGAGGGCAGTTGCTCTTGTTCCCTAATCAGTTTGATTTTTTCTGCATTTTGTCAAGTTCTGCAATACCATTTTTAGGTGCAGTGATCAAAACGGCGCACAGCATTCCAAGAGTGATCTCACCATAGATTATATATGGCCATATGATAGTAGCAGTTTTATTCTCTTTTCTAATGATGGTCAACATAGTATTTTCATTTTTTGTAGTAGGGGCATAGTTGACACTTTCATTGAGCGATCCACTAGCACCCCAAGATCCCTTTCTTGGTTGGTCTCCACCAACTCAGATCCCATCAGTATATATGGGAAGTTGGGACTTTTTGGCCCAATATACATCACTTCCCACTAGTTTACATTGAATCTCATTTGTCATTTTAACCAAACTGTTTCAGTCCCCCAACCATTCAAAAATGGCCCAAAGAACCAAACCAAACAAAGGTCAGATAAATATTCAGGGAAGGCACCTTTCCCAAACATTGGTTTTAGGGCTATGAACTAGGCCAAGTATGTGCTGAATTTTGGCTTGTGAACCAGTTTGTGCCTATTCTTAGTAGCTAGTTCCACGGTAGTGCTAGGAGAATCAAGTCTCTAACAAACAGCTAACTTTGGTAGAAAGTTAAGCACCTTGATCTAGAGCAAGTTCCTAGCAATGCGGGAAGCAATGCTGATATTTTATGAACTAAAGCTTCAGCAATACCAGAGCTCAACAGCATCCTTTAATAACAGTCAATTCAAGGATAAAGCATCATATAATTTAATTTTGTTTGAATGTCCGAAGTTTATCAATTGCTGAATTTGGCTGCAGTACTAAGCAAATAAGTCCCACAGAATCTAGCAGCAGACAAAATATGTATTGAATTGAGGTGGTGATAGTCCATTTTCCAAAGCATCTAGTGATTACAGATACCTCAACCACATTTTTAAACCAGATGTCCATGCAAACGGATTTCTACATAGATCTTTTTTCATCAAATATAGGAAGCAAACAGCCTGGGACCAGATGTTAAACAGCACAAGCATATATTCTAAGATGTAAAGGAACATGGAGAACAAAGCAGAAGTTGTCAGTTCTTTTGTGCTTGTGTCCTCCCACTCTTTTTCACCCTGACACAGAATAGAAATTATATTGTGGGGGTGGTGTTCTTCTTCACTCTTCTTAGGCCTAGGCTAAGCTGCTTCTTCTAGCTACAAAGGGCATAATCTGAAGCTGCCCTCGCCAGATCATTGGCCATAATAGTGCCCCCACACATCAGAAACTAACCATACACCACAGGCTAACACATGCAATACAACTCCAATGAATTCCCCCCCCCCTTCAGGAAAAGCAGCTTTGAGAGGAGCAGCAGGCTATGAGAGGCACTTTGCTTTCACACTTCACCCCACCTTTTGCCAACATTTTTTTTTTTGCATGCTGCTGCATGTAATTTTATCTCTCAAGCAAAGGTCCATCCTGCTGCTTGGAAACCTTTTAACTGGAAGTAATAGGAACTCAAACTACAAGCAAAATATGTATTTTACCACTTAGCTGCAGACATTTGGTGGGTTGATATGGAAGAAAGAAGCACTGTAGCTCTAAAGATATAAGCAGATATGCCAACCATTTGAGAAGATAAGCCTTGGATGCCACCACCATCCTTGTGTCCCTATGGAATCTTCAACTTTTCAATAACTAGTTTGAACTGCAAGGCATTTTTAAAGCTGCCTTTCAAGTCAACTTTCCCTAATCCACCAGGGAGTACTTCTGCTTGGGGAAATAAAAAAAGCTCAGCTAAAATGAATGGCATTGGTACTCAAGATCTAAAGGAATTTTGAAAATTCAGCTTATTTATTATTATTATTATTATTATTATTATTATTATTATTATTATTATTATTATTATTATTATTATTTATATCCCACCTCCCCCCCCGAAGGCTTGAGGTGGCTCACATAAAACCCCACCCCCTAAAATCCATAGCAATGAACAGTAAAATTACAGTAATTACTAACCAATTGGTCAACAATAAAACCACAAGTGATGGCATAATCCTAATCATCCAGTCTCTGCATCCTCAACTGCAGGGAGGTGGAGGGAAGCTGACACTCACTACCGCCAGTTTGTGAGGGGGGGGCCTGATCCTCCTCGCTGCCCGGCCTCAACCATAAGCCTGGCGGAAGAGCTCCGTCTTACAGGCCCTGCGGAATGCTGGTAATTCCTGCAGGGACCTCAGCTCTTCCGGGAGCTCATTCCACCAAGTCGGGGCCAGGACCGAAAAGGCCCAGGCCTTGGTTGAGGCCAGGCGGGCTTCCTTGGGGCCGGGGATGACCAATAGATTAGCCCCCGCAGAGCGTAAAGCCCTGCAGGGGGTATAGGGTGAAAGGCGGTCCCTCATATCCGCTGGGCCTAGACCATGGATGGCCTTAAAGGTCAAAACCAAAACCTTGAACCTGATCCGGAATATAACTGGTAACCAGTGCAGGACTGGCTGCCTCAGGACTGGCTGGATATGGGCCCTCCACGGTTTAGATGTGAGGACCCTAGCAGCCACATTTTGGACTAATTGCAGTTTTCGGATCAAGCCCAGAGGCAGGCCAGTGTATTTAGGCATTGGTTGTATTGTGGATATGGGAATTTGGATAGTTTGGCATACAGGGGTTAAGCCAGTGTCATGTTGTGATTACAAGGGCTTTTCTGCATTTTTGTTGTTGATTCTGGCTCCATACTGTTTTGATTTGTCCTCAGATTTCTGTATGGATTTTTGTGCCTTTAGTTTATATCTGAAAGCCCGTTGTATTCAGGAATGCAACGGGCGCTAGCGGTGGTCGCCCCTGAGGGCTCCACCGCCACCCTACCTGGTGTTCCCACTGGTGGCCAGCATGATGGCTCCACAGCCAGTTGGGCTGGTGCACAGAGGGTGAGCTGGAAGTCCTGCTGGCAGCTGGTGCGATGGCTCCGCAGCTGGTCAGGCTGGCATGGCTGCTGGTGGGCAGGTTGATCGGGGCTGAGGCAGGCCACCATGGGAGCGCCCTTCTCAGTGGGCAAGCAGGGGCTGGCTGTGAGGCTGGTTGAGTGCCTCACAGTTGGCTGAGCGCCTCACGGCACCCATGACGGCGCCAGCGCTGGGTGACCTGGTGTTCTCGCTGGCAGCTGGGCTGATGGCTCTGCAGTCGGTTGGCCTGCCGCATGGCAGGCGAGCTGAAAGTTGTGTTGCCGGATGGGTCATCAGCTCCGCAGCTGGTTGGCCTGCTGCAGTTGCTGAAGCCTGGGTAGATCGGCAGCTGAAGCAGGACACGGCGGGAGCACCCTCCTTGGTGGGCAGGCAGGGTCTGGCCATGAGGCTGCCTGAGTGCCTTGTGGCTGGCTTCTGGAAGTGGGCACTCCAGGGGCTGGCCCAATCAGTGGCCAGTGCAGGCTAGACACCCAGACGTGTCCTGGACAGCGCTCCTCTCAAAAGGCCATTTTACAAATATTAATGGTTAGGATAAGCATGAACAAACATTTAAAAGGAGGTTGTTGGGACACCCCTGATGAAAACAGTAGCCTCCCTTGATAATCCTGATTATCCAAGGAACATGCAGAAGAAAATTAACTGACTTAACAAGTGTGAAAAATACACAGAGAGGGCAGAGATGCAGAAGGACTGTGCTCAATCTAATTCCAACTGCCAAAAAAGTCAGGAGTATCCAGAAAAGCCTAGGGTCAAAAGGGAAACCCAAGTTGAAATCTCCACTCTTCCATGAAGCTAAGAGCCTAACTGTGCAGTCCAGGGTCACACTGTGGATCAAATGGAGAAGGAGAGAAACTTATCATATTAAGAACAAAATGTTTTGTAGGATTTACTGGGATAAAAGGAATACATTTTCATGTAAATGTGAAAGGTTGGATAACAGAATTTCTAAAAGATTCTCATTTGTTTCAATATAATTTCCCCCCCCACACACACACACACTAATAGTTTTAAGCTTGGAGTAATGGTCTCCTTTTATAACTGAACACAGATTCTATTTTTCTATGAGGTATGAATAGTTTATGCTATGGTCCTTAAAAAGGTTGACTCAGCCTTCCATACTTCCGAGGTCGGTAAAATGAGTACCCAGCTTGCTGGGGGGTAAAACGGTAATGACTGGGGAAGGCACTGGCAAACCACCCCATATTGAATCTGCCAAGAAAACGCTAGAGGGCGTCACCCCAAGGGTCAGACATGACCCGGTGCTTGCACAGGGGATACCTTTACCTTTACCTTTATGGTCCTTAAAACCACCTTTCATATGTATAAATTGAAATGTCCTTCCAGCTTTAGCTCTTAAATTATGAGATAAATGAGTGGAAGAAATGAAGAGGCAAAAAATCTTTGTCAGGATATTCTCAGACAAATCTTCCTGTAGACATACTCTTGAAAAAGAACCTCTGGTGATACAGAAAATGGGATTTGGACTAGGCAGTTTCCTCAGAGTTCCTTAAAAAAAATCTAGGTAGTCACAAGTTCTGAAAAGACTTTACCTTCAGGCTAAGGAACATAGCTTTGTATCTATGGTCTTCTCCTATGACATATAGTTAGAATGTTTCTGTGGTTGCTTTTGGGGAATTATTTCTTCAAATGCCAGACTCTTCATATGCATATAATACAAAAGAGCCCAAATAAGCAGGGGAACATGCTGTTTGAATTCTTTTCCAAATGACTTTGACAACTGTAATAAATCATTTTTGAAATGTTTTGCAAGTTTCAGAGAACAAACAAACAGAAAGAATTTGCAGCCCCTTAATGGGTAAAGTTACCCAATTTACTTAGAATTGTGAAATGCGTGAAATGCAATCCCCTGAGTTTTCAAAAGAGGCTCATGTTCTCTGTGATAGCCTCATCATAGACCGCATGTTACTGTTATAATGAATCTGGACAGTTTGTTAGAAAGAGTAATTGGGTTTTGATCACTTTACACACAAGTAACATAGGTGCTCCATCTGCAGCAAAGAACCAGAAAATGAGCTAGGGGTAAGAGTAGGTACAAGTGATGGTATACAGATATATGACCATATTCATACAAGTTTAAAGGATTATGTGCTCCTGGAAAAAAAATTTCCCTTCCTCTTGCATTCTTGGCCACACAGTATGTGTGACAGCTCTTTCAAACACATTAAGGCCTTGATATATGACTCTTCTAATGCATACTTCGGGCTGATAACTGGCTTAGGAAGCAATCCTATGACACTTGGGAGAAATTCTATTAGATTCAACAGGACCTACTTCTGAGTAAACATGCATAGAATTATTCCAAGGACAACCACTTGGATAAATTCCAGTGTTCCCTACTTCCCCACCACTGATCCCATAAAAGATACTATTAATTACCATATCCAAAGTCACTATGTATAGAATCTTTTCTGTCTCACCTACAGCAGGTTTTCTTGAGTTTTCCAAAGCTGAGCAGCTAACCTGAAGGTTGCTGTTCAGACATTGTTGAATTCACTATGAAAATTCAAACTGACAGGATTGGGTTTATGCCATGCTGCCTTCCCTCCTGTTAATCTGAATACTATATCCTTAATCCATTTGGGATGATGGATTGATACCTGTTTGTGTTTGGAAGGATGGTTTTAGTATTTACATTAATTGGAGCTCCACAAATCTATAGTTGGGCCTGCTGTCGCACACGATAATTAATTAAATAAATGAAAATAAAGCAAATAAATAAGTAAATTAGAGATGGCTCTTCCAACTACTGTCCTGATCCAAGTTTCTCTAAAAACCTTCAGATATTTTACTTGATGTAGGTAGCAAAATACTAAATCAGAACAGCCTGCCTTTATAGACTATTTCTCAGTGAGAAGTTTCAGAGCTTGTTATCAGGTCCCTCTGGCCACATTGGGAAACTCCTGAAGATTTGGGGTGGAACTTGGGGAGGACAGGGACCTCAGTTTGATACAATAACACAGAATCCACCCTCCAAAGTATACAATCCACCCCCCCAAGGTAACTGATTTCTGTAGTCTGGAGATGAGCTGTTATTCCAAGAGATCCCTAGGCACCACCTGAAGGCCGTCAAAGAAGCAGGAGACCCATCAGCCGAGGAGCAGAGAATGAAGAAAATCAAGCTGGTGGTGGCATCAAGAAAAGTTTATTTATTTCAAAGTGTAAAAAAATATCCCCTAGTGATTGCTCGCCTTTAGTTCTTTCATCAGTGATCCTATATATGAGTGAAACATACAAAACTGAAACTTAGAAATATTCAAAATAATTATACAATTATACTCTTACAACAGTATTCTAGTCTCCACCAAATGACACCAGCTCCACCAAATGACACCAGCTTCAACCTTACAGTTTGCAATTTACAAATATATTCTACAATATATATATACATATTACAATATATATATATACAATATATATATACATATACATATTCTTTTAAAGGTAAAGGTAAAGGTATCCCCTGTGCAAGCACCGAGTCACGTCTGACCCTTGGGGTGATGCCCTCTAGCGTTTTCTTGGCAGACTCAATACGGGGTGGTTTGCCAGTGCCTTCCCCAGTCATTACCGTTTACCCCCCAGCAAGCTGGGTACTCATTTTACCGACCTCGGAAGGATGGAAGGCTGAGTCAACCTTGAGCCGGCTGCTGGGATTGAACTCCCAGCCTTATGGGCAAAGCTGTCAGACGGCTGCCTTACCACTTTGCGCCACAAGAGGCTCATACATATTCTTTTAAAAGTATATAAATAAAATGTCCACCACATTACCTGTGTTTGTGTTGTTTTTTTACATTCACAATCCAGTAATTCAATAATTTTGACAAAATGAGGTTGTGATATAAATAAAATATTATAGTTTCCAATTTTCATAATAATAATAAACTGCCAAGCCCATGATCATATTGAATTAAAAAAACCTTTCAAAAACCTTTCACTTACCTACAAATATTCACATAATGATAGTGTGAAAGTTTTTTCTGTGACTCCGTGGTCATAGCCTACAAATTGGTTCCCTCAGCATTCAAGCCTCACCGTGCTAAATGCTGTTCATCTAAGTCCCTGGAAATTCTGCTAAAGGGTCCTAGTACTAAATACATTCATTAATAGTCCATGAACAATCTACAGATAGATCAAGAATGCTATCGAGACCAGAAGGTTGTAAGGACTTCAGTAGGAAAGTGAAATAGGCTTCATGGTGTGATGGCCATAGTTCTGTGATCGCGATCCTCCATGTGTTCGATACCCATAAATTGAAACTGTTCAGGATTATGGTGTTGTTTCAAGTAATGTTGAGTCAATGAGGCATCCAGAGTTTTTTAATCTTGATAAGTTTTAGAGGACGGGTGGATATTTCAATATAAATCTTTTCACAAGGACAGATCACTCCATAGATGGGGTTTTTATTGCATTACAGTTAATGTACTTGGTTGGTATTTTCACATTCATCACAGGCATAGAACAATTCAAATAATTAAGTCTCTATCATGTCTCGCACCTAGTGTTTCTGGGGAAGATGGTAGAAAGGGCTGTCACAAACCAATTAACAGCATTCCTAGAAGAAGCTTCAGTCCTAGACCCATCTCAGTCAGGTTTCCAGCTACAACAGGCTTTAATTCTAGTCTTGAATAAAACTTTGTTGGTCTTAAAGGTGCTACTGGACTTTAAATTTGTTCAGATTTAAGAGGAGTTCAAGGAAAAGCATCCTTAAGTTGCCATGTGGGCAACCTTATTGGCCAGGAGGCTCCGTAACTTGTGAATGCAAACTTCAGGCAGTTTGGAGCTATCTTCCCAGCTGAACAAAACCCTGTCTTGCCAGTCAATCTCCCCCTCAACCTTGGCTCAAACTCCATGTCCCAGGAAATTAGAACTCTTCCTTTCTGTTGAACAGAACAAGTTGAAGTTCCATGGGAACACGCAAAGGAGTCTTTCCTATCTTTATCTTCTATAAAACCTTGTCTGCACTAAAACCAGCTTCCTGAGCACACACTATATATATGTATGCTAAAGATATCCCTTACTCTGGAGCAATACTATAGTATAGTTCTACAAGTCTTAGATAAAATACTGAAAGAGTGTCTACAACAGATAGACTATGTCCTGAGTTTTAATAAGATGGTTGAACTCCAAGTGTTCAATAAGATGGTCCAGCACTCTAAATGTAGTTTGGATTCTGGCTTATTTACTGTGAAAAGTTTTAATTGCCAAAGATTTGGTATTGGATGATGGTGCTACCCTGCCCCCCCCCCCCCCCCCCCGTTTCTTCTTTTCTTCACAACTGAAGCACAAATTAATTGTCTGGTTTCAGTTGGCTGATGAGTTGCTGAGTGACCATTTACGCACTGGAGGTTTCATGTCAGCCTGCAGGCTGGAGTTTTAGTCATGGCGGATTGTTCCACTCTTCCTGCACCCACATGGGGGAGCATTTGGCCCAGTGCACCTCATTTGCCCCTGATCTGTGCTCCTGCACGGGACCTGAGGCAGTGAAGTTCCCAGTGTGTAAATGGTCAGTGAGGCATTGTTTGGTAGAAGAAATAATTTTTAACACACATAAATTCTTCATGTTGTTCTTCCATCCTAAATTGTACTGTGCTGCACCTGTTGACCATAGAGACATCCTGTTTTGTAAAGCAGGGGAAATGGATGACTAAAGGATGCCAACCTGAGATGCTTGACGATAGTCTTGAGTTAGGCAGATTTTTAGATAGCAGTAGTAATGTTTATTATTTTATGTCTATTTCGTGATTTATGCTGTGCAAACCGCTTGAAGCTAATAAACTTGATTTATACTTCAGAGAAGTCTTGAGGATTTGACTTGGATGTGGGTGTACCTCAGGCCAAACCCAGATGGAGGGAAGCTGTGGCCTTGGAAGGTAAAGCTTTCACTCTTATAAAGTAAAAAGGAGTTATACATCCTTATAGTCCTGAACAGATGGTCATGACACAGGGATAAACAAGGCATTTTCCATTTACTTGTGCAGCCGTCATTCTGCACTTCATATTGTGATTCAAATTTTCTCATAATATGGATATTGTTCATTCTACTTATATTTCTGTCCCCTGCACTTTCATTTTTCTCTGGAACTGTTATTATTGTATTCTAATTAATGGACATTATTTTACCATTATACAAGTTCCATTTTTCACTTAGGCATTTTGCTTCACTTGGGCACCCATATCCTCACTCTGCTGGTTTTATTGCACACATATCCCTTTCCCCACCCAACATCCTTTTGTTTTGGCATTTACTAAACTCAACTGATCTGTTGCCTTTCTGAGATTGCACACAAGCACCAAATGTCATCATGTAGACAGGGAGACCCACTGGAGGCATGCTTTGATTCCTTGTGAGGATAGAGAGTTGCAGAATAACCATTTTTTTCATCTAGTGGTAGAACAGATTGTAGATAATACTTTTAAAGAAAAAGTATTTCTTGGCTTTATGTACAGACTCAAAAGAACAGCCATTTGTAATAGACATGCATGTATGTGTGTATAAGAAAACATTTTGCTTTTATAATGTATTAGTAATTGTACTCATGTTTGTCATTCTCCTGATTTTATAGTGCTTTCTTTCCTCCCATGCCCCCCCCCCCGATCTTTGCCTTCTCAATAAGACTACGTTTCCCAAGGTGCACTTGGAGAGGAACAGAAAAAGAAGGCAGGAGGTGGAGAAGAGATTTTGTGCCCACTGTTCCCCCTCTTGGTAACAGTGAGGCAGTAGCCTAGTTACAGTACAAGCCCCAAGATATTTTGTCATGTGTGCAGAAAGTTACTTTTTCCTTCTTTCTATAAAATGTTAGAATGCACGCTCACTCCACTACAGCGGAGAAAACAAGGAATTTCTCAGCCCAAACCCCCTCAATTTACAGAATCTACTGCCACTAGATGCAGTGAGAACTACTACAAATTGCCTTAGACGGGGATTAGCCAAATTGACGAAGGATGCTGTCAGCCATGATGGCTAAAGGAGCCTCCATGACCAGAGACAATGTATCTCTCACTAGGAGGCTAACAGGCCAGGACGCTTGGCTTCTTGTGGCCACGCAAGGCCCTTCTTTGTCGACTTGCTTAGCTGCCATTATGTTAAAGAGATGCTCCCTCCCCCCGCCATGGCTTTCTCCCCCAGGAGTGCCACCGTCCCAAGCGACAAAAGGGATTGCTCGTCGTCGCCTCGCCAACAGGTTGCGCATTCGTTGCTCTTCCTGGCTGGGGCCAGATGGTGCCCCGCGGGCCTTCGGCTCTTTTGGCGGGGCCCAGGCGAGGCTTCCCCCCTTCCTCCTCCTCCTCCTCCTCCTCTCACGCCAGGGATGCCGGAGGAGGAGCCACCCCTCCCCCCCGGCCGAGCTGGGAGCCAGAGAAGCTGCTGGCCGGTGTGGAGCGAGGTGCGCGCCCGCCAGGCGGACTCAGCGGCTCTTTCTCTCCCGCGCACTCCCCCCCCCTCGCGGGCATCCTCCAGCGTGGCCAGCGCGGGGCGCAGATTCAGTCCGGGGAAGGCGCCGCCTGGCCAGCTAGAGGCGAGCCGGCGCTCGGTCAGGCAGCATCCTTGGAAACCCCTGGCTGCTGCCGCCGCCGCCACCGCGCCCAGAGAAAGAAGAGGCGAGAGGCCACAAAGGGCTCTTTGTAAGGCGCGGCGGCCCCTCAGTCCCTCGGTCGTGGCCGGCGCCAGCATGGGGGCAGCCCGCGCCGCCGTCCTAGCCCTGCTGGCGGCGTCCTCCCTGCTTCCCTTCGACGCAGCAGGTAAGAGCGAAGCGCCCCCGACGGCACCTCCTGCCTTGAGGCTGGCGCAGGAACTCCTTACTCCAGAGTAGCACTGCAGGCTGTTTGGGTATGGGGCAAAGCGGGCGTGCCTTGCGCAAGAGTAGCTTTCCCCAGTGGTCAGGTCCTCTCACAGGTCGATGGAAATGCCAGCCCGTTCCTCTTGCTCTCGAGTAGCCTCGGTCGGATCGGCGGTGAGCCGTGCTGTGGCGCGCCGCTGACTCCAGAGTTGCTTTCCAGATTTCAGTTTCGCCGCGCGCTGCAAGAGGAGAGGAGACTCCTCTAGGTCTAAGAACTACGGTGGCAAACCAGGAGAGTAGCCTTTTACCCTAGAGTAGCCGTATTAATCTCAATAGGCAGAGCTGCCTAGCGAGCCGGTCCTTCCCAGGGCCGTCGGCGGACTGGACAGCGTGGCTTCTGCAGAGCCCCGAGTGAGCCGCAGTGTCAGGGCAGCGGATGGGGGGGGTGGGGGGGCCGTTGGAAATTCTCGGAAGGTTGTCCGCCTGAAAAGTCCCTTGTAGCTCGATGTTTGTATGTTTACTTGGACTGAATTACAGGGGTTTACTCCTAAGTAATATGTGTAGGGTGTTAAGAATAGGCTGCGAGTCTTTGTTGCTTGCCCGTAATCTCCTTGGGTGAGATTCCAGTTCCGTCGTTTTTTGAACTCGATCCTCGGGCCAGCTCGAACACGCTAGCCGGGAGTCATTCCGTTGCCTTGCCTTGCATAAGAATAGGATGTGGAAAAGACCGCTGATCGCTCCTATCTGGTTTATGAATGCGGTTTAGCAGCGTGCGCCATTCAGATTCAGGAGGCTTCCTTAAGGGCTGGGCAAACTCTTTATCTGCAGATCCTCACCCCCCTCCCTACACAGGCGCACTCTAAAAGATTGTGTGTTAAAAACAGAAACTTGTGCTGTAGAGGGAGCTGAGAAGGTATGCTTGAGGAGCAGGGCTGTTAGGAAAACGTTATGTGGTTCTTTTCCGCATTGGCTGCCCCCTTCTCCTTCTGGGAAACATGATTGCTGTAGATTGTCACCTTTTGGGGCAGGACAACCTAGAGGGTGCAGGAAGAGAATTGCCTCCCCCCCTGTATTTTCTAGGCCTTGTTAGAGTCTGGCGAACTGGGAAAGCTCTTTTATTAATTTTATATAAGAACTCAGGATTAGCCAAGGGTGGGGTGGAAATGCAGTTCCTGTGGCTTTCTTTCCTCCTGGAGTGGCTTTAATGGCCGTTAGTTGACTTGTTGAATGTAGGTGGAGAGCAGTTCTCAGCAGAGGCTTGTGTGGGAGAGCAACTCTCTTAGGGGGCTTAATTGGGTTTCTCTCCCCCTCCCCCTTTCCCATGAGTATTTGAGTTTTTGGAGAGTCCCATTTCCTGTGTGTACCTGGCTGACCTAACCCAGAAACAAAAGGGGAAACCTCCGGGACCAGGAAACATTAGGACTCGGTTCAACAAGCCTTGCAATTGTTTGGAGAGCCTGAATTCCAGCAGCCCTATTAACATCTGACCTTGCACTGTGGTGGACTGACTGACTGACTGCTGTTGCCGCTGGGGAACGGCTGCCAGTTCGGCATCACTCTCTGTCCTAACAGCAAGAAGATTTATGGGAACGCTTTGGAGATGGAGGAGAGGGGAGTGTGTTGAGTGAATGGCCTGTGGTGCAAGCCTTAGCGGCTTGCAAAAGCAATTGACTGATTTGGTGCTGTGAGTTTCATTGAAGAGCTGTGCCAATCTCTTTTCAAAGTTGACACAACATAGTTCACAGTTTAAGTTTTCAGCACCCAACTTCCCAAGCAGGGAAGAAAGTGCCGGGTTCTTTGATCCCTTGCTAAGTCACTAACTGGTCAATTCCCCCCCCCCTGCTTTTCTGTGACAGTTTTGCCCCCCCTTACATTTCAGTTCTGGAGTAGGACTCAAGCAAACAGCAGGGAGATGAGAAATGCCTTCTGGAATCATGCATAAACCACTTGGCAGTAAGGTAATGTGGCTGATGGCCAGTGGCCCATCATTTAATTTTTTTAAAATTTGGCATTAGATTTGCTTCAAAAAACAATAGCAAACATGCCTTGTCCAAGTGGAGGCCAACACTGCAGATAAGAACAAGCCAGTTAATCAGTTATATCTTTAAAAGGACTTTGCTTCCTTTTGTGCAATGCTCTAATCCATTTACTTCTCCCCAGGAGGTGACAAATGCCTGGATTCCCTGTTATTCTGCTCTGGGGTTCCATGGGCATGTCGTTTGTTGCTTTGGTGGGGGGGGGTTGTTTCACAGGGTGGGTTTTTCTGGTGCGGGGGAATGACAGCACGGCTGTCTTAAAGGATTTTATTTGAAGTCCAGTGGCATCTTTAAGATCAACAAAGTTTCATTCAAGGAATTAGCTTTCGTGTGCATGTACACTTCCTCAGATACAATATCATGAAATGGAAGTAACTTTCATTTCAATACAAGTAACTTCCATTTCATCATATCATATCTGAGGATGAGTGCATGCACACAAAAGCTCATACCTTGAATGAAACTTTGTTGGTCTTAAAGGTGCTAAAGGTAAAGGTAAAGGTATCCCCTGTGCAAGCACCGAGTCATGTCTGACCCTTGGGGTGACGCCCTCCAGCGTTTTCACGGCAGACTCAATACGGGGTGGTTTGCCAGTGCCTTCCCCAGTCTTAAACACTTAAAGGTGCTACTGGACATTAAATTGTTCTGCTGCTTCAGACCAACAGGGCTACCCACTTCAATCTATCTTTAAGGACTAGAGAAATATAGCAGAGTTTTAATGGTCCCAGTACCCAAAGCTGCTTCTGGGGTGGGGGGAGGAGTTCAGTCACTGTAGGTTACAACTCTAGGAATGTTCCAGGTGTGAGAACAAGGCTGAAAGATCTCCAGAGCAGAGATACTGTTGCAAAATATTGAAGATTATTTATACAGACTTTGCAGAATGACTTGGAGAATGCCCCACAGAGGGTGACAGGCACTCTGTTTTCTCGAGTGCCAGCAGCCTCAAAGGAGACGGAGCCTTCCAGCTCCCCCCCCCATTTCCTTTGAACAGCTGGATCTATTTTAAAGAGGCCAGGAGTGAAGGACATGGAGGCTGGCCTTTTCTGCCTCTCCCTCCAAGAGGGTCTCCTTCCTCTTCTGACAGATTTCAGGCAGTTCTGAATTTCCTGAGCTCTGTGTCATAATGGAGCCTTGTTCTTTTTAACTAGTGTTGCTTTTGCTTTGATAACTTTACTGACCTTTGTGCTGTTACGAATAAAATGCTTGTTTCTTTTCTTTCTTCCTCTTTTTTTTTTAAATTGAAACTACTTAGGAATTCTATCTTGGCAAAATGTTGCCAACATTTTAATTGAGAAATAGGCACAGCTGGGTGCCTGTTTTCCTTCAGCTAATCCTCCCATTTCCCCTGAAATGCCTAATTTTAAGGAGTCTGTATTCCTCTCCTCTCTGTGGATATGTTAGATGGCTAAGTTTCCAAAACACTACTCCCAGGCAGTGGTCTCACTGTCCTAGCTTATGAAGTAGAGCTGTGTGATTGCCTCCCCCTCCCCCATCAAGTTCCATATGGCTTCAGGTAAGGATGAGATGTTTGCTCTGTTTTGGGTATTGCACAAAGTCTCTGCATGGGATGTGCTGGGAATTAGCAAAGCAAAGGATGAAGAGCACCAGTCAAATTATGATTGAGTAGCACAGAAAATATACATGTGTTTTTGGTTTGCTTAGACTCAAGCACTCATTCTGTAACCTTTTACTGAGGCTTTCTGTGAAGGTATGTGAAGGCTGCTTCCACAGACATGTTTTGCTTTGCCTTTGCCAGACTGTAGAGTTTTCCCCCTCCCCCTTTAGCTTCTACCAAACCAAGAAGCTACAGCTTCTCCTTGGCTGGAGGATTTGAGTTAGTATATATGTTCTAGGATCAGGGACTGGTGCTGATACTTGGAGAGTGCAACTGAAAGCTGTCAGTCACTGGGAAGAGATACAGTCATGAGGAAGTTCCTCAAGATGGGGACTGTAGTTCTCCAAAATAAAGAACTTGGAGAAAATGGTGGCTTGGAAAGACAGGCTACATGGCATCTCATCGTCGTCGTCGTCGTCATCATCATCATCGATTTATTTCCCTCCACTATCTAACTGGCTCATGGCGGGTCACAATGTCTTTAAAAAAAACATTAAGATTCCCATTAAGAGACTTCAAATACCCCCAACATGGCGGAAAAATCCCATTCCCACCCCCACTACTAAAGGGTGTGGAGAAGGAGGTCCAATGATGTTCACTTCAAACCCCAGGGGGGCGATAGATCCACCTCACCAACCCCAGCCTCAACCGTAGATCTGGTGGAAGAGCTCCGTTTTACAGGCCCTGTGGAACGGTGAGAGATCCCACAGGGCCTGTAGCTCACCCAGGAGCTCATTCCACCAGGTAGGGGCCAGGACAGAGAAGGCCCTGGCCCTGGTTGAGGCTAGGCACGACCAATAGATTTTCACCCACAGAGCGTAAGGCCGTGCAGGGGGCATAGGGCAATACGCGGTCCCGCAGATTTGTGGGTCCCAACCCACAGAAGGCCTTAAAGGTTAAAACCAAAACCTTGAACCGGATCCGGGCCCTACCGCCAAATGTTGCTCTCCCCAGGAATCGCACTTAAATAGCCAGCAATTTCCTAAAATGAAGTTGTAATCCTGTGACTCATTATGATCTCACAAATTGGTGCCCTCCCAAACATCCTATAATCATCAACAGCCATACTGAGGTCTTGCTCAGCATGGTCCAGATCTTGTTGGGTCTTCTTCTGTTCCAGTTGCCTTCAGATTTTCCTTGCATTGGTGTCTTCCCATAAAGTGGTCAAAGTAAGACAGCCTCAGTTCAGTCATTTTAACTTATAGGGAGCGTTCAGCCTTGATTTTATCTAGATCTAGTGGAATTTACTATTGAGTAACTTTGTATATAATCCGGGGGTTGGGTAACTGCTGCTAGTGCTGCTTATGGACTCTCGAGGCTTCACCTACCTTTGTGATGCATTTACTGAAAAGTCTTCTCTGGATCTAAAACCTACCCTTCTTCATTTACAATTAGAGACTGACAACTGTAGCATCTTGTCCCTGAGCCAAGAAGCAGATAAGGATTCCAGTGCAAAGAGCCGCCCAGTGTTCTGATTTTGTAAATAGCATATCTGTCACCAATGCTTTTCTCCACTGTGTCTTTTCTTTTGCAGAAAGCATAGAAATGCAAGAGACTGGAATTAGGGGGAAAGAAAAGAAGATTGACAGACTTGAGGGATTAATCCTGTTTAGGGAACTTTTTGTTGTTTGCAGGAAAGATGATCTTTTTAGGAAAAAGCCTTTTACTCAAGGATTTGGTAGCATTCATTGGTAGCTTGTATGGAAGCAATTTGATTGCTAATTACAAATTGAACATTCTCAAGTTCTGGGTGGCTAGGGCATGGACATGCAAACTGGTTTTGTTTCTTCTGTGCTTGATAAATGCATCTCTTTATTAACATTTATTAGGATTTCTTGTATGTAGCTTGAATATTGGTTGCTGAGGAAGAAGTTGGTGTTCAGTGAAAATTATATGTTGCAAGCAAGTAATGCCACAAGCATATAATTAAATGCCAGAAAAATGTTTTGTATTTAGTACGTTCTTTTCAGAGCCCCAAACATTACAAGCTCAGCCAAGATTTCAAACAAAACAAACCCACTTCTAACTGGTGTGTATCAAAGTGTATTTGCAGTGTGGTATCAATGTGTCTTTAAATTTCTGTTATTGTTGTAATATGCTTCTCATATGGGAAGGAGGAGCAGTTGAAGTTTATTTATTCTCTCTGGGATTGTTACTTTATAAAGGAAGCTATTATTAGGCTCAGTGTGTCTAGAAAGTATGCAAGTGCCCAAATCTTAATCCACTGAGTCCAAACTTGTTAGGGCTTCAAAGATAAGGAACTGACTGGCTTTTACTGCAATGAAAGAAGCAGTGTTGTTCGTTAATCCTGTTTTTGTTTTGCTATTAGCTAGTTGCTTCTTATAGCATCTGCGGTAACTATTTGGAACAAATAGCAGTTCAATTTAAATGATGGTCTTCCCTTTGATTTTTGGCTGAACTATGTGAAAGGTTAGAAGTCAGTGGCCTTTTCCAGTTTATGTTGCCCTAACGTTTTGCGAATCCTCTTGCAAATAGCAGTTTGAGTCTTCAACATTATTGCTTTAGCCCTGATCTACTATGTGGCTTATCTGTGGACACTAGAATGTTCAATGTGAGGAAGCGATCTTTAGCTGGTCAGATTCACCGTTTCCATCCAGATTGGAGCTGGTAGATGTGGAGGTGGGATCTTTCCAGGATGACCAGCATTTGCTTATCTAATCTCCATAGCATCCCAAGAACTGATGATTCTGGGGTCCCTATTTCACTGATAATTTGCAATACCAGGTTACAAAACTGCCCCTCTGTCTAAGATGATACAGGAAGAGAAAGTTGGCTTATATAACAGAGAGATAGTTGGAAGAAAAGGATGTGTATCTCTCCCCGTCAACTCCACCAGGTTATGGCTAGTGCAAACTATCAGTGGCATTGATAATGTGTTGCTTACATTTGGAACTAAGAATATGTTAGGAAGACTATTTTTTGCTATTAAGTCACAACTGACTTATGGTGATGTCATAGAGTTTTCAGGATACTGTTCAGAGGTGATTTGTGATTGCCTACTTCTGTATAGTTATTCTGATATTCCTGTGTGCCCTCCTTTTCTGCATGCACAGGGATATCCGTTCTTGGCTTCTGAGATCTGGAGAGGTGGGCTATCCAGGTCATGGTATTGGTATTATTTTCCAGCTGCCTAGTCCCCCAATAGGGACCCTCCATGAGTTATAACCAATATGCTATCAGGTGTAGTTCTGAAAATACTTTAGATTGTTCTAGATAACTCCAGCATAATGGATGTTACAACTCCTGGGATCAGTGGTGGCCACTTCTTGTACGTTGGATCCTTGTCTATCCTGGCTTCTAAAATAATCTAAAGACCATGTCAACAAATCCTTAGTATCTATTATAAATCAGTAACTAACTTAGGGCACCTATACCCACCCACTCAAAAAAGGTGGTTTATCCATCATCTACTAGCCCCCCATCTCTAAAAAAAATGATGTAACTAATTATTGCCCTGTCCCTACTCTACCCTTCCTAAGCAAAGTGATTGAGAGACCAGTAGCAGATCAACTCCAGGTGATCTTGGACAACTCATTTGCCCTAGATCATTTTCAGATTGGTTTCAGACCAGGCTATAGGATGGATATGGCTCTGTTGACTTTAATTAATCACCTCTGTCTAAATGAAGACAAAGGTCAGGTCTCCTTGTTGCTCCTACTGAATTTCTCTGCTACTTTTATCACTGTGGGCCATACCTACTTCTGCTTCTATGTGCTTCAACAAGATGGCACAAGAGGTTGTGCATTGGACTGGTTCAACTCATTCCTCATGGACCAGACCCAAAGAATTACCTTTGGAGATCAGTATAGCCCTTAGGCCAAGTCATTTATAGTTTGGGGGTTGGCTACCATCAATATATATAGATCACACAAACATACAGCCCCTCCACATCTCCTGGTAATATAGAGTAGCATAAGTTGCTGTCTGGCTGCTGTGATTAAATGGCTAAGAGGGAACAAATTGAAACTAAATCCTGAAAAGACAGTAATGCTAGTTGATAAGGCAGAAATGTAACATTTTTGCTGCTGTTCTTTCAGAGGGTTCTATAGCACAGTCAGATTCAATATGAATTTTAAACCAGCATAGACATCTCCCATTTCTTTTCAAGTCACCCAGCTCTCTAATAAGCTAAGTGGTCAGGTTCTGCTTCAAGAGTAGGAGAGGTCAATGAAGGGCAACCTTGTTAGTAGCTTCAATGAGTTTCATTTGCCAAGCTCCTACCTCAGCCTCAGCAAATTACATATTTGAAATCCTAAAATCCCCAAAAGCCTTTTGGAATCCAGTAGGGTCCATGTACAGATCATCAGAACTGTGCCCCCTTTGCAGCATTCCCATTCACCCTTGCCTAGAATCAGCAGTGGTCAAACCATGATTCAAGCCCCAACTCCAACCCTGAAACTCAGAGGCTTAGTTCAAAAGACTAAGTCTAAGGTTTGACCTCTTTTTTGAATTGAGCTCTTCACAATTTGTGATGGGCTCAAGGCAGTCAAAATACTTGGCCAGCCCTGGTGAGGTATCCCCTTATCAAATGTTTATCTTTATGTCATTTTTAGTCCACCTTCCTTAGAGGGATTTAAGGTGGATTACAATAATCAACATGATGGAGCATTCATAAACAGTGAAATATGGCTTGGGTTTTAGAGCCAACCAGAAATCTTAAAAACAAAATAGAACAGAATCAATGCATAAGTGAATATGATATAAACTAAATAATGCAAGATTTCATAGGAACTTATAGGAAGCTACCCACAGTAGCACAGACCACAATCATTAATAATTTGTCCAAGTAACTTTGTTAAATATTTTGTACAGTGCTATTCTGTTGCCTGCATAGAAAAGCCCTCTTGCATAGTTTGTAGAAAACCTGAAGAATGGGAACCTTCCTGACCTCTTCAGGAAAACCATCCCAAAAGGTGGGGACCACAACACAAAAGGCCCAGGTACAAGCAATTGTTGATTTTGCCTTTTTGCAGACTGGCACCTATAAAAGTCCCTGTTCAGATGAGTGAAACTGTAGTGGTAGAGCACATGAGGAGAGACAGTCTGACAGATGCAAGTGCCCAAGGCTATTAAGATCTTTGAATGCAATTTGAGGTTCGTTACTGATGGGCAACAGATGGTTAATGGGAGTAATCTGCATGCTCCATCTAGCTCCTGATAGTGTTTGACCTGCAACATTCTGCACCAACTGGAATTTCCAAATTGGTTTTGAGGGGAGACCAATGCATGCTGCATTATAGCAGTCTACTCTGGATATCACTATGGCATGGATTCAGTTGGCCAGATCAGCAGTTATCAAGGTAAAATGCCATTAAAAAAAAAACTAGGCTAAAACTTGCAACAGTATTAACTTGCTTCTCTCTAGCATGTTGGATGCAGTATAACCCTGAGGCTCTTAGCTGAGTTTGCAAAGGTGGGATAAACCCTTCAGAAGTGGGGAGGATAATGTCTTTCAAGTTCTCTGCTACCATTGCACCAGCTAGTTCATGACCACCCCAATTGTTTAAGGTAGCATCTGCTTAGTCCTAAATCTGATCCATTGTTGTATCAGGAATAGACAATTAGTTGTGATACTTTTTGCCAAGATTTTTGCTAATAAAATATTGCGAATACACTCTAATGTTTAATATAGGTCAGTTAGAAGAAATATCTAACACATTGCCCAGTCTGTTTATAAACTATTTTGACCCAGTTTCTATGATTGATGTTGACAGGGTTCTGTGATACGTACATGCCACAATTTGGGCTATGTATCCTTGTCCATCCTGGCTGCTAAAATCATGTAAGAAACACATCAAGTGATCCCTTAGTGTCAGTTTTAACTCAATAACTAATCCATAGAGGCAGTTATTTGCTCCACTCCTATAGAAAAACAATTTTACCAGTTTTTTCTCAGCCATAAATTTGAATTTTCTCATATAAGTGATTGAGAGGAGGGATGGGCATGAACTGAGGCATGAACCAAATTCTCCCATAAAAATGCCCCATTTCATGCCCCTGAACCTCAGTTCTGGGGAGACACTTGCCCCGAACATTTACTGGACGTTTGTCTGGTTTGGGAGTTTGATTGGCTGCCATTTCAGGTTAACAGCAAATGGACACGCTTAAAAGTGTGTGTGGGGGAACCAAATGGATTGCTAAAATGGCTGGAAACAATTTCAGACTGACAGCAGATTGGTGTGCTTTTCAACTGTTTTCTTTATATGGTTAGCAGTCCTTTAAACCCTCTGATTTGCTTCTGAGTGTGAGGAAGCAAATAAAATTGATAATTAAAATGGCTTGCTGCTGTTTTAGCCTGACAGCAGAGTGGATGTTCTGATATGCTTGCAGCCATTTTTGTGGTCTCCTTTGCTTTCCCTCCCTCAGTTTTTTCTGGGACTTTGGGCTATGTTTAGTTTGCATGATCAGTTGATGAAAAACCTGAACCAAACCAGAATTTTTCTGGTGTTCATCCCTTTTTGAGAGAGCAGCAGTGGGCCAGTTCCAAGTCTTTTTGGATAACTCATCTGACCTGCTTTCAGTATAGCTTCAGACTGTGTTGTGGGACAAAAATGGCCTCTGAATGTAGATAACATGTATGCCTATTTCATACTTATCCTGGTTTTACCTGCAGTCATTGATACAGTGGACCATACCATCTTGTTGAGGCATTTGAAGACAGATTTTTTGAGATCTGTATTGAACTCGTTCAGATCATTCCTCGTGGATCAGAATCAGGGGGTTACCACTGGAGAATTGTAGTCTTCAGTATGGAACCTATTCCATGGAGTAACAGAGGGCTTAGTCCTTTCTCCAAGTTTTTAAATTTATGTGTAAAACCCTAGGCTATCCTGATGCGTTTAACAATACTAAAATATGTAGAGTTGAAAACATGGACAGGAGACAGGTTTCTTTTGTGTCAGTTCTCCCCTCTCCCCCTTGCATAATGAATATTTTGGTGTGAGTTAATCAGCATGTGGGAGTGGGGGGGGGGGAAATCTACATAAAAGTAACATTTTCACTCCTATCCAGGTATGCTTTTGAACTCTGCATATTTTCAAGCCAATGTTTTCTGCCACTGGAAGTGTTTTTGTTTGTTCTGTGAACTGTTAATACATTGCATTTTCTCTTGGGATGCAACCTATTTAAGTTTTTTACAGGATGGTCAGAGGGCTCAATCATGGTTTGTGTTTATGCCTGGGCTATTCCAGTGTTTGGTTGTTCTTTGACTGTAAGCATTCACCTAAAATGGAAAAGAGGGCATTTAAAAAGCTAAATGCTGTTAAAGAATTAAGTCTAATTGACTCAGAGCCGAACTAGATGTGATTTAAAAAACAAAACCAAGAATTAAGTCTAGGTTGTTTGGACCCAGCTGCTGCCCCACAGACAATGACGCTCAGGAGGATGCTGTCTGTATTCACACCCCATCCCATTTTTTCTGTGCTGGGGGAATTATTTGCTTGTTTAAGATAAGATTCCCTACATGGAATATTTTATTAGAAGCAGAAGAAGATAAATCTGTCTCCAGTGTGTCAGAATGAAGGGATGATCCTGGTACAGATAGGGATTCTCCCCTCCAGAATCCCAAGGAAATCCCCAGAATTTTCTAAATTGTATATTTTAAAGTCAAAACTTGATAAGTGTCTGTACTTATTTCAACCTTGTAATGCAAATGAAAACATTCTGATAAACAGCTTGCTAGATCATAGTTGGCATTACACCTGGACATTTTGAAACTAATGCAATCTATGGGAGGGGGAAGGGAGGATACAATGTGAAAAGATGGGTGATAGCTGGAAAAGAGTGGGCAATGGATAATGGCTGTGGTGGTGGTGGTGGTGGGAATCAGCAGCAGGAGTGAGATGTGAGGAGTGGTCTGAAGTGGCAGCAGGATGGAAGAAAGACAATGTGGTGGAGGGATAAAAAGAATCAGGGATCATTAGGGGTGGGTAGTGCTACTCTATTCCACTGTTGTCTGGAATTGGGATTTTTTGGGAACCAGGAAAGCCACTTTGGGTTTCCATTGGGGATGAAGATTGGGTCTGAAATGCTAGGTAACACATGCTGAAATGCTATGTAACATTTTGTTGTGGGTCCCTCCTTGTCAAATACTAAACATTTTACTAATGTAGTTTTACAGTATTCCATCTGGATTTTATCTTTTTTTGTTTGTTTGGGCTTGTATTTTCCCAGGCAATCCATAAGTGTATATGTGGAGCCTTGTGGAAGCTCATACAACTGCTGTATTGTACAGAGCAACATCTTTGGGAATATCAGCATCTCAGTTCAAAAGAGTCCTGCAAATATTATTGGCCTGTGTATTCATGTGCTCTTCTGCTAATTGTGGCACATTAACAATGTCTTAAGCAGAGTTGCACCTTAAGTCCTTTCACTTTGGATGGCATTGTAAATGGGGTGGGGGGAAAGAGACAGAAAAAACTCTCTGATCTATAGAGCTGTCTCTGCTTTTCTGCCTTTCTTTCAAAGAACAAGGCAGATAAATATAATTATCTTTTTAAAGGTTAGTCTAAGTTGGTATAGAGCAGCGGTCCCCAACCCTCGGTCCGGGGACCGGTTTCGGTCCATAGATCAGTCGGTACTGGGCCACAGCTCCTCCTCATCCACCGCCCTGGATGCTGCCTCGGGGGCTGCCCTTCTACTCTGCCGCCAGCTCACCTTTGGTGCTCTCCAGTGGCTGCCGTGGCTGGGGCTCCCCCTCGACGTGGCACTGCACAGCTGCTGCTGGCAGTGCTCCCCAGCGGGCGGCGGGAAGCCAGGGGTGCCGGCAGGAAAGCAAGTGGAGCAGGGGCTTAGGTGGCGGTGACGTCCCTCGGTAAAAGACTACTCCCCTCCCGGGCCTCAGTAAAATTGTCAAGTGTTGACCAGTCCCCGGTGATAAAAAGATTGTGTACCACTGGTATAGAGGACTATGCAGAATACCTCAAATCATTGAGTGTCTGATGCCTGTATGATTGTGTTTCTTTCAAAAGCCTGCATAGTCTTACACCAACTTAAGTCTCCTCAAAATATCTCATAATAATGAGAACTTAAAACATTTTCAACTGTAGTTTAAGGCCAGGTCTGCTGGTCCTAGTAGAGTGGTGTTCAGTGATTCAAGTAAGACTTCATATGGTAAGTATTATTTCAGTACGAAGTGGATCTTCTAACGGAATTTCATAGCCTTTTCCAGTTTAATGCCCTAACATTATTTTTCTATGCTTTTGTGTATTTAACTAGAAGGACCTTGCATGCTGCATAAAGAAAGCATAATTCTACCGGAATTTGAAGCTGGAATTAATTGAGTGTGAAAGCTAACTTTTCAGCACAGACTATATAACTGTCCAACTAAATCATAAACTATTCCAGAAAATGTTTTATTTTTGCCTTGTAAAGATCATCATGAGTAATATTTTTGGTTTAGCATAATAATCACAGAAGTAGGTAATAGATTTATAGAAAAGAGAATGGTAAAATAAAAATCACCTTTGAAGTATTTGATGGGGAACCTCTAGGTCCAATACAACTTAAAAAGCATATTGTGTAAACTGTTCCATTGTCCAAGGCAAGCCATCTTATATATTTGCTACTGTTTGAATGTATAGCTTATATTAAACCAGATTAGCATTTTTCTATTGTCTACTGGTGAGTGCTGGGACCTAAATCATATACTTGGCCACAGATGCAAACAAAGATAATTGGCTTGAGGGGCTACATTTAGCAGCTGTATATTAACTTTCTGGCTGTCCCAGGCCCTCAGGATATCTGCCCGGCCTTGGCTCCAACCTGGTAGAATGAGATCCCGGAAGCGCTGAGGGATCTCTCTGAGTTCCACAGGGCTTATAAGATAGAGCTCTTCTGCCAGGCGTTTGGTTGAGGCCAGGGTGGTGCCCAGAGTTTTGATCAGTGGAGCCCCTTCCCCCATTTCTAATGTTTACTCAATCAAGACCCTTGGGTCATTTTGCTCAGGGTCTTCAGCAGGGTCCATTGGCTGGAACAGTGGGGCTAGGCACAATTGGGTTTAGATTTTAATTAAGCCGCCATCTGTTGTTGTTGTTATATATTGTTGTTGTTGTTATATATGGATTTTATATTTGGTGTAGTGGTTAGGAGTGCAGACTTCTAATCTGGCATGCCAGGTTCGATTCTACACTCCCCCACATGCAGCCAACTGGGTGACCTTGGGCTCACCACGGCACTGATAAAACTGTTCTGACTGAGCAGTGATATCAGGGCTCTCTCAGCTTCACCCACCTCACAGGGTGCCTGTTGTGGGGAGAGGAAAGGGAAGGCAACTGTAAGCTGCTTTGAGCCTCCTTTGGGTAGAGAAAAGCAGCATATAAGAACCAACTTCTCCTCCTCCTCCTTCAATTTTGAATAAAAATATTTAAATGGCAGAGCTTGAGTCTGCACACTTACTTATATTAGCTGCTGCTGAAGTGCCCACAAGGAAACTCTGAGTGTAGTCACCCAGCAGCTCCTCCTTTGACCAAGGACAGAGTGGAAAGTTCTGGGAGGCCCATGAGTCTTTCTAGCAGTGAGCAACACAGGAAATTCTTGTCTTCCATGCGGGGGGAAATATCCATATGGAAGCTACCGATGTACCGAGTTTCAGCCCTTTTTAAAAGCTGAAAAAGTCTCCCTCGGCTTATATGTGGGTATTTAAAAAGAGCTGCCAGACAAGAAAGGAGGGGGGGGGAGACAAGTATACTTAACTGAAGAAGCAGATGCCGGAAGAAGCAGAGATGCAGCAAGCCCAGCAGGGACAGTGGGAGGGGAGGGAAAGAACAGCCTCTGCCTCTCCCCCTCACTGCCAACGAGGCTAGCATGAGGCTAATACGTGCTGCTGCTGCAGGAAGCTCTGAAGCCTGTGTCTCGGAGGCAAAGCAGAGAGCAGAAGGAGGAATTGCCCCTAAAGGAAGGAATGAAAAGTGGAGGGAACAGAACACCTAACTAAGAAGGGAATTGGATAAGAAGAAGGATTGGATATAAAAAGACAAGAGGGGTCAGAAGGAAAAAAAAGATCCTGCTCAAAAGGGAAGGGGAGGGGGGAAAGCCACTATCCAAACACCACCCTCTGCTTATATGTGAGTCAATAAGGTTTACCAGCATTTTGTGGTGAAATTAGGTACCTTGGCTTATATGCGGGTAGGCTTATATGTGAATATATATGGTATATGTAATTCTGTACCTCACATCACATAATATGAGACCAAGTGCTTTACATCTAGGTTAGAGAAAGCTGTATAAGAGGTATTTGCACTTCATCCTCCCTGAATACTCTGTTTGAATCTCAACTCTGTTAGTTTTGAGTGCAGTAAGGATAGGAAGAAGGGCCAGAGATTTGGTCTCAGTAAACGAATGCAAGCACCACAGTCTATTTTATTGTTCTTTTTGTCTGAAAGAGAATATGGGATAGACATGACATGTGCATTTCTGGTTTGCAAATGGAAAGCTTTCAAACTAGTCCAACAGCCTATTCGCATGGTTACTTTGCATGTTTACTTTGAAGCTCCTCCTGTGGGATTTCTGAGAATTAACAGGATCAAGCTGCAAGTTTCGTTTTCAAAGGAGACGTTCATTAGATGAGTAAAAAGAGTTATATTTTTAGGTGCGTTTTCTAAGTTACTCGAGCTTAAAGTTGTCTTATCATTGTTCCTTTTGGGTGCAGGAGATAATAGTGGCAGGTGAGAATGATTTCATCCATGTGGGAAGGAAGCATGGGTCAGATGTTTCTTTTTTTCATGCAGAAGACCCCATATTTTTATCCCTGACATATTGAGCTAAAGAGGAGAATTGGGAATGCCCTGAAGTGGCAAAGTCATCAAAATAAGCAGTACTATGCTGCACGGATCAGTCTTCCGACTGAATACCAAGCAGGTTAAACAATTTCATTTGTTCAGTGAAGAAACAAGGCTTAAGTATGCTAAAAATTAAGGGATACAGTGTTTCAAGGAGTCAGATGCCTCCTTGAACAAAGGATGCCCCCTTTGAACAAAGCGCTTCTATAGTTGAAGGGATTCTTTGCGAGGAGAAGGCTTAGAATCTGTGAAAATGTATCTGTGCCTAAATGTTCCCTGTTCCATGCAAGATGTAAGAATTCTTCTGGAGGAGGTTGCCTAGGAGGACAAATGCCATAAGATGTGCACCCTTTTGCCCTAACTCCCCCTTTTCTCTTCTGCTTGCGTTCCAATTCCTTGACAAATTAAAGGCACCATGAATATGTAGTGCATGGGGCCAATGCAGGTCTTCTCTGTGTGTCAAAGAAGGTTGATTTTTTCCCCCGTGCAAGGGGAGTTGAGTTCCTTGGTCTTACTCCAGTTTTCAAGCATCTCTGTATGTTCACATCCCAATATAAGGAGCGTTTTGATTCAGCAGGCCTTTGATGCATATTAGATTTGGATTCTCAAAGGCTATGATATTTCTACTTTTTGTACTGTCTATATAGTTTATTTTATTTTATTTATTTATATTTATATACCACCCTCCCCCGAAGTCTCATGGCGGTTTACAGGGAACAGGAAGCAGGTACAGATAACATAAGGAAACACATGTGACAACAGCAATAACAGTACAGCAATAATAACTCAAGCATGATAACAGCAGTAATAATAAGATAGAACTGCAAAGGAGCCTCAACTCAACTCTTACTGGGACCCAGCGTGTTAGGCAGATTAGTGGCGGTCATAATAGGAGGCGGGTGGGCCTGAGAGCCAATTGGAAGCGATGGTCCAGGTCAACCTCAACCAAATGCCTGGTGGAGGAGCTCCCTTTTGCAGGCCCTGCAGAACTGTTTGGGTTCCATCAGGGCCCTGATCTCCTCTGGGAGCTCGTTCCACCATTTGCCATCTGGCATTTCTTCATTGGCCTTGCTGTAAGTCATTAGGTTAGAGCAGCTCTCAACAGAAATCTTTCCAGACCCAATATACTATCAGTATGCCTCCATTGTTTTGTATATTTTGGAATGACTATATGGGGATTCCTCTGCTAATTCTTAATCAGGTTAGATCCTAGATTTCTCTGCATGACACAGACTGCTAGATTGTACTGTAACACATGATTTGGAAGCATGTCCAAAAGGGCTGAAGTCTTGGCATCAAGCATATCTCATTAATTTAGAACCATGACTTGGAATAGAGCTATAGGTCTCCAGGGGTAAAAATCATTGGTGCTTTAATTTTTTTGCTGTTTAGTCATCATCCCCCCCCCCCACTGGCCTCTTATTGTGAAAGTATTAAGCTTTACACAGCTTAAAATACAGAGAGAGAGAGAGAGAGAGAGAGAGAAATGAGTTCATTTGGTTTAATGGTCTGTTCTATGATGAAGTGTCCTGTGCCGGTCATAGTTTAGTGTTTAACAAGATATTTATGATGTGATAAAGTTTCTCTACTCTGGCCAATTTAATCTCTGGGATAGAGCAGGAAAAGTTACTTCATCTTCTAGTTAAAGCTCAGGGCAAATGCACATTATACAGTTAGATGGAATACACAAAAGCTCTGTTTTTTAGAAGCTACTTAGATCAGCTGATTTATTTTAGTTCTCAAAGTTATAGTAAGTTAACCTTTATAATAGGAAACAGTTGATTCTGTATGAGTTTATATCACACATGGCCATCTTCCAGCAAGATTCTAAATGAGAATGCTATGTTAATCTTTTTACTATTTTTATGTTTAAGTATATATTTGCTAAGAGCCTCTTGTGGTGCAGAGTGGTAAGGCAGCAGACATGCTGTCTGAAGCTCTGCCCATGAGGCTGGGAGTTCAATCCCAGCAGTCGGCTCAAGGTTGACTCAGCCCTCCATCCTTCCGAGGTCGGTAAAATGAGTACCCAGCTTGCTGGGGGGTAAACGGTAATGACTGGGGAAGGCACTGGCAAACCAGCCCGTATTGAGTCTGCCATGAAAACGCTAGAGGGCGTCACCCCAAGGGTCAGACATGACCCAGTGCTTGCACAGGGGATACCTTTACCTTTACCTTACTATTTATGAATTTTGCTATATATATTTGCTTCTTAACTATGATAATTGTGAGGCCGTTTAACTGTAGAAATTATACAGAAGAATTGAAATACTTTATTTGTCTTAACGGCTGAGAATGTCCTCTAGGACTATCAGCTAACCTTACCAAAACCATATCAAGTGAATTTCAGAAAGCCTTTTGTCATTCTAGTCAAAATAACAAAGGAAATACTCCTATCGATCAAGAGCTGGTTCATATGTTGGAAAAAATGAAAATGCTTTACTATATTATGATGCAATAGTCCGGGATAGGCCATGCATAGAATCCTGGTGTTGAGATGAAGATGATGTGTTTATTTATGCGTACCCTATTTTTCTCTCCACCTGTGGGATTCAAAGGTGGCTTAGAACATTGTTCTCCCCTCCTCCATATTTCTTCTATGACAACCCTGAAAAAGTGGCCAGTCTGAGAATTTGTGTCAGGCCCAAAGTCACCCAGCGAGCTTTCATAGTAGATTTGAACCAGGTCATCCAGAGTCCTAGTCTGCCAGTCTAGCCTCTACACCACATTGGCTCTTCAAATATGCCTTTGAGTATTGCTGAATAGTTTCCATCTTACAAAAAAGTGAGGGGCTCTGGATAGCTGGTGAAAGAGCATAGCAGTGGATTCAGTGTGACATGTGTGAGCTCTTTCTAGGCAGTCTGGGGAAATGTATGGTCCTTGAAGCAGATTCGTGACCTGAATTTGTATAGGCTCTGTCTGCCACATGTCTCAGTACTTGATTCATGCATCATTTCTTCTATGTTACCACCACCATTAAGTTCCATGCAGGGTCAGCCATTCAAAGGAAAATCAGCAAAACTTTATGAAAGAGAGTTGTTTTTTCTTGAATTTAGGCCAATTCTTTTTCCCTAGGTGCTGTAATCCTATGAAACTCTGGCATAATATGTTGTCTTAAATTAATAGGGATGGGCATGAACTACATTTTTTGTGGTTCCCTTAATTACTAAAACATGAACTGATAGGCTGGTTTGCAAACGGAACCAGTTTGTATCAATTCATGAACTATATCACTTTCCTACTGGTGCTAAAAGTGGCGAGGAAAAAACTCTTGAGTAATGCCATAGAATTTTAGGGGAAGTTCAAAGTATCAGCTGATTCACTGATGTCATGATTGGAATATCATGTTCACACCTTGCCCTACCCTGAATGCTCCTGAGAGTGCTAGGAGCCATCTTGGCAAATCCTAATTTACCTTTATAATAATGATCCCCTACTTTCGTTTTAGTTTAGCTGAGCAATCCCTTTTCTTCTCTGTTTTTGTGGCTTTCCCACAAATGGTTTTAAAATATATGGATATGTAACGACTCAGCCTAGGGAACTGGGGAACCAACAAAAATCCTTCATTTGTATATGTCTGATAATAGCACATAATAGGTTAATATTAACTCAAAACAGATTGCTTTATTTAACTTCTCTGGGGAAATGGTCAGGTAGGTATCAAGTTTAAACTTGGCAGGTAAACAGGCAAATAGGAATGAAGTAATGTTATTTAACTACATACAACAGATAGTTTATCACACTAAAGTAGCTGTTTTGTTACACAGACAGACCTTTAAAACTGTGGATAGTTCTCTTGGCCGTCACTGCTTAAATAAACAAGCATGAATTTATTTTTCTCAAACGGAGATAAATTAGTGCAGGCAGGTACACATACACAGATTCCATGTTTCATTCTTTACCACTTGGTAGTAATCATCCTCTCTTCCATTACTAGGAGCTTGTTCTCTCAGAGAAGGGCTACATATCCCACTTCATTATTCGAGGATCCTCTCTCATCCTCTCACACTTCTTCAACTGTCAGTCTTAAACGTCCCACTCAACTGTAGAATTCTATTTAAATGCTTTCACTGTCTGTTACCCTATCTCTATACCGAGTAAAGTTATATTAGGCCAGTTGGCATTAATCTACCCTCATTGAGGATTCCAGTCATAATTTTATATTGACAGTGAAGAGTCTTCTGGAAAACTCATTATGTTGACTTGAATGTTTAAATATTATTTGGTAAAGAAGCATCACTAATTAAGCAATATTAATCTTTGTTTATGTGGGTTAATTATCTATCTCCTTTACTCCACCTCATTGATAAGATGTAACTATGGACCTGCACATACCAAGTATACAGAATGTCCAACTCTGGGTTGACTGACAAGCAGACATACTTTAGTCTAAGTTGTGATATTTTCCTTATCCTGCATACATTTACAGTTTACTATGCTATGGCTACCTAACATTTGGTTTGTTTTAAACCTAGGGCTCTAGGAAGATTACCAAGGGGCCTAGGAAGATTCTGGTAGACAAAACTGGGAATGCTGCAAACAACATTATTTCATAGTTTTTATGCATTTTTAAAAACTTTTATATACTTCAGTGTCTACTGTTTATTTATTTTAATGCCAGGCTTTGATTATTGTAGTCTTGGTTGAGAGATGAGAAGATCTGAAAAACAGAAAATAACTAGTACCATTTTGGATGCAGAGTCTTTGTTTAGATAAAAAGCATAAAATGTTTTTTAGTGAATTTTAGGATTTGTTCATTTAAATCTTTATTGACTGGGAATAGCCCTGTCTTATTACTGGCCTTGGATCCCCTTCATTATAATGTGCATCCTCCAAAGACTTTGCATAATTATTTCTGCTGCAAACCTGTGGTACTAATAATTACTCAGGTAAAAGTTGAGCTATTTGGTTTCACTGCAAATAATTCAGTGTACAATAAAACATTTGCTTGGTGGTTTGAGAATGTGAGAAAATAAGAGCGGTTTTTCTATTCTTATTTTAGAGGAGACTTTCAAGAGTAACTTTGCACGTGGTTATTTCTACATGGACATTATTCATGGAGTAAAATAGCATGTTGTAAGGTAACATATGATAAGTGCATATATGTGCTGTTTGCCATATGCCCTGTCAGTTTCCAACTGTGCATCTGTTTAAATTGGTGGTTGTTACATGTGATGTAATTATTTCTATGATGTCCATGTGTGGAGAGGTCTGAGGGGTTTGTTGATATCCATACTTTTGTTTGCTGCAGGCTACAGCTTTAAAAGTTCATGAAAAGTTGCTTTCATGTGCATTGGTCTTACTACAGTGTCAGGTCCTAACTATTTGGGCTGTAGTCGAACAACTAGATTTGAGCCCAGTGGCACCTTAGACATCAAGATTTTTGGATATAAGCTTTTGAGAGTCAAAGCTTCCTTCATCAGGTATCTGATAATTGGAGCGGATGAGAGGAACTTTGACACATGAAAGCTTTTATCCTCAGTGTCTTGTTGGTTTCTAAGATGCTACTGGATTGTAGCCAGTCTTACTGCAGTTACTTGGCAATACCTGGGAATATTGTTGTCAGTTGACTGGAGTGCTTGATCTAATCTAGACTTCATGAAATTATTTCTGTCTTTATAAAGCTTCATCTGCCCCATTGTGTATAAATGCCAATATTTCCAGCCTAGAAAAGACCCAGGTTAAATTTTTAAGATCCCTGCTCCATGTACCAACCAGCATTTCCAATGCTTCAATTCGGGTGGAAACAGGAATGTATTCTGTCCAGACCAGAATATGGATATGTACATCCATGTACTGGTTAAAATTGCTTTTTTCCACAAAGGGTTTGTTTTACCTAATGATATCTGAATCATTGGTTGTGCCGTGGATATCCACTCTTGAGAAAAAACTTTGCTCATATGGTCTATCCAAACAGTTAATACTGTCCCTGGGTTTCAACTGGGCAAAGGAAATGATAAAACAAAGAATCCTAGATATCCATCGCCAACAGGATTTCAATCAAGTAAAAAATCCACTTTTTCCAATGCCTCCACTTAATAATTTGAGGCCATTACCTTATTTATCTAATCTTGTTTTCCCAGAACATAGGAGATCATTTACTCTCTTACAATATAACATGCTCCCATCCGCTTTTAGGGAAGGCTTATTCAAAAAAATACCCATCTGTGATCGTTTATGCATCTGCCAGGATGGGAGCATTGAGACATCTGAACATGTATTACTCCAATGTAGGCTATACGATCAATTCAGGGGAGAACTTATATCTTCCCTACAGAATAAGCCCAACTTAGAGGCAATCACAGACATGTTGTCAGACAAAAGCACAGAAATAACTTCGGTTGTGGCCAGATTTGCTTGGAGAGCAATTAAAACAAGGAAGAGCTAGTTGGATTTGGAGCAATTTAGGTAGAGATAGTCTCAATTGCTTGAGATAATGCTTGTGAGTTTTAAAACCAGAATGATTCTTATAGCTGGAATGTTTTTATCTTTTATAATATTTATCAATGATTCTTTTATCTTGTTAATGCCAGATGTTTTTATGTACCTTGTAATTTGACTACTGGTCTAGTATTGTAATAATAAAGACTTGACTTCATCTGTCCCCATATCCTTCCCACCTTCCAGAACACCCACTTAACTTTCTAAAGATCTTTCAAGACTGTTCCTATCCAAGTGTGAAACACCAAGAGAAATAAAATAATATAGCCTAGTCTCATCAATTTTCAGAAGCTTAAGCAGGTAACAGCAAGTCACTTCTGAATGTCTTGCCTCAAAAACCACACAGGGTCACCGTATCTCAATTGTGACTTGACAGCAAAAGAAAAAAAAATCCTTTCCCTGCTTCTTGCTAATGTGTTAAGGGGTCAGTATGATTCCGCTATGCTTTCCATGTAACTTTGGTTATGTTTGTTATGCTATTATTTTGCCAACTTTGTAAAACAGAAATGAAATTGGCTTACATTTTGTTCTTAATGCCCTATTTTTTTTGGTCAACTGTTGGATCTTTTAACATTTTAATTTAATAAGGCTGAGTGGATGTGCTTGGTTCTTCTGCTAGACATTTTAGATTCTTTAAATCACACTCACATGGCCTTCTTTGGGAAGGGCTCTGGAAAATTACTTGATGAGAGAAGTACTTGGAAGAGAGAGGAGTTCTATGCAGCCAGGCTTCTAAAACAGACTGTTGTAAGAGTTATAATCCTAATAGTTTTCAATGTGCATTTATGATAGCATACATTTAAAAGTCCATATGGTGGATGGTGAACTACTTCTGTTGGCTTGAGCTTGAAAGGGAGCACCTATGTGTCTCATCTCTGTCTGTGCCTGTTCATGGCTGCTTTAAAAAAAAAACCTTTGGGATTGGCAGATTTCACTGGATTGTTCTTTTCCAGGACCCGCTTCATTTCTTGCAAACAAAATCATTGCCCCTTTTCCAGATATTCTCTTATTTATTTTGGAGCATTGTCTGTCTTACCTAAGTATGATAATAACCTCTGTTCTAATAAAATAATTTCTAACAGGCAGGAGTGCCTTTTGTCATTCATTTCTGCATTTATGTTCATTTAATACAATAGTCTGCTATAGGGTCAGATATAGGGCTGTGAGAAAATTTTATTTGTTGATGCCCCAGAACTGCATTTTCAGGTACCTTGGAGGTTTTTTTCAGCCATGTGATATCTTATCCTATAGTTAAAATGTTTTAACAAGATTTTAACACAAACACTGTTTAATCAGCATTAACAAAATGCATATTAAAGCAGCAAAAGTGGGTATAAAAAGTAGGCATACATTAAATTGAGTTGAGTTTTTGTGCCAAGTAGAAGGTTATGCCAAGGGTATTGCACCAGAGTACGAAAGACTCTGGCTTTTTTCTCTTGAGAATGCAGGGTGTCATGAAACAAACAACTGAACGCGCAGGCAGGATCATGTGGGAGCACGTGGTCCTAACCAGTAAGCAAACTGTTGAGTAGAGAAGTAAATTTTTCAGAAATGTTGAAGCCATGGACTGGGGAGTAGATGGGAATTTTGGTGAAAATACAATTTTATGACATACTCTCCTATTGAACCTACTTACACATAAATATATGGTGCATTATTTATAATGAATTGCCAGATTACATGTTTTTAAAAAGTAACATGGTCTTTGCTCTGTAACCCAGCCTGGTTTCCCTGCTATCACATAGCAACTGTGGGAAAAGTCAGAAAGATAGGAGGTAGAGATGAACTAAGATTTTTTTTTTAAAAAGAAACTCAGTCTGAAGTAGACTTGCTTAGGATTGCGCTCAAAGGCTAGTTATGCTTGGCAATTTTCATCCCAGGTTGCAAATATGAATCTGATCACCTGAGCTTTTTTGCATGTACCTAGGTGAATTGTGATATGTGTGAACTGCATGCTTGTCTATGCTGTTGCAGGATTATTAGTTTTCTCACATTTAAAAGGCAAATTGAAGATAAAGATAGGTTTAAGAAGTTGTTTTCAGTTGATTTTGGGACGCTATGTGCCTGCCAAGGAACCCACTTGAGAGTTTTATTTAAGGTATTAGCTTTAAAGCCCATTTGTAAGAACAGGCTTTGAAAGCGCCCCCCCCCCAGCCACTTCCCCACAGCCCGCAGAGCACACTCGGCGCCTCACAGAGGACAGCCATACCGTCCGCCACCCCCCCCCCCCCGGCGAGGCTGCGGCTTACCCGGGCGCGTGGCCTCCTAAGGCGGGTGCTCCAGGGGCCAGCCCATTGGCCCGCTGACCCAGACATCACCCAGACAGGGACACATACATGGCCCTTTAAATTTTATATATAGGCCAATGGTTAAGATGAGCTTTGGTGTGCATGCACACTTCCTCAGATACAATATAACGAAAGCTCATACCTTGTTGGTCTTATAGGTGCCACTGGACTCTACATTTGTATAATCTAGTATATAATTGACAGGTTACAACTAGGGATAGGCAACCCCAATGTGTCTCTTAGTTCCCTAGCTCAGATCAGTATTCAAGCCACTGAGGCACTGCTAGTACTGCTGGGATAGTGGAGAGGAATAAGGCAACAGGAGTGACTTGTGCTGCTTAAAACCTCCTAGACCTGCACAAAAATTAGCCAAGTCCAGTGCAAATCCCTTAGGTACTGGTAGCTTAGAAACAGAATTGGAAGGGGGCATATAGGCCATTTAATTCACCCCCCTGCTCAGTTTAGCTCAACCTCCTGCCTAAAACTTGCTGAATTTATCTGGCCAAGAATAAGGTAAAGGTATCCTTTGTGCAAGCACCGGGTCATGCCTGACCCTTGGGGTGACGCCCTCTAGCGTTTTCATGGCAGACTCAATACGGGGTGGCTTTGCCAGTGCCTTCCCCAGTCATTACCGTTTACCCCCCAGCAAGCTGGGCACTCATTTTACCGACCTCAGAAGGATGGAAGGCTGAGTCAACCTTGAGCCGGCTGCTGGGATTGAACTCCCAGCCTCATGGGCAAAGCTTTCAGATTGCATGTCTGCTGCCTTACCACTCTGTGCCACAAGAAGCTCTCAGTTCTACTTATATTTTCACTGGCAGACTTTGCATTTTTTCTTAGCATCTGGGCCAAAATGGTTCTCTACCCTTGTTCCCAAACATGCTCTTTCAGGTTTGCTCTACCAAGACCCTTTCTGTTCCTCTGGCACCATGCATGTTTGCGATGGGGTAGTTTGCCCTGCCTCTTCCCAGGTCCAGATGGGGGAATGTTTTCCTTGCCAGACCTGATCTGAATCAAATTAGTGCCTCCAGACGAGGCATCTGGGGTGGCTCTGAGCACTTTTAAAAAATGTTCAAGAAGTGATTGCATTACAATGCAACCCCACCTTTTTGGGAAAAAATGTCCCATTTGGCTCCGTGGTGCTGTGCAGCGCCACGGAGCTGATTGAGGCATTTTTTTGTCTCCTCCGTGACACTGTAGTTAGGGGAGGAGCCTGTCCAGGATGACCTTTATCTTCCCTGTCAGGTGGACCTGGCCCAACATGGGCCCTGATGCTGCCCATGGCAAGGAAGGGTTCGTGGAAGAATCCATGTTCCCTTGCCACAGGGCAACCAAGGGCCTGAGTCAGGCCAGCCTTGGGCTGATCTGGGCCAGTACTGACATAATCTGGAAGTAGGGATTAGCCCCACAACCAGACATCGTCTGGTTCAGATGTTTGATAATTTATTTTATAAGTGGACTGAGCATAATGCAGTACAGAGTACATATTTATATATTTCATTTACGATAAGTTGTTAAAGGAATCACTTCAGATATGCTATATTTACCTGTTTGCCAGTCATCAGGGTTATTTGGTGCAGTGGGCATGGGATGTTCTGGGTATCCTTCCAGTTGTAAATAAAAGAGCTGGAAGTTTATGAATCTGGACAGTTACAGAAATGGCTTTGTTTTTAATGTAAAGTCCTATCTCACTCCGCAAAGGATGCTTACAGAGCTGATGAAGACCTGTGTGGAACTTCTGAGTTCTGCAGTCCCTAGGCAAAGGTATCCTATGAGAAAACGTCCATGTACTACCAGTTATATATTTAAAGACTCAGTTGGAACTCCATGCAGTTTGTTGCAATTGTAACTGTGAATGCATTGTAATAACTTTTTAAAAAATCGCCTACCTGGTTTTTCCATTTCAGGATAAAAAAGGTGATTTTTCAGCTAATGATGCATGTCAGTTATATCATTTAGACTTTGAATTTGGTAATGAGCCTGACTTTTCCGGAGAAGGGGTCCCATATATATCTTATTTTCACTGGCTGGGAGCTGGACAGGTTAGAATGGCAGGAATGTACCATTGGTTCATAGTTGAAGGCTCAGTAACAGTAGAGTTATAACATGGTTATTGGGATGTCTACATTGCTTGTATCTGATCTTTGCAATGTAATGAGCAGGGCAAATTTTTGTGGTAAAATTTTAAAAAATGGCATAAAGCAGGTTGATGATAGCAGATTAATTGCATTTGTTGTTTCTCTAGCAACATAATCTTGGTTAGGCATATTTTTCTTTTTGAGGTTTGCTGCTCCTGTCTTTAACATTTTTGTTGTTATATCCCTCTCCCTCCCCCCCCCCCATGTGATGTTACACACCAGGACCTATCTGTCTGTTGGAAAGCAGAGCTCTTTCTAGCATTTGCATAAGTGGGGATTGTACCCCCCCCTTGATGAATACTGTGAAATCTCTCAAGGAGGTTTATGCAATTTACTTAAAGCTCTCTTGCTATCATGCCATTAACAGTCTTCATGAATTACACAATCTAGACTGAAAAGCAGAGTTAATGGTGCTTGTGAAAATGCTCCAAGACTTGAGAACTCTGGCGTTAGACATCTTGTGGTTTGTGGATCGCCTCTAATGGTTTGAATCTAGGCAATAGCTCGCACTGCCTCCCTCCCCCTTCAGTTTGCTAGTGCTGGAGAAATATATGTTTCCCCGCAGCAGAAGTTAGGAGGGACTATCCCAATAGCACTGTGAGAATTTAATAAACCAGCCAAGAAATATCTGACAAATTTAACATCCACATGGCTGCATCAGGGAACTACAAATTTACAAAACATTGTATTGGTACAGAGTATATTTGTTCCACATTGCTAAAGCGCATCTTGATTTTATACATAATGAATCAATTTGTCTTCTCTATGCAGCTGGGCAAAGTAACACAAGCTGTAGCTTTGTGAATTAATACTGGCACCTGGAAGGGGTAAATCTTTCCCACAATCAACCAGCTTATTGAGCTATGAGGTCTTGCTGAGATCTGCATGTCCCAAATTTTATTACCTGGCAGAAACACGATGGGTTTTGCATTTTGCGTGTGTGTGTGTGTGTGTGTGTGTGTGCACTATCAAGTCACAGCTGATTTATGGCGACCTTGTAGGATATCCAAAACAAGAGAAATTCAGGTTTGTCATTGCTTGCCTTGGTGTCATGACCCTGGTATCCCATCTAAATACTAACCTGGGCTGAACTTTTGAGATCTGCTTAGACAGCTTATTTTCCTTGATGCCCCTTCCCAAGCCCCTTTAGGATGAGGATAGTGGCCTTAGTGGAGGATTCCAGAGAGAGTGCAGTGTGTCATCTCCAGCGAAGCCAGACCAGGTGCTCTGCTTGGTGGGCAGGTGGAGGGTCACAGCAGTGGGCCGGTGTGTAGAAGGTGCCCACCAAAGGGCTGTTCTGGTGGTCCAGAGCTGCACACTCATTGAGCCTTGAAGGAAGGAAGAGCAGCTCGCCGACAGCCAGAGTAGTTCAGCAGTGGAATAAACTGCCTAAGGAGGTGGTGAGCTCCCCCTCACTGGCAGTCTTCAAGCAAAGGTTGGATACACACTTTTCTTGGATGCTTTGGGCTGATCCTGCGTTGAGCAGGGGGTTGGACTAGATGGCCTGTATGGCCCCTTCCAACTCTATGATTCTATGATTCTATGACTGTCGACACAGCACATGGAGGGAAGCAAGGGCTGGGGCAGGCATCTTGCAGGCACTCTGAAGCTATCGCCATCAGCCATCCTCCATAGGCTGGGACTCAGATGCTGTCATGGCTCTGCACCACCTCTGTTACCACTATCAGAGGCATGAAGCAAGGAGCAGAACAAGCCCCCCACCCCAGGTCCGCTGCCTTCTGTGGCTTATTCCTCCCTTTGCCTTTCCTTCCTTTGCCTCCTTCCCCCCACTGACCCCATCCCCTTACTTTGGAACAATAGGAGGGAAGTGACACAGCCTCACCCCAGCCCAGCCCGGCCAGGGGCAGTCAGGCAAGCTTGCAGTTTTATTGACAATGTATCTCCTTTGGTAGAGCAGCTGGCATGTTTAGGAATATTGAAACTTATCCTCATTTAAGCTATCTTTGTGAAGCAGGCCTTAAGGTGTTATTTCAATACGTATGAGATGATGATTAACAAATATTTTAATTATTGATAAGCAGTTTATAGACATTTCAGTTCCAAAGAATTTAAAAACAATAAAGCACACTTTGTGTTGAATAACTTTCATTAAACATTTAATACTGTTCTATTCAAATTGAACAAAGGTGTGATTGAAAACAGCAACTGTATCTCTACAAATAATAAAGCCGTAGGCTGAGTATTTCTATGTAGACACTTATCAGGGTCTCAAAAACTTGTCAACCATGAATGGTATAATCAGTATTGCAAAATAAGATAGCCAGGTCCAGCTGTGTTTGGTCTAATGCTAACACAATTATGTACAGTGTTAAGCTGATTAGAGTTCACAGGATCACAAATGTAGCTGTAGAGGCCAGAGCTAATGTTGCAATATTTGGGTCAATCCAGAGAAGCAACAATAGAATTGTGTTCTGCAACAGATCTTTCCCACCTCCACCTTCTCCCAGCAATTACTGAGGTCTCCAAAAAGCCATGCAGCCTGGAGACCTGTAGTGAGAAATGGGAGACAAAAATCCCCATCTTTGCTCTTTCACCAGTGGTACCTCTTTCCCCAAGAGAAGCACTATCAGTGTTTGAAAACTTTCTGCTTTTTTGACTTCAGAAGAGAAGACAGAGAAATGCCTCTGAGCGACATCTTTATGATCAGGTATGCTCGTGAGAGGGCAAGTTATTCTTCAGATACCTTGGGCTCACACTAATTAAGATTCTGTAAGTCAAAACAAGTAGCAGTGTGTGAGATTTAAACCAACTATGCTCTGGAGGTCTTTGGCATCCTCCTTTGCAACTATTAAAATATGAAAGAGGAGGAATATCCTTTTGGTCTGCTATATCATGGTCCTAGATGAAAGTAAGGTAAAATGGCTGTGATCTGATACATTGACTGCCATGGGTATCTTGCTGGAAACATCACTGTAGGACAAGAATACACTTAAAATGATTGTCATGTAGACTGTGAAGTAAATCTAATAACTACTCAGAAGAAAACATGGATAAGAAATACAAAAGAACTGACATTGAAAGTCAGACATAAATAAAAACCCTGAAAGCCCAGTGAATTCTAATCTGATGGCTACTGGCATACTTCAGATTGTCTTCTACAGAGAAATGTTACTCCTCAGATATGTAATATGCTTCTTTCTTTCTTAAAGTCAGCAATAAAATGAAGAGCTGAAGACACCAGTTTCTCTCTACAGGTTCTCACAATGCAAGATCAGAATTTTTTTACAGGTTGTTTTGAACTATTGCCCCTTTTATCTCAGTGCTACAACTCAGAGCCAGCTTGGTGTAGTGGTTAGGTGTGCTGACTTCTAATCTGGCAAGCCGGGTTTGATTCCCCGCTCCTCCACATGCAGCCAACTGGGTGACTTTGGGCTTACCAGAGCACTGATAAAGCTGTTCTGATTGTAAGCCGTGACTGAGCATTAATATCAAGGCTTTCTCAGCCTTGTCTGTTTTGGTGAGAGGAAAGGGAAGGTGAATGTAAGCCACTTTGAGACTCCTTTGGGTAGAGAAAAGTGGCATATAAAACCAACTCTTCTTTCTTCACCCAGAATGCTTTTGTCAGAGCTTTAGAACTTGTGAAGTAGAAATAGAAAGATCTAGTGGGCCTATCCCACAAGAAAAATCTATACATATGGCATTGGAGAAGAGTGCTTTTAGGTTGTTGGGAATAACTCCAAAGGTAGTTTTGGCTTGGTCAGCATTTCTTTTAGACATTAAGCAATGTGTGAATCCAACGAAAGAAACTTTGTTCCTAAGCCAACTATGCCCTCTCTAGTTGAATTCTTTACAAAAGTGTGAAGTGGTAACTTTTAAAATGAGATATGTTCCCCAAAGGAAAAAGGGGGAAGTTGTGGAGAGAAATGAAGTGTAGTAGAGCAAGACTATGTTTGCTGGGGCCAGGCCAAGTGGAAAGTTGATGCATGTCAGAACTGATTGAAGAATTCCTTATTGTAAGAGCACAGCACCTTTATAGGGGTGAGGGAATGAGGAGAGTATAAAGAAAAATACATCTTTGGATAAAATATTGTTTTACTTTAATCAGTTCTAAACCTGAAGGAAGTTTTTTTTCTTGTATGTAACCTCAAATGGATTGATTAAAAAAATCCTCACGATGGACATCTTTAGACACCACATTTTCATTCCAAACAAATTAATATTACCATTGCTTTTGAAGTTGGTGTAAATGTACAGGGCATCTTGAAAAACTGCACATTGCAATGTTTGATACTTAATTGTTGCTGTACAATAGAAAGTGTATTAACCCCAACAGAAAACTATGAGTATCATGCCCCCACATACATAGGGGTTAGTTATATCATTAGGCTCCTCCTATCCTGGTATGGATATACTCCTGCACTCTGAATTATAGCTACTGATGATCAAAAGGTGCTGATCATAAGGATGCATATCAAATACCTTTAAGTAGGAAGTAAAACTCGTGACCACAGTAAGTCAATCGATCTCATCTAGGCCTTTTCAAAAAACGAAATATCTCAAACTGATCTACTTGAACTTATTTGGTCCAATCACTTTGGGTACAAGTCTTCCAGTCCTTCTGATCATAGTTTGGTAAAATGGGGACATGGCATGAGTTTATGTCCAACATCCATCTTCCTACTCACCCTTCTGTATTCCCCCTCCCCTTCACACACTGTGTATCGTTGTTGCACCAGAACTGGGCAGACTTTTATATGTGTGCAACACCATTTGTCTGCAAACTTGAATTTGACCAGAACAGTAAACTACCAAGAAACTTGAATTCAAGGCAAACTTTGGATTGCCTGGTATGGAAACAGTGACATACAATTGCTTGCTGGGAGGAAGGAAGTATATGGGATGGCATGATACGAGAGTTTAGCATATTGGGTATGAGCTGCTAAACTGTGGTTGGCTACTAGAAGGGACAAGTGGGGATCCACAAGAAACATGAGGAAGCAGCTATCCCATTCCCCCCACCATTTCTTCCTTCTGTGTCACTGACACTTTCTCCCGCTTACCATCTGTTTTCTTATTATTTTCTCTGCTTCCTACCTGTCACTTCCATACTCTTTCTGCCCCATCCCTCTTGCTGTCACCCACCTGCTTAACCCTCCCCACAGCCGTGACTCTGCAGGACAGTGGATCTTACTACTACAGAGAAAAACTCCCCTTAGGGTTGCCAGCTTCCTGAAGAATTTTGGGAGGAGCCTTGGGAGAGCGATGTTTGGAAAACAACACAAGCTCAGCAAGGTATAATGCCATAGGGCCCTTCCTGCAAAAGGTCCATTTGTATTTATTTATTATTTATAATTGTATTTGTTTGGCCCCCCTCCCCCAGCACAGCTGGCTTGGGGTGCTTTATATGAGATAAAAACCATACATAAAATAATTGAAATTCAACCCCCCCTCCCTCCCTGCAGCTCACTGGACAGTCCCCCAGCCTCCTGCTGCATCGCAGGGTGTTTATAGGAGGGACCCAATCGATAATCCACCATCTGGCCTGGTGGAAGAGCTCCATTGTACAGGCCCTGTGAATTTGTGAGAGTTCCAACAGGACCCTTAGTTCTTCTAAGTGCTCATTCCACCAAAAAGGCCTTGGCCCTAGTCGAGGCCAGGTGTACTTCTCTTGGGCTGGGAATCACGAGTCTGTTTAAACTCGCAAAGTGTAATGTTCTGCAAGGGGCATAGGGAGTCGATGATCCTTTAGATACGCATATTGCCTTAAAGGTCAAAAACAAAGCCTTAAACTTGATCTGGAACACAACTGGCGTTTTGGGCCAGCTGCAATTTCTGGGTCAAAGATAAAGGCAGGCCTGTGTAGAGCGAGTTACAGAAGTCTAACCTATAGGTCACCATTGTGTGGATCACAGTGGCTAGGTGCTCTATAGCCAGAGAGGCACTAGTAGCCTCATTTAGTGCAAATGGAAAAATGCCACCTTTATGACCTAAGCTTCCATAGAAAGTGAGGCATCAAAGGTCACCCCTAAATTCCTGGAAGAGGTGAGATTTCAAGCTGTACTCTGTCCAGGCAAGGGATATTTGCTTCCTGATCCAGGTCCTTCCTACCCAGCCACAGGGCCTCTACCTTGGACAGATTGAGTTTCAGGCAGCTCTGCCTGAGCCATACCATAACTGCTTCTAGACAGTCTTCCATGACAGACTATGATCTTCTTACATGTCTTGTAAGAAGATCATAGTCTGAGGAAGAGTGCTTGCACTCAAAAGCTCACGCCTGAATAAATCTTTGTTGGTCTTAAAGGTGCTACTGGACTCTGATTTTATTGTGCTTCCAGACAATTGGTAAATGCATCCAGGGGAGAGTTGGGCTGTCTGTTAGCTGTCATCGGCATATTTTCTCCAGGGGAACTGATATCTATCATTGGAAGAGTAGTTGTAATTCCAGGTGATCTCCAACCCTCACCTGGAGGTTGGCAGTATTAGTTCCCCTGGCTGGTTGGTATGGAGGAAGAAGTCTATGGCATATCTGTCCAAGTTCCCACTTCTCCCAGCCTAGGCTCTACTCCTCAAATCTCCAGAAATTTCCCAACCTGGAGTAGGCAAAATATATGTAGATTGGTTCATTGGAGGTAATTGTTGCTACATTTTAGCTTCATTATTACTTTATTATGCTTTATTATGCCAGTTTGGTGTAGTGGTTAGGAGTGCGGACTCCTGATCTGGCGAGCCAGGTTCAATTCTGCACTCCCCCACATGCAGCCAGATGGGTGACCTTGGGCTCAACACAGCACTGATCAGAGTGTTCTGACCAAGCAGTAATATCATGGCTATCTCAGCCTTACCTACCTCACAGGGTGTCTGTTGTGGGGAGAGGAAAGGGAAGGTGATGTAAGCCTCTTTGAGCCTCCTTCGGGCAGAGAAAAGTAGCATATAAGTACCAATTCTTCTTCTCCTTCTCCTTCTCCTTCTCCTTCTCCTTCTCCTTCTCCTTCTCCTACGGATTGTAAAAACATGTTGACTGTAATCTGATGATTATTTATTCGTGTAGATGTAGATGTAATAGGCACTAATGAAGGGGTGTTTATTGAAAATGAGTTGGCTGGCATATTTATTTAATAAAACCGGATTCTTGGTTTTGATTTTAACATCACACCAGCTTCTTCATAATTTGGTTGAAGGGTCTTTTAGATTTTGTGCTGTTGAACAATAGCAGGCAGCCAGGCCTACTTGAGTCATGCAAGTCAGGTAGTATCCAGTTACCCAGAGGTTTTTGCACATTCTAGAATTGCCAGCCTACAGGTGGGACCCGGAGATCCTCCAGAATTACAACTGAACTCCAGACATACCTCCCTGGAGAAAGTGGTTGTTTTGGAGGGTGAGTTCTGTAGTATTATGCCATGCCTCTTTCCATCCCAAACCCTGCTTTCCTCTCCTATCCTTACAAAACCAACATGAATTTCCCAACTAGGAGCTGGCAACCCTAGCCAGCCCTGGCCCCAATGAATCCTGCCTCAAAAGCCCAAATAACCCTGAAAAGGACCCTGTCCCTTCCCACAGAAATTGAAGCCTGGAATCCTTTGGCTGCCTAGCAACAGTCACGGAGGAAATCTATTACTAAAACCACATGCAATTTCTTTTAGATTTCACATTTTCCTGCAGACCTGGGATTTTTATAGGTTTGTAGAGTGATATGTCTTATCCAGTCACCAAATTTAAGCATCCAAAGATATGGCTGACTTAGCTATTGCATTATAAGATTTTTTGGAAAGGCTTGGTCTTTGTTCACATCTAATTCTTCATGAAACCTCTGCTGATTTAATTGAGAATTGACACATTTTAGAAGGAGAAATAGTATGCTTAAAAGCATTTTCTTGAAGCTATGTATCGAAAAGACTAGGGTCTGTGTGGCTTCGTCATACAAAATAAACTACACTGCACTAATCCTGTGTATTAATCTATTGTGTCTAATGAATATACAGAAGTAGTTTTGCCTGTTGGGAATTCAGACTCTTAAGAAATAAATTGAACTTGAAGCTTTGATTCTCTTACCAAATATTTTGATATTTTGAGAACCTATTTGGGGGTGGAGTGGGGCTGGGGCTGGTAGATTGATGGAAAGAACCTATTTGTTTTAAAATACTTGGTTGAAACATCATTTTTGAAGGCTGCTCAGTAATTGAATTTATGGCAGTGATTGTTTTTTAGAAAAATAAGTATGAGCCCTCAAGTTTGTGATCTCAAGTATGTGACTGCTACTCAAGGAAATCATATTACTCCTATGGTTAATATTCCAAGTCTGTGGCTGGCAGTTTGAAAAATAGGGTAACTGGGCACCAGAGGTGGTAGCTATCAAATTGGGTTGATACTCAGTTAATCGCATGACCATTTTAAGATTAATATTATTTCACGTGATTTTATTTCTAATCCAGTGTGCTCTTGTGCACACACAAGCTTTAGTATGCTCTCTCCACTGAATGTTTTCATTCTTCTTGGAAGCTCTGCTTATATGGAATTTAAAATACAACAGGAAGTGCCGTTAGGAGGTACATTCCTGGGAAACTCGATTATTATACTTGCAAACTGTTTAAGAAAGTAAATCGCGTCTGGCAAAGGGTTTATATACCTCCTGCAGCTCTCCTTGCTTAATTCTGCAGAAAAAAGGACGCGGTCTGAAGGATTTGTGGACAAAAATGTCTCCAGTCACAAACTTGATTCTGCTTGGCATATTAACCTTACAAATTTAAGTTGTATGATTGGCTAAAGTTTGATTCTTCTTTCTGTAAACCTAAGATGAATATCTTATTGATTACAGTGGGATAAGAAATTAGCCCATTATATATTATAAATCTGTATAAGATGCTCAATGCAGAGTAAACAGCAGCACTGTTATAATTTGGAGTAGGAATTTTAAGCACTGAAAAATATTAGTTGAAAAGAATCTGCAATAAACTATATGGACAAACATTCCTTCAAAATATTTTATATCACAAATCTTTGTTAGTATAAGTTACTTTGAACTGGCAGTGAGTGGAATTATCTAGTAAGTTTTGTATTTTGTTTGTTTTATATTTTGTGTGAAAAGTGTAATACATTTTATATCTTTAAAGTTTTTAATAACGTCATTTGTAGTGAGGCTTTTGAAACATAGTTCCAGCTTCTGGCAAGCTTCTTTTTATTCTAAATTAGTGTTTGACAGACAGGCCAAAAGCAAATAAACTTATCCCCTGAAAGCAAGTAACCATGTCTGGAGCATCCTTTTGTGGAGCATTTGCAAAGAATGTGCTTTGAAGTGAGCTAGACACTTCACTCTGAAAAACAGATTAAACTTGAAGTTTTGGTTTTAAAATCTAGTACATACTTAATTTGAGTTAGGGTGTACTTGAAACATGTAAACCAACAGTTAAGAAGAAGATAGCAGCCCTGAGCATATACAAAAGTCTTTTCTTTCATGATGGAATAGTAACTAAAACCAGATTATCTTTAGGCTAAAGTTTTCAAGGTAGTAACTTGACATTCAGCTGTGCTTGAGTGAAGATATCTGTATTTGCAAATCAAATATTTGTTCCCTTTGTGCTAAGCGATGTACCACCAGTAACTGAGTTGCAAGGTCAGGCACAGTCAAAGGTACCCAAACGATTATGACATTCTAGTCAGTGGAAATCAAAGTGATCCACATCGGATACATGAGAAAATTCAGCCTGTATGTGCATGAAGGTAAGCAATTCACCATGGAAAGGTTATAACAAAAGGAAGTGTTAATAATCACAGTTCTTCTTTGACTTGCTGTTCACTTTAGTCTTGTGCCTTTTTTGTAAGTAAACAGAAAAGCACAATACCTCTGATTTTTTTAAATTAACAGTAAAAAGAAATACATGTTCTGTTCAAATATCTTTGCATAGCTAAAAGGACTGTCATGTCAGTTTCATTAAAATCTGTCAATTCAAATAATAGCCTATACTGTCCTTTTCCTTGAGCAAGGATTTTTATGTGCTGAAATTAGCTCTGCTGAAGCAGCCTTAAAGAGCAGATCAAAATGTAATCACTTTTTTTTCTGGCAGCTTGCAAGCCATATTTGGCTGTTGGTCATCAGGGAGATAACTATTGCTGAGAACTGATATACGAATATTGTTAGATATTTTTAAGACTTTGCTTTTTGGTCTCAGTAACCTTTTGGCATGGGATGAATCCCCAGTTTGGGAATTTTCTTTCACGGTGATCCAAAACGATTTGCTTATGAATGTTAAAAAATAGCCTTTAGTTGGGATCTTTAATAGGGGGCAAACTAGTCTAGATCCATGATTAGAATATTTTTCTCCCTTAATCCAGTAATCATCCCACATGTATGGCTGAGGCCAGGACAATCTGAAGTTATATTGGCCTCCCTCCACCACCTCTTTTGTGGCTCCCCCTATTTTGATGTCATCTTTAGCCCGGGGATGTGAAGAAGGGGGCAAAGAGGATGAGGATGGGGTTTTAAATTGTATTTTAAAGGTAAAGGTAAAGGTATCCCCTGTGCAAGCACCGAGTCATGTCTGACCCTTGGGGTGACGCCCTCCAGCGTTTTCATGGCAGACTCAATACGGGGTGGTTTGCCAGTGCCTTCCCCAGTCATTACCGTTTACCCCCCAGCAAGCTGGGTACTCATTTTACCGACCTCGGAAGGATGGAAGGCTGAGTCAACCTTGAGCCGGCTGCTGGGATTGAACTCCCAGCCTCATGGGCAAAGCTTTCAGACAGCTGCCTTACCACTCTGCGCCACAAGAGGCTCTTAATTGTATTTTACTTAATTTTATTGAATGTTTTTTTATAGTTGTGAACTCCCCTGAGCCCATATGGGGAGGGGCAGTATACAAATTGAATATTGCTATTATTTGTAGTAGTGGTAGGGTACTCCGTATCATTATTATTATTATCCATATTTATATTGTGCCTAATGTTGTACTAAGAGCTATTTGGCTGTGTCAGCAGGCTTGCAGCTGCATGGTACATAAAACATGGCATTGTGAGGAAAGCAAGAATGCCAGGATTTTCTTTCTTTAGAATAGAAGCTGTAATTGATGTACTACGCTGGAGTTTAGAACCTTGGATCTGCTGTGTTGATGGCAGAACTTTCTGCCAGTGCAAAGGAGGCTTCCCCCACTCCCGCCTTTGTGTCTGAGAGTGCTTCTTGCACCCACAGATCTGCAAGAGCCAATCCTTTGATCTCTTATTTTAGTAAGTAATGGGAATTACATCCACTAAATTTCACACTAGCTGACAGTACAAAATGTAATAGCTTTTGGATAGCACCATGGGGCCATTTTGCAAGGAACATGTTCCCATTTTAAGACAAAAGTTAATTTCCTTAACATCTTTAAGCAGTACTTGCTCTTGTGGGTTTTTCTTCTTGAATTTAGGAAATTATCAAATACAAGGGACAAAACCCATTGCATTCAGAAATACAATGGGTGCTAGATTGGAAGGGGTGGGTGGAAGAACTCTCCGGATGGCTCCTCCCCCCCCCCCAGGACCTGGAAAGGCTGCAGACTGGAGGCCCCCTGGGAAGGGAACTCAGTGGCAGGGGCAGCTCTCACACAGCAGGGATCTGCAGCCTCAGAGGGAAATGGAAGGTGGGGGTGGGGGTTAAGGGTGGGGGATGTAAGGCAATTGGCTGGCCACTGGACAGACAGGCAAGCTGGCTGGAGGTGAAGGCACTGAGGGGTGGGACAGCAGCCCTGAGTGGGTGTTAAGCGCTGAGTGATACTTAAGGTTCTCCAATTCCTTACCAGAAATATATAGTGGTATAGATAGTGTCCGGGTGGCATGGCAAGCTCTCCTTCTTAGTGGCTGTCCCTGGACTTTCCCTATGGATGTAAAATAAACTGCAGGCTTCTCTAAATAATAATGGAAGGCTTCAAGGCAGGATTGCTGACAGTGCAATGTGAGTGTGTAGGAAGGCAGAATCTCATGTAGCCTTGGTGTCCTTGTTTTCTTACGAGACAGAAGGGAAATCAATTTTTCTGGAAGGAATGTTCAGCTAGCAAAAAGGGCTTGGTAAAAACATGTATACCTATGCATTGATATCACTCCTCTGTGTTCTTATGTATAAATCACAGCTGCCTTCATCTTTAGGTTTAAATGGAAAATATCCTGATAAGTTGACAAAGCCTGTTTGTATAGGGTGCTTTATTTCTCCTTGGACATTTGGCTAGCAAAGCCAGGCCTATGGCCTTGCCAATTTGACAGTAAAGGTAAAGGTATACCCTGTGCAAGCACTGAGTCATGTCTGACTCCTGGGGTGATGCCCTCTAGCGTTTTCTTGGCAGACTCAATACAGGGTAGTTTGCCATTCCCTTCCTCGGTCATTACTGTTTCCCTCCCCCCAACAAGCTGGGTACTCATTTGACCAACCTCGGAAGGATGGAAGGCTGAGTCATCCTTGAGCCGGCTGCTGGGATCAAACTCCCAGCCTCATGGTCAGAGCTTCAGACAGCATGTTGGCTGCCTTACCACCCTGTGCCATAAGAGGCTCTTAATTTGACAGTATGTTTGTATTATATTTGTACGACAATACACACATTGAACTGTGAGATAATTGAGGGTAATTTAGTATATACATTAAAGATAAAATTCTGTATTTGTAGTCCTATTACCTTTTAAAGAAAAATGAGTAACTTTTGATCAATATATTTTGATGTATCAGAGGTAAGCTCACTTACTTTGGATATATCATACAGTCAAACTCGTTAGAAAAATCATTAATGCTCGGCATGTTCAATGGCAAATGGAAACGTGGTTGCCAAAGGATCCACTGGCTCGACACGATCATAGCCGACACAGGGATGATCTGAATTGGGCCTCTGCAATGCATTCGGATTAAGTTTCCATGAAGACCATGCTAGCCTTCTCTTTGATGACAAGTTAGATGCAGTAACTTCTGGGAAACATTGGACATTACAATTGACAGCAGGCCATAGGATCCCAATACAAAGGAACTGGCATTATTGGATCCTTAGCTCTCATAAGGACCAACAGTCTGCTTGGCGCCAGTTCTCATTTACCTTCAGTGCAGTATGGCTGTGTGCTGCATAGTGCTGTTGTGCTGCTTAGGGATAGGATGTCCTGTAAGCCTGTGGAAGTAGTGCTGACTTCAGGAAGGGTTAAGTATGAATGTATCCATGTAAATGGTTAGATTGCTGTGTATGAGTCATCTTTATAAAGGAGACATTAGCACACTTTTTTGAAGTATCCTTGGGTTTTGTTAAAGGTTATTGGATCTTTTTATTCCTTGGTAGCACCTCATGAAGCCAATGTGTGTCCCATAGAAAGTGTTCAAGTATTCACAATGAATTGCCCCCCTCCCCACCTTTACCTGAGGAGGTCATTCATTGCCTCAGTACAGCTCTTAGTAAAGCTACTAGTAATAACTTTGGATCATAAACATTAAAGAGAAGCTAAAATTGATGTAATCAAAAACTGCAGTTAATTAAAGGAATCCACAACCAGCCACCGCAAGAAAACCAACTACAAGTTTGGTGGCCACAGATCTGAATGCTGTCGAGATAATATTTTGTTCACCTAGGGGAAAACATTTATGCACACCAACACCAGGTTTCACTTAAAATCTGTTCCATGACTGTAGCCAGAAGCAATTCCATGTTGCCTGAAATAATGTATTCCAGAAAGCTGAAATGGGAAGGAATTTTCTTCCTTTTGACATCTGCATTTAACATTTGATTTGGCTTTTCTCTAAAAGCCAATGCTTTCTAGTTGGAGAAACCATGACCTTAACACTCCTAGTGATTTTTAAAAAATAAAAACCCTCAAAACTTTCAAGGATATGTCACTAGGTGGTCAATTGTGGTATGATATAATTATTTGGGAATAATTGTTTTAGGATGTTTTGATTTTGTATAATTCATTTATACATATAAGTATGCTGGGGGTATTCAGAATATCACTACTGGAGCTTTCTTGCCTCCCAGCTCCTCTGCCTGCAGATGACTGTATTCAGGAATGGTGCTGGATACAGTCAGGGAATCTGCAGAGAGAAGGGGGAACCTGTGGAAATCATTCTCTACCCACTATAGGGAAATTACTACTACTACTACTACTACTACTACTACTACTACTACTACTACTACTACTACTACTACTACTACTATTATTTCTATTTATTTCCCGCCACTCCCAAATGGCTCGTGGTGGGTTACAGTGTCTTAAAACCCCATTAAAACTCCCATTAAAAGACTTAAAAATACCACAGCATGGCGACACAATAATAAAATCCCCTTCCTACCCCCCTTCCTAAAAAAAAAGGGGGAGTGGAGGAGAAGGAGGTCAACGGTGTTCAAGAAGAAGCCCGGGGGAGAGCAGTCGATGTACCACAGCAGCCCCAGCCTCAACCATAGACCTGGCGGAAGAGCTCCGTTTTGCAGGCCATGCGGAACATAATTCATTTTATATATTGTAATCCATTTTATATATTGGGGTCCATTATTATATAATTTATTAGGTGTATGTGATTTGTGATGATTGTGAAGATGTGGGCTGGATTAAATGTAGGCTGGTTTACACATGCATGCTCTTTTCACTTCATACAGTAGTTATCAATGTGAATGAGTTATCATGGATCAGGTGATCTCAAATGTACAGTATTTGCTGGCGTATAAGACTACTTTTCCCCCCTGAAAAATATGCCTCCAAGTGGGTCATATTATACGCTGAGTGCACTTCAGTTGGGATAGACATAGCTGCCCATAGTGATCCATAGTACTGTATTTTGAGTGGAAATGTTGGGGGGTCATCTTATATGCCCTTTCTCCCTTACTCACTTCTCCTCTCTCTCTTTCCTTCTTTCCCTTTTCTTTCTGTCTGTTTTGTTCTATGTGTCGTTTTGCCTTTCTTTCCCCCCTCTTTCTGTCTGCCTTCCTTCCCTCCTTCCTTCCATCTTTCCTTTCCCCACCTGGAGTTCCTAGCTCCCATTGTATTCTGGGGTACAACTGGCTTTGCCCCTAATCAGACTCAAAATTGGGGAGACTCAAAATTGGCCACCAGCTTCAGAGTGACTGTTTCAAGGCCAAAATTGAAAAGCATGGGAAAATCCTAGGCCAGATGAGGCAAATCACCACCACACCATGTTACTTGCAACTGAAGCAAAGGGTCTCTGTGACAGGAATAACTCATCAGAAAATAGTGCTACATATTTGAAAACTGGCCACCAACCCCAGAATGATGATGGACATTGCAGTGCCAAAAATGAAGGGAATCGAAGCACCTTGAACCAGGTTATCTTCACAACAGGGAAAACATAAGAGAGCTTTTAAGTAACTTGTTATGTGTCTCTAATACTCCGATCCCCAACCCACCAGGGTGATATGCCCACCATGGTGATATGCTCTGTCTAACTCACAATATTGTTAGGATATTGTTTTAATTTATTAAGTTTATATACAGCACTTCCTGAGGGATCGGGGCAGTTTATATCAGGAAACAAACCTGGAGGGCAGGAGAACAGTGCAGCTTTGGATCCCCATTAGGAAGAAAGACTGGGTATGGTATTTGTTATAAATCTTATATAGCAAAATAGCCTTTGCAAACAGCTATTAGATCACAGTGCCTGAACTGGGAGTTGTAACTTCTGTTCCACATGTATAACCACTCAACAGATTAATGTTCCATTACCAGGTATGTAAAGACGTGGAGAGCATCATTTTAGTACTTGGTTACATCACAGGAAAATATTAACTCCTCCCTTCTATTCATAATATTAACAATGGTTTGCTACTATAATGCCCTTAAGTACATTCTGTCACCAAGCAGGATTGGAATGAGAAGATGTTGAGAACAATTAATTGAAAATAGTGGGGAGTGCATGGAAAATTGGGTTACAGATAGAAGTGAATGGGGGAAAGCATGGAAAAGACAGAAATTAAAGGAGAGGGAAAGGTAGTTTATTGCTTTGCAAGATATGGCTGAGCTTGGTGCAAGGAAGGAGAGAGAGAAAGGTTAGACTATTATAGAAAATGACTTTGGTTAATAGGCTGGAGGTTGGAAGTTAGTGTAGCAGCTATCTGCCAAGGGTTGTTTGTTTCACTCCATTGCTGGAAAAGTCTAGAGCCAGATAGAAAAGTGACTTTTACTGTGTTGAGACTTCCATGTTCCCCTAGTGGCTGCAGTCAGAATTGCATTAAAATAAATGGAAAGACATTTGGCTCAGTGCAGCATAACACTGTCTTCAAGGACCCTCCAGGTATGCCCCCCCCCAATTTTGTCCCATCAGTCTTCTCCTGTCGGTGTCCCTGACAGTAATAAAGTTATCCATTACTGCCCCTTGTTTTGCTTTGGCATTGTGTGCGAATAAAAGAATAATAACAATGTATCATTTTGTTTTCAAAACACTGCATACTCATCATCTAGTAATCCTTAAAACAGTCCTGAGGATTGGAAATTACAACTGGCAGTAGGGCAATGCCCTTGTATGAAGCTATGCTTCAATGGCATTTGGAACATTGTATAAATATCTGGTCACCTCTCAATAGGTGTACAAAGGAATAAAGTTATGAGCAATAGACAAAGGACAGACGGATGTATGTGCTTCTTTGTACAACATATGATTAATTTATGGAAGTTACTGACAGAGTACGTAATGATTTCCATTAGTGTCAATGGCTTTACAAAGGGATTAAACAGATTCACAGAGAATAGTCATAGTGACTAAACTAAATGGAGATTTCATGTTCACAAGTAATATAATGTTGAATTCTAGTTGTTGTTGGAGGGGGGAGGGAACAATGACAGTAGAGCATGGTTTTGTCCTCTTTACCCATGCTGTTAGTTGGCTATCATGATAAGGGTAATACTGGACTTGGAGAAATGTTGATCTATGTCAGTGGGGGTTTTCTTTTGTCTGCTAAGTAATGTGAATGGATAGCAACTCTTGCAACAAAGACAAATCTAGAGAATCTGACAAAATAGGCTTGGGTTACCATATTTTGAAAATCAAAAAAGGACATATTTTTCCAACTGACTACTTCAAATAAGTGACCACTATGACAAATCTAATTTTAAGTACCCTTACTATTTAAACTGTGATAATTGCAATGAACTAAAATATTTCTAACTTCCCAAGCCCAAAAGGACATTTTAATAAGTTTTTTTTAAAGACCCCAAAAGAGGACAGACACCAAAAAAGGACATGTCTTTTAAAAGAGGACATCTTATAACCTAAAATATGCTCATATTTAAATTAATATAATATCAAAACTTCATTTTGTTTTGCTTTGATTTTTTTCTAACACAGGATGTTCCAATAAAACCCAGGCTTGCATCATATATGAACAGCTATATATTTTGCATTGCAGTCATCAAAACACAGGAATAATTGTATTTCAGTTGTAATATTTTGGGAATGAACACATTTTGTGAATGCTTTATAGTGATGTAGAAGCAATAATGAAGAAAGTAATGGAGAGGAAAAGGCCACCTGCATGAATTTTTCCTTTTATTTTCTTATGTTCTGTTGAGCAGGATTTATGCTTGATTAAGTTACTGTCTTTTATCATAATTAAAGAAAAATGTTGTGGAGAATAAACCAAAAACATAGCTCAATGAAAAACAGATTGCTAGACCAGCAGTGAACAAAGGTGCCCTGTCACACATGTTGCCTCCTTCCCTCTGAATAATGACCAGTCAGTCAGAAAGATTTATCTGCTGTGAGAATGGATCAACTCTGTTTTTTAACCATGGGTGGGAGGAGGAGGAGGAGGAGGAGTGGGGAGAGTTTCAAGAGTTGGTGGGAAATTACCTTGGGATGATTTGCCAAGGAATCCCAGCAACAGTACTTATTTTTAAACAGTTATTCATTTGTTTCTACTGTTTTCGATAAAAAAAACTGGTTAAATTCAACAGAATGTAAATGAATTGTTCTTTATGCATGATTCGTTTTAAGGAATTAATTTCTTGTGATACTACAGAATCTTCCATATTTAAAAAGGAAACCTGTGAAGAATTATCTGAAGTCAAATCCTATTGAAATCAGTGGGTCTAGACTGGATACTTGGCATAAATTGCAGTGTTAATTCCAGTTTTCTTCATATAACTATCTACATAGAGTAGTACACATTGTGAAAACTGAAGTGTAATCCATACATTAATGGAGGGATGTAATATGTATCAAGGCTTTTATTTTTAATTTTTCCTTCATGAAGATTTTAGCAGATTACTGTAGGCTAGAATTAAATTCAGGGTATGGAGGGGATCATTCTTATTTTGGAATTATTTAACTTTTTTACATATTTATAACTCTAATTCTACAATATTACATCTAGTCTTATTTTAGATGGATGTTCATTTTGTTATGTTCCTCAGAGAAATCATGATCCTTGTAGTGAATGTATCCCAAAATTAAATTATTCATGACTTCTCACCACATATCCTAAGGCTATCCTGAAGCCATTTTCACTTCCTGTATACCATCTTTGCAGGCTGCTAGGCTGGGAGAAGTAGCAACCATTTTAGATGTAACCATTGAGCAACACTTTCTATGTAATTCAGGGCTATAATTCAGGGGACTCCTCTGTCTTCCCAGTAAAATCTCCTGGAAGTAATTCTGAATTTTCTACAGGTGATCAAGTAATTATTTACAAACTTATCCTTATCTATGGTTCCTCTATATATTTGTGAAACAGCCTGGGGGGTGGAACGTGTCCTGCTGTCCAAGTTGGAATAGGGCCCTGCCCTTGCAGCTCCCGCCCTCCTAATTGTATTCTGCTCCATGGCACCATTTCTGGGGTTTCTCAAAGTCTGAAGAATATTTCAGGAGTTTTCTCAACAATAGAAAGCTTGAGAAAGGCTGGTCTAAATACTAAATACAATTGTTTGAACTCAAAAATCTCTTGAAGGTTGAAGTAAAGTCACATTTCTGAGGTTTGCAGCTTAATGTAAAACTATTTAAATTTTTTCCTCATCTATTTAACTTTAAGAATCGCTGAAAGATCTATTAGTGGTGAGCCACAGATAGTCACCCTTAGTTCCTATTGAACTGTAAGATTCCATGATATAAATAAAAGCTAAGATTCATCTGTTTTTCATTTAGGACACTACCATCTCATACTAGCATAGGAATTACAATGGAAACACATGCACTTCCTTTTCAAGAACTAATCTACAAACAGGTTTCTTTTAGAAGATGGGGCTGGGTTAGACTTTGTTAGGAGTATAACTGGTGATAGCAATGAAAGATTATATACTGCCGTAATCTGCCTAGAGATTTGTTACACAGAGTGATTGTTTTCTCCCCCAGAATTTAAAAAAAAACACATACACACAAATGTCTAGGAACGGGAAGCAGAATGGGCTACCCGGCAAGTTGTGATGTGCACCTGAGTAAATAAAAGTTTTGGATTGGTTACACTGGATTCCAACTGACTTCCTTTCTTTCTCCCTCAAACTGAGATTGTTCCCACCACAAATGAGATAGTTTTGCATGAGGGAGAGCAGAATCCAGTGATATTTGCCTGGAATATTTGGAACCTTAACGACTACACCTTTCTCCTCTCCCATGAGAGGGAGTAATTATTTGTAATTATTTGAGGGAGTAATTATTTGTTTTGGGGCCAGTGTTTTAATTAGTTGAATATAATGGCATATGAATCATTTGCAACAAGATGTAGTGGGTTGAACTACAAGTGGGTTGCTTTTTATGAACAGTTGTAAATAAGCAAAAAAAGGGTGAAGAATTTTAAAAACTTTAAACATTTTACAATGCTAAGTTTACAATGCTAAGGCTTAGAAAATCTGTAATTTTAATGTACATTTCTTGTGGGAAGAAGGTAATAACAGATACTTCACAGTTTGAAGTTTCTTGTTTTAGGGTCAGAGCAGACAGGAAAGGAAAGAGCTGACCCATCTTCTGGTTCAGGAGGCAAACCCAGCCAAACTTTCCTAGTTGGAAAAGGCCTCCTAGTTCTTGGCACTTCTTATTGACCACAAATCTGTTCTCCTGACTCCAGAAAATTTTCTGGGCCTAGTGCCTACCCCTTTCACAGTTGAATGGGTTTTGCGATGACTAGAGTAGTTTTTCACTGCCTAGTGAGACATCAGACATAATGCAACAACAGCAGGCCAAGGATTCATCCAGTCCACAATAAAGTACGTAGTGTCGGGGTCTGCTTTGGCCCATCTTCAGAGGATTCCTTGGAAAAAGAAGACTTAACAAGGGGTGAGAATTTCCCCTCTGGCCATCAATAGACTTTTGGATTCTTATTTTTCAGGACCTTCAAAAGAAGAACCCCCATCTTCTCTTCCACAGCCAGTTCCAATCAGCTCAAGCAGGGGTCAACAAACCTTTTTAGTCTGTGGGTATTTTTGGAATTCTGAAGCAGTGTGGTAGGATTAGCCACAAAATGGCTGTCCCAGCTTACTTTGTGCTGCAGTGGCAGATGCTGATAAAGCATCATGTGTAAAAATGTGCAGAGCCAGTCAAATCAAATCCATTAAACAATCAGAAGTCTTGCTGGTTGAAAACCTCACCTACCTTCTAAAAACAAATAGCAGGTGCCAGTAAAAGTTTCCATGGCCACCATGTCTCCCTATAAGCATATCACTGGGTACTCCTGAATTAAAGATTCAGCTAGATCAAAAGTCCTCCTCACTGTACCCCATATGTAACTATTTCAGCAACTTGTCAGGGGACCCTAATGAGCATACTAACGTATGCATGGTAAGAAGGTGGCCTCTTTCATATCCTTGACAATGTATGAAATCTTAGCATACAAGCAAGACAACAAAACATTTAAATAACTCATCACCATGCTTAAAAAATTAGGTTGCTTTAGCTTCTCCCCATCAGCTATCTGCCTGAATAAATTCACTATCAGTTTCTCCATGCCAATCAGATAATCTCACAATTGTGAGACCATGTGCCATAATTTCATATTACAAAAAACAAAAATCTTCCCTCAAATATACATTGGAAAACATTTTGCCTAATTGTCAGTAGTAATGAGCTGAATTTTCTAAAATTATGAAACAAAAAAGTAACAATTGTTTTGCCACTAATATTCCATAATATATTACATGCTAAATAACGTCTGATATTCTGTGGTTGTCTTGTAGCAGATTTCATAATCTGGCAAAAATAACTGCTGTGTACATTTATTTAAATACTGCTCAAAATGGAGCCTTATAATTTTGACATAGTATCTTTTAAACAGCCAAGAATTGGTTACGGTGGTACATATTTGCAAAATGGCCCACTCACTGAACATCTCAGTTATTTATCTGTTAAAACAAATTAAAAAATAATAGAATAAATAAGAAGGAAGTATTACTTTCCTGTACTTTAATATACCTTTTGAATTACTTGTTGGGAATTTTATTCCTGTCCTTGCCCACATCTAGTGGTACAGGTTTCCTTGTTTTATCAGTGGACACATGTAAAAAGTTGTTTTGTCCCTCTTACATTCTGAACAATAAGGTATATTATCTGGGAATAGTCCTGCTCTTAAGTAGGAGACAGCTATTTTGACTTTTTAGGCAGATGTTTCCTTTAAAAAATAGCTTGCACAGTCTTGGAATAAAGATGTTCAAGAAAATATGACTATGCATTAGCAGTGAACATACAGGCAGATAGCAAAGTACAAGCAATGGAGAGGTAATTACTGCCTTTCAATACCCATTAGTTTCAAATTTAGATTAATTTTTCTTTGGGGAAAGCTTCCCATGCCTTTTGGTCTAACAAAACCACTATAGTTTATGATTGACAGGGTGATTAATTTTTCAGCATTTTCCTCAGATCTGTATGTAAAGGTGCCAAAACACTTGATGGCCTTTTTTTCTCTTTTTAGCTGTGGGCTGGAAAGTTGCTGGGAAACATGTAGTCATAGCTAAACCAGTTTTCTGCTGACTTCAAACTGGTTTGTGGTTTTGTAACAGCAGACTACAGGGAACCAAAAGTTATCTAGACTGCCTGTTATCCACCGATTCCTGAATTGCTGACTATTTCATGTGTATGGGTTGTGGGAAGTAGGGGCACATTTATTTGACTCAACCCCAAAATTGAGTACTATGAGGTCGAAATCCTTGATTGTATGAAATTAAAATTAGTTCCAAAGTATAGTGTTACAGGCTTAATTCCTGGCAGCAACTCAGTGAGATTGTGAGGATGATGTTTTAGAGCAGGGGTAGTCAAACTGCGGCCCTTCAGATGTTCATGGACTACAATTCCCAGGAGCCCCTGCCAGCATTCGCTGGCAGGGGCTCCTGGGAATTGTAGTCCATGAACATCTGGAGGGCCACAGTTTGACTACCCCTGTTTTAGAGCATGGACATGAAGGGCCAGATCTGACGTGACTTTGTTAGTTGGGTCAGGTGCCATAAAATGTAATGCCAGGCACCAGAGACATAAACTTCATAAAAAGGTAAAGGTATCCCCTGTGCAAGCACCGAGTCATGTCTGACCCTTGGGGTGACGCCCTCTAGCGTTTTCATGGCAGACTCAATACGGGGTGGTTTGCCAGTGCCTTCCCCAGTCATGACCGTTTACCCCCAGCAAGCTGGGTACTCATTTTACCGACCTCGGAAGGATGGAAGGCTGAGTCAACCTTGAGCCGGCTGCTGGGATTGAACTCCCAGCCTTATGGGCAAAGCTTTCAGACGGCTCCCTTACCACTCTGCGCCACAAGAGGCTCATAAACTTCATAAAGAACACAGGAAAAGCCAATTATTAAAAGTCAATTATTAAAACATTAACTTCCTTACATTATTTCCTTTATTTAACAGTCTATGATGATAACTGGCACCTTGTGCTCTGAATTAGGACATCAAAATCCGAAGTCAACATCTTTGCAAAAGCAATCTTGGGTATGCTATTTAGATGTGTATCTGTAAGCTGAGGATATACTTTTGAAATAACTTTATTTTACTGATTGACTTTTTGATGTATTACAGAAAAGAGCTGTTCACAGATGTGCATTGTCCCAACCACAGATATAATTTCAGAAGCAAAAAGCCTTAAGTTGGGGTAATTTGGCAGAATTTGCTAATAACAACTTCAGAAAGTTTATCTTTCAGTACAGCATCACTCTGCTCTCCCATTTGCCTGCAATTTGTGGCATCCTTTTGTTGGTAAGGGGGGAGCCATTTAGCAAATTCTACTGAGTCACTATGTGTAATCTAACTTGAGTATGTCTCCCACTTTGGAGAAACTTGTCTTGTCCAATTCCTCTCCCTCCCCAGCACAAGTAATTCCAGCGATCTCTTCTCTCTCTGAAAATAACATTTCCCCACTACACTAGAAGAAGAAGAGTTGGTTTTCATTCCATGCTTTCCCTCTCCCAACAACACTGTGGGGTAGGTCAGACTGAGAGAATTCTGTCAGAATCGGTCTGTGAAAACAACTCTAACAGGACTCATACTAACACAGGGACACCAAGCGGGTTGCATGTAGATCAGTAAGTTTTTCTCTACAACCCTGAAAGCATTTTTGTATGTGAAGTAAAGTTTCTTCCTTACAGAGAGGAAGAACCACCTCAAAACATACCCATACCTAAGGTAGCGGTCCCCAACCTTTCTCAGGTCAGGGGCCGCCTCTGGGGTGAGGGGAGAGCTGACGGCCCAGGTGCTGCAAAAATGCGCACGTGCAGTTGCCACACATGTGCATTTTCGCCACCAGAAGACGCTAACGTGCAGGCGCAGCAACTGCGTGCATGTGCGTTTGTGTCACCGGCGTGCCGGCGGCTGTGCCTGCCTCTTCCCTTCCTTCTCGCTGTGGGTGGGGGGAGTCAGGTGCGGCTGCCAGCAGCCTGGTACCGTGGCCTTTGCGGCCCGGCACCGGGCCACGGACTGGGGGTTGATGACCCCCGCTCTAAGGAACATAAGCCATCATCCTTAACACTTGCTGAATCCACCATTAAAATCATGAACCCTCCACAGATTCACCATCCACCTGTCAGTGACCAGAGCTGCTCTTTCCCACTACTATCTCTGTGTGATTAATCTGTACCACTCCACTCTCTCCAAATCTCAAGGCTGCTCTCAGTGGCAACTCCAATACATGCACTTAGAGACCTGATCTTCCACAGACATGTACGCCCTATGATGCTGATGTTCAAACTTCGGGACTAGCAATAGGACTCTCCGGTTCATAAGCCTCATTCTGCCATGGAAGTTGCTGGTAACTTTGGGTCAGTTACTCAGCCTGACATACACTGCACAGTTATTGTGATAATAGAAACCTAGATGGGGATAATGATACTTGTAATCCCCATTTGGAGAGAAAAGCATGGTACAGATGCCAAGAAAATAAAAATGATATAAAAAACTGTCATGAAGTCTTTAACGTTGCTTAAAACTGCTTTATCATAGCCTCCTCTGTTTCTGCATTCCACTCCCTTCAAACACAAAAACTTAATTCCTTCCCTCACCCCAACAGTTACATTTCTCCTCTCTTTCATTGTTTTCCAAGTGCAGTCTCTCCATGCACCCATTGCATGCATTTCAACTCTTCCCTTCAGTCCTTATAACTTTCCCCCTGTTATCCCAATTGTAGTCTCTTAATTAGTTTGGGAAAATCTGCTTTTAATCAGAGACCTAGTAGTAATAATGTCTATGGTAGGCTTTCTCAACCAAGGTTTCATGAAATCCTGAGGTTTCTTGACAGCCCTGGAAGGGTTTCCTGAATAGGTGGGATTAAAATAGATTAATTTCAAATATATTTCAAAAAACTGTTAAAACATTTATTGGGTGGTATAATCGTATATGGTCATGTTGACCTGTCCCCCCCATGGCTAATGGAGGGGTGGTGAGGGGAGGGGCCCCATGTGGGTATGTATACAACTATGCTTCCCTAACATATGCTGCATGATCACACCATTTCTGGGGTTTCTCAATGGTAAAAAACTTGAGAAAGTCTGGTCTATGGGTATTTCCCTTAAAGAATTCCCCTTAAAGAAATTCAATAACCATGCTTTTTATTAAGGTGAATTACAATGCTTTTTATTAAGGGGAATTAAAAGGGTATAGCACACACACAAATACACTAAAGAACACAAACAAGGCTGGTTAAGAAAATAAGAAATCACAAGGGAGATAGTATTGTGGGAAAGGTGGTATTTATCACAATGTGGTTCACAGATTCAGCAGTGAAAGTGAGTGTTTCATGGAGGAAGAAGGTGGACATGCTCACATGTTCAGGTGTTTTTATGGTGCCCAGAATACACACACACACACACACACACACACACACACACACACACACAAAACCGGGGTAGAATGCCTCAATAGAAGGAAAATGTTTCCTGGGGTAGTGCTAACATGTGAGCCTCTAAAACAGTGTGGTGATGAGAACTCAGGTGTTTGACAATGATCTTGGGAGATATGTGATGGGTTTGTCCCCAAGCTTCGCATCAACGCAACCCCTTATGGGGGCCTCCAACCTCAGGGGAGGCCAGCACTCAAGCAAAGCCACCCTGAACTGATCCAGCCCATGTGCCACAAACCACAGGCTGTGACAGTTAATATATAATCCATCTTTTTATCATAAAAAATTGTAACTGTAAACATTTCTTAAAAATTCATAACGTTTATTGCTGCTCCGGCTCAGAGGAGGGAAAGAGGCAGGGCCCGCAGTGCACGCTCCCTAAAAGGAGATGCCCACACAGCCGCCCCCCCCTTTTTCTGTTGTGGAGCCGCCACACTGCATGCCACCCCAGAGGCTCCTGGTGCGGGCCGGCTGGCGCACCACCAGCGTCTTTCTCAGTGCTTTACCCCACAGCAGCAATCGGCACCCTCGCTGATACTCGGGTACATTTATTAAGATGTTCCTTATTTTATTCCTCCTTGTTTATGATTATTGCACCATTTATTTTAAATTTATTTTGAAAGTTTTGTTGCAGTTTTCTCTGCATATGAACAGCGAAGATTCGACCTTCCCTCAAGTTCACAGCAGTTAGTATATTGACTCCACCAAGCAATGAATGCTTCCTTTGAGGATCCTAGAGTAGGATTTGTTTAGCACCATTGGATGCGTTGAGTATCATTATGGACCCTGATTCCATAATTTATGTATTGGGAGATCTAATAGAGGAATAATTTCTTTTATTAGCTAAGACAGATCTCCACCCCCCCCCTCCCCCATTGTGTTTAAGAAGGCTTTATCAAAGAGTTCAATTGATCCTGCAGGGAACTCGTCATCTGGGTGAAATTTTAACATGAACAATGAACAACATAACATGTAAAACTGTACACATGAATCTTTTATTGTTGTATAGATATAACACTGATAGGGGATGATTGTGAATGATAGAGTGAAGCCACAGTTTTCTGAAACAGCTGCTGGCTCATATAGCATGACTGGAAAGCTTGCTGTAAATATATGGTACTTGTGGTTCCCTTCTTAACCAGTGGCGCCAGGAATTGGTCCCATGGTTTTAATTTTTCTTTAAAATGCTCCATATTTTGTTACACTATTAAGGGATTTTTGGTGCTATTGTTCCATATTTGAATTTTTAATAGCCTTCCATTTTTATGTATGGATGTCATCAGGATCCCAAACAGAGCATGTATTCTGTATCTTTATTTAACCAATATTCTTGAATCTCCATCCACATTTGAGTTATTAGGTTTCCCTCTGTTAGAACAGAAATTCGTCTAGAATTTTTTGGGGGGAGGGCATTGTACAAAGGGGCCTTATTTCAGTTATAGTTAGTTTTACTGTCGACAGCATATGACTTTATATTACTGTTTTTTTTTAAATGTAGGAACAAGCCATTTATTTTTATGAATGCTTCAGTTGCAAAAGGTGCAGTATCTGTTTATGAATTATTAGGTTATATTTGAATTGAGTCCCCTAGTTTTTCAGTTGCTTCAATGCACTGTAACTTTTGCTATATATTATAAATCTGTAGCATGGTTTCATCATGCACCTCACTTTCTCACACCCAGGTTTTATGACCCACCTTTCTGCTCAAAGCAGCACATAATGTGAATCTAGCTAGACCTGCATGTGAACAAGGGATGAGTGCAGGAAGAAGGACAAAAATAGAGAACACTGAAGCAGATTGCAGATGATGTAATGAATCAGGATACAGGGATCTAGGCACAAAACATTAAATGTGAAAAAGATGATCACTTTGTTCATCACCTTTGTACCCGTGCATTCTAATATGGATTGCCGCATTGTGCAGGTCTGCTGCAGAGATACCAAATACTCCTGAGAGTGTTCATATCTCCACATTTCTTTCCCACCTTTCCCAGTGTAAAGCAGAACACCCTTCTCTCTTTCCTGCCATAGAAAGAAGTTTCTTTTCTCTGTAGTGAGCAGTTGATTTGCATGGTGAGATTACCTGAAATCAATGTCTGTTGTTATGACTAGATGTGACCACAGGCTCCTCTCTTAGACCAGCTTCTCTGTCACCATTAGTCTGCAGAATCAGAAAATGATATAGCACCAAAAAAGAAGGCTACAGCTTCCTACAGCCAACTCGCAGGTCACCAATGCAGTCAAGGAGAGGGAAAAAAGGGTTCTTTTGCCTTTGCCTTCAAAATTTCAAATTAACAATGTATAATGACCAGTTACCAGTTTTTCCTGTGGGATGATATAGCTCCCTAACATAGAATTCCAGACAATAAAAACCTTGCCATGTTTTTGATACTAGAAGCATCAAAACTTTGAGAGCCAGTTTGGTGTAGTGGTTAGGAGTGCGGACTTCTAATCTGGCATGCTGGGTTTGATTCTTTAGTCCCCCACATGCAGCCAGCTGGGTGACCTTGGGCTTTCCATGGCTCTGATAAAGCTTTTCTGACATCAGGGCTCTCTCAGCCCCACCCACCTCACAGGGTGTCTGTTGTGGGGAGAGGAAAGGGAAGGCGACTGCAAGCCACTTTGAGCCTCCTTCGGTTAGAGAAAAGAGGCATATAAGAACCAACTCTTCTTCTTTTCTTCAAGCTCCATGGTCAAATGCATGGCAGGTTGTGTTGGTCTGCAGCCTGGTGACCACTATATCATGATGATGCCATTCCTGGCTTTGTTCCACAGTTGTACCAAGTGAAATTCAAGGCAGAAATGAAGACATCCCTTTTGATGGGAACTGAACAGAAGAGGAAAGAAACCTTTATGGCCAAAACCTTAGGCCTCATTCCTAGTGCTCCAAACCCACAGAGGCTACAGCCATACTCCAGGCCTTATCAAAACTGCTGTGAGGCAGGGGACAGCAATTTCCGTCAACAACTCCTATTAGCATCCTTAGGAACCACACATTCATCCTATTGCTCACTATAGGAAAAGATTACCCTCTCAGAAGGGACCAGGTCTCGATCCCCAAATCCACCCTCCCAAGCATGGTTCTTGACAGTTATTTATTTTCCACCTTATCTCTTGGGACTCAGGACAGATTACATCAGAAGTACAATTACATATAAAATTAAAGATGCATATGTCCATGTTATGTATAATAAAGTTCCCCAAAATTATTTGTTGTCTTTTTTAATACATTTTCTTTATTCTAGTAATTTGGAAAGATCATATGGGAATGACCACATTAAAATCTGATTTTATATGGACAAATGGAAACCAGCCTGAAGTTATATGGACAAATGGAAACCAGCAGGCTAGGGAGGAGAGACTGTTGTGAAAGGAAAAGATGGGTGCTGTGAACTACAGTCAAGCTATATGCTCACATTTCCCATTATATTGTAACACCCAGCAAATAAATACATTTCCTAGTATGTTGCATTTATACATATGGCTGTATAGAGCTTGGTGTGTTTATTGGTAAGGCAGCTTTCTTCCCATCCTTTCTATCTTTTATTCACATAGATGAAAGTTTAGTTGTAAAAACAAACTGATTTCTCACATGACCCATAAATGCCATAAGATTGGTGTGAGCAGCCAAATGGAGTGTTGAAGATCAAAGCAGATGCCCTTCCGCTTTCTTGGCCAGTTTGCCTTATCCTCTTGCTACCCAGGTTCATTGTGATGTTGATGCATATGTGATCGTGTTACGGAACATGGGCTGCAATTCTTGGTGATTAACAAGGATGAGGGTGCTAGCAGATGTTCGGTACAATCGTAACAAAGGAAAGAAAATGCATTAAAGGAATAAGAACTGGGGTTTTTATATCCTACATTTCACTACTTGAAGAAGTCTGAGAATGGCTTACAATCACCTTCCCTTCCTCTCCCCACAACAGACACCCTGTGAAGTAGGCGGTGCGGAAAGAGCTCTAAGAGAACTGACCCCAGATCATCCAGCTGGTTTCATGTGGAGGAGTGGGGAATCAAACCCATTCCTCCAGATTAGAGACTACCACACTGGCTCTAAACACACACACACACACACACACACACACACACAACATCTGAGGAATGGAAATTAGCAGGCTTGAGCAAATTGTTTAAACCGGAGTGTTTTAATGAAGCCAATAATGCAACAGACTGTAGATTAAATATATAGTCTAGAAAGAGAAGTAGTCTAGCAGTGCCCATGAATATGCTAGCCCAAGAAATGGGAGAATGGTCCTTAACTTTGAGTCTATCTGTGTTGTGTTCATGTTTTGAACTGCCCTGACAGAAGGAAACATGTCAACCTGTCAGTGTGTGGGGAGGTGGGGGGGTTGGTGGTTATCATAGTTTTATGCTTTTATTTCTGGTTTAACTACACCGAATTCACATTACTATAGTGACATGAGTACTACAGAATAGCTAATTTCTCATGTCCAGACAGTGGGATACACTGACGCAGACACTGATCAGATCCCCAGATGAAGTGAATGAAAAGGGTTTGTGCAATTTGTTACAGTTCTTTGCTTGTATGAGACACATGATCCTTATATAATTGTTGTTTCTTTTGAAAGGGACTGCATGCATATATTCCAGTTCTAGTACATGTAGTGTGTACTGATGTGGGAAATACCCTCTTTTCCCTTTCTAGAAGAAAATGGGATTGCAGACATTTAGGAGGATTCCCTGTAGCTCATGTATTCCATACCTACTGTCACAGTGCCAGGGTAATGATGATAAAAGGGGCTATAACTTCAGATTATGCGGCTGCTTTTGAGCCCACCTGTTGGAAATGTGTTGCTGGAAGGAAAATAGGTCTAACATTTCTGGAAATGTTGATGCTCTCAGTGCCAACCTGCATGGCTTATGAACTTCTAGCAGTGCTGTAGGGAGGGTGAGACCCACCTCTGCTAGAGCAGAACCCACCAGACTGCCCCCAGGTGAGCCACTGCCAGCATTGGGAATGGGAAGGGGTGGGGGCTGAGTCAGTTTGCTGATGCTACCTGTAGAGGTGAGCTGCAGCTCATGAAAGCTCATAGTGAACTATATGGCAGGAGTCTTTAATGTGCCACTGGACTTGTGACATATTTTGCAGGTGAACAAAACTGGTCCAGTGGCTCCTGGACAACACTTATCCCTGCATTAACGCCCTTGTGTCAGAGTTTGTACCTTTGGATGTGCAAAGAGGGAGAACATTCCATATGGGAAAATCACAGAAGGGGAGAGAGGAGTCGGGGCAGAGATTAGTACAGTATTAAGGAATGGGGCTGGGAAATGTCAAAGAGCAGCTCTTACCCATTTCATGATGATCAGACAGGGATGAAGTTGCAGAATGCTTCAGGTGTTGTGGAGAGTATCCAGTATATTGTCTGTGCTCTGGGAAGCTGCTTTGGACAGCCATGAGGAGATAGAGCAAGCCCTCCCTATCACAGCATGATTATGAGTTGTGAAGACATACTGGATGGATAGCTGCCGAAGCTGGTATACTGCAGGAGTTGGGCTGGAAACAGTGAGATGATAGAGTGGCAGGAACCATACTGTTTAGTGCAGCCATCCCATGAATGTCATCCTCCCAGGTCTTCCCGATGTTGAATCACTCTGTACAGATGCCAGACAAATATATGCAATAATGATGATTAACTGAACAATGGTCCTGACCACTTAAGCCATGCTTGTAGGGTTCCAGTAGGTTCTGTCAAGCCCTCTTTGTGGAGTAAGGTCTTCATATGTCAAGATAGCACTCCCATCTCCTGCAGTGCCATGTCCCCCTTGTGGGCAGAGGGGAAATTCTGGCAAAGACCAGTGCCAGCAGCCTAGTACAGGTCTGACATTATTATTGCCCTATCATTATAACTAGCACCCTTACATACACTTTCCTGACAGAATGCCTCATTGCGTGACATGGGGAATACTACTGGGTATGGCTTCCTTTGGTTGCTTCCATGTTCACACCATTAGTCTTGGCTGTAGGAGCCTGCTTAGCCAGGGGGCCCGTGGTGCGGCGTGGTGATGGCGTCTGGAAGGAGGCCAGGACGGAAGTGGGCAGACACGTGGTGGGGCATGGCCGGCGAGGGCGAGGTGTGGTGCTGGCAGCGGAGCGGGTCAGCGGTGGTGTAGGCTGCGGGCTCCAGTGGTCGTCAGCAGGCCAGCGAGGAGTGGTGGGCGACACGGGCTGCAGTGGGAGGTAACGCCTGAGGCCACACATGGTGGTGGCAGGTAGGTGGGCCTCGCGGCGTGTGGGCGGCACAGCCGGGGACAGCTGGCCAAGCGGGCGAAGTGTAAGTGGGGGCGCAGAGAAGGCTTGGACGGTTGGGGTCGGGGACAGACGTTTGAGCTCGGGGCCAGAAGGGCGTGGGCGGCGGGCGGCGGCAGCCAGGGAGGCGGAGGGGCGGTAGCAGCAAGGTCCGTGGGCAGGGAAGGGCTGTTGCTGGGCGTAGGGAAACTACCTTTCCCTGAGTCCAGCGGCGTGGGGTGAGCCTCCTCCCCGGCAGCGATCCTGCGAGGATGGCGGCTCAGGAGGACTGGAGAGTCGGCGGCTTGCTGTTCGGGAGATGGGTCAAGTAGCCAATGGGGAGGCGCGCACTTGGCCCTGGAGTGCCACTCGCAGCTCCTGATTCGCTCCTCTGAGTTTTTATCCTGGCCAGAGCCCGCCCACTCTCCTCCCACTTAGCCATTACTCTTTTATTTAATATCGCTGAGCGGTTTAAAGATTGGTTCCCCAGTGCATTTATATTTTTCTATACTTGTCTGTAGGATACCTCTTGGAATTCATAGCCTAAGGTACCAGCCTCCCATAATAATTCACTTAAGGAGTATAGTTTAGGAAGATTGTGGCAGTTTTTTCGTGAAACTGTTGGCTTGCTAGGCATTTTGTAGATGTACCTCTGTGTAAGAATAAACCTGGCATAAATGCTGTGTATATTTACTTCACATAATTTGTAAACTTCCAGGGTGATCAGGGGATACTTTTCTCTTATGAATGTGCTACCTCAAAGACTAATATCTTTCATTGCTCTAAACTTCCTCATTATGGAATGTCCCTTTCTAGACTCAAGTGTTCTTTAAATCTAATCTTTTTGAAGACTCAAGGGAAATTTCTCATCTAGAATAAGGCCAGGTTTAACAGCTGTATAGGTCATCAAATGGTGAGAGGGCCCCAGCTACATACAAAGAAGCAGTATAATATTTCAACTCTACTTTTTGAAGATACAAAGATTGTTCTGTACTGGTGAAAAGTCTTACAAATTTGAATGGATGGAAAATGGATGTGTGAGAGACAAAGATTGAGCTTGTCTTTTGATAAACTGCATTTTATTAAGAAAAAATGTGTTTTCAGTGTTTTCTTATCTCTAGCCTAAAAACATTGAAGCAAACAACCCAAGAAATGTTACAGTTTTCTTTTTGCAGCGTAGTGTTTCTTTCCTTTTTTGCAGTGTATCCTTATCTACATTTTAATATTTATAACTTTGTTTTTCAGTAAGCTTTGTGCTAACATGAAGCATGTAATAAAAGTATTACATTTAGAAAAGTACAGTGAATTGTGTCTGTTAATGCAGACTGCCGTTTGGTGGGTGGGTAGCCCTTGTGGGGCTGCTTTGAATGGAAATGGGGATGGAAGGGATACTTTGTTTTTCTCTCTCCTGTTTGTCTTGTGTGGGGAGAAGAAAAAGGATAGAATGTGACGGGGGGGCAAGAAGGAGGCTCCTTTTCCTAGGATACCAGCTTTCCCCCCTTTGTTTTGGCTGCTTTCATGAGAAGGAAGATATGGGCTAGAGTGTGCCAGAGATGGATTCCTCCTTTTGCTTGCATAGTCAGGTTTCTCTCTCTCTCTGATCTGTTATAAGAAATGCAGAGGGAGGTAGTGCATGTTCCTGAAGGATCAACTAATATGACACCATCTGCTATGACCTGCTGCTCTTGGTCCTTTTATTTAATTGGAGCTCTGCTAGTATAGAATAGCATTTTGATGAAATAAGTACTAGAATAATATTCATGGTGAGAATGGAAGAAGGCATAGTACACAGTTTATTATATGTAAGGTATGTCAAAGTATGCACTAAACGTATTACTAGTAGCATCTTAGTTGAGTGGAGGGGAGTATCTTTGGAGGATTTATTTGAGCAATAATGGCTGTATGGGTGTTAGAGATGGGTAAAGACCAGTCTATGTAACAAAATATGTGCAAAATTTAGGACAGGTCAGGGTCTGGGAAGCAATGTTCTGTGAAGCACATGCTCCATGGATATGCCCTGAACTTTAAGGTTTGCCTTCACACTCCCATGCAACAGTGTGGATGGAATTCTCTCCAGCCTTGGAAATAGCATCTGGGACCCTCCAAAGCTTGACAGTCACTGCTGGTTGCCAGTTACAGAGCTCTCATTCAGCTCCATGGTATCTGAAAATGATAGAAGAAGTGGGTGCAGGTCCATGTTTGTTGGGGGTTTGCAGCAAGTAGGAGAGGATCAATATTGTCTTTGTGAATTTGTGATTAATTTATGTGGGTGGGCATGTACACAGCTTTGTTGCCCAACCATATTCTCCATGATCGTGCTACTTCTGGGGCTTCTTGAAGCCTGAAGAATGTTTCAGTGGTTTCTCAGTGATAAAAAAGTTGAGAAAGGTTGATTTAAGGTGTAGAATTTTTATGATATGCTGATTCTTTTGTATGTAATTAGAGAACAGCTGGGAAACACTCAAAGTGCAGCTTTTTCAATGCATAGTTCTCAAATCTCTTGTAGAATCTCACCGTCTTATTCTTTATTATTATTTGTTACAATCTGCAATTAGATGAAATGATTCAGAACTTAAAGAGTGTTAAAGTTATGGAGCCAGACATCCTGGAATGTGAAGTCAAATGGGCCTTAGGAAGTCATGGCCTTGTCCATGGGGTCGCGATGGACACGACTTCGCACCTAACAACAACAACAACAAAAGTTATGGAAATGAAACTGAGATAAATATGTTGAGAACAAAAGGTTGAGAACCAAGATGGCAGCAGCATGAAAGCGTCCTGTGAGTGCTCCCCAGAAACCAGGGATTTTTCCTGGTTTAGACCCTGACCATCTACCTGATTTGCTGCTATGATCACCTGTTTGCATGTGTCCATCTCACCATCTGACTGATGTTAGCTACTGGCCTCCAACTGTGTACTGAGTCCAAAAAAGTTATCATCAAGGACTTCCATTGGCTGTGGTTAGGATGTGAATTGGAGACCATGGTTGAAACTAGGGTTCTGTGAGACAGCATCCGAATTGGCTGTTCCAGGCTGACGCAGCCAGTGCTGCGCTGTGGGGAGGGGGGAGGGGGGCACTGGTGCATCAGTCAGTGCATCTACATAGAATTACTTTTTTAAGATCCAAACTAAAAACAACTTCTAGTTGGGGGCCTAAGCTCATTTATTTCCATTGATTTAGGTAATTTGGTGTGGCACCATCAGCTGTTGAATTTGAAAGTTTACAAATGGTCCAGCTGCTGTGTAGGTTTCCCAACCATAATCCTATTCCTGGATCACCCCATGATTTTGTTGTATCCAGGATAGTAGATTGTCTTTTGGTATCAAGGAAGAGCATTTTGACTCTTTCAGGCCTCGTGACAACCATTGATTCTTGATTTTTTATCTGTATAATCTGTTGCTATAGCATTGGTGCTTTGCACCAGATTGTGGAATAGTAATGGGTGCTGATAGAAACCGATTCAGTGTGACAGCTCCCAGTCACATTGAGGTCATAGCCTCTGAGGGCTACATTGTGAGAGAAGAGGTCAGGAACTTGGAGACTGTTGACAGTGCCATACTTTATGTAGCGTAAATAACAGCAAAAGCAAAATATGGATGACCTTAGTCCATTTTCATTTCCTACAAGTATGTTCATGGGTATTTGAAGGTGTTATTTACATTTTTCATGTGGGAGATCTTGCATCTGCACAGCCATCAGGTTTGTTGTATATATTTCAGAGTTGGAGAGAGTTGTTAAAGCCAAGGACATAGGTTTCTATGGAAATGAAAGATGAAGTCTTTTTAAGTAAAGCAGGGAATTGGAACAAATAGTAAAACAGCAAATGACAGTATCTAAGGAAATGCTTAATTAACAACTGAACTTGTTTTAGAGCCGACTGGGTAACCATAGGCCAATGCTGTAAGGCATTGGGGAGAAAAGTAGGATAAAAAGAGATAAATTCAGAGTATATTTATATTTGTATATTTATCATTGTTGTCACCCTGTCTGGGTCCACCTTCTACCCCTCCCCCATTTATGGTATGCGAGTGTGTAATATGCAAGATACCCACAACCTACAGTACCAGGCCTTACCCCCCCCCCCCCCCACACACACTTTTCAGTCTACATCCAGTATTCGTTGTATTATTAAATGGACTGAGTAGAAAGGAATGATTCTGTACTGTGAAAAGGCCTCCTGTAAGATCAAAATCTGTAAGTACATGATGACTAACTTTCATGGAAGATACAGAAGGTACTTACTTCATGTACCTCACTCTAAAGAGGGTTGTCCTTTGAATACTGACTATGGAAGAACCTGAGTTGTCTCATCTTGCAAACCTGGCATAATGTCATGGCAGGCAAAAGAAATCTGAGTACAAAGAAAATTGCTCTTGTACAACATGTACAAGAAAATGATAATTGCTCTAAGATACAACGTGTACAGAAAAACAAAGTTTATAACAGAAGAAAGCACACATTGATTCAATATTGTATTGCAAGTCATATAAAACAAGGTAGCCTGTGGGTTTAGTGACATAAAAGTTGTTGTGTATTTACAACAGTACACACTGAATTGCACTGGAGATGGGAAGAAGAAAAAAGGTATTAGAAAACGCTGCAGTATATTTATTTTACAAAAAAAGTTATTTACAATATTTATATCCCACCCTTTTGCCCTTACAATATATTAAATAGTCCTTTTCTAATGTAGAGTCTGTTTCTAATGAGAGCAGCATGACATGAGCAGTAAAATTTAGGACCAAATCTTAATCCTGTCACCATTATCTGAAGCCCAAATGGTGTCTCTGAATCCTCCAGCTTCAGCCCACCCATAAATGCAGACATTTTTGCTAGCAGACATAAGGCAGAGCAACATTCTTTGGCTGAACTGGAAAAGCAACAATTTCCTGGTAGGGAACACACTTGGACAAGTTATAAAGTGGTTTCATTTGAACAGAGCCCCTGCTATCAACTTTTATTAGGGCGCTGTTTATCTTGGGCTCTGTGAGAGTCAAGAAGAAGTCATTCATATGGAAAATTTAGGTAAACTTCTGCACTGCATCTAATGGGCCATGTCTTTGTGAAATATGCATTGAGAAAGTGTTTTTCGTAATGCCAAAGTCAGCTTTCAGCTTTGAAAGGTATTCTTTGAAAAGTAAGCAAATGTTAAGTAAAACGTTTAGTTCTACATGTGTAAATGGTATCTTCACTTTATTTACAATTTATAGCCATAGGTGTTTGGAATTGTTGCCTATATAGAATCATATAATAGAATAATAGAGTTGGAAGGGACCTCCTTAGTCATCTAGTCCAACCCCCTGCACTATGCAGGACACTCACAACCCTATTGCTCATGCAGTGTAACCTGCCACCTCCTTGAACCTTCACAGAATCAGCCTCTCCATCAGATGGCTATCCAGCCTCTGTTTAAAAATCTCCAAAGATGGAGAACCAACCACCTCCCAAGGAAGCCTGTTCCACTGAGAAACCACATATGTTGTATACGTTATTGCATCAGTGAGGCTTGATGATAGTTGATGATGTAAAGTGTTGTTGTGCAGTAAGTTGTTTCTGAGTTATACTATACATACTTCCTGCTATGGATTTTTTCTGTTGGTTGAAATTGCTTGACTTATTCATGAGTTCTGAGAAACAGAATATAATGTTGAATAAAGTGTGAGTGCAGTGGCATCTTTAAGACCAACAAAGTTTTGTTCTGAGTATAAACATTCATGTGTATGCACACCCAAAATAAAACCTTGTTGATCTTAATGGTACCACTGGACACAAACTAGTTCTGGTACTTCACACTGACATGGCTCCTTACCTGAAAATGTAATGTTGTAATACAAGGGTACTTAGGTACAATCAAAATGGAGACCAGCCAGAACATTATATACAACTAAAAGAAGTGGTGCAAGATCAAAAATCATGGTGACACTTGAGCCATAGGCTTGCCAAGAGTTGGACTCAACTGAATGGTTTAACATCATCAATGCAAAGGTCTGAAAGGGGCTGGGTTCTGAATATAAAGAATGGAATGAAGAAGGGGGAAAATGTTGCTTTTTTGCAAGCCTGTTAAAACAGTTTCCCTGCTTCATCCAGAGACCCCTCATCCCTCCAAAATGGCAATTAGCAAACCAACTGAGTTTCAAGCTGGTGAGGGGGCTTTCAGTTTCTTGAAGCATTTTATGGGAAAGATGTCACTGAAACTTGATCCTTAATACACAGCTAGATCTAGGTGTATCTTTTCCTTATAATTCTACAGATTCAAGTGGGTAGCCGTGTTGGTCTGAAGTAGCACAACAAAAATAGAGATTTATTCAAGGCATGAGCTTGTGAGTGAATGCACTCTTCCTCAGTCTTAAAGATGCTATTGTACTCTATTTTTATATAATTCTATTGTTACACAGAGCCTCTTGTGGCACATTGAGCCTCTTGTGGCACAGAGTGGTAAGGCAGCCGTCTGAAAGCTTTGCCCATAAGGCTGGGAGTTCAAGCCCAGCAGCCGGCTCAAGGTTGACTCAGCCTTCCATCCTTCCGAGGTCGGTAAAATGAGTACCCAGCTTGCTGGGGGGTAAACGGTCATGACTGGGGAAGGCACTGGCAAACCACCCCGTATTGAGTCTGCCATGAAAACGCTAGAGGGCGTCACCCCAAGGGTCAGACATGACTCGGTGCTTGCACAGGGGATACCTTTACCTTTACCTTTATTGTTACACATTGATCACCTGATTTTACCTCCTAACACTGCCAAAAGGTGTAAATTTCCATAAGAAGAAGGTGCTGCTGGCAGATTAGAAGAGTCAAAGCCCTGGCCTGAAATGCTGGGAAATGAATATTCTTGTGGGACACAGAGGGTTCATATGAGATGCTGAGGCTGAAAATGAAAGAAAAGTTGGAAGAGAGGTAAAAGTGTGTTGTCCAAATAGGGTGCAGTGAAAACTTTAAAAAGTAGCTCCGAATAAGGATGTGGGCCCAGTCAATATATTGTCATACAGCGTACTGCCACCAGTATGCTGATGACACCCAGCTCTATCTCCTCATGGACGGCTGCCCGGACTCTCCCCCGGAACCATTTGCCAGATGTTTGGAAGCAGTGACAGAATGGTTCGAGCAGAGTTGCCTGAAACTCAACCCCTCCAAGACGGAGGTCCTGTGGCTGGGACGTAGGGGGCGGAACAGGAAGTGCGTTTACCCACCCTGGGAGGGACGCACCTTACCATCGCGTCCCAGGCCAGGAATTTGGATGTGATCATTGACGCCTCCCTGACCTTGGAGGCGCAGGTCAAAAGAATAGCGGGCCAGGCATTTTTCCAGCTTCGCCAGGCCCGACTACTAGTGCCCTACCTGTCCCCCGAACACCTAGCCACAGTGATCCATGCAACGGTCACCTCCAGAATAGATTTCTGTAACTCGCTCTACGCGGGCCTTCCCTTGTCCTTGGTCCGGAAACTCCAGCTAGTGCAAAACGCAGCTGCCAGGGTCCTCACTGGTACACCTTGGAGGGCCCACATTCAGCCAGTGCTGAGGCAGCTGCACTGGTTGCCAATTGCTGCCCGGATCCGGTTCAAGGTTTTGGTTTTAACCTTCAAGGCTTTACGCGAGTTGGGACCCACATACCTGAGGGACCGCCTATCGCCCTATGCCCCCCGCAGAGCCTTACGTTCTGCGGGAGAAAATCTGCTGGTCGTTCCCGGCCCCAGGGAAGCACGCCTGGCCTCGACCAGGGCCAGGGCCTTTTCGGTCCTGGCCCCTACCTGGTGGAATGAGCTCCCGGGAGAGCTGCAGGCCCTGCGAGATCTTCCATCATTCCGCAGGGCCTGCAAGACGGAGCTCTTCCGCCAGGTTTACGGTTGAGGACGAGGCTAACATCTATGCCCCCCCCGGGGACCCGGGACCTGAGATTGAGATTGGGGATTAGTACCATCAGAATCCCCTCTCCACCTGCTTGTAGTAGGAGAGGGAGGTTGATTAGCCTATCTTGCCAGGTTAGCTTGCTAACCGATAATGTTATATTGTAATTGTTGCTGAGGGTTTTTAATGGATTTTATTGGGGGTTTTAAAATGTTGTAACCCGCCACGAGCCGCAAGGGAGTGGCGAGCAATAAATCGAAAGATGATAACAACAACAACAACTACTACAACAACTACAACTACAACAACAACAACAACAACAACAACAACAACAACAACAACAACAACAACAACATGACCAGAGGCTTTACTACTTTGAAAACTTTATTACTCATTCCAGCATCAGCTAGAGGCAAAAATGGGTATTTGTTTTAGAACACTGTTACAAAAGAATGTAGTGGAGTCTGGATTACCTACATGCACAAAGTGGAAAGACACTATCCCTGAGCAATGTCAGCCTAATCAAGATAGTGATTTTGGAACAGTAATCTGTATAGCACCATAAATTCTTAACATGATAGACCTAGTCTGATAATACCTTTTCTAGGTTTTTACTACCGCCTAGGAAAGTCAATAATTAACAAGAGAGCTCCATCTTGTTAAGTATTGATGCTGCTGTGTAGATGATTTTTCAAAGCATGCATGGAAATTCAGGGTGTGCCTTTAAGAATTTACCAGGTGCTATCACCCAAGGATTTAATTTTAAAAAGAGTGCACTTTAAGTTTAAAACACAAGAAGAACCTTGATGAATGAGACCAAACATCTTATGCTATCCAGAGACTGAGTAGAAGCCAACAAGAAGGCAATAATTTCCACTTCCTCCACTGTTGAGGTACAAGGATATGTTCGCTTTTATGCAAAACACAATCTTGTAGCCTACTTTGCGTCCCTGTTGGATATGGAAGCAAGATATAAATATCTAAATTAAATATATAAATTATCTTTGGAACTTTCTTATACTGTTTTCTCCACATAATTTTGAAATGGAAGAGAAATTCATGTGTCTATGGACATGTCTTAAACTGCAGAAATCTGAGAATTTGATGCAACAAATGTGAATATCAGCTAACACCAGATTCTTTTGAGTGATTGAATGTGTACAGTTTATCACACGTAGATGTCAATGGGAGAGTATGTTCATATCAATTTGCCATTTATGGAGTTTCGCTTTTTTTAAAATTTCCTTTTTTATGCCCAGAATTGATCTGCTTTTATAGGAGACAGTTGCTATAGTTTGGCCTAATTGTTAAATTGCTGTTTTGTGCTTCTCCCCTCCCCGCAGGCTCTGTTTAATTGACAAAAAAGAGAGAATGCCTGGCATTCAGACTACCTCCTGTTAGCCTACAATCATGAGGTCAATTTGCACTAATTGCACCATGGCAGCTGTTGCTCCAGGGGGACAGGCAGACAGTATCTCAATAAGAAGCCAAAAGGAATAAGTTGTTCTTTCAGGGCATTCTTCAAAAACACCACTAGAGAATATGAGGCAAAATGAAAGGGATCAAACAAATCTACTTGATGCATCAAAGGTAATTAGGCCTTTACATTTTGACTTCATTGTAGATGGCAAGCGATTTTCCATCAAACTTTTGACAAGTGCTTCAGAGTGGCATCTCATAAGAAGCCTACTGTGTACAGTTTATCAGACAATTGAAATTTTTGTGTGCTCAGCTGTATTGAAGCTTTTGAAATGAACAAAGATACTTCTGTAGCTTCCTGTTCTCTACCTGGAAGAGAGTTTTAATGGATGAATTTTCATCTTGAATAATTTTTATGCAATTGTTACATTTAGGCTTTGGGTGCTACATTGCATGCTGCATTTCAGACCAAGGTCAGTTAAGGCTGTAAATTTCTTTGTGAGGTTAGGCATGGAAGGAGAAGTACAAGAATCCATGCAAAACAATGATATTTGTCCCTTGAATAGTTTCAAGACTCTGCACATATTTAATAGTGAGCACCTTGTAACTATGCTCTGTATACTTCAAAACCCCCCAGCCCTGAAGTCCTGAGGATTTCTATAATCAACATCATGCACCAGATGCCTGATTCTACATGCTGAACCTCAAAAAAAGAATAGTAGGTTAGAAAACTAGTTGTAAATTACTAGTTGGCCATAGAGTAACTGTTAGTAGAACAGATTTGAATCAAGTTGCACCTTAGGGACCGAGAAGATTTGATAGGGTATAAGGAAATACTGGAATGCATAAAGCATGATATATCAGAGGAAGGCAAAATCATGAAACTCTAGCTCACTTACTTTGGCTATATCATGCAATCCAAACCAGGCCGACAAAGAACATGATGGTTAGACATGATCAAAATGGGCACTGGCCAGAGCATTATACAGCTAACAGAAGTGGTGCAAGATCGAGCCATAGGATTACCAAGAAGAAGAGAAGTTGGTTCTCATATGCTGCTTTTAAGAGCCTCTTGTGGCGCAGAGTGGTAAGGCAGTAGACATGCAGTCTGAAAACTCTGCCTATGAGGCTGTGAGTTCAATCCCAGTAGCCAGCTCAAAGTTGACTCAGCCTTCCATCCTTCTGAGGTCAGTAAAATGAGTACCCAGCTTTCTGGGGGGTAAACGGTAATGACTGGGGAAAGCACTGGCAAACCACCCCGTATTGAGTCTGCCATGAAAACGCTAAGAGGGCGTCACCCCAAGGGTCAGACATGACTCGGTGCTTGCACAGGGGATACCTTTACCTTGAGCCTCTTGTGGCGCAGAGTGGTAAGGCAGCTGGGAGTTCGATCCCAGTAGCCGGCTCAAGGTTGACTCAACCTTCCATCCTTCCGAGGTTGGTAAAATGAGTACCCAGCTTGCTGGGGAATAAACGGTAATGACTGGGGAAAGCAATGGCAAACCACCCCGTATTGAGTCTGCCATGAAAACGCTGAGGGCGTCACTCCAGGGGTCAGACACGACCCAGTGCTTGCACAGGGGATACCTATGCTGCTTTTATCTACCCGAAGGAGTCTCAAAGCACCTTACAATTGCCTTCCCTTCCTCTCCCCACAACAGACACTTGCATAATTGTCTGTATGGTTGGGGTCACTATAACATGAGGGACTGTATTAAAGGGTCGCAGCATTAGGAAGGTTGAGGACCACTTCTGTAGTCCAAAGAAATGAAAAGTCTTTATGGACGACTAATGAAACTCTTAATGCTGCTAAATATAGACAAGAAGCAAAACTAAGAGGTGACCAATAGAATTAGAAGTATGGATTTAGTGTTACAGCTACTGGCACAGAAAGACAAAGAGAAATATTATAACAACCAGTGTAAAGAAATAGAAGGGGAAAAAAAGGAAGAACGAGAGACCTGTTCCGAAATTATTAGGCCTGTTGAAAGATCAACATAGAGATATATTAATCGAGTAGGAACAAGACAAAGGAACAGTACACTAAAGAAATGTATAGATGAGAGGAAATGATGACTAATTTCTTCCAAGAATTATCTATTGAAGAAAAAACTATGGTTTTAGAAAGTGAAGTGAAAGCAACACTAAGAGCAGTTGAAAGAAACAAATAACCAGGAGTAGATGAAATATCAATATGTCAAGCCACAGAAATGAAGTCCATAAACTGATTGTGGTTCAGATCATTAGCTCCTTGTTGCAAAATTTAGCCTTAAATTGAAGCAAGTAGGGAAAAGCACTAGGCGACTCAGGTATGAACTAATATATAGTAGAGGTGACAAATACATTTAAGGAATTACATCTGATAGACAGAGTGCCTGAAGAACTATGGACGGAGGTTCGCAACATTGTACAAGAGGTAGCAACTAAAACCATCCCAAAGAAAAAGAAATCAAAATGGCTGTCTGAGGAAGTTTTACAAATAGCGAAGGAGAGAAGGGAAGTGAAAGGCAAGGGAGAAAGATACACCCGATTGAATGCAGAATTCCAGAGAAAAGCTAGAAGAGATAAGAATGCCTTCTTAAATGAACAGTGCAAACAAATAGAAGAAAACAATAGAAGACCAGAGATCTTTTCAAGAAAATTGGAGATATGAAGAGAACGTTTCATGCAAAGATGGGTATGATAAGGGACCAAAATGGTAGGGACCTCACAGAAGCAGAAGAGATTTTAAAAAGGTGGCAAAATTATACAGAAGAACTATACAAGAGGGAGCTTAACATCCCTGATAACCACAATGGGGTAGTTACTGACCTGGAGCCAGACATCCTGGAATGTGAAGTCAAATGGGCCTTAGAAAGTCTAGGCAACAATAAAGCTAGTGGTGGTGACAGCATTCCAGTTGAACTATTCAAAATCTTAAAAGATGATGCAGTAAAAGTGCTACACTCAGTATGCCAATGAATTTGGAAAACTCAGCAGTGGCCACAGGATTGGAAAAGGTCAGTTTACATTCCAATCCCAAAGAAGGGCAATGCCAAAGAATGTTCAAACTACCGCACCATTGCACTCATTTCTCATGCTAGCAAAGTTATGCTCAAAATTCTACAAGCTATATGTGGACCGAGAACTTCCAGAAGTACAGGCAGGATTTCTAAGAGGCAGAGGAACTAGAGATCAAATTGCCAACATATGCTGGATCATGGAGAAAGCTAGGGAGTTCCAGAAGAACATCTACTTCTGCTTCATTGACTATGCTAAAGCCTTTGATTGTGTGGAGCACAACAAATTGTGGCAAGTTCTTAAAGAGATGGGAATACCAGAGCATCTTATTTGAGAAACTTATATGCAGGTCAAGAAGCAACAGTGAGAACTGAACATGGAATCACTGATTGGTTCAAAATTGAGAAAGGAGTTCGGCAAGGCCTTGCCTATTTACTGTCTCCTTGTCTATTTAACTTGTATGTGGAGCACATCATGAGAAAGGCAGAATTAAAGGAGTCACAAATTGGGATCAAGACTGCAGGAGAAATATCAACAACCTCAGATATGCAGATGATACCACTCTAATGGCAGAAAGTGAAGAGGAACTAAAGAGCCTGTTGATGCGGGTGAAGGAGGAGAGTGTAAAAGTTGGCTTGAAACTCAACATCAAGAAAACAAAGATCATGGCATCCGGCCCTCTCAATTCCTGGCAAATAGATGGGGAAGAAATGGAGGTAGTGACAGATTTTATTTTCCTGGGCTCCAAGATCACTGCAGATGGGGACTGCAGCAAAGAAATTAAAAGACACTTGCTCCTGGGGAGGAAAGCTATGGCAAATCTAGACAGCAACCTAAAAAGCAGAGACATCACCCTGCCAACAAAAGTGTGTTTAGTCAAGGCTATGGTATTCCCAGTTGCAATGTATGGCTGCGAAAGTTGGACCATAAGGAAGGCCGAGCATCAAAGAATTGAGGCTTTTGAACTCTGGTGCTGGAGAAGACTCTTGCGAGTCCCTTGGACTGCAAGGTGAACAAACTGGTCAGTCCTAGAGGAGATCAGCCCTGACTGCACCTTAGAAGGCCAGATCCTGAAGATGAAATGCAAATACTTTGGCCACCTCATGAGAAGGAAGGACTCCATGGAGTCCTAATGCTGGGAGCGATCGAGGGCAAAAGAAGAAGGGGACGACAGAGAATGAGGTGGCTGGATGGAGTCACTGAAGCAGTAGGTGCAAACTCAAATGTACTCTGGGGAATGGTAGAGGACAGGAAGGCCTGGAGGATCATTGTCCATGGGGTCGCGATGGGTCGGCAACGCACCTAACAACAATAGCCACAGTTCGAGATTGTATATATTTTCTTCTATTTTATGTAATTTTATCATTTTATTATAAACCACTATGAGCCAGAATGGTCCAGAAGTGGTGGTCAACAAATACAATAAATAAATAAACAACCAAACATTCATGTGTGAACTACAACAAAATTTACATACCCAGTTACACATTTTATCTTCCTTGTTCATGCTGTTGTCAACAAGGCAGTGGGGAGGCATGTTGGAAAAAATGCTCAGATCAGCAGTTTCAAGTGATATATCATTTTTGGTTTGTGCTGCAAGAGGCATATATGTATATGTTGTCTGACTGAATTGTTTTCTGTGCTTTGTATTCTGCCGTGTGTCTCAGTTGGAAAGACAAGCTAAAATGAAGTAAATTAATCAGATTTATTAATGTGATCTGAACTGAGTCTGGTATACTCCTGGAGGTGTAGGTTCTTTTGTTGTTGTTGCCATCAGGTCACAGCTAACTTATGGCAATTCTATAGAACTTTCAGGGCAAGAGAAGTTCAGAGGTACTTTGCCATTACCACCCTCCATTTTACAACTCTGGTATTCCTTGGTGCGTATCTTTCCAAATAACTAGCCGGAGCCAGTGGTGCTTAGCTTCTGAGATCTGAAGAAATCCTCAGAGGGGTATCCTAGGTCAGAATTCTAAATAATGATAGTATTTTTTTATTTGCACATTTTCTAATATTTGATGTATTTTGTCGGTATTTTATGATACCAATAATTCATTTTGTTAAAACAGGCACCAGAAGAACTAATTTGGCACAGCCAAGCCACGAGAAAGGCAGGGATTTGTTGACATTGTGAAGTGTGAAAATTGTATGTTATGTTATTAAATCATTAAAATGAAAAAAGTTGCCTTAGGATTTCTGGACATGGTAAACCTATACACCTGGACAATGAGTCATAAAAACAAAATAGCGAATGATTGTAGTTCTATCTAATATGAAGTAGCCTATCCTTTGAATCACTTCTCACCCTTCTAATTAAAAGCTAAGTCCTGAAGTGGGCTATAAGTGTTCTATTTCATAGCTATTTATTCTGGTGTTCATTGGCTTTGGAAAGTTGAGAGAAATTATGGAAAAGGGACAAAATCATAGTTAAAAAGGGACTGAAGTTGAAAAAATCAAAGAGGGCAATCAAGAAAATTTGAGAGACTGATGTTAAGGCTAGTTGATGTAGTGAAGGGTTTCTTCAGATGAATGGGGGAGATTTTCACTGGTTGCCCCTCTCTCACTGCAGACCTCTGATTCCCTCATTTTGTTCTTCTGCAAAGGGTGTCCTCTTCCCCCATGAGCAGTATTTCAAAGGACACTGGTGGGCTGTAGCAGGAGGGGACTGCAAGTCATGCTGCACTTTGGTTGCCAGCCTCAAGGTGAGGCCTGGAGTTTCCCCCAAATTTCAACTCATTTCCAGGCTAAAAAGATTACTGTCTCTGGACAAAATGTTAGTTTTGGAGGGTGGATTCACAGAACCATAGAGTTGGAATCACAGACTCCATGACATCACATCTCTGCTGAATTTATTCCCCTCCCCAATCTTTGTCCTTCTTCTGATATCTGCTCTCCACTTCAACCTCCTTTGTGGAATGAAGGAATATTAGGGCAATTTCCAGCAAAACTTTCTTGCCTTCTGAACATTGATTGAATAACAAATTAGAAATATCTGCTATGAACAATCTTAAATGGCATATAGTTATTTGGTGTTGGTTCTTCATTTAAACTTTTTTCTTGTAAGGAAGCCCTTGGAATGGGAATAGCTCAAGTGTGGTAAAGACCTATGGAACAAGACGATTAAATGCCTTAATCGGAGAGAACAGTACACTTAATACAACTTAAGTCACCAAAGATTACAATTCCAAATTATTGGCAGGTATATGCTGTATGTGTCCTTACAAGAATGTGAAAGCTTCCTTTCATAAATTGCAGGAGTTTATATTTCACTGTAAGAGCCAACAATTCATAAAAAGTAGCTTTATTTTGTCTTTTGCAGCTGAACAAACAAAAAACCACAAATTAATCTTCTTTACTCCAACATACTTATTGTGGTGTAAGCATTGAATTGATGATCCAGAGCTCTCTTCAGCATGAATGTGGGAACCTCATGTACACAGAGAATAAGCAGAAGTGTGTGCATGTGTGTATGGAGTGGACATAAGCCCCAAAGACTAGGCAATGGAGGTGATTACTGTACAAGCACATATTGAAAAGATCTAATTTAAAAAGTAATAGATCCAGTTAGAGTTAGTGTGGCTCATTGGCAAAGCAAGATACTCAATCAGGAATAATTATGTCTGCAGTGACAGCCATTCGGAGCTGCTGCTGAATCCACAGTTGATGTTGGGTGTCCATATAATCTGCTTGTATATGAATATGATACAGATAGGCCTACCAGGAAGCCATAATGAGCTGCATCTCTCTTTTGATGGTTCCTGAGTGACAAAACCTGTCAATGTGTGAAATGTCATATCAAAAGCTTGGAGGAGTTTCCTTTGTCTTTTCACTCATGTGTATTTACTTGGCAAGTTAAAGAAGTTGTTCTGTCACTATTGTTCATACAGCACCCTTAAAAGGCAGTTGTATCTTTGACTTTGTAAATGCACTACCCTGGAAACCTGATATTTTAACATTTCAGCTGGGGAAACCAAACTACAATAGCTTCCCAATGCCAGCCTAAAATATTGGCTGCCTCAAATAACAGGACTGTGCAGCATGGAAGCTGCATCCAGCATCCTTTGCAATATTCTTAGCAATTTTGGGGAACATATTTTGGAGTATCTGATTATTCTTATGTCCCATGCACCCGCTTGTACATTAACCTAGCCCTGACCTGTCCAAGAGCCAGTTTGGTGTAGTAATTAAAAACAGTGGCCTCTAATCTGGACAACAGGGTTCGATTCCCCACTCCTCCTCCACATGCACCCAGCTGGGTGTCCTTGGGCCAGAAGGTTCTCTTGAGGCTCTCTCAACTTCACCTAACCCATGGAGACCATTTCCACACTGGCAGTTTTGTGCCAGGCTACAGGCTGGAGTTTGAGGTGGGGCAGGTTACCCCATCTCTTCCTGCCCCTGCATGGGGAAGCATTTGGCCCAGTGTACCTCGTCTGCCCTGGATTTGTGCTCCTGCATAGGAGCCAGGGCAGTGTAGGTCCTGGTGCAGAAGTGATCAGTGTCTGTTTTGGAGAGGAAGGGTGGGTGATTGTAAGCTGCTTTGAGATACATTTGGGTAGTGAAAAGTGGGGTAACCCCCCCCCCCAAATCCACCCAGCTACCAGCTGTACATAGTTTAAAGAAAAGACTGCACAAACCAGTAAATAGGAGCCAAGCCACAAATGATTGCTAGTGTTATATTTAAGATTATTTGTTAAAATTTATTTTGGGTTACAGATGGAAATATAGTTTAGTATCTTTTCATAGAAATTCCTATGGTATAATCTTTCATGATTCAAAGGAAGGTTCATCAGATCTGTAACTGAATCTTCACAGCATTTTTTAAAATACATTTGGGTGTCCACACAAAAGTTCATACCTTGAATAAAACTCTGTGTGTCATAAAGGTGCCACTGGACTCTACATTTGTTTTTCAGAGCACGTGCATTACCACAAAAGGGCAAAAGCATCACTTTACATTTTCACTTTAGGAAAATGGCATGACAAGGGAGGCTGGTGCTGCAATACTAATCAGAATTGGGTCCTGCTACAGCTGAGGAAACTGCCATGTTAATACAGGGAAAAAGTATCATATAGCTTGTTCCATTAGTAGGGACCAGGAGTGGCTCACTTCACAAATTTCACCTTGGATAAATCTTTGTTGGTCTTAAAGGTGCTACTGGACTCTGATTTTATTGTGATACTTCAGACCAACACAGCCACTCATTTGAATCTATCACTTCACAAAGTATTTTATTTATTTATTTATTAGATTTATTATCTGCCATTGTCATAAAACATCTCCTGGCAGGTTACAGAATAAAACCCCACATCAATTAAAAACATTAACAATAACAAGACAACAGACTCCGGCAGCGAAAAACTGATCCCCCCCCCCCCAATCAACCTCCACTCTTTCAACGCTTCAGGGCATGCGAAGTAATTGTTCTTCCTTATATATTAATATATGTCATTCATCTTGCTTTTTATATTCTGAATTCACAAAAGCTTACCCCACAATTACTTTGAGCATTTAAGGTATCAGAAGCCTCATAGGGTCTAGAATAGAAGTAAGTAGCTTGCAATTACTAAGGAATCTTTAGATTTTGGTAATTGGTGATGGAAACCCCTTCTATATCTATATTTTAGGATAAAAGAACCCAATTTTATGTGTTTTTGCTATTACAGATGTTTGTGTATCTGATTGGTGCTTTCTGCTCTTACGTCTTTTGCCACATAATTTGTCTTTTCTCTGTTTGCTTACACAAAGGGCAGCTGGAAAACATAGTGTTTCAGTCTCCTGACAATCAAGGAAATATTACATTTTCCAGCAGAGGAACAGAATCTGTGTTGTATGGGTTAACAGGCAGGTCCTGCTTCAAGAACAGTGTTCACTTTGTTTATCTGTGGATTAGTGAAAATCCCGTAATTCATCACTAGTCTGTCAGAAACAAGTTTTAGTTGATTTAGTGCTTCATTCTACACTGAAATGTATATATTTTACCTTAAATGTTTAATGTTCTTTCTCAAGTACTACTTTGTGGTATCATGTTCTATTTCAAATGCATTTCGTTTACCTTTTCAGATGACAGCTCATAATAATGAATTAAGCAGTGCTTCTTACAGCATTGCTAGGAAGACAGATATAGGGCCTGATAAAACTTCTGCAGAAGACAGTTATAATGCTCAATTCTAGGGAGACTGTAATTCACTTATGCATATACAAGAACCCATCTAAATCTTGATTATAAAAGTTTCAAGCAGATTATTAAATGTGCACTTCTGTTTTGGAGTTGTAGTATATTCAGCTCCCTCTTCCACCCACAGGAGACTCTGGAGCTACTGTATGGGATACGATAGTCCATTAACGTTATCATCCATTCTCTCTCGCCCCATCCCTCCCTAATATTAATATGTGCAGGACAAAATATGTGAGAGTTACCAGAAGCACAGTGTTCTTATGTAAGCATGTATTAAAAAATTCATTCAGAACCATACTTGAGAACATACATTAAGCTGTCTGTTGGTGCACACATAATTTATCAGAATCCAGGGGGTTTCTTTTTGCTCTTGTCCCACCATAGCAAATCTCTATCCCAATAGCAGCTTCTAGGTATGAGATTGTTAAGAACCCTCAACTAAGGTCTTGGCTTCTGATAGGAAACCCCTATTCCACAGAGGTCATAGCTGAATGCTGCATGCTGAATGCTTGGACCTTACCAAGTTAAATTATGAGTTCCATGACATCTGTGTTGGGTGAGCTAAGAACTAGGTGGTCAGATTAAAAAATAATGTTTTGAAATCTGTTCCACTTAATATATTTCTGGTAAGGCCTTGGAGGAGGAGCATGTCTTCTTGTCCTGCCCCTGAGTGCCTCCTCCTCCAACCTGCTTGCCTGTCTGTCCAGCAGCCAGCCAATCGCCTTCTGCCCCCCCAACCACCTCCTCCTCCTTCCACATCCCTCCAATGCTCAGAGGCTTCAGATCCCTGCTGCATGAGAGCTGCCACTGCTGGTGAGTTCCCTGCCTGGGAGGCTCCAGCCTGCAGCCTTTCGAGGTTCTGGGGATAAGGAGAGGCCATGCACCCCCCCATCCCCCAATCTAGCTTCTGCTGCATTCCTGAATGCAACGGGCTTTGCCCCTAGTATGGTTATTAAGGATTTTAGTTTTCTTTGTGTCTAAATATGGTAGGTATTCTGGATGCAAACAAGCTTACAGAGTGATTCAGGGTATATAGGGATCCAGAGAGGTAAATCCAAGTAAGTATATTTATTTTATTTTTCAATTTATACCCCACCCTTCCCAGCATTTCAGTTCAGGGTGTCTTCCAACATTGTTACGTAAAAACATATAATAGGTTAAACATATAAAATTTAAAATATCACTATTATAATCATGGCAGCTGTGTAGACAAACCTCAGAGCATCTTGATATTCAGAGAGCGTATCCGAGTAGATGGGGCCCAGGTTGTGTTAACCTTAAGTCTTCCTGTTCATTGGCCCCAACCAAATGCCAATCAGAAGAGCTCTGGCTTGCAAGTCCTGTGGAACTGACTCAGCATATTGATACTTCTGCCAACAATCTTTAGCTAATGTATGATTTCCAGGAGGTTTGTTTGAAATCCTTGACATTCTTCTTGACATTAAAATGTGTGAAATGAAACTGCTTATAGTTGCTGTGGTCTCCTTGTGCCTTAATATTTTCATTTTTTTTTCACTATGATACTGCTGTCTGAGCACCGGCTTGTTTGGTTTAGTGGTTTAGGAGTGTGGACTTCTAATCTGGCGAGCCAGGTTCAATTCTGCACTCCCCCACATGTAGCGAGCTGGGTGACCTTGGGCTCGCCACGGCATTGATAAAACTGTTCTGACCAAGCAGGAATATCAGGGCTCTCTCAGTCCTACCTACCTCACAGGGTGTCTGTTGCGGAGAGAGGAAAGAGAAGGCGACTGTAAGCCGCTTTGAGCCTCCTTCGGGTAGAGAAAAGCGGCATGTAAGAACCAACTCTTCTTCTTCTTCTTCTTCTTCTTCTTCTTCGTAAAGTTTTAGGAACTCAACTTCTTTAAAGTTTTCAGGAACCCATAAAGCTCATTCACTGAGAAACTGAAAGAATATCTTCTATTTAATGTATGCAAACAAACAAAAATCCTGTAATGTAAAACAATTAAATAGGAAAAATAGATTTAAAAAAAACTTAATGGAAAGTCTCCATTGATTAAAAATACTGATATATTGGATTTGAAAATAACTCAACAAATTCATCTAGTGTTGCATCAGTTCAGATGTCCATTTTCTTAGAGATTATTATAATTCCTAAAATAGCCACATTACTGTTTAAACAACTACTATAAATAGTGAGCCACTCCATTACCATTAATATAAATAAGCCAAGAAATGTAAAAGTTCAGTAGACCTAAAAGTTTAGCTTATGGAAAAGCTTCAACAGCTGTAATTTGTAGTTCCTTGAAGACTGAGAGGTGCAAGTGATGTGAACTGTGGAAGTCAACATTTGGTGAATGTATATATTGTCATTTTGCCAAAAGTGCGGGTTGCATCTTTAGCTGTGTAATATTTGAATTTGAATAGGGGTACATATAATAAAAATAGTAGATTAGAATATAAGAATGTATGTTTTGTTTATAAGCCTCATATGATTATATAGGGTATATGATTATATTGGTGAATAACCAAGCTGTTCGCATCATCAGCAAAGATAATGGGTATGGTAGCAAAGAGAAATCATTATTAGACAAAATTCATTAGAAGCTTTTCTGTCCAAAACCCATTTAGAACTGTTTTTAAAGTTATAAAACTTGGCATTTTTATAGAAAGCAAAAGAACAAGTTACAACATCACAAATCCTGGTCTTGTCACTCATCTCCAGTTGTCTTGGCCATATGTATTTAAGCCAAGACTCTCAAAGTGAATGAAGACAAATGGCTTCACGCCGCCAAAGTGGAATTTTCTTCTGAAACACCATCTTTTCAGGGTTTCAGTGGAAGCTTAATTTTAGTTGTGAGCAGAACTGGATATTAAGGAGGCCTTCTGTTCAGATTGATCCAGATTTCCTTGCAACATTGTTAGATCTTGCAAACTCATACTCCCCTTTCCCCACAATTTCCTACCACGACCATATCATAGATTAAATGTTCAACATGTACTTTTAAATTGTGTTTTAAAAATAGTATTACAACAGAATTTGAACTGTACATGTCAAAGCATTGTGGGATAATTAAATATAAAATGCTAACTTCAAGTCATGGAGCTTAGTGTCTCAAAGTACCTTGGTTCTGCTGATCGGGTACTTTGTTTTCCTTGGAAGAGTAGGAAGGTGTTGCATTCCTTTAAAATATGTTGGAAGAGTAGGAAGGTGTTGCATTCCTTTAAAATATGTTTGTTGTTGTTATGTGCGAGGTCGTGTCCGACCCATCGCGACCCCATGGACAATGATCCTCCAGGCCTTCCTGTCCTCTACCATTCCCCGGAGTCCATTTAAATATGTTATGCTATGGATAAAAAGCAAGTTTCAGAAAATCTTTCAAAATGTTCCATCTTCTGTAATCTAACTTCCATTTTTTGAGGGGGGGAATCCTATAAACAGAATCATCATCATCATCACTTATTATAATACCTGTTTCTCAGTAGAAATTGACACCTGCAGAGTTCCACTTTGTTCTATTCAGATGGAGTCTATGAGTGGCAGCTTTGGTGGCTTGCTGCTATCATATTTTTAATACTGAAGGATATGTATAGTATGTATATTCTAAAGCCTCATTTGAAACACCAAGAATAAGATTATTCATCATAGTAGCGTTTAGCATAAAGTTTTATAGTGACGAGGGAGGAAAAAAAGAGGTATTTTCAATATTGGAGAGGAAAATAGCAATAAAAGGAAAACTCATAAATTTAGGGATTTAAAAAATCCAGACAGAGCCTGGTTCATATTTATACATCCAAAATATTTGCAGGCATAGCACAACTTACTTTCTGAATGTAGCCCTTAATCCGTGGTGATAGTGGCCTGGGTCCAAAATTCCAACTGCAGGAGCCACTTTCACTTACGAGGAATGTTCAACTAATCTTCCTCCATCTGCAGCCCTTCTCTAAAAAAGCCCTGCTCTGATTCAAGAAGTAACCCTTAAGGACACATCTCTGGGTATGAGGAGGAAAATCAGCAAGTCCGTTGTCAACTCTCACAACAGAGTCTTTTGGATCCAAATCTTGGAAGTGATGCAAACTGTTCATTTAAAAGACTTTGTATCTTGTGAGGTAGGTCTTTGAGTCAATTCTTTAATATTTCTGTTCTCTTGGTTATAGTTATTACATCTGTTAGGAAAAGGTCCCTTTGTTCATTTCCTCCAAAAGTGGACACCTTTATGCAGTTTGTATGTGTGTGCGTTTGTGTGTATGCTTTGTTTGTTTTCCAGCTGATTATGATGAGATTTCCAGGCATTGTACCTCTTATCTAAGTAGTCCTTTCTGCAAAATTTCAAGCGGATGGGAGAAAATGTGGGCAATTAAATTTCTCACTTGCACAGAGGCTGTGAACGGATTTTTCCTATTTTCTAGGATCATCAAGGAGGTGTTAAATTTAATTGTAAGTAAACATGTTGCATTCTGTGTTCCTTTACTGTGGTTGGTTTATTTCAGTACTTTCCTTGCTGACTTTGCTCACTTCTCACATCACTGCCTGGCTGGGAAAAACTTGTTTCAAGCACTCCCCTGCGTACATGGGCCGGCCCAGCATGGGTGCCGATGGCGCCCATGGCAGGAAAGGGAAGCTGAAAAAATCAGCATTTCTTGATAAGGGGCATCAGAGGCCCTAAATGGAGCCAGGGCCAGTAGGGGCCTGGGCTGGCAACAACAGTATATGTAAGTGAAGATGTGCATTGATGTTCTTGACAGACAACAGAATGTTATTGTATTAAATGTTCCAGAAAGTCAATATAAATGTAACATCAACTGGCACCTCATCTACAGCTCCTGATTATTATCTTTCAATCCTCTTATCAGGTTAAATTAGTCTCTGGAATTGCATCAGACTCACAGAGATATTGTGTCAACTAGACGTGGAATTCAGTAGAATTTGCCCTGTGGCTATTAATTACTGATTTTGTACTCTTGGAAAAATTACTGCAAGTTTGTAACTTTAATTTAGGCACAAAAAAGATTTAAACAATTTTGAGCCAAGACCCAGTGGATCTTGGCTGTTTTACAAAGAATCCCCCCCCCCTCCACTCATATAATCTCAAGGACAGAATAGTAGTTTTGTATGGATATTGTCTTTTAATGCAATGTCCTATTCATTTATAAAATTTTAACATCATTATTTATGTAAACTTGGGAATGAAATTGTTTATTATATATTACAGCAACCCCCAACAAAGCCTGTTGGCGAAATGCATATAGGATTTTGAAAATTTTAACTAATAAAATATATATATATATTACCTTACTTTGCACCATTGGCCTTGGCCTTATTTTTTTCTCTTAATGAGTGATGTTGTCCATTTTATTTTGTCTTTGAGGATATGGGATTTTCGAGAGGAGGGAAGGTGATTCAGAAGTATGGTGAGATAATAGAGGAAAGTATCAGTCACTGAGCAACTTGGCCATAGTTTTCCCAGGGAGAAATGCTAGAAGGGGGGGGAGGAGGAAAAGGTAAGTAGGTGTGTGGGAATAAAAGAAGCAAACAAACAAAAGGGGGAACCTTTGGGGGCTGCCAGGGAAGGGAAAGAGGGAATAGTGAGAGAAAGGGAAATGAGAAGTTCTCCCCCTGGATCGGAGGACATCTGCAAGGATGGGTTTTCCCTTCGGCTTCTCGGGGAGGCAGGGGTTAATTAAAACATCCTCCCTCACTTCCTGTCCTGCCTGCAGCGCCTAGAGATAGGGAGACAGCACAGAGATCTCTGCTACTTTCATTTCTCTAAAGCCTTTTATCTCAAATTTTCTAGCCTTCTTTTCTTCCTCCCACCCCTCCCTTCTCCCCTGACCTCCAGTTTCATTGTTTGCTAGTCAGATTAGTGGCTAACTACCGCCTGGAGGGGAGATTAGTGAGAGCTAAAGGAGAAGGCCTGCTTGGCCTACTTGGCCTGCTCCTGGCTTTTTTTTTGGGGGGGGGGGGGAAGGAGCTGTAATGGCCCCTTTGAGAGCCTTATTCATTGCAGCTAAGCTCCTTTCATCCCTGATTGAGTTCTTCTGGGACAATGAAGACTTCCTCTCAGGCTCTCTTAGGGGCCTTGGAAAGAGAGGCAAGGGGCCCCAGTGAGCGACGCCCCACGCCCACTCCAACCATGGCAAGAAAGCCCAATCAAAAAAGCTAGCCTAAACAATATCCGCCTTGGGCGAGGGCAGCTCTTCTTCCTCCAGGGCTTTTTATAAACAGCCGGTCCAGCCTGGCGGCCAAAAAATAAAAAAGCATAGCAGAGGATGATTCCAGCAGAGCTCCTAAGCAAGGTGCAGCTGAGGCACCAGATCCTGCTGTGGCTCCAAAAGACACCGTGGACAACCATCCAAGGGTTCACATGAGTCAGGGGGATAAAAACCCCTTCAGTGATGAAATGTTATCATCTTTTGTAAAACCATGAGACAAGAAATTGGATTTTTGTCAAAATGCGGGTCACATTTCTGAAGGGGGAGACTCCCCACATCACTCAACTAGCTCTTACGGGCAAGATTATAATATTGGCTGTGGCCCACAGAGTTGCCCGGAAGAGGGGATCCAGTGCATCTGTGCATTATGACTCCTCTGATATTGCACAAACCCTCAAGTTAACTCAGATTTTCCTTTCAGATGGTAAAATCACTGAGGAGGTATCGGTTCCAGATCAATCTGGCAGGCTCCTTAAACAGGATGGTTACAAATACATGTTAGCCATAGCCATGGCAGCAGTCAATTTAAAACAATCTGAGGAACCTGATACACAGGCAAGCCAAAACTAAAAAGAGCAGGACAGCTGTGGATGTAGAGGACTTTTTCCCTACTGCAGAGGCTGCTCCAAATTGCACCCCCTCCCTCTATTTTTTACTAATAAATAAACAAACAAAAACCTTTCATTAACATTAATTTCTTTTGTTTATTAAAAAAAGTCTTGCTTTCTTCACCAATATGGTAAAGAAGTACTTCAGGTCTCTTCCTTTGAGGTCCCTGTGGTGGCCATCCACTCTCCAGGTGTAGTCTCTGAGGAGGGAGAGGGAAACATTAGAGATACAATGGCTCTCCACAGAGCGCATGAGGCAATGGCGATGATGGTAAGAGCAATAACAATAACTTCTATCCTTAACAGGGCAGCTATCGTGTGGGCAAGAAACTTGATACAGCAATTGCCAGCTGACAGCGCCAGGTTTCTTGAAGAAGTCAATAGACTCTTAAAGACTGCTTCCTCCATGGCAGATGCAACTTCAGAAGCATAATATTTAATTCCAGGGCCATGGTGTACAGCACTCCGGCAGGCAGGTTTCTTTGGCTAATAGCATGGCCTGCAGAGATAAAAACATAACAAGTAACTATCAGGATAGCTTATTCCTTTGTGGGAGATCATCTATTCGGCCCTGGAATGTATCCTCATCAAAATGTATCCTCATCAAAATACGTGAGGCGCAACACTGATAACAGATCTTCCCCTGGTGCCCTTTGCACACAGGGTGCCCTACAGGACCTTTGCCAAGACAACTGCAGAGGATTGTGGTCACACCTCCAAAGGGGGCAAAGAAGAGGCAACTTCTGCCCCAGATGAAATAGGGGCACAGGTAACAGAAGTGACAAGATAGATAGAGGACAGCTCCCAGCCCAGAGCATGACTGTGGAGCGTTCCACAGGTAGACAGCTGCAAAATCAATACTGTGGAACAAGGTTACAAGATAGAATCAAGTACATTCTACCAAATAGATTTTGATCTGTGTAATAGATCATCTCTCCATCCAGGCAATCGAGGTAGTTCCCATTTCAGAGTGCTGCTGAAGTGTACTCTTCTTCCGGTTCCATAACTAAATGGGGATTGGAGAACTTTCCTGGACCTGAGGTTCACAAGCAGGTACATCAAGCCAAACAAACAAACAAGCATAAAAACAAAAATGTTTTGCATGGACACACACTGCTGCATTGCTGAATCCCTTCAGGATGTAGCATTCCTCACCTCTTTTGGACCTCACTGAGTATACATTAATGTACCCATCTACCTACCCCGCCGCAGATCTTCTGGTTCTGCAGAGGGAAGATCACTACCAGTATTGAGCCTTCATGTATGGCCTTGTGACTGCACTGAGTTTTTTCTCTAAGGTATTGGTCAACCTAATCCTGATCTTGAGGACATCAGGAATGCATTTGCATCCATACCTCTATGACATTCTTGTGAGATTGAGGGCTTGAGCCAGCTCGCAGAGCAGCACCTCACAGGTGCTGAAGACCTTACAGGATGTTGGTTCCATGGTCAACAAGAGTAAGGGATTTTTTCACCAACACAGTCGATTCTCCACTTGGGGGTAATCATAGATACGCTACAAAAGAAGTTCTTCCAGGGGGGGAGGGAAAGTTCCTCAAAACGCAGAACGTTATCAGGGAGCTGATGAAGAAGAACATGTCACTGCTGACGCTGGAAAGCGCGCAGAGCCTATTAATGGTGAATAAAGATGTCTCCAAATGACATACAAAGGGGATACAAAAATTCCTCAGGCCATTCCATTCCCTCATAATAGTAGGACAAGACAGATCAGTCAAGACCGAACTTCAGTTGGAATAGAGTCTCACCTGGTGGGGCAAAAGAAACAATCTCACCCAGGAGAGTTTTTTTGCTCAGTGTTCTGACAGTTTCAAATTTTCACAGATGTGAGTCTGAAAGGTTGGTGGAGAGGCTGTCTTGGACTAGACTCATTGTTGTGCCTTTGCAATAGGCTAGTTCGCCCCTTCGTGAGTGACTGTCCAGGGCTCCTGGATGAAGGAAGGGGTACCCCTAACAGTCAACATGCAAGAAGTGAGAGCCATCTCATTGGCAAAACAACACTTCAAGCAGTGGGTCATGCACAGACACCTTCTGATATGGATGGACAACATAGGGACCAGAGCCTACCTCAACAAACGGGGGTTCCCAGTCCAGAGTCTTCTGAAGGAGGTAGCCAGGATTCTAGAGTGGTCGGAAAAGAATCTCCTATCAAGTCAGGCAGAACACATCAAGGGAATCCTAAATATACAGGCAAACTGGCTAAGGTGCAGGACCTGCGAGAAGGAGAGTGGTTGCTGAAGACTAATTTATGCACAGATTCCATCATATAAAGCAAAAACAAAGACAAAACAAAAGAAAAGAAAAAAATCATAGATGTCCCGACATTGGACTGGCCAGAAGGGCTGCTTTTGCATTCCTGCCGATCCCTATAATGTCCTTGCTCCTATGCAAAAACAATCAACAGAAAGTAGCAGGCATCCTGGTGGCATCATACTGACCCAGGAGACCCTGATTCTCAACTGTACTACAACTGACAGCGGAACCACAATTCAAGCTTCCATAGATGCCAGGCCTACTACACCAGAGTCCCTTCTGGTATCCTGATCCAGACTGGATGAGAATGATCATCTGGATATTGGACGGAGACATCTAACTGATGCCGGGTATTTACAGGAAGTTTTAGGAATAATCCTAGCTTCCAGGAGAGCTTAAAATATTAGATTTTACAATGTCACCAGGAGGGCCGTTGTGAGATGAGGAAGAAGAAAGAAAGTGTATTTTCCTAAAGCTTTCAGTAACAGTGATTTTTAACTTCCTACAAGACATGGTGGCTCAGGGTTAAAACCAGCCACCTTAAGAAGACAAATAACAGAAATTGTGACTGTTTGTCCACAGACTTTAAAGCCTCCACACATTGTTCGGTTTCTCGAAGGGGGAAACCGTGAAGCCCTGCCACAGATACATAGTTCCCCTACATGGAAACTGAATGTGGTCTTACAAGCTCTGACAAAGGTTCAATTTGAGCCTGTCACAAGACTTTGTTAAAAAAACTTGGGTATAAAAGTGATATTCACAGCCATCACATCAGAAAAATGCACGTCAGAATTGGAAGTCTTATCCAAAGGATCAGACTTATGTATCCTTCACAAGGATAAGGCAGTGCTACGCCTAGAACTGACCGTCAGGTCTAAGATAGACACCATAGTACACAGTTCACAAGAAATCATTCTTCCATTAGTCTGACTGGATCTAAAACATCCGACAGAATGAGAATGGCACAATTAGAGGTTCTGAGAACTCTTGTTGTTGTTGTTATGTGCGAAGTCGTGTCCAACCCATCGCGACCCCATGGACAATGATCCTCCAGGCCTTCCTGTCCTCTACCATTCCCTGGAGTCCATTTAAGTTTGCACCTACTGCTTCAGTGACTCCATCCATCCACCTCATTCTCTGTCGTCCCCTTCTTCTTTTGCCCTCGATCTCTCACAGCATTAGGCGCTTCTCCAGGGAGTCCTTCCTTCTCATGAGGTGGCCAAAATATTTGAGTTTCATCTTCAGGATCTGGCCTTCTAAAGAGCAGTCAGGGCTGATCTCCTCTAGGACTGACCAGTTTGTTCGCCTAGCAGTCCAAGGGACTCGCAAGAGTCTTCTCCAGCACCAGAGTTCAAAAGCCTCAATTCTTTGACGCTCGGCCTTCCTTATGGTCCAACTTTCGCAGCCATACATTGCAACTGGGAAGACCATAGCCTTGACTAAACGCACTTTTGTTGGCAGGGTGATGTCTCTGCTTTTTAGGATGCTGTCTAGATTTGCCATAGCTTTCCTCCCCAGGAGCAAGCGTCTTTTAATTTCTTTGCTGCAGTCCCCATCTGCAGTGATCTTGGAGCCCAGGAAAATAAAATAAAATAAAAATAAAATAAAAATAAAAGAACTCTTAACACTCATCTAATTTGCACAGAAAGCATAAGAAGATCTGACAATTTTCTCCTTTCAGTAGCTTCTCTGAATATTGGACAAAAGATCACTAGCAGTGATCATTAGAATTCTGAGAACCTACATAGCTGAGACATACAAATTACTTACTTTGTCAATACATACAGGGATCACTGCACAACCCACTCACAGGGCATTTACTAATGCAGCTTTCGCAAACAGAGCATCAGTTTTAGAAGTCTATAAAGTGGTAATGTGGTCATCTATTGCCACGCTTACCAGGCATTACGGGATTGATCAATACAGTTTAGCTGTCGCTGCTCTTGGCAAGCGAGTCTGGCAACATGTTCTGGAACCAGTCTAAAGTACCCACCCGGGTATATTAGGCTCTAGAAGGGCCCATCCTTGCAGATGTCCTCTGATCCAGGGGGAGAATGACCATTGGACTTACCGAAGAGGGTCATTCTTCCCTGGAATACGGAGGACATCTGGCCCTCCCGATCTGATTCCGGAACATGAAACATTTCAGGTAGCAAGAGACAGGTAAGCCTAGCGAAAGGCAGCATATTTCCTCTTTCCTTCCTGTTCTTTCTGTAACAAAAAAGTTTACAAATTAAGGTAATTAATATGTTTACATTTAATAAGTTCTAGTTTCAGTTATTCTACTCTATGGCTTTCGGAGTGTCTAGACTGGGGAATGAGACGCTGCACGCAGGACAGGAAGTGAGGGAGGATGTTTTAATTAACCCCTGCCTCCCTGAGAAGCCGAAGGGAGAACCCATCCTTGCAGATGTCCTCTGTATTCCAGGGGAGAATGACCCTCTTCAGTAAGTCCAATGGTCGCTCCCTATGACCCATTATGCATGGGCCAGAATGCCCGCGCTGGCAGTGGCAGGGCATCAGGGAAAATCCCTGTTTATGCAACCCCCCTGCCGCCTTCCGTGGTCCTGGGCCGGGCCATGCCCGAGCTGGTGGTGGGGGCATGCATAATCAGGGATTTTCCCCGCTGCCCTGCTGCTGCCAGCGCAGGCACTCCGACCCGTGCATAATGGGTCCTTGTCAGGACATCACAAAACATTAAGGAAAGGAAAGTATAAGAAATGTTTCACTTCCATTGAACTTTGAAATAGAAATTCTGTTCCTACAATTGAGATCCTTTAGCAGTTGTTCTACACAGCCAGAACACCCCTTTTCACTCCTATGTGGCCATCCTTTCCCTGCTGCTCCTGTCCTTCTCAACTGCAGTCCTCCAAGCCTCCCGCTTTCAACATTCCATCAGCTCTCACTGGTTGCTCTTGGAGAGGCATAACCTAGCCTGTCCGCCACACCTAGCCTTACTAACCAAGAATGAAAGGTAGCTAAGCCACATAAGAAGAAGAGTTGGGATTTTGTACCTCACTTTTTACTACCCAAAAAAAGTCAAAATAGCTTATAAAACCTTACTCTTCTGTCCCCCAAAACATACCCTGCAAGATAGGTGAAGCTGAGAGAGCTCTGAGAGAACTGTGATCACCCTAAGGTCACTCAGCTGGTTGCCAGTGGAGGAGTGGGAAATCAAACCTGATTCTCTAAATCAGAGGGAGGTTCATCATACACATTATTAACTAGCTTTATAAATTCTGAACTCTTGAAATCAAGCCACACTTGGGAGTCCTTTTCTCTATTGCTCTCTTCAGCTCCTGCCAGATCAGAGGTTTATAGGCACGCAGCTGGCCTCAATGGGAAAATGAAGTCCTGGACAGCAACTGGACCTCTCTCGTGGTGCTTTGTTTTTGCAGATTGGTATTGAACAACAGCAATATATACACACCCACACACATCATGTCTCATTAATACAGATCAGATCAACAGTCTCATTCCTTTGTAAGCTGCATATTGATGCAATTTTGCCATTTGGGGCTTTGCCTTACCTGAGGCCTCAAGTTGCCATGGTGGAGGTGCGAGCCCACAGGAGCAAAGATGCATCATTCTGATGCACCATTTCTGTGAGCCCTTGGCCTTTTTTCTCCCCAGCGCCACAGTAGGAAGCTTCCCACCCACCCCACCCTATGCAGTATGTTATGGTTATTTAATCAAATAACTGTTTAACACTTGTTCGGGTTTTTCCATTGTTTACTATGTCACAGTTGACAGGAGGATCCTTTTGGGGGAAACCGGTCTGTAAATCGGTCTCTCCTTTCTTGGGGTCTCCATAAGAGGCAGTGCATATGTGAGCAGGCTGCCAACCCAGCTGGGAAGACAGGCTTGCATTACCAGGTGGTTTGGGGAGCTAGACAGAGGCTTATGCCTTTGGGTCCCCATTAAGCCATCTTCCCAGGGAGGGCTTCAGATGGCAAGGGGAGCCACACTCCAGGATGATGCCTAGACAGAAGGGTCCACTGATCATATTAGTTGGATTCCTCCTCATGTCATGCCAATGCTTCAGTTGGAGTTGAAATAAAGCTGTGGCCTATTTTATTCCTAAATTAGTTGTGTTGCTCCTTTCTTCAGCGGACTGAAATGCGCCATCCTGCTAGGCAAATATGCTTTCTCCATGTTACCATGTTTATTGGGATATCACTCAACTTGCCATCTAGCCCATCAGACACAAATTCTGTCAAACTCATCCAGCAGAATGGTTGTTAGCATTAACAAGGACTGAGAAAGTGACAATTTGACAAGAAAAACCAGCTTCTTCTCCTACCAGTCTTCACAGATAATCCAACAGTACCAGTGCTTGCTGTTTTGTTTTTTGAGCATGCAGGGTATTTCAGTAATTTTAGGGGAAGCAAAGTAGTTATCACTATGTAGTTTTTTGGGGGGAAACAAGATCAAAAGCCCTTATTTATTGTCATGGCATTAAATTAACTGCTTAGATTATCATTGCACACATTTATTTATAAAAACTGTACCAGTTACCAAGGTTAGTCTAGAAAGCGCTTAGGTAAAACCCAGGAGTTTATGAATTTAAATTACACAGAGAATCAAATGTTCATTAGCCTTCCAATAGATGGTAACTGTTAGTTAAGTCCTGCACCAAATAAAAATACTTTCTGACAACGAGGGGACATTCCATGCACATTTCACTCCCTGAGCCTTAAATGCATCCAAAAGCAGCACTAGAGACACCTGCAGCTCAAAGCACACTAAGTAGCATAATAATTATCCATGACATTATTGCAAGATTGATTAATGCTTCTGGCTGCAAAAACAAAACAAAAGCAGCCTCCAAAAACACTGTAAAATAATAATTTATGAGACTTACACTCCATATATCTGGTGAGCAAATAATATTTCAGGTTTTCTTTTTCTGTTAAAAAGGCTAAAAATAAATAAAATATCAGTAAGATTTGTGCTATTGCAATTAAATCTTTAAGGAAAAACAAAATCATGTTCTTCTATATTCACATTTGTTTTGTTTTGGTCAATGTGACCAAAACAGTTTTAAATGTTTAATTATATAAGTAATTAAAAAAAAATTAAATTTCATTTCTGAATTACTAATTTTATTACGTTCTCCAAATAGGTAACCCAGAGATTCCTTGGAGCCAAATAACCCTATTGAACAAGTTGCTGTGATGCACTGATTAGTTAGCAATTATCCCGTTATAAAGATCGCTTTTCTTAAGTGACAGCCTTCATGGGGTAGGGTATGTTCACTCTTCCTAAACATCACAGTGTTCCAACTTTTCAAAAGACACGACAAAAATATGTAAGAAAATCTCAGCAGTATAAATAAGCAAAAGAAATATAAAATGCTGAGCCACTGAATGGCAGAGATTGAGAATAATTTTCATTACATGGATATATTGTCCTTTTCTTAGAATAGGTGTTGCAGAAAACATATTTGCTGCTTTAAAACAGCAAATTTAAATCTCCCTGATAAGTACCAGAATCATGGGGCAGTATTTTTTATTTTATTTATTACACTTATATACTGCCCTCCCATATGGCTCAGATGGCTTTTGCAGGCTCTGAGCAACTGTTTTAACTCTGGCAGAACCCTGATCTCTTCTGGGAACTCGTTCTAACACGTGAGAGCTAGGACAGAGAAAGCCCTAGTTCTGCCTGAGGCCAAGCAAGACTCCCTGGGGCCAGGGGTCACCAGCTTGTTGGAACTTGTAGAGCGTAGTGCTCTCTGGAGGTGTAATCACTGAGGCGGTCCCACAGGTACTCATGCCCCTGACTACATATGACCTTGAAGGTGATTACCAAAACCTTAATTCTGATCTGGTGTTCAACTGGTAACCCCTGCAGCTGTTTTATAATTTTTTAAAATAATTTTTTATAATATTTCTGCATTTCTGCACAATACTTCCACAAAACATTACATTATCATTTTCTTTCACTCATTTTGCTCTAGCTCCCAAATTGGGAGGATCATGATCATTACAGGTGCAGATTCTTCAACCTGGAAGATAGCTCCTGAAAATAAGCTGCAGAAATCTTACAGAAAACTTCTAATCTTAATAGTGCTACCAGTTATCTTTATTACTAAGAAAGTGACAGCATTATAAATACCTTTCCCACCTTTCTCATCCCATCCCAACTGTCTACATAGTCACTGAGATAAAAAGTTTAATTTACAATCCAGCTGAATGTGTGTTGTGAACCACCACAAGCTGGCCAGTCTGGGAGTTGGTGGTATAGAAATGTAATAATAAATAAAAAATAAGATATATCTGAAAGATTCACTATCAGCTGAAGGTATTATTTCTAGAGTTGTACCACAAATATTGAAATTGAAAGGTCTAATGCATTTCTTACTGACCTTGCTTTGTTCATCTATTTCCTTCATATCTCCAATCTAGCATGGCTAGGTGACTTTTACATATATCATGTTTTATAGATAAACACTGTGACAAGGACACAGAATGGCTGCTTAGGCTCAGAACACGAGTGCCTTCCCAGCCTTTTCTGGCCGTGCAGAATCAGCCAAGGTCAACTAAGCCTTACAGCAACATATCTCAAAGACATGCTGCCATATTTAAGGATACCTTGATATCAAGTCAACATTGAGTTGGTGAAACTCTGGCACTAGTATTTTTAAAAAGGATAAATGGACATGCCAGTGCTAGAAAAGCTTCCTAATGTCCCCTAGTTTTAGACACATTATTGGATCCCTTGTAAATTTATGCCAACAACAGCCCTAGCATATATCCTTTTTATAATCCTCTGAATTGTTCTAAAGCCCTTTCAGTAACTGCCAAGAATTCCCAAAGTGCACAGAGTGTGTAAAGTCTATAAAATACTAAAATAGTGCCCTGCTGGGCTGAACACTTGAGTAGTTATCTCAATGTCTACGTGCACTATATCTCTTGTCAAACTTGTGTGTTTTTTTCTTTCACATAAGAAAGCAAATAGCAACTCAGCTTTTTTGTCACAGTCACCTGACCTGCTATCATTCCAGACCTCATCTAAATGGAAATTCAAATGCTCCAAGGTATTCAACTGCATAAAAAGCCCAGTACCTCAAACAATATATAAATGTAACTTAACGTTTAGTGTTTGAGTATTTTGTATCTAAATTGACAATTTCCTACCAAACAGTGCTCTTAAACACAGGAGGAGATATAGAGTATTTTAATCTACTGTGAAAATAGCCTCAGGCTAGTTAAAATATGGGCCATTTTCTGCCTATAGTAAACCAAGGAAGGCATCCATCAAGTGGACGTTCTCTGCTTGGTCCTCAAAAACAGAGCTATCGCAGAAATCCAGAGCACACTGTGATGAATACATGGCTACAGTAATTCATTAATGACAAGAAAATGTCACCGTCTGACAATTCAAAGAATTAAATGTGGGTGGCAGCAAGCTATTACTAAATTCATTTTAAAGAATCTTTCTCAGGCTTAAAACTTTTGGCAACTTGAAGTTCCATATACATCCATTCAAAACAATTTAAGTCTCACAACAGTAAGTGATGAAGGGGAGAAAAGGGTTAGGCATCTGTGAAATTTTTATTCTGTGTTGAGAACTCGCCATGTTTAAGATTAAAAGAAATGGGTAATCACACCCAAACCATTCTTCTGCACTATTTATAGAACAGAGCTTTCCAAACATATACAGAAAGCCGCTCATTGTCTATGTATCTGAAAGGCATATATACTATACCAAAGATGGCTCTAAAATGCAGGGAAACCAACAGGCACCTCTTCCTCTTTCACAAGTCTCACATGTTTTGAAGTAATGGAATTACAGCATTTTATAAGAAACCAGCTTATAAACAAACCAAAAGTAAAAGAGATGGAAGGTGCCAAATGTATAAATTCCCAAAGACCTTTCTGCCACATCTTGTGCATGTTTTTCTTCATGCACAGAGACTTCCGTCCTGTGGTCTTGCTGATTTTGACATGTACAACTCACAGTATCTGCTGTATGTTCTTTTATAAAATTTCCCTCCCATCCATCCAAACATATTGCTCTCTTGTTTAAAATGACACCGAGCCAAAGTTTGCTTTAGCTGGCTATCAGTGTCAGGTCTATCCTGGGATTTAACTTGGGGATGAAGACTGCCCTTTTTACAAACTGGATTGTTTCTTTTCATCATTCTTGATGGACTATTTGGCTGTAGGTAGAAAAGAGGTGTTGACATGCAGATCAGCAGGAAAGAGTGCTGCCAAGGACAGGAAAGAACTTATCCAGGAGCCCTACTTTTTCTTTAAAGAGAACTACTTTTGCACAGAAAGTAATATCCCGAGCTATTCTCTTCCGCCCCTGGAGGTTTTCATTCTACCCTAGAAACAAATATGGAGTAAGAAAAGCACCAGAAATGAAATAAAGCTGAAGAGAAAAGTCAGATGAAATAAAGAGGGTTTTATTGTTGCTATTTGTTTAAAAGTCCAGGGCAAGGCATGATATGACAAGGAAAACCATTCCCTGGTTTTCCAGGGAATGTATGAGTTACCCTGCAACAGCCAGCTAGTTATTGAATGTTCACAATCTGTTGGTAACAAATTCCATAATACAAACATAGCTAACATATTCTCCCTGTCATAATGGTCAGTTCAAGAGTGCTTCCACTTGAAAGCTCACTCCTTGAATAAATCTTTGTTGGTCTTAAATGTGCCACTGGACTCTGATTTTGTTTTGTTTTATAGCTAATGAGGGTAAGGCAGGAGATAAGGATGAACTTTAGGATAAAATAAGTTGGGGATCGACAAAACTTATAGACCTATTATGCATTGTGGCCGCTACGTCGGGCAGCCGGTGTGTTGTTGCAACTTTCCCTGCCATTCCCTGTGTATGCACGGGGGCGGGGCTCCCCGGTGTATGCAGACGCCCTGACGTAGTGCGTGCACACGCGCTGTGCCGGGGCCGGGAAGCCCAGGATCCTGCCCTCAGTGGCATCGACAGGGGGGGGAGTGGGGAGGGGCCTGGCTCCCACCGTATGCTACGGTGGGGGCAGGGGGGGGTACTCCTGCTGGCTCCATGGAGCATGCAGGGGTGTGTGGTATCCCTACAGGCATACTGTAGGTTGGGGCCGGGCGGGCCGAAACACCCGGTGCTGGTGTTTATGCATGGTGCCGGACTGCACCAGCCCCTGCTGGGATACCGCAAGTGCCTGCAGGGGCTGGGGTGGGCTGGCGCTGTGCATTAATTGACAGCGCGGGCCTTTTGGCCCGCCCAGCCCCAACCTACAGTGTCCCTGTAGGGACACTGCACGCCCCTGTGGGCTCTGCGGAGCCTGCAGGGGCATCCTCCTGCCCCCGCCATAGCATGTGTTGGGGGACCGACCCCTCCCACTCCCCCTGGCCTCTCCCCACTTCTCCCCCCGGCCGCTGCCACTTACCCTGCCTGGCAGCATCCTGGGCTTCCTGGCCACAGCGCAAAGCACATGTGAGCGTGCTATGCTGGAGGAGCCCCATACGCCATGCCCCCGTGCATACATGGGGAACGGTGGGGCATCGGGGCAACGGCATGGCAGCAGCGCGGAGTAATGGGCCAAGGAAAGCTTGACAGAGTTGTGTCAGTGTAGCTTGGAGAACAGGAGGGCAAGGGGTGATATGACAGCTGCGTGAGTGGGCCGAATTGTTTACTGTAGCCTTTGAGACAAGGACTAGGAGCAATGGGTTCTAATTATGGGAAAGGAGGTTCTACTTAAAGATTAGAAAGCATTTTCTCATGGTGAGGGCTGTTTGTAGATGGAATATGCTGCCTCGAAAGGTGGTTTCTGAAAGCCTGAAGGATGTTTCACGAGTTTCTCAACAGTAAAAAAGTTGAGAAAGGCTGCACTAGGGTCCTGTGATGGCATGATGGGCACTTCTTCATGCAAAAGGCATCCAGGTAACCTTTTTGCTCTCCAGCTAACATAAAAATGAGGCCACTGTAGGTTTGGATATGGGAAAAATAATACAAGGACATATCAAAGAACTCTCAAGTCACATATGTCAACAGGTCCTGTTCATGAGGGCATTATAATGTGATTAAACCCCCAGTGTATTCTTTCTAGCAGGACTTCCTGTTACTGTAGTTGTTTGAAGGCCAGTCTGGTTGCCTAGGCAGCAGCAAGTATAGTCATTATCCTGATTGAAGGTCCATTTGTCCAGAAGTTTTTCTGTCTTGCTCAGACAGCTCAACAAAGAGAAACAAAGAAGTCAGCAAAAACTGAAGAATAAACAGCAATCTTATGCCATCTTAAAGACTATCTAAATCAGGGGTAGTCAAAATGTGGACCTCCAGATGTCCATGGACTACAATTCCCATGAGCCCTGCCAGCATTGTTGTCCATGGACATCTGGAGGGCTGCAGTTTGACTACCCTTGATCTAAATTGTATTCAGCTTAAACATTCATGAGTTAAAATATCTTATGCTGACATACCATTTAGTTAGTCTTTAAAGTGCCACAAGGCTCCTGTTTATTTTTACCACAATATACTGTCTCTGCTGTCCTGTTGGAAGACTAAATCTGCATTTCAGAAATTGGCAGCTTATCTTACGTTTTTGTTCTGCGGAAAATTCCTACTGTCTTGAAACTGGTCATCTTACTATACAAGTTATTAGATCCCAAATATAAAGCTAGCATTTACTGAACCACATATGTTATAGGTTTTAATTTTTAAAAAAATTCTGGTAAGATAAAGAAAGCCTCACTAAGTGACCTTGGGACAGTCCCCTAGGTCAGTCTAATTTCGTAGGGCTGTTGTGAGGATAAAATTGAAGACGAAGAAAAATAGAAGTCAACTTGAGTTTCTTAGAGAAATGGTGGGATAAAAAAGTGAGGGATGCACTATTCAGGCATGAAAGGGTTGAAAGTAAACGGGAATAAATAGATTTATGGGAGCAAAGTTTTGATGACATGCATGCTTAGGAATAATCAAGGAGACCTTGACTTCAGAAAATGACTTTTTGTCACCAGTTCTGGATGGCTTCTTCTTGGAAAGCTGGCTTTCTTTGAAAGTTGGCATTGCTGTTAGATTCAAAACCCTTTAATGAGATTTCATTTCAGTTTATGTGTACATGATGCAATTTAGCTCCAGTCTTGAAGATTTTCATGCTGCAAACTGACCATTACTTTGAATTCAGAATGTGAGAAATGCAGAAGTGTTTTCTTCAGTGAGAATAAAATAAATAAATAAATAAACACTGAAATCATTAGCTTTGCTTGTTTAAGGAAGCAAAATGCCTCCCTCTGTGTGTGTGTGTGTGTGTGTGTGTGTTTATCTTATAATTTAAACAGGAAGACTTCAGCCTTGCCCATTTGGTCTTGTTTTTATTTCAGACAGGAACTGTAAGTAGCAGAGACAGTGGAGGTCCTATCCATGCATCACTATGAAAGGGATGTGCTAACTGTAGCAGTAACTGCCTCTTTGTAGACATTTCAACACCCTTTGCTTTTTTTTTGATGTCTGTTGCCAGGAGCTGCAGATGTTGGGGGAGGGAAGAATTTCAGTGAAAGGCTGTGATTCAGCAACCTAAGTAGCTTGCGTTTCACAGTTAAAGTAATTGGATTGGCAGCTGAATTACAAATCTACAGTGGCTCCTTTGTTTGAGGAGTTATAGACGTTGATAATTGACGGTATGCCAGCAAGAGTGCAACCAAGGAAAATATTAGTAAGTTGGAGGACATTAATTTGATAGGTGAGTTAATTTATTATCACACATTATACAATATAGCAACCAATCTTTTCCAAGAGTTGAGGGAAAGTCTCAAGATTTGAGCATGGTCACCCCCACTCTTTATCTATACATTTCTCTATGCTGTTGGCATTATTGACATTACCCTTCCTGGATCAAATTCTATGATGCTACAGAGCGTGATATATAAAAATTTTTCTTCAGTTATTATTCATCTTTACTGTGAGTTACAAAAAATTAGTTGCCTATTGTGATTTTTGAATTTGTAATAAATCATACGTAACATTTAATAATGTAAAGTAGTGTACCTACAAAATGAGAATAATACCTTTAGCAGTTCTTCCTCTTGTCTGGCTTTTATCCTGAGGTGTTTCCACATCCCCTGTTTTGGTACAATAAAATCAGAGTCCGGTAGCACTTTTAAGACCAACAAAGATTTGAATTCAGTTCACTGAATTTGAAGGGACTGATTGGCTGTTTTGGTAAAGAATTATCATATGGCTATATTTGGATGTGTGACACAGTTTACTAATTTAACAGAATTAATTTTTGCTTTACCATTGTCATGATGGTCAGTTCATAGTCTGAGGAAGAGAGCTTGCAAGCTCGAAAGCTCACACCTTGAATAAATCATTGTTGATCTTAAAGGTGCTACTGGACTCTGATTTTATTGTGTTATTTCAGACCAACCCATTTGAATCTATCCCTGTTTTGGTGTGATTAAAAGGATAATCAATCAGTTCTTTCATCATGAAGAAGAGTGCAATTACATTAGGTGACCAGTTGGAGAAGCTGTCCTGTGCTGTTAGGTGTGCATCTGACTACTGCAAGCCCAGCAGCCACTCAGTTCTTAGGAATCTTTTTTGATAGAAGATAAACAGCCTGTGTAGAACTCAACTGTACCATTTATATAAAAATGTATTTTGATACAACTAGTTAAAAATATTAATGCATGTGGTTATTGCTGTTTTCTGTTTCCATTTTACTTTCCTAATATTTTCTAGCAACACCTTTACTTTCCCCCTCATTGTTGCAGTATATCTTTCCATGAGCTTTCTTTCACAGCCTCAAAAACCTACTGGGATAGTACATCTAATTTAGAATCCCCCTTTATGTGAAATCGAAGCTGTGCCATTGAATAGGTTCAACCTGCTGTGGTCTGCAAGGTCATTGGTTCAGTGGTGTTAAGATGTTAAGTTGAAGGAAACTTCGGCACTCGGTCCATATCAGTCTGGCTTCCGTCCTGGCCACGGGGTGGAGATGGTGTTGGTTGATCTATTGGATGACCTCCGTCGCCAGCTGGATAGAGGTGGGTCAGCTGTATTGGTTCTTCTGGACCTATCGAGGGCCTTTGACATTGTGGATCATGACTTCTTGGTCCACCGCCTCACCAGCACGGGGGTAAGGGGCACAGCCTTGTGCTGGATCCGCTCCTTTCTCCAGAACTGGACCCAGAGGGTAGCAGTGGGGGAGGAGTTCTCGCGTCCTTATACACTCTCTTGCAGGGTCACACAGGGCACGGTTCTGTCCCCTACATTGTTTAACATCTTCATGCGCCCTCTGGCACAGCTGGTGTGGAGTTATAGACTGGGTTGCCATCAGTACACTGATGACACCCAGCTCTATCTCCTTATGGACAGCCGCCCGGACTCCCCCCTGGAACCATTTGCCAGATGTTTGGAAGTAGTGTCTGAATGGTTTGAGCAGAGTTGCCTGAAACTCAACCCCTCCAAGACAGAGGTCCTGTGGCTGGGAAGTAGGGGGCAGGATCAGGAAGCGCGCTTACCCACCTTGGCAGGGTAAGCCCCAAGCCAGGAATTTGTGGGTGACCATTGATGCCGCCCTGACTACGGAGGCACAGGTCAAAAGAGTAGCAGGCCAGGCATTTTTCCATCTTTGCCAGGCCCGGCTACTAGCGCCCTACCTGTTCCCCGAACACTTGGCCACAGTGATCCATGCGATGGTCACCTCCAGGATAGATTCCTGTAACTCGCTCTATTCAGGCCTACCCTTGTCCTTAATCCAGAAACTTCATTTAGTGCAGAATGCAGCTGCTAGGGTCCTCACTGGGACACCTTGGAGGGCCCACATCCAGCCTGTGCTGAGGCAGCTGCACTAGTTGCCCATTGCTGCCTGGATTCAGTTCAAGGTGTTGGTTTTAACCGTCAAGGCTAGACACAGGTTTGGCCCCACATACCTGCGGGACCACTACCACCCTATGTACCCCGTAGGGCCTTATGCTCTGTGAGGGGAAACCTATTGGTTGTTCCCAGCCCCAGGGAAGTGCACCTAGCCTCAACCAGGGCCAGGACCTTTTTGGTCCTGGCCCCTACCTGGTGGAATGAGCTCCCGGGTGAGCTGCGGGCCATGCGGGTTTTGACATCTTTCCGCAGGGCCTACAAAACGGAGCTCTGTCGCCGGGTTTATGGTTGAGCTTATTCCATTTTGAGAAGTGTAGTAAATACAATACTGACTCCAACCCATTCTTTTTATCATCACTCACTATACTAATGAAAAGTATTTGGGATGAGGTTCCTAAGTCTCTCACACTGGCATCATATGATGAGCTCTTACACTGGATCAGAAAGGGTTGGCAGGGACGTGCCTAGTAACAGAATTTCAAACTGACCATAAGCTAAGTGGCCTAGATGTTTCAATTTTTTGTCTTATTTGCTGAGGGTTTTTTTTTTATTAAAGCAGAAGGATGCTTGTATTTTTGTTTTAGTATTGATCAACACAATTGCTTTTATTTCATGCACATACTTAAACTGTATACTTTGATCTTGTGTATCAGGTTGTTAAGCATACAACTTCACATGAGGTTGCATGGTATTGCAGTTGTTGAGATTGCATGGTATGCTTCTTAGTTTCCATTTCTACAAGCTCTCATGAGGCAGAAGAATTAATATGAATGACACTGCACTGTGTCCTGTGATACAAGCTGTGTAATTACTGAATTGGCCTTTTACACAAATACCTTTGTTAGTCAAACCTCACTGGAGAACATAATAATGAAATGTATCTACCATATCAAATTTGGCCATCAACCCATTTTCATTGCTTAGCACCAAAGGTCAGTAGTTCATTTCACATACTGGCCTATTTGCAGATTCTTATGACCATGCTATAAATCAGTCACTGAAGAAGTAGTGCAACATTATTCCAGAATGCTATCTTTCAGATAATTTTTTCAAAGGCATATTGCCAGTATGTTGTCTCTGGGGTTCCATGTGGGTTATTGTATTGATCATTTAGATCTGAGGGATCCTGTTTGTGTATGTCAGATTTTCAAAGGAGGTTATTAACATTATGACTGCTATGTCGAATTACTGCAATCCAAGTTAATGGGTTTATAGTGGAGTAATTCTACATAGGCCTCTATTGCAAGTTCCACAGTGGTCCTAGTAACCTTGCAGCTGAATGATGTTTGACATTAGTTAACTAGTTTATATAAGAAATAATTATATGGTTTCAAATGCCAGTAAAAGGGTTGGATTTAATGTCACAAACACTAGACAGTTAAGCATGGTCACACAGCTTTTGATCCATAGACCACTGGTATCTTCTTGTTGTTCACAAAATTAGGCAGGCATGCTAGTCCACAGTGGTGGGGATATTGGTAGTCCCCCCCCCCAGTGCTGAATGTATAGTGTGGGCTATGCTAATCCACTACATAGAATACTGTAATTGTAGAAGTCCTTTTAAACAGGCATTGCTTGCTTGCTTGTTTTGTTTAGTATTTCCCCCCTGCTTTTTATCTAATATAGCAGACATGCTTCTACTCATTTTATCCTCTCAGTATGCCTATAGCTGAATTAGTCAACAACAGGAAAATATAGAAACATTTTTGAATCACCTCCATATACTGAAACTATTTCTGTTTTACTAGAAAGGAACAAATGTTCTTTGGCTTTGATGGTTTATTGACATGTATTTTGTAAAGATCTATACAAAGTTAAAGCTACATTATGTTCTGCCGCTCAGAGTCTAGTGTTGCATTGATTTCCAGTTAGAAAAATGTCTAGGTTGAAATTCAGAAACAATTACAATCAAAGGTGAATGTTCAAAGTCAGAACACATTTTTAAAGTAAATTGAAAGGGGAAGGTTTGAAATGACATGTCTGTTTCTGATATATAATTTGCAGAATGCAAAGAGGATCTTTCAAATTTAACATAGACTATTCATACAGATTTTTCTGTTTGTGCTTTCTGTGGCTTATAATTATCCACTGATAAGGCACATCTGGAGGTACGTTGCTTTGCCAGAAATAAACATACCGAGCACATGGAAACCTTGCACAAAGCTGCTATTTAAGAGGGGGGTTTTTTATGTCAATACGTTTGTCTCTTTCCATCTTGATTTGAGGGTTTTAAAAATCAGTTAGGAATGCAGGAGGGTAGGAGCTGGGAAATAACTGTTCCCCCTACCATTCTTCTATTTGTCACTAGGATCTCACCAGCTAGAGGATACCAGCTAGAGGACACTGAGTTTCTATAAATATTCTAATTTTTAAAATGTTTCTTAAAATCTAAGTATTTATTTAGAAGTCATAGTATGGCTATGCCAGCTTGGTTCAGTGGTTAGGAGTGCAGACGTCTAATCTGGAGAGCTAGGTTTGATTCCCTGCTCCTCCACATGCAACCAGCTGGGTGACCTTGGGCTCACCACAGCACTGATAAAACTGTTCTGACCGAGCAGTGATATCAAGGCTCTCTCAGCCTCACCCACCTCACAGGGTGTCTGTTGTGGGGAGAGGAAAGGGAAGGTGACTGTAAGCCACTTTCAGACTCCTTTGGGTAGAGAAAAGTGGCATATAAGAACCAACTCATCTTCTTCTAAATTGTGTTGATGACTTCTGGGTGTTGATTTCTGTGCCATTATTATTATTATTGTTGTTGTTGTTGTTGTTGTTGTTGTTATTATTATTATTATTATATTTATTTCCCACCTCTTTATCATTTATTTAAGTGCTATGCCCTAGTTAGGGTTGTGTGCTCTGGCGCGGTTCGGCTGCTTCAGCAATCACTGAAGCCCAAGGTGGCCAGTGGGTGGTGCACCACTGCTGGTACTGCCCCTCCTCTCTGCAACGTGGTGCTGGTCGCCTCAGGCTTCAGTGATTACTGAAGCAGCCGAACTGTGCCGGAGTGTGCAACCCTAGCCCCAGTAGTGGGTTCTGTATAACTGGAAGGAACCATCCACCATTGGTCTTCAAGAGCTTTCTGCTGATTCTACGTCAAATTCCCAGCCAACATTCCATTCATTCTCAATTGATCTCTGTGCTCAAAGCTGTATGGCACAGCATTTTTTTGCTTGGTTCATCTTTTCTATTGTCAGACAAAAAAAGAAGTGAGGTGCTAATGTGATGTAATGAGACTTCTTAAACAAGTAAAACACATTTTGTCCTTACACAGATTTTGGTGTAATGACAAAGTTATTCTGGAAATTACTCTTGTACCTGCAATCCATTGTGTTAAATCTAAAGAAAGCAAGGAATTTGCATTGCATTCATTTGTGATACATACTTTTAGGAACAGGCAATTGCAAACATTTTGCTTTCAATATCAGTTCTCTTGAATTTAGGTGCAACAGTTCAAAACAAATAGAGAAACATTATGCAAAACCATGGGGCTTTTTGCACGCCTTCAAAATCGCATAATGGTTGCCAATTGGAAACGCTATTGATTTGCCTTAACGCACGACGTCGTAGACAATCTGCCACACACCTGAAACCAATCTGCAAAAAGCGCTTCCTTGTAGCGCTTTCAGGGGAATCCCAAAAAGTGGATTCACCCTCCGGAAAGCGCTACACTCTTGCAACCAATCTGCAACACTAGCGAAAAAGACCTGTGCGTTAACATTGTTGCGGTTTCTTCAAAGTCCCTCCTCCTGAGCCTGTTCTCCAAACTTCCGGCGAAGCGATCGCCATTTTTTTTTCTCCGAGCGAGCGGGGATAAACGCACCAGCGAGCCTCTTTCTGTTTAGAGGCTTCCCTGGCTTCAGTCCTTCACTTTTAGTCACTAAGCACAAACCACTGAAAAGCCCGTTTGCTGATGTATTTTCCCATTAATTTTTACACAGTCATTCAGCCGAAAATCGGGCCAGTGAGAGGGGGGGAGGGGGGATTTTTTTTCCACTCAGAGGCAGCGTGGCCACGATCAAATGACAGCTCAAACAGAGGCTTCCCCGGCTTCAGTCCCTCCCCTTCAGTCACTAAACACACTACTAAGCAGTCACTTTATTTTTTACACAGTCATTCAGCCGAAAATCGGGCCCATGAGAGGGGGGGGGTTTCACTCGGAGGCAGCGTGGCCACGATCAAATGACAGCTCAAACAGAGGCTTCCCCGGCTTCAGTCCCTCCCCTTCAGTCACTAAGCACACTACTAAGCAGTCACTTTATTTTTTACACAGTCATTCAGCCGAAAATCGGGCCCGTGAGAGGGGGGGAGGGGGGATTTTTTTTTTCACTCGGAGGCAGCGTGGCCACGATCAAATGACAGCTCAAACAGAGGCTTCCCCGGCTTCAGTCCCTCCCCTTCAGTCACTAAGCACACTACTAAGCAGTCACTTTATTTTTTACACAGTCATTCAGCCGAAAATCGGGCCCGTGAGAGGGGGGGGTTTCACTCGGAGGCAGCGTGGCCACGATCAAACGACAGCTCAAACACCCCAGGCAGCTGGATGGGTCTCTCCGTTGCAACGAATCTACACAGATTCGTTACAATGGGTGTGTGTTTTTTTTTTAAAAACCTTTCTTAAAGGGAAAGGGGCTGTTTGAGAGCATGCTAACGGCTGCCCATTGGCTGCTTGACGGCCAGGGGCGGGATGAGCTCGGCAATAGCGCATTCTTTCTAGCGATTTCTGCCGAGACCGGAAGCCTGTGGGAAACACTACAAAACGCAACTGGATACCACTACAAAGGCAGATATGCATAATGACGAATTCCACTATTTTAAATGGCGATTTTTCATTCAGTGACCAATTTGCAACAAAGATCCCGGTGCGTAAAGCCCCCATATGTCCATTTCACATTGGACTGTTTATCTGCAAATTTGTTTGGGATATTTCTGCTCAAAAATCTTTATCATCTAGGAATAATATGTCATGTAGGGTAGCAGTGTAATGCTTTTTGCATTTGCAGGCACCTTAGAAATTTTGAGGGGATATGGTGAGTGCTACCACAACATGGTTTAGGAGGCAGAGTGAAACACAGTAGTTCTGTCCTCAGTTTTCCAAAGAATTACAGAATGGAGATAGAAAGAAATCAAGGAAAGCCTGAGGGGAGGGAGGAGGATTAGGACATAAAAAGAAAAGGAGCAATGCTCAGGGAGAAGGATTAAAAACAAAGAATGCCTGGAGAGGAATTCTTATCAGTTCTCCAGATCCTCCATCAGCTGCTATTCCAGCCATGGAAAATCATTTCATTTGAATGAGGACAGCTGATAACAAGCTTTGCCTTAGAGAGGGCCCACTCACTTTCTGAGAATATCTGTATAGTGCCATGGTGTCGCCAGACTCCACTCTGGAGAACTCTGCTGTGGTACTCCAATATTGAGATCTCTAACATCGAGATCATGGTTAGATCTATTGTATTGGTGCCACCCTCTTCTGAACATTATTCTCTCCACCAGGCTGAACTAAAATCAGAATTGTGACCACCGCCGCTATATGTTATATGCAACTTTTAATTGGGGTTTTTATGGGGATTTTATTGTGTTTTAACTATTATGTTGGAAACCGCCCTGAGACCTATTGGGAGAAGGGCGGTCTAAAAGTAAATAATAATAATAATAATAATAAATAATAATACTGTGAATTGTATGTCAGTTAGTGTTCCTTTTCTTCTGACCCTTTGACTTTTGGGGGTTGCCTTTCACTTGTTCGTGAGAAGGATAAAAGAATTCCATTGTGGAATGGATAAAATAAAGTCTAGCAAAGCAATATATTTCTGTAAATTTCATCAGTGAAAATATACACAGAAAGTATACTATTTTACAGTGGCCTTTGAAATCTTGTGTCAAAAATCCTTCAAATACGGAACTTAAAAACTCACTGTCAAGTGTATAGGCTGGCGCCTCTTTTGCTAGTATTGTGATAGAAAGAAGCATTATAAATATTATCCTAGCCCTGGGCAGTTTGAAGTATTGCAGTTGGTGTAGTGGTTAGGAGTGCGGACTTCTAATTTGGCAAGCTGGGCTTGATTCCACACTCCCCCACATGCAACCAGCTGGGTGACCTTGGGCTCACCTCAGCATTGATAAAGCTGTTCTGACCGCATTGATAAAGCTGTTCTGAAGGTGAATGTAAGCCGCTTTGAGACTTGAGTAGAGAAAAGCAGCATATAAGAACCAACTATTCTTCTTCTTTTAACTCCTCATTCTGTTGCATGTGCAGACCCAGGATCACAGTGTTTGCAGGATCAGAATGTCCGTGCTTTATTACTGTTGAGAAACCCCTGAAACATAAGTGGTTCAATGGTGCAAATTATGGTTGGAAAGCATAGCTGTGTACACATCCACTGATGGCCCCACCCCTTCTCACCCCCTCCAGGCCATTTGGGAGGGTAACATGACTATATATGGTCACATCAATTAAAATATATTAAAATAATTAACTTACCTGTTTAGGAACCCTTCCAGGGTCGTCAAGAAACCTGAAAGCCTAGTTGAGAAAGCCTGGGCTACAACCTCAGAGTTAGAATCATAGAATCATAGAGTTGGAAGGGGCCATACAGGCCATCTAGTCCAACCCCCTGCTCAACGCAGGATCAGCCCAAAGCATCCTAAAGCATCCAAGAAAAGTGTGTATCCAACCTTTGCTTGAAGACTGCCAGTGAGGGGGAGTTCACCACCTCCTTAGGCAGCCTATTCCACTGCTGAACTACTCTGTGAATTTTTTTTCCTGATATCTAGCCTATATTGTTGTACTTGAAGTTTAAACCCATTACTGCGCGTCCTCTCTTCTGCAGCCAACAGAAACAGCATCCTGCCCTCCTCCGAGTGACAACCTTTCAAATACTTAAAGAGGGCTATCATGTCCCCTCTCAACCTCCTTTTCTCCAGGCTGAACATTCCCAAGTCCCTCAACCTACCTTCATAGGCTTGGTCCCTTGGCCCCAGATCATCTTCGTTGCTCTCCTCTGTACCCTTTCAATTTTATCTACGTCCTTCTTGAAATGAGGCCTCCAGAACTGCACACAGTACTCCAGGTGTGGTCTGACCAGTGCCGTATACAATGGGACTATGACATCTTATGATTTTGATGTGATGCCCCTGTTGATACAGCCCAAAATGGCATTCACCTTTCTTACTGCTGCATCACACTGCCTGATCATGTTTAGTTTACAATCCACAAGTACCCCAAGGTCTCGTTCACACACAGTGTTACCTAGAAGCGTATCCCCCATCCAGTAGGCATGCTTTTCATTTTTCTGACCCAGATGCAGAACTTTACACTTATCTTTATTAAATTTCATCTTGTTCTCATTTGCCCATTTTTCCATTGTGTTCAGATCTCGTTGAACTCTGTCTCTATCTTCCGGAGTATTTGCCAGTCCTCCCAATTTGGTGTCATCTGCAAACTTGATGAGTAGTCCCTCCACCCCCTCATCTAGATCATTCATAAATATGTTAAAAAGTACCGGGCCGAGCACTGAGCCCTGAGGTACCCCGCTACTCACCTCTCTCCAGTCTGATGAAACACCATTGACAACAACTCTTTGAGTGCGGTTGTCTAACCAATTCTCTATCCACTCAACTATCTGAAAATCCAGATTGCAGTCCTTCAATTTATCCATCAGAACATCATGGGGAACCTTGTCAAAAGCTTTACTAAAATCCAAGTAAATGACTTCAACCGAATTTCCACGATCCAGCAAACCTGTTACTTGGTCAAAAAAGGAAACCAGGTTGGTCTGGCAGGACCTGTTGGAGACAAATCCATGCTGACTTCCTTGGATCACCAAATTGTCCTCCAGATGTTGGCAGATCACTCCCTTTAATATCTGCTCCATTATCTTCCCCACAACAGAGGTCAGACTCACTGGTCTGTAGTTTCCCGGGTCATCCTTCCTCCCTTTTTTGAAGATTGGAATAACGTTTGCTCTCTTCCAGCCCTCCGGGACATCTCCAGTCCCTAAAGAGGTCCCAAAGATGATGGACAAGGGCTGTGCAAGTTCTCTGGAAAGTTCTTTGAGCACTCTCAGGTGCATCTCATCTAGTTCAAATCCAGCCCAGGGGATTTGAACTCATCACACTAGAAGACCTAGTATGATATAATTAGGGTTGCCAACTACGGCTTAGAATTTCCTGAAGGTTTGAGGGTAGAACCTGAAGAAGGCAGAGTCTGGGGAGGAATTCAGTTGGGATGTAATTCCATACCGTCTACCCTTCAAAACTGTCATTTCCCCCAGAAGGACTGATTTCTGTAGAGATAAGTTGGAACCTACATGAAGGCTGGCAACCCCAAGTCTAATGGTTAGAGTGTTGGGCTAGGCTCACTTTGTCATGGAAGTTTGTTGTGTGACCTTTGGCCAGTCATATATTCCCATCATAAGCTACCTCACAGGATTGTTATGATGATAAAATTAAGGAGAGGGGATTGTTATAAACTGCTTCTACATCCCATGACAGAGAATATAATTGAGGTAAATAAAACAAGTAATCTAACCAAACTTGCAAGTAAAAATGGTGAGAGAGAAACAAATAAATTATATGTGACCTAGGTTTGATGTTAATATTTATGTTTTTCACTTAGGGGAAATGGAGATACCAGATCCTGATGATCCATTAAGTCAAATGGATAGACATGATAGACCAGTTCCAACGCACAAAGGTAATAATATTTTATTGATCTTTTATTATTGATAGGAACTGTAAAAATGTTAATACTGATAGACAAATATATTCAACAATCCCAAATATTTACAGAAAAACCTGTTTATTTCAAGTGTGGCCCCAATCCAGAGATACATAGGTAGAGGGTATACTTGGAGAAAAGATATACAAATACTATGGAGAATTCTTATAGTTATGCTTTGTGCCAGATCACATTCCTTCAGGTAGCTTGATGTACATTGGATGTAAATTCAGGCATCACTGGCTTGACTAAGCCAGAATGGGCACAAATTTGGTTTGTTGCCATACATGTCTCTGTCTACCCTCCTAGTGCATTCCATTACCCATAACAGGAGAATGCAGGCACACAGGTTAAGCAAAATGGGTCCTCTTTGAATTAATGTTATAAACCAGGGTTTTATTCCTGTTTTGGATAATTAACTCCTGATTAATCCATCTACATTTCTATGTCAAAGGTAAGCAGAATTAATTTCTAACTGGAATGCAAGAAATGAAGGCAAAAGTGAAGCATGGACACAGGCGTGACAATAAGCCTGGATCATACACTTCCCAGTTTAATGTTGGCTTGCTTTAGAGTGATAATGTGAATGTAGTAACCATTATTTTACAATAATGTTTTACTGCCAGTAAAATAAGGTCGTAGGATAAACACATACATGTTGAGATGTTCTTCATTTAGCTAAAGATTAATTCTGATTGCATTGTGGAACTTCTGTATTTTAATTGACAAATGTGGTGACTTTCAGTGAATCACTGAGACAGCTGGATTAGACACACATCAGGTACCTGCTGTGTTGAATAGCACTTGATGGGGTTTATATCCAGCTTTCTCTTACAAGGTTCATTAAATATGTAAACAACTTGTAAAATACAAGCATACTACATCAAGGTTCTTATTAAGAGTATAAAAATGACCAAAAAAGGCAAAAACTCTTAAAGCCAAGTGCTTACCGGGTGCCTTGCAGGGATCATTAGCAATATGTAACCTAACTCATGGAACATTTAGAAAGCTAAAAACAGTCAGTGTAATGGAGAAGTTGAAACACATGAGGAATGAGGCTTCAGAAGTAGCTCTAGAGCAGCCCTGCACAACTAGATTCCACCATGCCAAACAAAGCATGCCCACCATGGTTTTACAACTCCAGGCAAGTGATGAAAACAGGAGATTTAATTTCTTCTAGGCTGCCTCATGTGGCTCATTGGCTGCCCTTAGCCTGGTGATACCTATTTTAAAGTTTTACCAGGTCATCTCTCAGATAGAGATGTGAATTATAAGAATGCCCACGCACAACACCAATAGCAGAGCACTGTCTGTTTGCTGCCTAGTTTAGAGTGTGCAATACCAATGACAGCTATTCAAATGCTGCATATTTTTGGCTTTGGGTTTTTACTGCAGAATAGTGAGGGATGTATGTTACGCCAGTAATTCTCACACTCTATATCCAGAACTTGTGCTGAAGCTCAATGCCATTGTTTATTGATGGTAGCCAGGTTGATTAAAAAAATTGTTCATGTCTACAGTTAAGAAGATACATGTCCCATATCCTCCCCCCCCCCCACCACCACAATTTTGAACCACAATGCAGAAACAGGTTTAGCACAAACCTAGTATCAGTACCCATTTAGATTCCTTCTCAAGGCAGATTTTGGAGAGTATTAGATACCTGTTGAACCTCCTGACACAACAGCTACCTTATATTAATTCAGTTCCATCAACCAAGACAAAAAAAATAAGCATAAAAAATAAGCATAAGAGAATATGATATTCATTGCAACCAAAATCGGGATAGGTTCTCCAGTGCTATCAAAGATGAATTAGTTATCATAGAAATCCATCTAATGAAAGATTTTGAGTGAGTCCAATCATTTGATTTAAGCTTTAATGGCTTGGATTTCAAGAACTGCATCAGTAACTTTGCATGCCCAAGGGCTATATGAATTCAAGGTTTTCTCATAGCAGCCTTTTCCATGTCAAATAAGAAATCTGTTCTGAAACTAAAGTTGCCTCAAATAGTTTGTTATCTGTAAGAAACAAAGCCCAACTGAGATATTAGAGGAGTTGGGACTCAACACTTACTTGATTGGCCATCCATCCAATGAACAACCAATCAGGTACATTGTCCTGCCCCTGGCCGCATCTCCTTCCAACTTCTTCCATGTGGAAGAAGTGCCAGCCAGTGGTAAGCCAGGCAGTGAGCAGGAGCTGGGTAGAAGGGGTGAAGGCCTGGAACTGTGGGCTGGGGGGGGGGGAAGGAGGCATCCCTCACCAGTGCTTCCCCACCCCGAGCAGCCCTGGCCATTGCCATGCGAGGGCTGCCTGGATCAGGGGGGCAGAGGGTGGGAGGACTCCCCCCTGAGCAGCCTCAGCCGCAGATTCATCAAATCTTGGTGGCCTGCTTGGGTTGGGGAGGGGGAGACAGTCTAGCACCCATTGTATTTTTTGTACAATGGGCTTGTCTGCTAGTATAGGATGATACGTATTTTAACAATGAGTCCAGGGTCCTACTGGACATGCCCAAGCTCATTGATGCTGCTAAAGTAGATCTTTGTGTCCTTGTCAGCGACAGCAATGACAGAATTTAATGTTCAAAATGAATTTTGAGGCAATACAGTTATGTTGTTGTCAGTGGTAATAAAATTTGTAGCTATTAGTTTCACATTTGGTCAGAGGTGATTTCCCCCCATCCCAAGAATGTTAAAAGTCAGTAATCAGTACATGACAACTTAAGCACACCATTTTTGCATTGCCTTGTTTTGCAGTATACCTCTTTATGTCAGCTGCTGGAGAGCATGGTCAGAAAGGTATTGTTGCAGTCATCCTGCTTGGTGCTTCCTAGAGGTAGCAAGTCATTCACTATGACTGATTAGGTACCGCAGCAGCCATACCGCCGCCACCAATTCCTAGCAGCAGGGCAGCATGCCGCCCCGCTTCCCGAAGACAAAATCCCCCAGCTCACACTGGGATCGTGTGTATGTGTTCAATAGCAATTGAAATTATATTACCTAATTTAAAATAGTAATGCTTTATTATTTAAGACAAAATTCTTTTCTAATGAACAGCTAGGGTATCTGAACTGAAAATATAGACTATTAGGTTTGCTGTTTGAGTGGGGGGGATCCATTAAAAGGGGGAAATTCCTTAAATCCTGTAGGAGGCACTTTGCACCCTGAAACTTGTAATTCTAGATCTTCCAAAACAACAGAAAATGTTAATGTGTTGTTTGTTGAAAGGTTCTATTTCTTCAGTTTGGTATTGTTAATGTACAGATGCTTTTTAGAGGGTTGAATATATCAAATATCATTCACATTTCACTAGCAAGTAGATTTGAGTGCTTTGCATATGTTCTGTTCTCTGTCTTGCTTTCTAGTTACTCTGTGTCCTTGAAAAGAATGGTATGGGGTTTAGATCTATTATGTGTGCATTAAAATAGTGTCTTGTTGAATGGTATACCATGCTGTACACTACAGACTGTTGTAACTCAAAACAGATTTATTAGCATACTCTTGCAGTGACAAATGTAAGCACAAAAACATTCTAAACCCCATAAATTAGTTTCATCTGAACACTAACACCACAGTTGTAAATGCCATCTATTCCATGTATTAATAAAGCCTTGGGAATCAATTGTTCAAATTTGAAGCATTTTTAAAAATTCTTAATGTATCATTCATATTATTTCTGCAGAAGAAGCTATTGTTAAAGCATTCATTCAGAGGAAGGACTTTAATATAGAGTCTAGTGACATATTCAGAGACCTCCTTTAATATTGGATTGAGAACAATGTCTCAAAATATTCACATTTCTAGAAATGTAATTTCCAGAACATGTATCTCCTGCTGACAGAAATGATCATAGTTAGTAACGAATCTTACAATAAATTCTGTTCTGCAAAGCTATGCAAACTTAGCATATTGTCTAGCATAGGATTTAGGTTGCCTTGTTAAATGACTATAATGCAAAACTGAAGCATATCCTCCATAGCTTTCACAAATCAAAACAGGACTGTGTCTCTAACACCTTGTATTTAAAAAATCACTGTGCAAGCCACATGCCCTGCAAAAAGATCACTGTGCTGGGGTTTTACATCTATTACAGCTTCTCTTCATCATTATCATCATCATCATCATCATCATCATTATTATTATTATTATTAAACTTTTATACCGCTGTTCCCTTAGGCTCATGGTGGTTTACAAGATAAAAATTACAATAAAACCCATAGTTAAAACCATTAAAACCAATCCACACTATCAACGTTAGGCAACAGGCAAGCACTAACTAACCCGACTAACCCCCCCAAACCACCCCATGTTAGCCGAGGGACATCAGGTTGCTAATATGGGAGTGAGGCAATTAGATCATTCAGATGAATCAAGGAAGCCCAGATCTAATGTCGGGAGCACCCACCCTGGCCTCAACCATATGCCTGGTGGAAGAGCTCCATCTTGCAGGCCCTGCAGAAAGCTGTTAACTCCGACAGGGCTCTTAGCTCTTACAGGAGCTCATTCCACCAGGTTGAGGCCAGGGCCAAAAAAGCCCTGACCCGGGGTCAAGGCCAGGTGAACATCCCGAGGGCCTGGAACCACCAGTAGGTTTGCACCCACAGAGCAAAGGGCCCTGTGGGGGGCATAAGCAACCAAGCAGTCCCATAGGTAGGCAGGCCACGTGTAGCCTTAAAGGTTAAAACCAAAACCTTGAACTTGATCCGGAAACAAATTGGCAACCAGTGCAGATGTTGGAGTACCAGCTGAATTTGGGCCCTCCAAGGTGTTCTAGTGAGGACCCTAGCAGCTGCAGACTCGTGCAATAGAGATCAGTTCACCTGGAGAAATGGGCCACTTTAGAGGGTGTTCTCCATGACTTTGAAGTCCATCCCCTTCCCCAAACTTCATCCTCCTCAGGCTCCACAACCCAAATCTTCAGGTATTTCCCAACCTGGAGCTGACAATCCTAGTGCCTACTCTACCCTCTATTCTGTAAAACATTGTTAAAGCCCCTCCAGAACAGCCTGTGATATGTTGCATACATTCATTGTCTGCACCAGTTTAGAAACCAAGAAAATGCATGGTATTCTGGTTAAAAGTATGTATTAGGAAACCATAATTATCCTATAATCTGTTGGATTGGATCTACATTTTTGTTCAACTAGAGCAAGCTTGCAGAAGGACTTATTGTCACTTTCATCTATCTTGTGCAGTCACTGAAAGGCACTGGCAAAGTATGGGCAAGGAGGGGTACTGCGAAATTTGGTGTGGGGTAGCAGCAGGAAGGCAGAAATTGGCAGAAATGTCCCTCCCATGCTCCGGTATGTGCTAATGCTCCATGCTAATCAACATCTACATCTAGTGGCTGAGCGGAGCAGCAATTACCTTGCAGTGAACAGTCATAAATATATATATTTATACCTTTGACCTGCTGGTGCAAACTGGAAACTTTACAGGAAAAACACAGTATTGTCTCCAAATGAAGCAAACCTCTCAAGTATCTAATGAAGGGTATTTTGACTCTAGGAAGATTACCCCCTCTCCAACTTCCTGGTCTCTAAGGTACTACTGGTCTTGATTCTAGCAGTAAATAGGAAAGTGTCCATAGTAATGTTTGGGAACAACTGGAGCATAAGGCTAAAGCCTCAACTATGTCAACTCTCAGCCTCTACTATTTCACGGTTGTGGGGAAAGGCAGGGAAGGCAATTGGAAGCCACTTTGAGACTCCTTTGTTTGAAAAAAGGTGCTGCATGAAATCCCAGCTCTGTTCTTCTTAATCACTTGTTTCTCTGCGTGGCTCCACTCTCTCTTTCTCATGGCCATTTTGGTTTGTAGAAAGTGATGCACATGATTATATGTCCTTGTTATCGCCTGATTTATGTTGCAGCTTGAGGGGACTGTTCATGCATCACCAGGAACTTTTCAGTAAACTCAACCATCCAAAATGTATGCAAGTGGAGGATCAAGAAAACGTACACCACATTTTGGAAATTGGAACGAAGCAGATAACAATAGGCAGGAACAAGCCAAAACAAACTTAAACTACCCGCAGTGCAAATGTGTTCTTAATTCAGGGCCTTTCAAGGCTTGGAGAGGAGAGAGCAAGCTCTTCAGTCTGGGGTCAAGCTTTACCCTGATTGGAAGCAGAGGAGCTCATTGCTGCTACAAAGTTTAAAACATTAATACTAAAACTATTGTTTGCGCTTTCTAGTATTCTGCTAAGCTTTCCAGCAGAAGTATCTATGGCAGCAAAAAAAGAAAATCCATTGCAAATGAATTCCAGCTGGAGATACCTTAGGGAAATATTTTAGTTTATATCTTTGCTATTCACATCTGAAAATCCCATAAATAGTGTAAGGGCATTTTGGTATTCTGTCTCTGATGATGCTTATGACAGTTTTTCATTTCAGTTTGAACACATGTGGTGTGAAGTCACTTTTTAACTTGCCTGAGAGCTGAAATTGAAAAAGCCCCTCCCATGGCTGCTGGTGTTAATACAGTTATACTGCTCTGACATCTTGGCCTAGTAGATTATAGAAATCAGAATCCCTTTGTGGATATGAAAAACAAATGAATATACCAAATGGAATTTTAAAAGATTGCCATTACATACACAGCAAATTGTCTTACAGATATGTTCTTTTGCAGCACTAAAGTTCTAGTTATCACATGATTGTATTAAGGTCTGTTGTATATTTTGGACGATCTACTGGGAACATAACCAGCAGCAAAGAAATTTTTATCACATTCTTCATTTTAAAACATTGTATGGTACTATCTGCATTTTAAAAATTGTGTGGGCTAATCAGTTAGAAATGATTTGGGGTTGGATCTAGACAAAATTTGCAATGTTCATTTATTCATCCTTCCAGCTGAATTTCCTGCCCCCTATCCATTGTTCTTCAGGGTCCCCTGTCTCCTGAGACAACATTTAATGGTGATTAGTGCAGGGGAGGAGTATGAAAGTTTCTGAGTGATTGAAGGAACTACATGATACTTTAACATTTGAAGCTCTTTAATTCTCAAAGTACTGCTTGTTTTTCTTTGTCAAACTTAATGATGTCTTAACAAATAAGAGGTAGAGAAGGTAAACCAGAACTTTCTTTTAGGAACATACTTTGAGTACAAAGACCCCAGTCAAAATCACTAGCATTCTTGTCATTACAACTTGGTCCCAGTCCAAGAAAACACACCTTTGTTGTGAGAAATTCTGATCAAATGACATCAAATAAAAATATACCTCAAGAACACATAATTATGTTAGGATGACTATTGATAACTAACCTGGCACCTGGAGACCTGTGTACATGCACAGTGTTCTAATTAACAAACTGAAATTACAATATAAAAGCTGTTCATTATTCCTAGGCAGTTGAGTGTTCCATCTCACTTATGATCTTTCCTGACCTTTCATTTTTTTAGGTTACTTTCTGACATTTTTGGAGCCAGTAAACAATATCACCATAGTCCAAGGCCAGACAGCGATCCTTCAGTGTAAAGTAGCAGGGCATCCATCACCCAATGTCAGATGGTTGAAAAATGATGCACCAGTGGTTCAAGAACCAAGAAGGATCATCATAAGGAAAACAGAGTATGGCTCCCGATTAAGAATCCAAGATCTTGACACAACTGACACCGGCTATTACCAATGTGTAGCTACTAATGGGATGAAGACAATAACTGCAACAGGAGTTCTCTTTGTAAGGCTGGGTGAGTCACTTTGTTTTAAAATATGGTTTTTATAAGTAACTTTCTTGCTTTATAGACTCACTGCTAGTTTTCACAATAGCAAAATGAGAAATTAATTCACTGGATTCTTTCTTCTTTTAGAAAATAAATTGCAACATGAAAGAAAATCAGTCAAATCATTGCCTGAGGCTTCCTCCTCAACACAAAATATCTTGGTTGAACCTGATACCATTTACTAGTAATAAAAGAAAGTAGATACAGATGGAATGGTCTGTAAATATGGCATTCAGTGAAATAAGCCTAAGATGAAAGTACAAAACAAACTTTCATTACTCCACATTTCACAGTACCACTTGAACTCATTCTGTTCTCGCTGCCCAGAAAGTAGCAACTTTCCAGGTGACATTTATAGCTTTAATCGCTATCTTTGTAAGTTGCAGTTGCAGGAACCCGGTATCTGCCCAAAATCAAGACACTACCATTCTCTTACAATTACAGTGATATTGTAAGCCACTTTAGGCTCCTAGTGAGGAGAAAAGTGGGGTATAACTATCCAGTCTCTAGAGGAAGCAATCATTGTTTTATTCCAGTAGATGAGATGCTTGTACTTTAAAATTTAACATAAGGAAGATAAAAATATGGGAAGAAGAGATAATGTAATAAAGTCGAAGTGCACATACTTATGCCTAGATTCAGTAATGGTAGGGGTCTAAGAGGTAGTAGTATGAGAACATGGGAGAACACTGGTCTGTTTGAGTTCATTGGGGATGGAGCTATAGAAACAGCACAAGTAAATTACATGACGGCAGGGAGGTTGCAGTTTGAATGCAGGAGATTATTTGTATAGAGGTTGTCTGTAGTCAATATTAAATACATATTAGTTCCCTCAATTGAAATAGATACAGAACCTCTTACATACATTGGAACTATGGAATCATAAATGATATCTGAATCAAATTATTAAATTACACAGAGAGCCAGCTTGGTGTAGTGGTTAGGAGAGCTGACCTCTAATCTGGAGAGCAGGGTTGATTCCCTGCACCTCCTCCACATGCCCCTCCCCCGCATGGTGGGACCTGTGCACCATGGCTACATCTCCCAAGGGGACACATTTCAGTGGAGGATTGAATACCCTGCTGAAACATGTCCCCTCTGAGGACACAGAAAGGTGCAGAGCATGCAGCTTTGTAGCTACGCACCGCCAGCAGTCTGGAGTGGCGTCAGTGGTGCAGAATCAACTTCAGTTGAAGAATTAGGTCTAAATCATATGTGACAAGGCTGTTTGATAGCTTACACCATACAAATCTTATTTTTAATTATTTGTTTGCATTTATGTACTCCCCCTCTACCCCTTGCAGTCCTCTCTTACTTGTTTGTAAAATGCTGGACTCAAATCTAGCTCTTCAGCTGCAGACCGACCATTACCACCTAAAACTATCTTTTGAAATATGAGTTGCATTTGTTTCAGCAGAAAAAATATTGATTTATTATTTTGAAAATAACAATATGATATAGTGTAGGAAAAACAAAATACTTGTTTAACAGTGGACAAGTATACTTCTAAAATATTTTAATGATTTATTTCAAGGGCAAAACTGTTAATTTATTGTTTCTATGTTTATAGGTCCAACACACAGCCCAAATCACAATTTTCAGTAAGTACTAATTAATAGTCATTTCTTGTATTCCTAAGGGTTTGTGGGGTTTTCTTTGGCGGTGGGGAGTTGCAGAATACTGAGTAATAGAATAATTGAAAAATGTCTGAAAACACTTTATATCTTTGCCAGCCACACTTGATTAAAAACTTTCAGAATGGTTGCAGATCTTGTCAAACATGGAAGTGCTGGCATTGTGTGTCTTGACAGAATCTTCCTTCCTTCCTTCCTTCCTTCCTTCCTTCCTTCCTTCCTTCCTTCCTTCCTTCCTTCCTTCCTTCCTTCCTTCCTTCCTTCCTTCCTTCCTTCCTTCCTTCCTTCCTTCCTTCCTCCCTCCCTTCCTTCCTCCCTCCCTCCCTTCCTTCCTTCCTGCCACTGCCCCCTCAGACTAGCCATCTCCAGGCAGTGAACAACAAGGTGTATAAGATACACAAATATCATAAAACAGTTCAAGATTAAATTATTTAAAAAATTTAAATGCCTGATGCCTGTTATTTGATCTTAGTAGATGACCTAATTAGCAGGGTACCAGACTAGAGGAGTCAGGATGAAAGGCGGGAGGTCCAGTAAGTGTAGTTCTGATTTTAGTTGGCTTCAACCATAGACCCAGCAGAAGAGCCCTGAGGAACTTAAGAAATTCTGTCAGGGCCCTGATGTTCTCAGGCAGCTCATTCCACCAGGCAGAAGACAGGACCAGGTTTAGGCCAAATGTATTTCTTTAGAGTCAGGGATCCTCAGTTGGTTGGAATTGCTTGACCATAATTGCTCCCCTGAATCCTTAGCCAGCTCCCTGAAAGCAGTGCCAAGATGGCTCAAGCAGACTTCTTCCAGTCTTGGAAGCTAATTCTTCAAAGACAGAGGTCCTATGGCTGGGTAGGAAGGTTCCATGTGAAGAAGCACGTCTGCCCACCCTGGATGGTGTGCAGCTCTCAACAGCTCACTTCACCAGGAACCAGGGCTTGATCCTGGATGATTCCTTCACACTGGAAGCCCATGTCACAAAGTTAGCGTGGCTGGCATTCTACCACCTCCACCAAGCAAAACTACTAGCGCCCTACCTGGCCCCGGAACACCTAGCCACAGTGATCCATACAAGTCACTTCTAGACTGGAGTTCTATAACTCGCTCTACGTAGGCCTGCCCTTAGCCTTGATTTGGAAACTACAGCTGGTCCAAATCACAGCAGCCAGGGTCCTTACACCAACATCATGGAGGTCCCACATTCGGCCCATTTTTCACCAGCTGTAATTTCCAGAGTAGGGTAGGGCTGTGTAGAGCAAGTTACAGAAATTAAGTCTGGAGGTGACAATTGCATGGATCACAGTGGCCAGGCCCAGATAGGGCACTAGTATCCTCACTTGATGTAGGTGGGAAAATGCCAGCTGTGCTACTTCAAGACCTGAACCTCCATCATTAAGGAGACACTGAAGGTCACTCCCAGGTTTCTGGCTAATTGTGCAACTGCAAGTTACATCCCATCCAGCCTGGGAAAGCATGCTTTCTGGGATTCTCTGTCTCTGAAGGGTTCAATTTAGGGCGGCTTGCTTTGAGCCATTCCATCACCACCTCCAAACCCTGGACCAATGCGCTTGGAAGGGAATCTGGCCAACTGACTATCAGGAGATAGAACTGGGTATGATCAGCATACTGGTGATACCCAGGCCCAAAGCTCTGGACTAGCTGGGTGAGAGAGTGTATGAAAATGTTAAATAATGTCATGGAGAAGATCACACCCTGCAGAACTCCACAAGGAAGTTAACTGTGGTGAGATTGATTCTTCTCGATTGTGACACCCTGACCCCAGTCATGGAGAAATGAGGTAACCCATTGAATGGCAGTTCCTTGGATTCCCACGTCGACAAGGCAGCGAGCAAGAAGCTCATGGTCTATCATGTCAAATGTTGCAGTGAGATCAAGCAGTACCAGCAATGTTGACCTGTCTCTATTCAGCTGTTGCCAGAGATCGGGGCAACCAGTGCTGTCCCGACCTCATGGCTAGTGCAGAAGCCCAACAGGAATCCAGAATGGATGCTTCCTCCAGGAATATTCTGTGAAAATACAATAAATCAGTGGAATGCTAGCACCTGGTCTGTGGGTGCCCTTTCAATCACATTTCCCTAAAACACAAGATGCAAGACAGGGGTGGTAACTTTCCAGGTCCCAGGGGTCCAGCAATGGTTTATTCAATAGAGGATGAACCACTGCCTCCTTAAGATAAGGTGACCAGATTGTCCCACTTTTGGAGGGACATCTGGGGGCGCCAGGCAAATTGTACTTAAGTTGAAATTAAAAAATATGTATTACAATACTATTTTTGTGTTCTATGTGTTCTATGAACATTTTTGTTGCTCCATATAGACCAAATTTTTAATCAAGAACCCCGCCCAGTCAATGGTGTCCCACTTTACCAATGTTAAAATCTGGTCACTTTACCTTAAGACCATCTGGGAACACCCCTGTCAATAAGGACAGATTTATTATCTCCCAGAGTGATCTTCATACCTTCTTGTTGCTCACTTTTAGGAGCCACAAGGGGCAGGGGTCTAGTGGTCGGTCTTATTGAAGCTAGCAGCCTGTCAACATTGGTCTGCTCAAGACTTCTAAAACTGTTAAAGGACTCCTTTAGAGATTACCAAGGGTCCCCCATTTCATTTGCTGTAATAAATATTGGGAGAAGGTCATGGGGGAGTGATGAGATTTTATCCACAAAGTGCCTCTTAAATGCCTTGCAGCTAATGTCCAATTGACTCCTAATTCGGCACCCTTCCTGCAGGGTGGTAAGGGACTGAATTATCCTAAATAACTGAACTGGGTGTAAGCTAGTGGACACAATGAAGGTGGCATAAAACTTTCCCATAGCTTCTCTTACTGCCATTTAATAGATTTTCAGAAGCAGCCTATAAGATGCTTTCACTGCCTCGTCATAAGTTTGCCTGCAACCTAGCTCTCGTTGTCTCAACTCCTGCCTTTTTTTGCACATCTGATTATACCAAGAGGCTAAGAAGGAACAGAGAGAGGATGTCAGGGAGTGATCTCATTGATGGTGGTTGACGTCTTGTTATGCCAGTCATCAGCCATCTCATCTAACAAGTTGTTGGGAAGCTTTGGATCTCACAGACCATTCAGGAATCTTTCTTGATCCATGAGTCCTGGTGGGCAGGCAGAAATCTTAGCTAGTTGGCTGAGCTCTCAACCAGATCCTACCCAGTTCCAACACATTCATTTCCTGCCCCCTGATAACCTTTGATATCTTCCCCTTCCGGAAGAGTACCGGGTTATATTTTTTGCTGACCCCACCCTCTCTAGAAGATGTTATATGTTGGCACTCTTAAATTCACTGCCAACAGCATTAACTAAAGGCTGGTATCTAAAAGTCCCTTACCTGGAAAGAGTCTACACTTGGCTAAACAATCTGAATCCATTGAGCATGTCTTTTTTTTACTGTGACCAATACCACCTCCAGTGAAAAAGACACCTGTTACCATTAATGAGAAGAGATGACTCCCTCAATAATAAGCTATTTTCTTCAAGATTGTTACTCTCAGATGAATAAAATCATAGCCAGATTTCTGTACCTCTCCCTATTAAAACATCAGGATAAATCATTTGGAATTTTGATTTGCTTTACTTTGTTCTACAGTCTAGTATTTTGTTTTAGCTATGGCAGTAAAGGTATTGAAAATGAATTTGAAACTTACCTGGAATTTCTTTTTGCACGTTGTGGGTTCTGGATGTAGATGTCTTTGTGACACAGGAAAACAAGAAGGCAATTAGGTTCTGTTCCTAGGCGGAGTAGGAACTGGTTCTCTAGGAAATTTATTCCAGCCGCTTTGACAGTAGGCTCTGTTTTACAAATTTCCCACATTTCTGTTCTTCATAAGGATCACAGAGAAGGCCAAGAGAGAGACATTAAATATGATAGCACCCTATTGGCCTTGGCAAATATGGTTTCTGGTTCTCATGGAAATGTCCAAGGGCCAGTTTTTCCCTCTTCCAGTTTGGTCATGTTTGATCAGTATCTACCATATGTTTCTTGTCTTCACTTAATGCCATAGAGCAGTGGTCCCCAACCTTTCTGTGGTCGGAGACCGCCTCCGGGGGTGGGGGAGAGCCGACGGCCCAAGCGCCAAACACGCGCGGCAACTGCGCGCAAATGTGCGTGTGCAGTTGCCGCATATGCACGTTTTCGCCAGGAGGGGTGCAGCAGGGGGCACAAACACACATACACAGGAGTTCCGCGCATGCGTGTTTGCGTCACCGTCATGCTGGCGGCTGTGCCTACCTCTTCCCCTCCCTCTCACAGCGAGAAGCTAGCCGGGCCGCGAGTGAAGCGACGGCTTCGCTCGCGGCCTGGCGAGCTTCTCGCTTCAGGGGGGGAGGCGGGCACAGCTGCCGGCGGCCCGGTACTGTGGCCTTCGTGGCCCAGTACCAGGCCGCGGACCGGGGGTTGATGACCCCCGCCATACAGGCTTCAGACTGAGACTTAATATTCTCTAATGAGATTAATGAAGCACTTCTATCACATAAGTGCAGCACTAGGGGATTTTATATGTATAAGTAGAGGTAATTTTCACTTTGGTATGGTAGAAAGAAGGTGTCACCAGGGAAAGCATAGTTGCTCTTCATCTTTGATTATTTATTATACCTGAGAGCTAGGGGTTGATGTTTTCCTCTTTGAAGGTTCGCCTTGCCACTGTTTCATGTTATCATAGAAATTTTGACATTAGGACTCTTTAGTACCTCATGGCCTATATCTGTGATATAGGCTCAGCTAATGCTTAAGACTTTTAAAACTCTGGCTACTTGTTCTTTAGCAGAACTTTTAATGAATATGTTTTTGATGGCTATCACCTCAGCAAGCAGGAGGAGTTGGCAGCTCTCCAGATAGATCATTTTAAAGCTTTTCCCCCTGAAAGGATAGTACTTCGATCTTGTGTTGAATTTCTTGTTGTTGTTGTTAGGTGCGAAGTCGTGTCTGACCCATCGTGACCCCATGGACAATGATCCTCCAGGCTTTCCTGTCCTCTACCATTCCCTGGAGTCCATTTAAGTTTGCACCTACTGCTTCAGTGACTCCATCCAGCCACCTCATTCTCTGTCGTCCCCTTCTTCTTTTGCCCTCGATCGCTCCCAGCATTAGGCTCTTCTCCAGGGAGTCCTTCCTTCTCATGAGGTGGCCAAAGTATTTGAGTTTCATATTTAGGATTTGGCCTTCTAAAGAGCAGTCAGGGCTGATCTCCTCTAGGACTGACCGGTTTGTTCACCTTGCAGTCCAAGGTACTCGCAAGAGTCTTCTCCAGCACCAGAGTTCAAAAGCCTCAATTCTTGTTCGGCCTTCCTTATGGTCCAACTTTCGCAGCCATACATTGCAACTGGAAATACCATAGCCTTGACTAAACGCACTTTTGTTGGCAGGGTGATGTCTCTGCTTTTTAGGATGCTATCTAGATATGCCATAGATTTCCTCCCCAGGAGCAAGTGTCTTTTAATTTCTTTGCTGCAGTCCCCATCTGCAGTGATCTTGGAGCCCAGGAAAATAACATCTGTCACTATCTCAATTTCTTCCCCATCTATTTGCCAGGAATTGAGAGGGCTGGATGCCATGATCTTTGTTTTCTTGATGTTGAGTTTCAAGCCAACTTTTGCACTCTCCTCCTTCACCTGCATCAGCAGGCTCTTTAGTTCCTCTTCACTTTCTGCCATTAGAGTGGTATTGTCTGTGTATATGAGGTTGTTGATATTTCTCCCTGCAAACTCCTCTAATCCTGCCTTTCTCATGATGTGCTCTGCATACAAGTTAAATAGGCAAGGCAACAGTATACAGCCTTGCCAAACTCCTCTCTCAATTTTGATTGTTGATATTTCTCCCTGCAATCTTGATCCCAGTTTGTGACTCCTCTAATCCTGCCTTTCTCATGATGTGCTCCGCATACAAGTTAAATAGGCAAGGCAACAGTATACAGCCTTGCCGAACTCCTTTCTCAATTTTGAACCAATCAGTGATTCCATGTTCAGTTCTCACTGTTGCTTCTTGACCTGCATATACATTTCTCAAGAGACAAATAAGATGCTCTGGTATTCCCATCTCTTTAAGAACTTGCCACAATTTGTTGTGCTCCACACAATCAAAGGCTTTAGAATAGTCAATGAAGCAGAAGTAGATGTTCTTCTGGAACTCCCTAGCTTTCTCCATGATCCAGCGTATGTTGGCAATTTGATCTCTAGTTCCTCTGCCTCTTCGAAATCCTGCCTGTACTTCTGAAAGTTCTTGGTCCACATATTGCTGGAGCCAACTTGTAGGATTTTGAGCATAACTTTGCTAGCATGAGAAATGAGTGCAATGGTGCGGTAGTTTGAACATTCTTTGGCATTGCCCTTCTTTGGGATTGGAATGTAAACTGACCTTTTCCAATCCTGTGGCCATTGTTGAATTTTCCAAATTTGCTGGCATATTGAGTGTAGCACTTTTAGTGCATCGTCCTTCAAGATTTTGAATAGTTCAACTGGAATGCTGTCACCACCATTAGCTTTATTGTTGCTCAGACATCCTAAGGCCCATTTGACTTCACATTCCAGGATGTCTGGCTCCAGGTCAGTAACTACCCCATTGTGGTTATCAGGGATGTTAAGCTCGCTCTTATATAGTTCTTCTGTATAATTTTGCCACCTTTGTTTAATCTCTTCTGCTTCTGTGAGGTCCCTACCATTTTGGTCCCTTATCATACCCATCTTTGCATGAAACGTTCTCTTCATATCTCCAATTTTCTTGAAAAGATCTCTGAACCTCCCCAATCTATTGTTTTCTTCTATTTGTTTGCACTGTTCATTTAAGAAGGCATTCTTATCTCTTCTGGCTTTTCTCTGGAATTCTGCATTCAGTTGGGTGTATCTTTCTCTTTCTCCCTTGCCTTTCACCCTTCTCTCCTTAGCTATTTGTAAAGCTTCCTCCGACAGCCATTTTGATTTCTTGCATTTCTTTTTCTTTGGGATGGTTTTAGTTGCTACCTCTTGTACAATGTCGCGAACCTCTGTCCATAGTTCTTCAGGCACTCTGTCTATCAGATCTAATTCCTTAAATCTATTTGTCACCTCTACTGTATATTCGTCGGGGATATGATTTAATTCATACCTGAGTGACCTAGTGCTTTTCCCTACTTTCTTCAATTTAAGCCTAAATTTTGCAACAAGAAGCTCATGATCTGAACCACAATCAGCTCCTGGTCTTGTTTTTGACTGTATAGAACTTCTCCATCTTTGGCTGCAGAGCACATAGTCAATCTGATTTCTGTGTTGACCGTCTGGTGATGTCCATGTGTAGAGTCGTCTCTTGGGTTGTTGGAAAAGAGTGTTTGCTATGACCATTGTATTCTCTTGACAAAATTCTACCAGCCTGTGCCCTGCTTCATTTTGTACTCCAAGGCCAAACTTTCCTGCTATCCCGGTTATCTTTTGGCTTCCTACTTTAGCATTCCAATCCTCCATGATGATAAGCACATCATTTTTGGGCGTTGCTTCTAGAAGGAGTTATAGGGCTTCATAGAACTGATCAACTTCATCCTCTTCAGCAACAGTGGTTGGGGCATAGACCTGGATCACTGTGATATTGAATGGTTTGCCTTGCATTCGAACTGAGATCATTATGTCATTTTGGGGATTGTATCCCAAGACTGCTTTTCCTACTCTCTTATTGATTATGAAGGCTACTCCATTTCTTCTGAGAGATTCTTGTCCACAGTAGTATACCTGATGGTCATCTGAATTAAATTCACCCATTCCTGTCCATTTTAGTTCACTGATTCCTAAAATGTCGATTTTCAGTCTTGTCATTTCTTGTTTAACCACGTCCAGCTTGCCTTGATTCATGGATCTGACATTCCAGGTTCCTATGGAATAAAAGTCTTTACAGCATCAGACTGTCTTTTCGCTACCAGTTACTTCCACAACTGAGCGTCCTTTCGGCTTTGGCCCAGTCGCTTCATTCATTCTGGCACTACTCGTACTAGCCTTCTTCTCATCCCCAGTAGCATATTGGACACCTTCCGACCTGAGGGGCTCATCTTCCGGCATCATATCGTTTTGCCTTTTGGAACTGTCCATAGAGTTTTCATGGCAAAGATACTGGAGTGGTTTGCCATTTCCTTCTCCAGTGGATCACCTTTTGTCAGAGCTCTCAGCTATGACCTGTCCGTCTTGGGTGGCCCTGCATGGCATAGCTCATAGCTTCACTGAACTACACAAGCCCCCTTGCCACGGCAAGGCAGTGATCCTTGAAGGGGGGATTGAATTTCTACCTAAGGTAATTTCGAGGTTTCATTTGTTCCAGGGTATTGTATTGCCTATATTTTTCCCCCCAAGCCAAGCTCTGAAAATGAACGCACACTGAACTCTTTGGATGCAAAGAGGACATTATTATTTTATCTGAAAAGGACTCTTGAGTTTCAAAAAGATAAAACAGTATTAATCTGCTTTAGTTGCCCAAAGAATGGTAAGACAATGTCATCTCATACTCTGTCAAGATGGATTGTCAGGACAGTTAAGAAATGTAATGAGAGAGCTAGGTTACTGTGCATGTTGAGTTTTCATTCACATTCTGCTAGGGCAATGGCATCTTCCTCAGTTTTACGGGATGGAGTGCCTCTGACACAGATATGCAGAGCAGCTATGTGGTTGTCAGCAAATGCATTTGTACATCATTACACATTGGATGTAAAGGCAACACAAGAGGCGCAAGTGGGCATGGCAATTCTTCATTCATTGTTCAAGCAGTGGAGCCTGTTGAGCAGCTTGTTAGAATCCCATATGGGACTGCACAGAAGATTGATAATGAAAGCATGGTTGCACTTAACTGTAACTATTGTTAATCTGGTATCTTCTCTACAGGCACCCATGCCCTTCCTCCTGCCCCACTTTGCGTTGGTCGTGCGAGAGGTCCTTAGGGTAAAACGGATGCTTCTGCACAGGAGCACATGTTGCTGGGCGGGAACAAGTCTTTGGCTTTGGTGGTGCTGTTAGCTGGAAAGACCCATCCAAGTGCAATCATGTTTTGTTTCTTATATAACTGGGAATACAATCACAGTATTATTCTAAACATTGAACATTCAGTCCTAATGTGTTTCAATATCTTTGGGCTTCAGTGTACTGATAATGTAGCTCTGTTTAGGATTGCAGTGTTAATGTCTGAACGTCTGAATACTTACCTTGCCCAGAGCCTCAGGAAAGGAGGAAAGTAGAAGATCTGCAAAAATAGCAATTAAAAAGAGCCTTTTCCAAGCCCTGACAAGGAACAGGCTTAAGGCAACCTAGAGAATCATCTGATGCTGGCCATTTCCTGAATAAAGATGGCAAACTGGTCCAATGAGACAAGCATGATTGGGCTTGGCCCAAGGGCAATTGGGTTAATGGGGAAGGGTAGCTGATTGGCTCTTCAAAAGTGGAGAAGGTGGGATAAAGTCAGAAGGGAGAAATGAAAGGAGGACTCTAGAAGCACAATATTAGGCGATGAGGCTTAGTACTGCTCCAGGGAAGGAAAGGAAGGACCTTGTGATATGCAGCCAACATCCTACCAGCCCCTACCAAGAAGAACTAGTGGCCATTTCCCAGCAGTGAAATCTGTGCTCTGAAAGAACATGAGAGCATTTATTTATATTAATCTGTGAAACCAGTAATTATTGTTCCACAAACTTTGGACCACCAAAGTTGAGGAAGTCTCTACATATTAAAACTAAATAACCAGCATAATAGTTGCAAGGAAAATGGAACCATTCCAGCATGTTTCAAGCAGTAATAGCTCTTCAAAATAAAAACAGTAATGTAGGATAATCAGGGCTTGTTCATGTAATGGTTATTTCTATACATCTTGAGCACAGGATTGTGTAGAGATATACTTGTGTGACCCGTGTCGTGCATGACTCAGGCCAGCAGCTTAGTTGGCAGTGACCAGCAGACCTTTCCCAAACCACAAAGAGAGTCAGGAAACAGACGTATTGCTAGTAATAAACCACACAGTCCCAAATGAAGTTAAATTATCTATTCCAGAACTAATATACATTGAGTGCCCATGGAGAGGCTTGCATTTTTTACTAATGAAAAGATTGCTGTGACGATTCTCATTACAAAATGCTGGTTTACATTTAGGAAGAAGGAATTGGCCAAGGAATGTCTTTACCATCTGTGACAGAAACTGAAGGGATACACAGCCTTTTATGATGTGGGAGGATCAGACTCATTGAAATGACACCTTCCCCACACCTCTACCCTAGTTAAAATATGTAGTAACATGAGCATTATAGAGAGTTCACTACTGTGAGGTCAGTTTTGATATGTGATAGCAGGGCACTGAAATTTCTGAGGCAGGAGATTTAAAATAACAACTTTTTGTGTTAAAGACATTTATATGAACACTTTAGCAGTCAGGGCTTCTATACACAGTCCAGGAACAGGCTGGCTGAGGCATTCACTAGTTACAGCTTCAGGTTGGAATTTCAGTTCTCTTTAATGTAGAAGATCACAAGCTTAAGCTCTAAACCACAAGTGTATCATAGCTATTCCATTCTGTCATTCACGGGCTTGCCCTTAAAACAAATTGTTTCTGACAGGCTTGTCAGCCTAAACACCAGGTTAGACAGCTGACACAAGGGAGTTCTAACCACACCAATCTTGCCTTTTTCCTAAGAGGCAGACTGTGACATCTCTGCTCATCACCAGAGACAGGCCTGAAATGGTCACAGTATTCAAATTGCCTGTTCCACCTTCAGGAACTAAACTGCTTCCTGTCTCTCACTGTAGCCATAGTTTCAAGGATTTTGTACATGTACTAAAATGACTCAGTTAAGGGAGGGCAATAGAAGAATCTTCTATTTTTTCTTCCTTTGTTGTATCGTTTGGTTTTACAAACAAAATTTGTCAAAGAAAATCAAAAGAAGTGGTGCACTTAAAATAGAAGTCTTAGAGGAAACTAGCTCAGGCAAACATCAGAATGACTGTAGACGCACTGCTGTGCAATACTTGTTTCATAGAATCATAGAATCATCATCTAGTCCAACCCCCTGCTTAACGCAGGATCAGCCCTAAGCATCCTAAAGCATCCAAGAAAAATGTGTATCCAACCTTTGCTTGAAGACTGCCAGTGAGGGGGAGCTCACCACCTCCTTAGGCAGCCTATTCCACTGCTGAACTACTCTGACTGTGAACATTTTTTTCCTAATATCTAGCCTATATCGTTGTACTTGAAGTTTAAACCCATTACTGCGTGTCCTCTCCTCTGCAGCCAACAGAAACAGCATCCTGCCCTCCTCCAAGTGACAACCTTTCAAATACTTAAAGAGGGCTATCATGTCCCCTCTCAACCTCCTTTTCTCCAGGCTGAACATTCCCAAGTCCCTCAACCTATCTTCATAGGGCTTGGTCCCTTGGCCCCAGATCATCCTCGTCACTCTCCTCTGTACCCTTTCAATTTTATCTACGTCCTTCTTGAAATGAGGCCTCCAGAACTGCACACAGTACTCCAAGTGTGGTCTGACCAGTGCCGTATACAATGGGACTATGACATCTTGTGATTTTGATGTGATGCCTCTGTTGATACAGCCCAAAATGGCATTTGCCTTTTTTACCGCTGCATCACACTGCCTGCTCATGTTTAGTTTACAATCCACAAGTACCCCAAGGTCTCGTTCACACACAGTGTTACCTAGAAGCGTATCCCCCATCCAGTAGGATGCTTTTCATTTTTCTGACCCAGATGCAGAACTTTACACTTATCTTTATTAAATTGCATCTTGTTCTCATTTGCCCATTTTTCCATTGTGTTCAGATCTCGTTGAACTCTGTCTCTATCTTCCGGAGTATTTGCCAGTCCTCCCAATTTGGTGTCATCTGCAAACGTGATGAGTAGTCCCTCCACCCCCTCATCTAGATCATTAATAAATATGTTAAAAAGTACCGGGCCGAGCACCGAGCCCTGAGGTACCCCGCTACTCACCTCTCTCCGGTCTGATGAAATACCATTCACAACAACTCTTTGAGTGCGGTTCTCTAACCAATTCCCTATCCACCTGACTATATGAAAATCCAGATTGCAGTCCTTCAATTTATCCATCAGAACATCACGGGGGAACCTTGTCAAAAGCTTTACTAAAATCCAAGTAAATGACATCAACCGAATTTCCACGATCCAGCAAACCTGTTACTTGGTCAAAAAAGGAAACCAGGTTGGTCTGGCAGGACCTGTTGGAGACAAATCCATGCTGACTTCCTTGGATCACCAAATTGTCCTCCAGATGTTTGCAGATCGCTCCCTTTAATATCTGCTCCATTATCTTCCCCACAACAGAGGTCAGACTCACTGGTCTGTAGTTTCCCAGTTCATCCTTCCTCCCTTTTTTGAAGATCGGAATAACGTTTGCTCTCTTCCAGTCCTCCGGGACATCTCCAGTCCTTAAAGAGGTTCCGAAGATGATGGACAAGGGCTGTGCAAGTTCTCTGGAAAGTTCTTTGAGTACTCTCGGGTGCATTTCATCCGGACCAGGGGATTTGAACTCATCCAGTGCAGCTAAATGCCTCTCGACAACCTCTCTATCCATGTTAACCTGCCACCCAGACAGTGCCACCCAGACACTGCCACCCAGACACTGTCCTTTGGCTATGGCCATCTCTAGATGTGCCTGAACACTTTGACCTGTGGGAAAAAACAGATGTAAAATAGGCACTAAGCCTTTCTGCTTTCTCTGCGTCTTCCGTTAGAGTTTGTCCATCCGCACCCAACAGTGGGCCTATTGCCTCCTTTACTTTACGTTTGCTCCTCACATAACTGAGAAATCTTTTCTTGTTACAATGGGCTTCCCTGGCCAATCTTAGCTCACTCTCAGCTTTGGCCTTCCTTATGATTGATCTACAGTGCCTAGTAACCTGTAGGTACTCTTCTTTAGAGCTTTGTCCTTCCCTCCATTTCCTGAACATTTTCCTTTTCTTTCTTAGTTCCTCTTGAAGTTCTCTGTTCATCCAAATAGGCTTCTTAGAGCTCCTGCAGTGTTTTCGTCTTTCTGGGATAGTCATTGATTGAGCATGCAATAGCTCCTGTTTCAGTAGCGCCCACCCTTCACATGCTCCCTTCCCTTCCAGCATTCTCGCCCATGGTATGACACTCATCATGTCTCTGAGTTTATTAAAGTTTGCCCTAGGAAAATCCAACATCCGCGTCTGGCTACAAGCTTCCTTGGCTCCCCATCTCAATTGGAATTCTATGAGGTCATGGTCACTTCCCCCTAGGGTCCCCACCTCCTTCACCTCATCCACCAACTCTTGCCTGTTTCCTTCATTCTCCCCATAAGAGAGATGCTGTTACTTTCCTCTGGGCACTGACACAACTGTTCTGTTGTTGTTTTTGCCTGTTTGGGGTCAAGGAAGTCATTGTCAGGTTCTCTATCTACTCTATTTTTTTTTTGTGGTTGCTTCTCATGCTTGCCTTTTTCAGTTCTGTACAATTGGAGCAACTGCAAGTAAGATAATAACGTAGCATGGATTTCTTTGCTTCCAAGCAAGTGAAAAGCAAGGGACTTCCAAAGACTGGAGTGGCCCAACATGGCAGTGAGCCTCACCTTGCAAAGAGCTCTTGGTAGAAGAGGATTGCCAGTATGCACCCGCCTAGGCTAGGTGGTAGTTTTTACTAAATCTGACTTGAAATGAGGACCAAGAGCTGCTTTAAGTGTTTACAGAAATGTTCTACCTACCAGTCATTTTTCAGCTCCAAGTATAAGATGGCTTGGATTGTAAATAATAGCATTATATTGATACAAGTCCCCCACACCCTATTTTTCAGCCTTGGTCTCAATTTTTTCTCATTCTTATCCTGGATGGAAATTTATGATGCAGCAAATCTTCATTAATATTCTGAGTTAATATTTCTACATGTTCTATCAGAATAGTGAAAGGATGTTCCCCCAACCTTTACATGCATGGTAATAGAATTTTAATCTGCCTTTACAGTTAGAACTCCTTCCCTTTGTTCTGGTTGTTTTAAAGACTGTTCAAATGGTAGATTATTTATTTATAATATTAATTATCCCTTTCTTAATGCTGCCTTACAGTTGTAGGCATCAAGCTTCATGTTACATGGCAAATGGAGAAATATTTTAGGAAATACAGCAGAAAAATCAATCCCAATGATTCCATTACTTCCTATCTAGCATGTTTTCCCGAAAATATGACACTGTCTTATATTTATTTTTCCTCAAGAAGACACACTATGGCTTATTTTCAGGAGATGTCTTATTGGTATTTAGAAAAGTCGATGCCATCAACAAAGGTGTTTGTGTGGGGTGAGAGAGATCCCCAGACTGTTGCTGGTCAGTTCTGTGGAGCAGCAGCTTTGCTGGTGTTTGTGGGGGGTAAGAGGGACTGGGGCAGTGCCAAGGGGAGAGATGCTGATACTGGCGGCATGCCAGTTGATGCTGGCAGCACATCAGCCGGTGCCTGCATGCAGGCGCAGAGCTCTGCACCTGCGTGCGGGTGCTGGCTGGTGAGTGGGTGCTGGTGCCACCCCTCCGCGCCATGATGCTGGTCCCCTCGGGCATCCATGAGTACCAAAGCGGCTGTAACCCTACCACAGACTGTTGCTGGTTGGTGCTGGGGGAGAGAGACCCACAGTGCTGAGTTAAATGGCAGCCACAGTTTTACTTACAGTTTCCCCTCAAAGGTCTTAGAGGGAAGATTCCACCATATCCCATACCATGCGAGACTCTGTCCGTGTGGTTCTGGTTGCCCTGACTCTGTCTCACACATTTTGTTAGATTGCCCCTTATATGAGCAGTGTCGGGATGACAGCTTTGATGCTTTGCTGGGAAACAAGCCTTCTGTAAGTAAATCTATGACCTTGCAATTTCTGCTCTCTGACAAAGACCCAGAGGTAACCATTTTAGTTGCCAGAGTTTTAACTAAGATGCTTTTATAATATGCTGCCTACCTTGTATTTTATCTCTTATAGTTTATTTAATCATTTTAAGATCTGTTTGGTCATGTAACCCCATTTTATTATTTTGTTGAAATTTTAAACCCTATTTTTATATGTCTTATACATTTTATGCCAATAAAAGGTTACTGACTATGGGTATGTCTTAGTTTTGAGGAAACAGGGTAGCACCACTACATAATCAGTTTGCTTCTGCCTTTGTGCTTGGTAAGGGAACAAGTACAAGGGGAAACTGAAATAGATTTCTTACTGATTTAATTACTGAAGATTTATTATGACATGGAAGTTTTTGCAGCCCATTTTATCAGATGTAATAAAAGTATCCTATTTGGTATACATACAAAGTTAGATACATGGCTATAGAGAATAATACTGAGTGGAATGGCCATTATTTTCTGCTGAATTACACCTGCCACAAGCAGAGACTTTTCACTTCCATTGCAAATAGCGTGTGGGTGTAGAAGGGTGCTGGGAAATAATTTGGCCATGGAAGTCCTGAAGACAGTGGCCGATTTCAAGATTCCTAGCTTTATTTTCTAGTGAGCTATGCCCTTCCACAAATGGACAGGCAGATGGATTCATTTATTATTATAGATGCATGAAAACAGCAAGCCAAGTGATTTGTTTTGTTATGATATTTGGGTTGCCTCAGGTCGTATGGGGGAGGCAGGTAGAATCTTTGTTCAGGGACCTGCAATGACTCTTGGCTGTCCTCTTCATATATCATTACAAAGGGAAACCAGAAAGTTGAGCCCAGCAATCTAAAAGATAAGGGTGTAATGTATAGAGTGTAAATGAAAATAATATCTGGTTATAATATTAAGCAAGATCGTAACAGTGGGAGTGCTGGAAAAGCAGAGTGAGTAGTAATCATATACAACTAAAGTCAAACAAATACTTTATTAGCTGAGCTACCAACTCACTGAAGATATCTGTTTCTCTGTTCTATCAACTCTTGGAAAGGCATGACAGGGAAGAAACTCTGCGAAAAAGTTCTGATCAGGCCCTCATGACATTTTTAAATTGTTTTAAAACGGTGGCAACATCCACAGATCCCATCTGTGGACATTGTCTTGTCTAGTTTAGCCCTGAGATATGTGCAAAGGACAAATAAACATATTTAAAATAAATATTCATAGGAAATAGCTTCCTTTGAAACTGGCTTGTGTTGGTGAATAACATCCCCCATTTCTGAGTATATCCACTTTTTTGTCTGTTGTGTTCATTTATTTTCTTGTCTGATCTGTGTCCAGCAGGCCTTTTTCTTCTTTTGGATGTAACAGACTAATAATTTCCTCTCTGGAATTTGTCATTTTTGGCAGAGCTATTTAGCCAACCAGCTTAGCAAGCACTTTCCTAAACTGGATAACAGTGTTGCTGAGGAACAAGACAGATATTTTGTAATTAGTTTTATAGTTTGGGAAGAGGTGGTGTTAGTTTTAATGAATAAAAATATTGTTAATGCATGAAAACGACTACTTTATTGATTAAACATAACCTAGCTACTATTTCTATATCTCAAAAGCTAGGACATATTTCAGATGTTAGTCCTATTATGTATATGTACTGAAGACAACTTTGCTACATAAAACAAAACAATATATGCTGTAGTTTTTTTTTTAATGACATTACTGATATAACAGCTCTACAGTTTTCCTAGCAAAGGATAGATAACCTGGAGGCAGTTACTGAAAAATTCTTTTAAAAAGAGCTCCAGCTGATTATCTGTGTTGCATGGTCTTAGGTATAAACTATATTGCTCAGAAAACCGTATTGCAAACTTAGAATAGTCTGATATAGTACTCTTCATCAAGCCAATTTTGTTTGTTTGTTTTAAAAAGGAAAGAAGTGGGGGAATTAGGGTTTTTTCTTACCTGCTCCCCATCCCCTCCAATACCCAATCTTAATGAAGAGTTCTCAGAACTTGAAGGCTTGTTCACGGTCGTAATAAAATGTATTGCATGGACTTTATAGATTTTGCTACTTTGTGACCATTTCTGCACTGGGAACTTTGCTGCCCCAATTTGCTGCCCCAGCTCCCATATGGGAGCACAAATCTGAAGTGGACAAGGTACACCAGGCCAAATGCTCCCTCATGTAGGGGCAGGAATAGGTGGGGCAACCTGCCTCTGCTCAAACTCCAGCCTGAAGCCTGGCATAAAGTCTCCAGTGCAAAAATAGTAGCAGCAAATGCCAGAATTTAGCCTACAGAGAAGGGACAATAACTAGGGTTGTGCGATGCGGCTGCCAATGTGGCTGTTCCTGCCTATCGCAGCCAGTGCCGCACCGCAGGGGAAGGGAGGCATGGCCGCCGTTCTACGCACGTATGCAGGCACCCCTTCCCATCTTCAGCATTTTTTTCCTTCCCTGCTCCTGGCAGCCCTTCCCTGGGAAAAATCTGGCCTAGTTATGTGGTGCCAGTCTTCAGGTTGGGCCTAATGGCAAGGTGGAGAATCAGCAAGGACTTGCAGGGGGCATCTCATTTTCCTCTGTATCCCTCTCCCTACACTCTTTCCACCTGGCAGCCTCCATATCTTCAACTTTTCCTCTTACTACTCACTCTACCTTTTATCTGCCCCCAGTCTTTAGCTATATTATTTATTTATTTATTTCATATATTGACTGCCTAAAGAGATGGAATTGACTGCCTAAGGAGGTTGTGACTTCCTCCTCACTGGCAGTCTTCAAGCAGTGGACAGATACCTATCCTGGATATATTAGGCTGATCCTGCATGGAGCAGGGAGTTAGACTAGATAGCCAGTAAGGCCCATTCCAAGTCTATGATTTTATATTCTATGTACCCTACCTTTCTGCCCAACGGAGAACCAAAGTAATTTATATAATTCTCCACTCCTCTCTTTTATCCTATGGGTTATGTCAGCCTGAGACTGTGTGACTGGCCCCAAGTTACCTAGTGAGATTTCAGGGTAGAGTGGAGATTCAAACCTGGGTAGCTCAGATCTTATTCACTTAGGGCAGAAGGTACCCCCCCCCCTGAGGTCAGCAGGCAGTGCATGCTGGAGTAGGGCTCTTTGGCCCATGATGGACTATTGATTTGAGAGGGAATAGAATGGAGTTATGCTGCCAGGGGATTTTATAATTTGTAATTTTACTGATGTTTATTGGGGCTTATTGTAAACCACCATGAGGCAGCTTGGCCCAGGAGTATCAGTCAATAAATCAAATAATATTTTTTTAGAAAAACAACTAACCACTATATCATATTGCTTTATGTAGGTGGTTGCTGTTGAACAGTTGTAAACAGACAGATATGCAAGTTGCATGGTAGCAAGTTGCCTGCGGTTGTCAATGCCCTTGGCCCTTATGAGTCTTCCCTCAAGGTCTAAAATATCCCTGGAATGGGCCCTGGGCCTATCTCCCACCCCCACCTTTTGCAGACAGAAACCAAAGCTTGAAAGGGAACAATACTGTAAAGATTGCCTAGCAATGGCCATTGAGGGCATTTGTTTCTTAAACCTACAAGTGCTTTTTCTATTATAAGAGGGGTTAGCCCCCAGTGTATCGTTTTAAAGATTTCCCTCTTTTTCCCTCAAACATTCGGCTGTTTCTGATTTATAGAAAGATCTGTTTTCTCTGTTCATGGATCCAGTGTCTGGATTTAAGAATCTTCAAATGGGGCCATGTTAAGAATTAGCTATATTAGTAGTAATTGTAAATAATAGTTTAATTGTAAACTATATTGTGGATGGTTTAATTGATGATTTTGTGATCTGCCCAGAGGCGATTTGTTGGGAGTTCAGTATATAAGCCTAAGAAATTTAAATAAATGAAGGAATAAATAATGATCTTGTTAAAACTAAAAAAATAGTTCAATCCAAAACTGAAACATAAATCCAGCTGATACATTCAGTTTTGTGGTAGAAAAAGGATTTTGGCACTAGGTTTAAGGGGGGGGGGGGTTATGCCCTTATTGCTTTGTGTTTATCTAAGTCATAGTTCAGAATTTTGCCATATTTTAATTAAATCTTGGCAAGACCTGTTTTGCTGTTCCCTGCAGGAAATGAAGAATTGGAGGAGGAGGTGGGAGAAAAGAAACGACTGCTCCCCTAATTGTCTAGCCTGCCTTTAGATGCCAGCAATATATTATAATTCGCAACATGATACATATTGCTGTCTTGGTAGAACAGCTTTTTAGTAGAATCACCTGTCACATCTCATTATCATTAGCATAGGATTTCTACTATAATTCTTGTTTTTACATTGTGGAAATCCCCCCTTAAAAAAAACCTTGGTGCATTTATTGCTTCAAAAGCACTGCTAAGTAAAACAGGTCAGAGAGCAGTGTCTGGAGGAATAAAAAATGTCAGCTTTACCATATCTCTTCCCCCTGCCCCTGGAAAATAAATAGTTCTTTAAAATTCATCAAGGACACACTGACATCTGCAGATCTACTTGCCAAGCTCTTCATTTATCTTTTTTTCAGGGAAGATCACCATGAAGATGGGTTTTGCCAACCATACAGGGGAGTTGCTTGTGCTCGAATAATTGGAAACCGAACCATTTATGTGGACTCCCTTCAAATGCAAGGAGAAATTGAAAACCGGATTACTGGTAAGCCTGCATACCTCTCTCCTCCTTTTGCATTTTGTGCAGAATATTAAACTCCATTTTAATACCCTAAAAACAAACAAAAAAGCCTTTAAAAGCTACAACATAGGACAAATCTGTTGTTGTCCTCTGGTGTAGTACTTGCAAGTAGTCATCTGGTGGAAGCCCCAATGGATCTTGTTTGTCTGGAGGAATTTATTGTGCAATGGGTTGCTTATAAATTCAGTTCTGTTACTGCAAGATCTCTTCAGGGGATGGTTTCTCATTGCTTTATTTTCTACTACTGGGCATCATGATTATAATTATACTCAGAATGTCACATTCATTGTGTGTATGGGTATAAAACATTCCAAATCAGATTGTACACTGGAGATATCATCTTTACTTTGTAGACTGTTTCTTCATGTGCTTAAGTATTTGGAGATTTCTGGTTTGTAGACACCTCTAAGAAATATTTATTGTTCAGTCCTGATGTTCAGCAGTACAGAGTTTGTAGGTTGATCCTTGGGAAATGGATCGATGTATTGTAGAATCCTATTATTTGGAAGGAGTTTGATCTTCTGCTCTTTGCATTCAGCAGTCTTCATGGCAGCTGCAGCCAAGTATCTCAAGATATGACTGTCCAGCTGATGACCCTAGTGCTTTGTTAAATAAGGTGGAACTGAAACCAAGAAAAGTAAAAAGAAACAAACATATTTAACCAAGTGGCCATGAAAACATATAATCCTAATATGTTGCCCATGGATTTTTAGCTTTGGCAAAGCAATCTGACTCATTGCATTACAAGCTGGATAATATGGACAAGTCTTCACCTACTACATCAGATATTCAATTCAAGTTCTTGCACCATCAATACACTGTAAATAGTAAGGTTTCTGGAAAGTGTATCTCTGAGTTGGAAATGTCAGATTATCTCAGTGACTGAGTCCAACAGCATCCTGGTGCAATTGGAAGACTGAGTGACTAACAGTGCCATCATTTGCAGAATTACTCCCATTTCAGACTATTTTTGAAATAACATTGCATACAATTATTATTATTTGGATTTATTGGCCACCCCTCCATGGCAATGGGATGGCTGACAACAATAAAACATATACAAAGAGATATAAATACATTCATAAACAACAGTTTAAAATTTAAACTGAGAACCCTATAGAGTGCTTTGTCTCTGGCCACATAGGTCAGAGAGATTTTGGCATGATATTGTATCTAGACTTCAGATGGTAAGGAAGGTGGACAGGGGATGGGCCCCTTCTGGAAACTCGTTCCACCAGCCTGGAGCCCTGGCTGTGGTTGAAGCCAAATGAACTTCTTTGGAGCAGGGGACTATCAGTAGGTTGGAATTTGTAGAGCTCATAAGACTTCAAAGATGGAACCTGATACCTTAAACTTGATCCAAAATTCAATGCATAACCAATGCAGCTGCTGGAGAATCAGTTGAATATGTGCTCTCCATGGGGTCCTCATAAGCAGTGTTCCCCAACCCCCGGGCCGCAAACCGGTACCAGGCCGTGCAGCCCTTGGTACAGGGCCACAGTGGGGGGGGGGAGACGTGGGCACCAGCGCACCAGTGGGCATGCCTTCCTCCCCTCTGGCAGCGCAGCGAGCGCTATGCTGCCAGGGGGGGAAGGTGCGGGCGCAAACGCGCAGGTGCGTAGTTGCGATGCCTGCACATTTGTGCCCGCTGGTGTGCCGGCGCATGCACCTCTCCCCCACAGCGCAACACTCTCGGGATAGTGAGCACCGCGCTGTGAGGGGGAGGCGCAGGTGCCAGCGCACTGGCGGGCATGCCTCCCTCTCCTTCCCCGGTCCCCGGCCCGAAAAAGATTGGGGACCACTGCTTGTAAGGACTGAAGCAACCACGTTGTGAAGGTCAAAGGTAGGCCTATGTAGAGGAGTTACAGAAGGTGACCATCACATGGATCATTGAGGCTAGGTGTTCTGGAGCCCTATAAATGTAACTGTGCACATCCCATATGAGAATCAGAAGTAAGTTTGAGATACAGCTTAGTAATGATGCAAATGAGCATTTAGTGGAGACTTTCTATTGACAGATATTAGTTTCATGTGATAAAAAGGAATTGAAAATAAGAGCTAAAAAGGTAGCACTTGTGATGGGAATAGACATGAGAGGTAAATACCCTAATAAGAAACAAATAAAATTGTATGCAAAATGAAGCCTTCTGAAATCCTTCTTGGTTTGTACCCATCCTAAACCCACAATTCCAAAACTTACAAAATATTTGGTTGTTGGGCTTTTAAAAAATTGTCCCAACATTCCACAATGATTGACTTATTTATTTCAAACTCTGTATTGCATTTTTTTCTGTCCTTACTATACTCTTATTGGTACTTTAATTAAAACCTACTGCTTAGCTGTTGTATATTTGTGCAGCCAGCCCATCTCTAGGAATGTTATGATAAGAAGCCCTAAGGATATGAAGAGCACCAGCAGGCCATATTGGAAGTCAAGTCAGAAAAAGTGAATCGTGTCATTCTTAGACATTATTTACAGTGCAATCCTAAGAATGCTACCTGAGTAGAATAGATCTTCTTAGGATTCCTTCTGTCAGAGTTTTGAATGTCAGTTACATAAGAACTGCTGTAAACTTTAAATTCCAGCCTTACCATTAATTGCTATTCAGAACAGAAAAATTATATCTGCCCTGCATAGCATTATCTGGCAAAACCAGGTTTTCAAATTCTAGACCATGACCTCATTAATGCCAGTAAGAAAGATTAAGCCAGCTACAAAATAAATATCTGAGATATCATTGCACAGCTTGGGTCAGTGACAATAATGCTGAGCTGGAACCCTCGTGCTTTGAATTCTTTCCCAAAAGTCACATCTGAACAGAAGTCAGGTTTTCAGTGTATGAAAAGAAAGCTCGGAAAATGGTGACACATCATCTTTATAAAATGCTGATCAATCTTTATTATTAATGGTCATTTAGACCAATACAAAGTGTAATTTTATACATAAATAATTTAAAAGTTGCTAAAATATGTGAACAATAAAACAAAGACTATCACATTGCATCTCTCTGTGCGCAAATATTATTTTCTGAGGTCTGTTTCCCTGAAGAACTTTAATCTCATGTTTTGGTGCTAATTTTTAAATTCTTAGAGGAGTATTAGCCATGCTTTGGGAGCTCAGAACACTTATTTAAGACACCCACAGGGTACAGCCATGATTTGGCAGTTTGGGAAGCTAATATACATATCAGACTTCAGTATCATGGCATGCCATCAGCTATTCAGCAAACAGGGGTTTGTTTATAATCATCTGATGTATCCCTTATTTGTAACTCAAGAGATAAACGTGAGGAAGAGTGTGGAGCAGGATTCAAAGCTACTTGGAAAAGCAGGGTGCATATACAGAGTAGATGTACTGAATTAGTACTTGAGTTACTGACACTACAGATGGCAGACTTGCACACGTGACAACCTAGAAGCTCATACAAGTAGATATACCTGGTTGTTGTGTAGTGAATTCATATCCAGAACTTCCTTCACCTGTTTTGCAAACATGACAATTAAAAACAAGTTTTGTCTTATTTCAGATGCTTAGAATTCCTCAAAAGGCTTTGAGGTGGCAGAGTATAAGACTACTTGGATATAATATTTTTTGGCTTTTTTCAAGAATATATTAATTTTATAACATAAAAGAAAAAGACAGAAAAATTCTCTGGCTTTTTTACTCTGTGCAAACTTCTTTTTTTCTGCCATGAGAGATTCTGAGGTATTAAACCTACCCGGGCATCATGCCACCTTCAGGTCTTTTACCTGTAATTCCAAATGGGAGGGGAAGAAAGTGAATGGAGACTGATTCCTTGGAGTGCTCAGGCAAGTTCTAGCATAGTGGTTTGCAATTATCCCTTCCGGTTCCATGCTAACTAAATCTGAGTGCTTTTTTCTTCCCATGATCCCAGACACAAAAGGTTAACACCCCCCCCCCAAAAAAAAAAAAGCATAAATGTAGCTCATGAAAGGAGAGAATGTTATGAAAGAGAGTATATCTGATATAAGCTTGGCCAGCAAAGAGTTAACTGATTCAGGACAGGAATCAACTTTGAAGTTCTCCTGCTCCCATCCTTTAAGAGCCAACCAGGTGAAAGAAACTGCTTGCAAATTTCCCCGTATTCTTGTAAGTAAAAGGGCAAGTATTTTTTATTTTTGAAGGAAGATTAGGGGAACACTAATTGGATAAATTTGTATACATTCAATGGAACATGAGAATTACGCAACACACATTTAAAGAAAAATCAAGTGTACATAGTACATGGATTGTATGTGCCTTCCTTGTGACTTAAGTTACTGAAGGTCAGTGAGATACATATTCCTTTATCAAGTGACTTCCACGCCTTAGTTGCAATCCTGCCTTCTCCAGACAGCTTTTGGATTGCTTTTACCTTCAGCCAGTGAAATTTGTCATTCTGGAAGTGGAATGTGGTGACACCTACTGTCCAAATAAGAAATTTTGTTTGAGAATCATTTCTCCTCTTAATGCTACTTTCATTCTTCTAACTTCTTCTGTCTTAACAAATCTTTCACTTTCTCCTTTTCCTTATTTCCTCCTGTTTCAATGTTTGAGGCCAGTAGCCTTAAGGAGGTTCAGCCTGCATTGTATTCCTTCCCAGATTGTCAGTTATCTGATCCTTTCTCTTGCTAAAGTATCTCTGGCATTGGTTTTAAAACAACACAATCTATATTGCTTTGCTCTTCATTCTTCAATCCCTCAGCATAAAACTTTGCAGAAGGCACATGGGTTCTAATTAATTAGGTGCCCAGTTGGGGTAGTATGCATTTGCCAGAAATGTTACATTTAACAGTATCACTTGTGGAACAAGTCCAGATTGTCCTTCTGAATCACTCCAGGTTATTTGTTTAGTCCTTGTATGTTTTTTGTTGTGCTGGGACTTGTTTCCTGTTAATGTTCCAATATATTATGTTTGTGATTCTGGACACACTGCTATTATCATCAAATACCAGTCACCTGATATTGCCATGCCTATGTATGTACTTTGAAGAACTCTGGTCATAAACAGTTGTCTCTGCTTAACTTGAGGCTTTGGCTGCCAGAATTTGAAGAATGATGGGCTGGAAGTCATGTGTGGATGGGAGAGCTGATCTTAGTGCAGGCCCCATCAGGGGTTTTGCAGTTGTGTGTTGTTTTGTGGATCCATTAAAACTGAACAAGTATGCTTCCCTGATACAGCAGCTTGTGGAGAGATGGCTTTAGTTCACTCAGCTATTACCCTGGTCTTTGGCTTCCCTGGCAGACTGTGAGTGAACAGCAGTCCCAGAACACCCAACAGGCAGCTTAAGCATGTGTTTAGGGCATCAGAAAAGAAGGACACTAAGAAATAAGATTTGTTGGAAAAAATGTAATATATATATATCACATTCTTTCCAACAAATCTTTGGTGTACTTTTGAATTGTGAATTATGCCTGACAGGGGCACCATAATCTTTTCAGTGCTTATGGCCTCTAGTGGTCTTAATCCTCCTCTAATGAACAGGCAAGATTTTGCAGTGTGCTGGCAGATGGCACATGGCTCCTTACCATCTTCCATGGGATGTATGCCTGTTAAATTCAGCTTTCATTTTAGTGATGTGCTGGTTTACCTGACAAGTGCAGTAAATTCTGAGAAATTATAAAATTAAGAGTAAGTAAGCTGAAGTAAAAAATGTCAGTGACTATATCGAGGGGTCATGTCAGTTCCCGGGTTCCATAGGCTAGAAGTGGCTTCTTCTGATGACTCGGTCTATGATTCTGACAAACATTCAGTATCATGATATGCTGTGTTCATGACTTCTGGGTCCCTAAATGGTGAGTATCTTTCTATAGCCATGAGCAAAAGACTTGATATAATCTCTCAAATTCCCTTGAAAGCAGCAGCATATGATACACTTTGCTATTCCTTGATAGTGAGTAACTAGCTAATGCATTCTGCGTATTGCAGTTACACACAGCCATCCTTCCTAAACTCACAGAATCATAGAGTTGGAAGGGGCCACACAGTCAATCTAGTCCAACCCCCCCCCCCCCCCCGCTTAGTACAGAATCAGCCTCAAGCATCTTTGATAAGTATCTGTCAAGCTACTGCTTGAAGATGAGGCTGTAGGAAATGCAGAGATGGGCCTTTCCATCCTAAACTGTGGGAAATGCAGAGATTGGCCCTCTGGCTGATAGTCAAGGTGTGAGTTCCTGTACAAATACTCATCTGGAACTACCCTCCACAATTCAGTCTATGCTGGACTGAAATGCATTTAATCTGCAGACTTCCAAGTAGGCCAAAGCTCCACTGACTGCACTTACATGTTTGCAATCTTACTTGTTACTGAGGTCCTTTAGAAAACATTTCCAAGTGTCTGTTTCGTCTTCCTTTAAATCTGCCATTTGTGCTTCTGATTGAGTTTTCTATCACTGTGTTGTAAGCACTGCTGCTTCTGCTGTGTCCTGTTTTAATCTCACTTGCAGTGTCTGGTTCTGCAATCCTCCTCCTTTGTATTATGTTATGCTGAGAGTGATTGGAATGTAATCTAGGGTTGCCAACTCTGGGCAGGAAAATTCCTGAAGATTTGGGGTGGGGATGAAGCTTCAGGGTTTGGGAAGGGGAGGGATCAGTGGGTATAATGCCACAGAGTCCAAAGCAGCCATTTTCTCTTGGAGAACTGATCTTTGTTATCTGGAGATCAGTTGCAATTCCAGGAGATTTCTAGGTCCCAACTGGAGACTGGCAACCCTCATGCAATCTCTAGTGGTTGTCTTTATGCGGTGACATATGTGCCTTCTTTTTCTCTTACTGTCCACACTTGTTTCAGTTAATCACATTCTGTATATTAGCTTTTGGGGATTTGATAGTACTGTTCCCACCTGGATTTCATTCCTGTATCTCTTTTAAAAGCTAATGTTTTCTTTGTCTCCTCTCTGCTTGAACTCTGTTCTGACTTTGTATCCGAAGTCTCACGAGTCAGATTCTTTTGGCTTCTAGTAACAGTCATGCTGATGTTATCCAGCTCCGTCTTTCTCTTTCCTCTTTTCATTCTGTTCTACTCAATCTTTTCAGTTGATCCACAGCTATTTCTGCCTGTATTGTTTAAAGCCCAGTATGTAAAAGATGTTTTCTTCTCAACCTTTACTCTTTGTCTCTCAGCTGGCAGAAACACCTTCCAATCTTCTCTGCAAATTAAGAGTTTGGGTGCTTATCTTTGATACATCTCTCTCTCTCTCGGCTCACATGGTACTGCTCTATCTAAGGTTTGTTCTAATATTTCTAAAATTATCTTTATCCCTTATCCTTACCTATTTTCTCTCATGTTGACTATTGTGATGTTTGGCTTATCAGTCTGTGTCCCTCTCTGTTCTTGGTTCTCTTGTTCACAGTGATTCATTTTTCATGCTTCAGTCACATTAGGTGTCTTATGTTCTTCCTTCCTTCCTTCCTTCCTTCCTTCCTTTCTTTCGTATGGAAATTTCTTCACTTTCTTGTATCTCTGTGCATTGATTTCTTTTGTGGTGAGTTCAATAGTTATTTTGGCATTGCTGTTATCTGACGTTCTTTCTAGCCCTTCTAGCTCTAGCATGCTTATGATTGATTGAAGTGTTCCATCATTCATCATAATCTTTAGTGCAGATTACTGTAATAATAAGGAGATGTCAGATTCCTTGTTGACTTCTCATGCTTTTTTCTTTAGTGCAGCTACAACCATTGCAAACAAATAAAGGTATTATGCAGAATCTGAAGCACACCAAGCTTAAACACATATTCTTTGTTTGTGCTTCCATTTGCATGCTTGGGAACTGTTCAATTACTGTTGAAATACTGTTTATCCTGCCTCATGTTCCCAAGTAAAGCGACCAGTGCCTATTACTACTATATACCTGAATACAGCGTAATTCCGAGATTTGTAAAACTACTTTAGTAACTGCAGGGGTAACTGCAGGGGTAAATCAATAGTACTCTTGTTTGCAATATAGGTCAGTTGAATTAATACTTCTCCACGACTTGCATAGAGAAATGAAATAATTCTGCCAGTGTGGGTATATTTGCTCCTTGGCCAAGACTCAAGAGGTGGGGAGCACTTCTCCCACTGCAGCCATCCATTATAGCCCTCACTGTTTTGCAGCTTCTTCCCTTTGCAGTCTACTTTTTCCTATATGTTCTACTTCCACCACATTCTTACAGCCTTATGGAAGGTCCCTGATGTCCACAATGGTAATATGCTTTTATGCCAATAAAGGTACTCTGATTCTGATTCTGGTAATATGCTTAAACTTGGATCTGTTGCAAACCAGTAGAAAGGAAGGGGTGCTTGTTCCTGTTCCAGGAATGAATAGAGCACAGAGGATAATAAACTCACACCAGCCGATGACTGACTGATTTACATAGCCCTGTTCCCTAGTGCTTTTCTTCCAATACTGAAGACCTTGATAGGAGAGCTGAGTCTGGAGCTGCAGAAAGGTAAGATGTAGGTAGGGAAACGTTCTGCATTTCTTGCATAAATGCCTGCCTTTTGCTCCTTGGATGGAATTTATTGACAGCAGTTCTCTCCCACCTTTGTTTGCAAGAACGTTCAAGTGTGTTCAGAAGTATCTGCTGATCTGGGTTTAAAGACTTAGTTCTGCCACTACCATAGTTTAAGGAGGACTAAATTATATATATTGTAGTCTGCTAATAGTGGCTCAGAAGCCACATTTGTGTCAGGAATGTTGGCTGGCCCATCTTGACCTCCATAAACAAAGGTTTATTAAAGAATCAATACAGTGGTGTCAGCAGCAATTCTTGACACAAGAACAATTGATGAAGACGTTTTCCAAAACAAACCATGTGCTAAATAACTTTTCTAATCCTGCCCAGACATAACATCATATAAGGTATAAGGTATAAATGTCATTGATATATCAAAATCGATGGAACATGAGTGGACTTATTGGAGATTTTCCATGGTGGAGACCAGTCCCCATGGCTGATGCCTAGGTCTTTATCAGGTTCCAAACAGGCACAGCTTAAACACAGGCCTTTATGGTACAAGTAGGCCTCATGCTTCCCATGACAACCAACTGATGGAATGTGCTGAATGGGACAACACCAGGTTCATGTTAGATTCCCCCCCCCCCCAGTGCTGTTTATTCTAATTTCCCGGTTATCCCCTCCGGGCTTCCCAATTCTAAAAACTAATATAGTCTTTTATTATTTGTACCTTTATAAACTAGAATGATTATATGTATGTATATATGTTTACTATGAATATATGGGAAAACATGACTATGTAGCTGTGTAGCTAACCTATAAGTAAAACTTAACCATTGAACTAATATATGTGTGAATAAATAACCTATTGAATAATATGAATAACGTGAAGAGTTATATATGAGAATTAATAATTATTAGGAGCTGGTCAAGGCATGCTGGGAGAAGGAACAAGAATTTAGCCAAGGTCACTCAGGCCTCCCCACAGGCTACCTGAGAATAAAATCAAAATCCCACACGAAAAGATGGCAGGATCAGAACTGATTTTAACAATATGGTTCTTTGGCATGCCACCTGTGGCTGTTCAGAGCACTCTTCCTTAATGTGGCACATGCCCTCTTTTCTCAGAACGTGAGTGAGGCTGTTTCCCTGTAGGGTATTTGATGACAAGTGTTGCCCACCTTGAAACAGCTACTGCCACAGGGACAAGAGGACAGGTAAACTAAAGGAGTCCTTGAGCTACTGCTTCCATGCCCAAGACAAAAGTAAAGTAAGGTGACCAGATTGTCCCATGTTTGGAAGGACATCTGGGGGTACCTGGCAAATTGTACTTATGTTGCAAGTAAAAATATATATGTTACAATACTATTTTTGCGTTCTATGCACTCTATGCATTGCTCCATATAGACCAAATTTTTAATCAAGAACCCCCCTGGTCAATGGTGTCTCACTTTACCAATGTTAAAATCTGGTCACCTTACAGTACAGTGCTTGACCTCGTTAACAACCCTTCACATTTCTGCATACTCAGCCTCTGCATACTCATCCTAGCTCTTAGGCATCTCCCAGAAGGAGAGCAATCTGGCTTCAAAGAAGAGAATTTACAGCTAACTCCAGCACTATGGCTGTCTCCCTGGAAAGGAGCAAGTGGGAGTGGTGATGATTTTATGCCTCTTTCTCCCTGATCACTTGTGTTCCTCTGGGTGCCTCTCTCTCCTGAGCTGCTGTATGTCATGCTGAAGAGGGAGGATAAAGAGGAAGAAGAAGAAAGCTGGGGGGTTTTTTTGTTGCCAAGCCTGTCTGTCACACCTAGCCTGACTAACCAGGAATTAAGAGCTACTTTTTACTATCTGAAGGAATCTTAAAATGATGTATAATCACCTACCTTTTCTCTTCCCAAAACAGACACCCTGTGAGGTAGGGGAGGCTGAAAGAGCTCTGAGAGAACTGACTCAAGGTCACCCAGCTGCCTGCATGTGGAGGAGTGGGAAATCAAGTTGATACTGCAGATGAGAGGCTGCTGTTCTTAACCACTACACAAAGTGACTCTCCTTTTAAGAATATAAGAGAAGCCTTGCTGTATCAGACCAATAGTCCATCTAGTCCAGCATCTTGTCTCACACAGTGGCCAGGCAGTGCCTCTGAATGGACAATAGCAGGGCATAGAGGCTGAGGCCTTCCCCTGAGGATGCTACCTGATTCAGAGGTGTAGTGCCTCTGAGACCTTTAATGCACTGCGGTGGCCATGCCAGGCTCCTGCTGGTTTCTTGCCATGGGGCAGCATGCCCTGCCACTTCTCATGCATTGGTGGGGGAAGATTTTCCCCACCAGACATGGTCCGCCCTGGATTTTGGTGTGTACGCATGCCAGCCAGAGTGGAAAGGTTCTGCCGTGTTTCTCTGTAGTGGTGGTGGAGAGGAGGGTCAGAGGCAATCCCACCTTTGTGAAAGGTTTTAAAACACCCTGTTCTATTCTGTGGTATCACGAAGCCAAAAGGGGGATTTTCTATCCCTGCTGGGACACTGTAGGTGGGGAAGGAGCCTGGCTCTTCCCTGTGTGCATGGACCTGGCCAGCATGGCTACTGATGGTGGTTGCAGCAAAAAAAGGAGCGCAAAAAAATCAATGTTCCCTTGCCATGGAGCATCAGCATCCCTAAGGCAGGCCACAGCTGTGAGGGGGCCAGGCCAGCGTCAATATCATGCACAAGCAGGAATTTGCCCCACTGCCATGTGAGCGTCGGCCTGGCCCTCTCCCCCACCCCGTGCATAATCGGTCTGAATGTGGAAGTTCCCCCAGACTTCCATGAATCTATCTAATCCCCCTGTAAAGCTGATGATTCCTGCGGCCATTGCTACCCCTACATCCTCTAGCAACAAATTCCACTTTTTAATCACTCTCTATATAAACTAATATTCCTTTTGTCTGTCCTCAACTTACTGCCCATCAGCTTCACTGGATGCCCACAACTTTTAGTATTGTAAGAGAGGGAGAAAAATTTCCCTTGTCAACTCTCTCCACCCCATACATTGTTTTATTAACCTCTGTCATTTCCCTCCTTTAGTTGTCTCTGTTCCAAAGTTAAAAGTCCTAGACTCTTCAGACTTTTCTTTATAGGAAACATAGTTCAACCCCCTATCTTCTTGGTCGCACTCCTCTGTACTTCTTCCAGCTCTTTTTTGAGATACAGTGACCAGAATTATATGCACTATTCCAAATGATGCTGCACCATAGGCATATACGGGGGCATTATAATATTGACCTGTTTATTCTTGGTTCCTTTCCTAACAATCCCTAACATAGAGTTTTGCCTTTTCCCAATGCTACAGCACGCTGGGTTGACACTTTCATTGAGCTATCTACTATGACCCCAAGATCTTTATCCCTCCCAACTTCAGCAAGTTCAGACCCCATTAGCCTATACCTGAAGTTGGGATTTTTGTCCCATTGCACATCACCTTAACACTTCATTTGCCAAATTGTCACCCAGTCAACCAGTTTGTTGAGGTCGTCTTGGAGTTCTTCAGCTTCTTGAGTGATGATCTAAGCACACTACCTCCGATTGAGTCAAATCCATTATGAGGTAAGTTTCAAAATTTATAGAAAGGATAAAAGGAGGTGTCAAGGAAAATGTTAAACTTTAGAAAAAAGGCTGTTGTACTGGTGGCCTTAGGCAAAAAAGCTTAAGTGAGAGAGAACCTGACACATTAATGTTTCCTTTGTCTACCCAGACATTCAGTGTGGTATGACAAGTTATTCCAAGCAATAAAACATGCTAGAAGATTGTGGACAACCAAGCTAACGGCATACAACAAGTTGTAACAGGAAGAAAACATCTGCCATTGGGTAGATGCCAAAGGCAAAGTTCAGTTCCTTGATTCTGATGCAAATTTTAACTAAATCAGTACATATACAAGAGCTGGTACAGCATAGTGCTAAGAGACTGAACTACAAATTGGGAGGAAGTCCCCAATTTAAATCTAATTCTGCCATTTATAGGTAGCCCTAAGGAAGCTGCAATCTCTGGTTCAGCATTTCATGTGCAGTATGGGAATAATAGGGATCTGCAGGCCTATTCTATGACACTGTCCTGTACTGGTTAAGAGTGACAGACTGTAATTTGGAGAAATGGGTTTGATTCCCCACTCATCCACATGAAGCCTACTGGGTGACCTTGGATCAGTCACAGATCTTTCAGAACTACCTCCCTTGCCAGATGCCTGTTATGGGGAGAGGAAGGGAAAAGTGATTGTAAATCTTTAAAACTTAGGTAGTGAAAATTGGATATAATGAGCAGGGGTGGAGGTGGGGGTTGTACTTTCTTCGCTGCCTAGGTCTTCTTTTATGACTATAAATTGATTGTTTGTAATTCAGGGTTTTATTGTGTGGTTTTACTCTGTAAACTGCTGAAAGCCATCTTGTCTGGGAGCAGCAAGTAACAAATCCAATAAACAAATACCTCAAAATTAGTGTAAGCTTTATATGTCATACCCTCGTTCCATTGGAAATTCTCATTATTTCTTCAAAAACTGTAATTTAATTTTTTTTTGTAAGTGAATGAAGGAATAATAATTGTGTGAAACCTCTTAGGACACTGTGAATTAATTGGGAAAATTTACCGGGGCTTAATACTGGGACCATTTCCGCCTGAGAAATATGCTCCTGGATAGCCTTTGAATGTTGATGGGATTTAGAGCCCCTCCACATGACGTCACCTGCATCCAGTAGCTGGGTCGCGATTTGGCCATTGTTAACTCACGATTTCAGGAATCACCAAAACTGGATTTACCACCTTAAATTGTGCATCCCATCAGTGAGCAATCAGGGATAAGACTGTATGGAGGGGGAAAGGCACGATAGTCTCTGCAGTTTTGTCCTACCCTTGCACCCACCCTCTCTCCATTTTCTGCTCAGAGTAATTTCTTTTTTAATCATGCAGTCCCTATTGCAGCACAACCTCAAAACTACATTATCAGAGGTAAAATACAATCTCTTTAAAGTGTCCATGGTCTTTTTGGGATGATGCAGGCAGAACACAGCTCCTTTTCTGTTTTCTGGAGGTAGGAAATAAGCTGGGAAGAGGAAGGGCAGTTGATCATGCATCTTTCTACCAATCACACAGGGGTCTGAGCACCTTGTTCTAAAGCCAGCCATTTACAAAAAAATGTCTTTTTGAGCTTCAGTTACCTGTCCAGCCTTCTCACAACTCGGGCAGGCAAAAACAGCACCGTTTGCATTGTCTGGAGGTGGGAAATGAGCTGGCAAAGGGGGGACAGGTGATCAGGCTGCCTTCTCCAGATCATACAGGGGTCTGAGCACTCTATTTCAAAGCCAACCGTTAGCACAAAATGTCTTTTTGGGCTCCAGGGACCATATTCAGCATCTCAGAAATCCACCCAGACAGAATTCTAAAAGGGGGGATACGGTATTGTTCTGATGTTTCTCCAATGCATCTGTGTTGTGCCATTACCGCATGGAAGTGCTTTAAAAAAAATTGGACCTAGATGTGTGTGTGTATGAAAATTTCAGTATATGAGATAACTGCTGTGCTGTGATTGGTGACTTGCTGTGATTGTCAAGCCAAGGAGTGGAAGGAGAAATTCGTTTTGTTTTCCCTTGCAGCCTCATCAGGAGTCAAAAAGCCACAATGGGTCAGAGGGAAAATGCAGGAGGGGTTTCCCTGTAAGGAGAACTGCAAATGCGAGATTTCCCATTCCGCATTTGCAAGCAGGAAGCCACTCGTATTTTACCCCTCCATGTGGAAATGGTCTGGGGCTTGTGCTGAAAAATTATGGAATATCATGTATTTGATTTTGTGCCTCATGCCTCTTTATATGATTCACTATGCATTCATCACCCCAGAACTTCCTGGATTTGCTGGAAGGCTGTCCAGGCCCTGGGGGTGATTTCTAGACTGCCCACATTTCTGAAATTATTGTAAGAAATTCAGAAATTAAAATATTAAAGTAACAATGCTGATAAGAACATAAGAAGAGCACTACTCGATCAGACCAATAATCCACCTGTCTTACATAGAGGCTAACCAGTTTTTTGGATGACCAATAACAGGGTATAGAGGCCAAGGCTTTCCCCGTATGTTGCCTCCTGGATCTGGCATTCAGAAGCTTATTGCCTCTCAGTGTGAAGGTTCCCCTCAGTCACCATGACTAGTAGCCACTGAAAGACCTATCCTCCATGAATTTATCTAATCTCTTTTAGAACTCTTTATTCCTGCGGCTATCATGACATCCTCTGACAGTAAGGTCCACATTTTAACCATTGTGTAAAGTAGTGTTTCTTTTGGTCTGTCCTGAATGAACTGTCCATCAGCTTCATTGGATGCCCTTGAGTTCTAATATTTTGGGAGGGGGAGAAAAAATTCTGTTAACTCTCTTTACCCCATGCATAATTTTATAGACCTCTGTCTTGTCTTTCTTCTAAACTGAAAAGTCCTATGACTCTTCAGCCTTTCCTCAGAGGGAAGGTGCTTCAATCACCTAATCATCTTGATCCCTCTCCTCTGTACATTTCCCTCCACAAATTAAGAACCATATGGTAGCAATCCTCACATGATATTTTGGAAACTACTAGTAGCTCAGGAAACATATAAAGGGGAGGTTCAGGAACTGCAGAAGAGCTATAGTGAAGGTGACTTTTAGAACCACAGGTTGGCTGGACAGTCTTACTGCAGACACACAGAGGAGATTTTAAGTGGTAGGTCCTCAGAGAAGTGACCCGGGAGTCACTAGTGTTAGGGGCTATTTTTTAAAACTGCAGAAATAAGAGCATAGATGTATACTTCACCAACATGCATGTTTATAGATGTTTGAAGTGACTGTATGTAGGCTAATTAGGGATTGGGATGGAGCCTAGGGAGGGCTGGGTAACAGGAGGAGCTTCAGAAGGATATGTTCCAACAAAATCTGCCCTCCAAAGCTGCTATTGTTTCCCCAGGTGAACTGATATCTGTGGCCTGGAGATCAGTTGTATTTCCTGGAAGTCTCCCAAGACCCACCTAGAGGCTTGCAGCTAATCCTGTGCTAAAAACTAGTTTAAAGCAGGTTAATTTTCTTCAACAGGACTCTGGAAAATGTGAAATTAACAAATGGATTATTTAATTTATCTTGAATCAGATTTTAATTACTGACTTTGCTTTATTTCTTTCTTTTCAGCTGCATTTACTATGATTGGTACATCCACCCATTTATCCGATCAGTGCTCTCAGTTTGCCATCCCATCTTTCTGTCATTTTGTGTTTCCTCTGTGTGATGAACACTCTCGGACACCCAAACCAAGAGAGCTCTGTCGGGACGAGTGTGAAGTTCTGGAGAATGACCTCTGTAGGCAAGAATACAACATTGCTAGGTCTAATCCACACATTCTGGTGCAGCTCCAACCCCCCAAGTGTGAAGACTTACCATTACCAGAGACTTTAGAGGCTGCCAATTGCATAAAAATTGGAATACCTATAGAGCGGCTCAACAGATGTAAGTTTGGCCAGTTTTTTTACCTTGTTTTTACTCTGATAAAATATCAGATTTATGTGGAGATACCTATAAATTAATGATTTTAAAATTATTTAATATATATTTTTAAAAAGAGTCTCTCTATTGATTGAAGATGAATTCCTATGTGCTCTTGATGTACTTACTACCCAAATTTGTTGAATAAAGGGAGAATAAACGAGTCATTACAAAGAAAAGATACCTTTAATATTTATCAATTTTATAATTTTATCTTAAATGTAGAATATTTCCATATTCTTGAGACAAAAATGAACCGGTTCAAATCCTGTTAATTCTGTAGAAGTTTTTTATTTGGTTTTTTATTAGTTGTATTTTTGTATATGGAGGTGATGTAACACTGTAAAAATAAAATGCTGGGGAAAAGTCATGAGCAGAAGAGGACCAGGAGTACATATGGAAAGAAGAGACAGTAAGGGAAGTAGATTCAGACCGTCAGCTTCTTCACTAATAGTGTCCAAAGATGTTGCTTGGCTTGCCTTTTTTCATCTCAAAGAAGATAGGACGACCGAGGGGAAAAACCCATACAAATAACTTTTAAAAGATCTTTTAAAAGATTTTTTCAATAGAGAAACTGTAAATTTGAGGGAACACTGAGAAAAAATGATGAAGTGCTTTTAGAATTATAAGACTGCTTTTTCACAGAAGGCTTTACTGACAGTACATAGTGAAAATATTTTTGCATGACAGTCTACAATATTAGAAATGAATTTCTATGTATAGCATATTGTTAAGGATATTTTTTCCTACAATTATTTTGTGTGTGCATAATGATCATGATAATACTATTGAATATTTTGAAATGTTCAATGTTACGAACCTTATGAACCTTATTTCAGTGTCCAAATATACTGTTAGTCCTATTGTGACTCTGTTTATCTCCAATTTAACATATCACATTACAAATTTTTGTGTGCTCTGCTTTCATTTTTTTACCTTCCTTACAAATAGAAAACACAAGATGTGGTAGTCACTCTCTTTGATTCTTTAGGAGTCATTGCATTTTGCTTAGGAGTCAGTGTCTTTGCTTTATTCCTTTCTTTTCAGCTGCATTACACTGAAAGCAACTCTTTAGAATGATGTGTTATGAATGGTGCATTTTATGTTGTTAATGTAATATGTTGTTAATGTAAAACAATTTGGTATTACATATTTTAAAATATTTACCAGAAGTATTATACTTGGAGAATGCAGAAAAAAACAAGTTTTATGGTGTGTTTTTTTAAGCCTTGAAAACTGGGATGGAGAATTCCCTTTATGCTCAAGTAGCAAAAATAGAAGAAGAGTTGGTTCTTATATGCTGCTTTTCTGTACGTGGTATTACTGCTCAGTCAGAACAGCTTTATCAGTGCTGTGGTGAGCCCAAGGTCACCCAGCTGGTTGCATGTGGGGGAGTGTGGAACCAAACCTGGCTTGCCAGATTAGAAGTCTGCACTCCTAAACCACTACACCACGCTGGTGTAGTAAATGTTGAGAAAGCATATATAGATCTCTGATGAGGAAGGTATTAGTTTGTGTACTGGAGACAAAGTATATTAATTAAGTCTATTTTCTATGATGAAAAAAGATACCTGATTTGGGCAATTTGTTTTTTTCTGTTTTAACTCCTGCCTAAAAAAGAGAAAGATATTCTGAAACTGAGAGGATGTTGAGCTCAGGCAGTTTTTTCTCTGGAGGAATACATGTGTGAAATGTTCTTACCCCAAAGTTTAGATGGATATTGCAAGAAAATCTGTGGCCAAAAGACCAGAGTTCTGCCTGCTCCTAACTGTGAATTTCCTTTCAAAGTCCACATGCATTTTCCTTTCCAGTTTCATGTTTTCCCACGTGTATTCCTTTGTGATGTAAATCATTATGCTGCATTGGCTCACACTTCCTCTAGAATGCCTGTATGTGTGTGGGGAGAAGAAACAGCAGATGCAAAATCTCTGTTCTGCAGCCTCTGTCTCTATGATGTAAACTGCAGTTGCCAGAGGAATCCAGATTCTGCCCTAGGCAACAGAGCAACTGCCAGACCTCCCTGGTAGGTAGGGCTGCCCTCATACATTCTGAACATTCTGAGTTTCATTGTTTTCAGCAACATGCAATGTGTACATGAAGCTGTGGCATAACCTTTTGCTGCTGTTGAGATGTTAAGAATGCACAAAGAAATCAGTCTGGCAGAAAAGTGTAGGATTGACATCTCTGGAAAGATTTTCTCTTTCCCCAGAATGACATGACAAGAGGCAGGCAGTCAGTGCAGATCACCTTGAGTGGCTGGGGCAGTTTTTGATGAGATACTAGGGGTGTGCATTTGGCTAATTCAAACCCCCACCCCCACCCACCCCAATCTGAAAATGCCTGATCTGTATTTTCTGGATATTTTTTTCAGCCGGATATAATGGGGTATTTATTCAGCTAACTGAAACCACTGCTGTTGAAGTGCCAAAGCTGTTGGGAAGGTCTGTGAGGGATGGCATCACTGTTTTGAAGTTGGGGAGAAGGCTGTAGGAGGGAACACCACTCTGCAATTCTCTTGGGTCACCACTTGTCTCATTGTACTTTTGTTCTATGGTACACCATAGAGTTTGAGGGGAGGATGAAACGGGAGTGGCTTTGTACTGACCATGCATCTTTTATAAAATGCTTTTTGCAGATCACCAGTGTTACAATGGCTCTGGAGTGGATTATAGAGGGACTATCAGTGTCACCAAGTCAGGTCACAATTGTCAGTATTGGGACTCTCAACATCCCCATTCCCACAGTTTGACAAGTACAGAATTTCCTGAGCTTGGAGGAGGACATGCGTATTGTCGCAATCCTGGTGGCCAGATGGAAGGTCCCTGGTGTTTTACACAAAACAAAAACGTACGCATGGAACTGTGTGAAGTACCTTCTTGTAGTATGTATTATTTTTTCCCTGCTTCCAGTATTACCCTTGCATGTCTGCAGTAAAACTGGTTTTAAAATAATGCATTCATAATGGCCTTTTTGTTAGACACTTACATGTTGTTTTACAGAGTAAAATTAGTCTGAAATCTCTCTCAATGCATTCTTTATTCAGGATGCTGAAGCCAGTGGAATATAAGTGATGTAATTATGGTCTAGTTTGTCACTGCTGTCCTTTGCTGAAAGCAAGATGTGCCTTAAGCATAACACACAGGTTTATAACACAGAGGCAACAATATTTTTATAATGAGCTTCCCAAGGTCAAGAGGGTAACTGTTGACCCTCCCCAAATATAAGCTTGGTACTTACATGTGATCAGAAACCTTTCCAGTGGCCATATGAGCAGTTCTTCAAGTCTGCATGTAAAAGGCGGAGCTGGGATGGGTGAGACCAGAGGCCTCATGTTCCACAAAATCATGTAATAGCATTGCAGGTGGAGGATCAGGTCACATTTAAAATATATTGTCTTTCCCTGACTTGCCAGCTGTCTATCTGCTGTGTAGGTTTACTCTTGCTTTTAATATTAGGAAGCACTCAACAGTATCATCTCTTTCTTTCAAACTGACATGCTATATTTCTGGAAAGGTCTCTGGGCACATAACTTTGTTGTGCACATTTCGTAAATTTTTTTCTAGAAAGGATTATTAACATTTGTCTTTTAAATAAGGCTTGTTGCAGTTTTGGCTCTGGAAGGTTCATTTAAATGTCGGTGTCCATAACTAGTCAGTTGGTAGGTCTGTGGCTTGTGTGGTTTGTGGCCTATGCCTCTCATAAAAGATAGGGGTGGAATTACCACAGAAGAGGGCAACCAAAATTATTGACAGGTTAGATGAGATCTCTTCTGAAGTAAGACTAAAGAGTCTGTGATTTTTCAGTTTAGAAAAAGATAATAAGGATGTTTGTTTGTTTTAAATGAGGATTATAAAATTGCACATCGGATAGAGAAAGTGAATAGAGAACTTTTTTCTTTCTCTCCTATAACACTGGAATTTGGGAGTCACCCAGTGAAAATACTTACAGATTCAAAATAAATAAAAGGAAATACTACTTTATTCAACTAGTAATTACTGTGGAATTCATCAACAATAGTTGTGTCCATGAGCATAGGTTATTAAAAGGAGGAATTAGACAGATTAATGGAGGAGAGGTCCATCAAGCCATGATGACTAAAGGGAGCCTCCGGCATTTTGAGGCAGTAAACCTCTGAATGCCAGTGCTTGGAGGCCACATCAAGAGAAGGCCTTGCCTCTCAGCTCTGTTCATTGGCCCTCCAGGATAACTGGTTGGCCGTTCTGTGAGACAGGATGTTGGACTAGAAGGAGGACCACTGGTATGAGCCAACAAAGCTCTTCTTACATTCTCGTGATACTAAGAGGACTAACTGACTGGATCCATGGAATCTCATATTTTAGATGTGTATCAATTATTTAAGACTTTATTTATTATAAATAGGAAACAAGTGTGTTGATAGAAACAATTTTTGTGCTAGTTATATTTTAAATTTTACCTTGCTTTTTGATGTTTAAAAGTTTTTCTGAAAACATGAAATATTTTCAATATAAACAGGTCCACGTGACAGCAGCAAACTGGGGATCCTCTATATTCTGGTTCCCAGCATAGCCATCCCTTTGGTTATTGCTTGCCTCTTCTTCTTGGTATGCATGTGCAGGAACAAGCAGAAGGCAACTGCTGCCATTCCACAGCGTCGCCAGCTGATGCCCTCTCCTAGCCAAGACATGGAAATGCCTCTTATAAACCAACATAAACAGGTAACATTTTTCAAAACCCATCATTCTTGAACACACACACAGTGATTTTAAAGTCTCCCCAAACTGGAATGAGTTTAGAGTGCTGATGAATTGTTGGCTAGGTATGTGTGTTTGTTAATGATAGCATTATAATTATAATAACTCGCATTACCAAATGATCCTTTTCATTTGAGAAATAAGATAATTTCTCTTATATTTATTAATCGAAATATTCAGACTTGGAATACTCTTTCCTTAATGTTGACATGCTATTCAGTCAAGGGAAGGTTGGGGGTGTTGGAAGGGACTTTCGTGAGCCTCCCCACCTCAAGCATCCAAAGCCTTCCAAAGTGGAGCAAGAAAGAGGACTTCACAAGAATCACTTTCTCTTTCTTGCACAAGCAGAGCAGCTCTGTGAATTTAAGGTCCAAGGGAGGGAGGGCAATTTATAGATTTCTCAAATAAACTGTTAAACAAATGAGAGGTATATGAATCAACACACACAAAATGTATTTTTTACTCAAACTTAATTTTTGCAAGTGATTTCTTGTAACCCAGTCCCTTAAATATCGAATTACTAAATGTTACATAACCTCTGTCTGTTTATTTTCAGACTAAACTAAAAGAAATCAGTCTTTCCACTGTGAGATTTATGGAGGAACTAGGTGAGGAGAAGTTTGGAAAAGTTTATAAGGGTCACCTGTTTGGTACAACTCCAGGGGAACAAACTCAAACTGTTGCCATCAAAACACTTAAGGATAAAGCAGACTTAACTCTTCGTGAAGAATTCAAGCATGAAGCAATGATGCGTTCAAGATTACAGCACCCAAATATAGTTTGCTTGCTAGGAATAGTGACCAAAGAACAGCCCATAAGTATGATTTTTAGCTATTGCTCCCATAGTGATCTCCATGAATTCCTGGTTATGAGATCGCCCCATTCAGATGTTGGCAGCACTGATGACGACAAAACAGTGAAATCTACTTTGGAGCCAGCAGATTTTTTCCACATTGTGACTCAGATAGCAGCTGGAATGGAATATTTGTCAAGCCACCATGTTGTCCATAAAGATTTAGCCACAAGAAATGTGCTGGTGTTTGACAAGCTCAGTGTGAAAATATCTGATTTAGGTCTTTTCAGGGAAGTTTATTCCGCTGACTATTATAAATTAATGGGAAATACTCCACTCCCTATACGATGGATGTCCCCAGAGGCAATCATGTATGGCAAGTTTTCTGTTGATTCTGACATTTGGTCATATGGAGTGGTGTTGTGGGAGATCTTCAGCTATGGTTTGCAGCCTTACTGTGGCTACTCTAATCAGGATGTCATTGAAATGATAAGAAACCGACAGGTTTTGCCATGTCCTGATGACTGCCCTGCATGGATATACTCACTGATGTTAGAATGTTGGAATGAATTTCCTAACAGAAGACCCAGATTTAAAGACATCCACAACAGACTGAGAACATGGGGAAACCTCTCTAATTACAACAGCTCTGCACAAACATCTGGTGCAAGCAATACAACACAAACCAGTTCGCTCAGCACAAGCCCTGTAAGTAATGTCAGCAACACGAGGTATGTTGGGCCAAAGCAAAAAACACAAGCTTTCCCTCAGCCACAGTTCATACCAATGAAAGGACAGATAAGGCCTATGGTCCCACCTCCTCAGCTGTACATTCCAGTCAATGGTTACCAACCAATGCCAGCCTATGGAGCCTACCTGCCAAATTTTTACCCAGTCCAAATCCCAATGCAAATGGCTCCTCAGCAGATGGCTCCTCAGATGATTCCAAAGCCAGGATCCCATCACAGTGGCAGTGGTTCCACAAGCACAGGATACGTAACTACAGCCCCCTCCAATGCCTCTGTGGCTGACCGGGCTGCTCTACTGTCAGAAGGCACCGATGATGTACATAATGCAATAGAGGATGTTGCTCAGAGTCTGGTTCAGGAAGAGGAAGAGGAGGAAGGTTCAGTGCCTGAAACAGAATTATTAGGTGACAATGACACTGTTCAGATTGATGAGACAGAGTTTCAGTCAGAAGCCTAAGGCAGTTGCCTTATAACACATGCAGAACTTGACATTTCTTCAAGATGGCTGGAGACTGTAGTCCTGACTTGCATAATTCATGTTTTCTTTTTGCTCTCTTAGGGGCACCTTCTAATCCAAGACCACACAGAATGCAGCAGTAATGATATACCATGTTTATGCACCATTATTTCCAATGGACTTTTTTAAACGGTGAAGATATAGAATTGCCATGTTGAAATCTATAGCTGACTACAGTTCTTGCAGGGAGGCTGCTTTTATAATATACTGTTGCTGTGCAACATATAGTTGAAATGCATTGCACATCATGTATATCTTGATCTTTGATTGTAATTTTAATGAATTCTGGGTAAATTAGTAAATCTCCCCCAAAAAAGCTGAACTACAGTAGTACAGAGACTGATTCCACTTGACAAGATGTACCCAGGATTCAATGGATATATGGATATCTACCTAGCCTTTTATCTCACTGATACAAAATTGTGCAAGGGGGTGATTGAGACATAGGAAAATTCAGGTAGTAATATTGATCCAAATTGGAAATAAAAAGAATACAGGCAAAGTTCAGGAAAGAAGGCAGAATGACTTAAACACATTCCTGTTACTGACTGAGTACTGCACAACTTTCCTACGAAGATCAGTTATTTCTTTATGAATGAATGGCAGTCCCACACATGTTTGCTGCCCAGATGATAAGTCTGGACACTGTGCACTAACCTGGGAAAAGTCAGGCTCTTTTTACAGTTGCAGTTCAGATTGTGGAAAAGGACTCTTACGTACATTAGCATGTTGTATTTTTCTCACTGACCATTAAGAATTGTAATCTCATTTTGGTTCGTGTTAAGATGGTGCTATAATTGTACACATAAAGCTTCCTTTGTTTTTATCTTTGTTTAGTGACTGTAGATTGATAAAAACCAAGACACGCAATGTTGTACAGAATGTGGGGTTTTCAGTGTTTTTTCTTGTGAGATGAATCATGTACAGACTTTGAAATGTAATTTATGTTTTCTTATGTTTTATATACCTTTTTGTGGAAACTTTTGGATCTTTGCAAAAAATGCTTATGTAATTTAACCGTTTAGATTACAATTTGTAATATTTTTAATTGGTACTGGTATGGCGATAAAGCTGGTCCAAACATTTCATAGCCATACGATACAAAGCCAAACATAACATTTTAGTCCCCAGTCTATAAATCTAATCCATGACATGGGCCATCTATTAAAGCAGCACACAAATGTTTGACTAATTTTAAGATATTGTAAAGTGTACACTGTAATTTCTCTTTTGTTACATTTTACAATGTAAACAGTGCCTTTGCTCTGTACTTTTGGATTTGCTTGAGCTGTCTCATGGCAGCATGCAACCAGAGTCAGTGGTGGTAGGAGCTACTTAACTGATTTTCCGTTTCTCATGAAAATGACCATGCACTGGTGGGTGAACATTGAATGGCTCTCTTTCTTGTTATTATAAATATGAGTTGGAGATGGTTAATAAATCATTTGAATAAATTTTGTTTATTTACTTTGTAAAGGTTTTTGTTTTGTTACTCCATATCTGATCATTTATTTTTGTTTAATTTTCTGTTCTCCTTCCATTCCTGTTAGCTTGTGGAATTACAAATGTGTGGCAGCTAGGAAGGAAAGCCATGTATATATGGAAATTGAGGGAGACTTGTACACCAAGATTTCTAATTAATTGTTTGTTATGACCCTAAGAATACCCCATTCACTGTGTCCTTGTAGCACACAGATTTTACTTTAACACTCCCTATCTCCAATCCTAAATTAAAACATGAGGCAAAACAAGAAAGAAAACAGAAGAGCAAGGAAGGATTTCAGAATTGTGAATGAAACAAATTAGGGGATTGAGGAGGCATCTCACTTTCTACTGTATTTCATTTCTCTACAACTTCCTTTTTGCCTTCCCAGGCAGTCCCCACAACCTCTCCTCTTTTTCTACTTCCTTTTGCCTCCCCCCCACCTACCAGCCATCCTATCTTCAGCTTTCCTGCCTTCGTCTCCCTGGCACCAAGGTATGATAGCCTCCAGTGTTAAACTGGTCTCAGATGTGGAGTGGCCAACAATAGCAGATCAAACAAGTCCCAGTTGTGAGCTAGCACCAATCTGGGCCCAGTAGCACAGTGGCCATTGCTACTGGACCTGTTTCCTTCTCTCATTCCCATCTATCAAACTATCTTAATATGCCCCTATTTTTTCAGTTTTTCCTTCTTCCCTACCCTGGCAGCCTCTTCACAAGAAGAGTCTTGTATTGTATGGTACCTGCCGCTGGGCAAGGCCAGTCCAGTCCCAAGATGTGTGGGTAGTGAGTTTCTAATAGTCATTGCTGGCCGGCTTTCAAGGACTTCTACTCCATGACTAGGTGACTGTGGAGCAGGGTATGCCCTTTTTCATGACTGCTTTAGCCTCACAGACCACTCACATCCCCCAGTGGCTTTGCTTTACGGAAATCAATACTTGGAAGGCTAATATTGTGGGTGCTTAGTAACACCCAACAGCCACTGAGAGTGTCTGTTATTTGAGAGGGATCTTAATCTCTTGATCTTTTGGGGGTGGGGGAATTTTAGACTTTTATGCCACCCTTCAGGTTTGCAGGAAAATCCCCTCAGTCCATATTGTGGCTCAATCAATCATATACTCTGGTGCTATTCAGAAACTGATATATGGGTTAATAAATCCTTAGTCTGCTAATGCTACGTTATGTGGTTCAGTATATCCTGTTCATTATTTAAAGGGACATTGGTAAAGGTAAAGGTAAAGGTATCCCCTGTGCAAGCACCGAGTCATGTCTGACCCTTGGGGTGACGCCCTCCAGCGTTTTCATGGCAGACTCAATACGGGGTGGTTTGCCAGTGCCTTCCCCAGTCATCACCGTTTACCCCCCAGCAAGCTGGGTACTCATTTGACCGACCTCGGAAGGATGGAAGGCTGAGTCAACCTTGAACCGGCTGCTGGGATTGAACTCCCAGCCTCATGGGCAAAGCTTTCAGACGGCTGCCTTACCACTCTGCGCCACAAGAGGCTCTTTTAATGTATATATGAAGACATGCCAAATTAAGTATGTTTGCTGCCACTCTCCCCGAGTGGGTAAGAATTCTATCTGTATCTCATAATCTGCTGTTAGCAGGACTGTTAAGGTAAACTTCTTAGAATACACAAGGATCATTCAGCATCTTTTGAGTGACTGTCATAAGGGGAAGATTTTCCAAGTTTGAATCTCATAACATAGTAAGTTTCTATGTTTATGGAAGAAATATGTCACTGTTGTTGATACACTGCTTATGCAGTGACAGCATTGTTTAAGCAATTCTTTGAGGAGTCCAGTGTACTTTGAGGAGAGCCAGTTTGGTGTAGTGGTTAGGAGTGCGGACTTCTAATCTGGCATGCCAGGTTCGATTCTGCACTCCCCCATATGCAGCCAGCTGGGTGACCTTGGGCTCGCCACGGCACTGATAAAACTGTTCTGACTGAGCAGTGATATCGGCTCTCTCAGCCTCACCCACCCCACAGGGTGTCTGTTGTGGGGAGAGGAATGGGAAGGCGACTGTAAGCCGCTTTGAGCCTCCTTCGGGTAGGGAAAAGCGGCATATAAGAACCAACTCTTCTTCTACTACTCTCACAACACTATCTTTTATGACTCAAGTCTCAGACATGAATGTAAGGAGAAGGAAGAAACAGATGAGCTGTCTTACATGTGTTGCACTCCGTTTAGAGAATGGAATCTAGCTGAAAACCTTATTTAGGTGAGTATATCAGAATATTTCTGGTTTGTCTTGCATAGCTGTAAGATCAGCATAAGGTTCTTGGGACATACTTCATGCCCTCTTGGTGGCATCTAAATCATGATTCATACATTTGAAAAGTATTTCTTTCATCTAACATTACATCATGAAGCACTGAAGGCCACAACATCACAATAATGGGGATGAACACATTTTGCTTGTGTTTGCCTCTCTTTGACTTGGCACAACAGCCAAGCTCACCTGCTTGAATTAAACCAAGGAGTGTGTCTTCACTCCCTGTAAACATACTCTGCAGAAAATTGTTTTTCAATGAGGAAAAATGGTTTGAGGTTGATAGATGTGTTCAGTTGTTGAAAACAACCTTAAGAAGCAGATACTTTATGCTTCTGGGGAAAAATGCACGTAGGTGGTAATCATACTGTCTTAAAGTGGTTAATATTCTGGCTTTGAGAAATACGTTCCAACATGTGTGCTCCAGATATAAATGCTACATTTCCTTTTCATGAGAAACAATGTGGTATTTTATGTGCTTTTAACTCTCCCTGTCTCTCTGTCTGTCTCTCCTAGGATATATTTGAACTAGTACAAAATTCTGCAGCCATTGATTAAAGAGGAATGCCACCCCTGAATGAAAATCTACAGTGGCTCCCTATTTGTTGTCAGTCGCAACTCATAGTACTGATGCTAGATCATGAAATTATAAATTGCTTCAGGCAGCAGTACATGAAGGGACCACCTTCTTTTATTCCACCATCTATCTCAAGCTTAGTGCTTCTGGCGAAAGAAGTGAGACAACAGATGTAAAGCCACATGAAAATAATACACAAATCTATCCACAATTTAAAACTATAAATCTGCCTAAACCTAGAATACCCATATATATTCTAATCTGGAAAATCACAATTTATATTGTATTTCCTGCTAAGAGCTTTCAGTAACATGATTATGATCACCAGGCTTTGGATGTTGAGATTGTCCATGTTAGCAAGGATGTGCTTTTCTGTCACAACATCTATTTTGATAATGCGCTTTATCACCAAAGCAGCAAAGAAGAGACATTTTCAGTGGTGGTGCCCTGTCTGTGGAATGCTCTCCTCCAAAAGGTTTGACTTGCCTTTTAGGAGCAGGTAAAGACAATTTTAGTTTCTCAGGCTATTTCCTGGCCATTTTCCAAGCTGTTTTTATCTGCCATATCCTGTGTTTTACCAACAGTTATTATATTTAACTGGCTCTGCTTTCTGGCTTGTGTGCTTGCTTTTTTTACTGCTGTCTTTTTTCCTTAGTGGATTTGTTGATTGTTGTGGTAGTTTTTATCTTCTCTTGGTCTTTATGATCTTAAATTGTGGGTTGATTAGTCGTTATTGTATGTGATGCTTTAAATCTATTGTGAGCTATCTTGAGCAATCCTCTGGAGAGGCCTGCCAAGCCATAGTTGAACGTTCAAGTTCATATGTTCCACTGGAAGTGGTACAGTGCTGATGGGTGACATCCTATTAATAAAACCACATTATTTTTTATTTATTTTTAATGATTGATTTTTGGATTTTTGTACTGGACCCTCATGATTAATTGCATACAATATACACTACACTCTGCATTCTGTACTCTTAATTGTGTGACTGCAGATGTCTCAACTGCAGGGGCAGACTGGGCCCTATGGCCACCAGGATTTATCTTGCTAGGCCAAAAGCTGCCCCAGGAGTGGGAAAGGCAACTTCGGACTTCCTGGGCAGACAAGGAAGATGTCATAGCATTTCCTTTCCTCCAGCTGACTTTTTCTCTCCCTCCTTCTGGGGGCCAGGGTGGACAAGGCCATTTTCCAGGGCTGTTTTTTTCTCCCTTTTTTTCCTTGCTAGAGAGGGATTGTGCCAACATGGATCCATTTCATTTTCATCTTCTTCACAGTAAGGCCAAATGAAAGACTTGTCTATATGTTACCATCATGTTCAGTATGACCGTTTATGCCCTGGAGGTTTCATGCTGGGCTGCAGGCTGGAGTTTTAGTCATGGCAGGTTGCCCCACCTCTTCCTTCACCCACATGGGGGAGCATTTGGCCTGGTGCACCTCATCCACCCCCGTTCTGTGCTCCTGACAGGGGGGTGGGGCAGTGAAGGTCCCAGTGCATAAACGGTCTATGTGATCCTTTACTTTATATTAAGAAGCAAGAAGCAACTTCCCAAGATGTTTCCAAAGCTTTTGTGTATTAGATCTCAAATCAACAGACATGAATAAAATATGAAAGACCACTTTGGTAGAGTACCCTTTTTGAGGAGCAATTTGACCTTTCAAAATTCACTTTGCACATCAAAACCAGTCCATATGAAAATTCAGCTCACTCTATTTTTTAGTGAAAGACATGCTGCCTTTGCATAGGCCAGATGCTCTCATTTGACAAAGTGTTCATGTAATACAGTAATCAGAGAGCAACCAGTTTATATAATAAACAAGTAGGGATTGCTTTGGAATCCTAAGATTTCATACTCAAGATTATATAAGCAGTCTGATGGGTTTATACTTTAGGGGTTACTTCTAGAGTTGCCAGTTCAGAGTTAGGAAATGAGACATGCTCCTCCTCCAAGGCCTTACCAGAAATATTAAGCAGAACAGATATTTATATAGACGACCCCTCTTGAACCAGTCATCCTAGGGCAGGGTATAGGACAATAAACAATAAAGCCATAAAACACAAACTCAGTTCAAAGCTACTAAAAAGCTAACAATATGATATTATCAGCTGAGTTGTCTGATGATCCTCTATGGAAGGAAGGCTGTAGGAGGAGAACAGGCTAGTAGGGGAGGCCCATGATGTTCTAGTTTCTCCAAGTATACTGGCATCAACCATGTGCTTGGTGGAAGAGCTCCATCTTACAGACTCTGTGGATCCTGATGTTCTCTGGGAGCTCATTCCACCAGGTGGGGACCAGAGCCAAAAATGCCTTGGCCCTGGTCAAGACCAATCACACTTCTTTGAGGTTAGGGACTACCAGTTGGGTTGCCATGGCTAACCATAGCATTCTCCAGGAGACAAGTGAAATGTATCAATACTTTCACTATAGTAATGAAGATAAGGTTGAAAACTATGTTCAGTTCATGTTTTCTTAACTGTAATTGCTTTGGAAATGAATTTTCTGTGTAAGTGAAACACTGGAAATTGTGCATTGATGCGTTGATTAAAGTCATCCACTTTTCAGCTAACATATACATTTAAATGTTCTATAAAATGTATTATGCTGATTATCCAAAGTGATTTAATTCTCATTGCGTTTGGAGCACTCCAAAGAGTTTAAATTACACTTCAAATGACAATTAAACAGTAATGTTCTGTAGCATTAATTTGCTATTCTGTAGAATGCAAGAAGTTACAGAATCTCAGTGATTTCAGAAAGTGTTGCTAAAACTGATAATAACAGGAAGTTCTACTGGTGAACAAAATTGGTTTAAACGTGAGTGTCAGTGGGATAAGAATAAAGAACATTTTATTTAACACACTCTTTAGGGAGACAGGGCACAGCACGGAGTCGAGATAACTATAAAGAATTATGTCTGTTTTACATGTTATTACTCTTTTAATAAAGATTCACAAGTATAGGAACATCCAGGTTGCTTCACAAAGCAACCTGTGAGAAATTCCTCTAGTAACTGATTATCTGCATAAAGTTGCACTCCAATTCTCCAGTGCTCCCTTCAGGTCTTGGAGAGCCTCCCCCAAAAGGTGCCGATCTTAGTACATGTGAGCGGTGCCACAAAAAAAGCCTTACTGGTATGTATTGCTTCCCCCTTCCCAAGGAACTTAGAGCATAGTTCTCCTTTACCCTCTTATCATTCCAACAGTCCTGTGAAATAAATTAGGCAGAGAGTGTGCCTAGGCAAGGTCATCCAATGAGTGTCATGAGTGGATTTGGACCTGGGTCTCCCAGTGCCTACCTACTATACTGCACAAAATTATTGCTGCAATTGCCTTCAAATAAACACCACCTCAGCAGAGCCTATCCTATTCTGATACCGAATCCACTGACATTTCCTTTCCCTGCATGATGTTCTGCGTGCGTATTCCTGAGCACTGAGGAATGTGACTTCTGTCAGTACTATTTAGTCTAAAGAGAGGATGCAATGCCTCCCATTTTTTCTCCCAGTGGCACTGCTGATGAAGGGGCCTGGACTCTGAAGGAGCACTGGGACCCTTTCAGTATCCAAAAGTCCTTGCTACAGCCTGGTAGGATGCTGGTCTGATCGGGTGATGCCTAGAAGAGTTCAGTGCTAAAAGTCTGACAAGAAAAATAGGTTGTAAAGAAATCAGGCTGCCCTGCTTAGATAAGCTTAATGAAGATTTCCTCCAAAGCCAATGCACTCGAATTCATATATCCCTAGGGAAAGAAAAGATGCCCTTTTCTCTACCTCTCAAGCTGGGCTGCACTTTCTGAACAATTAATGCAGGTTCTTGTCCTAGGAAGGTTGCTTAATACATTTTTACATCTTTTAATGAGCTGTACAGGAAGCTTCTTCCAGTGCCGCCTACTAAAGTGACACCAACTTTCATTTACTTCTGTCAAAGCAAGTAGATCTTATATTAAGCTACAGAAAGCTATAAATTCTCAATCTACTAGTACAGACACCTCTATTGTGAAAACAATTATGATTTGTTAAGAAGTATAATGTATTTGCAGTGAATAAATGTAATTAGATATAGGTCAAGAATACAAAACAATGAGTCTTTATGGCCACCTGTTGGAAAACATGATCATGGCCCAGCTACAATAATAAATCAAAAGAAAGAAAGATCTCAAAATAGTTTGTTGCGAAGGCAGTGGCTCAAACTGTAGCCAAGTAGCTGATTCACAGAACCCGTTCAGAGAGCAAATAAAAGTGTCTGACTCACAGTCACTTCTCACTATTCTCTTAAAAAGTCACAATTCCTTTTAAATCTCAAACCTAAGCCAAAACTCCGGAAGGAGGTTCTGAAACTGCACACTTGCTTTCCAAAATATATCAGGTAATTCCCATGTTACACTTCCTCACCTGTGGGAAGAACGTGATTCCAGAAAGTATAAGTATAAATGTGATTCCAGAAGACGTGACCTTCTGCATATCTTGTTTGAATCAAACTAATGCTAATTGGAACAGTCCATTTGAGTCTGTACCAGTAGAACATTGTTTCTAGAGGTCTGATTATGACGCACACCAGGGGTAGTCAAACTGTGGCCCTCCAGATGTCCATGGACTACAATTCCCAGGAGCTCCTGCCAGCGAATGCTGGCAGGGGCTCCTGGGAATTGTAGTCCATGGACATCTGGAGGGCCGCAGTTTGACTACCCCTGACGCACACATTTATTAAGAACTAGAAAAAAAAGCCCATTTATAAAAATGGGCAGAGAGCAGGCATAGTGCCAGGGCTCCGTACCTGGGAGCTCGCAGAGCAGCTGGTGGGGACAGGCTGGTAAGCGGCGCGGTTTGGGGGTCCGGTGGTGCAGGCGATGGGGAAGGGAAGCACGCATGCTCGGGAGTCTGGGCATGCGTGCTGGAGCTAGGGGCGGGGGCGGCGCGTCGGGGCAAGCAACCAGGCATGCGCGTGAGTCTGCGCATGCCTGGTTCATTCACGTGGGCTGCCGGCCAGCGGGCAAGCCGCGCTGGCTGGCGGCGTGGCGAGCAGGACAAAGGGAAGAAAGGGAGAGGGAGCAGGAGGCCCGGCAGAAGGTGAGTGCGGAGCAGGGAGCGGCCGGGGGAAGGGTGAGTTGGTGTGGGGTTACGAAGTGTGGGGACAGGGGCTGGGGTAGAGGCGGCAGATGGTTTTTGGGGCGTTGTGGCGTGTCGGGAAGGGGTTTGCGGAGGGTGGGCGGGTGAGCGGGCTGCGGGTGGGAGGCGGGGTGGGTTGTTTTTTGTTGGGAAGCGGCGGGAGGTAGCGCAGGGGTCTGGGGAGGGTTTGGGGGGTTGGGTGGCAGCGGGTGGGTGTTGGAGTGTGTGGCTGGGTGGGTTTTGTTGTCTCGGGAAGCGGCGGCGGGTTGGGAAGGGGTCTGGGGAGGGTTGGGTGGTTGGGTGGCGGCGGGTGGGTGTTGGAGTGTGTGGCTGGGTGGGTTTTGTTGTCTCGGGAAGTGGCGGCGGGTTGGGAAGGGGTCTGGGGAGGGTTGGTTGGTTGGCTGGCGAGGTTCTATTATTGGCGGCGGGCTGACGCGGCGAGAGGCGCTTTGCGCCTCTCGCCGCGCCAGGCCGCCAGGCAGGGAACCCCCGGCAGCCGTGCTTTGCGCAACTGCCGGGGGCTCCCTCGGGCGGCGGCCTGACGCGGCGAGAGGCGCTTTGCGCCTCTCGCCGCGTCAGCCCGCCAGGCAGGGAACCCCCGGCAGCCGCGCTTCGCGCGACTGCCGGGGGCTCCCTGGGTCGGTGGCCGGGAGGAACTGGGTCGGTGGCCGGCATCGGCCGTGGGGCGCTGCGCGCGGCTCGCAGTTCCTGGAGCTGGGACTCGGAGGGACCAATCGGCAGGCGCTTCGCGCCTGCCGATTGGTCCCTCCGATTGTCTGTCGTGAGGAAGGGTCCAATCCGGACCCTTCCTCATCACGGACACATCCCGCCTCGGCAGGCCTTAACGAATTATTTAGTCCGTGGCACCCGTGGCGCCACGGGCGGTTTAAAGATAAGATATGTACAGCAGCCAATAAAAGAACCAAAATAATAGCTGTAAAAAAACAGAGTCAATCAATGGAAGGTGCCTGTATATAAGTTGTTAGTTCTCCATAAAAAATTAATTAAGAAAAAATTTAATCAAACTATTTGCAAAATGTGAACGAAAAGGTGGAGTGAAAAATTGCCTTACAAATGCTGCCCAAAATTTCAGTGATGTGATCAATTGTTAGTGCATGTATTGCAGTAGGTAAAATAGTTGCCTGATGGAGGATATCTTACATAATGAGAGGATAATGCAACAGTGCTTATGGAAAGCTATGCCCAACCTGCTGCAACAGCCAGGCTGGGGGGGGGGGAGGCTCCTAACTGCGTACCTAAAGTGGACATCTTTCCATGTACACTTAAAGCAAGGAGGGGATATGAAACAGCATTTCATGCTTAAGCACATATCGAGTCAATCTCTTGATTTAAACCTGCTGGTTCCAGAATCCCAAGGGTGAATATCCAAAAGGTCTCTCTTCTCTTCAAGGCAAATATAAGAGGTTCCTTGGATGCAGTAATCTTTTCAATGCCATAAAGCTGAAGATCTTTCATGGTTGGTTGGGCAGTTCTGAAGTGTTGAACCACTGGAGCCAAGACTCAATTTTTGAGATTGCTTAGATGCTCAAAGATACGTACTCTTAAAGTTCTAGATGTGAAACCTCTATATTTCTTATATTTACTTTCCACTAAATATGTAACACCAGATGCAGCATGAGTTATATACTGACTAGAAATTAAGCCCGCTGTCAAGAGAAATACAGCGGGCGCTAGTGCCTGGGGAAGAAGAATTTAGGGAAGGGTGGTAGAAGAGGGGAGGAGGAGTGGGAGGGAGAAAGGAGGGGAGGGGGATTTTGCAGGGATGGATAGAAAGCAGAAGAACAGGAAGTGAGCAAGGAAGTAAGACAGGAAGCCAGTGAGAGAGAGAGTAAGAGAGACAGGAAGGAGATGGTGAAAGAGAGGAAGGAAAAAAGGCAGGCAGGGAGGTAGGTAGAATGGGATGGGGGAGGGGTGTCTGTGAAGGGGGCAGGTGGTTGGGGGGGCAAGTGGGAGGGAGACGGCTGTATGTGTGCACGCGCGTGTGTTTGTGTAGTTAGGAGGGTGTCCAGAGGGCAAGGGTAACGGAGAGGCGAGGTGGGGTGGCCAGGGGGACGAGCGGTGTGTGTGTGTGTGCGCGCACATGCGTGGCGCGACCTTCTGGCGGGTCCAGGGTCACCCTGGGCCCAACAGAAGGCCTCTCAGAGCAGCAGTGGGCGGCAGAGCCTTCTGCCAGGGCCAGGCACTCCCTTGAGGTGTCCTGGACGTCACGAGGGAGCGCCTGGGCCCGGCAATAGGCTCCGCCGCCCCCCGCTGCCCTTACAAGCCTTCTGCTGAGCCCAGGCGCTCCCTCACATTGCCCTTACCCTTTTATTTAATCCGCCCCGCAGGAGCGGTTAAAGATTGATGCGAAAAGTTCTATCATTACTGGAACCCTTAAAGCTCTTCATTTTTTTACATTCTGACAGGCTTTACAATGCTAGGAATTTACTGCCAGTTTTGTGGGAGAAACTGCTGTGAACGAGCATGTCCTTAGGTTTTTCACTCATTTATGGGCAAACAAAGAGTTACATCATGGAATGTTAGATAGGAGATAACTTCTTAATGATATTTCTAATTTTATTTCAATGTTTGTTGCAAATATTCTGCTGATATTTGGGTTTCATATATGCCAGATTTTGGTTCACTAAGCCATCTTGATTTTGATTTTATATGCTAATAGTTTTATTTTTTACCATTCTATTATCATCTGTACCTTCTAATTCTTATACACTGATGTTTTCAATTTCCTGTTAGAAATTCCATTTTCAGTATTACTTGAAACACACATTTGAAATGACAGGCATGCATGCATACAAGAATGAAATAACTGCTTATTCCACAAGGTGGCGTGCACAGTCAGTCCATTCGTCATATTTCTTTTCCTGCACAGGGATTCTGATGGACAGGTATGCCCTCCTAGCAAGCTAGGAAATAACAAAGCAATTACAAAATAATGTTCCCATCGGAGGATATGGCATTTGTTGTACATTAATATCAGATAAAACATTTGGCAGGGATGCCTCCTCCCGTCTGTTTATCAGAGGCCATATAAACTGTTCGTTCTGCAGTATGATTTTCAAGTAACATACATGAATATTCATGGAACTCATATGAATTAAATTATAAAGGCATCTGCTACCCCATGAGGGACTTACTGCTAGAGTGGTCACTTACTGCTCTGTTGGAAAGGAGAAACGTGCAGGAACTCTTCCTCCAGATGTAATGCTAAGTTCTGCTAGAGTCCATCAAGCTAAAGATGAGGGTTTATTATTCAAACACAGATGGATACTTTAAAAATAGCATGAGCTACTTACAGAGGCCTCGGAAATAGTGGCTATTAATAGGGTGCCATGTCTAAAATTGATGCTCATTATACTATTTGAATGCTGCCATCAGAAGGAGCTGCAGGAACATGAGTGTTTTAGTCACACTCTATGTCGAAGAAAGTAACCAGGCCTTAAACTGAAGGGAAAGGACATAAAATAAACTTTTGGAAGGGATGTACTGAACAATCAGGGCAAAGAAACAAAAGTTTCCGGACTGCATTCCAGACATTCTCTAGGTTCCTTCAAAAACTGGTGGAATATCTTAAGTTTCTCAAGTGTGCCCATTTTGTGGTACAAAAATAAAAATGGGAGCAGATGGGAAACAGAGGTAGGTGGGAAAAAACAAAGTGATAAGAATAGCACAAGATGGCTGAACTATAATTAAGAAGGCAGAAGGAGGCACAGATCCCCACCCACTCAGAACCAAGGGCTAGATCCTAGGAACAAAACAAGAGTAGTTACTGTGAAGGTGCAAGACCAGTAAAAATGGAATAAAGGATGGCTGAGGCAGACCCATAGAATGGATTCTGATGATGAAATCCCCCTGTAATTTCCATTTTTATCCAGAGGTGGCTACACAGGCTGAATTCTCATGTAACATCCATTAGGTTCCAGGTTCAGCATCCTCCTGACCTCTATTCTGGAGATAATTGTGTTTTGAGACAGGAGAAGGCCTGCTATTCACAGGCCTTCATAAATACAAAACCATCATCTTTCTATAAATAAATTTCATATTATGATTTGTGATTGCATCACTCAACACCATTTTAAGCATTACCCATGAAGTCATTCATATCTAAATAAACAGAACTAAATAAACAGTAGTGACAATCCCTGCTCTTTCCCCCACCTCTCTGTGTTCTGTTGATTTTAGCACTTTTTATCTCTGTTTTGCTTGCTTTTGGCATTGAATCTGGGTGGAAGAAGAGCTGGGGTTTTATACGCCACTTTTCTCTACTATGAGGAGTCTCAACAAGGTTTACAATTTCCTTCCCTTTGTCTTTCCATAACAGGCACCATGTGAGGTAGGTGCAGCTGAGGGAGCCCCGAGAGAACTGTGACTGGCTCAAGGTTATGTGGAGGAGAGGGGAATAAAGCCCAGTTCTCCAGATTAGAGGCCACTGCTCTTAACCACTATACTAAAATATTGAACGATACAGAGCACAATACAACAAAGGCATACAGTCAAGAGGAGTAAAATCCTTTGGTTTACTGTTGCCTGCGTTCTCTTTTAAAAACAGACTTCCCAAGCCCAGCTATACACAAAAACAGATTAATGGATGTACAGAAATACACATGAATCACCACCCATATTTGCTCTGCCAAATTACTTGAAGAAAGGCAGAAGCCTTTGCAGTTACAGATGAAAGCAGAGCCATCACTGTATATTGTTCTGCCTCTCTGGATGTATGGCAAAAATATTGTAGCGATTAGAGCAGAGTGTCAAACTAAGCCAGCTTGGTGTAGTGGTTAAGAGGGGCTGCTTCTAATCTGGTGAGCCAGGTTTGATTCCTCGCTCCTCCACATGCAGCCTGCTGGGTGATCTTTGGCTAATCACAGTCCTAATAGAGCTGTTCTCACAGATCAGTCCTGTCAGAGCTCTCTCAGCCTCACCTACCTCACAGGTTGTCTGTTATGGGAAGAGGAAGGGAAGGCAATTAGAATACACTTTGAGACACCTTTGGACAGTGAGGTACAAAAACCAACTCTTCTTCATATTGCCTGAGTGGCAGAACCGGCCGATCCAGAGCTCTTCGTTGGCCTGCGATCAACTGATACAAAGGAGGGAGGGCAGGAGGCTACAGGGGGGCAAACAGGTGAGCAAGTGCAGGCAATGTGGTGTGTGTAAGCAAAGCTGTCAAGAAATGGGGCAGGACTATGAGACAGGTAGAGTCATGCTGGGGTAAGGTGACCAGATTTTAACAGTGCTAAAGCAGGACACCATTGACCAGGGGGGTTCTTGATTAAAAATTTGGTCTATATGGAGCAACAAAGTTTCATAGAATGCATACAATGCAAAATAAGTACAATTTGCCAGATACCCCCAGATGTCCCTCCAAAAGCGGGACAATCTGGTCACCTTATGCTGGGGGAATGATAGTGAAGGCAAACTAAAATCAGAGTCCAGTAGCACCTTTAAGACCAACAAAGATTTATTCAAGGCGTGAACTTTCGAGTGCAAGCACTCTTCCTCAGACTAAAAACTTAGTCTGAGGAAGAGTGCTTGCACTCGAAAGCTCATGCCCTGAATAAATCTTTGTTGGTCTTAAAGGTGCTACTGGACTCTGATTTTATTGTGCTACTTCGGACCAACATGGCTACTCATTTGAATCTATCCTTAGTGAAGGCAAAGAAAGGGATGAAAAGATGGGGCTGGCAGGGGAGAGAGAGCCAGCATGTGGATTGGGAGGCAACTGGGTTGTCTTGTCATGCCAATCAGAGAAGAAAGACATTCTGGCCTTGGGAGTTAATGGAGGAGTGAAAGGAGAAAGGGTGCTGCTGTCACCAGAGGACGTATGAACAGCCACAGAGCTGGGAGGCAGAGTGATTATTAGGGAGGGTGGGGTAGCAACCTCCCTTCTCATCCCATGAAGGAAAAGAGATCATGAGAAGACAAAAAGCACCCCTTGAAGGTTTTGAAAACAGCCTCTCCATCAGGCGTTCCCCTCAGCCCCACTGCATCTGTGAGAAATGCAGGAGGAGATCTGGGAGAGCCCAGTTCAGGCCACTCCTCCTCCAGAGCCTGGACCCTGTCATCTGGGCAGGTATTCCAGGGCTGGTCAGTAGGTTGGCCCACCTCAGAGGACTGGTGGTGGTGGTGGGAGGGATGGAGTGGTGGAGGCAGCAGTATGCCTCCTCAGAGATGGGACAGGAGAAGAGCGGACACACAGAGCAAGAGTCGGATCATAACCATGCTCAGCTGCTGAAGCTGGGCATATGGGGAGCGCTGAAAAACTACTTTATTTACTTGTAAGGAAAGGATAAGGATAAAGAAGATGACTCATCTAGAAGTGCTATATGTACACATAGTAACTAATTTGTATAGAAATGTAAGATATCCCCTTCTTTACAGTATCCCTTGAGGAGAAACACTTCTTGCAGTGATTAAATACATTTATTGAGGCTTTCACGCATTCTCCAGTAAACCAATTGCTTTCACTCCTGAGAATCAATTCCTTTTGTTTGTATTTTGAGTGAAAAATAATTTTGTTGACTAGGGTTTTAACTGCGTCATTTATAATATTATCTCCAGTACCTGGCATTACCTGGTACATGGTATACGTGGCCTGGTATATGGTATACCTCATCCTGCAAGCTTCTATAGCAGAGTGGGGATTTGAGCATGAAACATAGCTACTCTCATCATGCTGACTCTATAAATAAACCAATCCACCAAAGTATCATGGAGCCATTCTTGAGTCTGGGTACTCTAATAATTTCAGTTGAGAGTCACCAGGTAGCTCAGTGTCACCTGTCTATTAAGGAAAGGTACATGGGGGAACTGAGTAAGGTGTAGACATGTTATCTTTCAGTAATCAAAGAATATGACACCCCCTTAATTTATGGTTTTCCTGTATTTTCCAATCCTTGGCTACGTCCTTTCCCAGTTAATGCCATCGCAAAGATACATTATCTTCCAACTGCAGGCAGGCATTCCTTTTCAGTGTAAGGCTATCCATTGAAAATGAACATGTGTAACCTCTTTATATTTCAGTGTATATAAAGAATGTCTCTTAAATCATTTTAACTAGTTGAGATGAGGTTTAGAAGCATTAAGCACCACAGATTTAAACTGGATTAATAGCAATATTCTGTGTCTGAGGAACACTCAGAATGGCTGACATGTAATATATTTATTTCAGTTTTCTACTCGGTTTCCTCTTTGAAAGGTTACTTGCCCAGAACACTTGGGGAACACTGAGAAGAAAAACCACATGCATGTTTAGGGACCTACAATGAGAATGAATAAAAAATATTTAATCTATAATAACCTTTTCGGTCCTGGCCCCTACCTGGTGGAACGAGCTCCCAGGTGAGCTGCGGGCCCTGCGGGATTTACCAGCTTTCCGCAGGACTTGCAAGATAGAGCTCTTCCGCCAGGTTTTTGGTTGAGGCCGGGGTCAGCAAGTGAGTGCCAACATTCCCCCCCCCCCCCGGACCTAGTAAGTTAGATCTCTTCCCCACCCTCCCTGCCGCTCTAATAGCAGGGGTGGGAATAATGAGAGCTTCCGCCATGTTGGGATTGTTTTTAAAGTTTTTAATGGGTATTTTAATGGGGATAGGACTGTTGTGACCCGCCACGAGCCTACGGGGAGTGGCGGGAAATAAATCTAATTAATAATAATAATAATAATAATAATAATAATAATAATAATAACAACAACAACAACAACAACAACAACAACAACAACCCCTTTTTAAGGTGTTGAGGAAATGTTGTAAAATGTAAATGACCATTTGAAGAAGACAATGGGGAAAGCTTAGGGTTTTTTTCTTCATCCATTCCATGATCATTGCATTAAAAGTTTATTTGATTAAGACGTAACTCCATGAATGCTTATGTGAGATGCATATCATCTCGGCAGTATATGACTTGACCATATACAGTATAGTGTCTGCTCAAGGAGGTTGTTTTCTATAATGGGTTTTTACATAGCATGAAAGTGCAGCGCAAAAATAAAATTGTATAAAATTACAATTCATCTGGAAGGCATCCATTTTTCAAAAGTGCTATCTCACTTAAAATTTCCAGTGTTACTTAATAGAAAAATAACCTTTTTCTTGCAATAAGAAGAATCAGCAATCACTAAACATTTAAAACTATAGTTACTAAAACTGAGATAAACCAAGAAAGCCAATATTGTATATTTGGGGCCACCCTAATTTCCTAGTTTTTTTCTGAAAACATCTTTGTTTTAAGTTCAGGCACGAATTCCTCTTGTTTCCTATTATCTGAAGATGAGGGAATGATTGATGGGGTATTATTTTTAACATCTTCATTTATCTATGACACTTAGTTTTGAACAAGTCTTGAATGATGGATCTACTTACTCCAAAAGCAGCCTTAGAAATTCTATTTGAAATATTCTCTATTGTTGCTGATCTTTTGCTCTGACTAGATATGCAGTAGTGTCCTATATCTCCATTGTCATTAAGAAAACAGAAATAATTTTCCTGTGAGGTGAACAGAGCCCCAGGCTTATTTTTATTCATTTCCTTTTTCTTTTCTCCTCATTCCCTCACCATATGTTGTTTTCCTTTGTTTACTGCAGCTGCTGTAAGCCAGTTCTGTTGTGTTCATTTCTTTTGAGAGAGTTTGGATGAAGGCCACCATATCAAATACACTGTGCTATAAGAGCACCTACCACTTAAAAGGTGTCAGATAGTCACTGCCTCTTAGCAGACAGTATGCACAAGCTTGTGTTTGAAAAGTCTTTTGTATGTGATATGTTTACTGACAAAGGCTCTTTTCTTGAGATTTTCCAGGATTCTCTCTCTCTCTCTCTCTCTCTCTCTCTCTCTCGGATGTCAGTTATTCAGAGACAATTTTGTATACTCTCATTGGCAATCTAATGGGAATGCTTTACTTCTCTGAGAACCAAAACATTTCTTCTGAAGTGAACAAAGATTGAGGTCTTTTAATGTTTGAAATGTAGAGTATCATTTTGTTCCAAAGAGGATGTAAGTTTTTACAGGTGAATATTGACAATCATACTCTAATGTTATCGATATAAAAAACTAGCATTCTGTACCTGTGATTGCCTCCATGTGATTGATAGAATTCACTCATATATGTTCAAAAAGTGGAGCAGTGTTGGATGTACATACAACATGTATGTGGGATTGTCATTTTCATCTGAATGTCAACATTCCAAGAGCATTCTCCAATTTAAATGGCTAACTCCAGGTTAGAAAATGCCTAGAGTTTAGAGGGTTGAGCATGGATAGTGCCGGGTTTGGAAAGGGATATGCCATAGATTCCACCTTCTAGGGTAACAAATCTCTGAAGAAGAAGAACCCTCTAGTTTCTCCCCTATGGAGGGTTTCTATGTCTGACATTGACGGCCAACCATAGGTTATGGGCTGGCTGGTTGGGGCTTCATGAAGGGTGGAAATTAGGGGGAGTTTTATGCCACTGTAATAGGTCTGTACGTGTAAACTGAGTTTATTGTATAGGGGTTTTAACTTGTAACCTGCTGCAAGCCAGAATCCCCAAGAGCGGCAGGAAATAAATCCAAGAAAAGAAAAAAAAGAGGAGTAGGATTTGGTTTTTATCTGCCATTTTTCTCTACCGGAAGGCATCTCAAAGTGGCTTACATTTGCCTTCCCTTTCCTCTCCCAAAACAGACACCTTGTGAGGTAGGTGAGGCTGAGAGAGCCCTGATATTACTGCTCAGTCAGAACAGGTCTACCAGGCTGTGTCAAGCCCAAGCCCACCCAGCTGGCTGCCAGTGGAGGAGCAGGAAATCAAACCTGGCTCGCCAGATTAGAGGCTGCTGTAGTCTTAACCACTACACCAAGCTGGCTGATCAGCTGTAATTTGTGGTGATATCCAGACTCCATCTGGAGGCTTACTACCCTACACAATGCTGTCCATCTCACGTATTTTTCCTTGAAAGCAGCTGTTTACTTGGAATCAATAGGGAGCAGGAGGTAATGGAGGCCAACCCTAGCTGTGTTGGTGGTACTGGCAGCACAACATCTTTCCACAGCCATAAAGCTCCTTTTAGCCATTCTACCTACTTGGGCCTACTCTACCTAGTAAGAGAATTTCTGTGAGAATACAGTGAGGGAATGGAATAATGCATGTCACACTGAGGTCCCTGATATAAGATCAGGATAAAAGAGTAATAAAGAAACAAGCAATGGGATTCATCTACAAAGACCACAAGGTAATCTTTAAGAGGCATGATAGGTATGCTCCCATTTCCAGGATTGTGCTTCTCTTTCAAAAGGAAGACAAAATCCAGTAAGTAAGCACAGTGGAACTCAAATGCTGGTGGTTCTGCTGACTGAGCTTCCTCCATTCATGATTTTTGAAATGACAGGTGAGAGGACCTAACTAGAGGAGAAATGTATAAAGGCTCAAGAGGAGAAATCCCATCCTCCCATCAGTTCTAGTTTGCTGCTGTCATTACCTTATCTGGTCATCACCTTATATTAGTTGTCGATGCACAAAAGTCAGTGGCTTGCAGGTAAGATTTGGAGTTGGATATTTTGCAGCAAATGTCAACATTTACCTGGTGTTCCCCACACCACAGCTGTAACTCTTGGATATAACAGTATGGTATATAACAGCGGGGACCTGTGAGAAACTCAGGGTGGCTTCTGATATTCCCCACCATTCTCTACCCTTTCCTCTCCTCTATTTTTCCTTCCACACCATGATCCTTTTCCTTCATTACTCCAAAATTGGTGGTTATAAGCATAGTTTGAACAGACTTGAAAGCCATTTATAACATTTGAAATTACTAGCAGTTATTTGTAGTTGACCCTCAACAAGTCACTGATTAAAACTGACCGGTTAAAAATGACCGGTTAAAATTATATCCTAGGTTCCAGACCAATATGAGTTTTTTGAAAGGCAGGATATAAATACTACAAATCAATGAATAAAATCACTGTAAATTTTTACATAACAGGTATGAGTAGGTATGTGAGAAGGTGCCGTGACCAGGATGGTTCAGGCTAGTCTAATCTCAGAGCTAGGCCATGTTGAGTGAGAGACCACCAAGGAAGTCCAGGGTCGCTTTGCAGGAACAAGCAATGGCAAACCCACTTGAAATGTGTCTTGCCTTCAAAACCTTGGGGGTTCACCACAAGCTGACTTGATGGCACTTTCTACCACCTCTTCCTCCACCACCACATCAGAAGCCCTGCTGATTTCCCTTCACCCCATACCAAGCTGTCAGTTTGGACTGGACAGAAAAAGATAAGATTGCTCCTGTTGTACTTGTCACCCCTCCCCATTCTGAGCTTTCCCAATCGCATGCAGAACACTTTTTGTTTGAAGTGTGTGTGTGTGGGGGGGAGGATAGAGGAAGACCTGAGTTCAAATCCATCTGAATTCAGCAGGATCCACACTGGAAAAACAAAGTAAGTGCAGAATCAGCCAGGGTCAGTATTGTCTGGTCTGACTGGCAGCTGCTTTCATAGGTCTTTCATATCACCAACTAGCTTATCCTCTTCCCCCTCCCCCCCCCAAATTGATTTGCTGGGGATGGAACCTGGGACCTTCCATGCCACGCAGAGGTTTTACCACTGAGCCACAGTCCCTCACCTCTGGAAAAAAGTATCATGACAGAGTAGATATTTGAACATGAACCAACAGATCACACCAACTCTCAATGTTGCCATGAAAATAAATATACTATCCCCCCAGCAATGTGGAGATTGATCAATAATAATGTAAAATAATCAAATAGCATTGTAAAAACAAAGCATTCAGTTTGTATGAAAATAGTCATCCGAAAATAGTCCATTCTCACAAAACACTCCCGGATTAAACTTCATTGTTCTGATGAAAATGCATTAGACTGATGTTTAAACAAGTAACTGTGTCAATCAGATCTAAGAGCAAAAGGTTGGAAGATTGATAACATATGTAATAGTTAAACTCTCAAAGTGTTGCTGTCTAATGGCTTCACATTATTGTCAAGATATTGATCTGATACTTGCATAGACCTAATAGCAGGACAGGGAGTAGAGCAATTAAGCATTGCAAATAGATGTTCTATACTGGAACACCCACTTTCTCTGCAAGAGTTCATGAGAAGAACAATCACTTCAGAATGAGTATTTACAATGGCCATACATGCTGCTTTATGTGACAACTTATGATGCTGTGCAAAAAAGAATTTAAAAATGTGATCTGGGACTTGCTACAAAGACATAAATTTCAGAAGGTGAAAGTGACATTGCCTTCCTAGAATTTGTGTAAGATCTCCCATAGAGAAAATGATGTTTATAGGTAAAATGGAACAAAAGCATACAATGATTTGAGGTGGGGCTAGAAAAGTGTGTTGTAATAGCAGGAAAAGGATAAAGTCTTGAATATTACACATGATACATCAAGTTCCTTTCTAATGAATAAGACCCATGGTCCATCAAAGTATTATCTGAGACTGGCAGTGCCTCTCCAGGGCCTGATGCGGAGGTCTTTCACACCACATACTTCCTGAACCTTTGACAGGGAGATGCTGGGGAATTGAACCTGGGACCTTCTGCAAGTCAAGTAGTTGCTCTACCACTACTGGATCTTTCCCAATATACCTACTGGTCATTGTGTATCCTCTCAAACTAGTCACCCACTGAATCTAGTTGAATTGCTTCCAAAGAAAATTGCTTTAAATTTTCTTAAAGTGAAGCCTAATGTTTTAGGTGCCAGATAATAACTTGAATGAAATTTCCTCCAACTTTCAAGTCCAAGTGAACTAGGCCATTTGCTGCTACTGCCGTTACACCTGAGGCTAGACTGTTGTTTCTACTTCCATTCTGCTGTGCCATCTTTTCCGAAGGGCTGTAAGTGCAGGGTGAAGATGGAAAGCAATTTGGCTGATTTGTACCCATCTGGTGCACCATCCAAACAGAACATTTCACAGCATCAATTTTGATATTCTTCAGAAGAAGATGAAGCACTACCCCTGCTGATGTAATCCTACTGCGCCAAGGCTGTGGATGCATCTTTTGCTCCTAGGCGATTCTGTGAGAAGTTGCTTGATTAAAGCCTTCTTTGCATGAAATTTGGGATGAAGGATCCCTTGAGTGAAGCAAGCGATCCTTGGGTGGAGAACAGAAATTTACAGGCAGTCTTGTATTTCCCAATGAAACCAACAGGGAACAACTATAGCAGTGGTAAATCCAGACAGATGCCATAACAATAGTTAGTAATCTAAAAAGAAAGAAAAGTTAAAGAGGCCTCGTCGAAATCTGAATAAAATTCACCAGATCTAATAGTACCCACATACCCATTTCGCAAAGTCATGCAAATTTGGCTTTTGGAAGGAACCTGGCTTCATTTCAAGGTTTCATTCTCATGTATTCCTCCACTGTAAATCAAATTTAAGAGTGGCTTCTGTACACAACGATGGAGGGTGTGATTTTTTGGATATTGGTGATGTTTGGACAGGTTGTCAAAGCTAGGTACATTGAAGTCACTAGAGTATTATGGGGTTTAAGTTTTGCAATGTGATTGTGAAGTGAGGAGACAACTGAAATGCAATTTGGTTTGAAGTTACAGAAAGCAGAAAGCATCTTAGTAATGCTCAAGCAGTCCATTGCTTTTGTAACCAATTGGAGAGTGCCATGTGGGTGCACGCCAGCTGTACCTCCATCTATCCAGCTGCAATTTTTTTTTGTATTATGAATTAGGTTTTACTCTCCGTCTCATTTTCATTCATGCGATAAATTGCAATCTGCAGACTGAAACTAATCTATAAACACTTATTTCAAAAAAATGAAATTGACATAACTGAATAGGGAGGGGAAGAAGGGAAATTAAAGGTTCCACATATTTATGTATTCAGTACAACATACATAAAACAATAAGGTAACTGACTCTCTGTGACTTTTAGGAAATGGAATTGGCCTCATTTGACAGCTATGGCATATATACTCTGCCGATATTCATACATGGGTCTGAGAGGCTGCTAACTATCACAAGCCTGCTGGCAGAGCTGGTTTATCCATGTAACTGCATGTAGCATGTGCTACAGGCCCCACGCTTTCCAGGGGCCCTGTGTGGTGTGCCCCCCCCCAATGATTCAGGGCTGTAGTCTTTCTTCTCCCTCCCCTTTTCCCTTGACCCTTTCTGGCAAATGGATGTTAGGATTGCAGCATCAAAGGGCCAGGGCAGGAAGGAAGGTGGCTGTGTTGCACGAGCACAGCCCGAGGGAAGTGGAGCCAGGACATTCGGCAGGAACGAAGGGTGTGCCCATATGCACATGCTCTCTGCACTAGAGCAGGGAGAAGAAGAAAAGGCCTGCTTTGTCCTCCTCCACCCAAGTCGGGTCCCTTTCTCGCCTGCTGTTGTCTTGCCACCGCTGCTGTTCCCTCCTTCATTCTCCGTGCTCATATTGTCTCCAACGCCCTCCCCCCTCCTGCAAAAGGGACCGCCAAGTAGCAGGGGAGTCGCAGGCCCCCTCCTCCTTTGCTCCTCCAACACACTCTCGGTAAGGGCCTTTAAAAAAAGTGAGCTGGAATGATGGGGCTCTTTAAGGACACTCGGTATGACACCCCTTTTCACTCTGTGTGTGTGTGTGGGGGGAGGGTCTCCACCCACAGTCTGGCTACTCCCACTGCAGTTGTGCTCTGCTAGGGCCTTGCAGATCCTTAAAGCAGTCCTGCTTGCTAGGATATGTATGTGTGTATCACAGATAATATGATTCTCTTATAAGAGCTGAGTGAACCCAACAGGATTGTTTCTGTGCTGGATTTGGCTCCCCACATCTGTGCAAAACATTTCTGCATTCATGCTGATGCAGCTGCTGGGGCAGAAGAGAGCAAAGGCCATGGAGCCATGGCCAGATGGGTCAGCAGCATCCTAGTCTCAGCTTCACAGCTGGAACCATCACTTGCAACACCCTGTCCACAATATCACTGTAAGCGACTCAGCATGCAAACAGCTACACGCATAGTCTCTTCCTCCACCCATTCTGAAATGGGCAATCTGGCTCATCTTTCAAACAGGTCAAGGTAATGGGCAGCAAAACAAACAGCCAAGGAATAGCCATTATAAACTCCCAAAAGTGGACTGGTCCCAGGGCCCTAACTAGATACAAGGACACATCCCTGGATCAAGCATATACAGTCCTCAGCAGAAGAATACAGTGCAATCGCCACAATGGGAGCCATTGCCCCTCCCACACACCACCATTTGGTTGTTTTGGATAAAGACTGAATGCAAAATGGGAATGAATATCTACCAAGTGATACTCTGCCTGTTCTTTTTAAAGCAAGCCTAACTGTTTTTGCAGCTTTTCTGGTGCTGGGCATAAATCTGGATCCCCCGGGGATGGGGGAGATCATTGTTTCTATCTTCCTGGGCAGCATAACTATCTGCATGTGTTTCTGAGTTTCTCTGATGTACAATAGAGGTGCAGATCCATTCTTGATCCCCTGTGTAAATTTGATTCATTCAAATGGGACATGGTCAAGCGACTTCTCTGAAGCGTTGAAAACATGATGCTGACTTGTACATGTTTAAAAAGCAATATATTTGCTGATGCTGAAATAGCTCTTCGTTCCATATATTGCTTTGTATTCTCATCACACGGGAATGTTCTGGCCATCACACTCCACCCACCTGAGAACTCTCTGGAAGAAGAGAGCAGTTATCTGATTCATGCTTGCGTCAGCCATGTAGTAAGTACTATGAAATTACCTTTGATTACAGAGGTGCAGGAGAAAGTATTTTATTGTTGGAAACAGTGGTGAAGTTTCAGTTGGTAGTTTCATGGTGAATACCTTTTGATTTAGAACTTTCAGATTGCAAACAGGATTACCTTGCTCCAAATCCTCTTGAGCCCACTGTATTTATACAACTGAGATTATCTGAGCACTTTCTTTGGCAAAACGGCCCCATCATCTGTCTGATATGTAGCATAAGTTAAGTGGCATTGTTATTGGATGTCCCAGTGGAGAAACATCTCCAGCCAGAGAAGCTTTCATAGCACCCGCTCTCTTGGCTCTTAGCAGATGAAATCCCATCATTGAGTTTTTAAGTGACCCAGTTCTTAGACTGGATAACTATAAACTGACCCTTCACATGGTGAATATTGTTAACAGTGCCAGTGCTTTTAAATCCATGGTTCAGAATACATCTTGGGGGACTAAATCATAATGCTTCCCTTATGAGGTGAATATTATGATGACAGAATTCTCCTCTGTGAGAGACCTCTGTTACTCTCATGGCTGCTGTTACCTCATCTCTTTCTTTCCATGCATCAGGAATACTGCTATGGTAGTGACCAGCATGCAAGTAACTGTAGGTTTTCCCATGGCCATAGAAACATGCATGCATGGGTTTGTGTTCACATACTTTTTAAGTGTTTTGTTTGTTCTTCTCATTTGTAAGGTCCTAATGTAAAATGAAATGTTATTAAAACCTATTGGTTTTATAACTGGTTAAAGGTTTTGTAATCTCTTTAGTTTTTTTTAAACTTTATTGAATTCTGAACCTATCCCTTTTCTCATGGAGTGGCAGTACAGACAGAAAAGCCATCTGTGCAAACAATAATAACTTTAATCACGGTTGTTATAAGCTGACAGACAATTTAGAATACCTGTCTCTGCACAAGCTATGGTTTCAAGACAGGGGCACCTGCTTGTTTTTTTCCATTTCATGTTTTACAGTTAGCATACACTTGAGTAGTATATAAACAGAGAACATTTGCTCATATATATTTAATAATAGTGATGTACTGCCATAATAAAAATACCGCTGCATTAAAATAGAGAAGAGGTTAAAAGTTTGTATCCATAATTCAAGGTTCATGAGTGCAATTGATACAAAATATGTACTGAATATTCAGCTTTTGAAGGATGAATGGCAGAAATCTAGTTGATTCATACTGTTCAACTAATGTGCAGGAATAGCCACATGTCAACTCTGTATGTTAACAGGCTTGCCACAACCTCATACACCCCTTGAGAAGCCAGTAGTGTAAACTCAGCAACCTACATTAGCCTCTAGGTCATAAGAGCTATCAGAACAAATGTAGACAAAGCTAGCCTCCAAATGTAGAGTAGAGATCAGAAATTCTGAAATACCCTCATCATTCTCTGTGTACTTAGTTCTTAATCAGTAGCTAGCCTTTCACTCTAAGCCTCTTGTGGCACAGAGTGGTAAGTGGCAGAAATGCTGTCTGAAGCTGTCTGCCCATGAGGCTGGGAGTTGGATCCCAGCAGCCGGCTCAAGGTTGACTCAGCCTTCCATCCTTCCGAGGTCGGTAAAATGAGTACCCAGCTTGCTGGGGGGGGGGGGGGTAAAACGGTAATGACTGTGGAAAGCACTGGTAAACTACCCCGTATTGAGTCTGCCATGAAAATGCTGGAGGGCGTCACCCCAAGGGTCAGACATGACTCGGTGCTTGCACGGGGGATACCTTTACCTTTAGCCTTTCATGGCAAAGAGATCTAGGCGTCTTTTAAAGAACTTAAGATTTAGAATCATAGAATCATAGAATTATAGAGTTGGAAGGGGCCATACAGGCCATCTAGTCCAACCCCCTGCTCAATGCAGGATCAGCCCTAAGCATCCTAAAGCATCCAAGAAAAGTGTGTATCCAACCTTTGCTTGAAGACTGCCAGTTCACCACCTCCTTAGGCAGCCTATTCCACTGCTGAACTAGTGGTAATATAATCTAGCAGGTAATATTCAAGGCCTCAATACCTTTTGGAAGGATGGTAGGCTTTATGACATCTGAGGGGAAAGTTTCCATTGCAAATGAATGCCTGACTGTGCATCTGAAGCATGCAGTCCAGTGTAGGCTGTTAGTGGTTGGCAGAAATTGTGGCCTAGTTTGTTTTTGTTTCTGGCTCTGAAGCTAACTTCTGTGTCACCAATTTGCTCCTCAAGTTTTGGTATAGACCAAAAAGCCAGCATCTAGTCATCAAATTACAGAGACTGGTTACAGGCATTCTGGGTTTTGGCATTTGGCAGATAAACCAGACTTTATCTTAAATGAATCAGCCTTTCACAGAGCTAGCATTCACTGCCTTCCTCAGTCAGTTTGACTCACAAGGTCAGGGAAATCTTGTGCTAGAAAGGTCTTATTCTGTTTGGCAAATATTGACTTTTCACCTACTGCTTCATTTTTAACCCCAGCCAGTACAGCAATGGGTTTTAATAGCTTTTATGTATTACATGAAGAGAACTGGAGAGCAACCAATTATATCAATTAAGCTATACAGTGGACAAGAGCAGCTTGCCACAAATGCAAAATTATACTCCCAGTCTGAATATTTATGAGCACCTTCCATTTTGGGATGCTCCACTTTATGGCATGATGTACAGGTTGTCTGTAGCTTCAAATGCCCAGTTGGCAGCTGTTAAGTAGCACCTTTCACTACTCATTGGCTCTGATCCAGAGAGCATTTGGAGAAGCCAGAGCTATACATGTTAGTACATTACTATTTATTAAAAGTTTTTTAAAGACAAAGAAAAATCTAACAACAATTATAAGAAAAAATTAATAAGAGAAAAATTGAAGAAACATAAAAACAAAGCTTCTGATTTACTCTACAGCAAATACATGTAAAATGACAACATAATCACTTAGTCTAGAATGACAAGCATTAATCATCTCTTTTTTGCTATTATCTAATAATGTTTATTTCTTAGAATCATAGAAGAAGAAGAAGAAGAAGAGTTGGTTCTTATATGCCGCTTTTCCCTACCCGAAGGAGGCTCAAAGCGGCTTACAGTCGCCTTCCCATTTCTCCCCCCACAACAGACACCCTGTGGGGTGGGTGAGGCTGAGAGAGCACTGATATCACTGCCCGGTCAGAACAGTTTTATCAGTGCCGTGGCGAGCCCAAGGTCACCCAGATGGTTGTATGTGGGGGAGCGCAGAATCGAACCTGGCATGCCAGATTACAAGTCCGCACTCCTAACCACTACACCAAACTGGCTCTCATAGAACCATAGAGTTGGAAGGGGCCATACAGGCCATCTAGTCCAACCCCCTGTTCAACGCAGGATCGGCCCAGGCATCCTAAAGCATCCAAGAAAAGTGTGCATCCAACCTTTGCTTGAAGACTGCCAGTGAGGGGGAGCTCACCACCTCCTTAGGCAGCCTATTCCACTGCTGAACTACTCTGACTGTGAAAATTTTTTCCTAATATCTAGCCTATATCGTTGTACTTGTAGTTTATACCCATTACTGCGTGTCCTTTCCTCTGCAGCCAACAGGAACAGCATCCTGCCCTCCTCCAAATGACAACCTTTCAAATATTTAAAGAGGGGTATCATGTCCCCGCTCAACCTCCTTTTCTCCAGGCTGAACATTCCCAAGCCCCTCAACCTATCTTCATAGGGCTTGGTTCCGGAGTATTTGCCAGTCCTCCCAATTTGGTGTAATCTGCAAACTTGATGAGTAGTCCCTCCACCCCCTCATCTAGATCATTAATAAATATGTTAAAAAGTACCGGACCGAGCACCGAGCCCTGAGTTAACCTGCTACTCACCTCCCTCCAGTCTGATGAAACACCATTGACAACAATCATCAAATCACCAAATAGTCATTTTTTCCCATTTCATGCAAAAGTCTATAAGGAGTTTCCAGTTAGCCATTCATGTAGATATTATCTTATATCTGATCAAAGCCATTTCTACAAATTTCATCATCTTAACCAACCATTCGTCTATAGTAGATAATGTTGTATCATTCCATTTTTGAGCATATAATATCTTGCTGCCATTGTCATATATAAAAACAAAGTTCTATGACTTTTTTCCCAAACTGCCTGTCCATTAGTCCCAAAAGGAAAGCCTCTGGTTTGTACATAAATCTTTAGAATCTTCTACATTAATAAATATATTTGTATTAAAAATGGATTTATTGCACATCTACCATAAATGGCAACAGATCTCTTCATATAGTCCACATTTCCAGCATACATTTAAAATACTTTTATACATACAAGCTAATTTCTCTAATAATATATACTAACTGTATGTTACAAGAATATTATTATTATTATTTACATCTTTTTATTTATTTATATATTCTTTTACTCATTCTTACCGTTTCTAATTTCAACAAGAATGTATATGTTTTGCCAATAACATATTTGTCATTTTTCAAATACATGGCTCAAAGCCATAAGATCTTTTATCTGATAACTTTTCTGATAATTGTATGTATATTAAAAAATATTGGCAAGTGTATCCTGGTATTATCAAATTTCTTGTTTTCATTTTAAATCTCTCTTGAGGGAATTCTAATATTTCATGATTTGTTTGGTTAACATTTCACTACTAAATGCTTTTTATGTTGACAGATACAAATGTGTTTTCAAATATAACCTAGGTTTGTATTTATTCCATATTCTCAAAAAAGTCTAACTATGACTGATTATGCATGGTGGTGGCCATGCTGCTGCCATTTCCCACTGCTTCCTGTGTATGCATAGGGGAAGAAATCTGGTGCACATGGTCTGCCCCAGAGGAGCGTGTGCGTACTCACAACTCTGGGATGGTTGAGTTCCACTGCACTTTGCAGCAGTGGTAGGAGGGTGGTGGGCATGGTGGTCCCACTGCATGATGGTGCTGTTCTCCCACCATCATGGGATGTGTGTGAAAATGCTCCATTCAAATCTGTAGCACCGTGAAGCTTAATGTGGCATTTTGTGTTCCTGCAGTGACATCATAGGTGGGAGGGAAGGAGCTGGGCCTCAAAGGTCCCTTAAGCATGTGCCTGGCCAAGCTGGGCCTCTGATTGCCACTGTGGCAAGGAAGGTAATGTGGAAGAATTCACGTTCCCTTCTCATGGGCCATCAGAAGCCTTAATGCAGTCCAGGGCAGAAAGGGGGCCCAGACGGCATCAGCATTATGTATAAACAGGGATTAGCCCTGCTGTCATACAGCCACTAGCCTGGCCTTCCCTGCCCATACATAATTGGTCACAGTGGTTTTAAAGTCCAACTTTAACTTCTCATACCATAAAGAGCCATGCCACCTAAATCTCAAATCATGTCTTTCTAGCTCCAGTAGCCTTTTGTTTCTCAGGCACACTTACTCTTTAATCCAAACTAAACAGCCAGCACAAAGTATAATTTCAAGTCAAGTCTCTTTTCTTTGCAATAACTTAAATTTAACTTGTGTTTTCCCCCTTACCATACAAATTTAGATATATCCGTCTGCCACTATTTACGTGGTACAGCATTTGCCAAAACAGGTATAATCTAAAGCAAAAATAACATTCTAGGAAAACATTCATCTTAATCACAGATATTCTCCTCAACAGTTGCACATTATCCCTTCTTAATTGTTTTAAAACTTCATTCTAAATAATAACCGTTATTTTTGAAATAACATAAAATTCATATTTTTGAGTGCAGTACCCAAGTATTTTACCTTCTTTTCATCCTTAAAAATATTTTATTCATCAATTCTCTTTTTTGTTAACTTATTTGTTAACTTATTTGTTTAACTTAACTTATTTGTTAACTTATTTGTTTTCTAATTAGTAATCTTAAAACTGCACCTAATTTTTTCAATTTAATTGTTAGGGGATCTTCCAGAGTTAACACTAAATCATCTGCAAAGGCTGTTAATGTATACATCTCTTTTTTCATCTTTATACCCCCAATTTTCTCATATTGTCTTATATGTATGTTCAGTATTTCAAAAACTAAAATAGAGAGGACAATGAGCCACCTTGCCTTGTTCTTTTTTAAATCTCACATGGTTTAGTTAGATTTCCATCAATAATTATGTGTGCTATCTGTGAAGTAGAGATTTATGTCACCCATTTTATAAAATTGTCTCCAAAATTCATATTTACTAGAACTTTCAACAAGAAAGTCTGGTTCAGGTTGTCAAATGCCTTCTCTGCATCTAAAAAACCCCCCCTAATACAGCTCTTTTTTCATTATATTTTTTCAGATACTCCAAAATCATTGATACTGGTTTAATATTATTCTTCAATTGCCTTTTAGGTAACAAGCCACACCGATTTTCATGAATAAATTCTTGCAAGATTATTTTCAGCCTTTCAGTTAAAATAGTAGTAAATGACTTATAATCATTATTCAATAATGATATTTTTCTATAATTTCTTGTTAAAGTTAAGTCTTGTTGATCTTTAAGGAATAATAGATTAACCTTTTTTCCACGTGTCTGCCATTGGGTTTTGTAAAGACTGTAAAATTTCATCCTCAAAACACTTGTAGTACAGACCTGATAATCCAGGTTTGTAGAGTAAGGCCTTAAAGGTCAGTAAAGGTAAAGGTAAAGGTATCCCCTGTGCAAGCACCGAGTCATGTCTGACCCTTGGGGTGACGCCCTCTGGCGTTTTCATGGCAGACTCAATACGGGGTGGTTTGCCAGTGCCTTCCCCAGTCATGACCGTTTACCCCCCAGCAGCAAGCTGGGTACTCATTTTACCGACCTCGGAAGGATGGAAGGCTGAGTCAACCTTGAGCCGGCTGCTGGGATCGAACTCCCAACCTCATGAGCAAAGCTTTCAGGCGGCTGCCTTACCACTCTGCGCCACAAGAGGCTCATATAAAGGTCAGTACCAAAACCTTAAATTTGATCCAGAACACAACCAGCAACCAATGCAACTGCCTCAGGACTGGCTGGATGTGAGGCCTCCAAGATGTTCCATGAGGACCCTAGCAGCTGCATCTGTATCAGCTGAAGCTTCTCAATTAAGCTCAAGGGTAGAACAGTGTAGAGCAAGTTACAGAAGTTCAGCCTGGAGGTGACCATTGCATCCAGCCTGACCTCTCTGGGGGTTTTGTCTAAGTTATCATTTTATCTGAAGCCACTGTTAGATTATTGTTGATATGTTATTTATGACTATGTTATACATGTAGACTGTTCTGTCTATTACCCCTGCAATGTTTTCTATGAACACTGAGCTGTATGGGAGGATGGCAAATAAATTAACAAAAAACAAACAAACAAATAAATAAATAAAGCTAGTCAGGTGTTCCAGGGCCAGGTAGGGTGTTAGTAGCCTCGCTTCGTGTAGGTGGGAAAATGCCAGTTGGGCTACTCTTGTGATCTGCACTACAATTGATAAGGAGGTGTCAAAGATTGCACCCAGTTTCTTGGCCAAGGGCGAGATCTCTAATTGCACCCCATCCAGGCTGGAGATACTAGTGTCATTTAATTTTCATGGCCAAAGTTTTATTTTAATACTATGGCAGTGATATCCCAGTTTGAACTGACTGCATCTTATTCTATCGGATGGACAACACAGGGTGCAAAGAACCACACACCTTTGCAGAGAGGGCTCGCAATACAAACAGCATGGTACCTGTCACTGGCTAAAACTGTATAGGTCAAAACTGGTGTGTTGAGATTAACATCACCTTTTTACTGAGTCCATATAACACAATTCAGAATGCTGGTGTCAGAGGCTCCCCAGTGACCAGTTACCAGAAGCAAAAGCAAATTGCTACCATCTACTACCTTTGAACAAACAACAATCAAAGAAAGTGAACAAATCGCAAGACCAAAAGTGACCTGTACTGAAGCATAATATCTTGACTGAACATTTATTGAGCATCTGGTACTGCATTGACCAATTTACATGTTTTTTGAACCTGTTCCTTCTACATGTTGAAGTATTTTAGCAACAAAAAGCAAAAGAATATTGGAGACCGAGATATGGAGTTAGTCATTCTTTGGTTTAGGAGAAGAACTCAGCAGGGGTAATTTTATTCAGGCAGTTTTTGTTCCTCAAATACTCTTTCATTTAAAAAAAGCATTATTACATTATTTCTGCTCCTGGTGCTTTACTGGCTCTCCTACTATCATGCTGACTTATCTGAACTGCTTTGAAAATGAGCACAGCCCCCTCCTGCATCAAATCCTGGCCTCATTAAAATTCATCCACAGTCAGGCAAAAGCTTTGAACACTTTGCTGAGGCTGGGAAAGCAGAGGGTCCTTTATCCCCCCCCCTCGATAGAATTATTATTTCAAAGGGTGTGCACATTCATGGACACCTTAAGTTTTGATTGATAACAGTTTGGGCTGGCTATCAGAAAAGCTGGGCTTTCATTAAAATGCTGTGAGACGTACACTGCCAACAGCGTTTCACATCAGTACCATTTCAATACATAATTACATTGCTCCAGTCTGCAGGAGGTACATCTTGACACTTGTTAATCTGAAGCCTCTTTTGGTATAAAGTGTTGCAGATGCCAATCTGAAGCAGTATGTGAAAGCTTGGAACTGTGGCTGCACATGGAGGAAAAGGAAATGTGAAATTTAGATCGGCAGTTCTTGTGATTTTTATTGATCTCGTAAAAATGGTTTGAACAACAAACAGTAAAGAAGGCCAACAATTTTTCTAAGGGCAGAGCAATGGCTCAGTGGTAGAGGATCTTGTTGGCTTCACAAGGTTCCATGATTAATCCCCAACATATCTAGCTGAAAGAATCATATACAACTGTATATTTAAGGTATGGTGGCCAAGTTCCCATGAGTGGTAGGAGCTGCATGCCCAACCATTCTGTATTTGACCCTCACCCCAGCAGGCAGAAAATGGTTTGGCTGGCTACTGACAGCCTGGCTTCCTGATTCCGCAGACCTGGGGCTGCGTGCAGCAGCTCCTCACAATGGTGTGACACCCAACAGTTGCCCAGCACAACCCCCTGCAGCCTTCCCTCTGGCACAGATGTCAGTGTAGACAACTCCCCAATGGCAGCGAATCCCCTATCTCATCTTTCCAATGGTGGGGATGAGCTGAGGGACTTGTGGCCCAAGGCAGATGACCCCTCTACCACTGCCGTCAGTGGAGGTGGCAGGACATTGGGGGTGGGATTGCAGGCATTTCTCTGTTGAGGCCCTACCACCTGTGTTACCAAGCCCTGCCCACCCACTTGCCCCAGGTACCAAATGTGGTAGGTTTGCCACTAGTCACATAGTAGATGATACAAAAATAAAGATCCAGGATTAAGTAAAAGATTCTGGAGGGCCACTTTCAGTTGGCAAGTAGACATTAATGTTCTTAATAGATCAATGTTCTGACTCAGCATAAGGCAGCTTCATGGTAATAAAAAATAGGCATTTAGAGCAGACAGACAAAGTAAGAGGTAAGAAAGAAGGGAGCACTGAAGAAAAGGAAGTATAAAGGAAAAGTCAAGGGGAGGTGCAGTAGCAAACACAGGAAACACATGGAGGCACTGCTCAACAAGAGAGGGAAATCTTGTCAAGTCAATTTATTTATATTTACATCCCATCCTTTTCCCACTGTAGAAGTTGAAAAAGCTTCCATAGTTTTCCAGGTGGTCTCCCATCCAAACAATATCTCCATAGCCTCAGCTATACTACTTTAGCATTGCCTTTATAACCATACCCTTCATCCACAGTGAACTATCTAAACCTTAAAGGGTGCCCATCTTAATTTTCCCTCATCCCAAAGTTTCAGCATGTTACTACACCAGAGATTCATCAAGAGAAGACCTATAGGATTACAGGATTAGGTTTTGGTCCTGTTGGATCACAGATCCTGGTGAAATCAAGGTTTCGTGGGAGGAAGGGGCTAACTATTAAATGTTCCATCTCATTCTTCAGCCACAGTTTATAGCACATCCCCCATGCTTGTTAACATCTCCCTTTTATATGGGATTGAAGTTTATGGTATTTTCTTATGACACACTAAAAACATTTTACATGTTACATTTTATGTCATTTGAAGCTGGATGGTCTACAACAGTGGTCCCCAACTCCCGGTCCGGGGACCGGTCCCAGTCCATGGCTCAGTCAGTACCGGGCCATGGCTCCTCCTCGTCCTCCTCAGGGGCTGCCCTGCCACTCTGCCGCTGGCTCACCTTTGGTGCTCTCCAGTGGCCTCCATGGTTGGGACTCCCCCTCGGTGTGGCACTGTGCAGCTGCTGCTGGCAGCACCCCCCAGTGGGCGGTGGGAAGTCAGGGGAGCCAGCGGGAAAGCAAGTGGAGCAGGGGCTCAGGAGGCAGCGATGTCCCTCGGCAAAAGACTACCCCCCCTCCCCGGGCCTCAGTAAAATTGTCAAGTGTTGAGCAGTCCCCGGTGATAAAAAGGTTGGGGACCACTGGTCTACAAGATGCTGCAACTGTCCAGATAGATGCTGATAGTTCTCTTAATACACATATAGTAACTTTATTCAGGAGAAATTAATAAAAGAACACAAAGTCAATCTGAGTCTTTCATGGCATTTCTTCTAGCCAATGTATCCAGAGCTCTGAGTAATTCAGGCTGAAAGAGATCCAGATTCTAGTATCCTGAAACTAATACAAATCATGAAATGTATTAATGAACATTACATGGACTCTGAGACTGATCTAATGTATATTAGAGGTATTGGAGCTTTTCTATTTGAGAGTGTATACAAAGAACCTCATGCCTGGATGGTAAGCACAGGTCACATTAACTGTTAGCTGTGTAGGGGTGGTTATGCTTAGACCAACAACATCATGCACAAATAACTTTTACAGTTCTGCTCTTGCAGTGCTTCCTGAGTACTTGGCGTGCTAAAGCTCAGTGCACATGCACAGCACAAACGGAGAGCAGCCAGTAGAAGCAACTGCTTCCAAAACAAGGCATATTTGAGAATCAGCACCTAACCAAAAGCCTACTTGAAATCCATTTGTGAAAATGTCATGTACTGCTTGCTGACTGACTGACTTGTAAACAATGTCAGTGTGAGATAAAAAAACAGTGAATAACTATTACAAGATCAAATGTACGTTGTTCAGTCCATTTCACATGGAAATGCAGGAATGACTGAAGCATGTGAAAATACTTTGGTGGATCATTCTTTTTCTGGCATGAATGGTCTTCGTGGTTCTGGGGGCCCTAGGACCTCTGCTCCCCATCCACCCCCAGCACAGGGACAAGCATGGGGTGGCCTTCAGCCTATATGAGGTGGGAAAGAGCCAGAAAAGTGCTGCCCATGCCCCAAGTGGGAGAGGTGCAAGGGGTGGAAGTAGCCTGCTTTTCTTCAGGGTTCTGGAGCCATGAGAGGACAGGGCCAGAGGCAGCTGCCCCTATTGCCCGTTGTGTGATTTCACGGGGCCACCCAGAAGAGGAAATGGGGTGGGGGAAACATTTGCGGGGCCTGACATCAGCTTGAGGGACCCAAGCTTGAGGAGCCCAATAGCCAATGCTGTATAGCTTTTTTCTGGAATACCTCTGATCTGCCTTTTCTGCTGTTATCTCCTCCTCCCTCTCTTACTCGCATGACAGGATGCAGAGGTTGGCTCACTTTCCTTTGCCCATGCCAGCCAGTCTCATACTCTGCATACTGGGACTGCAGCACATGGTGCTCTTTCTCCCTTGGATGGCGATCTACATAGCAGCAGCCATTCCCCCATCTGCCATTTGCTCCAGTCCCTGTCCAGTGTCCTGAGCTGCATAGAGAAGCTTCTCTACCACAAGAACAGGATGGTCATTTGGCCAATGAACTCCTAGCTGGAGGCACTGAAAGAGGTAGGGGTGTACCAGTGGGTGAGTCCTCAAGTATCTCATGCCCCAGAGAAAGATATGAGAGAGGGGGCAGCAGTGTGATGCTGGAGAAGCAAAAAATAAATAAAAATATCAAGGCAGTTGCTCAGACTGAACATGACAGGAAAAAGCAATAGGAGTTCCAAATAAGGTGCCAACTTGCCAAGGAAGAGGGTTGGTTTGTACCTGTGCCTTTAATGGCAGTCCGTGCTATATAAATCAGCAGGAGAATTTTTGACAAAGCAGAGCAAACACCTATTATTGGCTTGTTCCTGCAGTTTGAACAGATGTTAGAGGCACAGGAGTAAGAACTAATAAGAAAAAAAAGTTGGCAACCCCTAAATCTGGACAGAGATGATTGTCAGGAATTATGCATTGGGCAGGGTATTTGGTGCTGGTAAATGAGAAACGGATGGCTATTGGATGGATTTGGGAGTGCAGGAATTGGGGGGGGGGGTTAAAGCTGCAGTCCAGTTGTGCTTATTTACATGCAAGTAAATACCATCCCAGTCACACTTTGCGTTCACAAGGACAGGATCCAGCTCACTGGAGCAAGGCCTAGGAATAGGGAATGTGCTGGATTTTTTTTTTTTAAACAGCAATTTTACACTCTGACTGGGAGAGGAGGATGGGGGTGGTCTCTCTCTTTCATTTTTAAGGAGGCAGCAGCAGAAGAGGAGAGGAAGGGAGAACTGGACCAGGACCTAGAGTTCCTGTCTAAATTTACTGCAGATGCAGGACACTGATCACCTGGCATGACTCTGTTTATGAAAAGAGATGCTTTGGTGGAAGAAGAATGTACTAAGTAATACACCTATGAATGCTGTGGTGCCCATGAGTGCTAGTTGCAATCTCTGTTTTCTTATCTTGTTTAATTTTGAAATGTCCTAGGTAGTTATTATTTGAAAGTAGGAGTGGGGTTGCACCATATCTTATTGTGCAAGTTAAGTCAAATCTGCTCTTTAATAATTCTGCCCATTTCCCTTTCATGATTTAACAATCATTATTTAAGTATCATGTTTTAACAATCATTATAATAATATTTGGTTTTAATCGGATTCATGTTGGGGCGGGGTGCAGATGGAATCTTTGTCTGAGGACCCAAGCTGGCCCTTAGCAGCCCTGGGTCCAAAGCCAACATGCTGCTCACTGTGCCGGAATGGTTCTTGTCCTTTCACAATCATTCTGATTCAAAGTCTGAATCTCAGTCCTCTGGAATAAAATGTTGTTGTATTAAATGGGACTGCAGTAAATTATTGTAGTATCCAAGGGTCTTTCCCCTAAGAAATTTGAGATATTGGATACACAAACAGCTCTTCTTGCTATTGTAGAATGAAATCTGCAATTTATATCTATGGCTAGTTCCACCCTAGCCATTTTCTGGAACTGACATCATTCTCATTTTAGAGGGAATCGAGATAATGTTGTTAACTTGTTGTTCTGCAGCATTTTCTGAGTAGTACTTTTAGAGTCGATCTACAGCATCTTCACAAATCACTTAAAATACAATTACAGCGCCAGGCATCCACTCATGATCTGATAAAACTCTATTGACTCTTGTGTGCTTTAACATTTTTCCTCCTGTTTTTAAGGCTGCTTCTTTTCTTTTTCTCAATGTTCCTGACTGATATTTAGTCAGCTGCCTTCTGGAAGGAGGCATGCAACTTTCAATAACTGCTTTTACCTTTGCAGCGAAAGTGATATTTTTTTTCCATTTTATGATCACAGTTGTAGTGATGTGATTATGTTCTGTAGAAACACCATTTGAATTCCTTTGCAGCTACTTGTTGCTAAAAGAAGTTAATGTGTACGTGCAGCCTATTACAGAAGACCTGGGGTGAGTCGGTATACTGTCTTTTGAATTCTACTAATTCTGTTTATCATGATCCATTCAGTTTTATATATAGATGAATGAGGGGGGAAACCATACTGCTAATGGAAACTGTAATCATAAAAAATCTACTGAGAGTCAGATTATCACACGGTATGCGAAACACATACCTGCTTTGGGACCCCCTGGTTCTGGCCTTCTCCCTCTCCCTCTCTGTCACAGACACACACACATGTAGACACAGACTCTTCCTCCTTCCCCCTTGCCTCTCCCCCTTACCTCTCCTTCCTGGTCCCTCTCCCCTCCCTCCCTCTCAGACAGACACACACACACATGCGCAACACACCAAGAAAGACCCCCCACCCCCCCTTGCCTCTCCCCCTTACCTCTCCTTCCTGGTTCCTCCCCTATCTCTCTCAGACACATAGACACAGAGAGAGACTACCTCCTCCCACTCCCCCTCCTCACCACTTGCAGTTGCTGGCAGCTGCAGAGCTCCTTTGAGTCTCTGACGTGGCAGATCACCCTGCAGTGCTCAGAGCTGGTCTTCACTGCTCTTTGGTTGCCAGCTTGCCTCCCATCTTGTGAGGCTGGTCCCACTCTCCAGAGGATGGGACTAGCCTCAGAAGACTGGCAGTGCAGCACCAGAGCAGCGAGCCCCAGCACTGAGGCCCGCTTGTTGCTCTAGCACTGCTGCTTTTGCTGAGTGTCTACCAAGGATGGTCCTGCTCTTTGGAGGGCAGGACCAGCCTTGGAAAACTGGTGGCATGGCACCAGAGCAGCAAGACCTAGCACTGAGGCTCAGTCATAGCTCTGGCACCACTGCCACTGCAGATCATTTTCTGAGGCCGGTCCTGCTTTCCGGAGGGCAGGACTGGCCTCAAAAGACTGGTGGTGGTGGCAGCACCAGAGCAATAAGTGGGCCTTAGCGCTGGTCCTCACTGCTCCAGTGCCACTGCGGTGGGCCATCTACTGGAGTGCTCCCTGAGGCGAGAAAATGGACATGACATCTGTTATCATTTCCATTATAGGGAGCACACCAGTAGATGTGTTCCACATCAACAAAATGTAAACATTCCAAGGAGATATTTTTGCCAGTCCCAGTAAAGGGTTGGTTTCTTATATCCTTAAACAAGTCTGAATTCTTGTTCTTCTTGGATTCATAAACTGTCCATGGAGATTCTGTACTCGGGAGACCAGATGTAGATGTTTAACTCAAGTATTTAAATCTTTGACCTCTGGCTTACTAAGACTTTTTGGGACTAGTTGTTGTTCAGATGACCTGTTCTTTTGGCTGCCAGGAGTTTTTTTAAAAAATAACCTTTGTAACCACTGTAAGTGAACATAGTGTACAAGACAAACCTGAACATTCACTAAATACTCAGAACAATTGCAACTGATTTTCACTGCCTGTAGTTTTCAGTTTAGTTGATAATATGAGAAGTTCAAAGGGGAAGGATCAAAAACTGTTTGAGTTGGAAGTTTAGTTTGAGTCTCAGATACAAGATTGTTTGCTCCCTGTTTATTACATAAGTTACTGTAAGTCAAAACTATCAGGTTTACCTCCACAGTTTTTATACAGTTTAAAGGTAAAGGTAAAGGCATTCCCTGTGCAAGCACTGGGTCATGTCTGACCCTTGGGGTGACGTCCTCTAGCATTTTCATGGCAGACTCAATACGGGGTGGTTTGCCAGTGCCTTCCCCAGTCATTACCGTTTACCCCCCAGCAAGCTGGGTACTCATTTTACTGACCTCGGAAGGATGGAAGGCTGAGTCAACCTTGAGCCGGCTGCTGGGATCGAACTCCCAACCTCATGGGCAGACAGCTTCAGACAGCATGTCGCTGCCTTACCATTCTGCGCCACAAGAGGCTATTTACCTTTATACAGTTTATATTACCCAAATAAAACTGTAAATCAAGAGTCATGTCTTGCTCTAGTATTCCCTTGTCTATGCTCATTCTCATACCCTGCATCAACCCTCTCAACCAACCATCAAAGCTGACTGCCTTTAGTGCAGTGGTTCTCAATCTAGGAGTCGTTACCCCATTTGGGGTCACCCTTTGTGGGAATCCCCTGGTTGGTTGCTGCTACTGGGGCCTGGGGCAAGCAGTGGTGGCAGCCGGGGCAACAGCGGGCGGGGGTGGACAGTGGTGGCAGCCGGGGGCGGGCAGTGTTGGTGGCGGGTAGCGGTGGTGGCAGCAAAGCAATTTCAATGGCTACATCCATGATACCCACCTGTTGTGCACACGCTCACACCCATATGCTGCCTGTGCACGCACACATGCCACTGCCATGACCCCACCGCTGCCACACTTGGGGTCGCGGCATGGGAGTGGTTGAGAACCGCTGCTTTAGTGGTAACCATGACAAAAGCTGTGAACACTTTCTCCTCCTTCTGAGGAACTATGAGCTCCACTTATTGTGCTTCTAAGCTGTAGTACAGCAGACATTTTTATGGTGCAATGCTAGCTTAAGCAGTCACCCTAAAAGCAGGCTTTCATACAGCACATTTATTTCAACTTGTCTTCTATTGCATATCAGACATGCGTTGTGTATTTAGCTGAGCTGTTAAGAACTGCTATTCTGTTCTGGTAATGTTGTGGCTGTGTCTACCATCTTGGAGTGGTAGATTCAAATGGGTAGCCGTGTTGGTCTAAAGTAGCACAATAGAAACAGAGTCCAGTAGCACCTTTAAGACCAAAAAAGATTTATTCAGGGTGTGAGCTTTCAAATGCAAGACGAAGAGTGTTTGTACTCGAAAGCTCATGCCCTGAATAAATCTTTGTTGGTCTTAAAGGTGCTACTGGACTCTGATTCTATCTTGGAGAGGTGTACAACAAGATCTAACATTGGTTACAAGGTAAAAGCAATAAAATAATAATATAAAATTTACAATTAACAAGATTAAAAACACCAAAACATCATCACTGATGATTATTAAATTCTGTCCTGCTGGCAATGCAATAATTTTAGGAGGTGGTAGAGGTAGAGGAGGGGGGAGGAAAGCCCTATCAGCTGTTTTCATTTATTTCGACTAGCCTCAACTATAAGCCTGATGGAAGCGTTCCATCTTGCAGGCCCTGTGGAACTGGGCCATCTGGGCCCTGATCTCTCCTGAGAGCTCATTCCACCAGGTGGGAGCCAGGGATCTGGCTCTGGTTGAGGCTGAGCTCACTTCCTTGGGGCTAGGGAGTCTCAGCAAGTTGGTATTGGCTGACTGTAGTGCTCTTTAGGGATTGTATTCAGAAAGGCAGTCCTTCAGATACATGGGACCTGAACTGTGTATGGCCTTAGGTTAGTACCAGAACCTTGAACCCAATCCGGAATCTAACTGATTTCTCTTCAGATCGCGTCTAACTGGTGTCAGAATCCTTGTAATTTATACAGTCCAATATTCAGACATCTTATGTTTTTAATTTTACAAATGTTTTAGCGTGAAACTCTTGAAAAAATTTTGTGGCATCCATAAGGCTACTGAATTTGTTGATTTACCCACTGAGCTGCTTTCAATGTTTATAGTGCTAACTTTTTAAAAATTATGTTCTGATAGAGTTATTGATGTTAATGTAATGTTATTGATGTTAATGTTAAAGTTGTAAGTTGCTTTGAGGAGCTATATTGGAGAAAGCGGATCTATAACTACATATAAACTGTTTTTTTAAATTAAATAACTAATAAAATTAGCTGCTAATTTGAATGATATTTTTTCAGTTGAACTGCAAACATGGAATCTCATGAATAAGCCTCTAGCCCTGTTCACAAGTTACAATGAACACATGTACAATCTGTGTACAGTGTATTTTTTTTTTAAAAAAAACATGTGTTGTGTGATTTTAATGTTACATTCAACACATATATAGCTGAACATGTGATGAAACCCTTCATTTACCCAGGTTTCATTTCCCTGGTTTCATTTATCAAGTGAACATGTGTTGGCTCTTTATTACAAGCCAATTTACACATATATATATGCAGGATGTATGTGTATTCACTGTAACATGTGAACAGGATTACAGGATGAACTAGGAGAGCTGGGCTCACTTCTCAGCGAAGAAGCTGGTTGGTCTTGGGCCAGTTATTCTCTGTCAGCCTCACCTACTTTACACGGTAGTGAAGATAAAATGACCATATATGCTATCCTGTGGAAGAAATGGAAGGATAAAAATGTAAAAGATTTTTTGTGTGTGCTAGATTTAGGTAATCAGAGTGGTCTTCAGAAATACATAATATAATAATAATAATAATATGAGTTAAATGGAATCAGGCCAGCGTAGCGTAGTGGTTAAAGGGTGGCGGACTCTATGTGGGACCAGCTCGGTGACCTTGGGCTAGTCACAGTTCTCTCAGAGTTGTTCTCACAGAACAGTTCTCTTAGGGTTCTCTCAGCCACACCTACCTCACAAGGTGTCTGTTGTGGGGAGATGAAGAGAAAGGTGCTTGTAAGCTGCTTTGGGATTCCATTGGGTAGTGAAAATCAGGGGTAGATAGTAGCTTTTCTCTTCTTCTGCTTGTCTTAAATTGCACTGCAGAGAGCCACCCCAGACACTGCAAGGAAGGCACAATGCATACCTTTTGTGGCATGGTCTGGAACTATGTTTAGACATGCATTTATTGACAACCTTCGATATAAAGAATAACTGCTCAGACATATGATTATTCTTTGAGGTTTTGGTTAGAAAAACACAGTGACCTTAAACCTCTCCGCGCAATGTGATGTGTGTGTAGTAGTAATTGAATTATGATATGACCCATTGTTTCTTCATGTGTGTGTGTGTGTTTCTATACTGTGTTCAGTGAGCATTTATAGCAGGATTTAATGTGCCTTCCCCTGAAAAATTAAACCTGAAAAATTCTTGCTTTCATTCTTTGAACCTTCACATAAACAGGAATCATCTAGCCATACCTCAACTGTGTTGTGATTCTGGTCATTTATCACTATTGTTTTCATTCCAGCAAATAAACCAGGTAGTTTTGTCACTTCTTGGAAACCAGCCAAGTAACCTGGCTCTAAATTCGTTGGCAGTATATGCAAAACCCCTCTATTTTCTCTGAACTGTAAATTGAGTATGAACTGCTCTCTCAGTTTAGAGGTCCTAAGATGCTGCACTGAGTCACAAGCAGTCCATATCACCCATGTACACATTTCACCTTTCATTTGTTTCTCTGTTGCTCGTTCTGGGCAAACTGCTGGGGTTAAACTACCCCCTACACACACATATACACACACATATACTGTGTGGGAACATGGCTGGCATTCTTCCTATCTAATGAAAAAGCTATCTTCCACTTTGTATATGGTAGAATTCTTCAGAGCATAGAAAAGAAAGGATCAGGCCATTTTGGTGCCTTTTCTCAAGATGTGCGAGACAGTCCTCTTTAATACCCCACCCACAATGCATTTTTGCTTGACCGTGAATAAGAAATACTTTTCTTATTGCATTTCTGTGGTGCTTGACTGTGAGTAAAGGTTGATCTTATTGCATTTTGTATTGCATTTCTGTGGTCAGCGTTACAGTTCTTTGAAAGGTTTGACACTGCAGTGCTGTGCTGGAATTACATCTCATTTAGGATTCAATGGTTCACTGTACAAAGCATGATACAAAACAGGTGGCTAGCCATTTACTACCTGTCTTGCATTGTTGCCATAATGCCAGGATGTTTCTGATGCAGCTCATGAAAGGATGCTGTAGCTCAGTTAGGAATGACTAATTCTTTCTGTATTATAGTGACTCACTATTTGTTCTGAGAAACAGCCTTTCTTAAGTCATGGTGCCCACTCAGTTATTTTTCTCCTCATTTAAAATGTACTGCTTATCAAGCCAGGTGAAGAGGATGCACTCTTAAATTTGTCTCAAAAATATTCTGCATTGATCTTTCTCTATGTTTTGTTAACAAGGTTGTATTTTGAGGAAACAATGCGGACAGAGAGGCCAGTGTCTCTTCTTGGTCTTCTTGGAGCAAGGGTAGGATAGAATTTAATTAAGCAGAAAAGTCTAGTTTCTACTCTAATTGCATTTTGAAAATATGTACATGGCACAGTGCAATTTATATACTACATTTTCCACAAAACACAAGCTGAATATTTACACGATACATTATTAGTTGTTAGAACTAGAATTGATGCATATATATAATGCAAAAATCTAAATAAAGATTATTTACAAAGTAAGTAGCCCTCTATACCCTTAGTGTTCCTTGGGTCTCCATTTAAAAAATTGTTGCAGCCCACTCCCAACAAAAGCCTGTGCCCTGCCGTTTCTTGTATACATGAAGGTATGTACACATGACTCCACTTACAGCACCATTAAAAAGCTTTTTTCTCGGAGCAGGAAATGGGTGGGTGCAAGGGTGGGACAAAGCTAAAGAGACTATCATGTGTTTCCCCCTCCATACAGTCTTATCCCTGGTTGCTCATTGGATGCTCTTGGATGGGATACACAATAGAGAGTGATAAATCCACTTTCCTAAACCATTTCTGCACAGAGGGGTAAAACATGAGTGGCTTCCTGCTTACAAAGATGGGATGGTAAATCTCATGTTTGCAGCCCTCCTCACAGGGAGACCCCTTCTGTGTTTTCCCTCTGCCCTGTTGTGGCGAGTCTGCAAGAAAAAACAACACGAACGTCTCTCTCTGTTCCTTGACTTGTCAATCACAGCAAGCCACCAGTCACAGCAGAGCAATTATCTCATGCACTGAAACTTTCTCCCCCCCCCCCCGCCGCCAGCCCCGAAATTTCTTTTTTAAAGGCACCTCCAAGTTGCTATGTGGTAATGCCATAACACAGATGCTTTTAAAATAGAAATCAGGTTACTGAAGCCCAAAAGGGCATTCTATACTAATGGTTGGTTTTAAAACAAGGTGCTCAGACCCATATATGATCGAAGGCAGTCAGATCATCCACCCAACTCTTTTTCCCAGCTCATTCCCCACCTCCAAAAACCAGAAAAGGGGCTGTGTTTTGCCTGCCTGATCCCCAAAAGACTGCGGACACTTTAAATAAGATTTTATTTCACCTTTGACAATATAGGTTTGCGGTGGTGCTGCAACAAGGACCACACCATTAAAAAAAAAATTATTTGGATCAGGGTGCAAGGGCAGGACAAAGATGCAGAGATTATTGCGCATTTCCTCCTCCTTACAGTCTTATCCCCAGTTACTCACTGTTTGCTCACTGGTGGTTCATGCGATTTAGGGTGGTAAATCCACTTTTCTGGATTCCTGAAATTGCAAGTTAAAATGGCCAAGTTTTCCTCATGTGTAAATGGCCCTGGATTTACCTGATCATGCCTTTAAAATGGCTACTGGAGACCCTCGATAAGCAGGCAACATCAAGAGGAGGGGGTTCTAAAAGCTGCCAACATTCAGAGGCTGTCTAGTAACATATTCCTCATGCAGAAATGGTTTATTTTTCTTGCTACCAAGTTCCATACAATACAGGCATCTCTAACACATACTTGGTTGATCCAGGTTTCAGGGCAATGGCAGCTTTGAGACCAACAAAGTTTCATTCAAGGTGTGAGCTTCCATGTCCAGGCAGATGTCTTCAAACAATGACAAGGAAATCACTGGACTGCATATATAAAAAGGTAAAGGTATCCCCTGTGCAAGCACCAAGTCACGTCTGATCCTTGGGGTGACACCCTCTAGCGTTTTCATGGCAGACTCAATACAGGGTGGTTTGCCAGTGCCTTCCCCAGTCATTACCGTTTACCCCCAGCAAGCTGGGTACTCATTTTACCGACCTCGGAAGGATGGAAGGCTGAGTCAACCTTGAGCTGGCTGCTGGGACTGAACTCCCAGCCTCATGGGCAGAGCTTCAGACTGCATGTCTGCTGCCTTACCACTCTGCGCCACAACAGGCTCTGAGACTGCATATATTCTTTAAAAAAATGATTTGCCTTTTTCCATCTTAAAAAGGCAATGCTGAATGAATGCTATAGTGCAAATTCCAGTTGGGAAAATTATTTGAAACCTCACTGCTTTCTGTGCTTAGATTAAATAATCTCATTTGACCTGTACTGAAGCTCCAAATACATATTACAGCATGTTGACTACATCCATGCCCTGTAATGTGTTTCCTCTTACATGAGCCTTCCAGGATGAATTTGCCTGATCCCTGTTATTCAAGTGGTTCAGTTTTCCAGTTTGTCTGCCAGAGTATTTAGGTGTGGAGAAACTGGTGGAAAGTTTCTGATTTTCCATGCTTTCAAACAGACAACAATATTTTGCCCTCTATATAGTTTGTTTTGGCTGTCCTGACTTAAATGATGCCAAGAGCTCTAGTTAGTAGTGTGACAGTGTCTCGTTTAGCCTGGAAGATATCCAAAAATCTTTAAATAATCAGGTTTGCAAAATGGAACTATTTCCAAAAGGTGATATTGGGCTAAAAGGAAAACAGAATGCATTTGGATAAATGAGAGTGTTTATTTCATGGATTTAGGCCTTGGTACAAAAATGCTTGTGGAAACAGGTGCGAGCTCTTACCTTCTAGACATGTATACACCACCTAAGTGGTCAACTGCCAACCCTTTTTTTGTTGTTGAATATAAGAAATTCTACACCTTTTAAGAAAGGGATGAATGAGAGATTTAGTTGGGAAGATACACTCCTCTGTTTATGTGTGTGTGAGAGAGAGACAGAGAGAGAGAGACTGCTGAAGATTAATGACCCTTGCTGTTAATGAAATCACTTTTGTTCTTTGGTCTCCATGCCTCTTACTGTTCTCTCTCCACTGAGCATATATATATTAAAGCCATGACTGCTTCACTACTTTTTCAGGAAAATATCTCTTTGGAAACTGGTATTTTCTCTCTGTGTTTGTTTAGCCTCCTAAATGTTGGACTTGTCTAATGACTTTGCTCTGAATGTGACGGATAGTTACCAGACACTGATGAAGCAGCAGGAGAACTTGTTTAGAAAAGGCCAATAATATGGCATTCGTAACCTTAGAAACACAATGCTGAGTAATGCCTCTGGTCACTAAAAATAAACTGTAGGTTCTATCCTCTGTAAAGAAACAGAGTTTAGGGGTGACAGCTGATAAGAAAGGGCAAAAGGGGACCTTGAAAAGGATAGAGAAGAACACACTGGTATTTGACTCAGACCCTCTGCAATTAGCAATTTACCATAGTTCAGGGGAAGCGTGACTTTTTGGTTTTTCAAGCTTCCAGAGAGACAAATTACAGGGAAGGGCTGAGGCTGTGTGCTGTCACCATGGCTGTCTGACTAACTGTAGGAATTATTGAGTGTTGTTGTCATAGCACTGCTCGATGCTTTGCAGAGTAACAGAAGCAAAATATGTCCCTACCCTGAGGTGTTTCAGAGTAAGGTTCACATTTCAGTGGCAGAGCACATGTTTTTCATGCAGAAGGTCTTATGTTTAATCCCTGTCATTTCCAGTTAAAGGTTATCAGACCTGATATGGGAATGCCTATCTCTACCTAATAGATTCAGGTGGGTCTGAAGCAGCAGAACAACGTTTGAGTCCAGTGGCACCTTTCAGACCAACAAAGTTTTATTCAAGGTATGCCCATGAAAGCTTGTGCCTAGAATAACACTTTGTTGATATTAATGATGCCACTGAACTCAAACTTCATTCTCTCTACTAAAGACTATAGAGGGGCAATGGAGAAGGAACTAGACCAATGTGCCTACTCTGCATTAGGCACTTTCCTGGTATTTGAGTTCAAAACCAAAATCTGGACAATATGTTTAAAGAGCAGATAGGATTTTTAAAAAATTAAAACATTTCTATCCCACCTTTCCTCATGATTCAAGGCAGCTTGTAGGATGATGGAGAAAACCTTAAAAGTTCTCATCTCCTGCAGAAATCTTCCCAGATAGTGCTCAGCACTGTTCTGACCTACTGCAGGACCTCTGCTTTACCATTGCTCATGTGTTGTTGCCTTTAGAACATAGCCTTGGCTGCCATTGCCCTGCCTGCCTGCCTTGCTTTTCCTTGACATTTCTGCTGAAAGGGTAGAGGGCATGAGTAGAGGGAGGCTTTGGCACCTGGGCTTTCTTTGGGCCTCTTAGGGCGCTTGATTAGATGTTCTACATCAGGAGTAGTCAACCTGTGGTCCTCCAGATGTTCATGGACAACAATTCTCATGAGCCCCTGCCAGAATTTGCTTGATTACCCCTGTTCTACATGATTCTAGACTAGCTAGTCTGTCTGATCCAGAGGGCTACTCTTGGGTTTTTATGACTCTTTATCCCAGTGCAATCCACTCCCAATAATAGATGTTTTGGCCTAGTAGCTTCAGGGTCAGTTCTGCCAGGTACATCAAGTAGCCAGAGTCTGCATTCAAGAATCAAGTGGACATAAAAGAGGCTGAAATCCAAATTACAGCACTTGGTCAAAGCTGTGTCAAAGCCATTAGGCTTTTTTATCCAGTAAAGGGGATCTGTTTAGGATAAGTAGAGAAACTTATTCCATAATGCAGGAAAGGATAAGGCCAGGCGGGTCTAAATTAAGCTAGCAACAAGCAGGAAACTAAATGAGAACAAAAAGTTCTTCCACTCCACCCCCCTAATCTAGTGCCCGTTGTATTCCTGAATGCAATGGGCTTGGCCCCTTGTTAGTTAATATTTCTAGTATTCATAATCTTCAGTACAGAAAAAAGCATAATTCACACCTTTAGAACTCTTGCTAAGAATGAAAGAGAAGGTAGGGAAGTGTTGCTTTCCTGTGGTAGCCCCCTGAGGTATAACAGGCTTTAAATATAACTAATGCATTTTTTGACATTGTGTGTTTCAAATCTAGTATATCAGTTCTGATCAGGCATTGAGCAGCATAAAGAAAACAACAGACCTCTAAAATTATGTCAGACTCCACACTAGCATATTTACATGCTCCCCTCTCTCTCTCTCTCTGCTAGTATAAAATTTAACAGAGAGAGAGAGAGAGAGAGAGAGAGAGAGAGAATTAAGATATGAAATTCTAGGAAACAAACTGGACAGGAACATTAGGCAACACCTAACTTTTAAGACTCCATTTATTCATGTTCCTGCTTTGATATGCATCAACATATGTACTACAATTTAGCTGTGTAACTGAAATGTTAAAATACCCTCCCAAAGTTTGGTAGGTTATATTATGCTGTCTTGTACTGCATATTCAAGTATCAATGAGATTGATTAATGCTATGTCCAACAAGTGACATTAATACCTTTATAAGCTCAAACCAAAACAGTTTTATACCTTTGGATTGGAATGGCTCTCTATGCTGAGATAACTTGTTTGAGAGAGGTGGTATAAAAATGAAATAATTTAAAAATAAATTACTACATTGGTCTGTTACTGACTTGGAATTTCTGTGCCTGCTGTACTCAACATTCCTTTTTCTTTGGTGTGTTTATTCAGTAACTACAATCCAAAAATATAGTTTTTCTTAAGGGGGAAGGAATATCACTTGTGACATGTGGAACTTACATTCACCTTCCCATTCCTCTCCCCACAACAGACACCCTGTGAGGTGGGTGAGGCTGAGGAAGCCCTGATATTACTGCTCAGTCAGAATAGCTTTATCAGTACTGTGGCAAGCCCAAGGTCACCCAGCTAGTTGCATGTGGAGGAGCATGGAATCAAACCCGGCTCACCAAATTAGAAGTCTGCACTCCTAACTACTACACCAAGCTAGCTCTACAGACATAGAAAGCTAGTGGGGGAGTGTGGATCAAACTCAGCTTGCCACAGTAGAAGACTGCACTTCTAACCATGACACCAAGATGGCTCTCTTGGCCTCAAAAGTTGCCTTAGAGAAAATAAATATAATGATAACAATTAAAATTACTAATTTGAATGTACTATTTGTATATTTTTAATGAAGGATTAACAGAGAATCGGCACAGTCTAGTTTTCATCTTTTTGATTCTGTGTTGAAGACAGCCTCAGAACAGAGTTGCTTGGGATGGGCACATTTTTGCTAAAATAGGTCAAAGGGCAAAATCTGAATTTCCTCTGATTTTTCCCTATAAAAGAGAGCCACAACATATTTCTGCCTCTTATGTTTATTTTTTCTTGGGAAATTTTGTTTGGATTATAAAAATACTCTACAGAGCACACAAAAAAGCTGTAGCCAAAATACCTAAGATTTTTGTTGTTTTTTCTGTACTTGTGTTTTGCACGTTTAATTTGGCTTTAATACAATTATTCCTTACACATAAAAGAAGTGCATTTTATTTCAATGTCAATGATGATGAGATTTTAAAAATCATAAACGAACACACAACAAAGGCTTAAGATTATGGATAAGTATTATTCATGCTTCACACTACCAGGACATTTGGATGCTAAAGATTCAGACTAGGGGTGTGCAGTTGAAAACATTAAATGAGCTCTGATCCAAACCATGTCCACGTATTAATATAGTGCATACCACACATGCAAACAGATTCCCAGTATTCAGAACTAGATGGAAACCTCTGATCTGATCGTTATTCTGGCACCCGACAGTATGGTTTCAGTGGAGAAGGACGTGGCTAGTATAGTAAATGACTCAGGATATATGTCTATGCTTCTACCAAGCAGGACATTCTCAACCGGAGTTTCTTTGTGCACCATTTTGACCAAACATTGCACTTAGTATGGACCCTATTTCTGTGTGACCTATCACATTCTCCATGGCTATGCCAGCTAGGCAGAGGGCATTTTGCTTACTGATATGAGAAGGGAGGCATGGCTGATTGGAGAGGGGAGGACAGAGGCAAAAGACTGGATTCCTGCCCCCATACATGGTTGGAAATTTTTAGTTTTAGGAAAAAGCCACCTAAGTGGGAGAAATTATAGAAGTTTACAATACTGTAATTAGGTGAAGAAAATAGAGGGAGATTTTCTCCTTCTTCCATAATATTCATCTTGGGGCAGCCAGTAAAATAGACTCTGGAACCTAGTGCTAGGAGGCAACATCAGTGGAGAGCCTTGGCTTCTATGCCCTGCTTGTTAAACCTTCTTATGAAAAACAGGAAGATAGAATAAATGGGCTATTGGATTGATCCAGCATGGCTTTCCTGATTTTCTTATGGCTCACCTAAAGGGGAAAGGGTGTAGGGGGGTATTAAGTCCAAGGACACTTTTGCTTTCTCCTGGATGGCTTAGGGATAGCCCACACTCTTCAGATTTTGGAATCTAAATAGGATTGGTCCTGGTAAATATTTGGCTTGAAGACCACCAAGGAAGCATAGAATTGCTAAGAAAAATCTGGCCTTGAAAGCCCTAAGGACTCATGATCTTTTCCACAATGGAATCTTTTCCACAAGCCTTGCAGCTTGTCCAGTTCCACATGACATTGACAGAGAGTTGGGCCCATCCTGACTCAGGGCCTGACTCAGGCCCTCTGTTGCCCCACAGCAAGTGAACAGGGATATATCCATGATCCCTTTTTTGCCTCAGGTAAAGGTAAAGGTAAAGGTATCCCCTGTGCAAGCACCGAGTCATGCCTGACCCTTGGGGTGACGCCCTCTAGCGTTTTCATGGCAGACTCAATACAGGGTGGTTTGCCAGTGCCTTCCCCAGTCATTACCGTTTACCCCCCAGCAAGCTGGGTACTCATTTTACCGACCTCGGAAGGATGGAAGGCTGAGTCAACCTTGAGCCGGCTGCTGGGATCGAACTCCCAGCCTCATGGGCAAAGCTTTCAGACGGCTGCCTTACCACTCTGCGCCACAAGAGGCTCTTTTTTGCCTCAACCTAGGGCCAAATTCCTTAATGAGATCTTACGTGGCTTTAACCTTCACTCTGTTGTCAAAAAGTTACTCTATCTCCTATCTGCCTGTGTTGACAGTGTTACATATAAAACTTCATTATTTGCTTTGGCTGCAAGGAACATAAGGGCCAACGCTGTCACCGTTAAGGCAGGCTCTTAACACTCTTGCATCTCTATATTTTTGGATGCAGTTTCACAGTTCTATGGTTTTAAATTTTATGCTGTTATACAGTTTTATTCTATTTTACTATTTACAAACTTGTCACTTATATTTTGTAAAGGCCTATGGCTATATACAAATACATTTTACTACCCTTTTTTGCCCTGGGCGGCAACAGGGCCTTGGTCAGGGCATGCCTGTGCCATAGGGAAAGAGTCAGGCCATCCAGACCCAGCTCCCCCCCCCCACCTACAGCATCCCAAAGGGACAAAAATGCCTCAGCCAGCTCCACGGTGCTGCACAGCTCTACCAAAATGGCCCCCACTGTTGTCCCTCCCCCCTGTGCAGCAGAACCTTTTTGCCCCAGCTGCCTTGTCCAGAGGCAGAAATCTGGGGTGGATGGGGTGCACCATGAAAAACAGTCCCCCGAGGGGACGCAGGAACAGTCCCCCAAGGGGACGCAGGAACAGTCCCCCAAGGGGACGCAGGAAGTGGTGGGGCAAACTGCCTCATCACAAACACCCAGCAGCAGCCTGGCATGGCATCACCAGTGTGGTAAACATCCATATTAGCTACAACGACAACCTTTTCAACCACCACCAAGGACTCTTTCCCACTGACTTTTTATTCCATTTTGGCCACTGAAGCCAAATCTGATGAAGGACTGAGGAACCAGGCAAAGTGAGTTCTTTCAAGAAACACCTTCATGTGCCTAGGTCTTGATCTTGCATGCCAGGTTCACCTTTGCTCCATGAAGTACATGTATTGTTGTTTATGGACATGGCATTCCACAACCTGAATATCGGAGAAAGGTTAATTTTCCTAGCCTGCTCACCTATTATGGGATGAGACAAAGATTAGAAAGGATGTGAACATTTCTATATTTCACAACCTTTCATTTATATCTTCTCCCTCCACCATATCAAATTTGTTTTGAAATCTGTCTTCTGAAAATGAAACAAATATGTCCTCAAATAGCAAGCCAAATGGGGTGAGTGAACTATCATGAAGGAGAAACTCTTGACCTTTTATCAAGGAAGAAAAAGGTTATGTGGCTCAATGTGGTCTAAAAAGGAAAGAGCAAGTTAAAGACACAAAATAAGTTTAAATGGTATGTGAAATCATCATACAGTCTCCCCTGAGACATATGGCCTGGTTGCCCTTCAGCAAACAAACACATGCTCTGGTTATACATGCTGACAGAAGGACAAATCTGCAAAGACCCAGGGTGGGGGACAGCAGCAAATGACCAAGGGCATTTCCACACATAAAAATAGTGTTACACCTGCAGAATAGCAAAGTGCAACATTATATCACCCCCCCCCGTGCCCTCTTCACCTTTTTTCTGTCTCATCTTTCTCTGCCTTCTTTTTGCACATCTTACCCTCATCACCTGCTGCCGGAAGAGAGCAACTGCCTTATACATGTCACACTTCTACCTGTCAATCAATTCAGGCAACCAATTCCCTTCCTCCATATTCTGACACAGTTTAAAGGTCCCGTGATGCCTGCTAGTTTTTTTTTAAATCATACTTCTCCATTGCAATGCCTATGCATAGAATCATAGATGCACAGTACTTTTGAACACCACCCCTTATGGGATCACAAGTAGGCTTATACATGAAGGGTATATTAGATATAATGGAGGGATGTGGGCACCATCTTCGGGAGCCTCTAGACGTGGACCCCTTGGACCAATCATTTTGAATTTTGGAGACAAGTTAGGGAAGAGCCTCCTGGAGCTGCCCTGAAAGTTTGGAGACTGTACCTCAAACCCCCACCCTGGCCCCAGGAAAAGTGGGAATGCCAACTTTCCCATTATATCCTATGGCACTATTGAGTTCCATGTGCTCTGAAGCCTAAGCAGTCGAGTCCTTTGATAAATCAGTAAATTAATATTGTTCCTGATTTTTTTGGGAGGGAGAAAACCTTTGAGAGGCACGCTTTGTTGAATGAAATATTCTTCTATTTCTGGCATCACCTGCACACGTCTGCCCATTCGTTGCTCCAGGAAGTTTGCCATCTTTAAAAAAGTAATTCTCGTCCCTGGGAACAAGGGAGAGGGAGGCGAGAGCGAGGGCGGTATGCTGCAGACAACTTTAGTGTGTTTGAGCCTCCATACCTTTTTTCTGCTGGTTGTCTACTGGTTGCTCTCCAGTCGCTAGTGCTTTTTGGGGTGGTGAATCCACTTTTTCAGAATCCCAGAGAAGTGCTTTAAAATGGACAATATAGTGAGCAGTCAGCGGGTCAGATGCTGGATGTGGGTGATGTCATGTGCAGGGGCCAGAATATTCAGCTTGCATTTGATTGGTATGATGTTACATTGAAAGGGTGCGGAAATCCCGTAAGATTTGTTCTTCCTCAGCAACAGGCAGCTCACTGCCCTAGATACTGATGAGGAGGGCAAGAGACTGACATAGCAGAAGGTGGTATGACCACTAAGTTGTTCAGGTCTTTAAAATTAAGAATCAGCCCTTTGAAGCCAATCAGCAACTAGTGGAGCTTATTTAGTACAGTTATTATATAACTAGGCTTCAAAGCCCACCCGTAAGGACGGGCTTTGAAGGGGCTGGAGCATCCCCCCACCTGCCGCCCTCCCCACCGAGTCCCCTGCTTCCCTGCGGGCCTCGGAGCAGGCCTACCACATTGGGGACGCATTGGGCCTGCTCTGAGGCCCGCAGGGAAGCCTCCCCCAGCTGGCTACCTACCTGCTGAGTCCCCGGGCCACGGCAAACTCCAGGCAGTCAGGTAATGGGCCAATTAGAAGGCACTTTGCGCCTTCCGATTGGCTCCTCACCCGACTGGCTGGAATTCTGGTCAGTCCAGGTGAGGGGCCATTTGGAAGGCGCTGCGTGCCTTCCAATTGGCGCCTAGGCCCCGTATCCTGGACTCGGTCTGCCCCTTGTTAAGCCTTAACCAATTATGTATACCGCTCCCCGAACGGTTTACAGATGTGAAACCCAGATAATAACTTGACTGCAAAGTTTTATATCAACTGAAACTTCTAACCAACCACAGTTTTAAAATGACAACTTGAATCTATTTTTTTTCTGTGCAGGAGTGAAGATTGGCAGGGTTTTGAGCAGAGAAGAGAGGTGATCCTGCAAATATGGAGCAAGGCTATGGAAAGGCTTTGTATATGCTAGCCAATACCTTCAACTGATGGGCTCCCAAAGGAGTGACTGGGAATGATATGCATGCTCTGCCTATCTTACAGATTTAGTGTTTTGTACTAACCAGAGTCACCAAATTAACTTCAAGGGGAGACCTACAGAGACTGCATCACAGTAGTCAAGTTGTTATGATCATGATAGCCAAATGGCCTAATTAGGGTTCTTTTACCCAGCCCCAATTAATCACACTGAGAGAAAAACTTTTAAAAATATCTTTACTGCAGAAGAAATATAGATACAGGGCAAGTTCCTAAATCTGCGCAGAGAACAATAGGATTACATAGTGTTCTTGGAAATTGGGAAAGATGATGCCCTGGCAGGGTGAGCCAATAGCTTGGAGTCTCTACCTCCCCACTCCACCTCCCGGGAACATCCTGCAGCCCTTATGCCAGCCTTCCAGGAGCTGCTGCAGGGATCCGGGTCTTTGCCTGGCATCAATCCCAGCCCCCAAGGTTTACATATTATAATGGCTTACTCATACCTTCCGGCCTTGGCGCACAAGAGAAGACTGGTTTGGCCCTGCTCAAAGCATTCCCTTTTCCAACTCATGGGAAGCTACATTGTAGAGAGGAACATACTGCCGTCTTGATAAGAACCAAGGGTCTAAAACAGTCAAACTAATACGCAGAACTATAGTCAATTTCTAATAATTCTAATAATATGATAATATGATGAATAATAATAATTCTAATAATATGATCAATCAGAAGGTTGCAATTATTTTCTTTACTATCAGTCATGTGGTGCCTCCTGCTCCCATATGAACTTGCCTACTTGTTCAGGTCTTGGACAAACACTTTCCTCTGTGTAACACACCTTCTACTTTGGTATGAAATGCAGAATTTGGTATCCTGAGAATCTAAGTTTCACATTGTTAAACATTATGAAGAGGAGGAAACTTTATTGTGAAGGATAAAAATGGAACTAAATTAGTAGAATGAAACTGCTCTTCCTAAGAGGCTTAATTCCAGCAGCACTGGCTATTACACACCAATACATTAGATATGAACCATAACACGGGGGAGGGCTGGGCCTTTCTTGCATGTCCCTCTTTTCATTTCATCAATCTTTCCCCCAAAGAAGCTAGAAGGGGAGGCATGCAAGTAGCTTCCACCCTTTTGCTGCTTAAGATATACATGCACCAACAAGGAGAAAGAAACTGGGATAACTGACAAGCACCAGGCATTTATTCTAAATGTTTTGAAGGTAAATGTTACTGTATTAATTTAATGAAATATATAAACAGGAATGTATTTGAGCAGAGTGGGCTACGTAGCCTATATTTAGGTTCTGGCAGCTCACACTGATTCATTCCCCACCACACCTCCCATATACACACTCTTAGGCCTCTCATTTCTGGTTTTGGGCCTCCCCAGCTTTCATTTTGTCGGTGGCAGCCTATAGCAAAACCAGTTCTGACCTACTGCTGAAAATAGAAAGCTTCTGTCTTCTTCTGATAAGAGAGGCTTAACATAAAAGCCAGTGGTGAAGTTTTCAACTGAATGGTTGCATTCCAAGCTGTACAATACCACAAAGCACAAACAATAATCTTATGAAATAAGAGGATAATCATCCTTTCTCTGGCTTCCCTTTGAAGGCTGATGTCATCAACAGGAATTGTTGGTTTCATGGGATCATAGCTAAAGCGCTAAGGCTTGCCTCAGAAACATAATTTGTAAAGTGACAGAAGCTAATTGTCCTTTGAATTTGCCCTTCAATGTGGAATTTTAAGAACAGGGGTTTACGTGAGTCTGAACTGCTGCAACCTTTTGAGCATGTCCCCTGACACTTCTCACATCATTTCCTTATTTATTTTTTAAAAATTCTTAGGAAAGTTCCTGCTTTCACAGGTAGCTGCTTTAAAAAAATGATTTAACTTTAGGGATGAAACAGATTGCTGCACAGAAAATACACTTCTTCTGTTGTTATTAGGTTTTCCTGAAGCTTCTGTGGCCTCTGATGAGTTTGCAAAATAACAATAACAATAACAATAACAAAGCCAAATATCTTATTATTATTATGTGTAAAGAGAAAAGAACAGAATCAAAAAGAAATAGACAAGTTTGCATAGTCTGTTGTGGGGAGAGGAATGTGCAGGCGACTGTAAGCCGCTTTGAGCCTCCTTCGGGTAGGGAAAAGCGGCATATAAGAACCAACTCTTCTTCTTCTTCTTCTGAATACATGTTTCCCCCTGTATCCCCATTCCCACTTCCCCAAGATCCTTCTTCGCTCCAAATCAGAATAGATGGTATTTCTGATGATTTCCAGTTTTTGGCTAACACCAAACTTGCTGCTGTTGTTACATTAAAAAAGAAGTTTCTTGTTTGTGGTGGTAGACTTGAAGACTAATATCTGAGCTGTTTTTCTAATCAACCATCTTTGTAGTTATGGAAATATCATAACACATTAACACACAGCATATGAGTGTGCCAGACGGGCCAGTTTTTTGGCTTTCATTGCATTTTGCTGTTTGACAGCTCCTTCTTTATAGGTAAGGATTGCCAGGTCTCTCCTGGTAACTGACAGGGGATAGGAAGGAGACTTACCAGGGTTTTTTTTATCCCTAGTGACCCTGAATTTAAGAGTCATCTACACATTATTTGATTTCCATTTTGATATTTAGCACTTTAAATTTTCCCTCTGCAATGTCTATGATTGTTCCACAGTGACACTACCCTTCCCCTGCAATATCCAGGAGTGGATATAACTCACTACATTTGAGGAAACTGCTCAGAGAGTCCCAGTTTCTGCATTTTGCCAGATTAACTTCCTGCCCTGTGCCTCCAATGCTGATGTAGCGAAGCAGTCTGTCGCTGATTGGTACAGTTAAAAACTGCCTGGTTCCCGGTTGCCATTCCCTCGCAAGACTTATTGTTGCCCTCATTTTGGGATTTGTTTTAAAGTGACTGTTCTCCAAATGCCCATACTTATATGAGTAGAGATTTGCCTCTTGGGTTTACTTCCCCCCCCCTTTGTTCTGGGGCAATGCAAATACAGAAGTGTGATGTATTTAAAATGGGGGGGAAGGAAGGCTGTAGAAATGGGTTCAAATCAACCAGAATTCGGAAAGATTTACAGTGGGGGGAAAAAGTAAGTACAGAACCAGCCCAGGAGAGATAGGAAGGCTCAGATGACATAGACCGTTTATGCACTGGAGGTTTCATGCTTGGCTGCAGGCTGGAGTTTTAGTTGTGGCAGGTTGCCCCATCTCTTCCTGCATCCACACAAGGGAGCATTTGGCCTGTTGCACCTCATCCACCCCCGATTTGTGCTCCTGCACGGGAGTTGGGGCAGTGAAGTTCCCAGTGTGTAAACGGTCATAGTGATGTCAGTTTCAGTTTGAAGTGATGTCATCACACTGCACTGTCATGACAAAACTCTGGTATTTGGACAAAAACTCTGTGATAACAATTAACTGGCTTCAGTATACACACACTCACCTACAATCTCAATTTGAATGTTGCAAATTTCTTTGGTTTGTATGGTACAGAAAAAGGTACAGAAAAAAAATCTTCATTAAGGGTGGGTACAAGCTGGTTCACAAACTAAAGTTTGTCATGAATTTTGATTGGTTTGTGAAGCAATGTTTGTGGAAGAGCAACTGGCACAAACATTTCATAAACTTCAATGTTTAGTGAATTGATGCTTGTCCAAACAGACTGGCAGCACTTAATCAAACTGTTTACAAAGCAAAAGGGGGGTAGAATTCTTCAGCCTTGGAAACACTAATAGGAGCCCTTCAAAGCTTAACAGGCACTTCTGGTTGCCGATAACAGATTTCCCATTCTGTCTATGGGGTCAGAATGCTATATATCAGTTCAGCCCTGCAGCATCTCCTCTGCTGGCAGTTAGAGAGTCAGGGAATTTGTTAACCACCATACCAAAAGCCAGCTTGGTAGTAGTTAGGAGTGGCAGCACTAATCTGGAGAGCTGGGTTTGATTCCCCAATCCTCCACATAGAGCTAGCTGAGTGAACTTGGGCTACTCACAGTCCTGTGTTAGAGTTATTCTCAGAGGTCTCTCAACCCCACCTAACTCACAAGGTGTATGTTGTAGGGAGAGGAAGGAAAGGCAGTATTAAGCCACTTTGAGACTTCTTCAAGTGGTGAAGAAGTATTACTGATTGTGAACACCTCTTCCATGCTGGGATTTGGGTGTCAGATGGATTTGGGGCTCTCAGGCACTCTGCCTCTCTGCTCATGCTGAGCTTAGCTACTGGGTGTCTTCTTCTCTCACCTGCTGGGGTTCAGGTTTTAAGTGGACTCAGGGCTCTGAGCCAACCCACCTTTCTGTTCATACCTCCAGCTGAGGACCATATTTATTCCCTCCTGATTATGAATTTCTCTTCCCTGCTGGGGTTTGGGTTTTAGGTGGACTCAGAGCTCTGAACCACCCTGTCTCTCTCCTTACAGTGAGCGGTGAGGCTTAGCTACTGAGTGCTTTGGCTGGGGCCCCATATTTTATATCCTCCTGACTATGAGCTCCTCTCCACTGCTGTGGTTTGGGTATAAGACGGACTCAGAGCTGGTGACCAGTACTCCAGGGGATTAGCATCGGTGGGTTCAGGAGACATGGTGACCGATTATGCACAAGCTGGAACGCCTATCATGGTGGTGACAGGGCTTTGGAGAAAATCCCCAATTATGCTTGACGTTGCTGCCATCCTGGGCACTGCTGAGCCCTGGCCCAACCCAGGTGCTCAGAAGGCCCTTGTTAAGGAAACACGGAGTCTTCCATGTTCCCAGATCTGCCGCAGGCACCAGCGAGGGCTAGGTCGGGCTAGCCCGGTGCATAATAGCCCAGACACCTCTCGCCCCTGCCAGCTCCATGGCTCTGTGGAGCTGACAGGGGCATCCCCCCACCCCTACCATGGTGGGACAGCAACATGCTGCTCCCCGCCATCGTGCAGTGGGGACCCCTTGCCCCTGCTTTCCTCCGCTGCCACTGCTGCCATGGACTGCTCCTAGAACTTCCAGCCCTGCGTTGCAAGTACGGGGCCATTACGTTGGGGTGGCCAGCGTATGCCGGGGGAGCCCCTCCCCCATGCACATGCAATGGAACGGTGGCAGCCCAGTGTGGCTGCCGCCATGCATAAGGGGTCAGTGAGGTACTTCTTCAAATCTAGCTCTGCCAAATCCTCCACCACTGAATGTCTGGAATCCCCACTGCTGCAGCTGACCTCCCAATTCACTACTGACAGCCAGTAATGGGGCTTCTCCCTGCTTGGGCTCTCTGAGCAAAAGGTGCTGGCCTGTAGCTCCTCCTTCTCCCAAGCTTCCACCCGCTTTTTCCTCTTGTCACATGTTGACCTGTAGCCTCTACACTTCTTGGCAGAGTGCATGCTTCCTTTGCAAGGGCCCTGAATTCAGGGGAATGAAGCAGCCTTTTATCCAGGGGTCATAAATACAGGCCACCTTGTAGTTTCCTTTCTTGCAGAGAAGATGCAACCTGGTGATTATGTTGACCTGCAACCAAAATCCATGAGAGAACAGCCAGCTCCAGTGCAGAGCCAGGGGGCATCACACATAGATATACTGACAGTATAAGTAAGATCCTTCCTGGATTAATTATAGTGTTCCAGGAACTATATTTGTAAAGGCATTCTAAATGGTTTTGATTATTTATCCTGCAAAACCAGTGTCATGCTTTAGGGCCAAGAAAGTGTGAGGGACTTCAGAAAATTTAAAAGGGAACGTTGATCAATGCTTCTGTTGGTGTATTTAGGCAGTTGGCCAACTCCCAATGCCTTAAATCAATGCTGTGCTTTGATGAAGAGTATGGGAACACAGAAAATATGTGCTTCCCTTCACTCTGTCTTCCTAAGGCTGCAAGTTCTTGGAGCACTGTTCTCCCACGCTCCTTGTGTTTTAAAGTTTATAACTCTGATGTAAGATGCTGTCCTATACTGTTAGGTTTTATGTGACCAAAGGATCCCTATGTGATAAAAGGACCCATAACTGATATAGATGGATTTGTGTGACCAAAGGGATCAAGAACTGATAATGGTGGGGTCCCTCTGGGCAAGATTTTAGAAGAAGAAGAGTTGGTTTTTATATGCCACTTTTATCCACCCAAAGGAGTCTCAAAGCGGCTTACAGTTGCCTTCTTTATCCTTTCCCCACAACAGACACCCTGTGGGGTGGGTGAGGCTGAGGGAGCCCTGATATCACTGCTCGGTCAGAGCAGTTTTATCAGCGCTGTGAGGAGCCCAAGGTCACCCAGTTGGCTGCATGTGGGGGAGCACAGAATCAAACTTGGCATGCCAGATTAGAAGTCCGCACTCCTAACCACTACACCAAACTGGCTCTCTTATGTGACATTATGGCTCATATGACATTATATGACATTTTGACATTATGGCTCATATGACATTATATGACATTTTGACATTATGGCTCATATATCAAGTCAAACATACTATATCTGTGGGGACAAGGGGGTGAAAAGGCAGCAATATAATTAATGAATTCAAATTCCATTGCTATCTAAGTCAGGTTGTCTCAGCTTAAATAAATGAGAAGCTAATTTATTTAAAAGCTGAGCCAACTAAAAGGAAAAAAAAGAGTGTTGATAAGTGTGGATTTTAATGGGGATTGATCTTTAACCATTTTATATTTTAAAGGTTATTACATCTTTGTATTATTTTAATGCAGTATTTTAAATAGCCACCCTGAGCTTTGTTTGAGGGAGTGGGAGCAGGATATAAATTTGATAAATAAATAAAAATAAAGAAGTAGAAATTTGGAGCTTGTCTCACTGGAATGATAGGTTACAAAAAGGTGCCATCTAATTTCCTGGAAGAGCCTAGAGAAGTGTTGTTACTTTGAAAGATAAGGAGCACCCCTTCCACTGGTCTTGATAGGTATTCTGCTGTGTACACAGAGTTTTACCTCTTGAAGGGACTCTCCTATTCCTTTCCATTTACACACATGTCTTTTGGCATGTCTAAGCCAGCCCCTTCCTTATTCTCACCAAGAGTACACCATTGCTAGCACATGTACAAGGAGACAAATGGATAAACCTAAAGACAGTGCCTTCCGCATCCCTCCTGCTTCCGAGCATGCTTTGTGTTTGGGTGTGTGTGCAGTTATGTTGTCCTCATGTTGCTTTTCATGTGACCTCTTTGTGATTTTCATAGATGGATGCTTGATGTAGGTGTTTGTTTGGCTTTTTTGAAACTGCTAACTAAAACAAGTCCAAGTTATTTACTGCTGTTTTAGTGCTGCTATTGTTCTGAAATTGCTTTTAGTATTTGTCTTGTCTGGCTATTTTCTGTATTTCTTTTATGTTGATTCGATTGTGATACGACCTGTTTTAATTAGCTCATTCTGTTGCAAATTGCCTTGGGCAGTAGGTATATAAATAGTTCAATATAAATAATATCTTGCAACCTCCTAGTAGGCCAGTTAGTCCTTTGCATCTGGCAAGTAATCACTCTATTTTCAACGCAATCAGAATATGCTTAAAATTATGGTCTTTCTTTGATGAATGGGTAAAATGTTTTGTTAAGAAAGATTGTATGTGCAAAGAAGTAGGTGCAAAACCACATAAGATTTGACTTTTGCTAGGATGATTTGTAAGAGTCTCTGGTACACTATGTGCTAAGAACAGCTTAGAGAAAAGAAATGTCTAGACTATTGTCATCATACCGTACCCTCAGCTGTTTTTGTCATCCTTAATGGTCAGAGATATAAGCATTGCAAAATAGCATGGGTGTTTAGACTGCATCCTGCATGCATGCATGCACTTGAAAATGAGTTTCCCTGAAATCAGAAGGTCTTCCAAGCAAATATGTCTCAGAATATGGTTTCCACAAATAACATACCATTGTAAACATGCTCTTTGACTTCCAGAGATCAGGGCAAAGTCCTTATTTTAAACTGCTTATGCTTAAAATAGTGAACAATGTGAACAGATACCAGTTCTGGGGTTAGGATTGTTTAAAACTACTGCTATGGAGCCAAATTTTTTATCCTCAATTGACAGCACACATTGCTCTTCATCTCCACAAACCCTTTCCAGATATCCTAGGGTCTGTTCGGTTAATTGAAGACTGCAATCTGACCCACAAAGAACAGTTTGCCTTTGGGAAAGACAAGACAAACAAGTAGTGTTATGAGGAGAAAACGCAGCAGCATTCCTCTTGGAATACTGAATGTTTCAGGTCTATGATACCTGCTTTCTAAAAGGTTTGTAGCACTGTTCCTGTATTGTCCCTTTGAAGTTCAATGAAAGGTTTTTTTGTTAGTGATTGCGGTAGCAGAGACAGTTGATAAATATATTTTTTGTCCCTTTAATGGCTGAGAAGCAGAGGAGTTGTGCCATGGAAACCTCAGTTGCTTTCCTTACAACAGACTATTGCTGAGCTTCAATGAAACAATTTGACATATCCAGCAGTCTCCCTGCCTGAACTGACAGAGACATTCTTGCACTTGGCCCTGAGGGCCCTGAGGTCTGTTGTTTGTAGGGACCTCAATGTTCATGCTGAGGCTGCCCTAACAGGACTGTCCACGCCTGGAAGTGGCATAGCTGTCCTAATGACTGCATACTGGTCTGTTTCTGGGTGCCATTCAGAGTTCTGATTTGTACCTTTAAAGCCCAAAATGTCTTGGGGACAGGACACCAGAACACCTCTCTCTTCCCATACTATTCATCCTACCAGTTCTCCTTGTACTCTGCACTTTTCAGATATGGTGGCTGGAGAGAAGCGTAATGCACTACTTCTCCATGCTGACCTGGATCTCTTCTTACATTGTTTTAGGTGCCAAGTCAAAACAAATATTTTAACTGTTAACCCTTTAAACTAGGGTTTTATTTTATCAGCTGTCTGTTTTATCAATAGTTTTTATGCTGTTTATGTTTCAGGGCTTGAACATAGTTTTAATTGTAAGCTTCCTCAACTGGGACTTTGAAGAGGAAGCATAAAGATATTACGTTTTTACCAACCATAGGAGAATTAAATAAATAAATATTTATTATATTTATATACTGCATTCCCTGAAGGCTCAGGGTAGTTTACATCAAACAGGAACAATACAAACAACTCAGTTTATAATAATACAATAATAACAATAGCAACATTATGGGACAATAGAATACTGGGAGAACAATAAGTCAATGCATACTGATGGCCCAGTGGGGTGGACTACAGTGAAAGTTGTAGCAGGGAGGCTCAGGGGGGTGCAATTGGAAGTGGTGGTTTGGGTCAACCTCAACCAAATGCCTGGTAGAGGAGCTCCCTTTTGCAGGCCCTGCGGAACTGTTCAAATTCCATCAGGGCCCTAATCTCCTCTGGAAGCTTGTTCCACCAGGTGGGGGCCAGGACAGTAAAAGCTCTGACCCTGCTTGATGTTAAGTGGGCTTCCTTGGGGCCAGGGATCACCAAGAAGTTGAAAGTGGTGGAGCATAAGGCTCTTTGGGGGGTGTAGGCAGAGAGGCAATCCCTTAGGCACCCTGGGCCCAGACCACGTATGTCCTTAAAGGTGATAACCCAAACCTTAAGCCTGATCCAGAATTCGACAGGAAGCCAGCGCAGCTGGCGGAGGATGGGTTGAATGTGGGACCTCTGAGGTGTTGCTGTGAGGACTTTGGCAGCTGCGTTCTGGACCAGTTATAGTTTCTAGATCAAGGATAAGGGCAGGCCAGCATAGAACAAGTTGCAGAAGTCCAGAGTAGAGGTGACCATCGCATGGATCACTGTGGCTAGGTGTTCCAGGGCCAAGTCAGGAGCTAGTAGTTTGGCTTGGTGAAGGTGGTACGCTTTATACACTACTCTCTTCTGCCTGTCAATCAAGCCAGGCAACCATTCCCCTGGGTACAAGGGTAGGATATTGTAGGTAGAGATAGTGCTTCATTACCTCCATACATTTCTTTAGCATGTAGTGTGCTGGTTGTCCACTGGGGGAAAGAGCTTTTAGTTTGGGGAATCCACTATGAGATTCCTCAACTAGCACCTTAAAATGGAGGCTGTAGCTTTAGGTTTGCTGTCTGGAAACATGAGATTGGCGACATTGTGTGAAATGCCAAAAATATAGCATCTTCATAAGGTAAGTATGATGCTATATTAATGTTGTGCGGAAAGGCCCTGTGTGTAGAACGGTACCAGCTAGTTATCAGGAAAAAACATTCACACTCAGAGTATAGATACAGATACAAAAGCCTTTATTGGCATAATGAGCAATACAAATAGGGAGATACAAAGTATTAAAATTAAAAATCAAGCAGAGTTACTCAGTTTCATTAAAAACAAGGAATTAATTCTTAAAACCTTGCCTAAAAATACTGCAATACGGGAGATTTGAGCAGGATCCACTCAGACTACTTCAGCAGTGGAATAGGCTGCCTAAGGAGGTGGTGAGCTCCCCCTCACTAGAAGTCTTCAAGCAGCATCTGGACTTATCATGGATGCCTTAGGCCAGTGGTTCCCAAACCTTTTTGGGCCACTGCACTCTTGGCTTTCAGGCCACATCTGTGGTGCCCCCCCCAATAGGAACGCACACTTCTTTCCTGGTGTTAGGTATACTGCGAATTCAAAACACACTATTTTGCCTATACTCCTTTTATTGTTCTTATGCAGCAGCCATATTGTAGTCTGGAAAAAGATATATAAGTTCTTTGTAAAAGTAATTCATAAAATCCACTTTGGGACCTCATAAGGAAGAAAGACAGAATGGGGGGGGGAGGGGGCAAGCAATGGAAAATCCCAGAGTTGCTGCTACCCTGAAACAAGCAACGGCAAGCCATCCTGGAACAAGCTAGGGAAATGCAGCTGCAGCAGGAAGAGCCAGACCGCTGCCCCTCTACTGCCCCCATATTTATCACTGCCCTCCTGGACCCTTACACCACTCTCAGGAATCAGTTTGGGAACCCCTACTGTAGGCTGATCCTGCATTGAGCAACTGGTTGGACTAGATGGCCTGTATGACTCCCTCCAGCTCTGCGGTTCAAACAAACAAAGGTTAAAATGTACAGTAAAACCATGAACACATGGAGTTGCCTTATACTGAATCATACCATTGGCTAACCAAGGTCAGTATTGCCCACTCAGACTGACAGTGGCTCTTTCACATCATCTACTCCCTGATCCTTTTAACTGTTAGGTTTGTGAGGACAGGTTAGCTCCTGCTCCTTTGTCATACCTTAAAACTTTAAATCAAGAGTAAGCCTGGAGGTGGTTGTTGTTGTTAGGTGCGAAGTCGTGTCCGACCCATCGCGACCCCATGGACAATGATCCTCCAGGCAAGCCTGGAGGTACTTGGATGTAATCCTTTTGCAATCAATTTCCTTTTTCATTTGGCCTAGGCACCTCCATATAGATCTTATTAGGAGAAGAAATATTTTCCAATTTCAGAGGTGGTTTTTCACTTGAATGTCTGCACCTACAGACCTCTCTACGGCAAATCTTCATTTGACATTGGCTGGTTATGTTGAGTCTTTGCTCTTGAGATCACTGCCGTACATACAAAATAAAGCCAGATTTGTGACTTTTTCAAAATGTCGCCAGCAATCTAAAGCTACAAACAAAGAGCTGGCATGAAAGATGCTGTGAGATACTCAACATCAAACTATAGCACGTGTGCCAACAAAAGCAACACCCTGCCAGAAAGCATACATTACATCAGTATTTGTTCAGTGTGTCTAAATATAAACTTTATTGGGCCAAAGCCAGCCCTGAGGGAAACAGGCTAAATTCCAGGGATATCAGTAGTTCTGCATCCATTTTCACCAGAATTGCATAATAACACCATGTGTTTAAATGTACACTGATTATAAATAGGTTATACTTAGATCAATGCCGTAGTCTTCACTCACACAATTGAATCTTGGGTGTGAATCAAGAAAGAAAAGCCAGCTGCAGTTCTTAATATTAAAAAAAGCAGTATGATAAACCACAAAGTTGCCACACTCCATTTGAAATCTCCCTTTCAATCATAAGAGACTTAACTGATCAAGAGACTGATCATGCACAAATGCAGTATCTGGCCAGGACTCAAGGATCTGAACCAGGAACTTCATGGCTTCTATCTTTGAAATGTGTGGGATACTGTTCAGGCATGGAAAGTATCAAGGTTGCAAATTATCATAAAGTATTCAATTGACAGGCAGCATAAATCTTCTGGATGAGTTAGTCATAGGGTCAGTCCTGGGAACGTGGGCTTCAGCACTTCTGGTTTCTTATGCATTTCTGGTTCCAGCTTCTACCCACTGGCCTGAGGCCACCTGAAGGTTTTGGTATGTCCTAACTCTGACTGGACAGGATAGGATCAAATAGGTAAAGTCTGTTAGAGCAAATTTCGAGTCCAGTGGCACCTTTAATATCGGCAACACTGTAATCAGTTCTGATGCTTCAGACCAGCGTGGCTACCCACCTGAATCCATAGTAATTCTCTCCCCCCTCAAAGTAGAGTTCCTTGTTTTTTATTAAATGTAAGATCTGTTTTATAGAAAGAATTCCTACTTATTTTCCTAAAACCATATAGTCTTGTATCAAAAAGTAAACACAGCTTATTTTGGGCTTCCAGGGTGAAACAATTGGCCTATGTGCATAGATATGTCTCCACGTTGTGTACAAAGATGTAAGATCCATTCTGTTGACAAAGAATGAGAAAAAGACAGCAGCAGGTCTGGTTATTTTCTGTTGGGTATTCCTCCATGCTAGAAAAGCAGGGGGGGCACATACTTAACAAGAATTTGAGCAAGGAGAAATCCTGCCAAATTCAATCCCGTGTGACAAGGGCTGTAGTCTAAGAAAACAGGCTCGTAAGCTGGTCTTTTTTCCATACATCTTCTCTCCCCGATGCCTATCATGATTACAGGTGTATTATTTGCTGCAGGCAATGACTGGAATTTCTCACATGACTGAATTTGTCTAGTCAGGTAGGTTACACAGGCCCACTAAAGAAGGGAAAGCCAGCATGGTCTGGTTGTTGAACTATGGCTACAAATCCTGACTCAAGAATGGCATGGTTGAACTTGGGCTAGTCAACCAAATTCATTTTATGGGGTTCATGAGGATGAGACAAACTGTATGCCACTCTGAACTCCTTGAAGGAAGGGCAGGGTAAAAATATGATTCAAGTATTGGTCATCTGATCCAATACTGCACTCATAAAAAGTAAAATCTTTTTTAGAAAATCAGACGTTAAGTGACCAGACTCAGAATGCTAAACTCTACATTTTGTATTGGTCAGACTATAGTGAGTCATAACTGGACAACAAGATGCATCACTTGGGAACAGAAGCATGTTTATGAAAGACAAATTGCTCAACCAACTCACCATACTTAAGAATGTAAAGCTAGAAAGCTAATAACAAGTATTTTCTGCACAGTCAACTTACTGTTGATCTTCTTGGTAGTCCATTCACAAACAATAGAATCAGTTTGGGCATGGTTGTTCTGCAAATGAGACCTTCCTGTGCATTTTCAGAGTTGTGGCATCAATTTAATTTGTTCTAATGTGTGTGCAATAATGAGGATTTTCAAGAGTAGGTGCTGTCATCATGGGTGGTGTCACTGGTGGCAGCATGGCATCCTCCCTCTAAAAAAAAAGCATTTAAAATATTAATAAATCATTGGGACATTTTAACTAGGGGTGTGCATTCAGCTCAGTTGAGTTGAAAAACAAACAAACAAACCCATACTGGCGTTTTCCAGTATTTTCTAAGATCAGTACAGATTAGAATATCTCAGCTACTACTACAGCTGACCCAAATATCACTAATCACTAAACATTATAAAGTTGAAGTTGTGTGCAGCCAACTCACTCCCTACCTGATTGGTCCTGGGGGTATGCTGTCAATAGGGAGATACCACTCTGCCAGTGAGGACCAATCAGTTCAAATTGCACTCTGCCAATTAGGGTCAAGCAGTGCAAATTGCACTCTGTAAATGAGGGCCAATCAGTTCAAATTATAGGCAGGCAACGCAATCCCTACTTGGTTGGCCCTCCCTGGGAGGGTGCAGCCAATAGGGAGATACCACTCTGCCAGTAAGGGCCAATCAATTCAAATTGCAATCTGCCAATGATGTCCAATCAGTTCAAACTGCATGCAGACAACTTAATCTCTATCTGATTGGCCCTCCCTGGGTGTGTGCGGCGAATAGGGAGAGAACATTCTGCCAATGAGGACCAATCATGGGGCTTATCTGTCCTCTTCCAGCTTCTTGCTGGGTGGAAATGGGCTGACCTCTCTGAAACGCCCTTCTGCTGGTTAGTTACTCCATTCTCAGCCAGCTGTTTCCTTTGCACCCAGTGTTGGTCTCAGGTTTCAGCTCTCTGCTGGAAGCAAGCACAGCTGAGCTGCAAGGGACACAGAGATAATCAATATTTCAAAAACAGAATGTAAGGGACAGGCATAATGTAATGAATGTCCTAATTCAGTCCAGTGAGTCAAAGGTTTCTTTAGCCAAGGGTATCAAAAGAAGGAGGTCACAGGTTGTGTCCACAACCCAGACCTCCCAGCCTCAAGTTAATATAGGCTGTCATCAGCCTCTCAGTCCTCACTCTGTGATAAATCTCAGTCTTCTGCAGTCAACAACTGTCTTGATAACATGGTGTGGTGCCTTTTAGACTGGAGCTCTCTTACAGCACATAACTGCATTGCATAATTGGCTGCAGTTGATGGATGGGCAGAGGAATGAGGAGCTCCTGCAACAACTTTGGACTCTAAGCCCTAGCTTGTCTGCCTGATTTGGGAGAGGACATGTCTCTGAACCCCACCTAGAATACTGATCTCAGCATTTAAATGGAACTTGGTCCCTTTAATTGTCTCAGTGCTGAAAATATTCAACTATTTTCTGAATATTGGGAAATACTGATATTTTTCAGGACCAATATATCTGAACTTGAGAAATATTATTGTTTGAGATTTTTGCACATGCCTGGTTGTAACTGTGGGCATAGGAATTCCCAGTTTTCCTTTTTAAAAAACTCCAAATTGTCTGTAGCCCTTTCTTTTTCAGAGGTATATGGGAAAAGGCAAGAGAAAAGACTTGAGACTGTTTTTTTAAATGAAGCTGTTGATTTAAAGAATCTCCTAAGACGATAGTTACAATGCTCCATTAATTTTAGTGCCTTAAAAAAACTGGGAAGTGGGTGCTTTGACAATGATAGTTCAATCATTGAAAAGTAAACTGGAGGTTGGTGGGGGTGGGCAGGAAAAAGAAATATGACAGAAACATTACACATGAGGAAAAAGCTAACTCAAATCCACCTTTCAAAAGGGCTCTTTTTAAAAAAAAAGTGAAAATGGAAAACTAAATGTACAAAAATGCATGTGGGAATTATGAGTTAAACTGAGGTAGTATGGAGCCAGAACTGACCCCCCCCCCCCAAGAAAAACCCATGTAGGTATGTCCATCATCTGATCTGTACACATGGGTGGGTAACATTTAAGAGCACTGTCAAGAAATTCCTGCTGTCGTAAATAAGGTATCAGACTTTAGGGGGAAAGATAAATCCATCTGTTCAAAACTGTATTAGCAATTTCTGCTTATTGGTTTCTTTTCTTCCTTCTAAGAACACTAAAGCACCATGACTGAGAGAGAATGTGATGAACTACATGAGGTATGTAGGCAGTTTTCTCCTAATGAGTCATGCAGGTAACAGACCTGATTAAAGTCATGATTTAATATATTCACAACTGTCTTACAAGGTATGTTTCTTGCACAATAGGAAGTTATATCTGTACTCTTAAATAGGGAGATGCTAGATTTTGTTTCACTCCGTACAATAGTTTGCTAAAATGTTCAGAATGTATAACAACTGGTAGCAAAGCCCATTTTAAGAACAGGCCATAGAAGGGTAGGAGTGGGGAAGGGCCCCTACAGAAGACAGCAGTTAAGCTTGCCAGCTGGGCCACCAGGTTCTGCAGAAGCCACACTGTCCCTTGCCACCTGCCCTCCACCCTAGCATCCCTGCTTGCACAGTACGGAGGGCCACATAGTGAGCTGGGGTGGATGGGCCCTGTGAGCTGCTCTAGTGGTGGGTAGGCTTGGGCACGGAGCATGGCCATTACACAGGAGCCCTGTTGTCCCTTGCTTTACTGTCCCTGCTCACACAGAGCAGGGACACAGAGCAGGGACGGCCCCATGAGCTGCTCCAGTGGCAAGGAGGTTTGGGTGCATGGTGCAGCTGCTAAGCAGGAGTCCTGTCAGGCTTTAGCCTCTGACTTTATGGCCCTGCTCCTGCAGAAAAGGGAGGGCCAGGCAGCAAGCTGAAGCAGAAAGCCCCCATGGGCTCTCCCCATGGCGAGGAGGCTGCAGCACGTGGTATGGTTACTGCACAGGAGCCTGGCTGCCCTCCGGCCACCATTCTAACCCCCCTGCTCCTGCATGATGAAGGAGAGATGCAAGGGCATATTTGCATAATTGATGCACTTTGTACTTTTCAGCTTTGTTGGTGAAGAATTTGGGCAATCTGCGTATCAGGTTTTGATTTTGTGCAGACTATCCACAGCCCTAGTTGTGGTTCCTTTTACTTCATAGGCAGGCAGATATTCAAAACAGACTTGTGTGATTTTTTTCTCCCCTTTTATCATCATGATGTTGTTTCAACTATCCCTTTTGAACATACTTTACGACTATTCTGTATGGGGGATTCAGAGCTTGACTGCATGCCAGCGTGCGGCTTCTTGATAAAAGAAGAAATGCCGTCAATAAGAAGGCTTGATTGTGCTCCCTTCTCTTGCTTCCCCCGCCTCATCATCTTTGTGTGACTCATACTGGATTGACAACATGTCGGAAAGGGAGATAATGATTTATATTAGCAGTGTTGCTTGCCCACAAGCTGTATTAAATGATACAATATTAGATGCATGTGTATAGTACTCATTTTTTCCTTTGCCACCACTCAAAGGAGGAATAAAAGGGGAAAGGGGGAAATGCTTTGTGGTGCACTGGAACAAGGCCTGGGTTTATGTAGCAGATGCTCAGCCAGCCACGCAGTATAGATGATTTCATGGATGAGGCGAGTTTACTCACCAATCACACGCGTGGCTTTGCTGTCTCCCCCTCCCCCCCCCCCGCCAGCACTGAGTCATCACTCCTTGACTGCATGTTTTCAATGGCAAAAGCAGAATGCTGCAGAAATAGTTATGACCTTTCCTGTCTTTTACCGATATTGTTACTATGCCTCACTTCCAAGCTAAACCTCTCCATTTTTCTCAAATCTGGGAATCGTTTTTTAATAACTTGCTTTGCCTTCATCGAAGGAAACTTATGATTAGCACTTGAATGTTTATTTTCCTCACACACTTTCTTTCCTTCCCGATGCCCTTCACTAATAAAAATGCAAATCCAAAGTGATTGACGATAGCAAACAAAAAAAGGCCTTTTCCAAAATGGGAAATGAAAAAAGAAGGTATCTTTGGTCTTTCATAGCTAATTCTATTTTAAAGAATTTTCAGTTGTGAAGAAATAGTTTTGCATAGATACTGAAGCCACCAGGGTGGGCAAAGCAATTTAAATTCCTCTGCTCAGTCTCCATCATACAATAGACCTTCTTTTGCTCACTCTACCAACAGAAGCCTGCATAAGGCAACTAGCAACGCTTAAGCAGAGCATTATAAAGCCCAAATTGTGAAAGCAGGAAGAATAAAGTTGCCAAAACAGAGAAAAAAAGCATCATTTTTTCTTTTGTCTGTTGAGCATACTTTCCTAAAATGTACAGGCAGGGAACTGCTGGTTTTTACCTGCCTTGACAGGAAAATGCAGCAACAGAAGGCACAAGCCACTTTAGATCTATTCCTCTGCCTAAATGAGCCAGTAGAATTTGTTTAACTCAGCTATGGATCTATGGACACTTGGCATTTACAAAGTCATCATTGTTTGCAGTTGGTCTGTCCATGATGATGTATGTGGCTTGCTCCTGCTTTCTGCTTCTGATGCTCAAGGAGGGTCATAGAATCATAGAGTTGGAAGGGGCCATACAGGCCATCTAGTCCAACCCCCTGCTCAACGCAGGATCAGCCCTAAGCATCCAAGAGCATCAAGTAATTTAATCTGGGTTGATAGATATGTGAAAATGTAGGTGCATACAGTTGGTACCCTTCTGGTCTAAGTGTATGTACACATTGAGATCAGTAGTTCAACTGGGGGGAAGCTTTTGCTCCATGCGAGAACATGAGATTTTGTATCTTGAAACATCAGGAGTCTCCTGTTTGCAACCCAAAGGAAATGGGGCATTGACAGGATGGTAGCAAGTAAAAACTACTTCCACATGAAACTGGGCTGCATACTAGCATGATGTTTATGGATCTCAAATTTTAATGGTATTCTGAGGAAGGCACGCATGCTACTGGCAATGGCCTCTAGAAAGCTGCAGCACTTGGAAAAGAAAGATTCCAGTGATAGCTAGGGCTGCCAGCCTGTAGGTGTGACTGGAGATAGACCATTGGTTCGGCAAGCTGAAAATGTGGTGTATCCGTTTTAGTGACCTAGTATTATTGTAAGAAGTTGGCTAACCAGCTTTAAGAAATTGATTTGAAGACAAACTTGAAACATTAAAATTGCTTTATTGAACAACCATGGGTTGTTCTTTTATTGGCTTGTAGCCACTAGGACCGTTTATGCACTGGGAACTTCACTGCCCCAGCTTCCATGCAAGAACAAAAATCGGAGGTGGATGAGGTGCACCGGGCCAAATGCTCCCCCATGTGGGGGCAGGAAGAGGTGGGGCAATCTGCCACGACTAAAACTCCAGCCTGCAGTCTGGCATGAAACCTCCAGTGCATAAACAGTCTAGGTGAGACCTGGGGATCCTTGGAATTACAGCTCATCTCCAGACCATAGAGATCAGTTTCTCTGGAGAAAATTCCTGCTTTAGAGAGTGGACTTTAAGACATTATGCCCCATGGAGATTCCCTTCCTCCTCAAACCTTCTCCTCCCAAAGCTCCAGGAATTTCCCAACCCAGAGTTGGCAACCCAACTAACATTGAGCCCTGTGGTCCATAAGTTTCTGTTGGCTACCATATTGGGCTAGAGAAATATGGCATCTGCATTGTTTCTCTTTGTCAGCCTTCCTAGAACACTTTTGCAACATGAGTTAATTCAGGCCACTGATTCTTTTGAGGTATCATGCACAGTTTTGGATTATGTGAACTATTGATCTGATTCTGAATAATGTGTCTTGTCATGGAACTCTAAGTAATTTTAAATTAATGCACATAGTTTCCCTCTGTGGTGACCACTTTTTTCCAGCCTTGGCAGCTTCCTGTTTGTAGACAGAGGTACTTTACAGAACGTGCGGTTTTGCATGTGCAGTGCACACTTGGCTGGGTGTGGATTGCAGTATATTCAGAACTTCTCCTTGAATAGAATTCGACACAAGTTTAAAGGAAAGAAGTTTATATCCAAATATGTATAGTTTTATCCTCATGTTAGCACTCTGTCCAAATTAACAAAACTATTACTTGCTGATTATTGACACCATTATTGTAGAAAATGTTTATTTTGGCTTTCTTAAACTTTCATAATAATGTCACACTAATCCATATTATGCCTTTTCAGATATTGAACTTTCATGTTTATAAAAAAATATTGTACTCACCTTTTTTTTTAGTGTGGCTCAGCCCACTCTCTGAGGAGGAAAAAAACTGATGATTTAATTTTTTCCCTATGGCAAAAGATTATTAATGGCAAGACGGCATCTGTGCACAGAAAAACATGTCTATCAGCTTGTAGATATTAAACAACCATGTTCTAGTGACTGTCATTCAAATCAAAATATCTTTTTCCCCTGAACACTCTTGTAACTACACTGATTAGTTTTCAAAAGTGTCTCAGACAAATGCCTCAGCCTAACTAGGGTGGTCCCTGCATATACTTTGGAAGTCTTTTGGGTCTTTCTTCCAATGGGTTTTCTCTTGGTGTCCTTCAGGCTTTGTTGATCTGTTTCTTGGCCTCACTGGCTGGGTACTTTAATTCCAAAAAGTTATGATGATTGTTCATTAGCCTGAGGAAGATTGCTTGCCCTTGAAAGCTCGTGCCTTGAATAAATCTTTGTTCATCTTAAAGGTTACACTGGACTCTTTGTTGTTGTTGTTGTTGTTGTTGTGCTGCTTCAGACCAACATGGGATCCACTTGAATTTAAAACTGGCTGCAAGTCTAGTACTGTAAAGGTCTTGAGGGAACCAATACATTTGCCTTAAACTATACAGCTTTGTTTTGTTTTTAAATGAAAAGAAGTCTCTCTGATAGTGGGGCAGAAAGGGGGAAACTGATAATGAAAGTTTAAAACTGGCCAGCTGGCAACCCATACATTTGGGATAGAATCTGAATGTATGTCAGAGTATGAGAATACAGTGACGTTAGATGCTGACTCAAGTACATGCTATATGAATGTGTTGCCTTTACTTTGGGCAAAGTAATGGACAAGGTAACTTTCAGCTTTTCCATCTTTCTGACTGTCACTCTCTTCCAGCTTTGTTTAGAACTACACGGTTCCTGAGAGCTAAGATGTAGCTTTATGCTTTTTGTTTGCATATACATCACTGTCATGTATGACCTGGTGAACCTCAGCAATGTACTCTGAACAAGTACACAGTTTAATTCCTTCCTGTATTGCTGCATTCTTTTGGAGGTCTGGAGTGATGACATAAGAGGGAACCTGGCTTATGACCTAGACACGCATTGTGCCTGCTCCCATGCTACAGCAGCAAGTGGAAGAACAGCCTCTTCATACTGATTCTACTTTCCTAGTGTACCAACAACAATTTAGAGAACAAACACAAACATATCATGATACATTTCATTATCAAACCTAGAACAGGTTGATCTTTATGAGAGCCTCCGGGAAATGACAACATATAGTGATTTACATTACCAATCTGACTTTGTGGACCTCTGGAAGGAAGTTGATAGGTACTGTGGAACATCTGGTGCAAAATGACTTATCCATTAGGAATGATGCTATAAATGCATGGTCTTCTCAAAAGTGATAGGACAAAAACTGGCAATAACAGCATGGAATTGAAAGCACGGATATCTTGACAACTTAAATATCATAGAAAAACATTACATACACAAATACATTTGTGGTTCCATCCTAAGCAGCATTACATTCTTCTACGTCCATTGATTTTAGGGGACTTAGAAGTGTGTAACTATGCTTAGTTTATTTCTTTATTTTTAAATTTTTAGACCACCAATCCCAGAACAATCAGCTCGTGGTGGGTTACATAAATTTAAAATCCCATAAAAACCCAAATCACATAAAATCCCATAAAATATCCCAGTAAAAGCCCAAGATGGTGGTAATAACACAACAGGATAACCCATTTGACTGTTCCCACTCCCCAACCCCCACATCCAACAGTCACAAATCTTCCAGGGCGCAGCTACAAGGGATTGTCCTGGCGGTTCTCCCAAGCCCACATAGGGAGGGAACGGTTCTCCCTAGTCTGGCCTCAACCAAATGCCTGGTGGAAGAACTCCATCTTACAGGCCCTGTGGAACATTGAAAGCTCCATCAGGGCCCTTAGCTCTTCCAGGAGCTCAATCCACCAGGTTGGCGCCAGACGTACTGCCTGGGGACTGGGGACAGCCAGCAAATTCTTACCCGCAGAGCAAAGAGCCCTGCAATGGACATAAGGAGACAGGTGGCCCCTCAGATAAGTGGGGGCCAGGCCACAGATGGCCTTAAAGGTAAGTACCACAACCTTGAACCTGATCCAGAAGCCAATCGGCAACCAATGCAGCTGCATGTCCAGCATGTAGGCTGGACATGAGCCCTCCAAGCTGACAATGAGAGGACCCTAGCAGCTGCATTTTGCACCAGCTGGCACTTTCAGTAAAGCATGAGGTGCATATGTGTAAGTTCCAGAACTTCCATGCCAAGATGGATAAATTATACTGCTTAATACTAAAGAAGAGGATTGATATAGTGGGAGTGTTAGAAGATCAGAGATGTTTTCTCAGTAGATTTCTATAGAAAAAGGCAGCATAGAGTACATACTGAAGGTGTATTGCATGGCAGGACAAAGAAAGTATACATTTTAAAAGGTTTAATATCTTACAATGAATAAATATGACCTCAGAAACCACAATCCCACACATTAAGTGTGCTTAAACCACAAGGAAAGTCAATGGGTCTAAGTACATCTGTCTTGGATTATGACCAGAAATTATTATAAACACAGATTTCAGGACAACTAAGCAATACATTAGGAGCATGCTATCATCCATCTGACCAATATTTTTACATGATCTTGAGATGTAAACAGAAATCAGGAAGATAATAAAATGTAACATCAGAGAATGTAGCAACTATTCTCAACAAGTGAAAGTAGGGCTTAGTTGTTTTGGCTAGTTTCCATTGGAACACAGTATAATTTCTGTGCTCACTACCCAACTGAAATAAAATTCTAATCAATTGAACTCCCATACCCTTAGGTCTAGCCTCACTTCCCGTATTTCCCATATTTTAGACAGACATAATTGGAAATGGAATTCTTGCCTGCAGATTGAACGCAGATGAATTGTCATAAGAGGAACTTTCCCCCTCCTCTACCAGAAATTCAGCATTTCAATAAAAGCAAAGGACCCTAAATCAGGTCCCACTCTCCTTGCTTTGCTGCAGCCTTTCCCCCCACCCCCAGTCATGCTGACTTCTTATATTGGGGTGTGGCTGGGAAAAGAACTTAAATTAGCCATAGAATGCACTTGGTTTACTTCACCCCGGTTCTTGATCAGTTAAAAATCGTTCATAGTCTCTTGCCTTCATTAGACATGAATGGTTGATGGGTCTCTAATTGGGGTTGTCTGTGAGATTCTTCATTCACTCCGAGAAAAGCAAACCTTCCTTAGAAAAGTTTATTTATTAGAATAAAGCAAGTTACTACACTTAAGGCATAATTAGAACTAACATACAGATTACAGGCGAAGACATATAGGGTTCAGAGGAGGTGCCCCCATTTCTGGGAGCATAAAACAGATACCATGTCAAGGAAGTCACAACATCCTGATAACAACTATGCATGAGAAAATGACAGGAAGGAGGGAGACCAAACAGACTTAGGAGGGGAGTGGGAGGTGAGGAATGTTAAGGCATCTGGTGTGCTCGGAAAACTACAAAGGGAATTAGTCCTTGGGTATCAGCTAGGCCTAGGCATGGCAAACTACTAAATCAGAACAGGAATAGAAACTACTAAATCATGACAAAAATACATGTGGGTTTCTGACATTGTCAACTCCAGGTTAAGAAATTCCTGGGGTCCTTGGGAGGAGAGGGATCTCATCTTTAAACCGCCCGCTCAGGAGGAGTGGGAGGAATAAAGGAGTAAGGGCAAGTGGGGAGGAGTTAGGGTGGGCCCTGTCCAGGATAAAAATTCTGAGGAGCGAATCAGGAGCCACTTCACGGCTCTTGATTCGCTCCTCAGAGTGACAATCCGGGGCCAAGTGGCCAACTGGGAAGCGCGCAAAGTGCGCCTCCCTATTGGCTACTTGGCCCATCTCCCGGACGACGCGCCTCCAACTCTTCAATCCTCCTGAGCCGCCATCCTTCCCGGATGGCCACCAGGGAGGACCCTGGCCCCACGCTGCTGGCCTCCGGGGAAACGACGTCCCCCCCCCAGCCAGTGACTGCCCTCTGACGACTCCTGCACTCGCCGCGACCCCCCCATCCCCTCCCCGATGCCCGCCGCCCGCCAAACTTGCCAGTCCGCCACCCACAACTAACCCCCCTGGATTCTGCCACGCCACCGCTGCTTCCTGCCCCAACACGCACAACCGCACCCACCCCCGGCTACCCCTCTCGATCCCCCCAGCCCTTTCCGCGCCCCCCTCCCCCCACGACAACCCAACGCACGCAGGCCCCCACTCTAACTGCCGCCCTCCCGCCCCTTCCCACCCCCACCCCGTCCGTCCCTTTCCCACAACAGTTGCCTCGCCCCGCCTTACCTGCATGCTGGCCTCTGCTTCCCTCGCCCTTTTCGCTGCTTGCAGCACCACCGCGCCTAGATTGCGCCCCCACGCCTAGGCTGCGCCGCCACTCGCCTAGGCCGTGGCATGCCTCGCCTGGCCAGCGCAGCCGGCGCCACCTCCCCCAAGCCGCAGGACTCCAACGGACATGCGCGGACTCCCGTGCATGCTTCCTGGACCTCGCCGCTGCGCCGACTCAGCCCCGCATCTCGCCCCGCCCCCCAGCCTCAGCTGCTCTGCCTCTCCGCCATCCATTCGAGCCCCGGAGCTCCGGTAAGCTTGCAGGAGGACCGCGCGCCCTTCTCCCGCCCCAACAACGGCCTTCCTCCCTGCCCAGCAGCCTTCTCCCTGCCCCCACAACAGCCTCACCGCGTCTGCCATGCAGTGAGCCTCTCCATGTCCCTTGGACAATGCTCCACTTCCCAGACCCCTGCCTATGCAGACCCAGGTCCCGGGAAGCCTTCGCCCTGCGAGGGCTTCCACAGCCAGTGGTCGCTAGCGCCCATTTTATTCCTGGATAAAATGGGCTTTAGTTCTAGTCAGAGTATAAAACCATAATCCACCCTCCAAGGGAGCCATTTTCTCCAGGGGAACTGACCTGTGTAGTCTAGAGATCAGTTAAAATTCAAAGAAAGCTACAGACCCCAGCAGGAGGTTGGCCACTTTAACAATAATAGCTGCCAGAATGGGTTGTATATGTCAGCTTTTTCCAGAACTTACAGGTGTGAAGAAATCCTGAATCAGCCACTGTCCTATCTCAAAGAAAAAAGTAATGGGAATCTTAGTCATCAGTAATCTCTCTTACATCTTGCTTGATTTGCTCTGTGCATGCATACTGAATGGAAACCTTAGCCTCTGCCTCCCCCCTTCCCCCCTCCTTGTCCTGCAGACTAAGGCAGGATAGTTTTACACAGGGGTAGTCAAACTGCGGCCCTCCAGTTGTCCATGGACTACAATTCCCATGAGCCCCTGCCAGCAAATGCTCGTGGGAATTGTAGTCCATGGACATCTGGAGGGCTGCAATTTGACTACCCCTGGTCTAAGGGATTCCAACTGTCTTGGGAGCCCTGCCTGCCTCCCAGCTATTGCAAGTGAAGTATACTACAATTGCATAACTTGTTTACTCTTTGAGCTACAACTTGTTCTTCCCTTTTTGTCCTCCTTATCAGTAATCGCCATGCACGTCCCAGCCCATATCACTTCAGACACATGACAGTCGCATCTTGGCGCACTTTGACATAGAAAAACATAGCTCAACACATTCTTTACATATTTGTTATAGAAATGGACAGGTGTTGGCTTTCTGAGACACTCCACACCCAGAACAGTTTTGGGGTTTTTCCATATATCATGCAGTTTTCTGCAGTCCTTTTGGGACTCAAACGACTATAACAACTCTCAGTCACGTGTAGCAGTACTGCCTACCTATTGTCCAGGCAAGGGGAGAAAAGAGACACTGAAGCTCACAGTTTCTGTCCTTCTGTCCCTCCCATCTATGTTAAACCTTTCCTATGCCTGACTAGCACATGCACATATTACAGTCAGAAAGTAAGCCTCAATTTAAAAATGATTGGTGGAAAATGGAAATTCTTGAGCACAAATGTGTCAGTCTCCAAAACCTCAGCCCTAATGGAACTGACAACACTGAAAGGAAACAGAAAAATGGTTAAAAAGACATTAAGTGAATTCTTTGCACCAGTCTTCCTTGTAGAAGATGGAATAGCCAAGCTGAAACATTCATTTCTGGCATACAAGAGAAGCTGGAAAAGGGTAAACTTGGAGAGTGAATGGACACATTAATACAAAACAGATGCTTGATACCAGATGGCATTTGCCAGAGAGTTCGTAAAGGCCTCAGATATGAAACTGCAGAATTGTTAATTAAAACATGGACTCAGTCACTGAACATTTGTGTTATATTTGCCACTATTTGTTCAGGATGCTGAATTCAGGGTGTTTAATCTTTTAATTAATGATGAAGTAACATCAGACTGGAGTTCTTTACTAACTTAGATGTATAGTATCCAACACCAGGCCTTGGTCAGCTGGCCAGTTAGTACTAAAGGTTTATCCTTGCCAGCTCCATGCGACATAGCCCCTTCTAAAGCACCATCAGAAATAGCTTCCTGCCCCCAAGATGCAGATTCTTAGGAGGTCAGGCAGTAGCCTCTATAGAAAATGAATGCCTTTCAAGGCGTTAGGGCAAAGAAGTTCCCACCTGGGAGGGATTAGAGTGCTAGCAAAGAGGAAATGGATGCCAGCAAGAAAGATGCTGAGACCACCTTTCAGCCATCCTTCCAAGTTATCAGAGAACATCTGCAGCAGCCTGCAGAGGAAGGGAGGCTAGGGGCTCATCATGGGTAGAAGTTAGATGTGACTCTGTGTGTGAGGGGACAATTATGAGCAGCTTTAGAACTCTTGATGAAACTATTCTGAGAGTTTTTAAAATAATACTCATAACTTTTGGGGGCCTTTCTTATTATAGCCTGGGAAAATTTGCCCATCACAAGCTGTTAGGGCTGCTAGCACAAGTCTGGGGTATGTGTGTGTGTGTCTTTGCTGGTGACACAATGGCATCACTTTGGGCCTGATCATAGAGTTTCACCAACAATGCCCTGATGTCACTTTCAGTCGCATTAGAAGTGATGTCAAGGAGTGAGGGCACTGACCCCTCCCCCATTTTTCTCCCACCTCACAGCTGAGTGAAGATGGGTAGGTCCCACAGAGAGTGGGAGATCCATGCCCAATGGGAGAATGGCAACTTTACTAGCCCTAGCTGAAGAAGCAGACATTGCACAGTGGAAGATTTTTGTTTTTCCTGGCTGAGAGAAAATGTGGATGGAACTCTGGTCTGTCCTGGTGAAGGCCCAATGGTTTAAGGCAGCGGTCCGCAACCTTTTTCTTGTTGTGGCCTACTGCCAAGGGGTGGGGGGAGAGGGAGAACTGGGGGCACCAGGCTGTGGACTGGGGTTTGATGACCCCCGGTTTAAGGGATTCCTCCTTTGCGCCTTCCGATTAGCCCTTCACCCAACTGGCTGGAATTCTTGTCAGTCTGGGCGAGGGGCCAATCAGCGCCTTCTGCTATCTTGGACTGGCCCTGCCTCTTTCTCCTCCCACTTAGGCCTTAACCAATTATTTATACCACTTCCAACGGTTTAAGATGTTAGCTCCACCAGGGAAAATATATATATATTGCAATATATATATTGCAGAGAAGATGGACTGAATCTAAAATGCTAGCTTGACATTGTCTTTGTTCTTCTAATTGGGGTGGGGTGGGGGATCACAATGAATTGTCTCTGTTGTCTGGTTTCTTTCCCCTTCTATTCCTAGCAATCCCTATGAGTCACAGATTAAAAAAAAAATGGAATGGAGACACTACATTACCAGCAGAACACTGAACAAAATCAAATGAATCAGTACAATCACAAAAGAAAATGAGTCTACTAGATCTCTTTTGGATCTATTGCAGCCTATTTCCCATTCTTTGTGGGTTGCACTCAGTGTTGTCTGACTGCTCCTCCTCACCTGTTTCTTCACACACCACTGTCTTTGCTGGTCCCAATGCCACCAACTGGGTGGCATTTTGGAGGACTCATTTCAATGCCTGACTTGCATGTCTGCATACTGCAGGCTCATTGTAGGAGATTATACTGCTACTATATTCTATACAGAACCCAGAGAACAGCAACAACAATAATGAAAGCATTAGCTACCCTCCACTTTTCAAAAGGAAAGAAACTATCCCCTATTGGATACAGTAAAGACTGTAGCCCAGAAGAAATTCTTCCAGGATTCTTCAATCTTGTCAGATCTCAGAAGCTAAGCAGGTCCATCCCTGAACAGTATTTGAATGGGACACCTCCAAGGAATACCACAGTCATGACATGGAGGCAAGCAATGTCATACTACCTATGAATGTCTCTTCAAAAGTGTTGCCCCTCCTCCAGCCGACTGGGAGAGGACAGAGGCAAAGGCTTAAGCCTCCCATAAAAATACACACAAAGCTAGGAGCTTCCAGAGAGATATTTGATAGTGAAATATCAGATCATCTCTTTGTGGAAATCAGAATTCCTGACTCAGGACATAACAGACATCTTTCCCGTATTTAAAAGCACACAACTGATATGCACATGTTGATCCACTGTGGCACAAAGAAGGAAGTATAGACAGAGACCTTTTTTAAGTAAAACTAGAGCTAATATTTCTTCTTCCTTCATACACCTTGTGTCACTGCATGCCACTGCTTCAAGCATATTTTCTTCCACTCCAGTTCAACATGGAAAGCTAAGTGAGGAGAAAGGGCCATCTCTCACCGACAGAACATTTGTTTTAAATGCAAGAGGTCCTAGGTTCAATCCCTGACAGCACTAGGTTAAAAGATCAGGTAATAAGCAATGCGGAAGAGTTGTTGACAGAAGGAGAAAATAATAGGAACTCGATAAACCAATAATTTGACTCTGTGGCCAAGTATGCACAAACAGCTCACTTTCCATTTTCACTGAAGCTGAGTCAGGAGGGCTTTACTTCGAATGGTGTGCCAACGCTCCACACCTTTTCTTTCCTCTGATGTTTCTTTTAGGCACATTTGGAATACTAATGAGAACAAGTGTCATGGCGCCAAATTTCCTTTTTTTGTGTGCAGTATAATTGATCTCTCCTTATCCATCAGTTTCATACTGGGCATGATTTATTTTACAAAAAAAAATATTCTTCTATCTGATTTTTCTATCAGGTAACCATTTTAGCAGAACATTAGTGTACACCTTCATTGGTGTACAAGCTCCACAACTGCAAACTTTCCCCCATCTTGTAAATGGGGGGGGTATCAATGGGATGAGTCTATCAATATGAGTTTATTGCTAAACTTGGATTGCTGAAGGGGTGAATTATTGACAGAGAAAGGAAGTGGTACAGGCAGGAGTTCCATCATTTGCAAATTTATTTATAGCCTTAGGAGTGATATACCAACAACAGAACATTTCATACCAATTGTCTCTTACTGACACATGAGTTTAGGTAGCTTAAACCATAGTCTCTCCCATTCATCCACTGAAATATTTCTTTGTAGGTTTTGCATCCATTTAATCATGCATTTTTAACTTGCTCAGTTTCCATGTCATATTTTAACAATAACTTATAAATTTGACCTTGCAGGTGTGGTTTTTTTGGAATAGAATATTTTCAAATTCTGGAAGTGGCAAGATCAGGAAGGGCTGCAGCTCCTCCCCCTCCTTAACCAATTTACAAGGGAATCCTTTCTTCGAACGGGAGGCAAGCCAGATAAATACATTCGTTAAACAAACAAAGAAAGAGCTTAAAGAAAAGAGAGACTTTAAAGATTTGTTGAAGAGAGTTCAGTGGGGGACGCTGACTTGATACGGAGATCGATAAACTGATAATTCTGGATCGCTCGAACTCCCGCAAGATCTCATGAGACTTTCTGTTTATAATCTGTGACTGCTTAGAACTATGGAAAAATTAACTAAGGCACAGCTTTTTCATTTGTTATGCGAAGGGGATTCAGAGATACTGCAAGCAGTCAACAAGGTGGAAAAGGAAATCCAAAAGACTAAGAAAGAGCTCTTAGACAGAACCGACGGTTTGAAAAAAACAGCTGATGAAAACACAACTCAGCCAACAATACACCAAATGAGAATTCAATGTCTGGAAGTTAATCAACAGGAGTGGGAGAGAGCTAAGAACGAAAAAATCAAAAGCACCTTGGAAGAATTTGGGAAAACAGATTTAAGGAAGGAAAGCACCAAAAGCCTAGAAGTCTATTTAGAGCAGGAAGTGATTCGGATCGACAAAATAAACAGAGTCTACTCAAAGGCGACTGCACATTGGAAGCAATCAAGAGAGATCCCTGTGCGACCTGATATCCCTGTGAGACCTGACAAAAAGAAAGAAACACAAATACTTCAAGACCTGCCAGCAGATACATCATGGAAAAGAACACAATTTCACCTCTTGCAGCCACCTGAAGAATGTGATGAACAGTGGAGCATTTACTTGGTCTCTCTTAGGAAAGGCAGCAGTAACCTTTAGGTTAAGGCCGATATACGATGGGAACTGACTATATATTATTTGGGAAAATAATAGATTGTACCCTTATAAGTATTAATTACTTGGCTATTTTTTTTCTTCTTTCTTTTTTCTCTCTTCTTTAAGATAATAACAGACTATACCTTTATATGTATCAATAATTATTTGCTCAGCTGGTTGTTTCTTTTTCTCTTTCTTTTTGTAAGCGCTTATATATAACAAAAATAAAAATATTATTAACAAGAAAAAAAAGGAAGGGCTGCAGCTGGTTCACCAGTCAAAGCTGCTAAAGGGCACCCCTGACCACCATGAATATCTATCGAGCAAGAGGCCTGGGCCCTCGGGCTCATTCCCAGGCTACAAACCTGCTCCTTCAGGCACCTGTAACTCATTCATTGAACTGTTAATAGGCAACTGATTGATGAATTTAATATTATTATCTGTGCTTACCGTTATATTTTTCCTTATGTGCTCTCTCTCTTTTAAGAAATACAGAAATGCCTTATTATAGTTTCACTTTCATACTCTTTTAGGATATATATAAATTATATAAATGAAAACTTTGGCTTAAATAAGGGATGTCCATTCTTTGGACTCCTACATTACTCTGAGCTAAGCAGACTAAAGTTTTCCTACAAATGGCTCAAGAACTACCAATAAAGTGCAATAGGCATAGAAGATTTCAACTGAAAATCAGATATTAAAGAACAATCATGATGCCCGGAAAAAGAGTCCAGCTTAACCCTCCACTGCTGTGTTCAGATGGCAACTCCCATGTGTGTGGGGGGAGAGGTATAGGATGCCTGCTCTAGGTTGAGAAATACCTGGAGATTTTGGGGGTGGAGCCTGAGGAGGATGGGGCTTGGTAAAGGAAGGGGCTTTGGCAGGGTACAATGGCACAAAATCTCTCCTCCAAACCAGCCATTTTCTCTGGAGGAAATTATCTTGGTCATCTGCAGATCAATTATAATAACAGGAGAGCTCTGTTATTACAATTGATCTCCAAGTGCCACCTGGAGGGCTGGCAAACCTGGGGGTGTCAGGAGATCATAAGTTGATGGAAAATGCGGGAGATATCAGTTCTACTGCAGGGATTTGGCTCACAGTATTACAGGGACCTACATGGTGAAGTCTCTTGCATACATATTTATCTGGTGGGGGTTATGCTCTTCAGTAATGAAGAGAGATTTTTTTTGTACCCGGCTTTTTACTGTCCAACAGAGTCTCAAAGAGGCTTACCATTGCCTACCCTTCCTCTTCCCACAACAGACACCCTGTGAGGTAGGTAAAAACTATGAGAACGAAGGCCCAAGGTCACCCAGCTGGCTGCATATAGAGGAATGGGGAATCAACCCAGTTCTCCAGATTAGAGGTCACCACTCTTAGCCACTATACCAAGCTGGTTCTTGAAGATATTATCATATTTCATCATTTCTATTATTTTAGAATTCTAAAGCAGTGAGTCCCAATGTGGCACCTGCCAATGTGTTTCCAGATGCCTGGTTGCTTCCTTAAGGCCCTGTTCCTAATCCTTTCTACACTCTTCCCTTGCATGTTTTCAATTTGCCTTCTTTACTTCAATCTCATTTGGCCTATTCACACATTCTCCTTTTCTGTTCTTTCATCAACTTTCACATTCCTTGTGTTCCCTTGTTTCTGCCTTTCTCTTTGAATTTCTTTGTCCTTCACCTCATGACACCTCTACAGCTGGCTTCCAGTTCACTAAAGGTGATGGCAAAATGAACAAGTGTCTGGTCGTAAGAGGGGGGAGCCAAGCTTCGGACACCTCTTGCAAAAGTCTGCTCAGGATCTGCAACAAGTATGAGAACCTGAGGTCACAGCTGGGCTCTGCTTGACTTCATTACATATGTGTATATATGCACAGCATTTATGTATGGGGTGCAGTTTACAACTGTGCCTGCAGCCAGGAATTTGGGGGTGATTTTTTATACCTCTTTATCAATGTAGGCCCAGATCACAAAGGTAGCCCAAGTGGCATTTAACCATCTGTGCCAAGCTAACCTACTAGTGCCCTACCTGTCCCCACAACACTTGGCCACAGTGATCCATCCAATGGTCACTTCCAGATTAGACTTCTGTAACTCATTCTATGTGGGCCTTCCCTTGTCTCTGACCCGGAAATTGCAGTTGGTACAAAACAAAGCGGCTAGGATCCTCACAAGATCATCTTGAAGGACCTATGTCCACTCTATGCTGAGGCAACTGCATTGGTTACCAATTAGCTTCCAGATCAGGTTTAAGGTTGTTATATTGTTATATTGATTTTTGATATTGATTTTGATAGTGTTCTGTGTGAATGTTCAAAAATGTTTTATGTAAACTTCCCAGAGCCGTAGGGAAGGGCGGTATAAATAAATAAATAAATAAATAAATAAATAAATAAATAAATAAATAAATAAATAAATAAATAAATAAATAAATAAATAAATAAAGTTCTGATTCTTACTTTTAAGGCCATCTGTGGCATGGGTCCTACCTATCTGAGGGATCGCTTGTCTCCTTATGCCCCTCGCACGGCTCTTCACTCTGCGAGTATAAATCTGCTGGCTGTCCCCGGTCCCCGGGAGGCATGCCTGGCCTCGACCAGGGCCAGGGCTCTTTCAGTCCTGGCCCCAACCTGATAGAATGAACTCCTGGAAGAGCTGAGGGCCCTGACAAAGCTGTCAATGTTCCATGGGGCATGCAAGACAGAACTCTTCTGCCAGCTGTTTGGTTGACGCCAGGGCAGGAAGATTTGGTCCATCCCTGTAAGGCTCCATATAGGCCCTGCAGGGGCATATGCCTTGGTCATCCGTGCATGGGCACCTTTCCCGATGGCAATGGTTGATTATTGCAGTCTAGTGTCATTAGCTATGGATGGGTGAGGGGAAAGAAACAGATTAGGTTTTGCTGCCAATATCGTTGATTATTGTGTTCTTGTTGTTTTATGTGGTTTTATGGATTTTATTGTAAATTGCCATGAGCTGGCTGAGTCCAGGAGTGGCAGTTGATAAATACAAGTATTAATAATTAATTAAATAATTAATTAATTAAACCGTGACCTTTTTAGAGACATTCCTAAGAGGGCTCACAATTAGAACTATACAACAAAACCCAAAAAAATCATTCAAAGCAAGCTCCTGTGTGAAATGACTTCATCACAGCACCAACAAAAACAGAAAGGAAGGCAGGATAAGAAGCAGTTCTAAAATTGGCTGACAGAGGTAAGTGAATGCAGGAGCCACATTTTCCCCGCTTCAGCTGGAGCAACCCACCCCACCTTCCTAGCCACTGCTACATCCAGAATACTCTCAAATCCATGCCAAATAAAATCATTTCTACACAGCTTTATGTATTCCCCAGTACTGGCTTCAGTTGAGCACCCCACTGGAATCCTTGGCCTCACAAATGTAAAGGTTATGAAATTATCTGAGGCCACTGCTTCCAAAGCAGATAATGTAATAGCTGTTACTAGATGCCTTTTTGGTGTTCAAGACTCCTGAATGATCACTAATGTTTGGAAGGGGTTTTTTCCCCCCAGTGACCTGTTACTATTGGTAGCTGTGTCCCTACCACACACTCCCGAATAAGCATGCCCAAGTGGGTCCTGAAAAGAAATGGCAGGTGTAATAAGAAACAAGCAAATGGTTGGCAGAAAAGACTCTGATTTGCTCTAAATGGCTGGCACTTTCTTGGGGGGCGGGGGATTGATACCGCTTTAAAAGTTACTCCTGACTGACTACTTGCACACTCCTACGGAGTACAGCCCTAAATAAACAGGCCCAAAGAGTCTCCTGTCCAAAAGCCTCTGGAACATCTCAGGGATGTGAAGAGTCAAAACAAGACTAACAAGTTTTCCACTTTTTTGAAATACTTTATCCCTGTTGTGCAATATTTAGTGTTTCTCCACACTCAGCAGCTGCAGTAAAGATTGCATCATGGACACTGGCCTGGATTTCATTTGGCTTGGTGTTAGTAAATATACATTAGATTGCAAACAGTATCCTGTTGGTTATACCAGATGCAGGGAGCTGCTTTATGGCTCTGTCAGGCATATCGTAAGAACACCTTCCTGGGAGTTAGCCCTGAAGAGACCAGAGCAGAATTCTCTAGTCTAAGCAGTAGACTAACTGTTAGTATGGTTCACTCATAGCACCATCCTCAGCAGAATCACATCCTTCTAAGCCCATTGAAGGCCCACTGAAGTATGTGAACAAAAGGCAGTCTACAGGTTCCTGATTGTATGGGGAGAGCTCTGACCTGAGAAAACTGTTCGCCACCACAATTTCTCCCCATGTATGTCTGAAAACAGCTTTTATTTAACATTTTCAATGTTAGTTAGAATTCATAATTTATACTATGTCCAGACTTGCATCTTTTGATTTTGTAAGTGGAGCTGCAGCACAACTTAAAACCAGCTCAACAGTTTGCCACAAACTATAAAAACTCCAAAGAACTAGTCACCAGAAAGGGAAAGAGAATCCGAGTAACTGAGTTGCAAGTGGCCATACAAGCCATTTACTCCAGCTGATGCTCAATGCAGGATCATCCTTGAAAAATATATGTCCTGCCATTGCTTAAAGACTGTCTGTGAGGGGGAGCACAACACCTCCTTAGGCAGTAGATTCCACTGCTGAACTGATCTGTAAAAAATGTTCTCCTGATATCTAGCTGATATCATTCTCCACGTAGTTTAAAGCCATTACTACAGGTCCTATCCTCTGCCTCCAATAGGAACGCTTCCCTGCCTCCTCTAAGTGACAACCTAACAAATACTTAAAGATAGCTGTCCCCATTCAACCATCTCTTCTCCAGTCCTTCAGCCTTTCCTCATAGGGCTGGGTCCCCAGGACCCAGATCATAAATGCATTATCTACCATCAAAGTACATTCACTAGTACCTCTCAATTCATTGAGTCACTCCTGAAAATGGTCTCTTGTGAGTGGCTAGGCAAGTCAAATAGAGGTCCTTCAGAGAAACATTGGTTCTATCACATGTAAAAAGACATTTAGGGTTTTAAAGGAATCCTTTGTACTGATCCTAGAAGCAGACTGAAAACTAATATAGATATGGTGCTCAATGTGCTCACTGCTATTCAGTTTTCATGTTTTATGCATTAACCTGTTCTGAATATAAACTGCAAATGGAAATCAAAGGGCATCAGGAAGTAATTTGTGTATTTACATCTATATAGTAGGGTTTTAAAAAAATAAAGGAAGTATTCTTCCAGGTTTATGATACCATCATTTTTTCAAAAGGATAGTTTGATTTGACCTTCAGCCTAGTAAATATTTGTAAAACATGCTGCATTGCATAACATACTCAATTGCTGAAGGAAGTCAGAAGTATATTTATCAATCCATTTTGCAGGCAGCTTCAGAACAAGTTCTAGTACAATACTATCAGAACATGTGAGTTCAATTAATTTTACAGTATGTACTTCCACACAATTCTGTACTGTGCTGTGGACATTGATAATACTAGTAGTGCTGCTATAGCTGCAAAGTTGGGCATGTGGGGTGGTGTTGTCAAGATACAAGAGTTGAAGGTAAGAGGCATTTTTTGCTTAGATCAGGCATTCTCAGCCACAGTTTCACTGTGTTTTTTCACTGGGTTTTTTTGGTGGCCTTGGAAAAGTTTCCCAAGTAGGTGGCTTAATATATTTAAGTTTGTTAAACATTTATTGAGTGATATGACCATATATAGATAGCCTCTTGTGGCGCAGAAGGCAGCAGAAATGCTGTCTGAAGCTGTCTGCCCATGAGGCTGGGAGTTCAATCCCAGCAGCCAGCTCAAGGTTGACTCAGCCTTCCATCCTTCCGAGGTCGGTAAAATGAGTACCCAGCTTGCTGGGGGGCAAATGGTAATGACTGGGGAAGGCACTGGCAAACCAACCCGTATTGAGTCTGCCATGAAAACGCTAGAGGGCGTCACCCCAAGGGTCAGACATGACCCAGTGCTTGCACAGGGGATACCTTTACCTTTACCTTTTTATGACCATGTATGGTCATGTTGACCTCTTCAAATGGCCAATGATAGGCCTGTAGGGGGTGGGAAGGGGAGGGGCCCCAGGTGGGCATGTACACCACTGTGTTCCTAACCATATTTGCATGACTGTGCTATTTCCAGGGTTTCTCAAAGCCTGAAAAATGTTTCAGGGTTTTCTCAATGGCAACAAAGTTAAGAAAGGCTGGCTTAGATGGAGAATTTGGGAAGCCTAGTACCTGCTCCTCTCTAACAGCATGAAAGAGATGATCACTTCTGGCCAGCTGATCTACCCACAGAGCAAACTGAATGGTTTCAGACTACAGGTCTCATGTTTTAGTTTGCTGCTAGTCTTGAACTGGGATAGCAGACAGAATTTCAACTTATGCATCACCATCTCTGATAGCTCTGTGGCTATTCAACTCTTTCACTTTCTGTCATTTTCCCCTCAAAGATGCAACCACTGATTATTTTTACCCACACTTAATAAAAGAAAAAACAAGTACCCATAAATTTTCTCTAGCAAAACTAAAAGTAGATTGAAGGTGATAATTTATGCAGGATAACTTGCATGAGGCTAAATAGCCTATCTTCTCTGTGCTGGTCTCTCCTTCTAAATAGCAGCCCCAGGAGCTGAACTGAATTTTGGTAAACTTTGAGTGAAAGAATCAGATATCTGACAGACTTGGGCCCATTCCGCACAAGCTAAATGTAGCAGGAGTGTGGCAATTTGTAAACGCTACTAATTTGCAGTTATGCACGATGTCGCACACAATCTGCCACACTCCTGAAACAGACCCGCGAAAAGCGCTTCGTTGTAGCATTTCCAGGGAAATCCCAAAAAGTGGATTCACCCTCTGGAAAGTGTTACACTCTTACAAACAATCTGCAACAGTTTCGAAAATGTTCTCTGTGTTACTATTGTTGCGGTTTCAGCAAAGTCCCTCCCCCTGGCTCTCTCCTTTGAACTTCCGGCGAAGCGATCGCCATTTTTTTTTCTCGAAGCGAGCGGAGAGCAACGAGCCGGCGAGCCTTCATTCACCCAGTGAGGCTTCTAAGGCTGCAGTCCCTCCACAGAGCTGCTTTAAAGCTCCCCTCAAGTCACCAAGCACAACACAGCCCCGTTTGCAAGTTCCCTTTATTTTCGACCAAAAATAGCGCCCATGCACAGGGGGGGGAGAGATTTTTTTTCACTCAGGGGAGCGTGGCAACGATGAAATGGCAGCTCACACACCAGCTGCCAGCTAGATGGGTCTCTACGTTAGGAGGAAGCAAGGAAGCAAGGAATCAAGGAATATTCGTTGCAACGTGTGTCTTTCTTTGTTTAAAAAAACCTGTTCTTAAAGAGAAAGGGGCTTTTCCGGAGCATGGTAAGAACCGCCCATTGGCTGCTCGTTTGATTGACAGCCAGGGGCAGGACAAAGCACAGAAAAAATTGCTTCCTTTCTAGCGATTTTTGGCAAGACCGGAAACCTGTGGGAAACTATTGAAACGCAACTGGATTCCACTACAAAGGCAGGTATGCGTTACGCCGAATTCCACTATTTTAAATTCCATTTTTTCTTTCTGTAAGCAATTTGCAACATTGATCCTTGTGCGGAATGGGCCTTAGTTTTAAAACTCCCAAAATGAATATGCAAGTGGTCATGGCATTTACTGGGTCCTCTGAGTACTGCAGTAGTCAGAGTGTGTGATGAGGATCTGGAGACACAGGTTTGCTTCTGTTTTTTCCCCACAGGTCAAAGGTTTTAGGCACATCTAGAGATGGCAGTAGCCAAAGGATAGTGTCTGGGTGGCAGGTTGACATGGATAGAGAGGTTGCCGAGAGGCATTTAGCTGCATTGGATGAGTTCAAATCTCCTGGGCCAGATGAAATGCACCCGAGAGTGCTCAAAGAACTTTCCGGAGAACTTGCAGAACCCTTGTCCATCATCTTCGGGATCTCTTTAAGGACTGGAGATGTCCCGGAAGACTGGAAGAGAGCAAATGTTATTCCGATCTTCAAAAAAGGGAGGAAGTATGACCCGGGAAACTACAAACCAGTGAGTCTGACCTCTGTTGTGGGGAAGATAATGGAGCAGATATTAAAGGGAGCGATCTGCAAATATCTGGAGGACAATTTGTTGATCCAAGGAAGTCAGCATGTATTTGTCTCCGACAGGTCCTGTCAGCCCAACCTGGTTTCCTTTTTTGACCAAGTAACAGGTTTGCTGGATCGTGGAAATTCAGTTGATGTCGCTTACTTGGATTTTAGTAAAGCTTTTGATAAGGTTCCGTTGGCTGCGGAGGAGAGGACACGCAGTAATGGGTTTAAACTACAAGTACAACGATATAGGCTAGATATCAGGAAAAAAAATTCACAGTCAGAGTAGTTCAGCAGTGGAATAGGCTGCCTAAGGCGGTGGTGAGCTCCCCCTCACTGGCAGTCTTCAAGCAAAGGTTGGATACACACTTTTATTGGATGCTTTAGGATGCTTTGGGCTGATCCTGCATTGAGCAGGGGGTTGGACTAGATGGCCTGCATGGCCCCTTCCAACTCTATGATTCTATGATTATGATTCTATGATAATTCCTACTCTGCTGTGGAAGCTTGCTGCATGCCCTTGGGCCAGTCACACACTTTCAACCTAAAGTTACAGGATAAAATGGAAGAAAGGAGAATGATGTAAACTGCGTTGTGCCCCATAGGGGAAAGAAATAAACACTGCTATATCAGTAAACCTGGTTTTGCTGCATCAAGTCTATTCTCCCCCCTGTCCAACATTTGGAATGGAATTTGCACTATTCCAATGAAAGAATGCAATAATTTGAAATAGAATGCAAAATCTATACCATCACAGAAAATGGGACATGCTTTGATTGTGACAGCAGCCCTTCAGATCCATCAGAGAATGTTTTAGAAATGTCTTCAGATTCTTATTTATCAAGAAAGTTATAATCACTGATTTTAGTTTACCAGAAAGAGAAAAGTTGTTTACCAGTCAAAAGATCTGAAACAGTAATTCATTTCCAATAGCTTTTGGGAAGGGGAGCACTTTTGCTAAACTAGCTTCTTGAATGATGCAAGGAATGTGTATCATGTTTATGCAACAAAATTAAGACTTTAAAATAGATCATACATATCCAGATTTGTAGTATGTGACCTGGCCGGTCTGAATCAAGCAAAGTATAGGCTCATAGTCATAGAATCATAGAATCATAGAGTTGGAAGGGGCCATACAGGCCATCTAGTCCAACCCCCTGCTCAACGCAGGATCAGCCCTAAGCATCCTAAAGCATCCAAGAAAACTGTGCATCCAACCTTTGCTTGAAGACTGCCAGTGAGGGGGAATTCACCACCTCCTTAAGCAGCCTATTCCACTGCGGAACTACTCTGACTGTGAAAAACATTTTCCTGATATCTAGCCTATATCGTTGTACTTGAAGTTTAAACCCATTACTGCATGTCCTCTCCTCTGCAGCCAGCAGAAACAGCATCCTGCCCTCCTCCAAGTGACAACCTTTCAAATACTTAAAGAGGGCTATCATGTCCCCTCTCAGCCTCCTTTTCTCCAGGCTGAACATTCCCAAGTCCCTCAACCTATCTTCATAGGGCTTGGTCCCTTGGCCCCAGATCATCTTCGTCGCTCTGCTCTGTACCCTTTCAATTTTATCTGCGTCCTTCTTGAAGTGAGGCCTCCAGAACTGCACACAGTACTCCAGGTGTGGTCTGACCAGTGCCGTATACAAGGGGACTATGACATCTTGTGATTTTGATGTGAAGCCCCTGTTGATACAGCCCAAAATGGCATTCACCTTTTTTACCGCTGCATCACACTGCCTGCTCATGTTTAGTTTACAATCCACAAGTACCCCAAGGTCTCATTCATACACAGTGTTACCTAGAAGCGTATCCCCCATCCAGTAGGCATGTTTTTCATTTTTCTGACCCAGATGCAGAACTTTACATTTATCTTTATTAAATTGCATCTTGTTCTCATTTGCCCATTTTTCCATTGTGTTCAGATCTCGTTGAACTCTGTCTCTATATTCCGGAGTATTTGCCAGTCCTCCCAATTTGGTGCCATCTGCAAACGTAATGAGTAGTCCCTCAACCCCCTCATCTAGATCATTAATAAATATGTTACACAACAGAAGTCAGACTCACAAAGTAGATTTCTGGTATACTGTATTGATTTCTATGGCTTTCATACATGAAGCTCGCCAATTCGTGCTACTATTAAATACTATTAAATGATATGTTGTGATATTTGTGCTAAATTTGTACTATTATTAAATAAAAATGTATCACTTGAAAGAAAATCTGTCCATCTACGCCCTTGGCCAGAAATTTAGGGGTGATCTTTAATGCCTCACTATTTATGGAGGCTCAGATCACAAAGGAAGCCCAGAAGGTGTTTTTCCATCTGCACCAGGCATGCCTACTGGTGCCTTACCTGTCCTTGGGACACCTGGCCACAGTTATCCAAATATGTTAAAAAGTACCGGGCCGAGCACCAAGCCCTGAGTTACCCCGCTACTCACCTCTCTCCAGTCTGATGAAACACCATTGACAACAACTCTTTGAGTGCAGTTCTCTAACCAATTCCCTATCTACTTAACTATCTGAAAATCCAGATTGCAGTCCTTCAACTTATCCATCAGAACATCATGGGGAACCTTGTCAAAAGCTTTACTAAAATCCAAGTAAATGACATCAACCGAATTTCCCCGATCCAGCAAACCTGTTACTTGGTCAAAAAAGGAAACCAGGTTGGTCTGGCAGGACCTGTCGGAGACAAATACATGCTGACTTCCTTGGATCAACAAATTGTCCTCCAGATATTTGCAGATCGCTCCCTTTAATATCTGCTCCATTATCTTCCCCACAACAGAGGTCAGACTCACTGGTCTGTAGTTTCCCGGGTCATCCTTCCTCCCTTTTTTGAAGATCGGAATAACGTTTGCTCTCTTCCAGTCCTCCGGGACATCTCCAGTCCTTAAAGAGGTCCCGAAGATGATGGAAAAGGGCTGTGCAAGTTCTCTGGAAAGTTCTTTGAGCACTCTATGGTGCATTTCATCCGGACCAGGGGATTTGAACTCATCCAGTGCAGCTAAATGCCTCTCGACAACCTCTCTATCCATGTTAACCTGCCACCCAGACACTATCCTTTGGCTACGGCCATCTCTAGATGTGCCTAAACACTTTGACCTGTGGGAAAAAACAGATGTAAAATAGGCACTAAGCCTTTCTGCTTTCTCTGCATCCTCCGTTAGAGTTTGTCCATCCACACCCAACAGTGGGCCTATTGCCTCCTTTACTTTACGTTTGCTCCTCACATAACTGAAAAAACTTTTCTTGTTACAATGGGCTTCCCTGGCCAATCTTAGCTCACTGTCAGCTTTGGCCTTTCTGATGATTGATCTACAATGCCTAGTAACCTGTAGGTACTCTTCTTTATAGCTCTGTCCTTCCCTCCATTTCCTGAACATTTTCCTTTTCTTTCTTAGTCCCTCTTGAAGTTCTCTGTTCATCCAAATAGGCTTCTTAGAGCTCCTGCAGTGTTTTCATCTTTCTGGGATAGTCATTGATTGAGCATGCAATAGCTCTTGTTTGAGTAGCGCCCACCCTTCACATGCTCCCTTCCCTTCCAGCATGTCTCTGAGTTTATTAAAGTTTGCCCTACGAAAATCCAACATCCGCGTCTGGCTACAAGCTTCCTTGGCTCCCCATCTCAAAAGGAATTCTATGAGGACATGGTCACTTCCCCCTAGGGTCCCCACCTCCTTCACCTCATCCACCAACTCTTGTCTGTTGGTCAGTATTAATTCCAGTATGGCTGAACCTCTTGTGGGTTCATCTACCATTTGATAAATGAAATTGTCAGCCAAGCAGGTCAGAAACTTGCATGACTGAGGACGCTTCGCAAAGTTTGTTTCCCAGCACACATCTGGGAAATTGAAGTTACCCATGATGACAAGGTCCTGCCGCTTGGATATTTTCTCAAGCTGCTCACAAAGTGCAGCATCCACATCCTCTCGTTGGTCAGGCGGTCGGTAGCAGACACCAACTACCACACTGTTTGTTTTCCCCTCACTTATTTTCACCCAGAGGCTTTCCACTGTAGATATGTTCTCCTTCACTAGAATTTCCTGACAGGTAAGCCCTTTCCTCACATACTTTATTATTATTATTATTATTATTAGATTTATAGCCCGCCACTCCCTTGCGGCTCGTGGCGGGTAACAATATCGCAATTCCCCATTAAAACCCCATAAAACAATAATAACATTGCCAATATTGCCGGCATGGCAAGAATGGCAGCTCAACTCCCCCCCTCCCTCCCACTACTAGCGGGTGGAGAGGAGGTCCTGATGATGTTTTGCTTCGGGTCCAGAACCCGAGTCCCCGGGGGAGGCATAGATCTATTATCAGCCCCGGCCTCAACCATAAACCTGGCGGAAGAGCTCCGTCTTGCAGGCCCTGCGGAATGTTGAAAGATCCCGCCACTCCTCCACCTCTTCGATCTATTCTGTTTTTTCTGAACAGTTCATATCCATCCACCATTACATTCCAGTCATGAGAATCATTTCACCAAGTTTCTGTGATGCCTACTAGATCATACCTTTCCATCAGCATGAGAAGTTCCAGCTCTTCCTTTTTATTGCCCATGCTTCGGGCGTTAGTATAAAGACATCTGAATCCTTTTACTTTTGGTTCCCTATGAGCTGGCCTTGCCGGTTGGGCCGCCTCTGATCGTTTTCCTTCCATACACTCCCTATGTTGATCGTCTCCTTCCCCTAGTGGCTTTAGTTTAAAGCTCTCCTGATGAATCTCCCCAGGTTCCTGCCAAACACATTCTTCCCCAGTTTCGATAAGTGCAGTCCATCAGGTGCTAGTAGGCCTTCCTCAAGAAAGCCTATCCCATGGTCCCAGAAACCAAATCTCTCCTGCCGGCACCAACTATGCAGCCAGCGATTCACCTCCATTATCTTCCTCTCCTGACGCATTCCTCTTCCCTTGACAGGCAAGATTGAAGAGAATACCACGTGCCCCATTTTACTTGAGCTTCCTCCCCAGATCTTGATAGTCTTTTTTAATAGGAGCGATGGTATTCAGGGACATGTCATTTGTTCCCACATGGACCATCACAAATGGGCAGCGATCCGTAGATTTGAGGAGTTTGGGCAGCCGTTCTGAAACATCTTCAATTTTCGCCCTTGGCAAGCAACACACCTCTCGGGTTAGGGGGTCGGGCCTAGCCACATGGCGATCCATTCCTCTTAGCAGGGAGTCTCCAATTACCAGTACTCTCCTCTTTTTTTTCTTCTCAACTCTATTTCCTTCTGTTCCCGTGGCCTCTTCCCTTTGTCTTAGACTTTGTTTTGGGACCAGGGTTCTCCTGGACTTTCTTTCAAAAGACTTGTGTCAGAAATAGCCAGGCACACCCTTTAATCAGCTTGGGTTGATTCTTCAAATACATCTATTCCTGAAGAAAGCAGACCTGATCGCTGCCTTGGTAACATCCAGACTGGACTACTACTTCCTATGGGGCTGTCTTTGGAAATAATTCATAAGTTTTAGTTGGTACAAAATTATGTTGGTAATATCTCTCTAAGGCAGAGTTCAATCAGAAAAAACATCTATTGTTACCATAGTTGCTCTGAAGACTAATTCTCACTTCACTCATACTCACATGGCAGTAATTTAAAAAAAATACTTGCAACTTAGCTAGTATTTGAGAGGTTGGGTGATTGATCAGACTCAGCTGATCCACAGCTGAGAAAACGTAAAGCTTTATATATCTGTTTCAATCCCTTGTCCACACAGTTCTCAGGCAATCCTAATAGAGATTCATCAGCTGAATCTCATAGTAGAAGTTGGTGGGCTGGATGTCACCACCCTTCCTTCAGCTCTGGCTACCACATTTTCTTTAAAGTTATGACATGTGCAGGGCTGATCCTCTGACTAAGCCACTCTAGTGACTGCAATGATCAAGCGCAAGGATTCAGCTTACTCCCAGCCATCCGCAATATTAGTGCTGGTTGGCAGCAGCAAAGGAGGGGAGAATGGATGCACCTTGCTTGAGCTGAGCATATGTGCAGAAACAGGGAAACGTGGGTGGGATTTAAGTACCATATGGAAGGCAAAGATACATAGCAATTGACAGAAGATGGCAGTGGTCATAGTGAATGGAGGCACTTAAATTACTTGGGGGCACAAATGGTGGCTAACTTTAAAGCCTTCCGACAGAGATGGCAGTCAAGAGCTATATGCAGGTATAAAGTATTCCCAGAATGTTTTGTGTGGAGTTTAAGCTTTTAAAATGTATTCTAGGGACCCCCAAGGTGCTTGGGAAGGTTATCAGTTACTTCTCAATGAAAAGACCAATAAAGATTTGAATGGTTATCCACTACTAGCTTCCTCCGCAATATGAATCTGCAGGGGTGTTGGTTGTATTCTAGAACAGCCACATTGCCAGTTCACGTGTGGCTATGGTGAGGTGCATAAACAGGATGGACTGGTATCCATTATATGAACTCAGGTCTGTTCTAGGAGACTTTTTCCCCGGGAAAGTCTGAAAACCACTGCCTGACTATCACTGTAATATTATAATGTAAATATTTATTAAAGAATTACAAGTGTTGCCTTTCTCCAGATTGACCCCTAGGGGGCCTTGACAAATACATGCACGCACACACACACACACAAATTGATTTCTGCAATGCTCCAGTCTTTACAAACATCCACCTGCCTTTATCACATGCAGCCTGAGGTTCTATGAATCTCTGAAGTTAGCTCACTGCTTTATGGCTTTGCATTGGTCTTCCTGTTCTGTTGTTGCAGTGTATCTTCAATCTAATGTTATGGGAATGATGGGGGAATCACCTTCTGGACACCATAAACGTTGAAAGACTGGGTGGAAATGGAAGGTGTGTATAAAAAATGTAGCTAAATTAGCCAATATTTATGATGTTTCAGAACAATGTTAGATCAGAATGGTATGCGTGTGCACCTGTGTGCGTACATGCTGTGTTATAAGTTTGTACCAGACCCTAATAATACTCTGTCCTGCTTGCAGTCATACATTTTTAATTCTCTACAGCTCACCACTTTTCTTCTTACAGGTTCCTTCTGTGTCCATTGCCAGTTCTGATGATTCCATGCCCTTTTAAATGGTCACAACAGATGTTTTCCTTGTTCTCCCTATTCTCCCCCATATTTTCCCCAGCAGCTAATTGACCTTACCACCATCATGATCTTCCACAGAGACCCCTTGACATCAATGTATAGGTCACATTTCACCTACCAGTACCTTTTCTAATTACATTTCACCACCCACCCACCCCAATCTTCCTGGAACTAGTTTATATTTTTGAATTAGAAATTAGCAAAATAAATAGGAAAGCTATCATAGTTTTATAAAGGAAAAAAAAACACTGCATCCTACCTTTGGATGTCTTTGCAGTTTAATCACACTTAAATTGATTTCTGCCTGATATAAGGTATTTTGCAAAATGGAAGACTAAATAAAACAAACCATTTAAAAATCAAGAAAAGAAAGCAAGACACAAGAAGTCTCAGGAATCAAGAGCTCTAGTGGAGAAATCCTTTTTTTAGGAAAAGAAAAATTACGGTGCAAAAATTAACAGAATGCACTCATTTTTCTAGCTCAGCTATGATAACATGCTCCCATTTGCAGAAGTTAATGGATGGATTGAGGAGAAAAATTAGGTCAGTGGAAGTAAAATTAACAGAACTCTTCATCCTTGAAGTTCATTGAATGAAGACACTAGGGGGCTTTTCGCACGCCTTCAAAATCGCACAATGGTTGCCAATTGAAAACACTATTGATTTGCCGTTATGCACAACGTCGTTGACAATCTGCCACACACCTGAAACCGATCCGCAAAAAGCGCTTCCTTGTAGCGCTTTCAGGGAAATCCCCAAAAGTGGATTCACCCTCCGGAAAGCGATACACTCCTGCAACCAATCTGCAACACTAGCGAAAAAGACCTGTGCGTTAACATTGTTGCGGTTTCTACAAAGTCCCTCCCCCTGGCTCTCTCCTCTGATCTTCCGGCGAAGCGATCGCCATTTTTTTTTCTCCAAGCGAGCGGGGATAAACGCACCAGCGAGCCTCTTTCTGTTTAGAAGCTTCCCCAGCTTCAGTCCCTCCCCAGAGTCACTAAGCACAAACAACACTTTGGACACAAACAACAGAGAAGCCCGTTTGCTGATGTATTTTCCCTTTATTTTTTAAACTGTTTTCGGCCGAAAATCGGGCCCGTGAGAGGGGGGGGGGATTTTTTTTTTTCACTCGGAGGGAGCGTGGCAACGATCAAACGACAGCTCAAACACACCGGGCAGCTGGATGGGTCTCTCCGTTGCAACGAATCAACACAGATTCGTTGCAATGGGTGTGTTTTTTTTTTTTTAACTTTCTTAAAGGGAAAGGGGCTGTTTGGGAGCATGCTAACGGCTGCCCATTGGCTGCTTGACGGCCAGGGGTGGGACGAGCTTGGCAATAGCGCTTCCTTTCTAGCGATTTTTGCCGAGACTGGAAGCCTGTGGGAAACGCTACAAAACGCAACTGGATTCCACTACAAAGGCAGGTATGCATAACGATGAATTCCACTATTTTAAATGGCGATTTTTCATTCAGCAACCAATTTGCTACAAAGATCCCGGTGCGGAAAGCCCCTAGTTCTGTCCTCCTGCATACATCATGTACTTTGTAGCCTGTAGCACAATATGCCAACTGGCATAACAGCAGGAAACACACCCAATTAATCAACCAGCCTATCTCCAGTAGACTTATTTGATAACCAATGAGTAAACCTAATTCATTAGAGAATCACTCAATGCCAGGGCAGCTATACATCCGGCAAGTTCTGCAAGAGCTCTGAGGTCTTATGTAATATGTCAGTAACATTACTGCCTGGATTTCTTCTTATGTTCTTTGCGTACCTAATTTAAATTTTTGATTAAAAAACAACAGCAGATAACTGTGTGCTAATCCTCAACTGATAATTAGACCTGAGAAAATGCGTTGACAAATGCTTGAGGTAAACTTTTCACCAAGGGAGGCAAAACAGATTCTCATAGACACATCAAAACGGCAGCACAGCCGGCAATTTCACATAGCAGCCTCCATCCTATGCACAACTTTTGTAGTGGGCTTTTAACAGCGGATTCCTGGGAGTAGGCCCCACTGAACAGACCGTTTAGACCACTGCTATTTCCCCTGGAGCGCTGAATTATATCTGGATTAAGGTGACCAGATTTTAACATTGGTAAAGCGGGACACCATTGACAGGGAGGGGGGGGGGTTCTTGATTAAAAATTTGGTCTATATGGAGCAACAAAAATTTTCACAGAACACATAGAACGCAAAAATAGTATTGTAATACATACATACATACATACATACATACATACATACATACATACATACATACATACATTAATTTCAACATAAGTACAATTTGCTAGGTACCCCTAGATGTCCCTCCAAAAGTGGGACAATCAGGTCATCTTAATCTGGTTGCCAAATATAATTCTCATTTTCTTCCAGCGTGTGGTTTAAATGCGAGGTGCTGCCGTGAGTTATTGCGCGTAGGAAGCGGGCAGCGTTTGCCTCCTCCGGGCTGACGCCGAAGCCGCCCCTAAATGGCTCTGCTCCGGACAGCTTGGCATGGGGGGGGGGGGGGCGCGTGAACATCGAGCACGAGCTGCCGCCTCCCGGCACAGTGATTTGCAGCCTCCTCGCCTGTGATGTCAGTTCGGCAAGCTGACTAAAGAGCGCCGAGCGCACTGCACAGTCTGGGCAGAGCCTCCACCCCCCCCCCCCCCCGTCCTCGCTGGCTCTCCATTGGGCCATTACGTAAATGTCAGCAGCCGTCTCTTCTCTCCTCCTCCCGCTCTGCCTAGTTATGCAATACCCAGCGCATACATCTACTGTACCACACACACCGCTCCAACCGGGCTTGGAGGGAGGAGGGAGAGGAGGGAGGGGGAGCGGAGTTCAATTCAAGTCTGGTCCTGCCCTCCTTCCTTACCTCCCGGAAACCTCTATTGGCTGCTCTCTGGAAAGCCCTGAGCTCTGATTGGAGCTGGGCGGCCGCCAATCATTGCAAAGGCTGGCATGAGGATTGTACGTTGTGAGGAGTGTACAGTATTGACCTACTAACACAGATCCCTCTCCAGTGGCGGCGGCGGCGGCGGCGGCAGCAACAGCAACGGTATTAGCAGCACCAGCGAAAGACACATTCTTGTCCCTGCCCAGGCTTAGCTGCTTGCTGCCACCGGACACGGGAGCGGTTTGGGGGTGCCAAGAGAAGGCAGCGCTGTCGTCGGGGAGAGCTCTTCGGGGGGGCCTTCCCCTCAGGCTTCACAGCCCCCACAGCCCCCAGCAGTCGGCCACCCGCTCGAGCAGGAAGCAGGCAGAAGCCAAAGGGCTCTTCGGCGACGGCACAGTGACCGCTCCACTGGCGGAGCTTGGCAAGGTAGAGAACCAGACGTTGCAATGCCTTGTGCCGGGGTGGCTTCCCACTGCCACGGGATTGTCACTCGCGCTGTCAATCACCCTTTCTTACCTCGCGATCGCTAGACACGTGCGTCTGGCTTTTTCTTAAAAAAGAAAAAAAAAAAAAGAAAAGACACGCTTCTGCCTGTCTGCCGTCTAATCTGTCTGTTATCCTCGTAACTCCCCCCCCCCCCTTTGGCACGTCAACATTTGGGACTCGCCACCTTAAGGCGGCTGCTTTGGTTGCAGCGCCCCTTTGAACAGCTCGTCAACTGGGAGCGGCGGCGGCGGCGGCTTGTTCAGTGGCTACATTGTTGTTGCATAATGTGTCTCCTTGTTTGAGGGCAGTTGATGTTTGGGAGGAGAAGAGGGGTGAGGAGTGAGGGGGGGGGGGAGTGAAGCCTGACGCTGAGCCAGGCCTGGGCGAAGGACGCTTATAGTCTGAGTAGGAGGGCTGGAGGAGACGAAGAAGAGAAAGTTGGCATTCTGTATTGTCATTTTGGGGGGAGAGGGGAAAGGGGTTCTGTCTCCTTTTTTACAAAAGGTGTTTGAAAAACATGCCTTCTTGCAGATGTTCATATGTAGTTATCCGAGGGTTTGTTAAAAATAGAAACAGACACGCATACGTTTCCCCATCTAAATGTCTAAACCGCCCGGGGGGGGGGGGGACTTGTTCTTTCAGAGATTGCATAATCTGTCCACTGTGAATTACGGGCAAGCGCTTGATATTCTGTGAGCGTGCGGTGCTTTGTTAATTTTGGTGCAGCGTTCCAGATTTCAATCTCGAGCTACCTTTCTTACAACAGCATCGCTCTGAGAATGTGCTTCTGAAAAAGCCGAATGACTGATGGGTTACACTTTTTAAAAGCACACTTTTTAAAAAAAGCTGTAAAACCAACATTCATAATAATCACCTCGTTCTCCCGGTTTGGGATTTGTTTTGTATGTGTTCCTTCTACTTAAATTCAGCAAAACGATTCCTCTTTCTCCCGATCACTTGGATTTCAAGCGCTGCGTTTCCTGATCGTTCCTGGAAATGTTGCATTATGTAACCGCAGAATTTGCTGGCAGTCGAGCTAGGAAGCTAATTGTGCGTTTTTATACATCTCGCCACAGAGAAACTAGAGCAATCTCAGCCTTTAAAATGTCAGTCGCAGATTTCCAAAGTCGTTCTTCTCCTTCTCCGCTCCCCCCCCCCCGCGGCTCCCCGCCTCCTCAAGGAAAGTGGGAAGGGAGGCAGCGCGGCTTCTTGAATGTGTGCCATGTCCCTTAAAATGAAAATTGCGCACATCTATATTTAGCCCTATCACATTTGAGCAATTGTGGCTTCATGGGCTATTTCTGGTCTTTTCTCCAGAGCTGTGCAAATAGACGTTCAAGGACATTTGCTTGCGTTTTGAACTCCACGCCCTCGGAGACGTTTTGATAAGGCTGGTATTTTTAGGAAGGCATTTCGCCCAGACATCAAGTGGTTTGGTAGGTGTTGCCTTTCTTGTATAGTTTTTCTCTCCCCCCCCACCCTGCTGTCTTGTTAAAAAAAAAAAAAACAACCTTTAGGAGATTATTACGCATTTCGGGAAAAGCGAGATCGTGTCTGATCTCATCGGCAGTGTAAACTGCGATGAGCAACGGCGAAGTCAGCCTGACGGGGTGTGTGATGTTTGTGTTCTTATTCCAACGTTGTGATCTCTGTAATACACGCCAAAAGGCGGGGGGGGGGGAGACTGATCTAGGTCAGTATTACATGTCGAATGACCAGACTTCCAATGGAAGATCGTAACCTGCCTCCTAATAAAGCCTCGCTCGCCTTCCAGGCGTTTGCTTTACTTTTGTGGCAGTTTCGCCCTGCTGAGGGGTAATGGCCCCGATCTGGAGTCGCTTCCAAATCCAGTGCGACCGCTCTCCGGGGAATGGGCAGAGAATGGGATCCAACGTGTTTTGTTGTCTGTAACTCCGTTATGGGTGCAGGTGTGAATGCCAATCTGAACTTCTTCAGAGATGTGACTCACGAGCCACTTCCCCGATTTAAAGTGCACATTTCGACCCTCTTTTGGGAAATCCCTCCGGTCGCTCCGTCGGCGGGGTCCGACCAAGAAAAATCCAGCTCCGGTTCTCAAGCGCTTCTTTCTCCCCTCCCCCCCCCCCCGGGGCCCGGGCAGCGATGAGGGAGGGGAGGGGCGCGGCGGCCGGACCTGAGGGGGGGGGCGGCAGAGCGGAACCTTCGGCGCTGTTGGTTGTGAGCGACTGGGCAGGGCGCGCTGGCTGCCTGGCTGGCTGGCTGGCTGGCTGGCGGAGAGGGCTGGAGGGCGCTGCCGCCGCCGCCGCCGCGCTTCGCATTCCTTTGTTCTGGAAGGGGGAGCGAGACGAGGCAGCGCTCCAGCGGGGCGGGAGGGGGAGGGGGAGGCAGGCTGGCTGGCTGGCTGGCTCGAGCAGGGCAGGCGAGAGGAGTAAATAAGGCAGGCGAACAGTTGTTTTGTGTCCTGACAGGGAGCGAGAGCAGAACAAGCCGGCCGGAGGGAGGGATGCGTCTCCAGTCACGTAGTGTGTGTACTCGCTGTTTGACGCGCGGACGAGAGGAGGGAGGGCGGATGGGCAGAGCGGAGCGGAGCGCTCCTCTCCTCCTTCCCTCCGCCCCCTCTCTCTCTGCCCCTCCTGGCTTGCGGAGAGAACTGTGTGAAGCCAGTCAGACTCCGCTTTGCCAGTCAGCAAGGCTTTGGTGGGCCCAGACTTCTCTCCGACTTGCATGACCTCGGTTTGCGTGCTTTTACTTTTCATGAGCCCAAGCGGAAACTAGATTTTCCAAAAATGAAAACGGTGTGGCAGAAAGGCCCAAATCCGCTGCACTGTGTCTAAGGGAGTCCGATTTGTCAGCTTCCCCACTCTTCCAACATGGTGCAGTTGTTTCTCAGCAAAACTTCAATTTTCCCAGTGTTCCACTCCAGGGCTAAGGCTTTGCTTCAGATATGTGGGACTACTCGATAGAATGCCCTGGGTGGGGCTGGGAATCTCTGTAGCATAAAAATAATGCCACTAGACTCAAACTTTGTTCTGTTGACAAAGTTATTGACAAAGTGACAGGAGTTTTGACTGGGACACGCTGACAAATCCTGTGACATACTGGGGATATTTTCACAGCCACTGGTACTGTTAGTTCAGCAGTATCCAGTGCTTGCATATGCATTTGGAGAGCCCCCCCCCTTCCCACAGAAGCTGTAAAATAATTGGTATTCCACTGGTGTTAATGTTGCCATGAAAACAAGTCTTAGCAAACTAACAGAGGAGTCCAGGCATGTTTTTAGATGTCCCACAGAGCACAGAATTGAAGTTTAAGTAGGACCCCAGTTGTACCCATAGTAGTAATAGCTACAGGCAGAGCACAGTTGTTTTCATTGGTTAAAAATGAGAACATTCCACTGGTGGTAAGAGATAGTTATAACTTATTGTTCCCACTTGAAATGTCAGAGTTGTTATTATTCCCTTATGGAAACAGAATATAACCACACTCAGTGGCAGCTAATGATAAAAATCCCAGCAAATATAATTTTGACATTTTTATTTGATAGCCTTTTATATTTTTCCTTTGATATATTAAAACTATTTGGATACTTCTGGTTTTTTTTCCTTCCACTCTGGCCTTTGCTGTTTCTATTAGAATTTCTGATACTTTCAATTTTAGTGAATTTCCCAATTTATTCAAAAGATGTTTGCATACACTTAACATTTTAAAGAATGTCAGGAAGTCTTTGCCACAGACTTCCCTGGGTTGTGCATGGAATTGAGCAGGCAGTTTTGCTGTTGATTTCATTGTTCTAATGCCAGCCCGATAATAACCCAGTTTGTAAGAAAAATATGAATGTTGTGTATCAAATGTTGTATTGCAGGCAGAATTTGGACAAGTATCCCTAGAAACAAAAGCATGCTCTAAACCAAATTATTCTTTGCCAGGCCAATGGCTGCAGTTCTGAGTCAGGCTCCCCCAATAACGATAATGGAATAAATGCTAATATATTACTATTTAAAGACATTTAGGTTAGACTTTTAGAGCTCATTACCCCCCCACACACACACACACGCACACACACTCTCTTTTGGAATCCTGAGCAAAACTGAAGCTCTTGTAGTCATGTGAACAAGGATGCATTCACTTGTTATGTTTTTAATGATATGCATTAAATGTTTTATGCAGACTTCATTCCAGACACCTGTATCATATACATATGCTCTTTTTGGATTTGAGATTTGCTAAGATTTGTACCTAATTGAAAAACAATTCATAATATTCCACAGACTCTTTGGAAAACAACAAAGTGTCAGAACATCATTACTTGAAAGGCACTTTCCAGGCAAAGATTGACCTTTCATTCCACAACCAAAGTTTGGCAGATGTTGAAAATAAGGAAGGAAGGAAGGAAGGAAGGAAGGAAGGAAGGAAGGAAGGAAGGAAGGAAGGAAGGAAGGAAGGAAGGAAGGAAGTGTATTGGTGCTCTCTCCTCAACTTCACATATGGTTGGGATGGACCTGTGACATTAGCTTAATCCATGTAGAAGGTTCTTCACTGATGCAAGATGACAGGCTCATAGTCTTGCTATTATATTCCCGTCTTGCCTTTCTTGTGCTATTGACCATTGCTCGCCTGTCTGCAATTTCAAATTCTGTCAGATATTTTCACCCATTGGATTCATGAGGCTTCCTTATATCTGTTTCTTTATCCATATAGTACAGTGCCTCTTCAGAATTATCGTGTCTGCTCTCTAGAATGTTAAATTTTGAATTTTAGTCTCTTGCTAATATTTACAGCCTGTACTAGCCATATAGAGATTGAGAAGACTCTTTAAAATTCACTTCAGTTCTAGAAGATGTCTTTTTTGTACCCTGCTTTTTACTGCCCAAAGGAGTTGTAGATAAAAGCTTATTAAAAAGTTAACAGGCAACAAGTTTCCAGTAACTGGTGCCCCAAGAAACCTTCACACATGATAGTGCTGTTGAACATTATTTCTGTCACTGTTGGTACCTATTTTTGGAAAATGCCACGGGCAGCAGACATTCATCATGTGCAATTGCATGAAATCACATCAGTCACTTAAGACATATATAGTGTTAACTCTTGTTTGCAGGATATGTGTGTGCTGTTTGAAGACTACATCTCTTTGATACATCACGTAGTAGTGGATTGTGGTTACTCCAGTACACATAGATGAATATTTGAATATGTTTCCTGATATATTGTGAGTGTTCATTGTTTATATACTTGCATATAAACTGGATTATATAAACACTGGAATATTCTACATTGCAGTTTTAGTTGGCTGTCCTGCATCTTAACTGTAGCAGAGTAAGTAGCACACCATAAAGACAAATTACAACCTAGTTCAACTAGAATTTGCTCAATATTGAATATACAGTGGGTCAGATTTTAGTAGCCAGGGCTGCATTCATCACCGAAGTGATCCAAGTAGCTGATGGAATGCCACATTGACAGAGGGCACCAACTAAGAGGCATGGCTTGTGCCCATTGCTAGGCTGTGGAGCCTGTCTGCAGTTCACCTCAGTGAGGCATCATAAGAGGTTTGCTGTCCCTCCCCATGTGGACTACTGAGCTCCAATAGGAGCTTTGCACAGCTGGCTCCAAGATTAACTTGTTTGGGAGCTGGGCAGCTACAAACATAAGCAGAGAGGGGTTGTGTTATGTCCACTTGGAATAGCAAAAAAGAGTTGAGCTTTCCCTAATTGTAGCTGGCCCTGTGTAACTGTATTAGTTGTCCGGACTGGAGTTCTATTTTAATTTACCTTTCTTGGATCACGATGAACAGCAGTGTAACTGGTACAGTCTTTGAGTTGTTTCCTGAGGCCCACTGGCTGTACTTGCTATATTATCCTCACAGATACCTTCCTACTTGTTGAAAATATTCCCAAGAAATTCTGCAGAAGCAGGTATTTTATCAAGGGAGCCAGTTCTGTGTCCTGGACTGGTTTTTGCTCCCAGTCCGTGTTCTTATGTGTCTCCACAGCTGAATGTTGACTGCCATTCGCATGTCAATCCCAATTAGTGTTCTGTTTGAGAACCTGTTCTTCAGGCATCCCAATTTGTTTCAAAGCCTTGCTTCTTGTTACATCTTCTGCATTACTTTTTGTACTTACCCCCAGATTCTGATATTACTGAGTTCCTCAGTTTTCCATGTTGCTATATGTGTGCATTTTTGTGATTTTGGTTCCACAGCTTAAATGTCATCAGTTATCATAATTTATCATTTCTGCAGAATTTTACTTTGAATAGTGTATGTATGTGTATGTGTATGTGCACATAGAGTGTGCATGTGCATGTGTGTGTGCATGAAACTGAGACTGGACATTCATTATTTGTGTAAGGCCAGAATTTAAAAATTAGTGTGGAGAGACAAATAAATAGAATCTCCATTTACATGTTTAGGGCCACAGGCCTGCTGTCGCCTTCAAGTATCACCATATCCTCTGCTATTTCAGATCCTGATGATACTAATAATCCTCAGCAAAGGTCCTTTTGGTCATTACTGTGTAGTTTCCCAACAATTATTCTTTCCTTTCAGTTTTTAATTACCATCTATTTTTGGCCTTCCTTATTCTCCAGGGATTGTTAACTAGTCTTCATAGTCCTCAGCTTCCTGGATTTGCAGGTTCTGATTTCTGCCGGAATTGATTTTTTTTCCCTTAAGGAAATGACCTGAGAGGCATCAAAAAGCAATGTGAGCTTTCTCAGGCTTCTTATGGCTTGTCTCCTCCTGTGAAGAAAAAGACTGTTTGCAGTATGAGTTCAGTCCATCAATCACTGCTGTGCTTTAACATGAAACAAAGCATGTACATTTAGCTCATTTTAAGGTGGGCTTATTTTACTAAAGATTGTGCAAATTTCATTTATGAAATGACGTTCATTTTCCAGATGGCTGACTGGTTACATTATCATTATCATCTGCAGTTATTATAACATCACTGTGATGCAATCACCTGAACAATACATTGTGTTGTTATACGGTTACTGCATATTGTTAAGCAACAGATATGACTCATCAGCTTAACATTTTTTTTCCAGATGACCTTGCCATGGTTGTTTCAGTCTATTCTAGTATGAGAGAAAAATACTGCAAGTTCTTGGACAAAACATTAATTGACTTTAAACCAATAATGATTTCAGTTTAAATTGGACGTCAGTCGGGAAACATTTCCAGTGAAATATTTATAGCTTTAATCAACAGGGTGGCAGGTTTGGTTGTCAAAAGCAAAAAACTGAACAAATACATTTTCAGTACATTTCAGAATGTAATAATAATGACTGAGGGAGTGACTGAAGTCACATTTGATCTTTATAATTTTTGTGTCTTTTGTAAAATGATAAATATCCTTGTGGTGCTCAGCCAATCAGAAACCATGCTGGGCAAAGTTCTACCTGGCCCAGCCCATTTTCTAAAAAACCTGCTGAGTACCAGGAAAGGTGTCTGTGTGTACCATATAGGGGACCCCAGTTCTAAAGCCTGGATCCAAATCAACCCTTCTTCAAGCAGAACACATTTCTACTTATGCATCAATTCAGGAACAGGTTTTGGGAAAGTGAGAGGAAGATCTAGGGAGTTTCATGAAGAAGAAAGAGATGTGAGAAAGATCTGCTCCATGAGTGGAACTCTGATCACAGTTTCTAGAATCCAGTTCTCATCTGAGATTAGTTCTGCAGTTAGAGAAAAATAGATCAAACAAGATTTTCCATTTTCAGCCACTTCACTATTACATTTGTACAGTTATTTAAGGATGCCCTACCAGTGCTAAGGAGGAGTTTGATCATTACTTTCAATAAATAGTATGTACATAGTCTTAGTATAGGCAACTGTTCTATCAATTCCGTACTATGTTATTCTTCTAAGTAAATGTTCACTTAATTTTCTGCCATATTTTTGATGAGTTTTTGTTACATAGATTCCAAAACTATTACTCTTGTGAAAGTGAAAATGTAATCAATGCATCTGACAGATTCAGTCTTCACCAGGGAAATTTTACCTGGAACCAGATTTGCTGGTTGCATCATTTCCTTTTCAGGGACTGGCCAGTGAAATATCCAGGAAGGAGCTGATTTGTCTGGTATGCTTAATTCTACATTATTTAAAATCTTTGCAAATCTTTGTAATCTATGATAAAATAGTAAAATTCTGTTTGAGCATAGAGCATAGGTAAATCTCTGGCCTACTGAAAACAAAATCATGATGCATAATGGTTTCGTCATTTAGCAATATGTTAACCGAAGAATGTAGATAGTGTCCCTGATCTCAATAGTCATCTGAGCGTACACCAATTAACAGTGGATACAGTATACCAGACGATGCTTGTTCACAGGCATCATGGAAATCAGCATGAACTATGAGATCTGTGATTGATATACTACCTCACCCTCACCTTTGACCTAATGGAAATACATTCAGATTAATCCAGCAGTAAGCCATCTGTTTTAAATAGAAAAGGAACTTTAGTCAAGGATCAATTTCAGAATTTTGCAGGCCGCGGACCGCTGCGCCGGGGTGTGGGGAGAGGGCGACCCGGGGCCCCGTGAACGCGCAGCAGCTCCTGCGTAAACGCTCATGTGCGTCCTTGCCGCTCATGTGCATTTGCGTCCCGCAGGGGCGCAAACCCGCGCATGCCTTGCCGTGCATGCATGTTTGCACCCCCGCTGGACGCAAATGCGCATGTGTGGCAAGTCCGCGCATGTGCGTTTGCGCCGCCAGCATGCCGGCAGCCACGGCTCCTTCTCCGCACCCCTCCAGGCCGCAAGGAAATCGGCCGCTGAAGCCGCCGGGCCGCGGCTCCCTCTCCCTCCCCCATCCCAAAGCAAGAAGCTTGCTGGGCTGCAAGCTAATCGGCTGCTTCAGCGGCCAATTTGCTCATGGTCTGGCGAGCTTCTCGCTGCGGGGGTGGGTGGGAAGAGGGAGCCGCGGCCCAGCGCCGAGGGCTTCTCAGCCAGGCGCCAGGCCACGGCCCGGGGGTTGGGGACCACTGCTTTAGATTTCTCTTCAGGAAGTAAATAACAAAAAAGTTTTGTTATCTGAAGATGCTTGAGGTATTTAATAAAAATAATAATGAACACTGGGAAATAACATCAGGAAAAACTACATAAATTTAGTATGAATGTGGGGGATTTTCATACTAATTGTCTCATCTCAATGAATATATATCAATATAAAAAATGAAGGAATTGCCACCTAGGACTTGATACTTACATCATAATCCTAACCCCTGTTTTTTGAATGGCATAGGATACATGGCATAGGATGAATGGCATAGGATTACACAGGCTTTGCCTGTGTAACATCACGATACAATGGTATGTTTTCAAGTTACATTGGCATATCTGGAGGCAATGGAAAATGAGAAAGGTGTAGTCAGTGTTCCAGTCCCCTCCAGGTTGTCCCCAGGAACAGTGTTGTATTATAATAGCAAACATAGAAGCCATGACGAAAGAAAATCCTCAGCCATTTTTTCAAGCCATGGCACAGCTTGAGATACCAACTAAGCCTGCAGCCAGTTATAGTTCTTACAAGCACTACATAAACCCCAATTAGGATATCTGTATCTCTGATGGTAGGGCATGCCACATCTTCCCCTTGTTTGATGGGCACATCTATGGGATATGAGCTTTTATGATGGGAGCACTGGAGAGAACTCTTAGCACAAAAATTGAACACTTTGAACAAGTGTCAAAGGGAGAGAGCGAAAACACAAGTTGTGTCCAGATACCTATTGCTTACTTTGTGGTTTACCATGCAGGGAGGGTCTTCTGGGGTTTTCTTTTGCCCTTTCTTGTAGTATTCTGCATATGAATGGTGGTAGATTGATATCAGAGGTGTGTCCGCAGTTATATGTGCTAGTTGACTCCTTCCATCTGTGGCTACTGTGGGGTGTCACTCCACTCTATGATTGGTAGGCTACTTTGGAGGTACTGTGGTCTTGACTGCAGTTGCTGCGTTATCTGCACCTTAGAGTTGGATCTCTTTTCCTCTCTGCTGAACAAGGCATTGGATAGCAATGCTGACACTATTAGTCAGGATTTAGGATTGGACATGTTTGCTTGCCTTTCCTGTGAAATTAGTTTTTGCTGATGACAATATGTTTTCTCACTCAAATATTACAGATTTATTTTAGATACATAAACAAGAACATTGAATTAGACTTATGAAATGGGAAGGGAACAAATGATCAAATGTGGGTTCACTAACCTTAACAATGACCGCTTTAATCAACTGCAATTTTTTTGCTCCCAGTTAAATGCTGCCTAAAATATAATTTGAACATGTATTTTGTGTAATTTGCCTTTGGGAAGTGTTGTTGTTGTTGTTGTTGTTGTTGTTGTTGTTGTTGTTAGGTGTGAAGTCGTGTCCAACCCATCGCGACCCTGTGGACATGATCCTCCAGGCCTTCCTGTCCTCTACCATTCCCTGCAGTCCATTTAAGTTTGCACCGACTGCTTCAGTGACTCTACCCAGCCACCTCATTCTCTGTTGTCCCCTTCTTCTTTTGCTCTCAATCGCTCCCAGCATTAGGCTCTTCTCCAGGGAGAAGTATAGTTGTACCTATTTTCATATTTATATACTGCCTCACTCCATTCGGAGTTGCGGCGGTTTACAATAAAACAATAAAAACCAGTCCAATCCCCTAAAACCCCTTAAAAGATAACAATAAACATTTATGTTAACATTAAAAGATGGTGATACAGAGTTCTAACCCCCCCCCCCCACCTCTCCCACTGTCCATCTGGGGCCAGCTCTCTTTCATTGATCAAGGGTCATGATCTAACTGATATTAAGAGATCCGCCGATGATATCTCCAGGTCCATACACCTGGTGGAAGAGATCCTTCTTAAAGGCCCTGCGGAAAGCTGACAAATCCAACAGGGTCCATAACTCTTCAATGAGTTCATTCCACCAGGTTGGGGCCAGGGCCGAAAAAAATCCTGGCTCTGATCGAGGCCAGGCAAACATCCCAGGGGCCCAGAACAGTCAGCAAATTCCTACGCACAGAGCAAAGTGCCCTATAGGGGTCATAAGGAGATAGGTGATCTCGCAGATAAGAAGGGCCAAAGCCCTTCCTTCTTCCTCTCCCAAAGATCTTGGGTATACCAAGGGGCTTGTTTGAGGCGAAGACAGAGAGGCTGCTTAGGAGCAGTCTTGTTGATAGTGGCCAACAGGCGGGACTGCCAGTACAAATTACAATAAATTTTTAATTATTGATACAGTGCTAAATATATAACTCATAATGGTAAAATTGCACCATGAGCTGAATTAGAGGTAGGTGATATGGTAATTCTGTAGTATTACATGCAATACTTGGATTATTATATATTATTAACTATTATGCATTTGCTGTTATATAAATAGTACAGTCTTTGCATGATGGATATGATTTATTCATATTAAAAAGACAATTGTTCTGGTTTACTTTGGTCTAAAAGTTAATTATAAGTTGAACACTTTGAACACTTTGAACACTTCAGACAGCATTTTTAATTGTAAGAAGGTTGTATCACCAGCAGTACCAGACTTTTTAATAACATCAGAGACCAAATTCTAATTTATGTGTTACTTCAATAAGTTTTGGGAAGTAACATTAAATATTATTGTGTTCATAGGATATCCAAATTTAGGTGACTTTCACTTTTGGCCAATGGCACCACACACCTTATAAAGCAGGGGTGGTCAAACTGTAGTCCATGGCTGTCATGATTGCTCTTTTCATCTTTAACGCTTAGCTGTATAAATATCTGCACAGAGCTGTCCTGCATGGAGCCAGTCCAGTCTCTGCTTCTGGACTCTGGAACAGTACAAGTCAATCAGGTATCCTGATTGGGCTGGCCTCACTCGCACCCATCCTCAACACACTGGGTGAGGAGCACTCTGGTGCCCTCGCTGCCATTCACAGCCTGAATGCCACTGGGAAAGGCAGTCGAGGGTTTCATGAAAGGGTGGGAGTTTATATATGTATGTGTGTGTGTGCCTCCACCTCCCTGACTGACCCTCAGGGAGGGCACTCAACCCCCAGAGGACCCATCAGGTATAGCAGACTCCGTCCCCGACTGCCTCCCCCTCCGCCTTCCAGCTGCACAAGGAGGTGGCAGTCAGGTAAGGTAGCCCCACCATGAGCAGCCCCACTGCAGCCTCACCAGGCCTTGGTGGAGTTGCCTGGGTCGCAGGAAGGGAGGCAGGAAGTCTCTGCCAGAGCTCACCCAAGCAGCCCTGCTCTGGCCCCACCAGGCCTCGGCAGACCTGCCTGCTTAGAAGAGGAGGCCAGAGCCTGTTGTATTTTTTGTACAACAGGCTTTTCTGCTAGTTCTAGTATAGGTTTCACAGAGCTATCTGATCCTGTTTCCAATGGTAAAATATAGTAGGGAACAGGAAGGGGGGGGGAAGCTGCCATAATTTGAAGTAAATGAGTTTGTAAATTTCAACTCTGTTATTACAAGCAGAACTCCATTGCTACCTCAATATTGAATTGGGAGGAGAAGGTATGAGGCAGAGTAGGTTAAAGACTATAACCAAATCCTGAGGATGTGGCTTTCAGACTCTCAGTCATTGGGCCATTTTCTGCACACTTTATCCCAGACATCTGAGGTGGCCCAGTTAATTTTCTAAAAAAAAAAAATTCTATGACTCCAAGAGCAATCACCTGTAGTACTGAGGAGCATATTGACACCTGGCCGCGGCAAGTACAGTTGGCACCTCTCCCTTCTTGTCTCTCCCTGGGCTCACTCAGGCCAAAAGCTTCAGGCCATGATCCTTTTAGTCACCAATAAATAGCTGCCATCTTAAAAGTATGACTTAGCAATTCATACATATGGGGAGGCTGGGAACATTAAGATTACAAGGCTGTGTATTGGCTGTTATATTGTTGAAATGACAATGTTGCAAACAGCTTTAATGGCATTTCTAAAAGCTCCAGATCTTTCAAGACTTACTAATGTAAGGCAGTATTAAATGTTGGTTTTAGACTACTTTATGGGGGAGTGGTAAAATAATAGCAAAATTAATCATAGGAGAAAATGTTAGAATTTGAAACAAAGTAATAAAAGTCATTACAGTTCATTAGTTCATGTGTAAATACCCTTGTTTCCCAGTGAATTTATAGATTGCAGCCAGGCTTGTTTTTGTTGAAGGCATTTTGCCATTATTATCAAATGAAATCTAATTTGTTTACAGGCTATTATGGGAAGAAAGGCATCATGGTATAGCCCAACCTTGTCAGATCTTGGGGGCTGAGCAGGGTCAGTACTCAGAGGGAAGACCACCAAGGAAGAAGGTGCTGGGGAAAGCAATGGCACACCACCTCTGCATCTCACTTGCCCTGAAAACTCTTTGCTGGTGTCACCAGGTCAGCTGCAACTTGGGCACTACACACACAAAGGCTGTCTTGGGCTGATCCATACACTACAGATTGACTAATGAGGGCTTTATCTCCTTTGTTTGGAAAACTACTGGCTCATTTTGAACAAAATATGTCAATGTAGACATTGATAAGGCATTGATATGTATTGATAATATTGCAGATTTGACTTCATTTACACAGACAAAAAAAGACTGTTCTAAAATGTCTACCTAATGTGAGAAACAAAACCACATCACCTAACTTTTGTAAATGTTTGCTATCAGAAATTTAATCTAATCCTGACCTCAACCATATTTTTACAAAGACACAGGAAGTTGCACTATATGACTGCTTCCTTATAATTCAGATAATTTTTTAAACTATATAGGGTAAAAAATCAGTTTCTCTCTTTGAACAAACATGGTCTAAACTCGTCCCCATTTGAAATTGTTTGGAATATGGGTTTCAGTATCATTATAAAGTAATGCTTATGAAACTGGCTTTCTTTTCTGATCAGTGCATATTCAGTGTATTCATCAGTTCAGCCTAGAAATGGGATGCTATGCTGGAAGGAAATTCAGCTACAAAGTGATTCCATTTTGCTTAGTTATAGGATAAAGAATCAAATGTATTCTTCAGTGCTGATAAGAGGCAGATAATACCTGCAATGAATGGTTTAGGCCAGTGGTCCCCAACCTTTTTATCACAGGGGACCGGTCAATGCTTGACACTTTTACTGAGGCCCGAGGGGGTAGTCTTTTGCCGAGGGACGTTGCCGCCATCGCCTGAGCCCCTGCTCCTCGTGCTTTACTTCTGGCACCCCTGACTTCCTGCCACCCACTGAGGGGCGGCTGCCAGCAGCAGCTGCGCAGTGCCACGCCGTGGGGGAGCCCCAGCCATGGCGGCCACCAGAGAGCATCAAAGGTGAGCTGGCGGCAGAGTAGCAGGGCAGCCCCCGAGGCTGCAGCTTGGGAGGAGGACGAGGAGGAGCCGTGGCCCGGTACCGACTGATCCACAGACCGATACCGGTACCAGTACCGGTACCAGACCGGGGGTTGGGGACAGCTTGTTTAGGCTACAGTCCTGTACAAGGTAGGATGATAATATATATCACCACATACAGCTTTCTCCCACTTCATCAAAGATGCACTCATTGAGTGTACTGTCTGACTCAACCACCTACTGTTATTCACCATTGCAGTTATGCTTCTGTTGAAACCAGATGACAGTGTCCTGGGGGGAAAACAAGGCCTGTTGTGTGCCCTACAATATGGCATCAGATGGCTTCCATTTAGAGGGATGTGCCTTTCAAAATAAGTGCATTTGGTCCAGCTGTGGCATACCAACTATATATTCCTGCCATTTATCCTAGTTGAGGACGAGGTAACTTTTGGCTTCTTATGAGATGCTGCTCCACAGACTGCTGAGTTTGCATAGGGTAAGGATTACAACTTTAGTCTGTCCTTCTTTTCTTTTATTTTCTCTTCTTTTTTTTGCAGAGGAGTGGGGAATTGATAGTCCTACCTTAGATCTTTATTTCCATTTTAATTTGGACAGTTTTGGGGGTATGGAAAACCTGAGCTGTGTTATTACAACTTTTGACATTTGGTCATGTAAGTCAGCAAGTGGTATGTTGTTTCACTAATTACTTCACTATCTTGTCTGTTACATAAATTGAACCACTATTAGCAATGAATTGCATTTATTTTATTTAGGTATTAATTACATAGATGATTTATGCTTTATATATTCCTTTATGCATTGCTTCGGATAGTTAAAATGAGCACAAAGAAATCAGTTGACTGGAGACTTTTAAAGTTACAAAATATGAACATAGTGGATTATATTTCAACAATAAATTTCACTAACAGAATCGGGTGACTGTCACCAATTTTTCTTCCTCCAATCTTTCCACCAATTGAGTTTTGCAATTCACCCTCATGCTCTTTCAGGGCTCCCTAGCAGCAATGTTTCAGGGTGATCAGTGGGCTGCAGTGGGATGGGGGAGGCAGGGAAGTACTGGTCCAGTAATGGACACAACTTTCATCCATGGATCATTGGGATCCCACCCATCATATGATTTATATCAGGAGTGGGCAAACTGTGGCCCTCCGGATGCCCTCCAGATGTGGCACTCCAGATTCGCTGGCAGGGGTTAATGGGAATTGTAGTCCATGGACATCTAGAGGGCCACAGTTTGCCCATCCCTGATCTATGTTATCACAACATGTTGTTTTATTAAATAGACTGCCCAGTGTGGATCTATGATTCATGCATTTACTAAGGTTAGCTATAAACTCATAAGGTGGCTAACAACATGTTTCTGAGTTCAATTCAAGATGCTGATGCTGATGCTGATGTTTAAAGCCCCTCATGACCTGCATCCCACATGTCTGAAAAAACATCACCTCCCATATATTCACTATTTTTGGTGAACGATATTCTTCAGGCTGTAGTCTGTTGAATGTTTCCAGACTTAGGATGTCTTTTCCATCATGGCCCCCTCACTGTGAGATTGGCTCCCAGGAGAGGGGAGGGGAGAACCCTTGGTGGAGAACTTAAGACGGCACTACAAAGCTTGTTTGTTTATATTTAAACAAACACTAAGACCCTAAATCGTAGAGATATATGAAATTAGAAGATGATTGACCAAGTTTAGAAAGGGGTCGGGGTGTGGCTAAAGATGTCGTCCTGAGAGGGTGGCAGGGCATCTGCTCTGCTATCTCTGAAGCCTGACAGGGGTCAATTGTGCAAGCAATTGGCAGAAAAGAGGAGGGGTACGCAAACCCCACCTCACCTTTCTACCCAGGAAGTTCTTGGGGCCGTCTCCAATCCTTTAGGGAGTGTATCTCCCCGGATTATAGGCTGTCAGCGTTCCAGGTCCAGAGGACGACTGCCATTTTCTACCTCGGACTTTCTTTTCTTTCTTTAATCTTAAAGTATCTGCTTCAACCCTACATGATGATTTACTACAAATGAACGCTTTGAACTGAGGGGAGGACATCGGCTGAGTTCCAAAACATCATTTACTGCAAGTATCTCTCGTTTTTTTTTTCTTCGTCTTTCTTCCTGCATCAAAGCCCTTTGTTTCCCCCCTCTTCTTACTCTGCTCTGCCTGAAGCCACCTCGTTAAGAGGCAGGCTAATTCTCCTAACTAAGCAGAAGAAGGACTCAAATCAACTCGAATTAATTGGCAAAAGCTCTTATTGTAATTGTTTTGGTTTTCGAAGATAAGAAGATAAGAGCTGTGAATGGGAAAATCTCACGAGAACTCTGTGCCTTAACTGACTTTAATACGTCACATGCCTGTGCCGGAACATTAGAGGATAAAACAGAGGACCTCTACTGGCCACTTGTAAAATTGTTTGAGGCCGGGTTTTTTAAAAGTCAAAATCATGTCTATGTTAAAAAGATTGGCTCATCTAATAGAGATACAAACCCAAGATTACAAAGTATTCTTAGATGGATTGATCAAAAATATCTCCAAGGAGATTCAAGATGGCAAGGAAGAAGTCTTCAATAGGAATGATGGATTAATAACAGTGACTGATGACAGCTTTAAACAAGGTGGAAAACCAACAGCAGAAGAGAAATCTGAAATTCATATCTTCAAGGAGATCCAAGATGCCAAGGAAGACGTCTTTAACAGGAATAATGGATCAATAACAGTGGCTGATGACAGCTCTAAACAAGGTGGAAAACCAACAGTAGAAGAGAAATCTGAAATTCTGGAGACGGAAAATGGGATGCCGGAGTTCTGCAGCCCAGATAAGGACACCCTTTTTAAAAAGACATACAGCCATCTCAAAGCAACAGTGTACAAAAATCAATCAAAAGAAATATGGATCTGCAGTGAAAGAAACCGATTTAAAGGATCTCTCTGGGGAAAAAATTGTATTGATACTGGAGTCCAGGAGGTGCAACGGCCTCAAGATTTATCGATGCATACTCTGCGGGAAAGAGTACAACTGCACTTTCTACGCCAAAGGCCTATGGGACAGAATATAATTTTACGGGAACGACAAGATGTAGCAAGCCTCGAGATGAGACCCCCTTAAGAAGACCGAAAGCTCATATTGTTTTATGTTTAATGTTATACTGTATTCTATATTTCCATTTTTATGAAAAAGGGGAAGCAGTGTCTCTTTCTCTCTTGTTTTTCTTGTCTCTTTTCTTTTGTAGGCATATAGGTAATATAATCATTAGTGCTGAAAATGTAAAATGGGGTTCTCCCCCCTTATTTTTTCTTTCTTCTATTAGTGTATTGTCCTAGGACTAAAGCCTACACTGACTTGTAGAAAATGTTTAATGTTAAGCTTTCAACTTAAATCTGAAAATATATCTGTTAGGATGGTTCTTAGAATGGGTCAAGCATAAATTGTTTTGTAGATGTATCAGAACCAAGGATAAGGAGAAGCTATAGAAGACTGAAAGCTTATATTGTTTTATGTTTAATGTTAAGCATTTAATCTAAACCTGGAAATCTTATTATTCTCTGTATTAACAACATATACTGTATTCTACATTGCTACTTTTATGAAAAAGGGGAAGCAGTGCCTTTTTTCTCTCTTGTTTCTTTTTCTTAGTAGGCATATAGGTAATATAATCGTTAGCGTTGGAAATATAAAATGGGGCTTTCCCCCCTTATTATTTTTTTTTATTATTGGTGTATTGTTATAGGGCCAAAGCCCATATTGATCTGTAGAAAATGCAAAGCTCTCAACTTATACCTTTCAGGATGGCTCTTAGAATGGGTCAAGTATAAATGGTTTGTAGATGTATCTGTATTAAGGATAAGGAGAAATTATGAAATCCTTTTGTAATTTTTTTTCTTTGTACATCTTTAAGGCAAAGCCCTACTTTCCTCTCCCTTCATCAGGGTATTGATACAGGGCCAAAACTCATACTGTGCTATAAGAAATGTTTAATGTTAAGCATCTAACTCAAACCTAGAAATATCTGCTAGGATAGCTCTTAGATTGTATAACTTTTCTTTTGTATATCTAAACAGGCCTTTTTTTTTTTTTTAATGTAGTGGAAATGCGGACGGCTCTTAGACTCATGGCTCTTAGAGTTTTGGGCAAAAGTTTATATCACTGTGGAGTCAATGTGGGGTCGTATATTCTCAAATGATGATTATATTTCTATCTTTATGAAAATAAAAAAAATCATTATAAAAAAAAAAAAAAAAAAAAAAGAAAGGGGTCAGGTGTATGAGGGGGCTGGTGGTTTTGCTTGTTTCATTTTCTGGGTATAGCTCCCTGTGCCATTCTTTGGAATCCCCTATCATTCCCCATGGACCCTGACTCTTATTATTTTAGATATTATGTGGGGGGTTGGACTAGATGACCCTGGAGATCTCTTCCAACTCTATGATCCTATAGCATAGGAAGATGCACTGGGAAAGGGTAGGCAGCAACATTCCCTTCTGTGCACTCGCTCATTTGTGGTTCTTAGGGCCCAACCACAAGATTTTAAACCAAGACATTTGTCAAGGCACTGACAAATCATTTTGAAATAGCTACTTCAAGTTACTATCTAACTTTCATTGTAGCATTATTGCAAACCCAGCAGGATATTAGGTTTTCAATTATACTGGTGTCAAAGTTGACATGGGCATTTCTGGAACTATCTTTACTGTTATAACAAGTCTTAGATTTTGACATACCCCTCACCCATGTAAATGGTCACTACATTTGTCTTTAGGAAACTAGGAAACTAGGAAACTAAATAAGTAGTTGTAAATTTCTATGGGATTTGATTTAGGGCTAACTGAAGAGTGTACCAGCAAATCCTCTGGATCAGTGGTCCGCAACCTTCTTGTAGTCGGGGACCGCCTCTGAGGATGAGAGAGAGCCGGCGGCCCGGCTGCCGCAGCTGCATGTAAATGCGCACGTGCAGTCACTGCGCATGCGCATGTTCGCCACTAGGTGGCACTAACGCGCACGTGCGGAGCTGCTGCGCATGCGCGTTTTTGCCAGCAGGGGGCACAAACATGCATGCGTGGCGGCTCCGCACGTGCGTGTTTGCGTCCCTCCATCTCGCTGCGGGGGGGGGAGGCAGGTGTGGCCGCTGGCGGCCCGATACTATGGCCTTTGCGGCCTGGTACCGGGCCGTGGACCGGGGGTTGAGGACCCCTGCTCTGGATGACCTACATGTTAGTCCAATCACCAATTTAAGGGAAACTTCTGGCATTCATGAATGAGAATATTTAAATCAGGTTTCCTGTTGTCAGCAAATGTGAATAGTTCTATACACATCTTTCCTAATTTGTGACTTTCCAAACTGCCATTTAACACTTGTATATTAGGAATACAGTGGCCGAAGTGAGGTCAAGAAACAGCTTTCATTCACAAAGTATAAACCAGAACGTTTATGTGGAAAATCTAACAGAGGACACCTTTTCATCTTACGTACAAACACTTTAACATTGTCATCCCAAGAAGTACAGTATAATCAGAGTCCAGTAGCACCTTTAAGACCAACAAAGATTTAGTCAGGGCGTGAGCAACACAGCTACCCATTTGAATCTATCCCAAGAAGTGTCATTCTAAGAAGACATTACTTCTACTTAGTGCAGCCTTGTAAATGCCATAACCAGTGTAGAATATCAGATTTCAGCAAGTTTTGTAAGGACAGAAGATAAGACAAACAAGGCCTTCACATTTCTCTAGGAATGAAGGGAAGGGGGAAAGGATTGCCTCCTCCCTTTCAGAACAACTACCTATTGTCACCTAGCTTCCAAGATCACCTCAGAGCACTAGCCCAAACATTCAATTCCCCTGATATCCATGGACCTCGGTTTAAGAAATACTAATGTACAGCATGACCTTAGTGTATTTCTGCCAACATGGGCACTGACTGATAACACCATATCGGATGCAGGTAGACAGCAGCATGGTACCTGGAAAACAGTGATCCAGTTGCCTTCTCCTTTCACCACCACCTCACAATGTCTGCCGGTAGAAGCATCAGGCTTCTTTTCATTTACTTCTCAGCGGTGATAACCGATTTCTGCTGCTCCAGCTCATCTGCTGCCACTTGGTATATTAGTAGTGCAATTATAAGCAGAGTTACACCATTACAAGTCCATTGAGGTCAATGGATTGCTCTGTAAGTACTCTCTATAATGGCATCCAGTGCAGGATGATTAGAAACCAACTCCCCCTACATAATGCTTGGCAAGGTTCCTGACAGAAAGGTCACAAACTAGCAACAGCTTATGTTCTTTCCTCAATGTTCTATAATAATTTCTTGCATGTGGTAACAGAAATCCCACTGTAAATTTCTTGATAATGAATATATTTCTTATGGGCTTGGATGCTTATGCATCAGCCTGAAATAATCTCAACATTATTTATGACATTGTGATGACTGAATTTAGTAAAATACTGCATCTAACAAATGGTAATTCAGAGGGAGAGCAAACGGATTAGATTCACTATAGATATCTGTTTATAGCAGCATCAGTTTACAGAAATGGTTCAATGCTATACGTATGTATTTAGGAGTAAAATACAATTGAGTTAAACCACCCTAGGAAGATTGCATCATTAGATAAATGGAAAGTGTTCATGCATTCAGCTTAATATTGTCATGTAAAGGTACTAAAGCATTATTTGCAAATGATATATAATTAATCCCTGGTATTGTGTTTATTATTTTCCCAACAATAGGTATTAAATGACCATGTCTCTTTACTAAGATTTACCTAACAAGGTGAAGTTGCTTAGAGATTTATGTCTTGGATATCCTTTGTTTGATTAATTTTTATATATATATATATGCTGAATAATAATAATTATATTTTTATGCTGAATATGCTGAATAATAATGATTATATATAATAATAATTATTTTATGTGCCACAGGTTGGTTAGACGATTGCCAGTTGAATCTACCCAGAAGAGAGAACTTGATGCTTCAGAATATGAAACAAGTGGAAGAATGCTTATGGATTTAAAATTATTATATTCACTCAGTTGTTATGGTTCAAGGAATCCTAGAATATTAATTTGTTCAGTTACTATTTGCACAGCTACTAAAAATTGCTTCTGATGCAGCTGAGAAAAATGCAGTCCATTAAAACAGAACAAGCACCTGCTGATACAAGTAGCAATGTGGACAAAATCATGGTACTTAATTCCACATTAACCGACGTATCTGATGACTTAGCAAGTGGTGAAGACATGCTACTAAATGAAGGAAGCATTGTAAAAAACAAATCTTCTGCATGCCGGAGAAAACGAGAATTCATTCCTGATGAAAAGAAAGATGCTATGTACTGGGAAAAAAGGAGGAAAAATAATGAAGCTGCCAAAAGGTCTCGTGAAAAGCGTCGGCTGAATGACCTTGTGTTAGAGAACAAACTAATTGCACTGGGAGAAGAAAATGCCACTTTGAAAGCTGAGTTACTTTCACTGAAGCTAAAGTTTGGTTTAATTAGCTCTTCTGCATATGCCCAAGAAGTTCAGAAGCTCAGTAATTCAACAGCTGTGTATTTTCAGGAGTATCAGAATTCCAAATCAAGCATTAACTCTTTCATAGATGAACATGAGCCATCTATTGTGGGCAGTAGTTGTATATCTGTCATTAAGCACTCACCACAAAGCTCTTTATCTGATGTCTCTGAAGTTTCATCAGTAGATCATGCCCAGACAAGCCCTATACAAACTAATTGCAGAAATCCTGAAAGTAAGTTCCAAATAATAAAACAGGAGCCTATGGAATTAGAAAACTATACCAGAGATTCACGAGATGAAAGAAACTCCTATGCATCATCGATGTATCAAAACTACATGGGAAGCAACTTCAATGGGTTTTCACATTCTCCTCCTCTCTTGCAAGTTAACAGATCCTCCAGTAACTCTCCAAGAACTTCAGAGGCAGATGATGGTGTTGTAGGGAAGTCATCAGATGGAGAAGATGAGCAGCAGGTTCCTAAAGGCCCAATTCACTCTCCTGTTGAACTTAAAAATACCCATGCTACAGTTAAGGTTCCAGAGGTGAGCTCTTCAGCACTGCCTCACAAGCTTCGAATTAAGGCCAAGGCTATGCAAATCAAAGTGGAATCATTAGACAATGAATTTGATACTGCCCAGAAACTGTCATCCCCGGTTGACATGTCATCGAAAAGACATTTTGAGCTTGAAAAGCACAATGTACAAAATATGGTACATACTTCCCACACTCCTTTCTCTGTTCAAGTGACTAACATCCAGGACTGGTCTCTGAAGCCAGAACACTGGCACCATCAAAAAGAACTCACTGACAAAATTCAGACTGTGTGCAAATCTGGAGTGGGTGATATTAAAGACAATTCCTACAAGGTGTCTGAGACAGAAAACTTGTATTTGAAGCAGGGCATAGCAAATTTGTCTGCAGAGGTTGCTTCACTTAAAAGACTTATAACTACCCAACACATTTCTGCTTCAGATTCTGGCTAAATTACTACTGAATAAATGCTCACTGTATTAAAGGATCCCATTTGCAGTAGATTGATATGTTTTGTATTATGCTGAATTTTCACTGGACTTGTGATGTCATTTCACTGTAATGTTCACATAATGTCTGATGGATAGTGTCTTTTTGTGCCCAAATGACTATGAGGATTTGATTGTCATGATCACTATGCCTTGTGTATAGTCAAGTAGCCTGTGCAAAGGCTGTATATAGTGAACATTATTTTTCTGTCGTTCTGTTACTATAAATTGTGAAAGTTACCAGTTCCAATAAAAAACAAATTGGTGACAAACACATAACTAGTTTGTTGTCAGTCAGTTTCTGGTGTTGGCCAGTCAACGAAGAGTGAAACATGTAAATTAACTACATCTCCAAAATATCTGAGTAGGAGTAACAGATGAAACTTACCATCAACAAGTTAGAGTACGCAAATAATGTATAATGGACCAAGGAAAAAAGAGGTACGAAATAAACTTTTTCTGATCAAAACAAGTGGAACCTGGGACAATCACTACCTGACACACAGGCTATATATTTCCCCTGAGAATGTTACGTGAAATGGTTTTTATGTAGAGATAAGTAAATGGAATATCTGAGTCAGTATTCTCTAGAACTGGAGCTCTATCTCTATTTTCTCAAGTATCCTGCTGCTAAGAGTTCATATTCTAAGAATACAGTGTCTGATACCTAGCAAAAATAATTAGGCAAGAATTATTACTTACACTATAAGCAAAATGATACTCCTGTGTATCATCTACAACATGTATTTAAGAATATGTAAGAGAGATTAATGGTGGAAAGAATTAGATAATTTATTATAAAGCTAGCTGAAGTTATGCATTGAGGTTTACTAGGAAACTAATGTTGGTCTTGTGGATCAATCCCTGTAACTAAATAGATATCCACCAACACCTCTTTGAGAAAAGAGCTGTGTGTTATAGCAGATGGGGTTGTCAGATGCTGAAATTTCTCCTTCCCATAATATATCTACCCACTGCACTATGTCACGTTTTCCTAATTACAGTGAATATATTGTCTGGGAGCCAGTGTGGTGAAGGGGTTAAGAGTGGAGGCCTCTGATCTGGAAAACCGGGTTTGATTCCTCACTCCTCCTCCATGTGCAGACAGCTGAGTGACCTTGGGTCAGTCACAATTCTCTCAGAGCTCTCTCAGTCCTACCTCCCTCACAGGGTGTCCATTGTAGGGAGATGAAGGATATATGATTGTAGGCCTCTGAGTAATAAAAACAGAGTGCCAAAAACAGCCCTTCTTCTTCTACCAATGAGGATGTAGTAGAAATGATTTGGTGATGATGGTGGACAAGTGCCATAAAACCTATGGTACAAGCCAATAGGGAATTTGGGGTGATAGTTCTTTTGTCATTGTAATGTGTAGACATAGCCACAGCATTTTACAACTTTTGAGTCAGAAGGAGCTTTTCAGTCCCTGAGAGTAAGGATGAAATGTCAGCTGTTACTTGCTGGTTGAAGCAAACAGGACTCCTTTCTGTCTGAATCAAATAGAATTTCTTTCTGGTTCAGAGCTTGTAGCCAACAAGGGATGGAGAATGAAATGTCCTATGGCCAGAACATGAAACCATTCCCATTTAATATTGTGCTGCTGTTCTTTAATAAATAGTTTGTATTATGTAGATAGAATAGACGCATTCACATGTTAGGAAATGCTGCAAATAAATATATAAATTCTTATTAGAAGTATGATTTTCAAAACATATACTATTCCCCTCATTAATCTACAATTAATTTTGCAATCACATGGCCATCATGTATTTGGAAATCGAAAAAGTGTTGCTAGTGCTGGACCAATGCCTGTAACATTAGTGGAATACTAAGCAAAAAATATGGCTTTCATTACCCACATATTGTTTTAAAAATACTTTTAGAGCTGATTTCACAATAGCTGGGTAACCACACGATCACAACAAAACAATATTCATTGCAAAAGTGAACTAGCTTCTGTGTTCTGGTACAGAACATCATGTCCAACAATAAAAGATACTATGCCAAATGCTGAGATCCTTCTGAAATAAAGCTCAGTGTCAAGACATGGACTTTCTTCTTTCTCTTTAGACACAGCCAGTCCTTTTAACAAGTTAGAGTGAACACACTTGATTTGTCTTTGTATATTGGTTGGGTAATTCTCAATTACATTCAATGCATGTAATTTAAAGATTTAACCAGGTACTGGTCCCCAGTTTCATTTGTAAAGAGAACAGATGTTTGTACAAACACCCAGAATGAACTTGCTCTCACTGTAATATGTGAACAGGACTGAGGAGACTCAGGTCCACATCCCCACATGCCACGAAAGTCACTGAGTTCCTCGAGTTAGTCATTCTAAGCATAATATGGTTGTTGAGAAGAAGGAAGAGAGCCATGTCGTGAATAAATAAAGCACAAGAAAATGCCACACAGTAGAGAAATGGGGGTGAGGGAGTGTCAACAAGTCATTCTGTTTATGACTTTATCAAGTCATTTTGTTTATCTGTGAGTGACGGTTTGGACTTCATGAACTTGGCAGTCTAGTACCAACTGTGTTGTAAAGGAAATAGTAAAGCCTGTACCTAGTAATTTGTTTTAGAGTCCTGACAGGTCAAAAAGCCTCTAGGGTTTAAAGACTAAATAAACTATAAATTACAACTCACGAAAGAAAGAGCAAGGGAAAATGATCTGGACATGGTTATATGAACAAGAAGGTGCAATCAAACCTTTCTTGTTTTTCTTATAATAACCTTTTAGGTAATTGACACTTCTAACAAGCTAAAGGGTCGCCTAAATGTTTCCAAGAATGAAATTAGTCACATTCTCATCAATTATTTTTAGATTTTGAGACAAGTAGTTCTGCAGAGGACTGCACTGTAAATGTTTTCATTAAAATGGCACAAATATCCATAAGGAATTGTAAATTATTCTAAAGGAATAAGCATAGCAGAAAAAGTTATCAGTATATCAGTATATGTATGAAAGTATTACTACTAGGTTTTTGGAAAAAGTGGAGAAGCAGAATCACAACTTAATTGTACTCTCTCACTTCCTATACTTAATTTATTTTGTTTATTAATTAACTTATTTTATCTATTTGGGTGTCTATACTGCCCACACACAAGGGATTGTTGCTGTGTGAGCTGTGTACATTTTCAAGCTACAGGGTTTTTTCCCTCCCATTTCCTCCTGCAGTGAACTTGGAAGATGAAGCACAGCTCACGTGTTTCTACTCTCCTGTCATTTTTATAAAATATCCAAAGTTGCTTTTAGTAAAGGTCAGACACAGGTGTATATATACAGACATGAATGAACAAAGAGTACTTGGGGATAGAGCCTGGGAAGTACAATGCCATAGAATCCACCCTCCAAAACATCCATTTTCTCCAAGGGAATTGATATCTGTAGTCTGTAGATGAGCTGTACTTCGAAGCAATCTCCAGGTCCCAGCTGTTGGGTGGTTTCCCTATGCACAAATAAGTCCATGCTTGAATACAAAGGGCCTGTCTGGGGGAAAGGCAGTCTCTTAGGGTTGACTATTCTGGGTTAGGAAAGTCCTGGGAGATTTGGGAGTTGGGGAGGGTGGGACTTGGGCAGGGGAGGGACCTTAGCAGGGTATAATGCCACAGGGGTCACTGAACAAAGCAAACATTTTATCTGGTGGAACGGATCTCACTTGTAATTCATAGAGATCCCTTAGCCCTACCTAGAAGTTGTCAAATGTAGTGTACCTGCTACTGAAAGGTCAGTTTCATTAAGGCCTTAACTGCAATTCATTTGAAGGAATGGATCTGCTGGAAATGGTTTTAATACCTAAGCACATTGAGGAGGAAGCTTCACTGAGCAAAGTGGAACTTACTTCTGAGTAAGCAACTTCAAACTGGGGCTTGGAGTTTTCCCAGAATTACAACTGATCTCCAGAATACAGAGATCAGTTTTCCTGGAAGAAAGGCAGCTTTGGAGGGTGGACTGGATGGCCTCACATCTCCACGCAGCTACCTCCATCCTCCAAGTTCTGTCTTCCCCAGGCACCACTCCTTAAATCTCCAGACATTTCCTGAGCCAGACTTGACAACCCTAAACTTACTTAGGACTGCACTGCTTGAAAGCAATTGTTTACATGTAGAAAAACCTAGTTAGAGATAATTTTAAGTGAATATGGATATGAGAACATCTTACTTTATAAATGTCAAACACATTGTGCATACAAAACACCACAGCAAGAGACCCGTGAGTGAAAAGGAGTGAGCATAAACCCTTCTCACCCAAATAGCAGTTGGCCCATTTATGTTTTAGACCTGTAACTGGAGAATGTTTTATATAATGGTAGTCTTTTTCCTCATTCAGCACCTGCTATATGATTTTTGACCTAATTTTACTTCACTTTCAGCTGAGAACCTGCAAACAAAATTGTACCTTAGTAATCCATGCTTCAAAATGAAGCATAAAATATCTCTTTGAAATCACTTCTCAATGACACTAATTCAAATTCTGAGCACCAGACTGAAATACCCACTGTCTATCAAATAATTAGTGTCAGGGATGACAACAGAACTTTACTTTTGTGTATGCTATAGGTATGCTTGATTAATTAAAAAAAATTAAACAAAAATAGAAACTGATACTAAATGTTATTGAATAAGGTGTAAGCAGAAAATGATATTGAGGGAAGAGGAGGAAAACAGTGCCACATTAAAAGGCTGGGTGATTGAAATATGTTTTTTTCCCTTGGAAATGTCATTATATGCTTGCCTGTCTATTTATATAATGAGAAGTTATTCAAACAATATTTCCCCACTTATAATATGTCAAATTGTGAGTGCAGATGTAGTAAGACAGTTGAGAATGATGAGAGCTGATATGAGAAGGGAAAATAATCCAGATTTTCCTTGCTTTCCGGGAGATTTATGAGGTACCCTGAGGAAATTATAATGCTCTCTCTCTCTCTATTTACAGAGTGGTTTTAAGCATTTGATCTAAAATGTTTTATTACAGTTGAGCTAATATATAACTCTTGAAATGTACTTCTGTAAGTCTACCAGCTGTCATTTTTCCCTTAGGAAAACCAACACTGACTGTTGAAAATGGTCTGTTGTTTTATAGTTTAGCACATTTCCACAGCTTCCACTAGAGCAATGGGAATTCTTCTGTTCTGGTGTTTGACTAATTCTGGCACTTAAAGGTTATGGGAACTAAAATTCAACTGGGGGTAAACGGCAACAAACAAGTAATGAAATCAAAAGAATTTCTCTCAGCATAGTTGATTAACTACAACATGAAGCTGAAAGTTAAGTAAACAGAAAGCCATGGGAAAAAACTGCACTGGGAAAATGAAATTCTCACATAAAACATTACAAACTTCTGCATTCAGCATTTGGAGCAGATTCTGTGAAGAAAGCAGTGACCACTTGTAGCATTAAAGGGCAGGAGTGGAAGTAGAGTGGAGAATGAGGGGACAGCATGTGGATTGTAGGGCAAATGTCACTAGAGTATGGACCTTGCTTTAAGTTTAGAACACTGTCAACACATCAGGAAGAAGTTTCTGATGATCTGCCAACTGTTGCATAACTATTTAAAAGGAATAAATAATATTTTGGAACAGGAAGTGTATATCAATGTTCCCACAATCTTTTAGCAGAAATCTTGAATGGTAAATTTCATAGATGTTTCACAGAAGTTGGTAAAGCTAGAACACCATTGAATGCATTTTTGAAAGCTACATTGTGGATAAAGCTGACACTGAGCAGGGCTTTTCCTGTTTGTGGATCAAATTTAAGCATTCAGATCACTCAATATTTATCCATAATGTAGGAGCTAAAACTTTCCACATTATTTATTTATTTTATACTCCTACCACTCATTTTTCTTTTTAAACACTCAATAATTTTCAGTGAGCATTAGTTAGTGTTCAACTATTAGATGCGTGTAAAATGCTAACTTGCCACAGAGGTTTCTGACAAACTTGCCATAAGGGCCAACAGTTTAAATGGAGCTTAAGTTCTGATCAAAGTACCCAAACGTTTTCAATTTTGGTTCATATTTCTCCTTTTCTTCATCTTAGTGTTGGGCCTGTATCTATTTCCATCCTGTTCCCTGGAGTTCACTCTCTGTTTCTTGAATCTGCAACATCTGATGAGCAGCTAAGAGACCAACGGATACCTAGCCTTCCTGGTGTAATTCCTGCACTTTCCCGCAATCTGGATAACCTAGGCAAGCCTGATCCCATCAGAGCTTGGAACCTAAGCAGGGATTTGGATGGGAGATCTCCAAGGCTTAAGGTGATAGTTCCTCCAAGAAACATGAGGCAGGCAATGACAAACCCCCTACAAACATCCCTTGCCTGGCTGCCAGACAATCCTCAGGTCTCTTAGCGACACTAAGCCAGTTTGGTGTAGTGGTTAGGAGTGCGGACTTGTAATCTGGCATGCCAGGTTCGATTCTGCACTCCCCCACATGCAACCAGCTGGGTGACCTTGGGCTCGCCACGGCACTGATAAAACTGTTCTGACCGGGCAGTGATATCAGGGCTCTCTCAGCCTCACCCACCCCACAGGGTGTCTGTTGTGGGGAGAGGAATGGGAAGGCGACTGTAAGCCGCTTTGAGCCTCCTTCGGGTAGGGAAAAGCGGCATATAAGAACCAACTCTTCTTCTTCTTCTTCTAATGTACCATACAATGAATGAACGAACAAATGAACAAACAAACAAATTAAGTGTGTTATGCAATTGCTACCATCATCTCCTTTATTAACTCTCCACAAATGCCCATTTTTCTAACATCGGACTAGGAGAAATTGTAAGACAAATAAGTCTGATTATAGGTACAAAAGTTATATTTACTACTGAATGGTCCACATCTTGAATATAAGTATTCAAACTATGCAATTAGTGTCTAGTCTGTAAGAAAATAAAAGTAAAATAGAGATAGACTCCTGATCTAATTTAGCACAAAGTTATCTGATATATGCCCCCCTCCCACCTGGAAGAGCTTTTAAGTCTTTCCTGTCAAGTTATGAGGAGAGGTTGTAGGGTTAACCTACTTTCTGGGGCTTTTTGGCATGCTATATATCTCCTGATCAACCACCTGGAGTCTTACATCAGTGTGCTTTGCTGCTTTACACTTGGGACATGAAAATACATTGTTCTGACCTCTGGTAACATCTTCAGACTGCCTGTCTGCAAATGATGTGCATTCTCATAGATCCATCTCCATAAAGTGTGTGGATATTTGGCTGGCCTTATGGCTGAAACCTTCCCTGCATGGTGACTATTTTTCTAAGGTAATTGGGTATCTTGTGGTCATTCACAACAGAACTTTCTCTTTTCTGTGTCTTTGGATCAAGTCAGCAAACAGTTCCTAGCTGTTATCACAACAAAATACAAGATAGCAAACACAAGACAACACTTAATTTCATCATCCTAACTAGAGAAGAATGGCTGGCACTGGAAGAAGCCTTGCTACATACACATTCTGATCATCATTCATTAATCAAGGACTTTCAGTGATTAATCAGTAGCTAGAAGCTACAAAAGAAACCTATCGTATTAGTCTCCACTGAAGTAAGAACTTGTCCATGGAAAGTTTTCCTAATCATCAAGATCAAACCTGGGTCATTCAGTATTGTCCATCAAAGCTCAGCGTTTCTGATCAGAATAAGACTCTTTCCAATAATCTCCTCCTGCCTGGGTATTTGCCTTTCTTTTGATGTTTCCCTGAATATCTACTGCTATCCCCACTTTGTTTATCATGTGGAATTATCTACTTGTTCCCTCTGTTCTTTCCAAAGAGAAATAATGATTTATCATTGTACTTGCTGCTAACCCCATAGTGACCAGAATCTGATCCCCAAATTCTCTTTGACTGACACCCAGCCACCCATTTTTGTTCAGCTTTAGAGCACCTGCTGGAGACACTGGGCCAGGATGGCCTGAATCTTCCCTTCCAAATGGCCCTGGCCTGACATAGACCTAGGGCAAAAAAGGTAACCCATATATATCCACATTCCCTTGCTGCAGGGCAAATGAGGGCTGAGTCAGGCCATGTCAGGGGTGGCCCTTGGCCAGTGCAGACATAATGTGGAACCATGAATTTGCCCCACCATCAGGTGAGCGATGAGTTGGGGCAAATTCCTGGTGCAGAAAAGGTCAGAGTGAAAGAAGGGCAGCATCATCAGTATATAAAAGAATAGTTGGCCAGTCAACTTAGATTAATGTAGATCAGTAGAAGCAAATTTCTGAGAAAGATCATATAAGTAAATATTAGAAAGTTGGAAGGCAAGAACCGAGCTCTGATATATACCCCTTCTTATAACTGTGACTGAACCATGGGCATTGTATAATATGTTCAATCAGGAGCACATACATAATTGCTTAATTAGAAATAACTTCATAGATATAATTCTGGTTTCTAGTTTCCTCCATAGACACATTCTAGAGATTTAATCAAATTGATTCAAATTCAAATTGAATCAAATTCATTCGATCAAATGCAGATGGCAAATTGATGCATGCAGCATCAAACTTTCCCTTTTTAGAGTATTTCTCAACCAAATGTGGCAAAACTAATGCATGGTACCATACAGAGCTCCCTTTCGTAAAGCTAATCTGCTCCAAGCCAGAATATGAGTTGCCCATATCCAATTTTCCAGTTCAAGGTGTAGACAGGCCACATTTATCCAAGATTAGAAGAAGACTGATAGGGTGATAATTAACAGAAGGTGCAAAATATTCCAGCAGTGTGATAGCATAACCCACTTGGGTGTTTTATCACACATACACCCTGAGGCCATAAGGTAGCCAGTAAAACGTCTTGATTGTTATAATGTATTATTGGGTATTTGGTCCTGAAGGATTAACAAAATGAACTGAAACTGGAATGTGCAGGGCTATATCAAAGGCAAACATTACAGGACATTTTTTATTCACCAGCAAAATTTTTAAAAACTGGAATAAGTAGAAAACCTGGTTCATATTTTCTTGGGTGATAACCAGACATGACAAAAGTGTGGCCTGCTGACATCACTTCTGGCAATTTGGCAGGATGACTGCTTCTGAGAATGTAGTAGGGTATGCCCTAATATGCAAATTACCAAATCAATAGCCAATACATACTCTTACTACAATTGCCTTTCTGGTTTAAGACAGGAGTAAGGCTGAATGGCAGCCCCTGTGAATTGCACTTTACTCATTGAAAAATTTGGGCAGCCTTTGGAAGAGAGCTAATGACTGAAAAATAGACATCTTTCATTAAGTGGCTCTGATACTTTATAGTTCTTATTTTGGACCTTTTATTGGCTGCTGTACATATTTTATATGTGTTAAGAACTGATGTGTGTTAAAACCAGACCTCTGAAGAAGACACTATAAGGGCTGAAATGCGTCGGTCTGTTGGTTCACATAGTGAATATTGGTTTGCAATAGTCTATGGGCTGGACATATGTTTTTAATTCCTATAGTTGTTTTTTTATTGTGCACAATAAAAGTAATATAATTTTAACAACAATACGGATAGTCAACCTTTGTAGGTCCTGTTACCAGTTGGGTTTTGTTGGTTCCAGTTCTAGCCTCCCCCCCTTTTTTGGTTTTCCTGGAGGAATGAGTCAAAAGCACACATGGAACTGCATACCTAATGAAGTAGAAGGCCTGCAGCACTAGACACCAAACTGATCCCAAATAAACCTGCCACCATTTTGTACCAAGGAAGGACCCAGTTTTGGTCATCAGTAAGTGTGCAGGCATTACTTCTACTACCAAATTGATAACCCAGAATTTCTTGCTAATTGGAAGATTCCTTATCCTCACCAAGGTTATTGTCATTCTTAGCCTCTACTGAAGAGCAGCTGCCTCAATTTTTTTAGGATTCAGAAAACAAAATGCTGCCTTTGCTGAGATCCATTAGTATATATTATGTTTCTGCTATAAGAAAACATTTGCTCTGTAGAAAGAGTTTTGCTAGGTAGGTGTGTGGGGGAAAAAACTTAGCCTCTAAAGTCTTCTCAAATGTGGAGATAAAACAGTGCTATGCTCATAAATGTGATACTTTTAAAGGTGATTTATGATGTACAAAGCTGAACTGCATAACAAAGAGTTCTTTTTAAAGCAGATTAACTGAGTCAGCTTTTTAATAATGTGTGAATATCTCAAACTGTAAACTGAGAAGTTTATTTTTTAAAAAACTTCTGAAGTATTTGCAATCTTCTGAGCTCATTATTTTAAATATAATTCTATCTCAGGCAAGTAGTTGAAACTCTACAGGATGAATCATCAAAATTGGATGACAAAACTAATTAGGCCTCTTCTATTTCAACAATGTAGAGCAACTCAACAAGGTGTCATCTGTTTCAACAAGATGAGGGAAAAAACACATATATATTTTCTCCAGGGCTAAGCTAGCCTGACCACAAGTCAGCGAAACTTAGAGTTGGAGGGAAAAGTGTATAACTGACTAATGATCACTCTGAGAAGATCAGCCTTTAAAATATGTCTCTAAATAGTGAATTCTTTCACTGCAGGAACCTTTCCATACAAGGGGTTTTAAATACTGTTCACTCACAGACCAGGAGTGCTGCCAAGAAAAATAAGTATTAACTTAAATTCACATACAAGTTATAGGTATGGTTATCAAAAAACTTTTAAATGACCATTTACGCACTGGAGGTTTCATGCCAGGCTGCAGGCTGGAATTTTAGTTGTGGCAGGTTTCCCCACCTCTTCCTGCACCCACACAAGGGAGCATTTGGCCCGGTGCACCTCATCCACCCCCGATTTCCTGCACGGGAGCTGGGGCAGCGAAGTTCCCAGTGCATAAACGGTCAATGTGTAACCAAATTCGGAGGGATCTTCTGATGTTCAAGGTTGTCTGTTTTTTTAGGTAAATAGAAGTGAGAGTTGGGGGGTATTTCATTATCCTCTCCCTATTTCCTCTTTCCCTTCCCTGAAGCCCCCCAATGCCTCTCCCCATTTCCTGCTTCCTTCCCATTCAACAGCCAATCTACCTTTTTCTGGCCCCCAGCTTTCCAGCTTTTCCTCCACCTGGCAACATCTCCCTGAGAAACAGAACACTTTACAAAGAAGAAGAGTTGTCAAAGAATTCTGCTTCCTTAGAATGAGCCTAGTTCTCTTCACTCTATGTATGATTCTGATTGCTAAAACTTATCAGTAAATCCAATGCTAATTGTATCCTCTATCTTGTACCTCCCTCTACTCAGAACTGCAGGACGACTCTCTGCCTGTTTAAAAAACAGTTAAAATACTGTTTGTAAGTATATCTTTTAAAATGTCTGCTTAGTGCCTTGCTTGTTTTTAGCACCTCTACAGTGTTATCCTAAATACTTTAAGACAGTGAGCTCAGAAGGGTGCATATTGCTTAGAATTGCACAAACAACAGCGTAGGTCTACCTGGAAGGAACTGCATTTTGTTGAAGGTAACTTAAATAAGAAAATGTTCTTAGAAATACAACTTCAGATTCTAAAGAGCTGAAAAACTGCTCCTGAAGGTACTGAGTCCAAAAGCCCATTATCAAGCAGAAGAGGAGAGCAAAAAACACAGGGCCAAAGGGAGGCCCAAGAGAGAAAAAAATCTAACGACTCTCGGTCTGACTCTCAGAGAGTATGTGGGACACATGCCTGCTCTGGGGCTACTTTGTCATGTCCCCTTCCTCCCTAGCATACACACATGTGCATGCACACACACACACACACACTTCCCTATCACTTCCCCCCTTACCTGTTTGTTTCCCAACCTTCTCCTTGGTTCCTCACTTCTCCTTCACTTGCAAACACACAAATGCATGTGCACACACGCATACACAAAGACTCCCTTCCCTTCTCCCTTCCCATTTCCCCCTTGACCTGTTGGTTTCCCTCATGAGCAAACACACACATGCGCACGCACACAGACACAGACACACACACTTCCCTTCCCCCTTCCTCTTTCTGCTTGCCTTTCTACTGCTGTCTCAGCTCCCACTGGTTGTGAAGAGGCTGCCTAGGCCCGGTATGGCCTAGGGCTGGTATGGCCACTGCCAAGGACTTGGGGTGGGGCAGCCACTGCTAAAGCCCCTGCTAGTTGTGCAATAGGCCCCCGGGACTGCCAAGGCCTTAGGGGCAGGGCAGCCACTGCATGACCACTGCCAAAGCCTCAGGGTGGGGCAGCCATTGCCTTGGCCCCTGCTGGGCACACAGTGGCTGGCTAGGCCACTGGGACTGACACAGTCACTGTCTGGGCACTCTTCATCTTCTGGCGCATGTTGTGAGTGAGACTACAGTTGTCATGTCCATATTCATTTCCATTTAACAAGGCACACCAGAAGATGTGTCCCACATCAAAAAGAAACAGCTCTTCTTAGACAACTTCATAAAGAATATCATATCAATGGGATTGTTGCTGCTGCAAATGGCTATTGCTAACAATTTTTCTATTATATTTTAAATACATCTGTATTTTAAATTGTAGGTTTCTTTGGAAAGCTAAGCTTTGTCTGGGAAACGAGATATGCATACAGCAAACAAGCACATAAATTAAAAGCCACATTTAAAATGTTCAGCTCACTAGTTAATATTGACTTTCTCATCCACATTTGCTATGACCTATTTTCTTTGAAGCAGAAAACCATGCAGAGTGTTTTCTTAAGGCACTGCCCTTACTTACCCTCTGTGCAAAGTAGCCATGTGCAATTTGGTCTACTAAAGGGAAATGACAATGAAATTGCTTGAAAACTGTGCAGCAATGCTCTGTTTATGCAAGTAATAGTCTAGATAAAGGTAAGGTTTGCACACCAACATCACATCAAAGACCTATTAATCTACTCTTATTTCTTAGAGCATTCATTAACTTTAATGAGGTGTTTGGATGTGTAAATCTTATTTGCCAACTGCTGCCAGCTCTGACAAAACACAGTATCTAATTTCTTGCAAAGCAGATACAATTTCTTTTTCCCAGCTCATACAAACTTGCCAGTTGTACCTTCCAGACAAAGGACTATGAATTCCAGACTGCATATAGTGACACAGAAACAGATGCTATGTGAAAAGTAAATATTTACTTCTAACTCTCCTATGACATTGACACTGAAAGCAAGCCCAAAGATTTACTTTTACATTCCCTATTATAAGCAAGGGTTTAGAAAAATAGAAATCAGGAGCTTATGCCTTGCCTATTTGACTTGGGCCAAGTTAGTGAAATATGGTAAACATATAAGAGTCTCTTGGGATTTACTTACATGAAGATGCAACCCCAGTGTTTGAATTACAGGGAGGGGGAGGGGACTTTTGTAACAGCCTTTTTAGCAACTATTTTTAGTAGACGGTCATGATTCATTAAAGTTCACTCCCCTTTCAACTGGGGGCAGCTAGAATGTCTCAGCACCTGAAGGTGCTTCTGATTTGCATTTTTTTCAGTGATGCATAGCAAAACCCTTAAAACTAAGGGGAGGCGCTAACATTGTGTGTAATATGGTGAGAAAGGTTTCTCAGGGGATTTCCACATTTCTTTTGTGCATTTCCAAAGAAATCTAAAGGGGAAAAAATCACCTGGGTGAGGGCAGGAAATGGGAAAGGAAGAAGAATGGATAAATCAACTGTCTTAATAAAAATAGCCCACTTCTCTTGAATGAAGTGTTTCAATTCTGTGTTAATAATGCAATTGTAAACAGAGTTATATCTGTCTAAGCACAGTGGTTTCAGTGGACTTAGAAGGGTACAACTGTCTTTAGGATTGCACTGTAAAATGCTGACAGGAAACAGAAGTGGCTTGGTTGCTTTGGCTTGCTAAGATTTGCCTAGCAGATATAGAATCATAGAATCATAGAGTTGGAAAGGGCCATACAGGCCATCTAGTCCAACCCCCTGCTCAACGCAGGATTAGCCCTAAGCATCCTAAAGCATCCAAGAAAAGTGTGTATCCAACCTTTGCTTGAAGACTGCCAGTGAGGGGGAGATCACCACCTCCTTTGGCAGCCTATTCCACTGCTGAACTACTCTGACTGTGAAAATTTTTTTCCTGATATCTAGCCTATATCATTGTACTTGAAGTTTAAACCCATTACTGCGTGTCCTCTCCTCTGCAGCCAACAGAAACAGCATCCTGCCCTCCTCCAAGTGACAACCTTTCAAATACTTAAAGAGGGCTATCATGTCCCCTCTCAACCTCCTTTTCTCCAGGCTGAACATTCCCAAGTCCCTTAACCTATCTTCATAGGGCGTGGTCCCTTGGCCCCAGATCATCTTCGTCGCTCCCTCTGTACCCTTTCAATTTTATCTATGTCCTTCTTGAAGTGAGGCCTCCAGAACTGCACACAGTACTCCAAGTGTGGTCTGACCAGTGCCGTATACAATGGGACTATGACATCTTGTGATTTTGATGTGATGCCTCTGTTGATACAGCCCAAAATGGCATTTGCCTTTTTTACCGCTGCATCACACAGCCTGCTCATGTTTAGTTTACAATCCACAAGTAACCCAAGGTCTCGTTCACACACAGTGTTACCTAGAAGCGTATCCCCCATCCAGTAGGCATGCTTTTCATTTTTCTGACCCAGATGCAGAACTTTACACTTATCTTTATTAAATTGCATCTTGTTCTCATTTGCCCATTTTTCCATTGTGTTCAGATCTCGTTGAACTCTGTCTCTATCTTCCGGAGTATTTGCCAGTCCTCCCAATTTGGTGTCATCTGCAAACTTGATGAGTAGTCCCTCCACCCCCTCATCTAGATCATTAATAAATATGTTAAAAAGTACCGGGCCGAGCACCGAGCCCTGAGGTACCCCGCTACTCACCTCTCTCCAGTCTGATGAAACACCATTGACAACAACTCTTTGAGTGCGGTTCTCTAACCAATTCCCTATCCACCTGACTATCTGAAAATCCAGATTGCAGTCCTTCAATTTATCCATCAGAACATCATGGCGAACCTTGTCAAAAGCTTTACTAAAATCCAAGTAAATGACATCAACCTAATTTCCACGATCCAGCAAACCTGTTACTTGGTCAAAAAAGGAAACCAGGTTGGTCTGGCAGGACCTGTTGGAGACAAATCCATGCTGACTTCCTTGGATCACCAAATTGTTCTCCAGATGTTTGCAGATCGCTCCCTTTAATATCTGCTCCATTATCTTCCCCACAACAGAGGTCAGACTCACTGGTCTGTAGTTTCCCGGGTCATCCTTCCTCCCTTTTTTGAAGATCGGAATAACGTTTGCTCTCTTCCAGTCCTCCGGGACATCTCCAGTCCTTAAAGAGGTCCCGAAGATGATGGACAAGGGCTGTGCAAGTTCTCTGGAAAGTTCTTTGAGTACTCTCGGGTGCATTTCATCCGGACCAGGGGATTTGAACTCATCCAGTGCAGCTAAATGCCTCTCGACAACCTCTCTATCCATGTTAACCTGCCACCCAGACACTGTCCTTTGGCTATGGCCATCTCTAGATGTGCCTAAACACTTTGACCTGTGGGAAAAAACGGATGTAAAATAGGCACTAAGCCTTTCTGCTTTCTCTGCATCCGTTAGAGTTTGTCCGTCCGCACCCAACAGTGGGCCTATTGCCTCCTTTACTTTACGTTTGCTCCTCACGTAACTGAAAAATCTTTTCTTCTTACAATGGGCTTCCCTGGCCAATCTTAGCTCACTCTCAGCTTTGGCCTTTCTTATGATTGATCTACAGTGCCTAGTAACCTGTAGGTACTCTTCTTTAGAGCTCTGTCCTTCCCTCCATTTCCTGAACATTTTCCTTTTCTTTCTTAGTTCCTCTTGAAGTTCTCTGTTCATCCAAATAGGCATCTTAGAGCTCCGGCAGTGTTTTCGTCTTTCTGGGATAGTCATTGATTGAGCATGCAATAGCTCCTGTTTGAGTAGCGCCCACCCTTCACATGCTCCCTTCCCTTCCAGCATTCTTATCCATGGTATGACACTCATCATATCTCTGAGTTTATTAAAGTTTGCCCTACGAAAATCCAACATCCGCGTCTGGCTACAAGCTTCCTTGGCTCCCCATCTCAAAAGGAATTCTATGAGGACATGGTCACTTCCCCCTAGGGTCCCCACCTCCTTCACCTCATCCACCAACTCTTGCCTGTTGGTCAGTATTAAGTCCAGTATGGCTGAACCTCTTGTGGGTTCATCTACCATTTGATAAATGAAATTGTCAGCCAGGCAGGTCAGAAAGTTGCATGACTGAGGACGCTTCGCAGAGTTTGTTTCCCAGCACACATCTGGGAAATTGAAGTCATCCATGATGACAAGGTCCTGCCGCTTGGATATTTTCTCAAGCTGCTCACAAAGTGCAGCATCCACATCCTCTCGTTGGTCAGGCGGTCGGTAGCAGACCCCAACCACCACACTGTTTGTTTTCCCCTCGCTTATTTTCACCCAGATGCTTTCCACTGTAGATATGCTCTCCTCCACTAGAATTTCCTGACAGGTAAGCCCTTTCCTCACATACAGTGCCACTCCTCCACCTCTTCGATCTATTCTGTTTTTTCTGAACAGTTCATATCCATCCACCATTACATTCCAGTCACGAGAATCATTCCACCAAGTTTCTGTGATGCCTACTAGATCATACCTTTCCATCAGCATGAGAAATTCCAGCTCTTCCTTTTTATTGCCCATGCTTCGGGCGTTAGTATAAAGACATCTGAATCCTTTTACTTTTGGTTCCCTATGAGCTGGCCTTGCCGGTTGGGCTGCCTCCGCTCGTTTTCCTTCCATACACTCCCTATGTTGATCGTCTCCTTCCCCTAGTGGCTTTAGTTTAAAGCTCTCCTGATGAATCTCCCCAGGTTCCTGCCAAACACATTCTTCCCCAGTTTCGATAAGTGCAGTCCATCAGGTGCTAGTAGGCCTTCCTCAAGAAAGCCTATCCCATGGTCCCAGAAACCAAATCTCTCCTGCCGGCACCAACTACGCAGCCAGTGATTCACCTCCATTATCTTCCTCTCCCGACGCATTCCTCTTCCCTTGACAGGCAAGATTGAAGAGAATACCACTTGTGCCCCCATTTGCTTGAGCTTCCTCCCCAGATCTTGATAGTCTTTTTTAATAGGAGCGATGGTATTCAGGGACATGTCATTCGTTCTCACATGGACCATCACAAATGGGTAGCGATCCGTAGATTTGAGGAGTTTGGGCAGCCTTTCTGAAACATCTTTAATTTTCGCCCCTGGCAAGCAACACAACTCTCGGGTTAGGGCGTCTGGCCCAGCCACATGGCGATCCATTCCTCTTAGCAGGGAGTCTCCAATTACCAGTACTCTCCTTTATTTTCCCTTCGCAACTCCATTTCCTTCTGTCCCCGTGGCCTCTTCCCTTTGTCTTGGACTTTGTTTTGGGACTTCTTCCCTTGTTGACCCTTGCACCTCCTCTGCAAGGGCCTGAAATCTATTCTGGAGCTCCAAAGGCCCCGAGAACTGTCTCGCTCTTCGCCGTTGAGTCTTTTTCCGAACTGTCAGCAGAGGCTCCCTATTGTGGTCAATCTCCTTATCCTCTTCAGGACTAGTTGTATTGTCTTTATTTCGAGTTGCAGGGCTCTGGTCTATGAACTCCTCCCCTTTCTTACTTTGGGTCAGAGTAATAATTCTGTTTTCTAATCCCCTAATCTTTTCCTCCAAAAGTCTTACCAGCTTACACTTGGGGCAGCTGTAGTCCATCTTGTCTTCTGGGAGGAAGGCAATCATGTCACATTCACTGCAGATGATGGGATGAGTGTCCTGGAGGTCCATTGTAATGTCTAGGCAGTGCAAGTACTAGGGAAATATAATCTACTTATTCTAATTGCTCGGCCAAGAGCCCTTTGTCTCTCGCCCTTCGGCTCGCGCCAAAGGCTCGCGCCTCTGGTGAGGAGCAGCCCTTTTTAATCCTCCCAACAATTACCCAGCAATCACCTCACCCAGGCAGAACAATAGCCTCACCTGGTCAGCAGCAACTCTCCCCAGTAGCTCTCTTCACGTGCTCTCAGTTGTCTGAGCTCTGCCTCTGGTGAGGAGCAGCCCTTTTTAATCCTCCCAACAATTACCCAGCAATCACCTCACCCAGGCAGAACAATAGCCTCACCTGGTCAGCACCAACTCTCCCCAGTAGCTCTCTCCACGTGCTCTCAGTTGTCTGAGCTCCTGTATGAGAGAGAAGGTATGAGGAGGGAAAGTGCTTTCAGGACCTATTGGATTTACTCCCATCAACCATCAAAGGCAATTCCTAAGTGCCTTTAAGCATCAGGCATCTCTGTGTGCAGAAATCAGCTGAACAGAAAGTTAACTGCTCCATTGTATAATTTAATATCCCAGAAAATTCCTTTGTCCATTACTTTCATATAATCTGAATACTCTCAACTAAAGCTGATTCTCTAATAACAGGTACATAATATAAGTTGTAGTGGGAGGAATGAACAAAATGGCGGGTTCTGATGACTGAAACATTCAAGCCACCCACCTCAAAGGAAAAATGAAGACCAAAATGGGTTGTGTCTCATGAATCTGAACTATTAATGGCAGTACTGTCCCCGGCACAAGGATTCTTCTCCTGGTAGAAGAAATTATCTTATAAGGAGAAGGCTCCATTTGTTGGGGGAGGGGAATACTGCCATTAAAGAAGGTCTGTGGGATCTTGGACCCTTAATGAAATAATGCTATGAGAGATGGCTATCAATTCTTCACCCACGTCTGCCCCATGGTCATCTACCTTGATTTACACGAGGAATCTGCTCATTTTTCCCATTCTCTGACATTCCTTCAACGTCTCTGCTTCCATGATGAAAGAAGGAGCATGTGCAGCAGAGCAACAGCTTTGAGGAAGTAGGATTGTAGCATGGGATTCATGGCACCCTGCTTCTTGCTGAGAAGAAACACCTATCCCTAATCGTGCACTGTGATGACCAGTGGTCACGTTTAAACATTACCATGGCCCTAAGCAACGCAAACTCTAAGAATGGTGAAGCAGGGGTGGATGATGTCATATACTTTTGCAGGGTGGTCTACTTGATTCCAATAAAGATCAAGTATGACCATGCCACTATTTTAATTGTGCTCCCCTATTTTACCATCATAAGATCTAAATATAAATGGCTAGATTTTCCCTATCTCTAATGTCAAGTGAGAAGGATCTCTGTATTTTCCTATTCACATTTAATGTGGTTCTGTTTATGTTTTGTCAGAAACTGAGCATAGTAGGGAGAGTAGCTAAACTCTGCCCCCACTCCTGCATTACTTACTCCATGATTTGAAATATTTTTTCTTCTTACGTGGTTCATTTCTAGACAGGTAAAAGGTTGGGAAACAAAAACATCAAAACTAAGGAGTATAGTGAAGCAGTATATAGGAGGAGGTACAATTTAAGTTATTTTACCTGCATAGTTGTATTTCATTTTTTTAACAAAGGGAGACACCTCTCATTCGCTTTGTTATGGTTAGGCTTGATTACTCTTCTTCAGAAGATAAGGTTTTAGCAGCTAATGCTGTGGAGATCAAAATCCATGAAGGTCCCAGGCCCTCAGACAGCCAGGACTTATATAGCCACCCACGAAGACCATGGCACCAGAAACCCCAAGGGCTCCTGTACCCAAAATATTTATAGTTAAAATGAAATATTTTTGTATCTACATATCCTTTATAAGGACAGGCTTTCTCAACCAGGGTTTCATGACAGCCATGGAAGGGTTTCCCGAAAGGGTGGAAGTTAATTAATTTTTAACATATTTTTTTAATTTGTTAAACATTTATTGGGTAATATGACCATATATGGTCATGTTGACCCCATCCCACTGCATATGGATAATGATGGGCTTGGAGGAGGTGGGAAGAGCAGGTGCCCTGGGTGAGCATGTACATAACTATTTTTCCCAACCGTATCTGTCACAATTGCACCACTTCTGGGGGTTCTTGAAGACTGAAGAATGTTTAAGGGTTTCTTGACAGCAAAAAAGTTGAGAAAGACTGTCAAAGATGTAAAACAAAAATTGAGTCTAATAACACCTTTAAGACCAACAAAGATTTATTCAAGTGTGTGCATGCACTCGAAAGCTCATGCCTTGAATAAATCTTTGTTGGTCTTAAAGGTACTAATGGACTCAATTTTTGTTTTGCTACTTCAGACCGACACGGCCACCCATTTGAATCTGTCTAAGATATAGCTTACTTTGCTTGTGCAAAAATTCAACTCTGCTTAGTCCGGAGTGGTTATGACAAATGTGATTACTAATACTGGTTATTGGTTGTTTTTTTTTAATCAGCACAGATGCCAAATGTCTTAAGGCCATGTTATATAAAACAAAAGAGTGTTGTGAAGATATTCAATTAAAATAACTAAGTACTTTTATGTTGAAATAAACTATAGAGATGACATGATAATTAGCACATGTTCTTAGAACTTGTACAAATGAGTTCAAGAATTCTAAAATATCTCAGTGCCAAGCTGTTAGAATATTAAATTGACCAAAGATTTAAATACAAATAGCTAAAATAACTTGCATTTGCATTACTTTGTTATTGCTTTACTCTGTTATTCTTTATGGCTAACTTCCCCATATGAGTAACTCATTAAAATCTGCATCTCTTCTCCTGTCCTCTTGGCTTCCCTTTTCTCTTCAGTTTCCCTTGGTCATACACCCGGCCAAAACTCTGGGCCATTCCACACGACTTTAATATCACACTAGTCTTACATTTTGTTTTCGCCACTAAAACTACGTTCCGTATGACGTCGTGAGCAATCTGCAACACTCCTGTAACACTAGTGCCAAAATCGCTTTGTGTAGCGATTTCCGGGGAATTGGGAAAAGTGGATTCACCCTCAGAAAATTGCTACACTCTTGCCAACAGCCTACAACAATTGCGAAAAAGACCTATGCGTTCTCAATGTAGCGGTTGCAACAAAGTCCCTCCCCCTGGCTCTCTCCTCCGAACATCCGGCGAAGCGATTGCCATTTTTTCCCCCTCGGAGTGGGAAAAGCAATGAACCAGAGAGGCTTCATTCACCCAGTGAGGCTTCTCCGGCTACAGTCCCTCCACAGAAGTGCTTTAAAGCTCCCCTAAGTCCCCCAGCACAACAGAGCCCTCTGTTTGCCAGTTCCCTTTAATTTCGGCCAAAAATTGCGCCCGTGCAGTGGGAAGGATTTTTTTCCCCACTCGGGGGAACGTGGTAACGATAACTCACCAGCTCACATGCCAGCTAGATGGGTCTCTACATTGCGAAGAATCAAGGCATATTCGTTGAAACGTGTGTGTGTGTGTTTTTTAAACTGTGCCTAAAGGGAAAGGGGCTTTTCGGGACCATGATAACAACTGCCCACTGGCTGTTCTGTTTGATTGACGGCCAGGGACGGGAACAAGCACAGAAAAAAATCGCTTCCTGCAAGACCGTAAACCTGTGGGGAATAAATGAAACGCTACTAGATTCCACTACAAATGAAGGTATGCGGAACGCCGAGATTCCACTATTTAAAATAGCGTTTCTGCTTTGTGAAAGCAATTGGCAACGTTGGTCCTTGTGTGGAATGGCCCTCTCTGTCCCCTTTTCATTAAAAAACTGGAGTTCTACTTGTTCTTTTAACTTCCCCCAGCTCTCCTGCCATGCTTGGTTTTTCATGCCTTCAAATTCCCATCATACACATTTCTTTCTGGGTACTGTTGTCTCTGAACTTTCCCTCATTCTCTCTATGACCGTTTATGCACTGGAGGTTTCATGCTGGGCTGCAGGCTAGAGTTTTAGTTGTGGCAGGTTGCCTCACCTATTCCTGCACCGACATGGAGGAGCATTTTGTCTGGTGTGCCTCATCCGGACACGATTTGTGCTCCTGCACAGGATCTGGGGCAGTGAAGTTCCCAGTGCATAAACGGTCTATGACTGACCAAAAGCAGGAAGCTGCTTCTTTCCCTGAAGCCTATTTTTTTCTTCACAAGAAAAACTAACCTTCTTTCTTCAGAATAGATGCATTGATAGCTTTATATAAGTGACCATTTTATGACATCACAGCCAACGGCTATAAAAGACTACGTTTTAAGTACATATTAGATGTGACATTTAATACTTGTTACACATTCCTAATACATTCCTAATTTTGAATACATGAGAGGTGAGTGCAAAGGTCAATGGAGTAAGTAAGAAATTTGGCCTTTTCTTAAACACTAACAAGACAAAAATAATGACCATTGCAAAAAAGGCAATGGATCATAATTTATCTGAAAGTGACCTTTTCCATTTTGACTTAAAAGTGTGTTTGTGTTAAAAAATACATAACTCACAGGAGAGAAAACTTCATCCAGTATTTTATTCTGGGTATCCATGTACAAGATTCCAGAGTAATTCAAGATGCCAAATGCCCTTAGGACTTTTAGCCCATTTCAAACATTAAATATGTGAGTTCTGTCATCAACCACACATATCAAGAACATGCACTGACATAATATTCCAAATGTGCACACTTGTCATCTTATCTAAACAGGGTAGCTCTGGTACTGTCTTCTGTTCTCTAGTTATATAGAGGGAAGTTGTGCCTTATATTGGGGGTCCCTAGCATGTTGCATGTGGGCACCATTCCTGCCAGCACATTTCCTGACTCCTGCCAAGTGTTATTAGTAAGTATGTATGTGTGGGGAAGGGATGCTTTTTGAGTGTTAATATTCGTGGTATAATGGAGATGGTGGCTTTATGTACTTAACCTGTATAAAGAGCCGAGAGAGACTCTAAAAATACATTGAGATCTGATTGTGACTAACAATAATGGGTCTGCCTGGCTTCAGCTTATGTAACTAACTGGCATTTCTATTAAATTAAGGAAATCTTCCCAATTTAATGTATTTTTATAAATGAAGCAGAAGAATTTCTTACTGCAGTGGTCCCCAACCTTTTTATCACTGGGGACCACTCAACGCTTGACAATATTACTGAGGCCCAGTGGGGGGGTAGTTTACTCCTCTACTCTCAACCACTGCCCTAACGCTCTCTGATCGCTATGGTAATGTTTAAACATCCCTTAAAAATAAGATACAGACACGCCACAACAATGAACATAAGGAACATTTTATTTTCATGGAAATTTTAACTCATGACAATGACAAATCAATGGGAGCCCTGAGCCTTGTTTCTCTGCAATGAGATAGTCCCATCTGGGAGTGATGGGAGACAATGACACCCAAAGTGTGTTGCAAAGGGCCGGGGGGGATGAAGTAAAGGGCCTGGGGGGGGAGAAGGCATCCTTCGCGGCCCACCTCCAATTAGTCGACGGACCACATGTGGTCCACGGCCCACAGGTTGGGGATCGCTATCTTACTGTACACATGTGCAAGAAACTCACTCTAACTGCAGTTTTTACAAGTAATAGTGCAAGTTGTCATATAAAGTTTGATGGCAGAGAAAGCATTTTTTCATTTCGGTTTTTGTGTTAGATACTTGCAAAATGAAACAGATATTTCTATATGAAGGTTTCTTAGGTGGCTCAATATATATGCTTGTTTTGTGTGTAAGCAAGAAAATATTTTATATACTGTTAATTTTAAATAGCATCCCATTAAACAGAGCTTCTGCCTGGAATAATAAAAGCCTACTATTAGAATTATGTGTAACCTCAATCTCTGATGCTTAGAGATTGGCTTCACCTCCTGTGGCAGCCATTTTATGGTTACTTTCTCCATCCACTACCAGAATTCCAAAGGTGCCCATATGTGGAAAAAAGTTGAGATCTCCTGCCTTATGTTATCTTTGCTATGCTGTCATCTGCATAGAACAAGTACTTTGGAAGTATCTACCAATGTAATGTGGCTGGCCACTTCAGAATATACATAAAATGCTCTCATATTGATTTCATTTAAATAGAGATGAATCAATATTGGTAGACTAAAAACAGCATGGCAAATAGCTCCCCCAGATAGTCCAATGTATCCTTCTTGCATCATCTCTTGTCCAACATGAACAATGAATATTTTTTTTAATTGGCAGAATTGTACAGGTCCTGAGATATTTGTAGGACACAATTGGAGAGTTATGGGTTTAAACTACATGTAGAATGGTATTGGTTAGATATCAGGAAAAAATGTTCACAGTCTGAGTGGAATAGGTTGCCTAAGGAGGTGGTGAGCTGCCCTTCACAGGCAGTCTTTAAGCAACAGCTGGACAGATACTTATCATGGATGCTTTAGACCAGGGGTAGTCAACCTGTGGTCCTCCAGATGTCCATGGACTACAATTCTCATGAGCCTCTGCCAGCAAATGCTTTAGACTGATCCTGCATGGAGCAGGGGGTTGGACCTGTATGATTCAATGAGCTTTACTTCCATTGATATCCATGGGTCTTTATTCTAATCACCTTGCTTATTTTATTTATTTCTTTATTATATTTATATACCGCCCTCCCCGGGGGCTCAGGGCGGTTTACATAATAACATAAGAACAATACAGTATGTCTGAATACTGGTAGTGCAATCCTAAACAGATTCATTGACCTTATAGAATGGGATAACTCAGCTTAGGACTGCACTGTAAAGTCATTTTGTGTACCCAAATGGCACATTGGGTTAAAATGTTAGGAATTTTGTTAGGAAACTATTACCAAAGTTGTGCTTTTGGAATGAATATCATCCTAAAAAACAGAAGTCTTAAGGGAAAACTAATTGTTGTAATGAACATATGGTGTTTCATAGTCTTATAAACTCAAGGTTGTACTAAACAAGGAGAATAGACAATTTGAGGAAACAGATGCCTCTGAAATACAGTAAAGAGGCAGAGTGCCAACATGGGAATGCTGTGTGCATTTCTTGTTTATGCCTGATTGATTACAATTCTGAAATATATTTCTGCCATAGCACTGTTTAAACAAAGAAAACCCAAAAGGATGTTTAACCCCCCTCCTCCAATCAGGATTCAAAGTGGCATTCCCAAGGCAATATACTATAACTGAATAACACCATAAAAAAGCAACCCTACACTTTTAAAAAATCATTGCAAACAGCCACTATAGTCAATGTACAGGTAGGTTGAATGCAAATATAAACTTTTCTATGCCTAAAAAGATGACTAGGGATGGGCAGGAACCAACTCACAAACATGAATTTTGACTGGTTCACAAAGTGACATTCATGATCTTTTCAGCTGTTCCTCATGATTCAAGAACTGATTTATTTCCAGATTGTCTCCATTCAATCTAAATGTTTACAACATTTCAATGCAAAAAGGGGATAGAGGACATGTAGATAAGCATCTGGGGAGGTCTCTAGCTTGCACAGGATCCATTATATATACTCCAGAACCTCTTAACTCTATACCTGTCAAAATCATTTTGATGGATTCAGGTTCAGGAAGTAGAGGACTATACAGAATGGATCGTGTACAAGTTAGAAACACCAAACTCATAGGGGATCTCTGGCCAATTCTTCTCTACTTGCCCTCCCAATTTGTTGAGAATTGGCATTATAGGGTCTCAGTTAAGGCCTTCCAAAGAAGGTGCCCCCAAGAAAGTAATTTCCGGACAAATAACAGGCTGTCATTTGTTTGTTTGGTAGATAAATGTTTGTGACGGTTCATGGTTCATGAACAAGGCATGCCATGGACCACATATTGAACCACATTTTCCTGGTTCATACCAATCCCTAAAGATGGCTCCTGTAGTCCATGGATAATGGGTATTTTAATAGGGATAAGCCACGAGCCTACGGGGAGTGGCGGGAAATAAATCTAAAATAACACTAATACTAATACTAATACTAATAATAATAATGAGAAAAAAGAAATCCGAAACCACAGCTTTGCAAAGGCATTTAATTTACATATGGGGAGATATGTATGAGCAGCTGCATCTGAATAGCAAGGACCATGATTAAGAAAATAAGCATTTTTTTAGCTGTCACATATTTTAGAAACAATTCCCCTCATCACCGTCTAGTAGCACAGCATAACTGTAACAGTCAAGGGCTTTTTGACTAGAATGGAGGAAGGAGTTTCAGTCATAGAAAAGCGTAGATGCTTCTGTCTGCCCCCATTCCTGTGGTCACCAGAGCCAAAGAAGGTGGCAAATTCATCTCCTGATCCTTCTTGATTATGATTCAGCCTTCCTCTGTCACTTCTTCCACTTTACTATTTACTGTCTACCCCACTTCTATGCCTCAGCAGCCACATCAAAAAGTTCTTCTCATAGTATATTCCACTGTGCATGTTCCACAAATTTGAAAAATAATGTTCCACCAGTAACAAATTAATTTAAAAATCTGCCTTATATCCAACTTTTCTCTTCAGCGGGCATCCAAAGTGCCTTACAACATTCTCCCCCTCTTTGATTTATTCTCACAACCCTAGTGGCCAAACTAAGATCACTGAGACCATTATGTATGGCGGCTGCTATGCCGAAAAGCCGCCATGCCGTTGCAGCAGGGCGGGATGCCCCACCATTTCCTGTGTATGCCCCCAGCATAGCGCACACACATGTACTTTGCGACGGGGCTGGGAAGTCTGGTCCACTGCTTGGTGGTGGCAGCGGCCAGGGGGGAGTGGGGAGGGTCTGGATACACACTTTTCTTGGATGCTTTAGGATGCTTTGGGCTGATCCTGCGTTGAGCCGGGGGTTGGACTAGATGGCCTGTATGGCCCCTTCCAACTCTATGATTCTATGATAATCAGGGATTTTCTCCGATGTCATGACACCACCAGTGCAGGCATTCCGGCCTGTGCATAATGGGTCCTTGAAAGCTTCCTTTCATAGTAGAATGTGGATTGATGCACAATACAGCAAGAAACAGTATTTTCCTTTCCAGTTTTTTCCCACTTCCCCACCCCCACCCTACCCTCAGTTAGTACCAAGCATGACGCACTCCAGAGAATGAGCATAAATACAATCTTTTAAGTTTCATGTGTGTCTACCAACCAAGCAGTATATTAGTTACATGCAGTTACCACAATTAAGCACCCTCACCAAAAAGTAACGAAAAAACAAAAGCTATGGACCAGAAAAAGAATAATAAGGATGCCAGTAGTGTCCTGTATTTAGAAGAAGAGTTGATTTTATATGCCGCTTTTTTCTACCAAAAGGAGGCTCAAAGCTGCTTACAGTCGCCTTCCCTTTCCTCTCCCCACAGCAGACACCCTGTGAGGAAGGTGAGGCTGAAAGAGCCCTGATATCACTGCTCGGTCAGAACAGCTCTGTTAGTTCTAGGCTCTCTAGAATGAGGAAGAGGAGGGAATCCTTCTTGGAGAAACTTTGGGATCAGGAAAATCAGGGGCACCTTCCTGCAGTAAGTGAATGAGAATTGGGGGGTTAAAACTCTCAGTCTTTCCACAAAGTGAAGATAAAATAGAAAGAGGGAAGAACCAACATCTCCCTACCAATGCTACAGAGCGAACTGAGAAGCAGGAGGGAGGCTCAAAGCACTGTGCACTGGTCCCTGTCAGGAAAACTAACCGACTACAGTTAACTGACTGAAGGGACAATATTAGGTGAAGGAGACACAGATGGGAAGAGAGAAAGGCAGTCTCTCACTAGTAAGAGTACTAGTGGAGGCAGGATCCGAGCAAGGCACACTTGGGGAATTACTTTTTAGCCTCCCTCCCGCTAAAGAGCCCTGCTTGATCCCCTCCCCCAGTGCCCAGCGTAGTGGTCTCAGAATAGCCTATGCCTCTTCCCAGCAGAGTTCACTGTTATGGTTCCTCATTTCATATTTGTTAGAACTGGGTTTAGGGTCAGTGAAGCAATCTATTAGCAGTACGACTCCTTCTCTCATTGAGGGGCAGTTTATACATAGAAAACCATGAACACATTTCATTCAGTATAATTTCAAATATTTAATGTAACACTCTGCCTAGCAGAAAATGACACAGGAATAGATATCAGCTGGACCCTAAGTGCCAATACACTTTCTGATCCAACAGAACACAAGTCTGGACAATATAGTTTAGAATGTGTGGGGAAAAGCACCTGACCTACTCACATCTTCTTTCCTATCCCAGGAGGACACATAATTTGGGCCAATAGGTCTCCCAAGAACTTCTGATTAATCTCATCAAATTCCAACCTCACATGCATTTGCAAATTTACTCTAATTCAGCAATACTTAACACCTTTCTCAAACTTGATGTCAGGTACTCAGAGAGTCAACAGCCTATAATTCACTTCAGGAAAGCTTATATCATGTCTCCTGAAGACATTTTCTACCTACCTCATTCATCACTACATCAAGTTATTGTTTTGGGGCTAATGTGTTAAGACTTCCCTAGGTAACATTTTCCCTACATCAAACGAACGTAGCCATCAGTGCTGTTTGTGTGTCTCCTTGGTGTCATACATTCATCCCCACTTACATGTAGGTTTCTTTGCTTTTTCTATGAAAAGCTGGTTATTTTGCTGCTGACTTTGCAGACATCTTTTTGCCTAGATTGGTAAATATCTTCTTCCCCCAAAGTACTCTCTCCCCTTTCCTCACTTAATTTCTTAGGTAGCCTTGTGTGGATAAGAGGTATAGATAGGAGTTATGATGGGTTGAATCAGTGGAGGAAAATGAAAGTGCAATTTGGAAGAGGAAGCAGTAGTTAATTTCATTGGCTCTAATTTTCCTTTAGTAGATGCATATCAACCAGTATAATTTCCCCTGTAGCTCTGCAAGCTGTTCCTGTTCAATGCTTCCTTGCCAACTATACTCATTTGGTTAAAAGTTGATAAAGTTAGCTTGGACAACTCTGGATTTCAATAAGATAACCGTATCAATTTCTGTCAGTTCAAAAGTGTTTATAAGAAAGTTACTATGCTTTTCTGGAAACATTCTTTCTGCTATTTTTGCTGTGAAAATGAGTGGGATGTAGTAAAACCACAGTGAACAATGTTGCAGGCCTATATGTCTGCTGTTGCCCAGATCTTCTGAGTCATACTTGAAATGCCAGGGGAGAAGGTGAAATTTCTGGGCATCTTGAGAATTGCACTATGACACTGAAAACAGTAAAATTCAGCAGGACTATTCCAATGGTTTAATTCTACAGTATTACTCAAAAAGAGAAAATACATTAAGATGCCACAAACACATTCATACACAAGGAAGAAGAGTTATCCCGCTTCACTACCCGAAGAAGTCTCAAAGCGGCTTACAATTGCCTTCTTCTCTCCTCTCCCCAGTGAGAAAAGTCCTCATAATAATCCTGGGAGGTAGGTTAGTGTACAAGCATATGCCTGGTCCAAAGTCACCCAGAAAACCTCATGGCAGATTTTGTTGTTTGGGGAAGGCAGATGCTTTCAGATCCTGTTTCTTTGACAGAAGCAGCATCAGAATGATTTGATAATTTCATCCAGACCAGTAAGGCTCTTCTTAGATTCTTCTATAAATCAGTTAAGTAGAAAAAGTTGAAGTGAGCAATGGGTTAGTTTACGGTAGAAACACACCAGCAGTTGAACATCGATTTATTATGATTTGACACACCAGAGATACAGAAAGTCATGTGTAGATCTGGAAAAATCTTTTGAGGGGTGTTTGTTTGTTTGTTAAGATCACGGGTTAGGAACACTTGCTGCTGAGTTTTGCAGTTTGATATCAGGATTTTTTTGTTGTTCATTCACAAGATTTTTTTTATAGTGATTCATTCACAGCAAAAGGTTGTACGTAACTTCATAATCAAAAGAACCATTTTAACCAGAGCTACTTGAGAGTCAGCCCTATTTAATTCGTCGCGCCGCCCAGAAAAACGCTCCCCAGGCCCCGGGGATGGTGCTTCGCGGCTCATAGAGCCGCGGAGCGCCCTCCCCGGGGCCTGGCGAGCGTTTTTGCAAGTAGAGACGTCCTGAAAAACGCTCCCCAGGCCCCAGGAAAGGCGATCCCCAGCTGGCAGAGCCGCGGAACGCCCTCCCCGGGGCCCGGGGAGCGTTTTTGCAGCGCTGGAAGCTCCGGACCCGGCCCGCAGCCTGCAGGCCCCGTCGCCCTTCCTGCGCTGCGCCCGCCCCTACTGCCTTCTCCCCAACCATCAACAAGCCCATTTAAAAAAATGGGCTATGTCCCTAGTTATGTAATAATGTATTGAGGTTTCCAGAGACACCGGCACCGTTTCCTAGAAAGCAACCAACTCTCTCCACGGACGCCCGGGGCTGCCGGTAAAGCGAAGGCTGCGCATCGAGCTCTCCTGGGGGGTGGGGGGGGGGGCACAAGCGGTCGCCGTCGTGCTCAGCGAAATGGCGCGCCACCCCAGGCACACCGCCGCGGATCCCCGTCGCCGGCTGTACGTCAGAGTCACGCGGGAACACCCGGGAAGCGGCGGGACGGAGAGGTGGGGGCTGCCTGGTTTGGCGCGCGCGCGTGTCAAGAGACATGGCGACGGCATCTGCAGCCTCGGTGGCCTTAAGCCTCCTGCAGCGTCGAGGTGGTTTAGCGGCCGCCCTTTCCCGCTCCTCCTCTCTGGCGCGCGGGTGCCGCTCGGCCGCCAGAGGATTCAGCTCTGGGGCGAGAGCGGGGGAGGAGGAGGAGGAGCTGCGGGTCCGGTACTTGGACGACGAGCACAAAGGTAAGGGCGGCAGGCGAGGGGGTCGGTGGCCACCCCACAGAATGCAGCCCCCACCGACAGGGGAGGGGATCCGCGTCCTGCTCCCAGGAGGCGCTTCGGCCTCTGCGTCCAACGAGCAGAGGACACGCACTGGCCGTGGCTCCCGTCACAGGGCCCTCGACAGCCCCGCGTGGGAATGGGTGGGGGAGCACCTTGCAGTGCTGACGCGGGCCGCCTCGTCTCATGCGCTGCGCAGCGGCCTTTCGGGCCAAGGAAGCACGGCCGCATTTCAGTAGAATTAAACTTTGTTCTTCATAGAGACTCCTTTGGCATTCCCACTCCCAGCCCGGGAAGCTCTTCACTATCCATTTAAATGGGCAGTGGACGATTGTCGTGACCTAGAGGTGAATAATATCTAGGCTCTCTGAAAGGCACGGTTGGCAACCCTTTTCAAAGCCATTGACAAAGCCAATGTCTATGATGGAGGATGATGACAGGCTTTAGGCACCCTTGCTGGGAAAGCGACTTCCTTGTTTCAGAGCATCAGTCTGCAGTGACAATCCCAGGTCTCAAATGCTTTCGGTACACTTTGTAGTTTATTGCTTACAGTTCAGACATGCATTTGGGAATCCCTAGAACCCATGTAGTGTGGTTAATAGAGTGCTACTGTGTGAGCTCCAATACTTAGTCATCTCCAGAGATGCTATCTTAGCCTAACCTGGTTCAACAATAGTTGAACAAAGCTCTAGGCTAGCGATCCCCACATGTGGTCCATCGACTAATTGGAGGTGGGCCGCGAAGGACAACTTCTCCGCTCCCCCCCCCACCCTTTACACTTTGGGTGTCATTGTCTCCCCTCACTCCCAGATGGGACTCTCTCGTTGCAGAGAAACAAGCTCAGGGTTCCCATTGATTTGTCATTGTCATGAGTTAAAATGTTTAATATGATTTCCTTCATATATGGTGATGTCCATGAGCAGAGGAAATTTGGTATAAAATGTTTAAAAAGATAAAATTTGGACTTAAAATACGTTTACCATTAAGGCTGTACGTTTCACTTCTTAAGAAGGGCTGACCCAGCTTTGCTTCTGAGATCTGACAAGATCAGGCTAGCTTGGCCAATTCAGGTCAGTAGGACTTGCTAAAAAAGTGCTGTTAGTGGTGACAATCCAGACTTGCTAGTGACATTCTTTCAGTATCAAATAATCTGATTTGGATTGTTTCCATCTGACTTGGAGTGCTTTTCTTACCATTAAATACAGAGCTCCAGGCTTATACTAACCAAGTTAATTATTCTGGGTGCATGTCATAGCTCAAATAAGAAAAAGATGGGCATTCTTTTCCCTAAGATAGGTTACTTCACTTTTATGTGTATTGGGAGAAGGTGAAGCTTTGGTTTCTGTTCTTTGAGGTGCTATGATGCAATGTTCTTGTTTTATTTTATTACTAGATTTAAAGCCCGTTGTACGTTTAAATATAACAGGCGCTAGAAAGTGTAGATCTGAGAGTGCTGTTGGTAGCTGGGTGTTTCTGCAAGTGGTATTGTAGGTGTTTGGGCAGAGTGGATGGGACATTCAGGAAAATAAAGATATAGTTGGTGGGAATGTGCAGTAGTGTTTTGTTAAGGAGGGATTAAACTGGTGGTGTTGAAAGGTAGTGTGTGGCTGTATTGTGAAGAGGCTGGGTTGGAGGGTGGTGGGGTTATCTGGAGGTGGTTTGATGTTGCTTATTTTTCCGTTTTGCTATGCAGTGTTTTCATCCAGCCATGTTGGCGGGAGTGGTGTGCATGGAGGTCCAAGAAGAACAGGGTTGGTTGGTGACACCAATTAAGTACTTTGGAGGCAGCAGATTGCAATAACAACAATAAATGATTGTGACCTAGTGGGGAAATCCCCCCCCCCCATCTTTGGGTATCTGGTTTGCCCTCTCTATCTCTCTGTGTCTCTCACATCGGCCTGTCTGGCTAAGGCAAATATGATCTTTCTCTGTCTCCTCACCTCCTTCTGTCTCTGTGTCTCTCTAACGTTGGGCTGAGTGGCTAAGGGAAGTATGATGGGTGTCAGAGAAACGGCCTGTCAATGTTTGTTTTTGCCAGAGTGCACAGTCTCAAAGAGAGTTGTGGAAGAGGGGAGAAGATCTTTATGTCTTGGGAAGGGCTGCAGCCTTGCAGGAACTGTGAGGAGTATTGCAGTTTGACAGAATTCCTGCAAGCATCCCAGGAAGCGCAGTGGCGTCATGTGATACTGGCAAAGGAGGAGCCTTGGAACTGTTCTCCTCGCATGCAAGAGACTGTGGAAGCTGATTCCCATCTGGGACAGAAAGCCATTTTAGGGTTCTGAGTGTTAGCAACACTGTATTTGTTGGAGGCAGCACAGTGCAAAGCAGTGGGCAACTTCCTCCCCCCGCCCTGTGTTGGTTGCTCTCCCTCTGCTTGCTCTGTCTCTTTTTTGTCCCCCCCTCACTCTCTCTGTGTGTCTCACATAGGGCTTACTTGCTAAGGCAAGTATGATCTCTCTCTGTTTCGCTTCACCCCCCCCCCCCTTTCCCTGTGTCTCTCACATCAGGCTGAGTGGCTAAGGCAAGTATGATCTCTCTCTGTCTCTCTCTCTCCCCGCCCCCTCTCTCTGTCTCTGTAATGTCGGGTTCACTGGTGAAGGCAAGTATGATGGGTGTCAGAGAAACGGCCTGTCAACGTTTGTTTTTGCCAGTGCAAACTCTCAGAGTTGAGGAAGAGGGGAGAAGATATTTATCTATTGGGAAGGGTGGCTGCCTGGAAGGAACTGTGAGGAGTATTGCAGTGTGATAGAATTCTTGCAAGCATCTGAGGAAGTTCGGTGGCGTCATGTAATTCTGGCAAAGGAGGAGCATTTGAACTGTTCTCCAAGGCAAAGCAGTGGGTAACTTCCCCCCCCCCCCCACTCTGTGTTGGTAGCTCTCCCTCTGCTTGCGCTCTCTCTCTCTCTCTCTCTCTCTCTCTCTCTCTCTCTCACACACACACACACACACACATCGGGCTGACTGCCTAAGGGCATGATGTCCCTGAGTGTCCTTAAGTGTCACTAAGACTCAGTTGAAAAAGGCTCCTGTAGCCGGCTGCCGCCCCCTCGCCGCAAATGCCTCCCCCAGCCACCCTGCAAGGGCGAGGCTTCACCAGAGTGCAGGGAGCAGGCCTGGCTGCTCCGCGGGTGCTCCTGGAGGCTCCTATAGCCGGCCGCCACTCCCTCGCCGCAAATGCCTTCCCCAGCCGCCCTGCAAGGGCGAGGCTTCACCGGAACGCAGGGAGCAGGCCCGGCTGCTCCGAGGGGGCTCCTGGAGGCTCCTGTAGTTGGCCGCTGCCCCCTTGCCGCAGACTCGGCCGGCCTCCCCGCAAGGCCAAGGCTTCAGCGGCGTGCTTGGAGCAGGTCGCGGAAGCCCCCACTGGCCAGCCCTTTCCCTCTCGCCATGGAAGGCACGGCAGCCGCCCCCCTGCCCTTCGAGGCTGTGGCTTCAGCATACTGCGTGGCAGAAGTCCGGCGCTGGAGTGAGAGAAGTGGCAGCCGGTCTTGTCGCAGGGTCTCACCGCAGCCAACGGTCGACAGTTGGGAGGGAGGTGGTGTGAGTGGGCGGGGTGGGGTCCCAGAACCTTCAAACTGCATGCGCCTGATTGGCTCCCTTGTTGTCTTTGCTGAGTCCCAATTGGCTTGTTTGCTGTCAGTGCTTGGCCCCAGACTGACAGTCGAAGGGGCCCTTTCAAGTTTTTATCCCGGACTCGCCCCGCCCCTATCTTTTCCCACATTGGCCTTACTCCTTTATGTCTTACCGCTCCCGCGGAGCGGTTTACAGATTACTTGAAATAAAAAGGTTGTGGTAAAGTAAGTATGCGTAACCAGTGGATTCTTAAAACTTCCCATATGAAAAGTTGTGCTGAAATTTGTAATATTTTCCCTTACAACTCCTAGGCTGTTGGAAAGTTACTATTTGAATACTTTCCATGACTAAGGGTAACAAACTGTAAAAGTGATTGGTGGTGGTGCATAGTGTCTTATCACTATTACTATTATTAATAATAATAATTGTCTTTGTTTACCACCGTTCTAGGCCAGACGACTCGTGTCGGTGCATTACAATAAAAAGCAAAGTAAAACCAAGTTTTACTATGTTTATGTTTTTCAGCCAGCCAGCCGGTTTGCAGTGGTGTACAACAGTAAAACCTGCAGTAAAACCATGTTTTACTGTTTAACTATGTTTGTCAGAAATTATCCATATAAGTCACAGGTAAGGGAAAGATGTAGAAATAGAATCCCATTTGCCAACCTACTGTTTTCTAGGTACACTCTTATCCTTCATTGCTTAGGTGCAAATGCTTCATTTTCCTTTTACATTTTTTAACGTCTTTGAAGAGGTAGCTATTTAAAACAGAAATATTGTTTAAAATCAACAAGGACATGGCTTTGCTTTTAAAGTGTTATACGCTATCTTTAGATCACAAGGGAAATTTAAAGTTGACTAAACAATACAAGAAATACAGATTTGTATGGAATGTGGCCCCAGAGTAATCTCTTGGCAGTGGAGCATTTGAGAGAGAGAGGGAGGGATGATGCTAAAGCTTCTCGCAACATCTATTGTGTTTATCCTTACAGGACCTACATGTATGGACACAAAAGCTAATACCCAGAATAAAAGCTTGGTTTTAAAGGTGTCACGAGACTGAAACTTTGTTCTGCTGCTTCAGACTGACATGGGTACTCACCTGAATCAAATTTCTGCAGTTAGCATTGTACAATCCTGTTCTTGGATCCTGGCGTGTTGCTGATGTTGTGCTAGTTTCTATGCCGTCTTTATAAAGTAGAGAAATCCCAATGAGCCCATAGCATAGCAACTACACTGAAAGCCATAGCAGCGTTGCTCACACCCATGAATCAGGGATTGCTGTGCCAACAGTGTCCTTGTTCTGCCCATATATGGAAGCAGTTAACCAATGCTGGCATGCCTTGCTGATGTCAGCCTGTCCCCACCTATGAAACAGGACATGGAAAGTTCAAAAGAAATAAAGCATCTTGTGATTTATGGAGAACTGTGGCATATTCAGCAGTAACACGTTATAGAGTTCACAAAGTTGTAGTGATTAGATGGTGGGGTTCAAATCCTCTCCAAAAATCATGTGAGATCTAGAAAAACAGGAAAGGAAGCCTGGCAATTCCAGCCATATCACTCAGACACCAACACAACTCGTTTGGTGGATGGCCTCTTCCCACATAAGTGCCTGGATCTGGTGTGTGTTTAATGTTTTGAAGAGATACTTTTTTTGGAAAGTTGAGGGGAAAGCAGGGAATAAGGCTAAATTTGAAATCAGTGAGAGGAGGCAGGATTAGAATCCACACTTAACTAATATAGTGGAGAGCAGTCCTCTAATCCTAAAGTCATCTGGGAATTCATGGGGAAAAACTGAGGCATTTACCATCATTAAATGCATAGAAAGATTGCAGAATAAGGCATAATTTGCAGAATAAGGCATGCATGTTGTCCCCAACTGAGACCTTGCATATGGTTAGTTGTAAAATAGTTCATTAAGGAGGCCAAAGGACAACAAGGATTTAAACCCAACCACTGAGTTCATTCTGATTGACTTCCCCAGACTTCAGTCATGTTGCTTAGTACCTTCCCAATATACCCATTTCTCCATTGGACTCTTGAGTTTTTGGTGTTATACTTCATATATCAGCCCTTGTTCTCCTTTTCCCTGGACACAGAGTGATCAGGGGATTGATTGTGAGTTAGGAGGAACCGATTGTTTGATTTCTTGTTAGAGCACATATGTGTCACCACTGCATATTCATCCAACATGTGACTCAGACTAAAGACAGCTTAGATTCAAGTAGGTAGCCATATTGGTCTGAAGTAGCACAGCGAATATGGAGTCCAATAGCATCTTTAAGACCAACAAAGACTTATTCAAAGCGTGAAATGTTGAGTGCATGCATTCTTCCTCAGACTAAATGAACAACCATCCTAACTGTAGAGATATAAGGCAAAAGAAAATTGTGGCAAATTAGTAAACTGTGTCATAATATCCAAATTAAAGATATCTAAAGTTGGTGAAGAGTAGGGGTTGGGTATAGATCCTTATCTGCCAAACCCCAGTAACATAAACACAGCTTTAAAACAACTCACAGATTTATTGAGCAATATCAGGAATGTCGTTCCAAAAGGAAGTCAGTTGCATTGGGTTGTCATCATCATTATTATTAATAAATAAACTAGCAATAAAGGCTGTTGCAGAAAAAATACCATGGGTTCTAGAGAACTGCTATTGGTAAGGGCTGCCCACCACTCCACCCCCACTTCAGTCTGCAGGCCTCCCTTTGTCTATGCAATCACTGCTCATCTCCAGATTATAAAGATCAGCTCCACAGGGGGAAATGGCCCTTTTGGAGGGTGGACTCGGAGGCATTGTACCCTTTTGTGTCCCCACCTCAACATCAAGGAATATTTCCAGCCCAAGGGTAGGCAACCTCCAGATGGAGCCTAGAGATCACCAGGAATTAGAGTATATCTCCAGACTGTAAAGATCAGCTCCCGTGTGAAAATGGCTGCTTTAGAGTGTGGACAGGGTTGTTGTGCAGAAAAAACAATGGAGGCATCCTGCATAGGATGGCTGCCCCTTAGCGTGACACAGGCAGACAAAGAAATGTTTCCCTCACCTCAATCAGTTGCTGTTAGAGGCTTCTTTCACTGCAGACCTCAGAAATCCTGAGCAAGAGACACAATTGGTCCTGAGTGGGGGATATTCCACTCAGAGGGAAAATGGCAGTCTGGTTTTGTCAGTGGTTGCTGAGACCGAAGCACATGCTGATTAACTGGTGGATTGTCCTTGATCACATGTTCCTTTTAATGTGGGATGATGATGATTACAAAATAAGAAATCATTCCATCTGAGATCTCTAATAAAACATCTTTAATCCTCTCCTGTGGAGCGGATTGAATAAAGGAGTAAGGGCAAGTTGGGAGGAGTTAGGGCGGGCTCTGTCCGGGATAAAAACTCGCGGCTCCTGATTTGCCCCTCCGAGTGTCAATCCTGGACCAAGGAGGCAATGGGGAGGCGCGCCTTTTTGGCTGCCAGAGACTACGCCTCGATGCGGGGAAAGGAACAGGGACCCTGCTCCTTTCCAGCCACACACCCTCCCAACATGCCTGGAAAGAAGCAGGTCCCCGGGGGCCGCGCTGCTTTCTCCCGGCCGCTGGAGCGGCCTCGAAATGAGCAGGTACGCAGGGCCCGAGCCACCTTCTCCCAGCCGCTGGGGCAAGGCCGTGCTAGTGGCCGGGAGAAGGCTCCAGATGGCTGCCGGTGGGGAGAGGGCCCGCCACCTTCTCCCAGCCGCTGGAGCAGCCTTGCCCAGTCGCAGACGCACCAAGGCCGCTCCAGTGGCCGGGAGAAGGCTCGAGATTGCTGCCGGTGGGGGGGGGGAGCGCGCCGCCTTCTCCCGGCCGCTGGAGGGGCCTTGCCATGTCGCAGATGCGGTGAGGCCGCTCCAGCGGCCGGGAGCAGACTCCAGATCGCAGCCGGTGGGGGGAGGGCCTGCCGCCTTCTCCCGGCCGCTGGAGCGGCCTTGCCATGTCGCAGATGAGCCGATTCCGCTCCAGCTGCTGGGAGAAGCCTGAAGATTGCTGGTGGGGGGGGGGGCACCTTCTCTTGGCCGCTGGAGCGGCCTTGCAGCATCCTAGCGCCCATTTTATGCCTGGCTAAAATGGGCTTTTTTCTAGTATCCTAATAATGGTGATAGCATTACGGAGTAATGCAAATAATGCAAAACACTAAGGTGAAAAAGCTAAGGCTTGAAATACTGTAATGCAGACAGATGCATTTTGATCACTTCCACTAGGTTGAGAACCACTGTTCTAGCATAACTTCATGTGCCCTTCCCGAATGTTTTAATACTCTCACAAAGAAATAGAACAAAGGCTTTGGTATTCGATACAAAAATACTTTTATCGTCATACAAAATACTTTTAAAAGTTTTGCATGATTCAGTTTTACTTAGTAACAATATATTTCCTTAACAATTATTGAAATAGGGTTGTATCATTCATGGAAATATTCCTTGCATGCATAAATCTTATACAAATTATAAATATTATATATATATATATATATATATATATATATATATATATATAGATAGATAGATAGAGATATAGAGATATAGATATAGATATAGATATAGATATAGATATAGATATAGATATAGATATAGATATAGATAGATATAAAATAAAATTATATAAGAGAGATCAGGATGTATTTTTTGCATGTGGATATCATATGCAATGTTGACAGTGTAGCACTAAACCTCTTCATACCGACATTTGATTTTTTTTCTCTTCCTAATTATAGGAATTGTAGTACTTGGAATAAATAGAGCACATTCAAAAAACGCGCTTAATAAAAATGTTATTAAAACGGTAAGTGGATAAATCTTTTATCTTCATGATTATAAATATTGAAGATAAGTGAGAATAACTTGCACACCCTTTCTTTGTAGATATCAAAGGTTCTGGAAGCTTTGAAAAGTGATAAAAAAGTACGAACGGTTATATTCCGAAGTGAAGTTCCTGGGGTATTTTGTGCTGGTATGCAAATTTTAACTTTACAAATTTTAATGTTGCTATGCATTGGAAATCTGATTGCTTGAAATGACTAATAATCCAAAAACTTACAAAAATTCAACCTTTGTGGAAACTTCTATATTAAAGAAATATCTGCTATTCTGTTTTTAAAATTCTGTGAAGTAAATTATTCATAACTAGGAGCCAAGGCCATTGCATCCAGGAATACAACGGGCACTAGATTGGAGAGGGGTGGAAGAACTCTGTGGATGGCCTTCCCCCAGACATGGAAAGGTTGCAGGCAGCTGTTAGGGAACTTACCAGCAGAGGCAGTTCTCACGCAGCAGGGATTTGCAGACTCTGAGTCTTGGAGGGAAATGGAAGGGGGTGGTCAGGGATGGGGGACAGAAGGCTGCTGGACAGACAGGCAAGCTGGCTGGAGGAGGAGTCACTTGGGCAAGACAGACGGCTTGAGTGGCTGTTAGGTAAGCCATGAGACATGTTCCTCCTCCAAGCCCTTACCAGAAATATATTATGTGGAACAGATAATGGAAATTTTGTTTGTATTTCTAAAATTACCCTGTGAGAAAATGGACAGACTTTTTGGGGCAACATCTGTCTTTTCATGTATATCTTCTATCATAAATTAGTTGGATTCTATTGTTAAAACCAAATGCTGCTTTTTAAAATTTCCCGTTAATTATGTGCCAAAATATGTACTTAATAAAAATCAGTAGTATAGGAATAGGTTAAAAATTCATGACTGCAAATTTTTGAGACCAAGTATGTCTAAAATACCTCCACTGTTTCAAGTATAGGAAAGGCATTGCAGGATACAAAATATTAATAGTTGTGTATAATTACAAATAGTTATATATTCCAGAGACAAAGTTTTATGACTCACACATATATTTGTATATTTTAATTACTGTATAAATATTATCATGATGCATTTTGAAGGTGAAATAAAGGTGTGGCAAGAGTCTGCAAGTGCAGCCAATTTAAAGTCTTTTCATGCATGGGTTGATTGCAGTGATATGTTTACATAAGCAGACTGGAGACTGAAACAAATCACTGTATATGTTGTTTCTGTTAATTTCCTCACATGTTTCAGTGAAATTATAAAAAAATGTTCTGCAATATGTTATTAATATAACTTTGGAAGCCTGTATGTGTAACTTGTGGTCTTAATCATTTTAATGGTTTCTTTGAATGGCTTGTTTTATATTATTTTGATGATTGTAAGCTGCCTCGAGAAGGATTCTGCAGGGGTGACATAGAAATATTCCAAATAGATAGTCCTAATAAGATATTTTTGTGTAATACATGTTTGTATTTTATTTTACGATCTATTACAGTACTAAATAACTATTACAGTACTAAATATTTTTGTTGGAGTTAATATAATGTGGAATTATATTTTAAGAACATTTTAGTGCCCCCTAATAGCTCTTCTAATGGCAATAGAAGTGTATACTTTGTAGGATTTTCAAAGGAGAATTAAGGAATTGCTGAAGCAGCTTTTACTTTCTTTTGTTTTATTAGACCAGTGATAGCCAAGATTCTTAAGGTTAATAAACAAGTGCATTATGTCCTCCTCCCTTTTTATATTCAGCCTTTTCACTGTACCAGTTGTTGTATATTTTTCCCACCATTATTATTCCACCAGAAAATCACTTCCTTGCTTGCTTCAATTTCTCAGTCATTACATTGTTTTTAAAGTTTGTTTCCCCACCTTGGGACTTTGCTTGATTGTATTTTTGGATTAATTGTAAGCAGCAGATTGGTAATAGTCACTGTCAAAGAAGCTACTTAGCTGAGGGGCTAGAAGCCATTAAAACCATATGAAAAATAGTGAGACTGAAAATCATTTGATTTGTACCAAATTTGATAACGTGTTTGTAAACCTTGTACAAGCACTGATGTGTAGAGGGATAGGCAAGAAGAGATAATAGCAACAAATCTTTATGTGAGATCCTACTAGGGATATGCGATTCGGTTCAGATAAGCTGAAAAATATCTGAATACATGCTGATTTGCATCCTTTTCAGCTGTATGTGACTGATTATTCATGTCAGCAGCTGTGCCGGGCCGGTTCCTTGCGGTGGGGTAACATGTCCTGCCACTTCCCAAGTACGCATAGGGGATGGAATCCCCTGGTACACACGGACTGCTGCAATATTGTGCTTGCGCGCAGACAACACTGGGACTGGAAGAGCCCATTGCGCTGTGTGGCAGCAGCGGGAGGCATGAGGGCCCCGCCGCACAATGTTGGGGGAGCAGTGTGTTGCTAACTCACCATTCCGGGGGTGGGAGACCTCCAAGTTTGGTTCCACGCTGCTGTGAAGCTGTCCCTGCAGGGACACTGTAGGTTGGGGGATTATGCACAGGGCCAGCCTGGCAGGGCTGTGGATAGTGATCACAGCAACATAGGGAATGCGGAACTATCCACGTTCCCTATGTTGCTGTGATCACCATCCATGGCCCTGCCAGGCTAGCCCTGTGCATAATCCCCCAACAGTGTTCCCTTACCATGGGCGATCCAAGGCCCTGAGTTGGGGCAGGGCTTGGAGGCGGCTGGGATGACGGCGACATCTGCATAATTGGGGATTGGCCCTGCTGCCCCATTGTTTCCAGCCCGGACTTTCTGCCCTGTGCATAATCAATCTGTGAGCTAAATTGCCCCTCCCTGCACTTTAAACAGTCCCAATCGGCCTTGAACAAATCGTGATTTAGTGATTCTGATGCCGCTCGGCTGCTCCATTATAACCTATGCAGGCATTAAAATCACTGGAAAATTTTGTCTTTTCATCTATTCTGTGGTCATGGTGGTTGGGGATTTGAAGTAGAGGCACTAAATTTGGAGTGTAGCTGTGGGAGCCTCTCCTCAAAAGAACCCCCAAGTTCCAAAAAGATTGGACCAATTCTGTTAGTCCTCCATTGTTTGGCCGACATTATTTCCTGTGGTGGCACCCTTTTCGGATGCCCGTAGAATTGGTGCAAATTTGTGAATGAAGTGATTCTGAGGAGTGGCTACTACAGTTGTGCTGCAAATTTAGTGCCTCTACCTCAAACACCCCCTTGCAGAATAGATGAAAAGGCAAAATTAATGACACTGTAGTTTATAATAGTGTTGAATTGATTAAACCAAACTTGAACCTCTGAATCTGAACCAATGATTCAAGTGACTTGGATTTGGTTGAATAGATGATTTTTAGGATTGTTGTCTTGAATCATGGCTTTCTTCCCTATAAAATCTCATGGCTCTTAAAAATGAAAAGGCTTCTTTAGTCTGCTGCCTATTCATAGCTAGCTTCAGGAATGTGGAAAAATGGTAAGACAGGGATTGAAAGATCCCAGGCACCATGTCTCTGTGATACCTAGTACTTTCAATAATTATTTTATTTTGTGGTAGCCATGTTAGAAGATATTGTCATTAAAATGTGAAATTTTAATGGCTGAAAAATGAATCAGCCTTCTAAAATTCTGGGCTCGTTTCCAAAGCCAAAAAAAAAAAAAAATTGCCAAGATGAATGTCCATAAAATACTTCGACTACCTTCTACATCCTAGTCAGACCATTGGTCCTTCTAGCTTGGCATATGCATGCAAGTCACGTACTCTGTCATTGATCTGCAAACCATCTCTGAATGATGCTTCAGTGACATATTTTATTCAAGTTTGTGTGTGTTCCCCAACCAGCACAGGTAGTGTGTTTGTCTTGAACTGTTATCATGACTCAACCAAAAGTATGATGGCAAAGGGAAAGAATAGGACTTCTCATTGCTGTACTTGATGAATCTCACTCTGTGGAACTGGCATTTACATTATAAACTTCTGTAACATATACATTCCATTGTTTTCATAATGTATTTACAACTCTCCTTAGGTATTTCTCAAGGGATAAGTCATCTCCTCCTTCCATTTTGTTGCTTCTTTCCAGCCTAGCCTGGAAGAAATTCACCTACCATCCCACAGTGGTGATCAGCAATTCTCTGGATATGCAAGGAAGGGCCACATGCGACAAACACTGACATATCCCTTCTTGCTCACCTACACACAATATGCCTAAATTCACAGAATCAGCATTTATGTCAGTTGGCTATCTAGCCTCTGCTTAAAAACTTCTAAAGAAGGAGAACCCACCACCTCCCGAGGAAGCCTGTTCCTATTGATCTCCTGACTATGCTTATGGGGTTATGGGTTTTCTGAATGGTTTTATCACATTCTTTCTTAAGATTATAAATCTATATAAGGTTTATGTTCTATTTAGATGTTTAATAAACTACTTGAATAAATATTTGCACTGATTACATAATAAAAATTATTATGGGAAGATCCTCTGCTGTTAAATTTCATTGCAGATACTGGTAGGATTTTCCTAGAGTATGAACAATGCCACTAACATTCGTGTAAGTTATGTCAATATTTTAGAACTCTTAAATGTTTAACATTATATGACCACAAAATCTCACTTGCAGGTGCTGACCTTAAAGAACGAGCCAAAATGCATTCTAGCGAAGTAAGCTCTTTTGTTTCCAGAGCAAGAGCAACTATTAATGATATAGGTAAGCAAAGGTCCCTGATGATCGTAAGAGATAATAGCAACAAATCTAACAAATTAATGTCTGGCCTCAAGCTTTGTTTCACTGTGAAGTACCCAACATAGTAAACATCTATCTAATATCTTAAAATATCTAAAATACTGAATATTTGGCTTTCAGTTTAAAAGTATCTCATTCTTTATAAGTATTGTGTTATTTAATACATCAAGTAATTTTAGAGCACAATTTGCAATACATATCCATTAGGGAATGTCAGCTTTTTGCTCTGTCATCTTTAACCGCTCCGCAGGAGTGGTATAAATAAAAGAGTAAGGGCCCTTAGGGTGGGCCTTGTCCGGAATGAGGAAGAGTGCCCATTGGCCCCTTCCTCTGGTTTGAAAATTGGAGGGCCCACCCTAAGGAGGCAAAGCGCCTGCCGATTGGGCCCTCCAAATATCAGTCCGGCACCAAAGGCCCAGTCGCAAGCCATGCTGTGCACAGCTCGTAATTGGTTCCTTGGCCCTGGTTTGACGAATCGCAAAGCGCCTCCCGACCTGCCCACCCTCCCAACATTGGCCGCCTTCGGCCCATGGCCGCCATTACCCGCCAACACAGCAGGTAGGTGGTGGCCTCGGCCGGGAGGCGGCGGGGGGAGAAGCGCGCCGGCCCTGACTCTTCCCCGGCCCCGAAGCAGGCTCCTTGGCTGCCCGGGGGGGGGGGGGGAAGGCTCAGAGAGCCGCCAATTACCCTGCCCAACCAGCTGGGAAAAGCGGCTGCCCGGGCGGGGGGGAGAAAGCCCTTCCCAGCTGGCTGGCCAGGGTGATCGCATGGAGGCCTCAGTACCGGGACATGGGGGGAAGGGGGGTGCGCCTGATGGTTTGCGGGCACCGGTGCACCTCCCTCTCCCCCCTGGTCCCCAGGCCATCCTCTCACCCTCCCTGGTCCCCAGGCCAAAAAAGGTTGGGGACCACTTTAGTGTACATAATCTTTAGGTGTGGGAGCCTTTAAGAAGAAGGGAGGTCATTGTAGTGTAATAGTTAAGTTGTTGGACTAGCATCTAGAAGACCAGAGTTCAAATCTTCATACTGCCACAAAGCTAATGGGTACTGTGTCTCATCTTAACTTACTTCACAGAGTTGTTGTAGGGTTAAATGAGAAAGGGATTGCACTATTTTTTATTCCTTCAAATGCCAGATAGATAGAGAAATACAGATAGAGCTATATAGATACACACATATAAAACAGAACAGTAATTTATTTGTATGAAGTTTTATACTATACTAATCCTAAAGTCCGTTGCATCCAGGAATGCAACTGGCGCTGGCAGGAGGGGCCCACAGCGTTCATGCTGTCGCCCTACCTGTCTGGGATGTTGGCGGTGTGGGTGACATTTGCGGCAGGTGGCCATGCCACTGTGTGAGCTGGCTGGCAGCCAGAGTGTCCGGCTGGGTGGGCGGCGTGGTTTGCTCTCCTCCGCGACCAGGGAGTATCTGACTGCGAGTGCGCCTCATGGCCAACTCCTGGGTGCAGGTGCTCTACGGGCTGGCCCAATCCAGGTGCAACTAGTTTTGCTGGGCGCGTCTAGATTGGCCTGTGCAGCCGGAAGCGGTGTCCAAACACCCAGACCTGGAGACAGGCATTGGGAGATCACCTCCTAATGTCTTTTGTCTTGAAAACCATCCAGGGTCACCTTAAATCAGTTGTGACTTGACAGCACTTTCCACCACCACTATAATCTCTTAATATAAACTTTAAAAAGAAGGTTCTGCATTATTCCTTAGAGAAGGAAAGACTTGCCATAGACTCATCTTAACCATTAGTGTCTTTAATAGTGACACTCCAGTCCATAACTCTGGACCAGCTGAGCCAGAGGGCGCATATAGATGTTAAAAAGTGGGGGGGGGGGAGAGTATTGCCCCTTATGGTGCCCCGCAAGTAAGTACAAAGGGGTCTGATAACTCCCCACTGCAGCCATCTGCAAGTGGTTCGTAAGAAAGGAGGTCAGCCACTTCAATGCCATTCCTCTGATCCCTGTGTCCCTGAGGTGATGTGCCAATAACTCGTGATCAACCACATCAAATGTGACTGATAATAAAAAGACAATAATTCTGCTAAATCAACTGTGGCATGATGCTTAAATGAAATGTCATTGAAAGTTTCAAAATTATTGTGGTGTTAATTCCTGCTTTCCCTTTCAGCAAACCTTCCAGTGCCAACTATTGCTGCCATAGATGGCATTGCATTAGGGGGTGGCCTTGAATTGGCTTTAGCCTGTGACATTAGAGTGGCAGGTAAGGCATAATTTGATGAATATAAGAATACCACTGTATAGATGGCAACATCTCCTTTATTGTGTTGTGTTTTTGTTTGTTGAATCTATTGACATTTGCTTTGTAATAATAACTGTAACTTTTCTTTTAACAAGAGTCCGTCCCTAAGGTGCTACTAGAATTGAATCTGTTGCACTGCAGAGTTGAATCTGTTGAACTCTGACATGGCAACCCCTGGTACTTATTATTTACCCTTGGCCATTTGACTTTAATTTGATATACCACATGCATATATGACTGAGTGAATTATTCACATCTGTAGAGGCCTTTTTTCACACTGTTAGAAGTTTAAAAATAATTGTTTCCCAATAATAGCTAGCTGGTTTATAATTCATGTCAATATCAAGCCTCTTGATAATTTTAAGTACCTTTTTGTTCTAATTAAACAAGTTTTTTAAAATACTTGACCACTGTTCAGTAATATTTTACCATTATTTTGGTCAGTTGATTGACCAGATTCTTTTTGACTAATCAAATGCCTAACCTTCCTACAGTTGAGGCTGAAAACATTACTGAATTCTGGTTTCCCCACTCAAAACATCAGCCTAATCATCACCAGATTACACTAGAGGACGAGCAGCAGCTTTGGAATTGATGTAAATTAATTTATGATTTTAATGTTGCTGATGTCAATAACTGTGTTATTTTATTGTTCATTATATTATATATATGTTTTTATCTGCCCTGAGCCTTAGAGGAAAGACAGGTTATAAATAAAATTTTATAACAACTTATAACTTCATTGATAAATAATTTTGGAGGGCAGGTAAAATAAATAGATTTGTAATTTGTAATCCTTGTCACTGTAGGTGCATGTGGTGATCAACAAGTCAAATGATAAGGAGATGGCAGTTACTTTAAAGCCTTTCCTACGAAAATTATCTGCTGGTTTTGCCACAAGTTAGCTAGCTGAATGGCCATTGAGAACCTTTACATTGTTCATTGGTTCTTGAGAAAAAAAGAAATCATAACAAGCAGTGAACAACTAGAGATGCTAGTATTCACTGTCTGCCATGTTTTCTCCACTTAAGGGTACACAATATGAAGAGTGCCACTTGCATCCCATTTTCTTCTACCACTGATGTGTGCTGTTATTCTGACCTCTGTAGCAGTGTATTTAAGGACCACAAAGATCATTTTCATAAAGTTTTGTTGGAAGGAAGGGTATGTTTCTGTTTTAAGGAGGGGAGGGGGTTGCTCAAAAGAAATGAAAGGAACTTAACAATTTCTATTTTATGGCGGTATTGTTATGATCTTGTTAAGTTATTTTTGTTATAATATTATTGCTGTTGCTGTTGCCTGTTACCATGTGTTAATTGTATCCTTCCCTCGGGGAGGGCGGTATATAAATATAATAATAAATAAATAAATAACTTGAACATCCAGGTACAGTTTGAGAGAAATGTGTGTACAAAGGAGAATGATAAGGCTCTAAAACATAACAGTTTAAAGGAGCTTATGAATTCAGATTCAGAAGACCTTTACTAGCATACAGTATTCATTTCCCGTCTTCCTTTATTACCATAAACCTTCTGTGATTGGTGGATTTGCAGATCTTTTGGTAATATTTAGTGATATATTTTGTACAGTTATTTGTAACATGCTCTAATCCTATAGGAGGAGAGAGGTGAATACTGCAATTAAAATGATGTATGATTCATTTGTGCAATATCCTGCTCTCAGGACTTTTCAAAGAAAAGTCTATTTGAAAAGTTTATTTGTTATTTTTTTTAGTCAAGCAGAATATAGTTCCTAAAATCTGTTTTTATTCCTCACGACTGAGGTCCCTCAGCTTTATGGCCAAATGGAAATTTGAACTCAACCTATATTCCATACCTCATAAGGGTCTCAAAAGAATCATCCTTTTGTTAGCATGCTTTTGGAAAAGAATGTAAAATTATTTTGGCTGTGTCCCATGTATACCAGGATACTAATTGTCATTGATCTCTTCTTCAATCCATCCAGGTCATTCATAGTATATATATAGTGCATGTGTGTATTCTGAGTTCAAACTTGGCCTATTTTGTTATCACATAGAATAAGTTCTGACATGCAGCTTTAGCATTCTTTGGGCTGAGGAGCTTGCGTGGCAATATCTTCTTTTTGTCCTGTGGATTACACTTGTGCCCCGTGAATTAAAAATAAAGCTGCTGTCTGTCCTGAAAAATAGTGCTAGAACAAACTTTTAGAATTTACCTCTATTTAGTTTCCCTGTGTGTATTTGTAAACAAGAATTCACAAACATTTTGTGCTGAGCAGCATCATATACATTTTTGTGTGGGGATTTCTATTCACTCTGAGGCTCACAGCCACATTCACATTCACATCTACCATCAGCCCAAAGAGTTATGTGTACTTTCATTCCTGGCATGTTGTCTGCATGTAATCTCACAGATTGCTTTTTCTTTGCTGGCAGCTGTTTCAAGGGGGGAAATCAACTGCCAACCACAAGACCCACTGGGTAAAGGGCCTTGTTTATTTAAATATTTATATTTTAATTTATATACCGCCGTTCTCGGAAATACCGTCTTGCGGCGGTTCACAAATAAAACGATAAAAATTACAGTATAAAATCCCCTAAAATCCTTGCTATCTTTCCTGGTGAGCACCATGTTGGAGAATGGTGCTCAGAAGAGCCACAGGTGATCCTTAGGGTCACTGATATAGCTATTCTAGTTTAGTTAGAATCATAAAATCATAGAGTTGGAAATTACCACCAGGGTCATCTAGCCCACCCTCTGCAGAATGCTAGAAACACAACTACTTAGAGGGTGAAGATCATTAGGAGTCTAAATATATTTATTGTAATAATTATTAATAAAGCTGAGATTATTGGGCAGAATAGATGGCTGGTAACCAGAAATTTCTTAAGAACCAAAGAGAACTAATTACAAAGACATTTTCTACTGTGGGATATTGCCAGGTCCTCTGGTCTCAGGTTTGAAATACAGCATGTTGATCAGGCATATATAACTGAAAATTAGGTTTCCAAGTATGGAGTAGCTTGCAATCTACAGTGTGCATCCCTAGCCCATCTCTTTCAGTTGACTGCTAGGGAGTATAACTGTAACCCACATGTAAAAGTTGTCATGATTTCTGGAAAGAATCAGTTACTGTATTCATAAGTTATTATTTTTTCATAGATATACCTTTCTGTTAGAAAAAGTAATCTACCAAGTGCTTACAGTATATTTCCTGCATATCTATTTAATAAGAGGGGGGCTTGGGAGGGGGGGGTTAAGACATTTTGGTGTATTTTTGCATAACCAAGGCTCCTTATATCAATTTTCCTCTAGTGTGAAAATTCATCTGTTGTAAACCGTGCTCTGAAAGAATATATTTGCATGCTGTTTTTTAACTTGTCCCCTTAAATAAATGTGGGTTTTGTTATGTCAGCCAATATAGCATAACTACAGCAACAGTAGCATATTTTACAAATGTTCCTTTTTATTTTGTTAACATGATTAATGTGGGTTTCACAAAAACAAATTCTTTGTTTTTTAGTGACTTCTGCAAAAATGGGTCTAGTTGAAACAAAGTTAGCAATCATTCCTGGAGCAGGTATGAAATTTTCTTAGTAATGTCTTGATATCATCAGTATTATTGAATTTTATTGCTTATACATTAAATATCTTTAAAATTAACACAATTTTAATTTCCCTTGTAAAAAATGTAAATCATCTCTGTAAACTTTGGAAATCATTCTAAAAGGACTGTCAATATGGAGGAAATATATGTGGGGAGAGAAGCTAGCTTTTTTTAAGAGTGCAAGGAAACATGATATTAATGTGAAAGATCTATGTTAACAATATCAGCTTTACTAAGTGTCTGAAAAATACAAAAAGAGTTTTTTCTTAACCACTAATTTCTTTGCGAGAAATGTAGGCTGGGTTTTTTTTTGTAAAATAGAATAAAATAGGGATTTGACTGTAGTTTGTATATTTGTGTTTAATTTTATCAGTGGAAATCTTTTATATTTAAACATAGAGAACTGGCTTTTGAAAAAGAGAGGAATCTTTCTGAATTGGCTGGTTGAATCCTGGACGTATTAGAACTTTAGACTATTTTTTCCCTTTGGCACCATTTCTCATGGGAAACTCCTGCCTTTCTTAGAAAAATATGTGGCTAGGTGCCAGGCATTGCAATCTTAATCCCTGGAATCCTGGATGGCATCATGATTGCCATGCTTAGTAAGAAGGGTTGTTTTTTATATCCTTCTTTTCACTACCTGAAAGAGTCTCAAAGACTGATAATGCGTGGCAGTAGCCGTGCTGGGCTGCTGATGGGCCCTTGGGGCGGGTGGAATATCCCATCATTTCCCAAGTATGCACAGGGGACGGAATCCCCCGGTGCATGTGGACTGCACCGACGTAGCTCGTGTGCACAATACTGGGGCTGAAAGAGTCCATTGTGCTGTGCAGCAGCAGGGGGAGCATGGAGACTGCACCTCACAATGGCAGGAGAGCAGCCCTGTGGAAATGCCCTGTCCAGGTCCCTGCAGGGACACCATAGCTCTCTTCCGTTACGCACAGGGCCCGACTTCGGTATAACAGGGAATGTGATGGTATCCCCATTCGCTTACCATGGGCCATCCGGGGTGCTGACTTGGGCCAGGTCTGGGAGGTGGCCAGGATGGTGGCTGTGTCATGCACAATTAGCCCCGCTGCCCTTCCTCTGCTGGTGCCACCTTTCCACCCCATGCATAATTAGTCAAATCAACTTACAACTGCCTTCCCTTCTGCTCCTCAAAACAGACACCCTGGGAGGTAGGTGATGATGAGAGGGCTCTGATAGAACTAATCTGTTAGAACAGCTCTAACAGAATTGTGACTAGGCCAGAGTCACCCAGCTGGCTGCATGTGGAAGAGTGGAGAATCGAACACGGCTCCCCAGATCACAGGCTATGACTCTTAATAGCTATGCCAAGCTGGTGTAAGTATCCAGAAATCAGATTTTTTTTTAAGTGCCCGTTTCAAGAATATGTTTGCACAGCTCCTTGACATCACCTGCCTTCACCCACCTCTACAATACAACTTATAGCTTAATTCCACCATGGGGGAAACTGCTAATGACTCACCATTTAGGGAGCAATAAGCTGACTGGCACAAAAGTAAAGGAAGAGGATAGACTAGGACAGACAGCTCACAGACTTCAGAGCATTGTTTTAATTACACGCAAAAGAAAATGATATAGGCATTTTGAATTGTCTGTTGAGCTTGGTATGTCCCAGAGCAAGAAAAACTGCACATCCTGCATGAGGCAAGTTACTGCACTGTTCTGGAAGTGGTCCCAGATTTACATGAAATTTTGGAACTTCAGACCCTGCCACTGCTGATTGCTGCTCCAGTGTCTGATAATTTTGCTTATCACTTTCCCAATGATGCCATCCTTCACTATTCATGAGGTTCATGATCACAACCTGCTTCTATTCATCATAGCAGCCTTGGTTTCTGTTTTTCCCTACTGTCACCCTCTTTGGTTAGCTTCCATCATTCTGTATAACAAACCAGAAGTGATCATAAGAATTTTGAATGTTGAGGTCTGGCCTCTGCTTTGGGAGAGAACAGCTGTACATATAATAGACTTTCATGCTGAAGTGAGCTAAGTTTAGTCTATCAAGCCCCTTTATAATAGATGCAAACATGAAGCAATCCAAACATTTATTGGGCAGCTTCAGTAAAGAAGTTCTGAATGCAAGTCATATGAATGGGTTTGCCAACTCTTTTGGAGTAACAAGACTCCTGTGTCTTTGAAAGCTGTTTTGACAGACTGCAGAATCATAGAGCTGTCCCTATTACCACTTAACTATGAGAAAGCAATTGTGATGGGGAAACAGCTGCTAATTAATTTGAAATTGTGCAGGAGCAATTACTAGAACAGCTAGAACAGGAGACTTGGCTACTAAATGCACACAGATTGCTGCAATTGTTGGCCACAGAGTCCATTCAGGCTTCTATGCCATTGGAGGTCTGCTTGAAAAGAATGAAAAGGAGAATAATTGTTCACAGTAGCATTCAACTGTAAGCGAGCTCAGACACTAAGCACATTACGCTTTTCCAGTCCCATTCTCCTTGGGTTCCTGCTTGATGAGGTTCACATCATGAGAGGTATTGTAGTCCCTGAGCCAGTACTTCTCCATCCCTTATACAGAGTTGCATTAGATTTGTTGGTGTAGTTTGATTAGGCTACTCCATGAGACTCTAATGTATGACTAGCAGTACAAATGGTGGGGTGGTTAGTAGTTGTCTATGGTTGTGCTCTCTGTTTCCCCCCACTTCCATGTGGGGTTCACTGGCATGACATTCTGTCAACATTGGGGTGGCAGTCTACTAGTATATTTCTGTGGGAGGCATCTTTCTGCTCTGCATAACTTCTGCATAAGTATAGTATGCCCCATTAGCAGCTGTTGAGGAAGAAGGGAATGTTGAGGAAGAAGGGAATGTAGGTACATTATGTGGTGTGAGTAGGGAGATATTTGTAGCAGTTTAAGGCAGGAAGTTGCAAACTTAAATGGACTCCAGGGAATGGTAGAGGACAGGAAGGCCTGGAGGATCATTGTCCATGGGGTCGCGATGGGTCGGATACGACTTCGCACCTAACAAAAACAACAAAGGCAGGAAGTAGGGGTGCATTGTTCAGTCATTACCAATTAAAGAAAAGTGGATCCAGTTTTATGTGCATCTGTATGGATTTTGAGCAGAGAAGTGTTAACATTGCATGTTGGTTTTCTCCCTGACTAAAAAGCAAGCATTATACACTAACAGCTGAAGTGGCCTTTCTCCTGAGTTTTTAGTCACCAAAAAATCTGCTCCTTGTTAGTCTGTTTGCCATGTATTGAGAATCTATATTTCCCCTTCCAAAAAAATAAATAAAATAAAATAGTGGAAGTGAGAACATCTTGCTACTTTCAATACTCCCATACAGCTATTTTGTGTGTGTGTGTGTGTGGGGGGGGGGGATTGCATTCATGCATGTTATACTGTATTTACAATTATTAATATGGTTGATTAAACATTTCATTTTCATTTATTTATATATATCTTGCCCTTACAATATAAAATAACTCCTCTCTGAGACTCAATGGCCAAATTGTGAAACAAGTGAAAAACTCTAGAGTCCTAATCTGGCCTCTCCCATTTCCTGAAACATCATCTGAAAAAAATTGTGCAAGTCCAGAGAAATAACTAAATTTGCTCATCTTCACCAGGAGTTCTTTGTAGTCCCCAACCTCTCTTCTGATATGGATTATATTATATTGGTTTCTTGTGTTTTATACTGATGTATATGTAAGCCTTCCACACTGAAATAAATACATCAAATTTTGGTTTCAAATTAAAATGAGAATTCTAGTTAGTATCAGACTTGACTAGTGCTGGTACAGATGTAATGCTTAACCATAGTTAAGCTAGCAAGAGAAAGCTGAACAAAATTATACCGGAAAAAGGAAGCTGTAACTGTTAAAAGCTTATATCCTGGAAATTGTGTTGGTCTTTAAAGTGCTACTGGATTCAAATCTTATTCTTCTAATGCAGACTAATGTGGCTTCACACCTGAAATAGTATTCAAAATAGAAGTGAAAAGTCTGCATCCCTAGCAGTGGTTTCTGTCACTAGGAATTGTCCTTATGTCTGCGTAAGACCTTAATACTGAAATGATTTAATGTTTGTGAATAAACCTACACAAGCAGTTACATAGTCTGCAGCTGTAGACTACCTCTCATGAATTGTGGCATCTTCTGGATTTTAGATGAGTTGCTCCCCACCTATCTCTCATTATCTTTTTTTATTGTTCGTATTTGAACAGTGTTATTGCTATGAGAGAGCCTCTTGTGGCGCAGAGTGGTAAGGCAGCCGCCTGAAAGCTTTGCCCATGAGGTTGGGAGTTCAATCCCAGCAGCCGGCTCAAGGTTGACTCAGCCTTCCATCCTTCCGAGGTCGGTAAAATGAGTACCCAGCTTGCTGGGGGGTAAACGGTAACGACTGGGGAAGGCACTGGCAAACCACCCCGTATTGAGTCTGCCATGAAAACGCTAGAGGGCGTCACCCCAAGGGTCAGACATGACTCGGTGCTTGCACAGGGGATACCTTTACCTTTTACCTTTTATTGCTATGAGAGTTTATATAATGAGGGTTTATATATAATGAAGTTATATTGATAATTTAGTGCCTATTTTTTCATATGTAAGAATATGAAGGCGTTGTGTTATGCTGAACAAACTACTATTTATCGGCACCCTAGGCTGTTGAAAACTTAGTTATAATTTCATTTATAATATTTGCTAATGTTTATTTTATATTTCTTTTGAAAAATATGGCCTCAAGAGAAATTGCTAATAGTGTAGAAAGCAGATGTTTGAACAGCAATTCTTGTTTCCAGGTAATTAAACAAACTGTGCAGAGCGTTATTGGAAACAGGAAGATTAGTTCTGCTTAATGTAAATTAGGGAAAACTGTTTTATGTGTGTTTTTTTCCACATGTAAAAAATAAATTGTCTTTACCTAGTAAATTTCTTCATAATTAACTTGATACGTATTTTCCACTCTGTCACTCTTTGTAGACTAGGAGCATGATTCTGATATTTTGCTAGATGTGGGTTGTATTTGTGACTCTTATTGGATCAGTCCTTACAGTCAAAAAGGAAATAATAATGATAATAGTATGTTTATATCTCATCCTTCCCTAGTTGATTCTGGGCGGGTAACAACACGTTTAAAAGTATCTGTCGTGAGTAAATGCATATATAAGAACAATAAATCAATTGGAATTTAAATGATTTTTAAAATTGTCTCCCTTCTGATTGAAATCTTATGGGAGGGGGGTGAGTTCATTATTGAATGGATTTCATTTAGTGGATAGGTACTCAGGCAGGGAGGCTGGCAACTACTTGCCATTTTTCCTGGCCTCAGCCATAGGTCTGGTGGAACAGCTCCATCTTGCAGGGTCTGCAGAACTGTTTATAGACCCAAAGGTCCCTGATCTCACTAGGTAGAACATTCCATGGAGCTGGGCAAAAGAGGCCCTGGTTGAGGCCAGTTTTACATCTATGGGGCCAGGCATCCTGAGATGGTTTTGGCTGCTCGATCTTAATGCTCTTTGGGGTTTGTAATGGAAGAGGTGGTTGTATAGACTCAAGAAAACACCTTTATGGCACTGGAAACATTAAACTATTCAATAATGTATTATCATATATATATGGAAGGAAATATTGCTGAATCCAAGGTATATCCTGGCATGACAGTTAAAAATGACATTTGAAATTCTATGGTTTCTGAGGACTGACAAAAAGACAAATAAGTGGGTTCTAGATCAAATCAAGCTTGATTTCTCCCTAGAAGGCAAAATGGCTAAACTGTACTTGGGTCACATCAGAAGAAGGCATGGCTCACTGGAAAAGACAACAGTGCCAGGAGAAGTTGAAGGCAGTAGGAAAAGAAGAAAAAACAACATGAGATGGGTTGACTCAATCAGGGAAACCATAGCCTTAGACTGGAGCAAGATTATCAATAACAGAATGTTATGGAGGTCATTTATTCATAAAATTACCGAAAATTGCAAGCAACCTAATGGTATTGTGGGTACTTTTGTTACATTTTAACAGTATACAGTTATGTTGTATACAAGTGAGAAACTCACAGGGGTTTGCAGGGGGTACCTCTTCCCCCCATTTTCCACTCCCCATACTACTTGTTCCCCCCCACCATAAACCTGCCTTTTATCTGCACTTCCCACAGCCTTCAACATTATCTGCCCTCCCCCATTTCTCATCTCGTTCATTCCTGTGAGGAAGGATTGGGTGAGAATGACAGGCCCAAAGTCATTCAACAAGCTTCCATTGCAGAGTAGAGATCTGAACATGTCTCTCCTAGTTCCTAGTTTCACAGTTTTTAAGCATTACACCTTATTGTCTCAAGGTTTCCCCCACCCTAGTATCTCCCTGAAAAAAGTCTGGCCAAGTTGCAAAAGTTGTGCAGTAACAGGTCAGTTAAATGAGTGGTGGCCAACCTGGGCCTAGTCACATTGTACAAGTTGTGGAGTGGCTGCCACTGGATCCAGGTGAGTCATGAAGTATCAGGTTGTTCAGTAGGCACTGCTGCACCTACACAATGTTCAGTGAGGCTGTGTTCAATGAGGCCTTCTGCCAGGTAAATGAACTGCATCCTTTGTTGGCATATAGTTGGCCAGTTATCAGTTCACCTTTTCCTTGTAACTGCAGGCAATAGAGCATGATCTCTTGAGAACCTGTTTGTTCTGCTGACATCTGTGGGTACTTTTGTATTTTTAGTGTTTTATCAGCAGCATTGCTAAAGAATTATTTGTAGAACAATCCAGTCTTTTTGCTTCACTGTTGATTCAGAATAGATTTTAAATCAGATTTCTACACAACAAAACTTTGCTTGCATGCTGCCTTTAAAATAAAATATACTAACGCCCGAAGCATGGGCAATAAGAAGGAAGAGCTGGAACTTCTCATGCTGATGGAAAGGTATGATCTAGTAGGCATCACAGAAACTTGGTGGAATGATTCTCATGACTGGAATGTAATGGTGGATGGATATGAACTGTTAAAAAAACCAGAATAGATCGAAGAGGTGGAGGAGTGGCACTGTATGTGAGGAAAGGGCTTACCTATCAGGAAATTCTAGTGAAGGAGAGCATATCTACAGTGGAAAGCATCTGGGTGAAAATAAGCAAGGGGAAAACAAACAGTGTGGTGGTTGGTGTCTGCTACCGACTGCCTGACCAACGAGAAGATGTGGATGCTGCACTTTGTGAGCAGCTTGAGAAAATATCCAAGCGGCAGGACCTTGTCATTATGGGTGACTTCAATTTCCCAGATGTGTGCTGGGAAACAAACTCTGCGAAGCGTCCTCAGTCATGCAACTTTCTGACCTGCCTGACTGACAATTTCATTTATCGAATGGTAGATGAACCCACAAGAGGTTCAGCCATACTGGACTTAATACTGACCAACAGGCAAGAGTTGGTGGATGAGGTGAAGGAGGTGGGGACCCTAGGGGGAAGTGACCATGTCCTCATAGAATTCCTTTTGAGATGGGGAGCCAAGGAAGCTTGTAGCCAGATGCGGATGTTGGATTTTCGTAGGGCAAACTTTAATAAACTCAGAGACATGATGAGTGTCATACCATGGACGAGAATGCTGGAAGGGAAGGGAGCATGTGAAGGGTGGGCGCTACTCAAACAGGAGCTATTGCATGCTCAATCAATGACTATCCCAGAAAGACGAAAACACTGCAGGAGCTCTAAGAAGCCTATTTGGATGAACAGAGAACTTCACGAGGAACTAAGAAAGAAAAGGGAAATGTTCAGGAAATGGAGGGAAGGACAGAGCTCTAAAGAGGAGTACCTACAGGTTACTAGGCACTGTAGATCAATCATCAGAAAGGCCAAAGCTGAGAGTGAGCTAAGATTGGCCAGGGAAGCCCATTGTAACAAGAAAAGATTTTCAGTTATGTGAGGAGCAAACGTAAAGGAGGCAATAGGCCCACTGTTGGGTGCAGATGGACAAACTCTAACGGAAGATGCAGAGAAAGCAGAAAGGCTTAGTGCCTATTTTACATCTGTTTTTTCCCACAGGTCAAAGGGTTTAGGCACATCTAGAGATGGCAGTAGCCAAAGGATAGTGTCTGGGTGGCAGGTTAACATGGATAGAGAGGTTGTCGAGAGGCATTTAGCTGCACTGGATGAGTTCGGATCCCCTGGGCCGGATGAAATGCACCCGAGAGTGCTCAAAGAACTTTCCAGAGAACTTGCACAGCCCTTGTCCATCATCTTCAGGACCTCTTTAAGTACTGGAGATGTCCCGGAGGACTGGAAGAGAGCAAACGTTATTCCGATCTTCAAAAACTACAGACCAGTGAGTCTGACCTCTGTTGTGGGGAAGATAATGGAGTAGATATTAAAGGGAGCAATCTGCAAACATCTGGAGGACAATTTGGTGATCCAAGGAAGTCAGCATGGATTTGTGTCCAAGAGGTCCTGCCAGACCAATCTGGTTTCCTTTTTTAACCAAGTAACAGGTTTGCTGGATCGTGGAAATTCGGTTGATGTCATTTACTTGGAATTTAGTAAAGCTTTTGACAAGGTTCCCCATGATGTTCTGATGGATAAGTTGAAGGACTGCAATCTTGATTTTCAGATAGTTAGGTGGATAGGGAATTGATTAGAGAGTCAATGGTGTTTCATCAGACTGGAGAGAGGTGAGTAGCGGGGTACCTCAGGGCTCGGTACTTTTTAACATATTTATTAAGAAGAAGAGTTGGTTCTTATATGCCACTTTTCCCTACCCGAAGGAGGCTCAAAGCGGCTTACAGTCACCTTCCCATTCCTCTCCTCACAACAGACACCCTGTGGGGTGGGTGAGGCTGAGAGAGCCCTGATATCACTGCCTGGTCAGAACAGTTTTATCAGTGCCATGGCGAGCCCAAGGTCACCCAGCTGGCTGCATGTGGGGGAGCGCGGAATCGAACCCGGCATGCCAGATTAGAAGTCCACACTCCTAACCACTACACCAAACTGGCTCTAATTAGCTAGATGAGGGGGTGGAGGGACTACTCATCAAGTTTGCAGATGACACCAAATTGGGAGGACTGGCAAATACTCCAGAAGATAGAGACAGAGTTCAACGAGATCTGAACACAATGGAAAAATGGGCAAATGAGAACAAGATGCAATTTAATAAAGATAAGTGTAAAGTTCTGCATCTAGGTCAGAAAAATGAAAAGCATGCCTACTGGATGGGGGATATGCTTCTAGGTAACACTGTGTGTGAACGAGACCTTGGGGTACTTGTGGATTGTAAACTAAACATGATCAGGCAGTGTGAGGCAGCGGTAAAAAAGGTGAATGCCATTTTGGGCTGTATCAACAGGGGCATCACATCAAAATCACAAGATGTCATAATCCCGTTGTATACAGCACTGGTCAGACCACACCTGGAGTACTGTGTGCAGTTCTGGAGGCCACACTTCAAGAAGGACGTAGATAAAATTAAAAGGGTACCGAGGAGAGTGACGAAGATGATCTGGGGCCAAGGGACCAAGCCCTATGAAGATAGGTTGAGGGACTTGGGAATGTTCAGCCTGGAGAAAAGGAGGTTGAGAGGAGACATGATAGCCCTCTTTACGTATTTCAAAGGTTGTCACTTGGAGGAGGGCAGGATGCTGTTTCTGTTGGCTGCAGAGGAGAGGACACGCAGTAATGGGCTTAAACTTCAAGTACAACAATATAGGCTAGATATCAGGAAAAACATTTAACAGTCAGAATAGTTCAGCAGTGGAATAGGCTGCCTAAGGAGGTGGTGAGCTCCCCCTCACTGGCAGTCTTCAAGCAAAGGTTGGATACACACTTTTCTTGGATGCTTTAGGATGCTTAGGGCTGATCCTGCGTTGAGCAGGGGGTTGGACTAGCTGGCCTTTATGGCCCCTTCCGATTCTGTGATTCTAAAATAAAAAAACTTTAGCTTTTGCCTAACTAAATACTTCTTTGTCAGGGAAACTGGTATCTTAGAAACCTCTTACTTTTTATCAACATGTTTTTTTATAACATGTGAAAATAGTCACAATTGTAATTCTGGCTTAAACGTTAAATTGTACTTTGGTTTGTATTAAATTAATAACTGTATTTGAGTGTGGGCATGTGGTCATGTATGTATGCTGGATGGCATGGGGGACATTATGAACCCAAAGATTCTCATAGGTCCATTCATATAATTACAAGCCATGTTTTTTCATTGCATTGAGTCACACCTCTACCATATTACTTAGCTAACTTGCTAGTATGGTTTGTACTAATATGTGTTTCTTTTACAAAAGACGAGTTTAATTTGTGTTCAAGAGGTAGATAAAAGATGAGTTAATTGGTGGATTTGTTTGGATTGCCTTTGAAGAAAGAAGCATCCCAACCAAAGTTGTCAAGTATATCAGTGCTGTAGGAATGGATGATGACATGAGTTGGAGATGTTTTCTGGCTGTCCAGGAAGATGAGTACTGACATGGAAGTAAGCTGGTGGATGTGCTGTGTTTGATGAAAGGTTACCCAATTGCCCATGGTTATTTTCAAAGGGAATGCAGCTAACGGAGGAATTACAGTTATTAAAATATGTAAAACCCTAGAATTATTGAGTAGCCTTTTTAAAAGTGACTACTGCAGCCATTGTTAGGTTAGTTCTGATTTAGTGTGGGAGTATACAAATGTCATTGGCAATATAGAACATGTTGACCTTGTAATTAAATTGATCCCAAAAGTAAACTGCAAAAATTGGAGAGTAAAGGTTTTTAACAGTGTACTATCAAAAAGTAATAAAGGGAAATAACTAAGATAACAAAATATTCTACTGTGTGACAATGCCATCTTCTATGAGTCTACCCTTATAAACCCATTGTTGGAAGGCCTTAAAAAATCTGGTGAATTGTCTTTCCAGTTCTATAGTTTCGGAAAGATTGTTAAATTGATAATAGCTGAAGCCTTTAAGCATGGAAGGCTGTTTGAAAGGCCTTTGAGGTTGCCCATGTTTGAGAAAATGTCAAGGTTAAAACCGTAAAGGGTGAAAATAAAGCTACATTGTAAGCAAAGGCCTAATAGCTCGGCAATTTGATTACTAGCCCAGATTTCAGTGCACTAAAAGCCTCTATTATCTGTACCTCAGTTCATCAGCATTGCCCAGATGGCAAGTTCTCCCCCCTCAGACACCATACCCAAGTCTGTTGGCTTGCACGTGCACCATTCCTATCTCTTCAGCTGGCCAGCTTGATGTCTCTGACCACTATTTGGCTTCTGACTGAGTTCATGTCATTCGTGGATGGTTCCTGCCCCCTTAGTCTGCTTCAATCTGTCTGGCGACAGCTGTGCAAGAGGGATCCCCAGTAGCTTGCCTGTTTGTCTGTTTTCTATGTAGGATGGTTTGGGGGTGGGGGAAGAGGAACAGATCAGCCAGTTGTGGGACATCTGATTAACCAGCAATCCCTATTTCCCCAGCTTTGCTGGATAACAAAACTTCTATGTTCAAACATTAGCTTCTTGCTCTGAGGAGGAGGGTATCTAATTGCTCAGGGAGGGAGGGCCAGTTATGACAACTTCCTGACTCAGTGGTAGGAGTCACACCAGCCCAGTTTGCTTCCTGCCTTAACAGGGAGTGCAGCATCAGAATGAAGCTCCTTGTCTCTTTTACTTGCCTTTCTCCTAGAGAGCCATTTCAGACCTGAAAGAATCTCCTGACCTCTCCAGCCTCCTTCTCTTCACAGTCTTCTCACAGCTCCTTTGGGCTTGGCTGCTGCTTTTGGCTTTGCAGCATTTCTCCTCCTTCCTCTTAATGCCACTTTTTGTTACCTGCTTTGAATGAGTGTTAGTCTGAGTTGTCCTATGTTGATGAAATATAAAGGTCAGTTTTGTTTTGCTGCAGTTGGAATTATTTAAAAATTTAAAAAAATTAATGAAATATATTCCTTTAAAAATTATGGTGCTAAACTTTCTTCGACTCTATAAGTTAGTGTATTTAAAATATTGAATGTTACTTCCTTAACTTTTCTGATAGTGTTTGCCAGGAAGTTAAGTATATATTCTTACATATTATCATCCTATCCATTTACACTTGATTGAATTTTATGCCTTGTTGGTATGAACTACTGGTCTGTTGACAAATAATAGCAAGAATAGCTGATTTGAGCAATATATTTATACCATGAAAACTGCATGGCATTCAGCAAGAATGTTTTCATGTAGCATACAATGTTTTCATGTAGCATGCAATATTGTATTAGTTTCAGGCCAAACTACTACAAAGTCTTATGTTTGCATTTCCTTTCTTCCTAATTGCAGGGGGGACACAGAGACTACCTCGTATAATTGGAGTGTCTCTAGCCAAAGAACTAATTTTTTCTGCTCGTGTTGTTGATGGAAATGAAGCAAAATTGATAGGTTTGATCAATCATGTGGTGGAACAGAATGAAGGCGGGGATGCAGCCTACAGAAGGGCTTTAGCCCTTGGAAAAGAATTTTTACCTCAGGTAAAGTCCACTTGACCAGGAGCTTCATTGCAGAAGAAGACAAATAACAAGTAGCCATGAAAAAAATTGAAAACAAACAAAAAAAATCATTAGAATAAAATATGTTAAAACCGTGTTAGTCAAATAGAAATCAAACTCTGTATATGTAGGCTTTATAGTAGTGCTAGCTAGTGCTAAGGTTATTAGATACTTTTTCTTGTGCCACCCTTATAGCTGTATTTTGAATCATATTTTTGTTTGCTTAACTGTGACAGTGTATGATTAGAACTAAATCTTTGAGGCTTCTATTACAATTTCCATGCGTAACCCTAGCTGTTTTTATGAGGCTACCATCAAAGCAGGGCATGCATTTAATTCTCACCTTGGTGTATTTTCTTATTTCTTTGTCTCTAGACTTCCCCGTTCAGTTTTCCATACTTAAATCTACAGATTCTCTGCATGAACAAAAGTATTGAACAGGCACTTTGTAGTTGGAGGCACAAATTCTAAACACAGGCAAATTCCATTCACTTTGATGGGATTTGTATGCATGTAAATGTGTTTAGGTATGTAGTTTTACATTTTTAAAAAGATTCTTATGCAGTGTTTTGTATCTGCTACACTGTTGATCTGTTTACTGTTTGATATTGGCGTATTAGCATAATATCATTGATATTTCACTCTCTTGAATGCTCAGTTACATTAAAAGGTGTAAATGTAATATTCAATTTTAGAAGCATTTAGTAAATTCCAAAACTTAAAGAAATGCAAAAGCAAGTAATGCCTTCCACTGTGTCAAGTGTTGTAGCTGTAATGTTTTATTGGCAAAGATCAGATTCTTTAGACCTTTAGAGACTATGTAGAAAGATACTTTCAGATTATTGTTTTTGTGTTTGATAGTCCATTTTGTTACCTCTTGCTGATAGTTTCATAGAAGGTCTCACTGATGTATCAAATTATGGTAGTATTTGTGTTACTGAAGCCCATGACTTTATTTAACGTATTAAAATGTCATGCTTTTCTTTTTAAATAGAACCCACAGTTGTAAACAAAATTCAAAACAATGCAGTAGCATTAAAATAGTGAAATGCCTACTAATAATCAATAATATCCTGGAATGTCCTGTTGAGAAAAGGCATGACATAAGTTTTTAAAGGCTGCCTTTCTTACAGTCTGTAAAAGATTGTTCCATAAATTCAGGCCTATTATAAAGAAAAGCTGATACTATGCAGTGGCAAAACTAATGACATTACAGAAAAGCGACTGTCAGTAGATAAATGTGGTAGTACTAGGGATTGTCACTTGTAACTATCAATTGGAAGAATTCTGTTTGACATTAGAACTCTCCCTTTCTTCCAGTGTTCCATGCTAGTTTGTCCATGCTGAGATTTATAAGTGTTACATTCATAAACCGCTTCCTCATATTTCTTTTGCAGCATCTTTTAAAATACTATGCTACTCTGGATGGGGGGATATAGTATTTTAATAATGACAATTTAGATGGAGAATATTTGTATTAGGAATTCTTAAGATGTGGCTTGCTGTAGCATGCTTGAAGTTATTTTTTCTAGGTGACCCCTGGAATAATAACCAAAATTAGAGAGATAAATGCTTTGAGTAATGAAAATTACCAGATTAAATTTAAACTTCTTGCCATTTTGAAAGTACAAATTGTAGGGAAGGGAGATGTCAGATCTGAATCATGGAACGCTGAATTATAGAGCCTCTAGTATCACATCTTTCAGTTAACTTTATTTCATATACCACCATTTGTATGACTATAAAAATTGGCATGTATTAATACAGTTGCAAAATACTACATGTGACTTTGCAGTACTGTAGTTATAATACAGATTTTATGTGACAAAGATCTTCACCAGTAAGTAGAGTAATTTCTCTCCGGCATTCAGATACTACTTGATCAGGTGCTTGTTTTTAAAGAGCCTTTTCTTGTATATCGTCACACTTTGCCTGTATAGTAGATATAATCATATTTTACAGGAAAGGAAAGTTGATTAAATCTTGCTAGTTCTATATTAGAATAAAAACACAACACAAAATATGTTGATTATACATCACATGTAAAATGTGCTTGTCCCTTTCAGACGTACATGAGTAGCAATCTAGAATTTAATCAATTATATAATTAACAATATTAGAGTGGATCACTTCTGCTAACAATGGATCCTTGGGTCAATAGAGGGATACTTCTGTCAGCCTCTGCAGTATATAATTTTTTAAAATTAAGTAACATCATTTAATGACTAACTCAAAATCAAACTCTCTGAAAAATATTATTAATTTGAATGCTATAGCCATTATTTCTGAATACAAATGAAAAGACAAGCTTTTGACTTGTCTTTTTTCAGGATCTCCTGGGATTGTTGCTTTTCCTGTCTTGGAGGGCCTTAGCAACTGTGACAAAAATGTAAAAGGAATCCTTTGATTATTTCTCAACTCATCATCCTCGGTTATGGAGGAGTTGCAACTTAGGGGATGTCAAGCCTACTGTTCTGCCCCTACTGATAGGGAGGGGAGAAAGTTAGATGTCCTCCATCAAAAATTATATTCTTCAGTGGTGCTAAGTTTTAAAATTGCTAATTATGAAACAATAATGGAAGGTCATCAACTTTACTTGTGGAAGAGTACTCTTCCCTTCCTAGAACTTCTCTTGGAAGAGAAACATCCACTTGCTAAAGTTCTGCAAACAGAGGCTATTAAACTTTTTGAATAGCAGATTAATGTGGTGATTCGGCTAAGAGGTCCATGGGGAGCTCCATAATACTCAGGTGTCATGCTTGGTTGAGATCAACAGTGTTGCCTATGCAAACCAGGATAAAAGCTGAGAATTTATCTTTTGAGGGCTCCACTCTTTTTACTTCCAAAATGGATAAGATGCTGTCCCTGATTGTTTTAAAAAGAAAACAACAAGGACACATCTAAATTGTTGGGAGTTTTGCATTTGTCTGGAACTCAATTTAAGCAGAAGTCCTTTGTGAGTCAGCCCTGGCATCCATATTAAAGGGACTAACAATTATTGAGTGATATGACCATATATGGCCATATATGGTCATATGTGGTCATATCGGCCTGCCCCCCTCAAATGGCCGATTAGCTTGGAAAGGGTGAGAAGGGGAGGGGCTCCAGGTGTATGTGTACACAGCTATTCTTTCCAACTAGTATTCTGTATGATCATGCCTCTGGAATTTCTCAAAGCCTCAAAAAATGTTTCAGGGGTTTCTAATGGTAGAAAAGTTGAGAAAGGCTGTCCCAGAGGTATTGGGTGGTACCCAGTTTTTCCCATCGATATCGATAGGTTAACATATTTCTTAAGAGGTTTGGCAGTCTGTCCACTCTGGTATCCTTTGGTACCCCTGTGGTCTCTGTTGATAGTATTAGCAAAATGAATGCTTAAGCCTTTCAAACTCATTGCTACTTGTTCTTTGGCAGACCTTTCTGTGTAAGTCTTTTTAGTGGCTGATACTTCAACCAAAAATGGCAGCTCTCCAGATAAATTCTTTATCTTTGAATTCCCCCCCCTGAAAGAGTAGCTCTTCACACTAGGATTTCTACATAAGATAGTTTTTAAATTCCATTTGCAGCAAGTTTTGTGTTGTTTGTAATTTTTCCCACATCAAGTTCTGAGAATGAGTGCTTGTTGCATTCTTTAGAATTGTGGAGGGAATTATTATTTTATCTCAGGAGAACCCTTGAGTTTCATAGGGATAAAGCACTGTTTATTTGCTTTGAATGGTAGGAGAACATTAGCTCAGACACTGTCCAGATGGATTGTCAAGATTATTAGGAAGTGTTATGAGAGGGCTAGACTACTATACCCATTGAACATTCATGGATATTCTACTAGAGCAGTGGTTCTCAAACTTCCTAATGCCGCAACCCTTTAATACAGTTCCTCATGTTGTGTTGACCCCAACCATAAAATTATGCAAGTGTTCTTTCACAGAAATTAAACCAAAACTGACCAATGGTGTGAAGATCCATTGTTCATGATAGTATATAAATTGTTCTATCTTGATCTATCCTGCAAGGCTGTCGTGTGGATGACGCCCCAAGCTGCTTGTCCTGATGCAACCCCTGTAAAAGGGTCATTTGACTCCCATAGGGGTCCTGACCCCCAGGTTGAGAACTAGAGTACTAGGGCAATGGCTTCTTCTACAGCATTTTTGGATGGTGTCTTTGATGGGGATATGTAGAGTGGCTACCTGGTTGTCAGCAGAAGAATTTCTACATCATTGTGTGTTAGATATGCAGGCAAGACATGAGGCACAAGTGGGCAAGGCAGTTCTGCATTTGTTGTTCATGTAGTGGAGCATGCCCCAGCACCTGGTGAGTAGCTTGCTAGAATTCCCATGTGGGACTGCACTGAAGATCAATGATGAAAACAAGGTTGAATTTACCTATAACTATTGGTCATCAAGTATCTTCTGTGCGGGCATGCATATCCTCCCTCCTGCTCTGCTGAATGCTCTGTTTCGGCAGCACTAGAGGGACTGAGGGTAAAGGAGGTGCTGCTGTGTTTCTGGCTACGGTGCACAACACCCCCTAGATACTTTTACAGTTGCAGATAAGTGTAACCTTGGTTTTTTTCCTAATTGATTAACCCGGTAGAACAGTAGAAGTCTGGCTTCTTTATCTTGATAAATACTAATATCTGGATCTCAGAGTTGTAAATGGTGATTGATATTTGAACATTTGTAACAAATATTTCATTGTGTGAGAAAATGTATGTCCGATCTGTTTCTAATTTTAGGGACCTGTGGCAATGAGAGTTGCAAAATTGGCCATCAATCAAGGAATGGAAGTAAGGATATTCTTTTTGTGCTTACTATATAAACTCACAGTTGTTTCAGGCAAACCTAAATACAATAACAGCACAACCTGGCAGGGATTGTGCGAAATCCTTATATGACATGTGGGGAAACAACACTTTATAACTGGAGGATAGGTACTGAACCTTTCCCCTAATGTTGTTGCTTCACCTAAAATAGATTCTCCCTTTATCTCTTTTGGTCTCAGAGCTTCATTGGGGAGGGAGGGGAGAGAGAAGGACAGGTAGAATCAAGCTTCAGTGCCACCCTTTTGTCTATTTATACAGAGCTTTACATTTTCATCTTCCTCACTATGTACTTCATTTCCAAACCATTATAAGACTCCTGGCTTAAAACATTTTCTGCATGTTATTATGGGAACATAAATAGAGCCTGCTCGATCAAACCAATTGTCTGTCTATGCCTGCATATTATTTCAATCTGATACTAACCTGGAGGATCACCAAATGTCTGATGTTTCGCTGCTTCTGTGTGCGGCTATTAGCCATTGATGGACCTCTCCTCTGTGAATTGTTAGTGTCTTGTGCCAAATATTGAAGATATGATATTCTTATTTAAATCCCAGTGTCTCTTGGTTAACTTTCCATACTTCTAGAATCATGGGCTCACATTTTTTTAAGTGAACTAACAATGAATTTCTACATGTACATAGTTTAGCAAATAGGATGTTGTTGTGTTTATGGTAAGAGATGATTTAGCATGAATTCAGCACAATAAAATAATGCTTTGCTTATGTAATTATATAATAATGGAAAATTATATCAAACCTCAGTCCATATGCCTTTGAAATCTCAGCTACTGTAGAAATACAGTGCAAGTTTCTTTCTTGTGTTTACTATGATTCAAAATAATTGACACATGGAAGTTATTTTTACTGTATTTTACATTTTTGTTTCCTAGGTGGATATGTTAACAGGTTTAGCAATTGAGGAAGCTTGTTATGCTCAGGTATGTAATTCAGTGCAGAAAAGTCAGTCTGAGGAATGTTCTTAAGCTTGGTTCACAATCTGATCTACAATTTTATTGTTATATATATATTTAAAATAGTTCATACTGCTGCTAACTTGTTTGCTAATAGAGGTCCTTGAACATTTCATATGATTTTTAAAATGACCAGGAGTTGTTTATATATTATGCTTCAATAGGTCAATGACACATCACACTGTTTGACATGTGTTCACTTAATGGGAAATATTCCTGTGACTCACTAAAAGAGTTGGGTATTTGGTCTTCAATTTGCTTACTATGTGGAATATATGCATACTGTCAAGTTTCAAATTCAGCACCCAGATGTCATCATATGATCTTATTTATAATTTCAGAGCTATTTATGAACCATCTCCAATAGTGCAGTCCTGTACAGAGTTACTCCAGTGATTTCAGTGAGCCTAAAATGGAGCAACTCTGTATGGGATTTCACAGTAAGTATCTCTGAAATAGGACCTCATTTTGTATAAGCCTTATTACTACAAGTGCTATCTTCTCTTAAATGTCTTCTTATTTATAAAATACATATGCTATCTCTCCAGAGGCCTACTTAAAGTGTTCTAAAACTCACTTAATAAAGCAACAAAAACAGCAGCCGTTAATGATAAAGCCATAACACAAACCAGTGCTGTTAAAACAAGGCAGGATGTAGCTGCGGCATACAGTACACACTTGGCATCCTAAAATGATGTGGTACCACAGAAAAATCCTGGTCTTTGGTTGCCTTCTGCCTCATCTCTGAAGACAGGACAGAGAAAGCAGGGTTTCAGAAGAGGTTCCTAGATGGTGGAGTGAATAACAAGGTAGTCCTTCAAGTATCCTGGCTGCAAGTCACTTAAAGCTTTCAAGATTAGAACCAGCATTTTAAATTGTGCCTTGGTATGCATGGGCTGCCAGTGCAGATATTTCAGCATAAAGCTCTTTACAGTATTCTAACCCGGATGTGAGGAGAGCACAGATTAGACAAGTCACACTTTTCCAAGGAAGGGTCTTAGTTGGTTTGTCAGCTGGAGCTTATAAAAAATGTTGGCACCAAGGAAACCTGAGCTTCCTGCTGTAGATCAAAAGGCAGCATTAACCCCAAGTTATGAACCTGATCATAGCAGGTGCAGTGCAACCCCCTACCATGACAGGCTGATTCCTCTGTAGCACCGCAGTCCAAATAACTTGATAACCTGTCCCAGTGGTTTTGTGTAGGTGTTAAATAGCTTGGGAAACCAGATAATTCCCCACTGGGTTTTATGGCAAAAATGTCAAGGGGGCAAGCAGCAGCCCTCCACATCTCCTTCTGGAATCGATCAGGTAAGTGAGAGCTGAACAACTGGAGCATGGTGCCCCCAGTTTAGCCATCCTACCTAGAAAGATGTCATAGTCAGTGGTATCAAAAGCCACAAAGAGGGCCAGAAAAATCAACATGTGTATACCCTCCTGGTAAAGGGCAACCTAGTGGCAGCTGTGACTGATGTGGTTTTATATCACTAATCTGTAAAATAAACATAGTGGCAAAAAACTAGTTCTCACAGATTATATTTTTATACATCAAGTTGCTACATAAACAGGAATATCAGTGGTCTGGAAAAGCACCTGGTTCACCAGCCAATACTTCATCTATCTTGCCACAGAAGCAAACAGCAGTTGCCAAGCAGCAAACAGAAGTAGTAACAACTTAGCTAGTGTAGGCCCATGTATTCCACCCGGGAACCAGCACACTAAATGACTGGTTGGTGCAAACTCACAGATTGGGCAGTGGATTGCATAAGAAGACTATGGTAGTGCCTATTAGTATTTCTAGCTTCCCCCAGGACTTTTCATTACTTAAGATTGCCTCTGCCCTTGGGGAGCATTCCCTGACCCAGTACTTGGGGGGGGGGGAGCTGTGCATGAGTCTTTGTAAATGGGGATGTCTGCTAGATTTTTCAGACAAGACTCCCATTGCCTTTAGAAAAGCTTTAAATCTTCAAGAAATGCTCTCTTCTCTGGCCTTTCAGATCCTTAAAAATTGTTGTTGTTGTTATGTGCAAAGTCATGTCTGACCCATCGCAACCCCATGGACAATGATCTTCCAGGCCTTCCTGTCTTTTACTATTCCCCGGCGTCCATTTAAGTCTGCACTGACAGCTTCAGTGACTCCATCCATCTCTGTCGTCCCCTTGTTCTTTTGCCCTCAATCGCTCCCAGCATTAGGCTCTTCTCCAGGGAGTCTTTCCTTCTCATGAGGTGGCCAAAGTATTTGAGTTTCATCTTCAGGATCTGGCCTTCTAAGGAGCAGTCAGGGCTGATCTCCTCTAGGACTGACTGGTTTGTTCACCTTGCTGTCCAAGGGACTTGCAAGAGTCTTCTCTAGCACCAGAGTTCAAAAGCCTCAATTCTTTGACACTCGGCCTTCCTTATGGTCCAACTTTCGCAGCCATACATTGCAACTGGGAATACCATAGCCTTGACTAAACGCACTTTTGTTGGCAGGGTGATGTGTCTGCTTTTTAGATTTGCCATAGCTTTCCTCCCCAGGAGCATGCGTCTTTTAATTTCTTTGCTGCAGTCCCCGTCTGCAGTGAACTTGGAGCCCAGGAAAATAAAATCTGTCACTATCTCCATTTCTTCCCCATCTATTTGCCAGGAATTGAGAGGGCTGGATGCCATGATCTTTTTCTTGACGTTGAGTTTCAAGCCAACTTTTGCATTCTCCTCCTTCACCCGTATCAACAGGCTCTTTAGTTCCTCTTCACTTTCTGCCATTAGAGTGGTATCATCTGCATATCTGAGGTTGTTGATATTTCTCCCTGCAATCTTGATCCCAATTTGTGACTCCTCTAATCCCGCCTTGCCAAACTCTTTTCTCAATTTTGAACCAATCAGTGATTCCATGTTCAGTTCTCACTGTTGCTTCTTGACCTGCATATAAGTTTCTCAAGAGACAAATAAGATGCTCTGGTATTCCCATCTACTTAAGAACTTGCCACAATTTGTTGTGCTCCACAGAATCAAAGGCTTTAGCATAGTCAATGAAGCAGAAGTAGATATTCTTCTGGAACTCCCTAGCTTTCTCCATGATCCAGCGTATGTTGGCAATTTGATCTCTAGTTCTTCTGCCTCTTCGAAATCCTGCCTGTACTTCTGGAAGTTCTCGGTCCACATATTGCTGGAGCCTAGCTTGTAAAATCTTGTAAAAGTTCTCTTCATATCTCCAATTTTCTTGAAAAGATCTCTGGTCCTCCCCATTCTATTGTTTTCTTCTATTTGTTTGCACTGTTCATTTAAGAAGACATTCTTATCTCTTCCAGCATTTTTCTAGAATTCTGCATTCAATCGGGTGTATCTTTCTCTTTCTCCCTTGCCTTTCACTTCCCTTCTCTCCTTAGCTATTTGTAAAGTTTCTCAGCCAGCCATTTCTATTTATTGCATTTCTTTTTCTTTGGGATGGTTTTAGTTGCTACCTCTTGTACAGTGTTGCGAACCTCCATCCATAGTTCTTCAGGCACTCTGTCTAGCAGATCTAATTCCTCAAATCTATTTGTCACCTCTACTGTATATTCGTCGGGGATATGATTTAGTTCATATCTGAGTGGCCTAGTGTTTTTCCCTACTTTCTTCAATGTAAGCCTAATTTTGCAACAAGAAGCTGATGATCTGAACCACAATCAGCCCCTGGTCTTGTTTTTACTGACTGTATAGAACTTCTCCATCTTTGGCTCAGAGCACATAGTCAATCTGATTTCTCTGTTGACCATCTGGTGATGTCCATGTGTGGAGTCATCTCTTGGGTTGTTGGAAAAGAGTGTTTGCTATGACCATTGTATTCTTGACAAAATTCTACCAGCCTGTGCCCTGCTTCATTTTGTACTCCAAGGCCAAACATGCCTGTTATCCCAGTTATCTTTTGGCTTCCTACTTTAGCATTCCAATCCCCCATGATGATAAGCACATCATTTTTTGGCGTTGCTTCTAGAAGGTGTTTTAGGGCTTCATAGAACTGGTCAACTTCATCCTCTTCAGCAGCAGTGGTTGGGGCATAGACCTGGATTACTGTGATGTTGAATGGTTTGCCTTGGATTCGAACTGAGATCATTCTGTCATTTTGGGGATTGTATCCCAAGACTGCTTTTCCTACTCTCTTATTGATTATGAAGGCTACTCCATTTCTTCTGCGAGATTCTTGTCCACAGTGGTATACCTGATGGTCATCTGAATTAAATTCACCCATTCCTGTCCATTTTAGTTCACTGATTCCTAAAATGTCAATGTTCAGTCTTGCCATCTCTTGTTTAACCACGTCCAGCTTGCTTTGATTCATGGATCTGACATTCCCGATTCCTATGGAATAAAAATCTTTACAGCATCGGACTGTCTTTTCGCCACCAGTTACTTCCCCAACTGAGCGTCCTTTCGGCTTTGGCCCAGTCACTTCATTCATTCTGGCACTAGCCGTCTGCTCATTCCCAGTAGCATATTGGACACCTTCCGACCTGAGGGGCTCATCTTCCGGCGTCATATCGTTTTGCCTTTTGGAACTGTCCATAGAGTTTTCATGGCAAAGATACTGGAGTGGTTTGCCATTTCCTTCTCCGGTGGATCACCTTTTGTCAAAGCTCTCTGCTATGATCTGTCCGTCTTGGGTGGCCCTGCATGGCATAGCTCATAGCTTCACTGAGCTACGCACGGCCCCTTGCCACGGTAAGGCAGCGATTCTTGAAGGGGGCCTTAATAAGTGGATCAGGATTGGGTCCAGAAATAAACTACCCTGGTCTCCAGGGTTGAACTGAAGTGTGATGACTGATCTTTTGGGTTGGTAACCGCAGTAAAAGGAACAGATCTTGTCTTGCTAAGCCATAAAAGCTGACTCTCATCAGGGCAAAGCAACCTGTTATTTAGGTGGAGTGCATACTGGACACACTAAAAGAAACTGTCATCTAATTTTGCTCTAAATATTGGAGATAAGTTTAAGTCATATCATCTGACAACCAAAATAAGCTTTGACTCATCTTTGGAAGTGACAGTAAGCTTGTATTTTTTTTAATTGAAGGTATCTTTGAGAGTCACAGGTAGGGGAATAATTTACCTCGGGAACCCGAAGCTGCAATCCACTGATCTACAATTTACTTCAGCACAGTACATAATAATCAGTATATATACATAACCATTCAAGTTTTGATCACGATTATATGCTACCATTCCTTAATACATTCATATGCCTCTGCATCACAATAATGAATATTACATCTGGAAGTGTCCTAGGTGTGCTAATTCTTCAACTGGCATAAATCAGTAGCATATTAACTACAGGGCAACATAGTTGATTTACAGCAGTTGCAATTTTTGCTAATTTTTGGTGTGTATTTTCTGGATGAAATACAGCATCACCAACTTACAGAACCATTTGCACAATTGTGTGCCTTACTCATAATGCTAATGCTAATATAACTTTCTTCTTTGTAGACTATTCCAACAAAAGACAGAATTGAAGGTCTGCTTGCGTTTAAAGAAAAAAGACCTCCTCGCTACAAAGGAGAATAGGCAAAAAAGAGGACTTTAAAATGCGAATGAAAAACATACTACTAGAAGGTCTTTTTAGCTGTCTTTTGTCTCAGAACCTGGGCTATCACAACCATTAAAGGAAAAATAACCATTGTATTTTGAAATCTATAATGTACTCAAATGTATATTCAGTCAGTCTTTATGGTTTGAAGGCTTCTCTGTACTTGCAAAGTCATGGGGTCATATAACATTTATACTCCATATGTATGAAATACATTTCCTTTAAATTAAATATAAAAATACTTAATATAGACACAGCTATAAAATAAAATGTGTACATATTGTTTAATTCTGCATACTGAAACTGAAATGCATTGCACAGAGTTTTTAAATGAATATGTACATCAAAAATATATTAAACTTACAAATTTGTTAATAAAGGTAGCTGAATTGAGGTGAGAAAAAGTAAGTGCATGGCGTTCCCTGAATTCTGGTGAGGCAATGGGCCAACAACTCATGGTTGACCATGTCAGATGTGGCCAGTAGGTCGTGCATCAAGAGTATGGCCGAACAACCCCATCCAGCTAACTCCAGAGATCATCCACCAAGGCGTCCAACACCATCTCCACCCTGTGGCCAGGATGGAAGCCCAACTGGTATGAGTTGAACACGAAAGCTTCCTCCAAGTATGCCAGGAGCTGGTCTACCACAGCCCTTTTCGACCACCTTACCCAGAAACACAAGATGTGAGACCGGACAGTAGCTGGCTGGATCCCGTGGGTTCAGCAATGGTTTTTTCAGCAGAATGCAAACGACTGCCTCCTTCAGCATCTCCAGGAAGTCCCCAGTAGACAGGGAGAGGTTGACAATCTCCCCCAGAGGGCCTCCTATCCACTTGTCGCTTGTTTGAATGAACTATAGGATATGAAATGAGTTGTTAAGAGTATTTATATTCCATATATCAAGTTTCAGAGTAGCTCTAATAAGATAAATACACCAGAGCTCATTAAAACTGTCTAATGAATAATCACTAAAGCTATAAAGTGTGTTGCAGAACAAAACACACTCGGTTGCTACATGTACACTTAAAATAATTTTTTGCATCCAAGAAGCTTCACAAATGGTAAAAACTTTTCATCCTATTACAGATAATAGTAAATAACTTTGGGGCAATTGCTCTATTCCATGTGGGTACATGGAATAGAGCCTGCCCTGGAGAATACAAACAATAGCTTGGCCTGTATTAATGTTCTCTGATTTGTATGTACGTCAAGACATTTAGGGGCTTTAAAAAAATTGCATGTTAATTGCTAACTTGTACAGTAGGTTGAACAATTTGAGTCCTCACAGTAGATGAACAGTGGCATTCTGTACTATTTTAAATAAGACCATCATGTAAAAGGTATTTCAATCAGCCCAGAATTACAGAACCATGTGTCACTGTGGTAAGAATCTGCTTTGTCAGGAGAGAGGTATAGCTCCCATGAAAGAAGTTGATGGGATACTTTTAATTGTTGCCATGCAACTAGCAGCAAAATTAGGATTCACGATTATTTCTAGATTATTAAACTGAACAGAAAAGAAGATGGCTACTGAATGTATCACTGAAAGAATAATCTCTCCAGTACACAGGGAGTATCAACCAGCATTATCTGTCATCTTTTAAAACTTCTGTCTCTAAACCCAGCCTTTTTCAATCTTTTGATCATGGAAGAACCCCTGAAGTGGTGACATGTCCCTTCAGAGAAGTGTAGAACAATACAGACATGATAGGGTTGCGGATGTCCTGCGTCTGAAGCGCCACAAGCTAAGTTTTTGTATGACCTTATACTCGATCAAGAGATTCCTTAATAAGTTGAAGTTGGACCTTAAATATAAAAACCAGCTTGAAAAAGCTGTAGGCGAAACGCGTCGGGACTTGTATGAAATAAGGATAAATTATTACTGAAACTGAAGAGAGACGACTCTATATAAGTCCAATTTGGATATTTTATTGCCATATTGATTTTCCAGTGTGTCTGTATTGTTCTATATTTGTTTCTTCACTGGGACCCACCCCTCCCAGTTCATTATTTTTCCTTCAGAGAAGTGGGCACAGGAATAAGATGCGGGAGCCAGTCAATCATTTACTGTTTCCATTGTGGAAAAAGACTAGACTATAGTGGGCTTCCAGTAATGCCTAGTGATGTCACTGTCCATCCAAACTACTGGGAAAGGTCATGGTACCCCTGAGGAGTTCTAGTGTAACCCTGGAATCCCTGCCATAAACATTTCTTGTAAGCAGAAACATGTTTCATGGTGCTTGTGAAATATAGACATATAGCCCATTGCATTTGGAAATACAATGGATGCTAGATTGGGGGTGGGTGGAAGAATGCTGCAGATGGCCTCTTCCTCCCCCCCAGGACCTGGAAAGGCTGGAGGCCCTCAGGCAGGGAACTCACCAGCAGGGATCTGCAGCCTCTGAGCCTGGGAGGGAAGTGGAAGGAGGAGGGGCGGCCGGATGAGGGATGGAAGGTGACCTTCAGCCATATATTTATATGAAAAAATATTACACATAGAAGGACAGCTTTATCATTTTGCTGACAATTACAAGATTATTCCATGGAATATGTTTTTGAAGGAGATATGGCAGTTACAGTCTTTCACAATTATTTTGTGTTGTTTTTAAAATGTTCAAATGCTATTTTAGCGCAGGAAGTAATTTTGAATGCAGTTGCTATACATGATTAAGCATATCAGTTAGGCTAAGCAAGTATAATTGATGCAGAAAATAGGAAAACTAATATTAAATCTGTGTTGAATAACTCAGATTACTTCAACAACATCACAATAGTAAAAATATCTGTGGCATCACTTACTCTGACTACTTTTATGTTACAATCCAATATAAGGGAAACTTTTAATTCTTTTACTGTAGTACTTAGACCAGGGGTAGTCAAACTGCGGCCCTCCAGATGTCCATGGACTACAATTCCCAGAAGTTGTGGTCCATGGACATCTGGAGGGCTGCAGTTTGACTACCCCTGACTTAGACTATCACTTTACAACTATAAAACTGATTATAAATTCTTATGACACTGAATATCCGAGGAATGATTATATTGAAAACTCAAAGCATCCTATTAATGAATTGGTATTGGATGAAATTTATCATAAGTACTAATAGCATAAGTTCACAAGGGATTGCAGAAAGGATAACTGGAATTTTTCTCTTTTGCTTCAGTTTTCCCTTGTGGGGTACTATAAACTTTCAAGGCCAATTTCCCCTCTTCTGTTTTCCATTTTTGTTTTTTTAACTAGCATCCAATGGCTTTTAGCATTTGGTGCTTCTTTGATGTCAGTTATCATGAAACATTTATCAGGATGTATTTAAGGATTTTAAAATATCCAATGCCATATTTTTGGTATACCTTGGGAGTTCCACACACATGCCAAAACTCTGCCTTGTCTGGAGTGCTGATAGGCACATGGTCATCAATACTTTTATTAGTAAGAAGGTACTTCCAACCTCAGAATATGTTGTTTGTTTTCCAGCTCTCCTGATGGATTTCTGTGTTCGGTCAAAATGTTTTACTTTTCCCTCAGTCGTTGCCCACCCACATCAGACAGCCATGTCTTCTGTCTCTCCCTGTATGTACTTTGACCTGTGTTCTTGGCTCAGTCCTTATGAAGCATAGAACAAATGGACTCACAGCTGTAGCATACGTTTCTGTCCACTGTGGCTTGGATCCAAAGACACTGCTGTATCAATAAAAGGTACATTTGGTCACAAAATGTGTTATTGCTACTCTATCCTTCCTGTCCTATAGAAGCCTCTTTTAAGGATCCCTTTAAGTTTATTTAAAACATTTCTGTGCTGCCTTTCCACCCAAATACAATCCCAAGTTCGCAAATGTTAAAACATTTCAACATTAAAGCATCCAAGACATTAAATCTACATTAAAAATAAAGATAAATAAATATTTAAACAATTCAGTAAAAGCATATGAACACACAACTACAAATAACACAAGCAGGTCACTAACTGTTATTGAACATATGCCAAACAAAACAAGTCTGCTGGAAGACAATAAACGAGGGGCAGAATGATCTCCCTTAGGATGGAGTTCTAAATCTTTTGGGCATGAGCAAGATAGCCCTTTCTCTGGTTGTCACCCCTCGAGCCCCAGCTGGTAGCGGGACCTGAATCAGGGCTTCCGAAGATGATCCCAGTGGACATGTAGGTTTACATGGGAGGTAGTTCTTGAGTAATGGGAGGTAGTTCTTGAGTTTACTCAAAGTAGTTACATGGGAGGTAGTTCTTGAGTTTACTCGTTTTGAGTAAAAACGAGCCGCAAGGGAGTGGCGGGCTATAAATCTAATAATAATAATAATAATACTGGATCTAAACTATATATGATTTTAAAGATCAATACCAGTATTTTGAATTGGATGTGGAAGCAAAATGGGACAATTGGTGTACATAGAACAAGACTGGTTATGGTCCTTGTCACCCACTCTGGTCAACTTTGGCTGTATCATTCTGTAGCTTCTGGACAGGCTTCCTCCTGTGGGGAACACCTTTAGTAATCCAAAGTGTGCATTACAGTGGCAAGATCTTTCCTGCCCATGAAGGGCTGCAGCTGGCTTACCAGCTGAAGGTGATGGAAGATACCCTGGCTACTGCTGAAACTAGTTTCCTTTCTAATAATTCACAGTTAATATCAGATTGCATTCAGCCAATACTTGCATGGGTCTTGCCAGTTTATGCATTGAATAATTCAGCCACACAAGATTGCAGAGGCAATGGAAGCAAAACATCTCTCTTCACAATGTCACTGTGAACTTGTAGGCTTTCAAAGCAATTCCATGGTGTCTGATTTGGTGCAAGAGTTCCTCCAAGAACACAGTAACCATCTTCCAACAGTTTACTTTCTTCTGCTTATTTGTAAACTGGGGAGGGCTGGCAAGCTGTGGTCCTTTTCAAAAGAGAGAGCTGACTGTGGAGCAAACCAGTCTAAGGTGTCTATGAATCTTAACTTCTTAGCCTTCACTAAGGCCTCAGTTGAATCAGTGACCATCCCCCAGTGCATTCTGGAAATCTATGGGATCGATAGGTCTTCCGAGAAGGTCTCCTCTTTTGCAGAAAGAGGATCCCCAATGCCTTCAATGGGAAATGGTCTGACTATGACAAAGGTGCCTTTGATACCTCCATCAGATTATAAGAAATCTGGTCAGTACAGGAAAAACAGATCTAGCATATGACCCTTCTCACATGTTAGGCCAAAACAACCTGAGACATGGTGACTGTTAAGCCATGAACTTGGCTAGATAAGGTAGTCTCAGGATGAACATGGAAGTCAGACTGGAATGAAGCCTGGGAGGCTGAACCCCAAGCCAGAGTTGGTCTCCAGTAGCTGCAGTACATATTTTTATAAGTTATGTAGACAGTAAATCGCCAGAATCCTCATACTGTCCCTGATACCAAACACAAGGTTCTTAATTATTATCAGTGCTAGCTACTGTCTACGCTGGGAAACTGTGAAAGGTGACTTTCAGAAGACCATAGCCACCTGACCTCCCTGTATTAGGCTGATGGATTAAATAAGTGTCTGGAGTCACCTGGGATAATGGCATATATTCATATGCAAGACTAGTTTCTTCCCCCAGGAACACTTTCAAAAAGAGTCATGCATTTACATATAAATTACAGTTATGTCCAGTAAAAAAAAAACTTAGGAAAGGGTTCATATTATATTCATGGTCACCTTCCTTTTGAATAAATACAGTATTATCTAATTCCTTAGCCTAGGTTTCAGTTAAGTAAAGAAGGTCAAAATGTTTATACAAATCAGGTCAGAGAGAGCTTCAGTCTTACTTCTTACTGACCTAATGCTGTACATTGCCAGACTACACGCCAACGCTGCTCTATGGATATCCATCTTAGGTTTGTGGGGACTTTTGGTACTGTTTGTGATATTTTTCTGGATTTAACATTATTTATTGGTTCTGCAAATACTTTGAAAGTTAAACTTTACAGAAAATTGATGAATCATAATTCTTATCTACATTTTAAATGTTTCCATCCATATCATCTCCACAATAATTTGCTCTGTTTGCTGTTTCTTAGCTACAGGAGATATTCCTCTTTGGAGGAATATAGCAGCTGCTAATTTAGTTACAACAGCCTTAGTGGGCCTATCCTGAATGTGTAATTTTAAGGCAAAATGAAGATTGAGAAAGATATCAAGGTCTTCTCTCTGAGTCTAATCATAAACTAACTTCTAATCACATTCACTATTCTTTTCAGTACACTCAGCAACACATGTCACCAAACTCATTCACAAAGATTAGCACTTTGTTCAGCATTTGTCAGGATGTACAGAAATTCTAGGTCCCTTCAGGATCACCTTGTTCATTCTGATATCTTCTCTACACAACAGAAAACAGTTTATCCCACAGGCAGCCACAATTATGCAGGCTGTAATGTTTGTTCCCTCATGTGGGAATCTACATCCTTTGAGAAACCAGATATTGGCTTCAAAAGTCTTCAGTTTTGTTGCAAATTGTAATAGAGGCAGAACAGTCTATGCCATAACATGTCTGTACTCCAACAACTCAGTTTGCTCCCAGTTGAATTCTGGATTAGGTTTAAGGTTTTGGTACTTACCTTCAAGGCCATAGGCAGCAGAAATCTTTTTTTTATTCACAATCTTTGAACCTTGGCACCACACAAATTGAGAAGAAGAGTTACCTTTTATATGCTGCTTTTTTCTGCTACAAGTCACAAAGCGATTTACAATCACCTTCCCTTTCTTCTCCCCACAATAGATATGCTGTGAGGTAGGGGAGGCGGAGAGAGCCGTAATATTACTGCAAGGTCAGAACAGCTCTATTAGTGTTGTGATGAGCCCAAGGGCACCCAGCTGGCTGCATGTGAGGGAGTGGGGAATCAAAGTAGATTTGCCAGATTAGAAACCACCACTAAACCACTACACCAAGCTGGCTCTTTTAAGACTATTAGTGTTATTTGTAAACAGTTTACAGATTAGTGACTTTATATGGGATGTAGTTCTTTAATGAATTAGTTATATCCCACCTGGATTTTCTTGTAAGTTTTTGAATTACTAACATTTTTTTGAACTGGATTGTATAGTTTTAAGAAATGCCTATACTGAATTAGAAGAGTTTCACCTGTGCTCTAATGTTTGAGCTATTATAGTACCCAGTTGTAACTTAGCTTACCAAAGACCTTGATCTCAATACAGACCCTAGCTGATAGTAAGAAGATCTTATTGTGTGGTAAGTTCTTTTAACTGAGTTTTGTAAGCCTCCTTTAATTGGTTATTTATTGTCTTTAAGGCGTATCTTTATTACTTTTTAGCAAAACTGAGGAAGGACTCCTGTAACTCAAAGTGGCATGGCTGGCTTGTTTGTCATTTATTTTGCTTTTTGTTATGTTAGGTGACCAAGTGAGTTTTTCTGTACTGATATTATTTATAACTATCTGGGGGTGCTATACATGAAGATAAGAGACCAAGGGCCATTCCGCACAAAGACCAATGTTGCCAAATGTTTTCAGAATGCAAAAACGCTATATTAAATAGTGGAATTTCGCCATTCCGCATACCTTTATTTTTAGTGGAATATAGAAGTCCCAGTAGCGTTGTATTCATTCCCCCACATGTTTCTGGTCTCGCTGGAATCGCATCAAAGGAAGCTATATTTTTCTGTGTTTCTTCCCGCCCCTGACCGTCAATCAAACGGAACAGCCAATAAACTGTTGTGTTCATGCTCCTGAAAAGCACCTTTCCCTTTAAGAACTGTTTTTTAAAAAGCTGAAAACACCAGTAGCAACGAATCTGTGTTCATTCATTTTCTCAGAAAGACCTTTTTGCTGGCATAGGAGCTGGCGATTAATCGTTTACACACTCATCAAGTAAGAAAAAGAATCCCCCCATGGGCGCGATCTGTGGCCGAAATTACAGGCAGTGCCAAACAGGGGGCTGTGTTGTGCTTGGAAACTTCAAAGACACTTGCAGTAGGGAGCTTTGTTTAACTTTTAATCACTTTTGTGGAGGGACTTTAGCCAGAGAAGCCTCGCTTGTTCGTTGCTTTCCCCGGTCTAAGGGTAAAAAATGGCGATCGCTTCTCCGGAGGTTCGGGGGTGAGAGTGGGGGAGGGACATTCTTTCTACCGCTACATTGAGAGCGCACATATATTTCGCTGATGTGTTGAAGCTTGTGCTCAGAAGTGTAGCGATTTTTTCAGGATTTCCCGAAAAGCACTACAACGAAGCGATTTTTGCGGGAGTGTTTCAGATTGTGTGCAACGTCATGTAGTGTTTACCAAAGGTAAGACTTCTGCTACATTTAAGTCGTGCGGAATGGCCCTAAGTCTTTCTTTGTTAAACTAGAAAAGGGAAGTAATCTTGATGCCTGAACACTCACCTCCCTCTCAGTGGGAAAGCAACTGTGAATGTTACCATATCTCACCAGTCATTTTAGGAAATCAGCAAGTCCACATCTTTCACACTCTCTGCTTATCATGGTACTTTAGAATACTGTTTTCTGATCCAGTGGGGGGGGGGTCTGTTTCTGGCTGGCATTAACGGGGGGGGGGGGGGGGTAGAACAACAGCCTCTTGCCTCATTAGCCCTGGAGCAAAGCAGTGTCACACTACTGACTGGGGATGGGGAGAATTCCCAATTTTCCTCTCCCTCAATTCTTAGGGAAATCCCAGTTTGTTATAAACATTTGGAAGAATTATGTACAGAAAGATTTCAAGGAGGCAGTCCAGTGAAAGGGTGTGTATGTGGCTTGTGCCAGAATTATTGCTGCAATCCTAAGCAGCTTTCTTGGCAATAAGCCCAATTGAGTAATGCAAGTAAAATTGGACTTACTTCAAAGGAGACCTACTTAGGATTGCTCTCAGCATCCTGCCATTAATGTGACCATTTCTACTTTGCCAGTGGAAAGTTACACTCAATCCTGGCATGAAGGTGCCATGTAGCTATGGTAGCCGATGGATTTTTCTAACCTCCTGTTAAAGCCATCATGTTCTGGAATTCCACAAGTTCATTCTGTATTGTATTAAGATGCACTTTCTTTTCTCTGTTTTTAGTCTACTACCTACCCATTTCCTTACATACCCCTGAGTTCTATTATTTTGAGAGTAAGTCTTCACTATCCATGGAAGTTACGCAAAGGTAACTGCACGTTACACTTCAAACCTGCATAGAGAATATTTGATGCCATTTGTGGTAGCAGTTAAAGGATCTGAAAGATAAATTAGGCATCTATATGCACTGTCTATAGAAAAATGCTGTTTTTAAAGACACTTGAACAATGCTTTCAAAAGCACTGCTTTCTTTGTTGTCGCTGCTAATTAAGCCATGTCTCCTCAGGTATTTGTGCAGAAGGTTACAGAACTGTCTTGTGCAGCAAAACCCTTTTTATTTCTTCTAATTACAGCATACTTGTCTGAAGGATTTCACAAGTGTTCTTTTTGGTAATACTGGTAGGAGATTAAGTAAGTGCTTCTCGCTAACATTATTGCTCAAGAACTTCAAACACCATTGTTATGTTCTGAGATCTGATGTGCTATACATTCCTTTGGCTTTCTTTGTTCCTCTGACCTTTATGCTTGTTTGACTCATCAAGCCCTCTTGTTAAAATGCATATGTTTTTTTTCACACAAATGCCAGGAATCACTTGAAATACAGTTTGATTCCAGCTTTAATGGTTGGGGTTCCTAATGGACAACAGTAATGTATCCTATCCAACTTGGCTATAGTTATATATTTACTATGGCAGAAAATATAAACTTCAAAGCTCTCTCAGCTTAGGACTTGAAGACAAGTTTGTCTTCCTTCATATCATCAAACTAAACTATTGGCAATAAGCAACAGTTGGCAAGGGCAGTTCATCACATGGTTCCATTTCTGTCTTTCTTAAGAAAAGGTCAGCATCTAGTGCAAACACTTTTTTCCTGTATTACCCAGATTTGTACTCTGATCACATAACACATGTTTGAAAGGCATTATGCAACGTTATGCTCCTGATTAATGACTGCTTGCGCAAGACGTTTTTCATTAGTCTGAATGCTGGAAATGATTAACTTTGTGACATAACTCTCATCACGTAAATATGGAAGGATCAAACTTAGCTTCAAACTCAGAAATTTCTGAACACTTTCTACTTTGTAGTGTATGTGATTAACAACTGGCTTCAGTTTCAAAGTTGGAAATAGAGAAACCTATTTGGAGAAAGAGCAGAGCTAATTTATATTTAGGAACTCAAGTGTCACACATGTATAGTTTTGGAAATGGGGACAACAATATTTCACTTAATAGATGCATAAATTCAAACCTTTTTTTCAGATAGATTCAAGTGGGTAGCTGTGTTGGTCTGAAGCAGCACAACAAAACAAAATTAGAGTCCATTGGCACCTTTAAGACCATCAAAGATTTATTCAAGGTGTGAGCTTTCGAGTGCAAACACTCTTCCTCTTTGTTGGTCTTAAAGGTGCCATTGGACTTTGATTTTGTTTTGTTGTGCTTTTTTCATAGAGTCAGACTTTATTTGTTCAGGAACCAAATTCAAGCGGCGAAGATTGTTTCCATCTGACCTAGTCCCTGTCAATTATAGCTTTTTATACTAGGTAAAAAAAATACGAGTTCAGTTAACATTGATCTAAAAATGTATGTATATTTCTTAGGCTTATTCTCACTTATATCAGTCTGCAGCATGAGTTCCAAACCTTGCAGGCACTTCTAGAATTTTGAAAGGGATTGCGTGTCACCACCAAGTAGCATCTGTGGGGCTGTTGGAATCAACTACAAGCTCATGGAATCTACTACAAATGTATTTGGATTAATATTTGGAAAAGGGTAAGCATTGTTTTGTTTTTTCTGGTCCTTCTCCCATATGTATATTTAAATAAAGTATCACTAAGATGAAATGTTTGTGGGATGCATGGGAGTATTTGAAGAAAATATTTAGGTAATGATGGCATGTATATAACCATGCAGAGCCTCCAACTGAACAACATTTCTGTTTGTGAAAGAACTGGCAGCAATCTCTGCTGATTCTGCCTTCCTACCTCCCCCTGAAGGTTTGCTGGCTTCTAGAAGTAAAAACTGGGGGGCTCATTAGAGTATAGCAGGAGGAGGGAGGAAGAAAATCCTGGTTTGTAAAGTTATTCGGTTATTCAGCAAAGACCGTAAAGGAGTCTGAGTACTCCTCCAGCTTCAACAGGAAGCTGCCGGGTCAGTCAGAACATTGTTCAGCAAGAAGCCTATGACTCAGAAGTCCTAGATGGGGTGGCATAATAGTGAAATCAGGCCTTTTTCATTGGAAGATTGACTGTTATTTATTTTTATGATGACACCTCTTCAGGTTCATACTTGAACCAGCTTCAATTAAAACAATTTCCTAATATGAAAAACAAATCATTAGGCATAAGCAGCATAAATAAACACTATCCATAAAAGAAGAAAACCATCACAGAGCAGATATGATCCCCCCCCCCAATTAAAAGCCTATTTAAAAAGTTGTGTTTTGGACTGGCATCTAAAACAAAGTACCAGGCAAGCCTCAAATAGAAAGTCATTCCAAAGGCGAGATGCCACCTCAGCAAATGCCTTGACCCACTTCTGAATGTGGGGGTGCAGAGAACATGATACACTTCTCAGTTCTGAAAATAAGCCTCAAACCAGGACGTTTAATCCATTTCTTCCAAGAGCCAGTGTCTGGTAATGGTGAGGAGGGTCAGATTTCAGTCTGGAAGATACAGGTTTGAATTTGCACTTGTGCCATGGAAGCTCAGTGGTTGATCTTGGGCCAGTCATTTTGCCTCAGGGCAATCTACCTTACCAAACTGCTGTGAAGAGAAAAAGGAGGAGAAGAGGATGGAAGCTGATTTGAGTCTCCACTGAGGTGAAAGGCAGGGTATAAATGAATGCAATAAAATAAATAAATATCCTTCTTCCTCTTTCTGCATGTAAAGTTTTATCAACTGAAAATTCACTTCACTGAATCTGATACAGTGGGCTGAAGCCCACAAAAACTTATGCCATGATACATTTATTCATCTGTGGCCTGCCACAGGAGTCTTGTTTAGGTAGCAACCATGCTCTCCGCCTGCCTGGACTTTCAGTGGCATAGGTTTTTCTGGGCCAGAATATTTTTAATCAGGCATATCAGAAATACAGTAATTTGGCTGCATTTGTCCTAGGTATTTGCTGACGCTTGTTAGCATGTTGCATTAAAATGAGTAGATTCTGTCCCCCTGCCCAAAACTCATATTGCAAATATACAGTCACATTTCAGAGAAGTATTTATCTTCTTATATAGACTCTGCATAGTAGTAAATGCTGTAAAATCACCATATTTGAACATTGAGATTTCAAGTGAACTGTTTTGTATTCCTCAAGAAGTATAACATTTTCCCATTCCATATGAGGCTTGCAGTGAGATCCATTTAGGAATAAAAGATGCACATCATTATTGGACGACTCTGAAAACCTCCCTGTCTTCTAGAGCTAGTACTAATATACACCATCAGAGGAAAGTTGTATGCTTGTAAGCCAACTTATGTATGCATCCTTCCTTCAGGTTTGATGGACTGGTATTAAAGAAAATGATTGCAACCTTCTATTGATCATATAGTTATTACAGATTGGCTATAATTCTATATCCTAACCTGGTTAAAGTCTTTGGTTCTGACTGGGCAGGGAAAATGGCCTGTTCCTCTTTGGAATGTAGCTTTTGATAAGTTCTCTCATAAGACCAAAGTTTATTTTATTGCTGAGATAATCCTCCTCAAGGTTAGAGAAATGGAAGAAGAGTGTGACACTACCATTTATGTAAACAATTGGTTGGGGGAGATAATGGAAGTAACTTTTCAGAACCTGTCAGCAACTTTTCGGGGGGGGGGGGCTGACTTGGTGGTTACAGGGCGGTTCCGTGGGATGTCCAAGAGGGGTGGAGACCCCAGGTTATTGCCTTGACTCGTAAGGGCATCACCTTTCCCTGTCTCCAATGGAAAGTTATTTAATGCAACTGTATTGTTCTCCACACAGATTTGGGAACTCCCCTGTGTCTATATTTCTTATGTAGTAAAAATATAAAAAGGTTTTTCTCTCAGTGTGATTCATTGGGGCTGTGCAAAAGAATCCTAATTTGACCATTTGGCTATCAGGTTCTTCTAATGGCAGTCAGCATTTAACCCAGAAGAAGATATGCTGTAACCTTTCCAGCTAAAAATGATCTGCTCCAGCAACTCTCATTAGGCTGAGTAATCCTTACTCATTGGAGTTGTCCATTAGAATAAAGTTCAGCAATTTGGAAAGGTTGAATGATATGAGTAAGAGCTGCAGGATCTGGGAAAAGCAAATATTCTGCTGGGAAAGGCAAGTATATGAATGTGACCATGTTATCTCATGTGTTCCATTCAATGGAGTAACCTCAGCTGAAAACAGATTTTAAAATTTGAACATTAACTTTTAGTGTGTTCTTGGGCAGTGGTCCCCAACCTGCGGGCCGCGGCCCGGTGCCGGGCCGCAAAGGCCATGGCACCGGGCCGCGGCTCCCTCTCCCCGCCCCGCCCCCGCAGTAAAAAACTTCCCAGGCCGCAAGCTTGCGGCCCGGGAAGCTTCTTACTGCGGGAGGCGGGGAGAGGGAATCAGGGCCGGGCCGCGCCTGTGCGGGCCACGCCCGCTCGGCCCGATCCATGGGCGCGGCCCGGGCGCGGCTCGCGGGCGCGGCCCGATCCGCGGGCGCGGCGTGGGCGCGGCCCGCGGGCGCGGCGTGGGCGCGGCCCGATCCGCGGGCGTGGCCCGCACGGGCGCGGTCCGCGGGGGCGCGGCCCGATGCCCTGCCGGTCCCCAGCCTCGGAAAGGTTGGGGACCACTGTTCTTGGGAACTTGGGTAATGCATCTTCCTTCTGACTCCAGTACATAGTAGCAGCAGCATAGGAAACAGATTCTATTACCATCATCTACCAGCAATCTCTTGTTATAGCCAAGGGTCCTCATTTTCCCTGTGTCTACGTGCAGAGCCATCTCGGCTTTCAGCTGTGATGACGAAATGGCATGCCTTTCTTCCTGGAATAGGAGGCAGATAAGAGGCCACTTGCTAAGTTGGGGTTTCAAATGAACTCCACTGCAAGGTTTCAAAACACTGTGTCACAACTTGATCAGGTTTCTTTAGCAACCAGTTCAGTACAGAAGCCTTCTAGATTAAATGAGGAAAGACATGATAGTCTTGCGGTTTTAGCTGTTTTCACAGGATATGATTATAGGGTATTTAACTTTTACATAATCTCACATTACTGTTTTTGCTCTCATCAGACATTTATGCCCACCTAGGCTGTAGTAATAACACTAGCTTCTGGGACAAAGAAAACGTTATGAGTGCCCAATTCAGTACTGTAAACTTTCAATTTGTAATACGGGGCTTTGAAAAAGCCGAACTTCCTTTACTTATATAGAAAATCTTACAGTTTAGTAAGTGTGCTGAAGGCTTGGATTTTAGTGGCTGTTTTGCATATTTTATCTTTATACATAAATATTATGAAGCCGGTTCAAGAAATCATGGCCTGCTTTAAAGGGAATAATTGCTTAGTGACAGCCATTCTATTTTACATTTTTGTGAAACTTCTGCCTAGAGATATTAAAACAATCACACTGATTTTAATCAGAAAAGCTCTGTATCAATACAGAGCTGCTTCTTGTTTGGCAAGGAAATAGCCAAAGGGCCTATGTGTTGTGCTGTTTAAAAACAGTCTCTGAATAGTTATGTCTCCACTTTTGTTTTGAGGTAAAAACTGTCAGCTGCAATGATGGCAGCCATTGCATAGTGGAGGAGCCTGTGTTCTTTCTGAAGTGTGTGATGTAGTTAAGGAACTAAAGTAAAACAAAGAGAGGGGCTAAAATGGCAGTAAATATGATTGAGTCACTCAGTTCTGTCTAAGTTATAAAGTTGTATCAAATTGATGGGAGTGTCTAATGTCCTTGGGCACTGTTGGAATGCCAAGGGAGCACTGAAGAAAATACTGGGGGCCTTTCCGCACAAGGACCAATGTTGCCAATTGGTCCCACAAGGCGGAAATGCTATTTTTTAAAGTGCAATCCCGGCGTTACGCATACCTGCTTTTTTAGTGGAATTCAGTAGCGTTTCATTCGTTTCCCACAGGTTTCCGGTCTTGAAAAAATCGCTAGACAGGAAGCGATTTTTTCTGTCCTTTGTCCCTCACCTGGCCGTCAATCAAACGTACAGCCAATGGGCGGTTGTTATCATGCCCCGGGAAAGCTCCTTTCCCTTTAAGAACAGCTTAAAAAAAAAACACATTGCAACGAATATGCCTTGATTCTTCCTAACGTAGAGACCCATCTAGCTGGCAGCTGCCATGTGAGCTGGCGATTCATCGTTACCACGCTCGCTGGGTGAATGAAGGTTCGCTGGTTCGTTGCTTTCTGCTTGCTCCGAGAAAAAAAAATGGCAATCGCTTCACCGGAAGTTTAGAGGAGAGAGCCAGAGGGAGGGACTTTGCTGCAACCACAACAATGGGAACGCACAGGTCTTTTTCGCTAGTGTTGCAGATTGTTTGCAAGAGTGTAGCGCTTTTCGGAGGGTGAATCCACTTTTCTGGATTTCCCTTTAAGCGCTACAACGAAGCGCTTTTCGCAAACGCTGGCAGAGTCTCATGGGAATTGTAGTTCATGAACATCTGGAGGACCACAGGTTGATTACCCCTGCTTTAGGTGACCTCCTATAGAAATGCAAACAAAGTAAAGAATGCTCATATTTACTGGAGGGGGAGGAGAACAAAGTTATTCTTCTATGCATACAATCTATACTTCTGATCATGGATTTATTAGTGGAAACATGGTGATTTTAAAAAAATCTCACTATTTTGGTCTTATTATTTAAAGGAATAAAAGTTTGAAGTTACTATACTCTTGCAAAAACACACTGTCAGCATGTTTTTTCCTGAGCTGCAAACAAATCTGTCAGCAATTTCTTTACATTATAATATCAGTACATGTCTTTCTTTCTTTAGATACTTGCTTTAAATAAAGTATTGTGGTAATGGAGTCCATTTACCGTGGAAAGTGTCAACAAATTGCCATCTGTCTTGTGAAGGCACTCAGCCATCCTGATGAGCTCAGCACTCTGGTTAATGTTGGGAAGCAAAGATATGGACTGGACTTCAAAGGCAAAGAGCTTTCAACCAACAGATTGAACAGGGATACAAGTGCCTTTCATATGTCCTGTAGGCAGCAGTCATGCTACTCTGAACAATCCCAAATATACTCTGTTTCCCTGAAGCGATTCCGCCTTCTCTCTAGGTTTGCCAGTCTTCATGTGGTGGCTGGAGATCTCCCGGGATTACAACTGATCTCCAGGTGACAGATCACCTAGAGAAAATGGCTGCTTTGGAAGAGGAACACCCCAAACTGCTCTTCTCAGGCTGCACCCCCAAAATCTCTAGGTATTTCCTAACATACAGCTGGCAATCCTATTTTCTCCCTTGCTGTCACTTTTTCCCTTGCTGGCATACAGCTGGCAATCCCTTGTATAGTCACTTTGAACACCTTTGTGAAACTGCCTGTCTCTTGAACTTCAAAACCCTCCTTTTGCATAAAGCTTCTTGTAACAACTCTTCAGTCCGTTTCCTGTTGTCTAAGTAAATGTAGCTAAACTGAATGTATGTTTTCCTTCTATTCTTAGGGCCATTCCGCACGAGTTCAAAGTAGCAGAAGGCTTACAAATGTTAAACGCTACTAATTTGCCGTTTTGAATGATGACGCACACAATCTGCAACAGTCCTGCAACACTAGCGCTAAAATCGCTTTGTTGTAGCGATTTCCAGTGAATCCAGAAAAGTGGATCCACCCTCAGAAAATCGCTACACTCCTGCCAACAATCTGCAACACTTGCAAAAAAGACCTGTGCGTTCTCAGTGTAGCGGCTGCAACAAAGTCCCTCCCCCTGGCTCTCTCCTCCGAACTTCTGGTGAAGCGATCGCCATTTTTTTTCCTTGGAGCGAGCGGGGAAAGCAACGAACCAGCAAGGCTTGATTCACCCAGCAAAGTTTCTCCAGCTACAGTCCCTCCACAGAAGTGCATTAAAGCTCCCCTAAGTCCCCAAGCACAACACAGCCCCCTGTTTGCAAGTTCCTTTTATTTTCGGCCGAAAATCGCGCCTGTGCAGGGGGGGGATTTTTCTTTTCACTTGGGGGAGCGTGGCAACGATGACTCACCAGCTCACATGCACGCTATATGAGTCTCTATGTTAGGAAGAATCAAGGCATATTCTTTGCAACGTGTGTGTGTGTGTGTGTGTTTTTTAACCTGTTCTTAAAGGGAAAGGGGCTTTTCCGGAGCATGATAGCTACCACCAATTGGCTGTGCGTTTGATTGATGGCCAGGGGCAGGAACAAGCACAGAAAAAATCGCTTCCTTTCTAGTGATTTTTGCGAGACCGGAAACCTGTGGGGAACAAATGAAACGCTACTGGATTCCACTACAAATGCAGGTATGCGGAATGCCGAAATTCCACTATTTAAAATAGCATTTCCACTTTGTGAAACCAATTGGTAACATTGGTTCTTGTGCGGAAAGGACCCCTATCTTTGCTCCTCTGCTGTGCCTTTCCTGTTCCTGCGCATAGGCAACTGCAACCGCTAGACTGATGCTGAAATCCACTAAGATTAGTTAAGGGAGGGTGGTGGGTGAGATTTTTAAATTGTCCTTCCCCTTTTGTGATTCCTCACAAGCACCCAGCTTCTATGTATACTGCTTTAATTTAACAGAATCCATGTAATATAAAGTGACCAGATTGTCCCACTTTTGGAGGGACATCTGGGGGTACCTAGCAAATTGTACTTATGTTGAAATTAAATATATATATATATATATATATATATATATATATATATATATATATATATATATATATATATATATATATATATATATATATATATATATATATATATATATATATATATATATATATATATATATATATTACAATACTATTTTTGCATTCTATGCAACTTTTAGACCAAATATAGACCAAATTTTTAATCAAGAACCCCCCCCCCCAGTCAATGGTGTCCTGTTTTACCAATGTTAAAATCTGGTCACCTTAATGTAATACCTTTATTAGGACCAATGTAACAACACAAAACAGTGTTCAAGCATAATTTAAAAGATCATTTCTAAAATATATATGGAGGGGATAAACCCTACCTTTGGAGTTGAAGCCTAGACAAACAAACCTTGTCCATCGGGCAAAGAAGAGCTTACAGGGCGTATCTGCAGCCCTGAGAAAGTTGTGGCTAAAAGCTACCTATGTTGGTATAATGTTGGTGGCAGGGAAATGAGCCAGGAAATGTAGATTGGCTATCAACAGGGACATCACATCAAAATCACAAGATGTCATAGTCCCATTGTATACGGTACTGGTCAGACCACACCTTGAGTACTGTGTGCAGTTCTGGAAGCCTCACTTCAAGAAGGACGTAGATAAAATTGAAAGGGTACAGAAGAGAGTGACGAGGATGATCTGGGGCCAAGGCACCAAGCCCTATGAAGATAGGTTGAGGGACTTGGGAATGTTCAGCCTGGAGAAAAGGAGGTTGAGAGGGGACATGATAGCCCTCTTTAAGTATTTGAAAGGTTGTCACTTGGAGGAGGGCAGGATGCTGTTCCCATTGGCTGCAGAGGAAAGGATGCGCAGCAATGGGTTTAAACTACAAGTACAACGATATAGGCTAGATATCAGGAAAAAAATTTCACAGTCAGAGTAGTTCAGCAGTGGAATAGGCTACCTAAGGAGGTGGTGAGCTCCCCCTCACTGGCAGTCTTCAAGCAAAGGTTGGATACACACTTTTCTTGGATGCTTTAGGATGCTTTGGGCTGATCCTGAGTTGAGCAGGGGGTTGGACTAGATGGCCTGTGTGGGTCCTTCCAACTCTATGATTCTGTCATTCTGTGATGCTGTGATTCTGTGAAGAAGAATGAGTTGGTTCTTATATGCCGCTTTTCCTTACCCGAAGGAGGCTCAAAGCGGCTTACAATCACCTTCCCTTTCCTCTCCCCACAACAGACACCCTGTGGGGTGAGTGAGGCTGAGATAGCCCTGCTATCAGTGCTCGGTCAGAACAGTTTTATCAGTGCCATGGAGAGCTCAAGGTCACCCAGCTGGCTGCATGTGGGGGAGTGCAGAATCAAACCTGGCATGCCAGGTTAGAAGTCTGCATTCCTAACCACTATACCAAATTACAAAAACGGGAAAGAATATAAGAAAACAATAGGCAGAGAATTTTGGAAAAGTTTTGTTCCAGTTCCAAAACACCTAAGACATGGTTTAGAATCTTTCTGTCTGCTATGTAGATAAGGGGACATTTATTATGGGAGAACCTTAAAACAGTTTTCTGTTAATTTTCAATGTAATCATTTAAATTAGTTCTTTTTCATGTGATTCCATTTTCTGTACTTGACTGTGCTAACTCTGGCACCTCTGACAAAAGCTTCCAGCAAAGAAGCAAAGCCCTATCCTGTATCTATATATTGGCTATCCATCTCACACCCAGGAAAGGTTAGAGAAGTAACTTAACAGTGACACCCTTCAGCCCTCTCCTGACTTATGTTCTAGGGCATCTGCACTCATGCCTTACTTCCATTAATAATGTCCATTTAATGAGTTTATTATCTATTGTATCAGACTGGAACTGATGTTCCATTAATTTATCATGCTGAAAATTAGAAGACTTGTTTCTAATTCTCACTGGTACTATTAAGGATGCTAGAAGAGATGCACAAAGAGAGAGATCTGCTTCACTGTCAGGAATTGGCCATTCTGACTTTTGTGCTGAGCAGGCTATGTCCTTGGGCCTTTTCTTTGCTGTCAAGCAGTACAACCATATTTGAAGCAGGACTTATTTTAATGAAAACACTGAGGTCTGAGTTATAATTGGGACTAGCCAAAGATGCTGGGTATTTGGATCCCTGTCTTCTATAGCCACCAGATGAAAACTGGAATATTCAAGAGTTCTTAAAGAACTTGACATTAAAACAGCCAGCAGCTTGTTTCTAACTGATTTATACAGAAGTGTTACTTAAAGAGAAGCAGATCATGTAGAGATTGCAAAACTGAATTTTGTGTAATTGCATTTCAATATTTATAAATATAGTAAAAGAACAACAATTTCACATTTTCTGTGATATAGGACTAGGCCTACATGTGGGCCAAAGAGAAAAAATATGTAGATGGAATGCTACCATAGGAGGGAGACCCAAAGCTTAGGAAACAGTGGACACTTTGGGATGCAGCCAGTCTGGGTAGGAAACAGCTGCAACACTATTAAGTTTAGTATAAAGCAATGGTTCTCAAACAGCGGGAACTCCAAAGTGGGTTCAGTTCTCTTGCAAATGATCAGCAGGCCAAGAGGAGAAAGGTTAAGCACAGAAAACCTCAAGGAATGAGTCCTATCATTCTGTCATTTGGAGGCATTTTCAGGAGTTGCACAATAAATTTCCAAAAAAGCCCCACACCATTGGAAATATACAAATTCAGGAGGGTCTCCAAGTGGGATTTTTCTCTCTCATTGGATTTCTGATTAAAAGGATGGTGCTGATTTCTGTGCCCTTATGTGTAGCAAATATCTATAAACATACAAAGCTTATCAATGAAAGATAACAAAATTGGGAGGAAATAAACCTAAATGAAATCTTGGAAACAATCTAGTTTATACACTGAGACAGCAGAACTGCCTTTACTGGGAGCCTAAAGGCCAAGTCTTCAAGGGATCCAGAAGAACGGCTGCAAATTGAGCTCTGGTTTACACTGTCCATCAGGGTGACCAAGGAAATTGTAATCCCAAATCTGGTCCATAAATCAGACTGGAATGAATTTAAATAAGCTGTATGATCCAAAAGATCATACTTACTTAAGTGCTTTATACAGAAATAAGATTTTGCTTTGGCCAATGGAACAATGTCAAGATCCAAGAAGAGGTTTTTTAGAGTTGGTCTAATGACCACTTCTTTAAAGTAATTTGGATTTCACAAAAAGCATTTATTACCAAGTTGTCCTAACAAGACATCTGTTTGTCTCTCAGAAGGATGTTACAACCCATGTAAGGAAAGACTTAGCTGAAGACACTAGGCCACACATCTCCATGCACCTTGTCAATTTCTGATGGGAGTTTGTGAGAGGAAATTAACTAAGTACATCTGGGCCCAGTGTACCTGAGGGAACATTTTAAGTCCCTATTCCCCTCACAGAGCTTAAAGAGTGCCGAGTGCAGAGTGCAGATTCTAACAGGTTGGTGATCCTCAGCAAACACAAGATTCACCTGACTGCAACTAGGGCCAGGACCTTTTCGGTCCTGTCCCCTACCTGGTGGGATGAGCTCCTAGAAGGGCTGAGGGCCCTGTTGGAGCTAACATAGTTTGGTTGAGGCCAGGTTAGGGAAGATCTATGTGGCCCCTCCTCCAAAACCAAAAACATCTAGGGTGATTCCGCATGAGTTTAATGTAGCAGAAGGCTTTCAAATTGTAAACGCTACTCATTTGCAGTTCCGCAAGACATTGCACACAATCTGCAACACTCCTGCGAAAAGTGATTCGTTGTAGCACTTCTAGGGAAATCAGGAAAAGTGGATTCACCCTTCAAAAAGCGCTACACTCTTGTGAACAATCTGCAACACTAGCGAAAAAGACCTGTGCATTCTCATTGTTGCGGTTCCAACAAAGTTCTTCCCCCTGGCTCTCTCTTCCGAACTTCTGGCGAAGCGATCGCCATTTTTTTTTCTCTGAGCGAGCGGGGAAAGCAACGAACCAGCGAGGCTTCATTCACCCAGCGAGGCTTCTCCGGCTACAGTCCCTTAACAGAAGTGCTTTAAAGTTCCCCTAAGTCCCCAAGCACAACACAGCCCCCTGTTTGCAAGTTCCCTTTATTTTCGGCCGAAAATCGCACCTGTGCGGGGGGGAGATTTTTTTTCCACTTGGGGGAGCTCAGCAACTCATAGCCAGCTAGATGGGTCTCTATGTTAGGAAGAATCAAGGCGTATTCATTGCAACGTGTGTGTGTTTTTTTAAACCTGTACTTAAAGGGAAAGGGGCTTTTCCGGAGCATGATAACAACCGCCTATTGGCGGTTCGTTTGATTGACGGCCAGGGGTGGGAACAAGCACAGAAAAAATCGCTTCCTTTCTAGAGATTCCTGCAAGACCGGAAACATGTGGGAAACGAATGAAACGCTACTGGATTCCACTACAAATGCAGGTATGCGTAACGCTGAGATTCCACTTTTTAAAATAGTGTTTCCACTTTGTGGAACCAATTGGCAACATTGGTCCTTGTGTGGAATGGGCCCTACTATCATATTCAGAATATCTAGCCACCATTTACTGTGAAATGGGGTTAAATCAGTTTGGTCGAATGGGGCTTCTGTGAGAGGGTTGGGGTGATTTTACTGTGTTTTATTTCTCTGTTGTGAACTGCTGCTTGACCGAGAGCTGCAGTCAGAACAGATTTATCAGTGCTGTGGTGAGCCCAAGGTCACCCAGCTGGCTACATGTCAGGAAGCGGGGAATCAAGCCCGGTTCACCAGATTAGAAGTCTGCGCTCCTAACCACTACACCAAGATGGCTCTCTAACTAACATTAGAACTAAAATTAGCTACATTTGAATAGATTGAGCAGCTATAGTACTGAGAAGGTACAAAATACTGGTGCTTAAAAGGTGAACTTTGTGAGACTCCATAGCATGAAGGCCGCAAAGCACAGAAAGCTGCCACTTTCTGGAATATGTTGGTCAAGTAAAAGTGGAAGCACTGGCCTCTCTAGCAGGACAGTATGGTCAATAGTATTGAACACTGGCTGTAGAGAGGTTCAGGAGAACCAACAATGGTGCACTCCTCCTGCAACTCTCCTAGACCGTTTACACACTGGAGGTTTCATGCCAGGCTCCAGGCTGGAGTTTAGTCGAGGCAGGTTGCCCCACCTCTTCCTGAACCCACATGGGGAAGCATTTGGCCCGGTGCATCTCATCTGCCCCCGATTTGTGCTCCTGCACGGGAGCTAGGGCAGTGAAGTTCCCAGTGCATAAACGATCCTAGTGAAGATCAGCTGTCAGGGTGAACTGAGATTTAAATAGGTTTAGAGAAGTCATCTAAGACTTACTTCTTAAATTCTACATAAACTGCTGAAAGAAACCAGATTTGTAATTTATATCTTAGGATACGTGGCTTATAAATCAGCATTTCGAGTTCAATAAAAAAAGCAGATTTATCAAAAAAGAGCAAACACTCCTCAACTAAAAATAGCTTGTGGCTTGTGTTTTAAGCTTTTATTCATTCTAAATATATTCTGTATGGTTTTGTATGTGGCTGAAGCAGAAAAGAAGGCACAGAATCAGGCCTTGTTTTATGAATTACAGAGAACAAAACGGGCATCTTCTGAATTACAGGAGAAGAATTCTATAAAAGAGTTGTGATGATGCCAAAAAACAGGAGAGCAAGCTTTACACATTGCATGCACAAATGAAAGAAGCTTCTATGAAGAGCTAGGCTTTAATTGTATGGCTTTGTTTTGTTTTACATAATCATGCAGCAGCTAAGAAGAACCACAGCGAAGGGTAACTCTGGACCGCTTTGCTGATCCTCATCGTATTGAAACTGGAGCAGCATATTTTGTACTTCAAAAATATATGAAGAATATAAAAGTAGGGTAGGGATTTTTGCATTACTCATGTAAAAATATTCTTAATGCTGTTTGAATGGAACCATCATTGTTAAAGATACAAAACCTCATTTGGGTCAGATGTTGCAACTCACACCTGGTGTAGATAAGCAGCAAAAGAAGGCAGGCTTGCCAACCAGCCTGAAGAAAATATTCTGTCCCTTTAATAGAGGCAATGGGCAGCTGAAGGTTGCCATGGCATGGACAGATATGACATCACCATCACCAAGATAAATAATATCCCAATAAGCCTCTATTAAAAGATTGGATCCCCCCCCCCCAGGCAGTTGGCATTCCTGGAGTGAGGTTACTTTATTTTGAGAAGGTGGAGTGAACTATGCTTACATTCTTAATGCTCCATATGGTTAATATATGCTGCAAATACATTTTAGCACAAAAATGGTTATTCATTGTTGTGACTTCTGTGCAGGTTGGCATGGGGACGGCAAGGACACAGGCCAGCCACAGAAAAGCTTTCCAAAGCTTTCCAGTAGGCTAGAAGTGCCCCTCTTCCTTCTAGTGCTTTTCTACCAAAATGGTCACATGACTGGGAGAAGGGGCACTACTCCTTCAGTTCTCATTTTGCCACAACAAAGGGAGGATCTCCACTACTGTTCCCTGTTTCTCCCTTACCTCGTTCCTGAGGTTGAGGAGACATATTTCTGTCAAAACTTTTATAAAACAGTTGCAGGTATGAGCGATCTTGCTTTGTCACCGATTTCCCCATTTTAGTGAATGATTACTGCAAGAGAACTCTGGAAAATTTAATCCTTCAGGAGAACTCTGGAAAATGTAATCCTGGAGTCTAAGAGAGTTCTGCCATCAGCACTACCCTCATCTCAGCACCCTGAGCCACCCCTTAATTTTTACAGGTTTGTGTATTGTATTCCCATACTTGTGCAGTGACATCAGAACCAATGCAGAAACTGATGTACAGGCAGACAGATCATGGTGACATCCTAGTAAGGGCTGTATCCAACACAACTTATTATTGTGCATTACTATTCCAAACAAAGGGCAAATTTTGATCTGTCCCTAACTGAACCCAAATTGGCACCAGTTATGTAGGTCATACAGACTAAGAACTCCATTGGTTTAAACAATGACGATGATTGCACCCTTTGCACCTTAATAACTGCCTTAGACTTCTATGAGACTTATTGCAAAGACCTGGTGTTGGCCCTGCTTACTTTCATTAACTCCAGAGTTAATTAGAACAAGCTGGCACTTTCATAACTTATGTAAAAGGCATGTGGTTAATTATAACAATAAACATGCTGCAAAGCACTTCATCTTTATTATATAAACTATGTTACATCAGCTTGATGATAGTTTGGTTTAGATGGGATTTCATATGATGAATAGAACCAATGATCAGAATTGCCCTCATTACAGTGAGCTTCATGTATAAAAATAGCAATAGCTGACAAAGTCATTATTGTACAATAGAAATGTTATCACTGTGTAAAATCCAGATCCACAAACCATTTACACAGAATCCCTGGATCTCTGCCAGCCACATCTTATTCACTTCAACAGGGTTCCAGCGCAAGCACTTCTGCTTAGCTAGTTTTTGGGTCAGGCTAGTGTTTTTTTGCAAACCATGCAGAAGCTTTTTTAAAAAACATCAAATGTCATGTCTGCATTATTAGATCTATGTGCTGAAGTTGTCCGCTCTTACAATAACTGGACTGATATGCAAATTTATACTTTGGGCTAGGAGAAAGGCAAGATTATGCAACTCTGTTTTCAGAAAAGGACAGTGAATCATTACCATCTCATTTTTGTTATTCTTTCACTGATATAAGTTTTTTGCAGTGGAAATAAAAGAAAATTAACTTTCTCAGCATGTGAAAGAATATGCAAATAGTACTAATCAGGACACATTCGTGCACATCAAACAAATCCATTACTTATACACTGTGGATTTCTATGGATTTTGTTCAGTGGAGTTGCATTTTGTCATCTCTTTCTGAGTCATATTTATTTCGGAATCATATGTGCAAGAATTATGCCAAAAATTATGCTGAAATAGCAAAATCAGTAGCCTGAGATAGCCCTTCTCTTTATATATATAAAAAGGGTCATGTTTGACACTTGGGGTGACGCCCTCTAGCGTTTTCATGGCAGACTCAATACGGAGTGGTTTGCCAGTGCCTTCCCCAGTCATTACCGTTTACCCCCCAGCAAGCTGGGTACTCATTTTACCGACCTCGGAAGGATGGAAGGCTGAGTCAACCTTGAACCGGCTGCTGGGATTGAACTCCCAGCCTCATGGGCAGTGCTTCAGACTGCATTTCTGCTGCCTTACCACTCTGCGCCACAAGAGGCTCTTCTTTATATATATAGAAGAAATAATTACTGACTATGTAGCAGTAATTACAACTACAAGTTGCAATGGATATAATTACTCTAGTTTCCTGATATTACCCATTTGTAGTCTAACTGATGGTCTTGCATTATAGGAGTTCCAGATTCCAGATGAATAATGAAAACTTTAACTTCCCAAATACACACACAAAACTGTAGGAGATCCCACACTATAGCAAGTTCTTTTGATTATTATGCCTGGGACATGGCTGTTTGATTATCGGCCACCGTATCTTCAAACCATGTGGCAGGTAAGAATCTTCCCTTAACTCATTCATGTTCAGAACAGCTCTGTGAGGCAGATCAAATGACCTTTCATGCAATTCTCTCCCCCCCCCCCAATCACTGCTACCACCAACAAAACAAACAACAGCTCAAAAATTAGTTTGTCAAAGAAAGGCTATATTAGAGTTTTTCTGCTAGCGTTTTAGTATTCCGTGTGCAGAGAATATTTTGAATGAATGAGCACTCGCCAGGTATGCCACTTCACCTGCTGTTTGTGGGAATTAAGGCTTGGTTCCACCTGCAAGGCCAACTACACCGGCACAGATCAGGTGGATGAGATCTCAATGTGTGGATGAGGAAGTGGCACAAGGAGGAAGGGTTTAGGTTTGTTAGGCATGGAGGATCTTTAGGACAAGCTGAACCTGTGCAAAACAGACAGGTTTCATTTGAACCAAAAGGGAACTAGGCTGCTGCTGATTAATATCCAAAACATGGCAGAGCCACTTTTACATTGGATCCTGGGGGGGGGGGGTGGAGGGAGAGAATTTGACAGGAGCTGAGGAGCTTCTGGTTCAGGACAAGTCAGTCCAAAGGGAAGGTTGCATAAACACGCAGGGCAATATTGATAGGGGCATAATAGAACTTGGGAGTGATGTCTCAATGGTAACAGAAGGCATTGTGTGGTGTTTAAGGCAGTGGTCCCCAACCTTTTTATCACTGGGGACTGGTCAGCACTTGACAATTGTACTGAGGCACGGGGGGGGGGTAGTCTTTTGCAAAGGACGTTGCCGCTGCCTGAGCCCCTGCTCCACTTGCTTTCCCACTGGTGCCCCTGACTCCCACTGCCCGCTGGGGGGCACTGCCAGCAGCAGCTACACATTGCCACATCGAGGGGCTGCCCCAGCCATGGCAGCCACTGGAGAGCACCAAAGGTGAGCCAGCAGCAGAGTGGCAGGGCAGCCCTCGAGGCAGCAGCTGGGGAGGAGGACGAGGAGGAGCTGTGGCCCGGTACCAACTGATCCACGGACCGGTCCCAGTCTCCGGACTGGGGGTTGGGGACCACTGGTTTAAGGGACCAAAGGAGGTAAGGGTTACTGGTGAATTACATTACAGATTTCTGCATGCCAGTGCTAGATGGGGGAGATGGAGTGTTTGCTGTTCCATGAAAATTTAGATATAGTAAGTATCTCAGAAATATGGTGGAATGAGGAGATACCGTCATTTCTGGGTATAAGCTCTATATGTTGGACTGGGAGAAATAGACTGGTGGCGGGGTTGCATTTTACATCGAAGAGGGCATAACAAAAGCAGTTAATGCTATTATACTGGGAGACTTCAACTACCTTCACATGGCCTCTGTTCAGTTATGCTGTAGAAATGAAATTCCTAGATATCATAAATGATCATGCACTGGAACAGTTGCTCACAGAGCCAACCAGAGGGGTAGTGATCAAGGACTTGGTTCTGAGCAGGTCTCAAGACCTGGTGAGAGATGTGGACATTGTTACAGCAACTTGGAACAGTGTTTATGGTCTATTAAGTTCAACATTCAAGTCAATAAAAAGTTACCCCTAAGTCCAAAACTGTAACATTTGATTTCAAAAGAGAATTTTACAAATATGAGAAGAATAGTAAAAAGAAAACTGAAGAAGAAAGTCAAATCCCTAAAGGATGCTTGGAAGCTATTTAAAACCCCAAATAGAATGTATTCCACAGGTCAGGGAAGACACAGCAAAGTATAAAAGGAATAGGGATGCCAGACCCCTCTGTTGGGGATGTGGGTCTCTTGCTGCCAGGTGCTACATCTCTTCTGCCAGCCAGCTGGCTGGAGGGGGAAATTACCTCCCCCCTTCAAAGGGAGGGTATTTCAGCAATGCACCTAGTTCAGTATTTCAGCAATGCATATATGTGACCTGGAAGTGAAATATGCACATCAGGGATGACACTCTGGTTTGAGACAAAACCAGAGCATTGTCCTCAATCATAACCAGAACATTGCCCTCAACATTCTTATATCACTTCTGGGTTATATAGGCATGTTGCTGAAATGCCAGATGTGCCTCCCTGCTCCTAGTAAATGTGCCCCACTAGCTGCTCAGAAGAATGTGATAACTCTCAAAGGAAGGCCTGTGTGGTTAACAATGCAAGTCAAGGAAGCTATAATAAGAAAAGAGGCTTCTTTTAAAAAGTGGAAGGTGTGCCCCAGTGAATTCAACAGGAGGGACCAAGGTAAAAAAACAAACCCCGATATCAGTAATTACACATGCAAGATTGTAAGGAGCATTGTAAGGCCACCACAAGAAAGGTCCTTACCCCAGTGGATGCCAGATGAGTGTCCTGGGGTCTAGTCACTGCAAGTAAGTTGCAAGTCAAAGAATACAGATTTCGGGGGGGGGGGGGACAATCCAAAAGATGCAGGCTACCATGTATGAAGGTCCCAACCCATCTAGGTGTCGTGGTTCGGTCCTTGGTGGCTTGGGAACCGGACCGAACCCCGCCATCAGAGGCGCCCGCGATCACGGAGGTAGGGCATGGTGATCATAGGCAAGCCGGCAGCTGGGCGCCCCACCCGATCGTTGAGGTGGCAATGGCCGCTAAAGAACCTCAATGTCCCCTTTTTGACAAGGGCCCGGAGATGGCCCTTTGTTCCAGGAAAATGGGCCATCAGGAACCCCGGAAACCTCGCATATGTGCATGAGTCATGATTGTATCAGCATGTTCCCTCCGCAAGTACTGGGTGGGGCAATACAGCCTAAGGAGGTGGGTTTTGTATAAAAGGGAGCTTCCACCTGGAGTTCGGTGGAAGCTCTTACTCCATACCAGCGGACTCCACGTTGCTGAAATAAAGCTTGTTCCTGTTGTATCGTTCACCAGGCCTGGCGTGACGTTTTCTTCAAAGGGGCACCCTGTTTTTTCAGTTAGCAAGCGGGTCCCCGACATCGTAAGAGCTTCCCACCGAACTCCAGGGTCGGCATCGCATCCGAGCGCTTATCGGGACGGATCCAGAGATGGCGTTTTCAAGCAACGGGGCGGTCTCGACCCCCACGAACCCCGGGAACATGAGTTTAATGTCCCCGGGAGATTTCCTCCAAAAATCGGGGGGCCAGGAGCAGCTGTCCGGGACCCCGAGACCCTCGGCAGCGGCGGCCAAGGGAAGGCGCCGGGCCATGGGGTTCCCAAGCACGGCGGGGAGCGCGCCGAGGTCTGGGGGGTTGGCCCCAACCTGGGACACCCAGCTGAGGCAGGCGCTTCGGCCGGTAGGACCTGAGGAATCCCTAGAGGACCTGCGGCGGGCCATGGCGGACTTGGCCAGGCGCTTGCAGGCAGCTGAAGCCCGTGAGCAAGCTCGGGCCGGGCCCGGAGGGACTGGTAATACAACGGCGGAGGGGATCGCGTCGAGTGAGGACGTCTCCAGCGACGAGGACGAGCCCGGCACTGGTGAGCGGGCCCTGACCCCGACCCGGAGCAGTTTTCAGTCCCGAGTAGGCGAGACGGCCAGCGGAGAGGCGAGACAGCAGAGGATCTCGGGGGAGCGGGGGAGCCGACGGGGCGGCGAGAGCCGGACCAACGCAGGAGCGACGTGCAAGGCAGGGAGCGGCACGGCGTCGTTGGGCAAGTTGGTAGCCGGTGGAGCGGAGCAGGACGAGACGGCGGACGCCGAGAATCCCGGATCCGGAGGGGGTCGGACTACTCTCCCAAACGTTCCCCCCCAGAGCTTAAGGCGCGTTTCGACGGGACGCCGGACGACCTCCCGCAGTTCCTCCTCCACGCGCTGACGCATGCCCGGAGGTATGGAGACCGGTATGAGGACTCCGAGGACTTGGTCTGGGGGGTGGCCTCGTGTCTCCAGGGCAAGGCGGGTCAGTGGTACCTAGGGTTGGCCGAGCGCGGCGACCCGGCAACTCGGGACCTGCAGGACTTCGTGGTCGCGCTCCGCCGACGATTCCAGGACCCCCAGGCTGAGGACAAGGCAAAGAGTCGGATCAAGGGACTTCGACAGGGTACTAGGGGGGTTATGGACTATATAGACATTTTCCGGAGGGAAGCAGGCAAGGTGTTCTCCTGGAACGAGGAGACCCAAATCGAGTACTTCCGGGAGGGCCTTAACCCGAAGCTCAGGGAATGGGCCGTGATCAAGGGGACGGAAGAAGATCTGTCTACACTGGAGGGGTGGTGTTTTGTGGTCGCCAAGCTGGAAGCCAGCCTGGGTTGGGCCGCCGCACCCCCCCGGGAGGCCAAAGGCGGGTCAGCCGAGGCGCCGAGACCGGGCCCCGACAACTCTCGCCCCAAACGACCCCCGAACCCCGAGCGGGAAAGGAGACGCCGGGAAGGTCTGTGCCTGAAATGCGGGGGGTCAGGACATTTCGCAGCAGCGTGCCAACGGCAAGGGGGGGAGGACCGCGGGCTCTCCCAGGGGGGAGGTGCGACACGCCCCCAGCAGGCACGCCGGGCGGAGGACCTCCGCAACGAACCGGGAAGCGCCCAGGCGACGGGAAACGGCCAGGACCTGCTGTAGACGGCGCCGGGCAGCAGGTCCCGCGGTGCGAGGGAAAACCCCTACAGCATGAGGCGCGACCTCCGAACGTGGTAATTTTAGAGCTCCGGAACCCGGAGAACGGACTAAGTTGGGTGGGGGAGGCTCTTTTGGACTCTGGATGCGACCACAGCATGGTCCACCCCCAGATAGCCCGGGCTTTGGGGCTACCGAAGCGCATTCGGAAGGTTCCCCTGGTTTTCGTCCAGATGGACGGCAGCCCGATTCAGGGGGGACCTTTCGGGGAGGAGGTGGGTCCTATCGCCATCCACATAGGGGACCACCAAGAGCTGCGGTGGCTGATCCAGGTCCCCGTAGCGGGATATCGGGCGGTGTTGGGCCTGGATTGGCTGAAGGAACACAACCCCGTGGTGGACTGGCGGGCGGGGACCCTGAAGTTCGACTTGACGGTGGGTGCACGGCATCGGGTCCCCCACGAGAATTCCAGCCACAAGAGGACGGCGGCGCGTCCCAGGGGAGCGGCGGCGGCGCAGCAGGAGATACCAGAGCCCGAGGTCCCGCCAGAGTACCGAGACCTCGCAGCCGTTTTCAGCGAGCGGGAAGCGGACGAGCTACCCCCACACCGCCGCACGGACTGCGCTATCAACATCCCAGAGGGGGCGGTACTACCCAAAGGGCGCATCTACAAGATGAGTGAGGGTGAGCTCAAGGACCTCCGGGAGTTTTTGGGTAAAAATCTGGCCCGAGGTTTCATCCGGCCCGCTTCCAGTCCCATGGGAGCTCCAGTCTTGTTCGTCCGGAAAAAGGATGGGTCCCGACGGCTGTGCCAGGACTACCGGGGCCTCAACGCCATCGCAGCGGGGAACGCTTACCCCCTCCCGCTGATCCCGGATTTGCTGGCCCGGCTGGGCAAAGGGACTCTGTTCACTAAGCTGGACCTAAGGGAGGCGTACTACCGGGTACGCATCCGGGAGGGGGATGAGTGGAAAACAGCGTTTAACTGTCAATTGGGACAATTCGAATTTAAAGTGATGCCGTTCGGTTTAAGCGGGGCACCTGGGGTTTTCATGAGTCTAATTAATGAGGTGTTGCAGGACCTTCTGTTTCAGGGGGTGGTTGTTTATTTGGATGACGTCCTGATCTACAGCCAAGATCCCCAAGAGCACGTGACCCTGGTGAGGGAGGTGTTAAAGCGCCTGCTGGCAAACCACCTATACGTGAAGCTGGCTAAGTGCGAATTCCACCGTCCCTCCCTGGACTATTTGGGCTACCGCATCTCAGCCCAGGGCATAGCTATGGACCCCGAGAAGGTGCAGGCGGTGCTGGCCTGGGAAAGGCCCCGCACCCGGAAACAGCTACAAAGCTTCCTGGGGTTTGCTAACTTTTTTAGAGGCTTCATCCCCAGATACTCCTCCGTAGTGGCTCCCCTCACGGACTTGCTAGGTACCAAGGGGAGAGGTCCTCGCGCCACGCGGCCCAGCGCAGTGCTCGGCTGGAATGAGAAATCGGAGGCAGCGTTCCTGGCCCTCAAGCAAGCTTTCGCGTCTGAGCCCACGCTACTGCACGTCGACCCAACCCAGCCGATGGTGGTACAAGTCGACGCCAGCGACGCAGCAGCCGGGGCGGTTCTCCTGCAGCGAGACAAGGCGGGACAGCTGAGGCCGGCGGCCTACCTCTCACGAAAATTCGCCGAAACGGAGCGGAACTGGTCTACCTGGGAGAAGGAGGCGTTTGCGATTAAGTTCGCCCTCACCGAATGGCGGCATTGGCTGGAGGAAACAGAGGAGCCGTTCGAGGTCTGGACAGATCACAAGAATCTGGAGGCACTCCGGCAACCGCGATCCCTGAACGCCAAGCAGATGAGGTGGGCGGAGTTCTTTTCGCGGTACAATTTCAAGCTTGGTCACATCCCCGGCAAAGAGAATTTCCTCGCGGACGCCCTCTCCCGTCTGCCGCATTATGGGGAGGGGTACGCTCCCTGCACCAGGTCCGTGTTTGGTGAGGAGCAGCTGGGACGGGGGGTCGTCACTAGGCGTCGGGCCAGGGAGGAATGGGAGCCCGACCCGGCGACCGCCCCGCTCCGAGACCGCCTAGTGGCAGCCTACGGGACAGACGAGGAGCTGGCTGAGCTCCGGGACTCTTTGATTTTGGACTCCGGTCTCTGGCGGAGGGGGGAGGCTGTCTACGTCCCGGAAGGGCTACGACGGGAAGCCCTCAGCCTCTGCCACGATGCTAAGACCGCCGGGCACTTCGGTTTCGTAAAATCCTGGAAGTTGGCCCGGCGGCGGTTTTGGTGGCCCAGTCTGCGGCGGGACACAAAAGCTTACGTCAGTGGTTGTCCTGTCTGCCTGACCTGCAAGCCGGGGGTTGGCAAGCCGAAAGGTCTGCTGCACCCGCTCGAGGTCCCGACCCGGCCGTGGTCAGTGATCTCCATGGACTTTATAACAGACTTGCCTCCCAGCAAGGGGAAAACGGTGGTCTGGGTGGTGGTAGATCTATTTTCCAAACAGGCCCATTTCATTCCTTGCGCCAGTGTCCCCAGTGCTTCACAATTGGCTCGGATGTTCCTGGATCACGTGTTCCGACTGCACGGGCTGCCGGACAAGGTGATTTCCGATCGGGGCTCACAATTCGTGTCCCGGTTTTGGCAAGCTTTCCTGCGCCTGTTAGACATCGAGCAAGGGCTGAGCTCCGCTTACCACCCCCAGACGGACGGGCAGACCGAGCGGGTTAATCAAGTACTGGAGCAGTACTTGCGGTGTTTCGGTTCCTATCATCAAGACACCTGGGTGCCCCTGCTCCCCCTGGCCGAGTTCGCGTACAACAACGCAGACCACAGCAGCACGGAGATGTCGCCTTTTGCCGTCGTCTACGGGACAGACCTGAGACACTTCCCGGAGCTTGGAGAGGTCCCCGCCCGGGAATCGGCCGACCTTCGCGAGTGGGGGAAGCGTGCCGGGAGCTGCTGGAAGTCGCTGCAGGAGCAGCTCCACAAAGTCAAGGCAGCGCAGAAAGAGGACGCCGACCGGAAGAGACGACCAGCTGAAGAGATCCGACCGGGGGATCGAGTTTACCTTTCCACCCGGAACCTACGGTTGAATTTGCCCAGCAAGAAGCTAGGCCCTCGGTTTTTGGGGCCTTTCGAGGTCTTGGCCCCGATCAACGAAGTTTCGGTCAAGCTCAAGCTCCCCAAGAACCTCCGGCACATCCATCCCGTCTTTCACGTGAGCCTTCTAAAAAAAACTCCGGACGGTGACGTTTGGCACCCCGTGTTTTCCCCGCCAGCGCCCGAGGTCCTGCCGGGGGGGGAGCACCACGAGGTGGCGGATATCCTGGACTCTAGACTCCACAGGGGGAAGTTGCAGTACCTCGTGGAATGGAAGGACTTCGCTTTGGGGGACCGGGAATGGGTCTGGGCAGCGGACGTCCTTGCGCCCCGACTCACTGAACGTTTCCACAAGCGGTATCCTGGCCGTCCCGGGGGGTTGGAGAATGGACCTTTGGGGGGGCAGAATGTCGTGGTTCGGTCCTTGGTGGCTTGGGAACCGGACCGAACCCCGCCATCAGAGGCGCCCGCGATCACGGAGGTAGGGCATGGTGATCATAGGCAAGCCGGCAGCTGGGCGCCCCACCCGATCGTTGAGGTGGCAATGGCCGCTAAAGAACCTCAATGTCCCCTTTTTGACAAGGGCCCGGAGATGGCCCTTTGTTCCAGGAAAATGGGCCATCAGGAACCCCGGAAAACCTCGCATATGTGCATGAGTCATGATTGTATCAGCATGTTCCCTCCGCAAGTACTGGGTGGGGCAATACAGCCTAAGGAGGTGGGTTTTGTATAAAAGGGAGCTTCCACCTGGAGTTCGGTGGAAGCTCTTACTCCATACCAGCGGACTCCACGTTGCTGAAATAAAGCTTGTTCCTGTTGTATCGTTCACCAGGCCTGGCGTGACGTTTTCTTCAAAGGGGCACCCTGTTTTTTCAGTTAGCAAGCGGGTCCCCGACACTAGGGCATTAAAGGTAACCAGTACCTTGAATTTGATTCAGAGTTCAATTGCCAGCCAGTGCAGCTGCTTTAAGACAAAGATATAATCTCATCATCAGTCTTGTAGCTGCATTTTAGACTGCTTGTAGTTTCTGGAACACCTTCAAGAGCAGTTCTATGTACAGCACATTACAGTACTCTAGGTGGGAGGTGACTGTGGTATGAATTACCATGGCAAGGTCAGAATGGGAAAGATATGGAGATAGTCAGCAGGCTTGTGGCAAGAAGAAAAATGCCATTCTCTCTCTCTCTCTTTCTCTCTCGCACACACACACACACACACACATATGCATATATACATGCATGCATGTATATATGTATATATGGAACATTGAGGAAATAATAGCTCATTAAGGAACTCCACACTCAGGAGAGGTCTCGGAGGAACACTTACTCCCAACTGCTTCTCACCAACGATGTCACAGGAGAAATGAAAGGAACCACACTGAGGCAGTCCCATGAACCCCCATTGAGGCCAGGGGGTAGGAAACTCAGGCCTGGGCTGATTCTTTACTTACTTTGTTTATTCCATTGTGGATCCTGCTGAATTCAGATTGATTTGAACATGGGTCTTCCCCTATCTAATCCCCCCCCCCCCCTGATTGAAACAGAAAAGTGTTCTGCAACTGATTGCACCTTTACTCATACCAATTTTTCAAATATTAAGGGTTATATCTACTCCAGGATATTGTGGGGGGAAGGTAGGGTCATTCCGGATCAACCATACTTGTTGTAGATGAAAAATTTAAATAATCCAAAATCAAAATGGAAATCACATTCTGTGTAGATGACAGGGACTGAAATGACCTGGGTTTGGAATAAAAGCTCCATGCAGATTCAGCCCTGGATACCAGCAACAATTCTCAACTCCCCCAGCCACCTGATAGCTTTGCTTGTCACCTCTCTTTGTCAGTGCTTCCCCTACCTCCAATGTCAATGCTGTGCTTGTCCAACTCCCTCCCCCTCCCTCGCTTACTGCCTCACAGGTACAGCAGGCTAAACGGGGGAGGGGGGCAGGGACACAACAGCCTGCCATGAATGGCACTTAATGTTAACAGAAAGCAAGATTTAACAATGTTAGTATGTACAAAATAATGTTGCATTTCCATTTAGATTCCAAAGATTTCAGCTCATGGGGACTCTTCTAAGCACAGTGCCTCATCTCATCCCAACATTTCTCATTTCGCTTTTTCATGGGAGAACATGTAGGGTGTGCCAGAATCTACATTGCATTACAACAGTAAAGTTCATGGGGAAAACGTACCCCATATAGTAACAGTATTGAATACCAAATTTTATTAGAATTTATATACATTACTAGCTTCAAAGATTTGAAAGGGTCCCCTCCCCTGCCCCCTGGCCAGGCAGCTTAAGGTGGCTTTGGGCTGCAGCTTGCAGCCGGATCAAGTGGGGGCAGGTGGGGGCTGGCCAGCTCATTAGCAGGCCAGGGGCAGAGCTCATTAGCAGGCAGTCAGCAGCAGGCCTAGCCTAGCAGGCCAAGAGGCCTTCGTTAGCAGGCCCAGCCTAGCAGGCCCCCCACCATGACCCTTTGCCCAGGGCTCTCTCCCCTTACCTGCTGCCTACTCCACTGGGCACTGAGGCATGTTTGAAAGAGGCTAGAGCCCAGGGATGGAGGGCGGGAGCTGCAGGGGCAGGGACAATCAGAGTGCAGCCAACTTTGCTGGCTGCATCCTGATTGGCCCTATTCCAACTTGGACAGCTGGACACGTTCCACCCCCCAGGCTGTTTCACAAAAATATAGAGGAACCATGGATAAGGATTGTATAAAGCAACAGAAATATAAATTAATTAATTACCTCCAATGGATCATAGGAATTTTATGGCTTTAGTTTCTAGGAACTGCATTAAAAAAAAATCTGTTTCCATCTGCTTTTGGAGTATCATTAACAAGAAAATACTAGCATAGGAAATGTTTGAAATCTTTTTTTTATTTAAAAGTCAGACAGCAGTAATTAAATGAGGATCATTAAAGGCATAGTGCTAATTGTAGTGGAAATGAACACTGGTTTTCTCCAGACTGTCAATCATTTTACTCAATTGTCTCTTTATATTATGCAAATATGCTACACATTAGTCAAGGCTAAGTGCTTGAAGACTAATTTTGCCAAATGCTTCTGGAGAAAGAGACACACATTAAGGACTTTGTACTATTGTTAATTCAGATCAATCCTACAAAGGCAGCACAGCCACAGAAGGTGACCATGGGACTCTCACTGCACTCTATTTTGTTGTTGTTTCAAGTAAAATTATTGATTGGTTATTTATTGAAGGCTAACCGTTGGTTCTTCTGAGGTAGGCAAAATTATCAAGAGAGTAAGGAGTTACTTAGGGGTAGTTTACTTGGTTATTTAGAAAGTGGATATTGCATCTGTATGGAACAGCAAAGTTCCATATTCATTTGAATATTTATTCATTCATTTGATTTATATACTGCCCCTCACTGCAACGTCTTGTATGGCATGACATACAGTACGTTACTATAGATAGAAGGCTGGTTCTTAGTCCAAGAAGCGTAAGTAACATGTGGCTGAGGCACAAGGTGTTTCTATGCTGTGATAGCACAGGGACACACCAGAGGTGTCTATGTGGTTCAGGACCTTCCTGGTTCCTGGCTAGGGTTTCCAAGTACCCACTGGCAGGGGTTGGGGGGCAGGGTTGCTAGTTTCATATTAGGGAACTCCTGGAGATTTGGTTGTGGAGCCCAGGGAGGAGAGGAACTCCAGTGGGGTACAATGAGAATCTGATCTCTGTAGCCTGGGGATGAACTGAAATTCCTGGGATCCCCAGGTCCCAGCTGGAGATTGACATTGTTATTTCTGTCTGGCAAGGTTGGGAAGACAGGTTCATGTCTGGCAATTCCTGGTGGCAAGGTTGGGAAGAAACCCATTGCCTCTTGTACCTGCCCAAGGACACACTGGGTCTCAGCTAAGACCATAAGGTGCTGGAAGTACTTCTGATGGTCTCACCTGATTCCTAGTCAATGGCTGCACACCTAGTGGGGTATACATGAGAGCCAGTTTGGCGTAGTGATTAAGAGCAGTGGCCTCTAATCTGGCAAGCTGGGTTTGATTCCCTGCTCCTTCACATGCCGCAAGCTGGGTGACCTCGGGCCAGTCAGTTCTATTAGAGTTCTTTCAACCCCACCTACTTCACAGGGTGTCCGTTGTGGAGAGAGGAAGGAAAGACAATTGTAAACTACTTTGAGATTCCTTTGGAGAGAAACAAGTGGAGTACAAAAAAAACCCTCTTCTTTTCTTCTCATCTTCTAGTTTATGCCAGGAGACCTGCCCCACTGCTGCAGCATGAGATGACAGATGATAGTGAATTGGTATGTGCATGCGTCTGTGAACAATATAAAACACTAAATAATGGTAATAATGATTAAAAGGCAGTTGTGATAAACAAAAAGCATTAGAAACTACAGTTCTGGAGTGACAGAGAAGACCAACCCCACTACCCATAATTAAACATCAAAGGCCTTATAAAATAAAAAGGTCTTCAATTTTAAAAATTCTTCCAAAAGCTGCAGGTGAATGGTCAGGTATCCAAAGGCCACCTCAATCAGGTGTTTAAAAAGATATAGCAAAAATAATTAGAAAAATACAAGGACCACACAACTATAAATCTGTATGATTTTTAAAAATCAGGAGCCTCCAAAGAAGCAGGTTACATATCCAGCTAATCTAATAGAAGTCTACACTTTTAATATCACAAAAATCTGTAAATCTGCCTGTTGGAGTGCCATCCATCTCTACCTATTTCCTGTACTATACTGGCAACCAACTGGGATGGCCTTCTTACTTCAATAGGCTCCAAGCAAATGGTAAGCATCTATGACAAGTGCTACTGCTTGGGTTCATGGTAACTCCTTCTCCCCATCTTCCAACAGCTTCAGTTATTTGAAAAATCAGATATTGAAGATGGGGGGGGGGCACATAAACAGGTGGTGTAACAGGTGGTGACATCACTTTGGTAAAAAAAAAAAACAGAAGTGACGTGGAGAAATCCTGGATTGACAAAAATAGTGGTAAAACCAAAATCAAGACATCATTTCCCTTTTTAGCTGAAACTGACACCAGCATGCTGTGGTGATGGTGCTCCTCGGTTCTCCTTCGTTTCCTCCCATGAGAGTTTCAGATGCTGGCAGACCATGCATTAATGAGGAAATCTCTTCTATAGCAAAAGCTCCTGCAATGCTTACGTTAGCCACAGCTATATTCTTCCTCCCATGATAAAATGTGACCCTCAAATTTAACTGCAGGATTCAAAATTCCCTGTAAGCCAATAAAAGGCAGCTCATTATGAGCCTGCAAACCATGTGACTTTGTCCAAACATTATTAACTTTAGTGAAAAAAGAAGGTGGAGGCCATCTGCCAATTCTAGATATGACATGTTGTACCAATTTAACGCCATGTGTTTGTCAACACTGTAACCAAAGTGAGAGTAAGCTGTGAATTGCAACTTCTGCTTTTCTGTTAAATGTTGACTTGACTGGGCTTCATCCTCCAGTCACTATTTCATCTCCCCCACCCCCACCCCCAATTCCACAGTGGTACCTTATGCTGTCTGACACACAACTTTCCTAGGCCTTATGTCTCTCTGGTTGTGATCATGAATAACTGCAGATCTTGAGTGGGAAGATCCATATTCAATAAGTTCTATTGGGCACAGAAACACAGTGGATTCATTCTTATGGCTAATCATTAACCAAGGATGCATAAAACTTTCTTTTCCTATTATATCACAATGTGTGATACGTTACGTTAGCCACAGCTAACGTATGTGTGATATAACCTCTAGGATAAGGGTAGTTATTATTAGCACATGATACATACATGCAGAAGCTACTCTTGCCATCTCCATTGATATACATGGGCAAGATTTAATTTTATATGATAGGTTTATATTTTGTTAAGCCACATGCTTTACATTTTAAGCTCCCACAGAATTAGGAGAGAACTCCTGTTCTTTCCTCTCCAACCTTTGGTGCTCACCACAAGCTCAGCAACTGGCCTGCTCCCTCCCCCAACCAATGAATTGACAAGTGCCTTCCCATCCCCTTGCTTATGACTCTCATAAAGGCAATGCAAGCCTCTGTCAGCCTCATTCAACTTGACACCTGTTTCACTTTAAGAGAGGCTCCTATAAATAGAAAAGAGAACACAAACCTCTCTGGCATAGTGTAGTATTCTAGAAAATGTGAACGACAACCAGGCCTGGGGCTGGGGCCAGTGGGGGGTAGGGGAGGAGAAGAGGCAAAAGAGACACTATCTTCCCTAAAAACCTGGCAAGCTCTAAGTTCATTGCTTTTAATTTAAATGCTCATTTCTTTTTCTATTTTCAGACCCTCTCTGGGATTTAAGGAATGTTGCGACGTGCTGGTTCTAAAGCCCTAAGTACAAGATGGTCATGGCTGGCTGGGAAGAGGCATGTTCTAATGGCAACAAATCACTAGTCAGCAAGCAGCCTTCAAACTTTTGCACAAAAGCTCAGAGGGTTCAGTGTGTGTGTGTGAACATTTGTTGGCCTAATATGGCTAAATGCACTGTCATTGAAAGCCAGATAAAGGTGTAATTTGGTAAAGGTAAAATTTTGTGATGTCAGTCAGTGTACTGAAACAAAGGGACATTCAGTTACAAGATCGTATGCAGGATTTTTAAAAGAGGAGGGAGAATTACACATACATTCCAGAACGTTGGTGAAACTTCTTAATCTCACTTTTTCTTGAATTGTTAAACAGTTTTTGTATTATTTTTCCATCCTCTACCATTGGCAATAGGTTTTCATTTATTCAATGAGTGGCTTTTTGTATTATTTTTAATGGGGGGGGGATGCCCCAACCCTCCCCCCTCCCCCCTCCCTTGTTTACAGCCTTGTTCAGTTAATATTGTGAGTTCCTGTTCTTCAAAGCTTGGCTTGGCTGTCTAAATCAAGCTCAAGGCTCAAACCAAGCCTGGTTTTTCAAGGTATGTAGCTGAAATTTCATGATGATGAATTCTTGGCTCAGATTCCTGACATTTAACTGAAAACCTCTTTCTATCAAAATACCAATGCAATCCTAAGCAGAGTTGCACATTTTAAATCCACTGAAGTCCAAGGGGATAAGGGGGATTGCACCATGATTTGTTTACATGTTCATTTCCTTACAAATGACTTGCATTGGCTGTCCTTGCTCCTCTGAAGCCCAGAAGCAGATCTTAAGAAGCAATAATGAAAAGTGGATGTGCCTTTTCTGGATGTGTGCCTTTTCCTCACAACCTCTGGGTGTGAAGATGTATGTGGAGGTCAGAGGGTATGGTTCCAGCCCAACCACTTGCACCTTGAAATAAAGAGCGGAACATGCATCATCATTGCACAGATTGTATCACCTTGTGTGAACTGTGTCCAGCATTTTTTTTGACTTCTGTAAAACAGATGCCATGTTTTATCACCTAGGTGTAAACTGCACGGAGCTTTTATTCCAACCCCAGTTCGATTCAGTCCCTGCCCTCTACACAGAATGCGATTTCCGTTTTGATTTGGGACAATTTAAATTTTCCTTCTGTAGCAAGAAGGATTGATCCGGAGTGACCCTACCTTTATTGTGCGATATCTTGGAGTGCTTTTAATGCTCAATATATTTTAAAATTGCATTGTTTTGAATCTGGGCTCTCTCCGTGATAGGGAACCCATGATTGGCCACAGGTGGTCATGTGACAAGCCTGCCTTAAGGGAGAAGCCCCTAATTTCTCTCAACTTCTGTTGGTCTTGGATTTTTTTTTCTGCCTTCTTCGATCCTCTTCCCCCCCTCCTTCAAGAAAAGAAAGGGTTTTTTCCTCCCTCCTCTGACTTCTTGGATCCTCTCCCCCCCTTCAAGAAAACTAAGAAAGAGTCTCCATTTGCCCCCCCCTCTTCTGAGCCTCTCTAACCATGTGCAGAACACTTTTCCGTTTCAATGGGGAGGGGAGGAAGACTTGAGTTCAAATCAATCTGAATTCAACAGGATTGACAATGGAATAAACATTGTTTCTGTTCTTCATCACAAACTAGTGCTTCCATCTTCTCCAACATTGTACTAAGGGCATTGGTCACCAGTGGCATCCCTTACTTACTTATGTACTTAATTATTTATTTGATTTTTATCCAACATTTCTCCAGAGACTTCTGACAATATATAAAAATCCCTATAAAACATCATAAAACCCCATCCCATTACTGAACAGACAGAACATTTACATAAAACAAGATCGGCAGCATAATCCCCCCTATCCCTGCAGCCATCCACACCACATGGTGGGTATGCTACATGTTGCTGTGTAGACTGAGGAGGGGCCCCATTGTTTCTAGCCCTGACCTTAATGAAAGATCTGACAGAAGAGCTCCATTTTGCAGGCCCTGTGAAACACTGATAGCTCTCTCAGGGCCCTCAGCTCTCCCGGGAGTTCATTCCACAAGGTTGGAGCCAGGACTGAAAAGCCCTTGGCTGGGTGGAGGCCAGGTATGCTTCCTGAGGGCCAGGGACATCCAATAGATTAGCACCTGCAGAGCAGAGAGCCCTAGGCATAAGGAGATAAGCGGTTCCTCAAATAGGCAGGACCCAATCCGCAGATGGCCTTAAAGGTCAACACCAGGATGGGCAACCAATGCACTTACCTCAGCACAGGCTGAATATGGGCTCTCCAAGGTGTGCCAGTGAAGACCCTACCAGCTGCATTCTGCGCCAACTGGAATTTCCAGGTCAGATATGGGGTAAGCCCACATAGAGTGAGTTACAGAAGTCTAATCTAGATTTTTTAAAATGTTTTGCATTAGCAAAGTGTGAAAGTGGGATGCAATACTGAAATTTTAAGATGTGCCAAGTATGCCAAGTAATGGCTTGCAAAAGGTACTACAAACAGTTGAACCCTAATCTTAAACACAAGGGTTACATACATGTCTTGCTGAGGTTATTTTTGTGGTGAAAATGTAACTATTCTACACAGAAGGGTAGTATCCTGTTCCGAAATGAGTCCCCAAGGCCTACATAGCTTAGGTTGTGGAACAGCAAACATCTCTTCTGATGACCCTAACTCCATTCCTTCTCCAGATGTTCTCTTTATTTCTTAGTGTATTTTGTGTGTATATCAGTGATTATGCCCAATTTCCTATCAGACAAAGGACTGCAGGGGCTCGTCTTTTCATCTTGGTAGTGTAGCAGGGTAGGAATAGTGCCTACAAAAGGCAACAGTGGTTCAGTGTCCTCTTCAACTAAGGATGATTCTAGTCTCCTGATGAAACCATTGTTACCTGAGCAGAGCTTGACCACACATATCCACAGAAGTATAAATGCCTCATAGCTTTAGACTTAAAAAAAAAACCCACCAAGTGACAGCCTTCTAGAGCAAGAGTTCATGTTGTATGCTGTGTGCTATCTAGGTTCAATTTAAAGCAAGAAAGCAAGCATTCACACACAAACCCAGAATACTAAAATCTAGCTAATAGGTGCGTATCATCTTAAAAGTGCACAGGCTAGCTCTGGAATAATTGTTCTCCACTCTCCCTGCAGTTAGCACTGGCTCCCTATAAAAATAAAGACTATTCAGATCTTCTATATCAACCATTTCTACTTCTACATTGCTGGACAGGCAAGTTCCTGCACACAACTTCCATAAAAAAATCACTATCCTAACATTTGTTTCCATGATCAGAGTTGTACCTTTGATCCTTACATACGCCTGGCTATTGCTCTTTGAACCATTTTTAGAGGATCAGTCCATTATCTCATAATCCAATGGAAAAGATTTAAGATGATACCATTTGATACAGGTTCAACACTAGAACATCTCACATTTCAGCCATTTATCACTCTGATCATGAAGTCATCATCCAGAATGAAGGGACATAGTAAGTAAGAAGGAAACAACATGCGCTACTTTGAATTCTGTCCAAAATGTCAGCCAGATTTACCCTAGCTAACCCCAAGTGTTTTAACCAGTTAGCATGATCAGTAATACATTTCACAGTAGAGTTGTACATATTTTCAAATGGTTTTGTGAGCTGTTTTCTTCTCATCTGTTCATGCTTTCCTTCTTTAGAACTCATCTAATCTTATCTGCATTAGTTGCTTACTCACTTCAATTCACACTTAGTTTAGCTTCTGATGTCTACCCAGTTGATACAATATTTCCAACTTGCCCCCAAGGCAATTTTTGTCCCTTAGCTTCTGGTAGGGGGTTTCCTAACAATTTGGCTCTGCCCTGTTGCTCCATTTTGCTTAACAATTGTCCATGCCAAAGTTCAAGATTAAGACGGGTCAATTGATAATCAGGTTTTTCATGGAGTCCCAATCTGAACCCTGTGGGTTCCCAGGAACAATATGTTCAAGAAACTAACTTTTGTAAAAATATGTCAAATTTATGAGAACAGACTAAAGAATATCAATTTATTAACAGGCAACACATGTCTCGATAAATAAGCAGGTTCAGAAAATAAGAAATGCTAGCTTAAGTACCAAACACAATGAAAAGTTGCATTAGATGGTACATTCTTACATCCATGCAGACTAAGATCTTAGCGTAAACATTCTCTATGATATTGACCATTTACAAATAGGCTGATCATAAAGCCTTGTTCCATTAAACTCCAAGCTAGCTTGATTCCAAATTCCTAGGTCAGTCATAGGATTTGGCCCACCTTGATCAGGCAGTGATAATGAATCAATCAGAGTACATTCTGGTTAGAATCCTCTAGATTGGGGGTCATCAACCCCCAGTCCGTGGCCTGGTACTGGGCCACAAAAGCGTCTGCACCAGGCCTCCAGCGGCTGCGCCTGCCCCTCCCCACCCCCCCCCCCAGCAAGAAGCTCACCGGGCTGCGAGCGAAGTTCACAGCCAGGCTAGCTTCTCACTGCGGGGGGGGGGGGGGGTGGCAGAGAGGAAGGTGTGTCTGCCGGCACGCCGGTGGATGCAAACACACATGCACAGAGCTGCCACACATGCACTTTTGCGCCCCTGGCATACGCAAATGTGGATGTGCGGCAGCTCCGTGCATTTGTGTTTGCGCAGAGCTGCTGCACGTACGCGGCACCCGGGCCGCCCTCTCTCCCCCACCCCCGGAGGCAGTCCTCAACCTGAAAAAGGTTGGGGGCCACTGCTCTAGACTACCTCACCACTGTTGACTCTTCCCCTCCCATCACGGCTCACAAATTCTCAGATAGAGCCATCTAGCTACTATATCCATTAACCCTTGAGGGGGAGGGGTGTTTTGCCTCACAAGGTTCTATTGGGAGCAATGAAGAATAATTTGAGCAAGTTAACAACTAGTCAGTTTTCAAAGTATTGATGGGGGTGTTTGCTTTATGGTAGACAATCCTGGCTTGACTGGTACAAAAACATTAAAGAAACCTTTTTCTTAGGTCTCTTTAGTGTTTAAATTCAAAATAATTTGTTCAAGGTAACCTCAGTGAATGATCCGAGTTTCAAAGAAATAACTTCATCATGGGCTGCTGTTTCTGGAATCTATTTATTCACCAAGTGCCATTTTGTATAGTGACACAGTGTACAGCCTGATAAACACTTCTTCCTGAGAAATATTACTTTATAAAACTGGCAACAGATCAATGTTTCTGTCATGCATTTCAGGATAGCCAGGACTGCTTGTGTCCCTTCTGTCTGCTAAGGAGAGAACAGGGGAAAATAAGCATTACGGCCTGTTCTAGTACTTGTTTTCCCAAGCTGAACAATCAATATGAATCTCTAGCTAAAATGTGTTCATGGTATGAAGCTGGAACCAACCAAACACTGGGTCTTCTGAAAGGACCTACAGAATTAATGATACCTTTTCAAGTGAAATTTACAAGAAGCTTGCTGCCAGGGAGGGCAATCATCTCACCACCATCAATGTTATTAGATTTTTATACTGCCTGCTTCCCATAGTGGACCACGGACAGTTTACGATTGTTAAAATTCACAGAATAGTTTAAAAATAAAATTAAGATTTTAAAAATTAACCATCACCTCACTAACTGAACTGTTTAAGTATGCCACCCCCAATCTGAGCCAGCATCTGTCTTGCCTGCCTATTGACTGTGATAGGTTATATCTGTCAGTGATGTGAAAAAGAAGGAGGAAAGGAACCTGAGAAGGGTAGAGGGAGGCCCATAATTATTAGATGGCTCTGGGCTCAACCATAGGCCTGGCGGAAGAATGCCATCTTACAGGCCCTGCAGAACTGTGATAGCTCCATCAGGGCCTTGGCCACAGCTGGCACCCCACTCCACCAGGCAGGAGCCAGGGCTGGAAAAGTCCTGGATCTGATTGAGGCCAGGTGGCTGTCTTTGGGGCCAGGGACTGCCAACAAATTTGTGCCAGAGGAATGAAGTGCTCTCCAGGAAACGTAGAGCCACCATAGAATGTTGGGGCCTTTCATGAGGGAAGCAGCTGTTTTTGAAACACTTCTGGCTCCAATTGTGTGTAGGAAAAGCCTGGATGTTTTCTTGGGGAAAACAAGCTTTGTTGAAGAATAAAATGGGTCCCAGGGAAACTATTGATTGGCACCATACAGCCATAGGTCCCACATTGGAGATTTCTGGTCTAGACTCTTGATTTAGTCATTCCTGCCTGAGCGTTTCCTTTTGTACTAAGGGTTTGCAGCCCTTCTTGTGCATGAGCCATATGTTTATTTACCTGAGTGCCACTTTCTCTTTGGTTTGTCCTCTCTGCACCATGCTTTCAGAACAATGACTACTATATCCAGCATCCTTGTATTGACTAATCTCTGTAGCAATCCTCTCCCTTTCCCATAAGATATAGCTCTTCCTTATCTCAAATACTATGCAATTTCTTGAGAACCCTTCTTTAACTAGACCCTTGTTTGCCTTTTCCCTCTGGTTCATTCTTCATGTTTTCCTACAGATTCTACTCTGTTAATCTTTTACGTACTCTGCATTTCCCTTCAACTTCCTTGTCTTTGGTTTTTCTGGGCTTTAGCTACCTTATCTTCTGGATCCTCTTCCCAGTTGTTAGCCATTAATTCCCACTAAACGGACAAGTTTCTTTTCCTAGAAGCTGGACAACAAACTATCCAGTCTAATATTTGGATACATCAGACTGTCCATTCCAGTATCAGAAGGTTTACTACCATAAGATCAATAAAGTAAACTTATTTTACCAATTCAATGTCATAATCAATACAAAAGGGAGTCTAGGATTTGGCACCCAGGTAGTCTCTTCTTGCCCTTTTATGAAGCATAAGGTTTGATTATGATGCATATATTAAGTCATCTAAGGGTGCCTTGGATGGATTATTAATCAGTCAGAGGGTACAGATTATATGCAGAATTCTATCACCTCTTGTGATTTTTTAGTTCCCATTAATTGAATAAATAATTCACTTCAATTAAAGAATATCAATCATGTATTTTAAATTCCAATATGTCTTTTAAAGCCTCTATGGTTTGGCCGATATATTCTAAAAAGAGCAAACTTGTGTAGTCATAATCATAATCTCTAGCAAAAGAGACTCGTCTTCTGTACTCACCTGATTTAGGTCTCAATTATTCCTGTTTGGTGAATGGCCTGTTATGTAATGTAATTATTGCTGGGGAAAAGCCTCATGATTATCATCAGGAAATAGCATGGACAATTTGTTTGACTTGGTAAGCACAGTTGTTATGAAACAGTTTTTAAAAAATAATTCTGGAACCCTGCCTCTGTTTCTGTTTATTTTAAGATTTATTTGCAAGGGATAGAGTGTCTCTGTCCTGAATCACACTCTAAGTGAACTCTTTGGCTTAGCAAATTAATACCTACCCATAGGGGTTATTCCTTGACACAAAGATTTAATGTTGATGACCTGCGTGGCTGTTGCCAGTATTTTCAACATCCTAATAAACTTACTCTTGGCTCGAAGGTAAGATCAGGTCAACTTGGACAGAAATGAAATATAGAAAGTACAGGGATCAATTCATTCTACACGTTATATATCATGTGCGCCCAGTAGCTTTCCAGTGTCAGCATCACAGTTATATTAGGTGTAATGCAAACACTTAAGAATCTTGAGGAGGCCTAGAAATGGGGTTGTCAGTTTGCCCTAGAAGGTGATCTTTAATTGCCTTGGGCTGATTTAGCTACCTTTTGTTATTCCCAGCCTCCTAAGGGATGGTGTGCAAGTACCAGATGTAGCTAATCATCAGATCTGGAAGCATGACTCAGCAGGCTAAGTTTGTATAGAAGGCAGGTGGAAGACAACTTGGATATGGAGAGTGTTGTAGAATGAGGTCCTGGCGCAAATTTATTGCTGTAAGGAGCTCCTAATTATACATCATTCTTCTTTGAGCTTATTGACCTCCCATATTTCTAAAACAAATCCCTGCCTTTGGCTGAAAAAGTATGGCTGGATCAGGGGTCTCTAGGTTACTTCTGCTCCTTGCATTGGGAACTTCTGTTCATCATTTAGTGATGCCTACCTTTGTCCATACCTTTATTCAGTTTTACTTTCATATTTATAATGGTTGCTACTCAATAATTGTACATTCCTGCATTTCTAAAGAGAGTGGGCCAATATTCAGTGCAACATCTTGAGAGCAGGAGAACTGCAAACCAGGAGCCATAGTACCAGATAGAATGGATGAAAGCATAGAAAAAGGTGAAGGAGGACATACAGGTGGTCCAGATTATTGTGATGCCATTCTATGGAATTATTGCTTTAGCAATGTTTTTGTGCGTGTATTTTAACAGACGTGTGTTTCCTTCCTTCAAATATGTGCAGATACAATTTACAGTTACTTGTTAGCAGTTCCCCTGATGTCCTCAATAACAAAGTAGCAGAGTTGTTGCAGGTTTAAAAGTTCAGCTCAGATCTGATCTGCCAATGGCAACAATCCTTTGCCAGCCAGAAAAAAAAACTAGATGAGCTTCTGTCTCAAAAAATCTGGGATAGGGTGGCATTCAAGCATACATTAAAAGATCGTCCCCATGCACATCAGGCCACTTTTGCAACTAAATGGGAGTAAGGAACACACAACCTTCTGGTAATCCTACTCATGCATTTCCCTTTATCACCATTATGGTGATGAGGCAGCAAAATAATGGGAGTTAGGGCCTTGGAATAGCTCATGCCCCCCCCCATATGATGCCCACTTCTCTCCTTCAGAGACAAGATTTTCCATCTATTTTATTCTTCCTTCCTGACTTGCATACACTCTAATGTCCAGTGTCTCTGTTTCTCTCACAGAGAATTTCTTAGCAACCTTTCTAAGATTCCAGGTAAATTCAGGAGTATCTTCAGTGATGAGCCTTCTCCTGGAATGCCTTCTAGCAGACCTGTTTCTCCTTTCTTTTTGGTCTGACCATTTCCTCCCTTCCAGTAGCAATAGTTCATCTTGTATGTAGGCCAATTTTTATTTCTTGAACGTTGGGTCTCCACCATCTGTTATTTCTTTAGTCCCTGTTTCTCATCCCATTTCATATAAAGTGTATATGGCTGCTAAAGGTAAAGGTATCTCCTGTGCAAGCACCGAGGCATGTCTGACCCTTGGGGTGACGCCCTCTAGCGTTTTCATGGCAGACTCAGTACGGGGTGGTTTGCCAGTGCCTTCCCCAGTCATTACTGTTTACCCCCCAGCAAGCTGGGTACTCATTTTACCAACCTCGGAAGGATGGAAGGCTGAGTCAACCTTGAGCCAGCTGCTGGGATTGAACTCCCAGCCTCACGGGCAGAACTTCAGACAGCATATCTGCTGCCTTACCACCCTGCACCACAAAAGGCTCTTACATGGCTGCTGGTTCCCCTTTATTTTGCCATTCTGCCACTTTTTTGGCCTGTCTAGCTCTTCATCTTGAGCCCCATAATTCAGTTTCTTGCCTCCTCTGTACTTTTCCTCAGATATAATTTCCCACCTATCCTTTCTCTTTCCCTGAGTATTGACTGCTGTGCACTTTTCCCTCATTGTTCTTACATTTTGTTTTCACATCTCATTGTCACATCTCGATTTTCACATCACAGATCACATATGTGGAAGTGAAGGCAGCTAGAAGTAATGCCCTATTTAAAAAGAAACCCAATTATCTTGGCTAGATCTGTAGGCAGAAGGGAAACTGTCTTATTCTGAATGCTTTCCTTACTTCTTGGCAGTCTGCGCCTCCTCAGAAGGGTTTGTTACAATCCTGGAGCTTTTTCCTAAACCTCAGGCATCCTGTGTGAGATTTTAATCCTAGCTAATCTGACAGTTTGCTTTTCACAGAGGTTGAACTGCAAACTCTCATACTCCCTGAACTACTGAACTTTCTATGCCATCAGATTAATACAATTTTTCAAATGGTATTTTTCAAATGGCATTAAGAAAAAATGTATTTGTTCATGAATAATTATAGTAGTTCAAATTATTATGGTATTATAAATTATAATATTAAATTGTGATGCTACAATGCATAAACTGGACTCAAGGCAGTATGGTGAACAGCCAGTGACTTGTAGGGCCCTGGTTGGAACCTCCACTAAATTCTAAACCAATCACGCATTCTCCTCACTGGGTTGTGGGGATAAATAGAACACAGACTCTAGGGAAGGGCACAAACTGGGAAGATGTGTTTTGGTTTGGTTCATGGCATGTCCAGTTCGCAAATCACAAACTGTCACAAACTTTTAGGGGCTAAACCTGTCTTCCAAGTTTGCTGAGGATTGGATTTACAGGGTCCAAGTTACATCCCACAAAATAAGATGCCTCATCCTTCATTGTTTCCAATAGAAAAAAATAACTAGCATAGGCAATAGAAGTCCGACAGCAGAACAGAATCAAAGGCCTAGAGAATCTCTGCAGTAGAAACTGAAAGTGGGAGGCATTTTTACAAGCGCAGCAGAATCAGTGCAATGTGTCCAGCAGAACCAGTGTCCTTGTGGTACAGCAAACCCAACAGGACTAAGGTCAAGCCAGATAATGTCAGTGGTAGAATCTAAAGGTGGTGGTGGCAGGGATATTTTTGCAACCCCAGCAATACCAGTGCAGAGTGCCCAGAAGAATGAATGCCAACACAACAAGATTAATGTGAAGTACAGAAACATCATCCAAGTGGGGGAGGGGATTGCAATCCCAGCACAACCTGTTCAATGTGCAGTATGTCCAGCAGAACCCAGTACAGCTATGGCACTGCAAGCTTAAAAGGACTAATCTCAAAGCAGAGTCACAAATCCAAGAAAGGATGGGGTTTTGTAAGGGGACCTTCTTGAAACTGACAAGACTAGATTGATTCCCCTGTTGCTTTGAAGTTTAGACTGAGCAGAGACAGTTTGTCTGGAAATGCTTCTGTTCAAGAACAATCAAGAACCTCCATGAACAACTTGAAAGTTCATGCTGGTTGACCTAATACAAACTTCATTTCACGAATCATGAACTAGCCAAAATGAATTAGGAGCTTTAGTTTGTGAGCCAATTTATGCCCATCCCAAGCATTCACTGCTTTGGAGGCACAGGAGCAAAAACGTAATATCCTTGGAGCACAAATAAATAATAAATATATTGAATTTAACTTATTTAGGGTAGAGACATCTTAACTTCCCTTTCCGGGAAGAATGATGGTCTCATCACTAGACCACAATTTGTTTTTAAAAGTGTCTAGCTATGTGGTTCGGTGTGTGTGTGTTAGTGATGGTGATGGGGAGAAAGAGAGGGGAAGCCTTGCTGATGCCACATAAATGTTTTCTGGATTCTGATCAAGGATGAAAATATCAACCCTTCTCTATTCGTGAAACAGAAAGAGCCAAAGGGGCATGTACTGGGGCAGAAAATATAGATCCTACCATGGAAACTTTTGACCATAACCTATTTTCTACAGTAAGGCCCCAGAATAGATAAGACTGTGTGTTGTTACTAACTCACCATGTGCTCTCCCACCCCTCCACCCCCCAGCAGTGAGCGCTGGATTGAAATGGATGGCTATACATGCTGCCTAGAAAAAGGACTGGAATAGAGCCAAGATGTTGACTGAACACATTGAGTTGCATATTTGAACAAAGTCTTTCATGTATTCCACTTTCCTCCAAAATAAGCTGGAGCCAGAAGCCACCACATCAGTCAGGCTTGCAGTAATGAACTCCAGCTTTTCCTAGGCAGTTCAGTCACAGCAACTATTCTATACCCATCACATTTCAAGAAACCACTAGCCCCCAGCCTGAGACAAATGAGTCCATTTGCAGGCAACATTGTCATTCCAAAGTGTGTTCACATGAATGACTGGAGTGTCACAATGAGTACAGGATTAGAAAGCACCTGTTCAGTACAATGGAAAGGCTTCATTCTGTGATTAAAGATATCTTCATGACAAAAGATAGCTTCATGACAAATGCTGCACAACTGTTTGGCTACAACTATAAAGCAAATGGGCTATTTGCATAGGAAAAAGAATTTTTGTACATTTGTGAGTGATGGACTAAGAGCTACAAAGAAAGAGGATGTGAATTGCTGTCCATGTTCTTTGGTTACCATTGGCTAGGGCTTCTGCATTTTCTGTTCTAGGGCTATTCAGATCAAACTGAGTCTGACTCCTAAAATTTTATTGATTAATAGATATAAACATGTCAAACAAAAGAATTAGTCCATAAAGGTACTTCAAGTGGATTTCCTTGCTATCCATCTAATTTTTCAGATTTTGTTTTTTATTTAAGACTAATTGAACAAAACCCACAACTGATAAGTCAACATCCTTGGCAAAGATAAATTCTCATGAATGGACAAAAAGAGATATAATTGGCAAATTTCTCATTCTTTCCACCTCTAGGAATGTGCAGTGGCAAGGAACAGCAAGGGCACTCCTTGGTACCTTTTTGTCGAATATAATATTGTTGTACTCTCCAATTAGTGGTTTCTTTCAGTAAATCCTACACAGATTCATTGGTTTACTTAAAAATAAATTCTTTATAGCACTGTCCATATCAATGACTTCTCTCAAAAGGTGAGAAGACTAGATTCAACTCAGAGATCTCTGTGATAAATCTGTACTATCCAGCCCCATAGGACTGTTACATGTAGGGTTGTCAAACTCCAAGTGGGACCTGGAGATCTCCTGGATGACAGAGATCAATTTCCCTGGAGAAAGTTTTTGTTTTGGAAAGTGGCCTCTATAGTATGATACACTGCTGGGGCCCTCTCACTGTGTGACATGCAATCTCAGGGTAGTCTTGAAAGGCACAAAGAAAAAGCAATGGAAAGCACTCGGAAGCAAGCAAGGGTCTGTGGGAGCCAGGGCACCTTGTCCTGGCTACTAGACCTTCCTCATAATCTGACCCACACCATATGGTAAGCACCTCCATTTTGGTGCTGCTATTGGCCAGATAATTAGAATGCAGATGAAACTCTAGGTTAGATGTGGGATTTCAAAATAGTAGGATTGATATGTGTGAACTGACATTTACAAAATGGTTCCATAGGTTGCATGCTGCATTTTCCTTGTAGGGTTGTCTTTAACAATTGTTTTTGTTAGTGGTTTTTGTGTGTGTGTGTGTGTGTAATATTATATATTTGCATTAGGAGACTTAAAATAATTTTATAGAAAGATGGGAGATAAATTGGCATAAAGGTTGCTGTAACCCAGAACTCGGGACTGATGCAATTAAAGCATCCATTTGCAATTCATCTCTTGGCATTAATGTTTCCATGACTATTTTATTAAACTAGCTCAGGAATTAAACCAGCCCAGAATTATGGCTCATACAGGTTAGCATGACATAAGTCTCTGTTGACCTTGGAAGGAAGGATGGTGGGAGGATTAAAGCCAGAATTCTGTCACAGGAACATACAGCATTGTTATCTGTGTATTCCGCATCCTACTTAATCAGAACTGACATTTATCAGTTAAACAGTGGAAGAAACAACAGGTGAGCAACTTTCATGGAAAACTGACTGAACATATTTTTATACATGGCTTACAGCTGGGACCTTATAGATTCATTCACCACCACCACCACCACCACCACCATCACCACCACCACCATCAGCGAAATATCAGCTATTTCACCCATACAGCAAGTGCACAGCCGGGCGCCAAGCAGGCATTTGAGTCTACAGACCTCTCCCCCAGGTTCTGGGTTCAGGACAGTAACATGTGGCCCAGGGAGAGAAGACCCAAACATGCGTCTAGCCATTAGGGTCATCAGTCGCCAGGTGGTGCCTGCAGAGCTCCTGGGATTACCGATTCATCTCCAGTAGTTGGAGGTCTGTTTGCATGGAGAAAGTGGCCCCTTTGGAAGGTGGACTCTAGGGCATTATCACCTGTTGGAGTCCCTCCTTCCCAAACTCCACCCTTCTCAGTCTCCAGCCTCTGGATCGCCAGGTACTTTCAAACTCAGAGCTGGGAACCCTACCAGCTAAGTTGCTGAGGAAGAGTTGCTTACAGTTGCCTTCCCTTTCCTCTCCCCACAACCGACAGCCTGTGAGGTTAGGGTTAGGGTTGAGGGAGGTGAGGCTGAGAGAGCCCTGATATTACTGAAGAAGAAGACTTGGTTCTTCTATGCTGCTTTTCTCTATCCAAAGGAGTGTCAAGGCAGCTTACAGTCACCTTTCCTTTCCCCACAACAGACACCCTGTGAGGATGCTGAGACTCAGAGTGCCCTGATATTACTGAAGAAGGGTTGGTTCTTATATGTCGCTTTTCTCTGCCCAGAGGAGTCTCAAAGGGGCTTACAGTCACCTTCCCTTCCCTTTCCCTACAACAAACACCCTGTGAGGGAACTGAGCCTGAGAGAGCCTTGACAGAACTGCTCAGTCAGAACAGCTCTATCAGGGCTCTGGCGAACACAAGGTCACCTAGCTGGCTGCCTGTGGGGGAGGAGCAGGACATCAAATCCAGCCTGCCAGTTTACGAGTCCACACTCCTAACCACTACAACAAGAAGTCTCCAGTTTGCAGACTGGCAGTTACATGGGTTTCTCTTGCAAAGACTATCCACAGCCAACACCAGGTCTAGAGACTCGGTTACCACCTGTCATTGTTTGGGGGTATTAAGATTGTATTAAGATTGCCAACTGACCAGGAAAAGAGAGGTCTGGCCTGCTCTTATGCCCTAAACTGGGAATGTTTTGCCCATCAAACTGCTTTTAACAAGCACAACCAGGAGGGCTGGATAAAAAGTTGCCATCAAGCAAGATTGTTATTTGCCCTGCTGGAGATAAACTTAGGGTTACCACTGCTGAGCCAACAGTAAGGGCCATTTCAGGTCAGAAAAGGGAGAAGAACCATCCCCTACTCCCTGCCATGGAACCCATCTAAACTGGCCCTTGGAGTGCCTCATAATCAGCTTTACAATCACTGGGAACTCCAGAAGAACAATTACCAACATACGTGGCTTGGCCCTTTCAGTGTGTTCTCTGCAATCAATTTGCTTTCTGTCCCTGCCCTCTAGCCTCTTTGCTCTCAGACGCACCTCAGTGCCTGAAGCCAGGAGCAGATAAGGGGAGAGGGCCCTGGTCATAGGGTCCTGGTGGATGACCTGAGGGCCTCTTGGCCTGCTAGGCTGGCCCTGCTAACAAGGGCGTCTTGGCCTGCTAGGCTGGGCCTGCTTGTGAGGGCCTCCCAGCCTCCTGACTGCCTGCTGTGTAGCTCTGTCCCGGGCCTGCTAATGAGTTGGCCAGCCCCCGCCAGGGGAAGGCCGGGCCACCACCGGGGGAGATGGCAGGAAGGAGGCCTTCCCCTCCCCCCCCCGGGCCCAGGAACTTCTGGGCTCGGGGAGAAGGCTGTGCTGCGGCCAGGGGGAAGAGGGGGGGAAGCAGGCCTTTCCCCGGGCCCAAAAGGCTTCCTTCCCCCTTCTCCCCCTTTCTAGCACCCATTGTATTTAAAAGTACAATGGGCTTTAAATCTAGTCCTATATAAATTCATTGACACTCGACCCTGTTATCTCTGAATAAACCTGCTTTCAGCAAACTTCTGGAGTAGTTTTCTATCTCTGTAGAGGTGCTGTTTTCCTTGTAAGAAATAGCATTGATACCTTCTTTGTGATAAAGCATGAGATTATCCCTTTCTTTAAAAGGGGGAAGGGAAACTATTAAGGAAGAATTAAGCAATAGCAAATGTTGAAGTCACTGACTGATGCTATGTCCTTTCTCTGGAAACATGGGCTGACAGCTCAGTGAAACTGATTCTCCAAGAAAGAAAAATGACTTTTGATAAGACTTTGGTCTTAGGAATGTGAAGCATTTCTGAACGTGTCGGTATGCCTTTAAAATAGCTCCAAATGAGGCATGCTATAAATCCACTGCACCGCTGAAACAATCAGAGAAGCAAGCAAGTAATGATTAAACCTTTAATCAGAAGCATTATATGTTGCTGTATTCTCCTTGGAGCTGCAGGAAAAGATGCTGTAACAGATCTTTAAATAGAAAACCTGAGGCTAAATTCTTCTTCATCCATCAAAAGCAGCTGCTAGGAGATGACCTAATTTTAACAGCTTATCAATTCCTTAGTGCTTGTTGGTTGATGTAACTTTGATCCTCTGATGCTACATGACTTTTGTGCTCAATATAGCTAGAATGTAATGTGGAGCTTTTGGATGGCTGCCCAGCCAGGCTGCATAATCTAAACAAAGCAAAAGAAAGAGAGAACAGGACAGGATTTCAGCTTCTCATGTGTACAGGTTATGCACACACACACACACACATATCTGCACACATATGACATTCTTGTTACAAAGCACAGATTTCAGTACTCTTGACTATTCTAATTTTTAACAATATTTTGTTTTTTCATGAGTGAACCAAGGTCAGAGCCATTGCCAAGCAGTAATGAAAATTTCAGGGTGCATGTGAAGAATGTTTTCCAGCTAATATCATTGTCATTTCATTGGGTTGTTAGCTCTGTTTATGCACAAATTAACCCATATCAAGAATACTTTGCTTTTCATTTTTTAAATCCAGGTTGTAAAGTGTCCATTGTTTCTCTCTCACTGTGTCATTTTCTACAGCTTCATGTGGCTTTTAGCATACTTCTTTTCTTTTCTTTTTTTGGCTCCTGGATTAAACCATCTGGCAGACACATGCGACTTGCTGGGCATGTGGCTGATGCTTCACACTTATTTGCTTGCCCAAGTTGGCATTTGTTGTTAGTCATGCTGGAGGAGTTGTTTGGTGTCCTATTTTTTAAACATAATGAACGATTGTATGTAAAAGGAGAAACAAGTTGAGGTCAGCTAGATTCATAGCTCTCTTGAAGGAGAAGCATGCAGGTCAGTATTCTCAGAACTTCAACAGAGCTAGGATCGTTTGGGGCACTATTAACAAAGTGACTGTGACTCACATTTTGCCTTGGGAGGATTAAATAGGGACCAATTCTCTTCATAAGGACAAGAGCTGTTTCCCTTTTCTGTCTCTTAGTTATGCATATAAAGAAAGAATGATGGCATCCTAGAATAAGTGAAAGGAGAACCATGTATAACCCAGCCCAATGCTCTTCTGTGGTGAGGCACAGTTTTCCAGCATGAATTGCTGCTTAGCAATACAATCCTAAATAGAGTTATACCCTTTCAAGCTCAGGGACAGTAACTCTGCTGCTCTTCACATGATAGAATGCCAGATTCTGAATGAAGAATGCATATGAGGTCCTGCGTGAAGAATGAATAGAGGGTGGTGAAAGAAACATGAAGCAAAATAATGTTATTTTACATGGAAAAATATGTTAAAAATGAGGATTCATATCAACGTCTATAGTGGGTTAGGTTTAGGGTTAGCTTATTTATGGCTTGGTTTTGGCAGTGGATAGATTTAGAGCAGTGGTTCTCAACCGGGGGGGGGTTGTGACCCCTTTGGGGGTCGAACGACCCTTTCACAGGGGTCATGGCAGGACAAGCAGCTTGGCTGGGTGGGGGGCGCCCTCCACACAACAGCCTTCCGGGGGTAGTTCGAGATAGAGCGTTCATCTGACTGGAGCAGCAGAAAACAGCAAGACTGGCATGGTGGGACAAGAGGCAGAACTGAACTGAGAAACTGTGGGGGAAAACTATTTATATACAATCACGAACGACGGATCTTCATGCCATTGGTCAGTTTTGGTTTAATTTCTGTGAGGGAACACTTGCATAATTTTTATGGTTGGGGGTCACCACAACAGGAGGAACTGATTTAAGGGTTGTGGCATTAGGAAGGTTGAGAACTACTGGTTTAGAGGAAGAGTGTTTAGGTTCCCCTGTTTGGCTTCCCTTCCAGGGCTTCCAACTGGGGGACCAGACAGTGCCCATGATGGTGACTGTCCTTCCACCTGTGGGCTTGGGGAGGAAAGAGATGCCCAGCAGCTCAGTAGAGCAGCAGTGATAGGAGATGAACCCTGGCCGATGGGCAAGCAGCCTTGGGCTGCCCTCACCACCACAGCTCCCACACAGTGAGAAGCTACCAGGAGGGCATGGAAATGCCCTGACAAAACTCCACTGGCAGTGCCCAGACCCACAAGAGCAGGGGCAGCAGAAGAGACCGATGGGCCAGAGACAGGCTGCAGATGAGTAGGAAGGTTCCTGAGAGGTGCTGGGGCCTGGGAACAGCATGAGTTCAGGTAAGGCTGTCATGGCTGGCTGCATGGGCCAGTAGAAGAGTGGGACAAGGTGCACAGGATGCAGGAATAGGGCATTAGGGAGTGGGATGGGAAGTGAGCAGGAGGGATAAAAGGGAGATGGGGACAAGCATGGGAGGTTGATAGTTCAGAGGAGTTGATAGTTCAGAGGAGTAATGACCGAGAGAGGGCAATGGACACCAGAGCAGGGAAATAGGAGCAGTGTGGAGAAACAGAAGCTGAACACAGAGATGCACCCTAAGGTAGCAGATAAACTTGTAAGCAAAGCTGGAGGCAAAATGGCAGGTAATGGGTAGCCAGTTGCCCAGCAGAGGGGGGAACATCAACACCGCGTTGGAGGAGTTAAGGGAATGGTAAGGTAGTAGTGACAGTGGAGAGAAAGACTTGAATGGGTCAGGAGAGTCCTCAGATAGGTTGACTGAGAGTGCCAGCCAGCCATTCCATCTTGCATTCTGTATCCCACACAGCATCCTCAATAAAACCTTGCAGCCCGTTGTGGGCAAAGATGACATCCTGGTCTTTGTGAAGGTTGCAGGGCTACAAGTGCACAGCTCTACATGATACCCCAGTGGCGTGGCAGAGCCTCAGGGCTTGGGATGAGATAAAGGAATGGTTAGGACAGGTCATTGGCTGTATAAATATTTTTACACAATTATATATATATAAATATGTTAAAAGTAAGGATTCATATCAGGCTTTATTTTGTGTTTAGGGTCAGCTTAGGTGTGGAGCATATTGGGGAGTGGTCAGGTTTAGAGGGAGCATAAGGGCGAGGGAAGAATTAGAGACCTGGTTAGGGAAGGACATGGAATGTACAAATATATTTACATTATTTTACGTTTAAAATATGTACAAAACTAAGGATTCATATTAGGATATATTTTTGGAGTTAGGGTTAGGGTTAAGGAAGTAGTTACTTTTAGAAGGAGCATCAGCACTAAACTGGGGAGTGGTTACCTTGCGAGGGAACATCAGGACTAGGGAAAAGTTAAAGGCATGGCTAGGTAAGCCCATGGGATGTATACATATTTTCTTTACATTATTTTACATATTAAAAATGTAAAAAAAATAAGGATTCATGTCAGGGTTTATTGTGGGTTTAGGATTAGGGTCATCTCTTGGTGTAGTGGTTAGGAGTGCTAACTTCTAATCTAGAAAGCTGGGTTTGATTCCCTGCTCCTCCTCCACATGCAGCCAGCTGGGTGACCTTGGGCTTTCCACATCACTGATAAAGCTGTTCTGACAGCAGTAATATCAGGGCCCTCTCAGCCTCACCTACTTCACAGGGTGTCTGTTGTGGGGAGAGGAAAGGGAAGGCAAATGTAAGTGCTTTGAGACTCCTTCAGGTAGAGAAAATGGCATATAAGAACCAGCTCTTCTTCATAACTTAACCAGGCTTGGTGGCAGAATCCTCCTCATCACTGTATTCCTCAATGTGGTGAGGGGGTGAACTGCGGAGGTCACAGTCCGCAGGCCAATTATAGAGGCATGGGGAAGGACCTGGCAACACACCCCATCTTTCTTGCCAAGAAAATTCTATGGAAACTAGGTCAACTATGGTATGGAGTGGTAGGCCCCCTAAGCCACGAAGTACTGAACAAGCCACTGGGGAAGGGCGACAGCACTCAACCAGTAACCTGGGCATTTATGATGCAGCCGGGAGAAACCGTCCAGCACACCTAGCTGCTGATGTAGCCCATGGAGAACACAGAGGCCTGAGCCAAATGAAAACCAGAAAGATTGCAACATATAATGTACATGGAGTGTCACAAGGAAAATTGAATATTGTGAAATCAGAAATGCTCCGACTCAACATTAGTCTGCTCGGCATCAGTGGTTGGTGGTTGGTGCATACACACAGTTGTATTCATTGGATTTACCCAAATTTGAATGGACATAATTTGGTCATTTCCTGCTGTGTAACTTTCCACTAGAGCCTCTTGTGGCGTGGGGTGGTAAGGCAGTAATCTGCTGTCTGAAGCTCTGACCATGAGGCTGGGAGTTCGATCCCAGCAGCCGGCTCAAGGTTGACTCTCCTTTCCATCCTTCCGAGGTCGGTAAAATGAGTACCCAGCTTGCTGGGGGGTAAAACGGTAATGACTGGGGAAGGCACTGGCAAACCACCCTGTATTGAGTCTGCCAAGAAAACGCTAGAGGGCATCACCCCAAGGGTCAGACATGACTTGGTGCTTGCACAGGAGATACCTTTACCTTTAAGTTTCCACTGCATGAGCTGTCATCTTATCTGCAATAAAGGCCATACCATTTCTTCTGATAATGTCGTGACCAGAATAGTAGACTGTGAGGTCTTCGGATGGGAAGTGGCCACAGTCTGTCCAGTGTAATTACTGTAACTAGCTTTGCATATCATACCAAAAATAATTCAGGGTCAAATGGAAGTTTTCATTAAATGTAAGTGGCCTGGTCAAGCTCACTACAGCATTCTTGACTGGCTACAGTGTCCTGCTGCCAGTGCTACCAACTTGGGCTAACAAATTGTGTCACACCTTAATTTAACAGCTCTACGTCTTTCTGGCCCAACAACAACCCTTCAAAGTACAGCCCTTATTGTAACCCACTGCACATCAATAAATGAGAGTTAGCTTGGCCCAAGCCTGTGGCTGACAGTGAATTAGGATATCCCAGCTCTAAATGCCCATCTGACATGGCCTGTTCACACCATCTTGTATTGTCTTGTGTCACGATGACTGGAAGCTGTGAAATGTCCTATAAATTCCACATGCGGATAACGGATGCCTGCCTGGCACATTTGGTTCTTGTGACAGGATTTGTACTGGCTAGAAAGCTCCTTTTACTGCTGCATGCTGCTAGGCAACATGGCTAACTAGCTCAGTGGGCAGATTTATACAATAAACTAGCAAGAGTGATGTCTGGCAACCTAGATGCATCTCATTAACCTCAATACAACAGCCATAACTCTTTTACTTGTTTTTATGCCCACATACTTTGTACCTAGCTAGTTTAAGAGTTAACCTAGATATTTCCAAGCCATCTCTTAACTGCAGCCACTGGCATAGTTAACTGGAGCTATAATTTACTTTACTATAAGCAACCTAACAAAACACCAGGGTAGGCAATAGTGACAAGGGCCAATGATTTCTAATGTATGGCCTGATCCCTGAATCATGAAAAAGTCTGCAGAAGTCTATTCATCCCCCCTCCCTTAGTTATTAACAATGAAATCATAATTGATTGTATCTTATCTACCTTTAGTTCCGCTGTATGAAGTTAACAGGTCTGATATGGACATGACATGAGATTCAGCTTGGTTAAGAACAGTGGCTTCTAATCTGGAGAGCTGTGTTTGATTCCCCACTCCTCCACATGCAGCCAGCTGGGTGACCTTGGGCCAGTCACAGTTCTCTCAGAGATCCCTCAGATCACCAAACACAGAGAGCAAGGTAAGGTGATTGTAAGTTTGGAGGAAGACTCATGACAAAGCTCCAAGAACATCTTATAGGATGTTTTTGAGGTTCTATGAGATGGCAGTGAAGGTTGCAAAGAGAGAGTTCTATGTGACTTCCCTTGTATCTGCAAGCTTGTGTCCAGCACATTTATTTAGGATGAAGCAGTTCTTGACCAATCTCAAAGAAGGGTGAACGAATTATAGGCAATTGGCATTTAGCTGTGAGGCTTTTGCAAGTCATTTTGCAGATCAAATCTTGATGCTCCACCATGATATTCCCCCAGCAGATAATACAGAAAGGGAACTTGAGACCACTTTTGGAGGGCCTCCTGTCTGGTGCAATGAATTCCCAGAAAACATCAGAGCCCTGGTGGAGTTCCACAGAGTGTGTAAAATGGAGCTCTTTCATGAAGCCTACAGCTGAGTCCATTAAAATAGCTAACATCTATTTTGGTCACCATCCTGCATCACACCCTACCCAGGTCCTAGAGGTCTGTTTTTAAGATTGTTAGAATTTTTAGCATGGTTTTAATGTTATTTGTGTTATAATGTATATGTTGTCCACCACCTTGAGTCTGCCTTCAGCAGAGTGGGTAGGTTACAAATTGAATGAATGAATGAGTTGCTTTGAGACTCCTTTGGGTTGTAAAAAGCAGCGTACAAAAAAAACCCCCTCTTCTTCCTGTGACAATATGAACAATCAGAGTTGTCAACTGATTCCATGCTAATAACCCAACTTGAGTCTTGTGCCAGCATAGTCATGAGTAAAGGGGATTGTTTCTTGTTAGTGGAGAAGGCTTGAATTGAGGTACAGCAATGCTTAGTTTAACTCTTGGTCCATGGAATGTGGAGGCTCCCCATTTCAAATATGTGTTTGGGGTGGGGAAAAAGGCTTTGCTTCACAGTTTCCAGTAAGAGTACATCTGAGCAGGTGCAAATCTTTTGGTAGATTTGAAGAATAAGGACCTCACAAATGTTTAGGAAATAATATCAAATTTTGACTTGTTATATCAAAGGAAAATGTCAAGGGTATATTGCATGCCAATGTAATGTATTATATCAACTGACTGTAAATTAATTGTTCAGCAGAGATGTAAATAGAGTTGATGGCACAAAGGTTTAGGTCTGAGATAATGGTATCTTTCTAAAGTGCCACACAAATTTAACATGGAAGTTTATTTAGCCCAAACCAGTTAGAGAGCACAAAAACAAATTCCCAGGGTGTGTGTAAAACTGACCCATTAATTTAAAGTGTGGGGATGGGGAAACCAGGCAATCACCTGTTACAGACCTTTCCGTGCAGCAACTTCTGTGATTCAGGTATAGGTAAAGACGTTGGGTGTCTAGACAGAAGGACCAGAAGGACTGTGCATGTGCTAGGTAAAACAAAAAGAAAGAAAGAAAGAAAGAAAAAGAAAGAAAGGGTGGGTGCACTCACACATCCTAGCTCAGGTACAAGCACACAGAGCTGATGCAGAAAGAAAGAGGGAGGAAAAACAGGGGACTGTGTGATGCAAACTCTTTTATGTTTAAGTTCCATTGACAATGCAAATGCATCAACACCTGGATTGGCAGGGAGTTTACAATAAAGAACAGAATCATTACCTTTTGTAAATCAGCAAAGATTACTTTTTCACAGAGACTGTTCCTACACTAGGGATATTGTTCAGATTTGCATTTTTTAAAGGATTGAATTATTTGTCTGTTTCTGCACTGAAATTCGCCTTTTCAGTTGCAGACCTGAATTGCCCCCTCACTAGTCCTACAGCAAAGGAATCCCCAGAAACCTGGTTTCCACATTTTGAAACAGGGTCTATTTTGGGGTTGTTCAGTGTGGAAATGCATGCATTCATTTTTTTGCGGTGCCTTTCCTCATCACCATTGGCCATCCCTCCTTGATCCATGCCCCTGTGCCTCTCCTCTTCAGTGAGACTGTTCTGTGCAGTGTGAGCTTGATTCAGGGAGGGGAAGTAAGGTGACATCTATGCCTCTCCTCCCTGTTGTGCAGCATCATGGAACCTTTCCTAACACAGCACAAGGCTCAAAATGGGGAAGGGCAGCTGGGGGAAGTCTGTGCTTGATTTCACCAATTCTCCAGGAACAAAAAACCTGTCTTGCTTGGTACAATGTCGCAGCATTGTAACTTGATAACCCTGTTTTTAAGGGGAAAACACCTGGGGAGGAATGGGGAGCACAGAATCCTGAAAGGGAAGGGCACAATTAAAAGAAAGGTGAAATCAGGCACCATTTTGCAACAAAACAAAACAAAAACTTTTGGAACAAGGAAGGGAGCAAAGCTTTATGGGAGGCTGCCTCCTTCCAACCCCAGTGTGGAAAACATAAGGCATATTACAGCATGGAAAATGAGGAGAGGAAAGTAGAGTGCCAACTTGCATCATTCAATCGAAGTCCAAAGCAAGGCTAAAATGAGGTATGTCTCCTAATGTGGAAACGGTCATAGTGGCATATTATTCCATTGTGGAAAATACCGCAGCACGCTGTTTCATTCTGTAGTATTCACCAGGTCCTCTTAGTAGAGATCAGTTTGTCCCTCTTTATTTCATTACAAAAAGAATATGGATACTGTATTTGAAAATGACATTTTATTTTATATATTCTGCCTAGGAAGGCAGAAATGGTCACTATAAAATATGGAGGCATCCATGTTGTCAGTTTCTAGCATCCCAGTAATAATTGGGCATAAGAATAACTGAAAGGAGGATATGGTATTCTGTGTGACAAGGATATTGCCAGGGTATGGGGCCTCGTGTTGAATTAAATACACCAAAACCTAATATACACAAGAAATCCAACAGTGGACTTTGCAGCCCAAATGTGCTGTTTGTGGGTGTCATCTTGCTTGACCTTTGGCACAACTGAGAAATGCAGCACCCTGCCCGGGCAATCTTCTGGGTGCCCCCAAATGTGGTGTCCATCCTGGCTAGAAGACCAGGGAAGTTAGCCACTTCTGGAACCACAGCCAACAGCAATGGGGTGGCTCACTGAGCAGCAGCTCCCTTCAGCAGGCTTATCAGGAATCTCACCTTGGCCCATTTGGTGGGGAAATTGCAGTCCTGAGCACTAATGAATAGCTGAACTGGAGCCAGGAAGGTCGGGTAGTCCTCCTAGCATCTGTCTAGCTTTTCTGGGGCTTTAAGAAGAACGTTTCCAGAACTTGATGCATGTTTGTGTGTGTGTGTGTGTGTGTGTGTTTCAGTTGATATTCCTATTTGGGTAACTAATATTTTACTCAAGCCAATTGCTCAGGGAGTATACTCTGAGAATGTAGAAAAATACCTGGCAAAATTGCACGACAAGTAAAGACAGGCATTTCACTCAAGGATTGTATTTAGCCACCTCAGCAATGCAGAGCTGGAATTTGTGTGCTCCAAGAAAGAGAAGAAACAGCATTAGAGCCAGCGACTGCCATTCCAGCTTCTCCTCCTTTGGGATGCAGGGGCCACCATTCCCCAGCTCTTGCTCAGACCGCGAGTATGCATACTTGCTGGAGAATAATAGTGCTTGGCAGAAAACAACGGAGGTTCATGCGCATTGTAAGGTACGAAAGACAGAGATGCAGACAATTTAAAAAGGGCACTCTGTCAGTATAAACACCACTCAAGAACTCAGAATATGTATGTGCAAGCAAACAATCCTAGAAACACACACACGCAAACAGACTTAAAGAGAATAGGATTAACGCTGCAGGCAAACTTGCACTAGCACTCGAAGTGATAAGGGGACAGGGGGAAAACCTTACAGAACAGCTAAATAGCAACACTCTCACTCCAGCAAAAATAGCATGTGAATCACACTTCCTTTCACACAGGTCAGTCACATGGTATCAATGCTAAAAGCAAAGCACCAGAAGGAATCAGAAAATGTTCAGTCTCACAGAGAACACAATTAGCTCAGGCAAAGAGATGGCTGAGGGGTTGTTGCTTAGACAGGAGCAAGGAAGACCCTTTCCAAGCCATGAACATTTGGTGGAAACTTAATACATGAATGCACATCCTTAGAACCTGGAAGATGTCAAGTCTCTCAGTACAAAGATGAAACCACCGCATTGGTCAGTGAGAGCCGTCTCTTACCATGGCTACTGTTGTAGTCATACTGATTTCTCCCAGGTATCCTGGCTATGAAGAAGAAATAAGCAAAATCAAAGCAATCTACAAGGCTAAAAGTCAACAGTGACCGTCTTAGCTCTCCTGCCAGGCATTTGTCTGAGGCTAGGTGGTGGCCTGGGGGCTAAGATCAGGCCCCTCTCCCTGGAGGGGGAGGCCAGTATTAGACTGGCCTGGTTCCCCAGAATGTTCCACCCTATGCCCAATTATCCATCCGCTCCCTTCTGCTCATCCAGTAGGCCTGTATGGGAGCAGTTTTTTCTTATCGCCATCATTGGGACTGAGTCATTGTTATGGGGTTTTAATGGGGAATTTTAATTGTTTTTGATGTACTGTATTTGTATTGAAATATTGTGAACCACCGCGAGCTGGGTTCCGAGGGCAGCGGTCATACAAATCAATAAATAATAATAATAATTATTATTTAACAGGCTTGGAATTTAAAAGCAATATGTCCTTGGAAAATAAAAAAGCTGTTTGTTTTTCATCTCCACCTATGCTGAAATACAGATTCTCAGGTTTTTTCAGGGTATAGGCCCTCATTGGCTGGACATTGCCAGAAGATGTCATCCTCGGATGGTGGTGGATGATACTACAGGGCTGATACCACAGATGGGTGAAAGGTGGGAGGTTTATAGATTGGTTTTCGCCGCCAATATTGTAGTCCTTTGTATTCTTATGTATTTTATGTGGGTTTTAATATTTTATTGTAAACTGCCACAAGCCAGCAGGGTCCAGGAGTGGTGGTTAATAAATACAAATGTAAATAAATAAATAAATAAATAAATAAATAAATAAATAAATAAATAAATAAATAAATAAATAAATAAATAAATAAATAAATGCTCAAGGTTATAGTTTCCCAAGAGTATAATGTGCATCTTGTCCCCTGTGTTATTTAATATCTGCATGAATCTGTTGAGATTGGTAAACTAGTAAAGCAAACTTGGCCCAAGTGAAATACGCTTTGATAATTTCCAGTTGAAATCACTGTAACACATTCTACATGGAAGAGAATTCGGAAGCCTTAATAACATCCAGACTATGGATTGTTATTTGCTACTTACTGCAATGACAGTGATATACAAGTTTCATTGGCTGCTAATCTATGCTGTTTTTGCTTTTTAAGACTTTTAATGTCTTGGGTTCACTTTACCTGAAGCACTAACAGAGCCCTGACATCACCAGTGGTGATTCTGTGTCAAGTGACCTTATCTGAAGGACCTGTATGATATCACAACCTGAGGAGTGTGAACCACAGTTCCCCTCAGAACCATCAAACAGGAGTCCCAGGCATTGGAACAAAACTTAGTATTTATTGATGGAAATCAGGAAGCATCAGATGGAAGTCAATACACAGGCAAAGGCATTGTTGAAGATGCCAGTATCCTGAAGGATCAAAGCCCTCGGGCCCTCCCCCCATCATCATATTTCAGGTGGGAATAATCTGTTCCCACAGTGGACCTGTTTAATCCAGGAGAGTGTGAAAAGCAGAGATAGTCTAAGTCACAACCAGGTGCAAGGGACAACAACACAGCAGGTTTACCTTTTTTCTGGGGACACGCAATAAGGTTTTTACATAACAAACAGATGCTTTGCACTTTAGAGGGCTAGAGAAAAGTCAAATACACAGAGTAGGGAGGGGCACCGACCAGGAGTACAACTCATGTCAGGAGACAAACCCAAAGTTTGATGTGGCCAAAACATAGCACCTGACATATGGCACCCTTTTAAGCCACTGCCCCCTTTGGAACGCCTTTTCCACTAAGGTAAGAATGCCACCATCACTATAGAAGTCCAGTGACACCTTTAACAACTGGTTTTCATATTTTGCACAATATATTAAGTTCAAGGCATGCTAGCTTAGAAAAGACTCAGAGGAGGCAAAAAGGATGACCAAGGATACTGCCTTTTTTCTCTGACCATAGAGAGATTTCTAGCTTGACCACTGCCACAATGAAATGTCATGGCTTTAGCAATGTACCCTGAAGTCTTTGGCACATTTCTTTTGTTTTGTTAAGTTTTCAGCTCCAGTACACAATCTATTTAAAGTCCTTGCTATAAATATACCCATGGAGCATAAACATGCTGTACCAGACAAATTACTGCAGCACTGAGGAAAGTCAAAAGAAACATTTCCAGTGTCAATATAAATAAATGAAGAAAAGGTTTGCTGGTTCTGCTGCCAGCTCATAGGGTTTACCCTGACTGAAGTTACTCATTTTGGCAACAGAAACTGGGTCTCTGAAAAAGAACAGAGGGCAATACTTTGTTTGTGGCACACTGGCATGAATTTCAAATGAGCCCACTGGGCGTGCACAGTCTGCATGGACTCTGAGTAAGCCCCAGGGTTTGTTAGAAATATAAATAATGTTTTATATTTATTCATGAGAAAGAATAATGAAATCGGATTTATTCATAACAGCAGAGGATTGGACAAAATCAGATAATGACACAGAAGTATTAATACTCAAGTTCTATAAACATGTCCTGATCTTGATGGCCCAGACAGATGGCCCAGACTAGTCTGGTCTCATCAGATCTTGGTAGCTAAACGAGGTCAGTCCTGGTTAGTATTTGGATGGGAAACCACCAAGGAATTCCAGGATTGCTGAGAAGCACCTCTGAAAGCCTCTTGCCTTGAAAACCCTATGGAGTTGCCTAAGTCAGCTGCAACATGACAGCACTTGCACACAGTGCATACAATAACCTGTGCAGAAGTCACTGGATCATTAAGGCAAATGGCACCTTTAAGACCAACACATTTTTATTCAAGGTATGAGCTTTCATGTGCACGCTCACTTCCGCAGATACAATGTGCTTCAGAGCAACATGGCCACCTACTTGAATGACTCATTAAGTGTAATTGCAGGTATTATCATTCAGGATCTCTGCCTTAAAATTCACCAGAAAGCCCTATATGCTCTTCTCTTGATGCTTTATGACTAAATTGGAACCATTGAACTGTACTGCTGGTATATTTTGGAGTTTGGTTATGCCTGTCAACAGATTATCCAGTCTGATACATAAAAGCTATTATGGGTGGGTAGTGATTGATGCAGAACGGGCTCTGACTGAGCTTCTCCCATTGAGGTTGTAAAATTTATTGTTGATAATTTTTTAAATGTATATACCACTGTTCCCAACTGGGCTCTTTATAGCTTCTCTTTACAGCACTCCAAAATCTGTCTATAGTGGGTGACCTAACCCTACCTGAAGATAGGGCGGGCTACGAGTGGGAAGGAACTCCATGGGTCTGCTCAATTTGTTGTGCTAAGAATGTCATTTGAACTGGGTTTGTGTGTGTGTGTGTGCATGTGGGGGGTAATCTCTGTGTTCTAAAATGCATCATGCCTTGAATGGCAGAGGCAGCAAGGAAGAATTGTCATGGACAGTGTCCTTTTACTATGTTTATCATCTGTGGAGAATGCACATTTAGAAAGTGAAGACCAAGAAGCATATGACATCTTAAAAAGTATAAGTAATACAGCAAGGCAGTTTGATATAGCCACTTCCTTCATTTGGTGGCTCCACAAACAATTTCATTAATAACTGTCTTGCAATCACAATGGGAAGAAAGTAGAGCACATGGGGAAGAGGGCTATCAGATTGTAGCAATCTAATAACATGACTTTCTCCCCCCCCCCCCCCTTCACAGATATGCATCAGGGTTACCTCCCAAACCCCTCTGTGCGGGGCAGCTCATAATCTTGGCTAGGAATAGCTACAAGTCTGAAACCTTTTCAAGTACAGTATGTGTCTCTTGTTTCAGTTCAGTGCGCTGCTTCATTACTATGGTAATCTCCTTTCTCTGTGTGTGTTTATATAAGGCTTGTTCCCTAGGTTAGAAAACAAGAATTGCTTTCATTGTTGGGCTTTCTCCAATGTCTCCATCATTAATTATAAACACATTTCCCCCCTTCAAATCTTTTCACACTCTTTGATCTCAAACTAGGCTATTTAAAGACCTGGATAACAGTGCAACACCAATGTTTGGCAAGAGCTATGGGATGGGGGGGGGGAGGGGTAAAATCCTTCAAAGATGTTGAAAAAGACTGTTCACTAGTTTCTCGTTGTTTCCCCTATTATTTTCAAATTAATTTTATTTTCAAATATGATTCTGTTACTGGCATATTTCATATGGCACACCCTGGGTAGCAATGGGTCTATGACTGAAGTGTAAAAATGCTAGGGTTCTTGCATTCAAGTTCAAGTATATTACATAGAAATAAAGTACTACAATTGGGTGTGGTGGTTAAGAGCAGCAGCCTGCCACTTGGAGAAGTGTGTTTGATTCCTCACTCCCCCACATGCAGCCAGCTGGGTGACATTGGGCCAGTCATAGTTGTCTCAGAGCTCGCCCAGCCTACTTCACAGAATGTCTGTTGTGGGGAGAGGAAGGGTAGGTAATTGTAAGCTGCTTTGAGACTCCTTAGGTAGAGAAAATCAGGGTACAAAAGACAGCTCTCTTCTTAAAAGAATACAGAAGTAAATGTTTCATTGTTAGGATGGACATCACTTTCATTGTTTTAAGTCCAGTGATTGATGGATTGGTATGCCACTTATGCAATTGTTAAAAAACATAGAAAGCAAGATGATAACATCCACCTCAGAACAAACTATCAGATGGAAGTTGAACAAAGTCAAAATACCTTATATTAGGTCTTGTTTGGATGATACACATTTCATAAAATACTACATATTTCCTATTATATGTGTAAGCTCAACTGTATTTCTCATAATAAATGAGGATTTTATTCTCAGCTGCAGGGCCCCCTGAATAGCTCTTAGTGGCCTGTTATCCTTACTGGACAATGGGATTCTTACATGACTTTCCTTCCAGCCTACTTTGAGTTCAGATAAGAGGCTTTGTTGTGCCAGGAAATGAAATTGGAACTGTTCTGTCCTGGCTTTTCTGACAGCTGACACAATAGTGATGCTTGTACAAGGATTCTGTGGCCACAACTAGAAGTAACAACATCTCTCGATTGGACCCAGGGATGCAGCTGCCATTTTAATGCCTGTTGTGGGTCGTTGAAAAATTGGCCCAGTCCTGCAGCACAGTGAGACCAAGTGCTCTCCCCTCTCCTTGCACTTTTTCAAGTGCCCAACAACAGTTTCAACATTTGAACAGCTCGGGGGGGGGGGGGGGGAGGCAAGCAAGAAGAGTGCCTGGTCCTGGTTATGTTCTCTGTAGCTCAGTATGGCTTTAACAGATATTTTAGTCATGTGATTTGTCTTGAAACTCTAAGAGAAGTAAAATCTCCTTAAGATTCTTACTCCAAAAGCAACATTGTGTTAAATGTTGCATATTTCATGTCATTTGCAGATATATGAAGCTGAAATATATGTTAGGTCAAGAGGGATTGTCAGGTGAGATGACCCGAGAGATGTCTGTTTTGAAGCAAAATTCCTTTAACATTAAGAAAATACAATAAATATGTCACTTGGGGGAATCTTTCAGCACAGTGCTAAGGGTGGAGGAACAAAAGTGTTCTTGCTGTTACATGGGCATATCTTCCAGATTCAGGAGTATTAGTGGGAGTTGCAATAATATAGTGCCCCAGCTGATTCCACTGGTAAGTGCAGCCCCTCAGGGGCAGTCTGTTGGCATGGTAAGTGGCATATACTGGGCAATAATACCCAGTTCACCTGTGGGGGAAGGTGATCTAGGTGAAATGGTAAAATCAAAGGGCACAATTAAAAGAGAGGTGCAGGCAGGCACCATTTCTTTAGGGCTGTCTGTGAAGGCAATACTTCCAAGAAGACAGTGAGATGAACAGCAGATGGAAAAGGGGAGTGCTACGGCACCTTTCCCATGATAGGGGAAGGAAAGGGGGGGGGAGGATGGTGACAAGGAAATGGGCCTGCTGAAATGGAAAAAACTTGAATGCTACAATTGCTGCACTGAACAGTCCCGAATTAGACCTTGTTAGACACCACTTGAAAAGATGAGATCAGGTTTTCTGGGGATTCCTTTACAGTGGGGCAAGTAAGGGGCATTTCAGTTCTGCATCTGAAGAAGCGGATTCCAGTGCAGAAATGGATGAAAATGTTGGTCCTTTAAAAATGGAAATCTCAACGATATTGTTAGTGTGGAAACAGCCTGGCTGACAGCAGCTCCGTGCTTATCTCACTGCCTTGTCCCTTCCCCCATCTCCGACATCCCCTCAGGGCTGCCCTCTTCATCCAAGATGCTCATGCTGGGGTGGCAGTGGATGATTTTTTTGGGTGCTTCTGGACTTCTGCTTAGGGATTAATTAAGTTGAACTATACTCCCCAAAAACCTTCTTTATATTTTCTGTATATATTTGGGTTCTTTTTATGTTTTTAAGTACTTTTTGTGGATGTTCATGCTCTGTCATCATTCCCTGGTTTAAAGTAGAATACTAGAACTGTTTGAACAAATGTACTACATAAATGCACAGGAATGGGACCAGGGCTTTATATAGGAAACATATTATATTTGATTCAAATGTTTTAGGAATGACACACATCTGCTATAATCTTGTCTAACCCGCCCTGCTGCCAGGAAATATGTAGAATGGCTGCTTTCCTATATTACCCAAAGCTCATCCTATGCCATCCATTTGATTAAGCAATGATCAGGGATGTGAGAAAAACAACAGTTTTGGACAGTGTGCCTCCTGATTATGGGCAGTTGGGGCTAGAATGATGCGACTGCAGCTATCTTAGGAAATGCAAAGTGTTTGGAATATCTATCTCAGACCCACATGAGAATAAAGACTCTGTTTGCATATTGATCTCCGCTGATGGATATGAATAAAATCAACTACATCCTCAACACTATCTGACTACCAAGCTTCTCCTTTCCTGTTATTTATATGTGCTGGGCATGTGATTTGGCATTAATTTCCAAGGCACCAAGCCATGGAGCATTTCTGTATCTGCCATTAAACTACAATCAAAGTATGGGATTTAGAGATGAAATAATCTTAATCTCTCCCTACTACAGGCATTTTGTACATTGGAGGACAGATGTGCTTCTGTTGATTGCTGTGCACAGAGAATTTATTCATTGCTAAGCAACCCCCAGGCAAAGTCAGATTTGCTCTCATGACACACTGTGCAAGTAACAGACTACATATCCATTGCGGTTAGGAATACAACAATCTCAATGACCCATGAATCACCACTGATTTGTTACAGTATCATTTCAGTAAAATTAATCACTGCCATGATAAAGCAAAGGAAAATTTTAAGGTGTAGAAATTTGGGGAAAATACAATTGTTAATGATGCATTTGGACTGGAAGAAATTTTTTTCAGGATTCTAGATGTAAAAGGATGAGGATATTCATTGACAAAACTACACTGAATTTTTAACTGAAGGCTTTTCTTTCCTATTACATTTGAAAGGCAAGCACATATTGTTAGCAGTTGTATCCACACCTAAAAGTCCATTCAAACCACATGCTTGAACTCTAATAGGTTTTTATTATTGAACAAATACATATTAGAACTTCTGGAGCTACTTCTAGGACATTCCTGACACTGTAACTGGACTCTTACATGAGACGAATCATGAAACATGATGTGAATGTTTCAGAAATCTGGATGGGATCGACAAACTATTAGTCTTTGACTTCCAGGCTTGAAGTGGGTCTTCCTATGCTCTGAATAAATGCCTACATAATCTTGAGCCATCCTACTTTGCCCTTCATTGTTTGGGAGTGTTCTTCCTAGATTATTTTTCTGTCTGTAACTATAAATTCTGTCATCATTGGCCTCATTATGGTGAACTTTGAATGTGGGCACAGCTTGTTCTTGATGGCCATTGTCATGTCACTCAAGCAAATGACTCCTGAAATGGCCGGTTTGGGATTGTTTTTAGGGTTGCTCAAACACATGCCTGTTGGGCTCACACCCTGTTCATCCACTGTGAATTGACATTTGTTTTTTCAGTAACTCTTCTGATAGTTCAGTGATCAGTTTGTGGGTGTTCAGCAGTATGTTTCACTATATTCCTTACTACCTTGCACTCAGCACAACGTTTTTTCATATAACATCCATTTTCAGATAGCCTAGTTGACTTCTACGACCGCCCTCCATCCTTGCTGCCAAACTGCTTTAGTTAGAGGGAAATGTTTTGAATAGACAATTAGATAATTCACAAATAATATAAATTGTTGTTGTTGTTAGGTGCGAAGTCGAGTCCGACCTATCATGACCCCATGGACAACGATCCTCCAGGCCTTCCTGTCCTCTGCCATTACCCAGAGTCCATTTAAGCTTGCACCTACTGCTTCAGTGACTCCATCCAGCCACCTCATGCTCTGTCGACCCCTTCTTCTTTTGCCCTCAATCGCTCCCAGCATCAGGCTCTTAATATAAAGATTTAACATCACCAGTATTAATTTCAGTTCTAAAGGTAAAGCATATCACATTGGCAATAGCTCTTCAGTAAAGGGGTCACTTCTTCAATTGATCAAGGGAACTGATCTCTTTAGCCTGGAGATGGACCAGGGGACCTTCAGACAAACAGAATAGACCAAGTGATTAGCTCACAGCTGAGCATCATCTTCAAATATGGGAAATTCAACAACTAAAACATTTTGCAGCATAATTTGCAGCAACTTTATTTGCTCAGAGTATGAACTTGACAATCACTGGGATTTCAAGGGGCATAGGTCCACATGACCAGTTCAGGGATCAGAAACACAAATCTGCATGAACCCAGGCCCATTATCAGAGTCTAGCAGAGGAACAGAGATAGAAGGGAAAGTGAGAACCCCTTATAGAAAATGATGGAAACAGAAGCTGGGTCTTTCTCAGGTTTATGTAAGGTTTGTAAAGTGCTGAGCAATATCTTCGGTGAATCAGAAACACCCAGGACAAAACCTTCAGTGCCAAGTAAGAATACCAGCCACTCTCAAGCTTCTTCAGTGGTCCTCTGACTTCAAATGCAAGTATTGATGAATGAACAGCTGGGAAGGCCGATTAAGTCTGCTTTTTATCTTTGAAAAAGACAGATAATGAAACATCCAATTCTTTCTTTCAATCAAGATTTCATTATTATCCCTTTCCTTTTAACATCATTAACCAGTTGGATTTGTCATGGTTCTTTGAAAAGCACTACAGGTGATGATTAAATACCATACAGAAATGCTGAAGGAACTGCGATTAGTAATATTTTATTAATTAATTAAAATTATGATATCAACATTAATACAATTAAAAGAAAATCATTAGATACATCAGTTCCTTCTAATCAATGAAATGAGGCACAGTTTTAAATTCTGTATTGCCAAGTGAAGAATACTTCTTTGTATCAGTGGAATAAGTATCTTTTTGTGTGTGGGGGGGGGGCAGGGACATACGGGGAAACCTCACACAATTCTTTCAATCCATTACATTGCATGTCCTAAAGTCTGGGCCAACATGACTCTTCCAAGTCCTCATGCAGATCTACAGGACTGAGAATTTACAGGAAGATGTCTCCATGTGTTATTAATACATGTTTTTTGGGAATGCAGGAGTAGAGTTTAGCAAGTTAAAAGGGATGCCAGTGTGCCTGACTACCTTTCCTTGTTAATTCTGCCTCCCATATATATATGGCCTGTAGTGCTCCTTAAGACCTGATCATAATGGAGATGGAAGAAGAATGTCTTCTGCTAATATATTGAAGCTGTATGCTAAATGTCATATGGTTATGCTCTCCCCCAGGTAGACTCTTTTTTGATGACCCCCCCCCCTCAGTTCTCACACTGTATGGCCAAAATCCCCTTTTGCGTGCTTATGTTTTTCCAGTGCTGGGTGATCTCATAGGCTAGTGGATATATGACAATTTTGTTCTGTGTAGGAGGTATTAACACCTTTCTTATTTAGTCATGCTTAAATAAAAAGTGTTTCATTAGAAAAATAAATTACTACTACCAGGAGACAAATGACTTATTTGTACTTTAGTGTTTAAAGACCATGACCTGTGAAGGTGCTCTGATTATTAATTGTAGCATTTGAAAAGGTCAGGAGCCATTACATCTTGTCTCAAAGATCCCTCCCCCAATCCCTCACATTTCAGCTCTTTGACCCCAGACCAGTGAACCGTATGCAACAGACCTTTAAATGTATTTCCTCAGTGGCAACCAACTTCCTTTTTAAAGTACCTTGGATGAACTGTCCAGGAGAAAGAAAAATAAAGTTCACTGCATCAATGGAAACCCAAATATGGCTACAAAGGAATTCTGAATTTTGCCCAGAGTTTGTTACACAACCAGCAAAGCAAATAATTCCAAAGGACACAAGGAAGCAAGCGAGGTCAGACCTCTCAGAGGAAGGGAATGGCTGGTTTCCTTAACTGTGGCTACGGAAAGTTCCACTAATCCCAATTAATTGCATAAAGAACATCAAAGACACAAGCATAACTGGGTCTGATTGAAAGAATGTATAAATTAAACCAATACAGCAGAAGAAAATCAAAAGTTTAAAATATATTAGAACTTCAACAAAACCACAAAGCTCACATGAATCAGCAGTACATTTTGAAAATCAGATAAAGCCTCAAAAAACTCAGTTGGCCAGCTCACCCGACACCCTTCTAGAATGATAAAAACCACCAAATTTAATTAATCTCCAAATAGATCAAAACATGTCAGGTGAGATTCCTTGGAGAGAAAATTGCATAGTTTTTATCCAAAACAGAAAACTCTTCTCAGGGCCATCAGGCTAAAATTAAAGTATCATAGGATGCAGAGAAGTCAGGTGGCTTATGTATGCAAAGGGAGGGAGAGTTCTGGAGACCATGGAACAGTACCACATGGAGCAGAATCAGGTGGCAGAATCCTAAAGTGCCATATATATTTCAGGGGCAGAGGAAACTCTCAGAAGGCCCAGGCCATTTCCAGCTTTTGAAACACGTAACATTTTAGAGAACAGGAATGTGCATAAAGCCAAGCTGTGAAATGTATCAGCTCCCCATTAATAGTTGTTTAAACTTGAGGTCCCCTTTGAGTGAAATGGACTTCTTGCCTCACCTCTGATTGGATTGCAGGATTATAATAACCCCAGGGCAAAAGGTACGGACACCCTTCTGCATGTTGGCCCGCAGTAATTATAGTCTTTTTGGTTGTTCTGGTTTTAGAATTGTGGGGTTTTTTATGTTTTTTTAAAAAACATTTTTGGGTTGTAATCATCCATTATATAATACCATACATTGTATTTGGGATTATATTGATAAGGATGTATGCAAATAAATCAACGAAGATGGAAGCCTCTTTCTGGGCAGTGATGCTCTGTGTTCTTGGGGCTTGGGGGGCACAGTGGGAGGGCTTCTGGTGTTCTGGCTTGCTGGTGGACTCCTGATGGCCCCTGAGTTTTGACATCTGTGTGAAACACAGTGTTGGACTCAATGGGCCATTGGCCTTCTCCAACATGGATATTCTTTTGTTGTTTCTAGCTGTTTTGCAGGTTTTGCCCTAGACCCTTCTCAGGATTTGGAAAGCTTGTTCCTTTAGATAAATTATTTCATGGGTGCCCCCCCTCCCCAGGCCCTCTCTCTGGGAAGGGTCTGAAGGGAGGCATTTAAAAGGCTTGCCAAACAGCTGGCCCTTCATATCAGTATTTTGGAGGGCTCCCCCCTTCCCCAGTCCTGCTCCAGGTTGTAGACCATGATTTTCCCAGAGTGGAGGATATTCCACCAATAGGAAAAAGACAGAGCAGTTTCATCAGTGGTTGCTGGGCAGATCCCTTAGACTGCCTTTTCCTATTGCTAGAATATTAGTGGCCCTTGCCTCTTTTTTAAAGAAGTGAGTCATCACCAGTACAGCTTTCATTTTATATATGTGGAATGATGATGATAAATATATTAGTATAAATGGTAGCAATGTGTCAGCGAAGCAGTATTTCAGTCACCAGACCCAATAGCTCTGTGCCATGTCTGAGAGAAGTGTAGTTATTAAAGGGGACAGGCTAACCTATCTGGTGGTACCTCTGTAAGTAAGGTACTTGTGAAATGGTTATGTGAAATGGTTATGGCTCTCTAGCTTGTGAAATGGTTATGACTCTCTCTTTTGCAAGAAAGTGCTTGCCTGACCTGCCTGTAACCCTGAACCTGTATGACAGAGGTTGTGGAGAGTGATAGGGGTCTCTGAGTGAAGAAGAAAAGGCTTCACACCAGGTAATGCACATCTGAATCTAGAATGTGACTAACTCCCAAAAGAATAACTTGCCACAGAAGAGGATATTTAAGCCTATTTAACAGTGCTTTATTCAAGCAAAAGCAATGACACATTGTTGTTTTTAGTTGCAAAGTCATGTCCGACCCATCGCGACCCCATGGATAATGATCCTCCAGGCCTTCCTGGCCTCTACCATTCCCCAGAGTCCATTGACAGTGACACATAGATAATGTAAATTAATCTCAGAATGGCTGAAATGTGCTGATAACTCATGTTCTAAATTTTATCACGAGTTCACAATCTGGTTGCCCAAAGCTATGCAGTTTCTGAATGCAGACCTTTAACTTTAAAGTTAAGAAGGGACTTGGAAGGGGAACTCAATATCCAGGGGTGCAATGCTGAAGCCCTTTCTTTCACCTGCCTGCAGTAATATGCTCAACATTATTCAATGCTCTGCTAATAACAGCCAAGGGCTCTCAGTTGTTCTTAAGATATCAAAGTCTAAATTTACTATGGCTGGAACAGATGACTTTCTCTTTTTGCCCTGGGGGCAGCCTGACCTACTTTTTTAATGTCCCTCTCTAATACAAAATTTGCCCTTTTCATTATTTAGGTTATGAAGTCTTTTCTAAACCTTTGGAAATGTGGAAATACATAGGACATATCAGACAGCATCTCTTTGGCCACAGTCATGGAAAATACCAGACCAAAGATGTTTTATAATCACTTCATGAAATATTTTAATTCCTTTCTAGCATGGTTCAGCTTTGGCAAAGGGAGCTTACAGTAATTTGCCTCAATAGTTCCATCTACTGGGCTTCTTCTTGTCATTCTAGGCCTCCTTAACTTATTATTATAACACCTCAGTGAAGTTCATTAACATTCAAATGATGTAATTTAAATTCTTTGATGTGCAAGTAGAGCCAAGGATAATGGAAAGTCCGGTACAATGCAGCTGTACCTTCAGGAAAGAAGAAAGCTCTTCTGAAGGTCTTTGTGAGTTTATGCCATTAGTGACTCTTAATCTGGTCCTTTGTGAACAGATTTTGCCTGGGAGCTCTTTCAAAGCACAATCCTAAAAAACAGTGTCCTAGAAATCAGTTCCATTGTGCAGACATGACAAGGATTCTGAGTAAAGCTGTTTAGGATTTCTTTCTTAGAGCGCCCTTTGTTGCATGCATGTTCTCTGATCAGGAAAAGGGCATCTGGAGAAAATTTGCAATACTAGCAAAATACTAGCAAGAAATCATGTTTGTGCTAAGCTGTTGTATTGGGACTGAGGCCATCTGGGTCAAGCTTATGGATATGTTCAAGATGAGGGATGAGCATGACCCAGAGCACGAACTCCAAACCCCTACAAAAGTATCATGGCTCACAACCAGGGGATGTGTGAACTGCCGACACAGTCCTCCAGTAATTCTCTACATAATTGCTGAGTTGGTGGTTTGTGTGTGTGTGTATGGGGGGGGGGGTAACTCTGTTTGATGTATCCAAGTCCATACTCAGCTCAGCAGACATGCTGGCACGCTAATTACTATTCAAGGGAGGGGGATGGGATAAACTTCTGAAGCCCTGGAAAACACCTATAGTGGCTTTTCAGAGCTGACAGGCAGCCCTGGCCACCTATGGGTCCCTGTTTAATGGGAGCAGAATGGTAAACAACTTTCCTTTGAAAGGAAGTGATCCAACCCACTGGAAAAGCTTGCAGCCATTTTGGCCTGAAAGCCAAGAGGTCTGTAGGGCCTGCTGTCAAGACAAAAGGGCTGCAACCCTTTCCAGCAAGCCAGATTGCTTTCCCCTTTCCAAAAATGGGGAGTAATTTAGTGCTGTGAAATAATTTGCCGCCCTTTAGGCCTGACAGCAGGACCCATGGGCCTCTTGGCTGTCAGGATGAAATGGGCCCCCACTTCTAAGCTGGCAGAAAAAAAGCAATCTGACCAAAGCCAAACCAGATTGTTTCATGGTGGTGGTGGTGGTGGATCATCTGGGTTTGGCTTTTCGTATTGAGAATACCCCAAACTCTACATCGTGAACCAAACTGGATTTTTCTGGTTCCATTCCTACTCAGAACAATCACTGAGGAGGAAGAAGAAGAAGAAGAAGAGTTGGTTCTTATATGCCGCTTTTCCCTACCCGAAGGAGGCTCAAAGCGGCTTACAGTCGCCTTCACATTCCTCTCCCCACAACAGACACCCTGTGAGGTAGGTGAGGCTGAGAGAGCCCTGATATCACTGCTCGGTCAGAACAATTTTATCAGTGCCGTGGTGAGCCCAAGGTCACCCAGCTGGATGCATGTGGGGGAGCGCAGAATCGAACCCGGCTCGCCAGATTAGAAGTCCGCACTCCTAACCACTACACCAAACTGGAGGTGAAGAAAGCCATCTATTTTTATTCCACCCTTTCTCCTGGGATCTCAGGATAGCATATTTAGTTTCCTTTCCCCCCTTTCATCCATATGACACCTCTGTGAGTATGTTAAGCTGAAAGATAATGAAAGACCCAATGCCTTGCAATGAGGTTTATAGCAGGAAGAACATCTGAACGCAAGGCTCCATAACTGTAGTCTGACATGCTAACCACTAAGTTACTCTATAGGCTGTACTGGGAGAGATATAAATTAGATTGATACCATGCAAGTAGAAGTTTGTATTTCTACTTTACTTTTGTCTCCTCCTTTTCCTCTTCCTCCAAGGGTGCTTTGAATATCACTTATAGGGGGAATGAGTACTCAGGTCATGTACTAATAAGTTAATGTTTTTTCTACTTCCTCATGGCGAGTACTTATAAGTACTGGATGGTCTATAGGCCAGATTATCTTGACTACTTTGGCAGTTTAGGAAGTATATAGTAGTCACCCTGGCTGACACTGTCCTCAAGCAAACCAGTCAACTAAATGGGTCTCCATGAAGCATACTGCAAGCAAGCTTTTGAGGAGCTGACCTACTTTTTGAATTGCCTTTAATTACGAACAAACAGCATGAATATCTTTCCAACTTTCCATGGGCTCTTTGTTCTCATAGTAATTTTAAGCTATTTGTATCTCATCTGATTTTCATATTATGATTCTTGATATAAGTCCAACTGCAAGTGAAATAGTTATGCAGTGTTTATGAAGCATCCAGTTGAAAAAAAATAAACATGATGCAGTCACCATCAAAGTATAGACATGTAGGGAATTAAGTACATGCGAAAATAAGGGACACCCTTAATGTAGTTGTGATTTTGGAGCCATCAAGCCATCAAGGAATCTTCAGAGGCTTGAGCTAATGCTGCTATGGCAATGGCAGAGGCGAAATAATGTTGAATGAGTGCCACCAAGTGTTGAGAGATGAGGTTCCAGCAATGTCTAGTAATATGAAGTCAGACATATTTGAAATGGATAGAAATGGGACTGCCATTTCAGGAATATTTTTAAAAAGATAATCCCAGAAGACACAAGCCATTAAACCACAAACATTTTAAAACTTTATTTTCTGTTTCACAAATGGATTTCATATTATATGCATTCATGATATTTATCTTTCTTTTGTTTGCACAAATATTCTACTGACAACCTTTTTTTTTGTTTTTCATGCCCTTGGAGAATGAATACAAGAAACATTCTTGGAGGGCAGGAAAATGTCCTGTAAAAAAAAATTTATATTTTATACTTTATATTTTAAGCCATATAATTTGGGTCTATTAGTATAAAAAGTCCATAAAGGTAGCTATCTTATAAATAATTCTTTTATATCCCTGAAAAAAAACCCAATTCAGAAATAAGTTTAGTGAGGAAGTAAAATACGAAAATGAGGTTTTATACCTAAGAACTTGTTCTGAATAAAGCTTTTTGCCATTGCCAGCTTGGAAATTTCTTTCTGTTTATTCATCTTCGGCTGACGGGTCGTCTCTGCTTGTAACCATAAATATAGGCATGTGATGAACTTCAACATATTCACCACCACCAGGTGAACTAAGATCAGACTTGCTCAGTTGCATGTGTGGTTTTATACTATTCACTTTTTACTGTGATTAAATGAAATAGAATATGTTGGCATACAAAGGCATGGCTCACATTTTCATATCTGTACTTAGACTGATACAATATCGAAACCATTATGTTAATATTAGGTATGTTGTAGAGGATTATTCTTACAAATGATTTGTCTTCCAAAAATAAAAACAGCAGCACTATAATGGGAATCTTAAAGGGTTTTTTCCCCCAGTTTACATAATATCATAACATTTGAATGATAATTTCTTAATTGTTTTCTGGTAACAGCAGATACCATATGCAGTACCTCTGCACATAATGAAGAATTATTTATTTACAAGCAAAATATCTGGAAGATGCATGAAAAAAGTAACACATTATTCAAGGAAAGTCCCATGTGGAACTCATTACAGTAATCTAATCTAGATCTTATCACAGTGGCAAGATCTTTTCTGCCCAGGAAGCACTTAGCTCAGCAGTCAAAGTTGGCCACCAGAAAAGGGGATAATCTACTACCCAGGCCAGACTCCCCCCCACCCGGTAGTACCTTCATTTGTTTAAGTTTCCGCTTATCCAGGTGCCTGTTTCTGGTTTCCACAACCTCCCTATGGTTTGCTGATATCATGAGCGATCTGAATGTCATCTTCATATTGAAGATGTCAGTAGGTGGTCCATGGAACTTTGTCTGTAAATGATGTCATTGTGATTATATATTACTTATACTTCAAAGACTTGGTTCTAGGGTCTGACTCTGGAAACAAAGAATATACTCAAAAATATTTGTTTATCCAAAATTGATTATGAATCACAAATTTCCAGCTAAGGTGTTCAACTCTGGTTTGGGAAATTTCGGCAGATGTGAAGGTAGAGTCTAGGGAGGGCAGAGTTTGGGGCAAAGCCTAAACAAGATATAATGCCGCAGAACCCACCTTCAAAGCTGTCATTTTCTCCAGGAGAACCGTAGTCTAGAGTTTGGAGATCTCTGGTCTTTTAACAAAATATCCCAAAGTGATCATAAGAAGGTTCCATTCTAATTTAAGGAATTTAAGTACAATCCAGTTATGCTGGTTCTTCTGTCTATATTTTCCAGGAATGTCCGTTTTTATGCATGACATATCTCAGTGCTGATAGGAAGCATATTACTTTGTTTGATGGATATTCACAACCCCGGAGGGTGTTTCTCAATTACAACAATGTTAGCGTGAAACTTAAATTAAAACTTAGAAACGTTCCTCTGCTACTATAAACAAAATATTCCCTTTGGCAATTAAAAATATTGTGATTTTAATTAAAAGGGCTTATGAGCTTATCAGAGAAATAACTGATTTTCAGCTATGCTAATTATTTTTGTACATTTGCTGTTTAGATTTGCAAATCACTTGACAGTAAATTTTAATTGCTTTTAAGGGATATGAATATTTAATTTGTGTGCAGTGCTTCAAAAGCAGGATTTTTCTTTTTTGTTGCTAGAAACCACATATCAAACTAAAGTTTGAGTAAATGGAGTGAGTGAATGGAATACACTCTGCTTTTCTAGTGGGTATATGAAACCTGAAGGGAAGTAGGGTCCAGTTACATTAGAGGCTCTCCCACAAAGTTTTGCCACATGTTACACCATGTAGGAACTGTAAAGAGGTCTCCATATCCCTAAGAAGCAAGGAAAGCAAAAGGGAACTAGAGTGAAATTTACATTAATACACGACAATGGCCTATTATGCACGGCCGCTGAAACGGCGGCATGGAGAACACGGAGGAGGAAGAAGCGAAGCAAACCGCTTACGCACGGGACGGAACGCAACGGCGACAAAACCCAGAGTATCTGATTATGCACGCAGCTACTCCAGAGCCGTTTCTGGTTACGCCCTGGTCCCGGGAAGCTCCACTTTCTTCCGCATTTTGCTAATGCAGCTTTTTCGGTGGCATACATTGGGGGGCTTTTTGCACGGCTTCAAAATCGCACAATGGTTGCTAATTGGAAACGCTATTGATTTGCCTTAACGCACGAAGTCGTAGACAATCTGCAACACTCCTGAAACCGATCAGCAAAAAGCGCTTCGTTGTAGCGCTTTCAGGGGAATCCCAAAAAGTGGATTCACCCTCCGGAAAGCGCTACACTCTTGCAAACAATCTGTAACACTAGCGATAAAGACCTGTGCGTTACCATTGTTGCGGTTTCTTCAAAGTCCCTCCTCCTGAGCCTGTCCTCCAAACTTCCGGCGAAGCGATCGCCATTTTTTTTTCTCCGAGCGAGCGGAGATAAACGCACCAGCGAGCCTCTTTCTGTTTAGAGGCTTCCCTGGCTTCAGTCCTTTACCTTTAGTCACTAAGCACAAACCACATAAAAGCCCGTTTGCTGAAATAAAGTCCCTTTATTTTTTACACATTAATTCAGCCGAAAATCGGGCCCGTGAGAGGGGGGGGGATTTTTTTTTTATCACTCGAGGCAGCGTGGCAACGATCATACGATCAAACGACAGCTCACATTAGGCAGCTGGATGGGTCTCTCCGTTGCAACGAATCTACCTAGATTCGTTGCTATGGGTCTGTTTTTTTTTTTTTTTAAACCTTTCTTAAAGGGAAAGGGGCTGTTTGGGAGCATGCTAACGGCTGCCCATTGGCTGCTTGACGGCCAGGGGCGGGACGAGCTTGGCAATAGCGCTTCCTTTCTAGCGATTTCTGCCGAGACCGGAAGCCTGTGGGAAACGCTAAAAAACGCAACTGATTCCACTACAAAGGCAGGTATGCATAACGACGAATTCCACTATTTTAAATGGCGATTTTTCATTCCGCAAACAATTTGCAACAAAGATCCCCGTGCGTAAAGGCCCTGACTCTGCACCTGGTTGCTGCCTGCAGCGTGCATATCTGGTGATTTTAGCCGCTGCCATTCCATCCGGAATGCGGACCTTCCACTGGGTGCATAATGAGCCAATACGAATCCTGATCCAATGGTTGGGGTGAGTTTCCCAACCCATTTCATAAGGTTACCCATGAAGCTACCTTATATTGAATCTGAGCAGAGGTCCATCAAGGTTAGTACTGTCTACTCTGATTGGGAGGAATTTTTTCTGGGTCTGAAGGGGAGGTCTTTCACATTACCTGTGATCTGATCCTTTTGACTGGAGATGCTAGGGATTAAACCTGGGGCCTTCTTAATTTGGAACTGATATCCTTCTACTCCACTCCTGGAGTACTGTGTGCAGTTCTGGAGGCCTCACTTCAAGAAGGACGTAGATAAAATTGAAAGGGTACAGAGGAGAGCGACGAAGATGATCTGTGGCCAAGGGACCAAGCCCTATGAAGATAGGTTGAGGGACTTGGGAATGTTCAGCCTGGAGAAAAGGAGGTTGAGAGGGGACATGATAGCCCTCTTTAAGTATCTGAAAGGTTGTCACTTGGAGGAGGGCAGGATGCTGTTTCTGTTGGCTGCAGAGGAGTGGACATGCAGTAATGGGTTTAAACTACAAGTACAACGATATAGGCTAGATATCAGGGAAAAAAATTTCACAGTCAGAGTAGTTCAGCAGTGGAATAGGCTGCCTAAGGAGGTGGTAAGCTCCCCCTCACTGGCAGTCTTCAAGCAAAGGTTGGATACACACTTTTCTTGGATGCTTTAGGATGCTTAGGGCTGATCCTGCGTTGATTCTATGATTCTATGATTCTACTGTTCACCATTGTACTTTGACAATGTCCTAAGAAGATAACCTTATACAGACACTTCTCTATGCAGTCTGCTGATTAAAGTATAACCTGGCAGGAGCAGTAGAGAACTGGCTTCTTTGGACATTGCAAATGTACAATGATAAATATTGTCCCCAAATTTCTACCAGTTACCTTTTTCAGTTTGCTGTCTGTAAAACAAACAATTTAAAATCCCAGAAATCTATGTATCTTGCCCCTGAGTTATACTTTAAACACATCAATTTAATATTTTCAAATGAAAAGTACTCAGTGAGTTTGTAGCAGAACCACTGATCCAGAGATCTTTTTCGTGTGTGTGTGTGTGTGTGTGTGTGTGTGTGAGAGAGAGAGAGAGAGAGAGAGAGAGAGAGCCCTTCCTTACAACCTGATGACCCTTCCTGATAATCTGGATAAAATTGACCTCCCCATAAGGTGATATTGCTCTCGGAGTAGTAAACCCCCCCTCCCCTGAGATCCAGAAATGTTTGCAATGACTATTTGCATTGTTGCTATCTTATTTCTTTCTATTAGGAGCTTACCAATGGTGGCAGAAACCTGGATTTGCAAAGACAGGGGAGGAGCTTCAGTCTTCATCTTTGAGATTGTAATGATTTATATTTATTATCTTTCATGTTGTTCAGATTTCCAACAAATGTTAGAAATATTTCCAACATTTCCATCTCAGGAGTATTCACATGCTGATTTTCCAACATTGTATATATGGCATTAAATGACAATAATGCCCTTCAGTACTCTACATAGGTCAAACTCTATGACAAAAGGATAAATCGACACAAAAATGACATGAAATTAATCCTATCACATTGATTTTCTGTTTAAGTTAGATAGTTGTAGCCAGTAATTAATATCTAAAATCTAGTGTTCACCTATATTTGGAGATATATATTTAGTAGATCCTCCTTCAAGGATCGCTGCCTTGCCGTGGCAAGGGGGCTTGCGCAGCTCAGTGAAGCTATGAGCTATGCCGTGCAGGGCCACCCAAGACGGACAGATCATAGCAGAGAGCTCTGACAAAAGGTAATCCACTTGAGAAGGAAATGGCAAACCACTCCAGTATCTTTGCCATGAAAACCCAATTGACAAGTTCAAAAGGCAAAACGATATGACGCCGGAAGATGAGCCCCTCAGGTCGGAAGGTGTCCAATATGCTACTGGGGATGAGCAGATGGTTAGTACAAGTAGCGCCAGAATGAATGAAGCGACTGGGCCAAACCCGAAAGGACGCTGAGTTGTGGAAGTAACCGGCGGCGAAAAGACAGTCTGATGCTGTAAAGAATTTTATTCCATAGGAACCTGGAACATCAGATCCATGAATCAAGGCAAGCTGGACGTGGTTAAACAAGAAATGACAAGACTGAACATCAATATTTTAGGAATCAGTGAACTCAAATGGACAGGAATGGGTGAATTTAATTCAGATGACCATCAGGTATACTACTGTGGACAAGAATCCCACAGAAGAAATGGAGTAGCCTTCATAATCAATAAGAGAGTAGGAAAAGCAGTCTTGGGATACAATCCCCAAAATGACAGAATGATCTCAGTTCGAATCCAAGGCAAACCATTCAACATCACAGTAATCCAGGTCTATGCCCCAACCACTGCTGCTGAAGAGGATGAAGTTGATCAGTTCTATGAAGCCCTACAACACCTTCTAGAAGCAACACCAAAAAATGCTGTGCTTATCATCATGGGGGGATTGGAATGCTAAAGTAGGAAGCCAAAAGATATCCGGGATAACAGGCAAGTTTGGCCTTGGAATACAAAATGAAGTAGGGCACAGGCTGGTAGAATTTTGTTAAGAGAATACAATGGTCATAGCAAACACTCTTTTCCAACAACCCAAGGGACGACTCTACACATGGACATCACCAGACGGTCAACACAGAAATCAGATTGACTATGTGCTCTGCAGCCAAAGATGGATAAGTTCTATACAGTCAGTAAAAACAAGACCAGGAGCTGATTGTGGTTCAGATCATGAGCTTCTTGTTGCAAAATTTAGGCTTAAATTGAAGAAAGTAGGGAAAAGCACTAGGCCACTCAGGTATGAACTAAATCATATCCCCGACGAATATACAGTAGAGGTGACAAATAGATTTAAGGAATTAGATCTGATAGACAGAGTGCCTGAAGAACTATGGATGGAGGTTCGCAACATTGTACAAGAGGTGGCAACTAAAACCATCCCAAAGAAAAAGAAATGCAAGAAATCAAAATGGCTGTCTGAAGAAGCTTTACAAATAGCTAAGGAGAAAAGGGAAGTGAAAGGCAAGGGAGAAAGAGAAAGATACACCCAACTGAATGCAGAATTCCAGAGAAAAGCTAGAAGAGATAAGAATGCCTTCTTAAATGGACAGTGCAAACAAACAGAAGAAAACAATAGAATGGGGAGGACCAGAGATCTCTTCAAGAAAATTGGAGATATGAAGAGAACGTTTCATGCAAAGATGGGTATGATAAGGGACCAAAATGGTAGGGACCTCACAGAAGCAGAAGAGATTTAAAAAGGTGGCAATATTATACAGAAGAACTATACAAGAGCGAGCTTAACATCCCTGATAACCACAATGGGGTAGTTACTGACCTGGAGCCAGACATCCTGGAATGTGAAGTCAAATGGGCCTTAGGAAGTCTGAGCAACAATAAAGCTGGTGGTGGTGACAGCATTCCAGTTGAACTATTCAAAATCTTAAAAGGTGATGCAGTAAAAGTGCTACACTCAATATGCCAGCAAATTTGGAAAACTCAACGATGGCCACAGGATTGGAAAAGGTCAGTTTACATTCCAATCCCAAAGAAGGGCAATGCCAAAGAATGTTCAAACTACCGCACCATTGCACTCATTTCTCATGCTGGCAAAGTTATGCTCAAAATTTAAAAGCTAGACTCCAGCAATATGTGGACCGAGAACTTCCAGAAGTACAGGCAGGATTTCGAAGAGGCAGAGGAACTAGAGATCAAATTGCCAACATACGCTGGATCATGGAGAAAGCTAGGGAGTTCCAGAAGAATGTCTACTTCTGCTTCATTGACTATGCTAAAGCCTTTGATTGTGTGGAGCACAACAAATTGTGGCAAGTTCTTAAAGAGATGGGAATACCAGAGCATCTTATTTGTCTCTTGAGAAATTTATATGCAGGTCAAGAAGCAACAGTGAGAACTGAACATGGAATCACTGACTGGTTCAAAATTGAGAAAGGAGTTCGGCAAGGCTGTATACTGTCGCCTTGCCTATTTAACTTGTATGCAGAGCACATCATGAGAAATGCGGGATTAGAGGAGTCACAAATTGGAATCAAGATTGCAGGGAGAACTATCAACAACCTCAGATATGCAGATGATACCACTCTAATGGCAGAAAGTGAAGAGGAACTAAAGAGCCTGTTGATGCGGGTGAAGGAGGAGAGTGCAAAAGTTGGCTTGAAACTCAACATCAAGAAAACAAAGATCATGGCATCCGGCCCTCTCAATTCCTGGCAAATAGAAGGGGAAGAAATGGAGATAGTGACAGATTTTATTTTCCTGGGCTCCAAGATCACTGCAGATGGGGACTGCAGCAAAGAAATTAAAAGATGCTTGCTCCTGGGGAGGAAAGCTATGGCAAATCTAGAGAGCATCCTAAAAAGCAGAGACATCACCCTGCCAACAAAAGTGCATTCAGTCAAGGCTATGGTGTTCCCAGTTGCAATGTATGGTTGCGAAAGTTGGACCATAAGGAAGGCCGAGCGTCAAAGAATTGAGGCTTTTGAACTCTGGTGCTGGAGAAGACTCTTGCGAGCCCCTTGGACTGCAAGGCGAACAAACCGGTCAGTCCTAGAGGAGATCACCCCTGACTGCTCCTTAGAAGGCCAGATCCTGAAGATGAAACTCAAATACTTTGGCCATCTCATGGGAAGGAAGGAAGGACTCCCTGGAGAAGGGCCTAATGCTGGGAGCGATTGAGGGCAAAAGAACAAGGGGACGACAGAGAATGAGTTGGCTGGATGGAGTCACTGAAGCAGTAGGTGCAAACTTAAATGGACTCCGGGGAATGGTAGAGGACAAGAAGGCCTGGAGGATCATTATCCATGGGGTCGCGATGGGTCGGACACGACTTCGCACCTAACAACAACAACAAATTTAGAAGATACTGAAAATTTGGAATAAAAATGAGCCTAGATTTCATCCCACCAAAGCAGGCAACAAGGATCCTTTGCAATTATGAAAAATCTATCCAGTTCCTTTGTTTGAAAATTTGAAACTTTATCCAGTTCTTTTGTTATTGTGGCTAAATGTGACAGTTAAACCACTGCTGGTTCATATTGTTCATTGTGTGTGTGTTTTTATATCTGTGTTCTTTATCTATATAGCTATCTATATAATAGACAAACACTTATAAATCAGGATTCTACTATAATTAGGACCAGCAGATGGTGCGGTTATAGTAATGTGTACCACAGTGATAAGGCCATGCTTGTGCTTCTCAAACACGAAAACAAAATATTTGAGGTAGGTTTTTCATTCTCTAGTCTTTACAAAATCAATATATGACGGAAACAGATGATTGATATCAGCTCTGGATGCCTTTTGTTTGCATGTTTTTCTCATCACTTAACCATACCTGAAAGGCTCCCTTATACTGTGGCTTTAGCCATTAACTGTGTGAGGGCAGTTGAATTGTGTTGATTCCCACAAATGGTGCCTTGTTTCCGGCAGATGTCGCAGATGTGAGCCCATATTCCACCACAAAGAACAGTTGTGTAAAATATTGTGCTCTCCGTAACCTGTCAATGGAACTGGTTTTAACTTAGCTGTGTTTTACGGAAGCTTCCCAAATGATTTGTGGCTTTGGTCCTCTAAATCTTCTCTGTTTGTGGTACAGTAAAATGTCTCCTTGTTAAAATAAGAGGATGTATTTGGGTTCGTTAAGATCTGAAAGCTATTAATAATTCCTATAGCATCTGAGCATGTGAATTTCTTTACAGGCCTTGAAGACCTAAAGAATGGTCAGAAAGCACATGAAAGGCTAAATCAAAGCAAGTTTGAACCTGTATGCTGTTTTGCCAGAAAATACCATTTGCCTTGGTCACCACTGGAAAGAATTATTCTTAGCTACTTGGCTGTGTTGGGGGCTCCACATTAACAGAAGGGCAGAAGGTCAACATTGTCAATCATTAATCCTGCAAAGATTAATCTGCATAATTCAGACCATGTTTATCACAGGCTAACATGAGTAGTCCCCCTTCAAGGATCGCTGCCTTGTTGTGGCAAGGGGGCTTGCGTAGTTCAGTGAAGCTATGAGCTATACCGTGCAGGGCCACCCAAGACGGACAGGTCATAGCTGAGAGCTCTGACAAAAGGTGATCCACTGGAGAAGGAAATGGCAAACCACTCCAGTATCTTTGCCATGAAAACTCTATGGACAGTTCCAATAGGCATAACGATATGATGCTGGAAGATGAGCCCCTCAGGTCGGAAGGTGTCCAATATGCTACTGGGGATGAGCAGACGGCTAGTACGAGTAGCGCCAGAATGAATGAAGCGGCTGGGCCAAAGCCGAAAGGACGCTCAGTTGTGGAAGTAACTGGTGGCGAAAAGACAGTCCGATGCTGTAAAGATTTTTATTCCATAGGAACCTGGAACGTCAGATCCATGAATCAAGGCAAGCTGGACGTGGTTAAACAAGAAATGAGAAGACTGAACATCGACATTTTAGGAATCAGTGAACTAAAATGGACAGGAATGGGTGAATTTAATTCAGATGACCATCAGGTATACTACTGTGGACAAGAATCTCGCAGAAGAAATGGAGTAGCCTTCATAATCAATAAGAGAGTAGGAAAAGCAGTCTTGGGATACAATCCCCAAAATGACAGAATGATCTCAGTTCGAATCCAAGGCAAACCATTCAACATCACAGTGATCCAGGTCTACGCCCCAACCACTGCTGCTGAAGAGGATGAAGTTGATCAGTTCTATGAAGCCCTACAACACCTTCTAGAAGCAACACCCAAAAATGATGTGCTTATCATCATGGGGGATTGGAATGCTAAAGTAGGAAGCCAAAAGATAACCGGGATAACAGGCAAGTTTGGCCTTGGAGTACAAAATGAAGCAGGGCACAGGCTGGTAGAATTTTGTCAAGAGAATACAATGGTCATAGCAAACACTCTTTTCCAGCAACCCAAGAGACGACTCTACACATGGACATCACCAGACGGTCAACACAGAAATCAGATTGACTATGTGCTCTGCAGCCAAAGATGGAAAAGTTCTATCCAGTCAATAAAAACAAGACCAGGAGCTGATTGTGGTTCAGATCATGAGCTTCTTGTTGCAAAATTTAGGCTTAAATTGAAGAAAGTAGGGAAAAGCACTAGGCCACTCAGGTATGAACTAAATCATATCCCCGACGAATACACAGTGGAGGTGACAAATAGATTTAAGGAATTAGATCTGATAGACAGAGTGCCTGAAGAACTATGGACGGAGGTTCGCAACATTGTACAAGAGGTAGCAACTAAAACCATCCCAAAGAAAAAGAAATGCAAGAAATCAAAATGGCTGTCTGAGGAAGCTTTACAAATAGCTAAGGAGAGAAGGGAAGTGAAAGGCAAGGGAGAAAGAGAAAGATACACCCAATTGAATGCAGAATTCCAGAGAAAAGCTAGAAGAGATAAGAATGCCTTCTTAAATGAACAGTGCAAACAAATAGAAGAAAACAATAGAATGGGGAGGACCAGAGATCTTTTCAAGAAAATTGGAGATATGAAGAGAACGTTTCATGCAAAGGTGGGTATGATAAGGGACCAAAATGGTAGGGACCTCACAGAAGCAGAAGAGATTAAACAAAGGTGGCAAAATTATACAGAAGAACTATACAAGAGCGAGCTTAACATCCCTGATGACCACAATGGGGTAGTTACTGAAATGGAGCCAGACATCCTGGAATGTGAAGTCAAATGGGCCTTAGGAAGTCTGAGCAACAATAAAGCTAGTGGTAGTGACAGCATTCCAGTTGAACTATTCAAAATCTTAAAGGACGATGCAGTAAAAGTGCTACACTCAATATGCCAGCAAATTTGGAAAACTCAACAATGGCCACAGGATTGGAAAAGGTCAGTTTACATTCCAATCCCAAAGAAGGGCAATGCCAAAGAATGTTCAAACTACCGCACCATTGCACTAATTTCTCATGTTAGCAAAGTTATGCTCAAAATCCTACAAGCTAGGCTCCAGCAATATGTGGACCGAGAACTTCCAGAAGTACAGGCAGGATTTCGAAGAGGCAGAGGAACTAGAGATCAAATTGCCAACATACGCTGGATCATGGAGAAAGCTAGGGAGTACCAGAAGAACGTCTACTTCTGCTTCATTGACTATGCTAAAGCCTTTGATTGTGTGGAGCACAACAAATTGTGGCAAGTTCTTAAAGAGATGGGAATACCAGAGCATCTTATTTGTCTCTTGAGAAATTTATATGCAGGTCAAGAAGCAACAGTGAGAACTGAACATGGAATCACTGACTGGTTCAAAATTGAGAAAGGAGTTCGGCAAAGCTGTATACTGTCGCCTTGCCTATTTAACTTGTATGCAGAGCACATCATGAGAAATGCGGGATTAGAGGAGTCACAAATTGGGATCAAGATTGCAGGGAGAACTATCAACAACCTCAGATATGCAGATGATACCACTCTAATGGCAGAAAGTGAAGAGGAACTAAAGAGCCTGTTGATGCGGGTGAAGGAGGAGAGTGCAAAAGTTGGCTTGAAACTCAACATCAAGAAAACAAAGATCATGGCATCCGGCCCTCTCAATTCCTGGCAAATAGAAGGGGAAGAAATGGAGATAGTGACAGATTTTATTTTCCTGGGCTCCAAGATCACTGCAGATGGGGACCGCAGCAAAGAAATTAAAAGACGCTTGCTCCTGGGGAGGAAAGCTATGGCAAATCTAGAGAGCATCCTAAAAAGCAGAGACATCACCCTGCCAACAAAAGTGCGTTTAGTCAAGGCTATGGTCTTCCCAGTTGCAATGTATGGCTGCGAAAGTTGGACCATAAGGAAGGCCGAGCGTCAAAGAATTGAGGCTTTTGAACTCTGGTGCTGGAGAAGACTCTTGCGAGTCCCTTGGACTGCAAGGCGAACAAACCGGTCAGTCCTAGAGGAGATCAGCCCTGACTGCTCTTTAGAAGGCCAGATCCTGAAGATGAAACTCAAATATTTTGGCCACCTCATGAGAAGGAAGGACTCCCTGGAGAAGAGCCTAATGCTGGGAGCGATCGAGGGCAAAAGAAGAAGGGGACGACAGAGAATGAGGTGGCTGGATGGAGTCACTGAAGCAGTAGGTGCAAACTTAAATGGACTCCGGGGAATGGTAGAGGACAGGAAGGCCTGGAGGATCATTGTCCATGGGGTCGCGATGGGTCGGACACGACTTCGCACATAACAAACATGAGTAGCAGTACAGAGAGGGTACCTTGGAAGCTCCATTTGATACAAGTGTGCACGGTCGTATTGTCCAGAGAGGGTACTATATGCTTTAATGTGGTATACTGTAAAATTATAACTCTGGGCATTTTCCTTATTGGGATCCATCCTAAAAGTCTTCCTCTCAGACATGCTTTCTATGATGGAAGCTATGTAGAATACTGAGATAATCAGCAGAAGATGAACATATAAAATTATATCCAGTTCTTGTCTATTTATTCTAAAATCACTTTAAACTAGTTTAATGTGAATTGGCTGTAGGGTTTTTACAAAATTTGCCCTTTGTGCAAAATGCAATGAGGATTTAAACTACAACCCTACACATATATATGAAAGAATGTTCCATGGTTCCACTGCTACATACAGACTTATGCCTAAAATTATTTTGTTTGTGAATGAATGGTCTGTTTCCAGATCATTAGCACCTATATTTAATATCATCTTAATAGAGGTAACCTTTTACTGCAGTGGTATCATCAACCAAGTGTTTCTTCACAGAGTCTTAGAAGTTGCTGACAATTTTGTACAGACTGGCATGAAAAGTACAGACAGTACTTCTATCATTCCTACAGTATGCCTCTGTCTCATATGTTCTACAAGCCTATAGTCCTCATTAGTTGCTGCAGGAATTAATGCTGATGACCACCTAAGTGGCCTCAGGGTTTTGTCTCCCTTTGGGAGCTCAAACAAGGGACCAAATGACAACAAACTGCAAAGGAAAATGATCACCTTCATAATAATCACCCACCCTGAAATCACAGAACTGAGGAAGCAAACGAGGCGAGACCAACACCTTGATGTGCCACACGCCTATGGGATCTAATTTTCCATTTAAAATCACTAGGCCAGGGGTAGTCAAACTGCGGCCCACCATGGGAATTGTAGTCCATGGACATCTGGAGGGCCGCAGTTTGACTATCCCTGCACTAGGCCATGGTTTTATACAAAACAGCTGCTTGTCAGCAAAATCTTAAAGTCTTTAGATGTCCTTTCACATAAGTATGACAGCTCATTGCCCCTGATGCTAAGAAAACTTCAGAATTCAACCCAATATGACCAGTAACATTACCTGCTAAAAGTAGCAAGACTGGGGGTACTGTTCAATAACCATAAATGCAGTATTATCAGTATACTAGGCTATTTCTTGATATAACCTACTTTCTATATTGTGGACTGAAGAAAAAGACAAACTGATGTTTTGTATCCCACTTTTCACTAGCTGAAGGAGTCTCAAAATGGCTTACAAAAACCTTCCCTTCCTCTCTCCAGAACAGAAACCATGTGAAGTAGGTGAGGCTGAGAGAGCTCTGAAAGAACTGTGACTGACCCAAGGTCTCCCAGTTGACTGCATGTGAAGGAGTGGAGTATCAAACTTAATTCTCCAAATTAGAGGCTGCTGCTCTTAACCACTGGAGGAGATGAGCTTTTCATTATTAAATATAGAGCAGGCAGGACAGTACAAGTTAGTGTTGATAGTAATTATAATGAGTCTGCAAGGCTGGAACACTAGAGTAAAGAAAGTTTTCTTGAAATCCATGCGATTCACTTTCCATCCAATAAATGTCCTAAGATAAAAAGTAGATTTACAGAAACACCATCCACCTAAGAATTCACCCAATTATAATTACTGTCAGTGCTCCATGGGCAGGAGCTTTACAGCAGAATAATAGCTAAGAGAAATGTGGGGAATTGGAGCTAGTAGTCATCAGGCTCCTAGCACAGACTAACTCTTAATTATGCTGTTGGCTTACCCTCCTACTAAGTCATATCCACAGCCAGAAAGCTGAGAGGACTTTCTTTCAGCAGGATCGTATTCCTGCTGTACCCTGGTCCTTCCCAGGCTCCATCCCAGATCTCCACCCAGGGTTGACAACCCTCCCCAATAGTCTCCATCTTTGGGAGGCTGGAAAAGCCTCCTGCTTGCTTCTGGCTATGGGATTTTCTATTGCTTGCTTCTCTCTCTCGTCCTGTCTTTCTCTGCAGCTGAGGAGCCAACATGGCTTTTACAAATGACTTTTACAAAGATATATATAATTTCAGACTAAAATATGGCTGCTGAACAACAACCAAGAAAGAAGCATAGGCAATATATAGTGTTTTGATTTTGTGGTATGCTTAACACCAGAAAAGAAGCATGTGTTCATATGTGTGTGGGGAAACGAGGGATGTAGCCTGGGAACCAAGGGAGTGGCAGCCGAGTTTGGGAACCATTGGTCAAGCCCATGAAGCATGGTGGTTTTAAAGTGTGATGCTGTGTTAGATTGTCACTGGGCTTGCCTGCTTATAGAAAGGTTGTGCAGCAATTAGGCAGAGCCTCTAAATGTCAACACAATCACTGAGCATTAGACATAGGCCTCTATCTGGAGGACAGGCTCTCAAGAGTTGTTGGGGCAGCTGGTGGTCATACAGTTGGTGCCCATTGGCACTCCTGAGGAGTGAGGGGAAGGGGGGCGTCACCAGGCAGAGATATGGGACATCTATGGGGATTTTCTGACCTCCCAGTCCAACTAAAAGGGGCAGGGAAGAACTTGCAAGCCCATTATATAAAACATTTTTGGGGGGAGTAAAAAAAAAACTTTTTTCAATTCAGTAATACATTTGTCAAAAGACTGTGTGTGCCCAAATTTGCAGCTAGAACTACAAACAAATAATTAGGCATATAGAAAAACAACAAAAGTAGGACTTTGAATCTAGGATATCAAATTTACCATTAGGCTGATTCAAGGACAGTGTTGCCTAGAAAACTAATATTGCTTTAATATATTAAAAATGATAGACTTTGGGACAGAAATTAATTCTGAAATGATTTTGAAAGCCTGGGTGCCTGACAATACACTGTCATCCAAGTTAACTCCTAGCTGGTTTTTGCATGACCCAAAATGGCACTCAGCAAAAAACAGGACTTGGTCTTTGCATACTTGAGACTTTCATATGTATAATTAATTGTTATTTTATGACATTTCATTTTATGATTTTATGGTATAAGTTACTTTGATATTTCTGACAGCCTCTGATATAAAAGCAAAAAAACAAAAAACAAAAATAAAGCCTCCACATTCATTTTAATGCACAGCTAGATAAAAAAAGCTTATTAGGAAGTATGCAGAAGTATGCCAGTTATACAAATGCAGGTCAGAACCCAAAAAAAGCACTTTCAGCTCTAATTGATTTTTTGTGAGACATTTAAACATCTGCCTTACTCCCTCCTTCTCCCAAAATCAATGAAACTAGAAAGAGCTTACATGGATGATGTCCTCAGTATTTATGGTTATTTTCTCATGAAAAGCCAAATATGCTGTTCTAGGTGAGAGAAAGGGGTGTGTGTGTGTGTGTGTGTATGTAAAATGCCATCACTCTACAGCCCATTTTTGGCAACCCCAGCAAGGGAATTCCGGGGCAAAGGAGAAACAGAAGCAGCTTGTGATTGCCTTCCTCTATAGAGTCTTTCTTGGTGGTCATTCTAAATACTGACCCTGCTCAGCTTCCAAGATCTGGCAAGATCAGGCTATCCCATGCCATCTTCCTTCCCCAGGTATTTGAATGGGAATGAACAAAGATCATTGGGCCAGAACTAAAAGTCTGCAGGTGATGCCCACTTTTAAACGAGACTTGACTTCTCTTTTCTTTTGCTATAGCTTCCCTGAGTTTAGGCTGCTGTTGCTAATGAGCAGCAGAAGAAAATCTGTGGCAGAATAAGTATTTCATATGGCTGCACAATAGCAGAGGAGAGGCAAACAAAGCAGGAACATATGGGACAGTTTAAAAAAATCTTCCTTGCACTTTATGCCTCCTTGAATGGGGAACACAGAGCAACCGTTCTCAGAGCGGCTTGTTTTAGTACATTATGTGCTGCCCACACAATACTTCAAGTAAAGTACATGTAAATTAGAAGATAATAGGACATTGTCCAAAAAAGCGATTGCTCCAGATGAGACAATCAAAGAACATTCTCTCAGAAGCCTGTTTTCCATGGAAAATCAATGTTTTGCACAAGTAAGCAATGCTAGCTAGTATAATATTTCACAGCTTCTTATTAGCGACTGGATATTTGCTTCCTGCAACAGCCGCTTGTTCCCATTTTGTCCCACAGCAGAAATAAATGCAAATATGATTCACGAACTAGTACAGACTGGTTGACATTAATCAAAGGTCCTGTAAAGCATCTGACATGTCTGCCCTGTTATCCTATTATTCCCATTTGCAGATCTCCATGGGCAAAATCTTCCTGATAAGTCACTGAGGTACGCTCAGGGTTCCCCCCCCCCCTTTTGCAGCCAGTTTATCTGGTTCACAAATGCACAGGGAACTGCCTGCATAAAGGAGTGCTGCATTCATGGCTACTTATCTAGGAGACATGACAGAGTGGCTCGAATAAAGCTGCCTGAAGCCTGGTCATGAGACAGGAAGGCCAGCTGATTTTTTCCAAGAGTTATCTGAGGAATGGAGAGAGAAGTCCATGGATACACAATTCCCAATGATCAGTGAGCTCAAGGGTCTATGAAGCCAGGAAGTTGGCTTGCTTCACTTTCCTGTTCTGAGAGAACTAATCTAGACAAATCTTGGCATTTTAGCAACAGCTAGAAATCTCTCTAGGAATCCAAAATCACTCCCCTTATCCCTTTTATTTGGTCTGAAATCATCGCAAGCACCCTCCTGTAAAGCTGATCCCTGCTCAGTTTCTTAAGAATTGTAGCATCTAGCCCTCTTTTAGAGACAGAGTGGAATTATTAATAATCCCTCTGAGGTCTATAGGGTTTAGTTCATGTTTCTCCGACTATTCCTCTCATCCTTTCCTTAAGTCCATTTATAGTAAGGGGAGGGCAGAAAGTCTCTTTGTCTAGATTCTTGGCAGCCCTGCCACAGACCTCTTAGATCTGGCACAGGCATTTTGCACTCCACAATTTAATCTGGATACAACAGCTTTAGTTATGATCTGCAACAACTGACTGTATGTAGTAAGCAAATGTTATAAATACACAAGTAAAGTTATCCTATAGACCTTTCTGTTAGGATTGTCAGATACTTGTGAGGAGTGTGGTTTCTCCTGCTGAAACTTCTCATCCCCAGCTAGTGATCAGTGGAGAAGCTGACAGGCAAATGGAGGAAGGGAGGAAGATAATAAGTTAGTAATTAACTATGGTAAAACAAAAGTTTTCGTTTTCTCTAAGAGCTGGCATGCAATGACTTGGTCTATTGGAGGCACTTCAATAGAACAAGTCAAAACATTTAAGTATCTAGGTGTTACCTTCCAATATAACCAGAACTGGCGCTCCCACTGCCAACGAGCTATCAATCTGGCCAAATCCTCATCTTCCTTGATAAAACAGTTCTTTTTCTCTGCGAAAGGTAACCAATTTATTCCTGCAGCAATTAAAATTTTTAATGCCAAAGTGATGTCCCAGCTCCTGTTTGGATGCCCCTTATGGGTTCCTGCCTTTAATAAATCTATTGAGGGTGTTCAATCTGCTTTCTATAGGCAAATTGCAGAGGTTCCCAATTGTGTCTCCTATCATGCTATTTGCGCAGAATTTGGCCAAATTAAGGTAGAGACAAGGGCCTGGATAGCTACTTTTAAATTTTGGGTCAGACTCTATTTTAGAGTAGAAACTGGCAGCCTTTTAACTTGTCTAAAAAGTGACCCTCTTAAATTTCAATGGTTCCAGGCTATTGAACAAAAATTAGTCTCCATTGGCATCGATCTGAACTCCCTACTACCTCTGGAAGAAAAACGTATCTTCCAGATTATTAAACAGAGAATACTAGACCATGAGCAGCAGGAACTCATACCTACCCAGCCTCGAGTCTGCTCACCAGCATTCTTTGGCATCGCTATGCAGAGAAATATTGTCTACATATTTGCATCTTCTTGATGTCCCAGCCCTGAGAAAAGCTTTTCTCCTGGCATGAATGAATGCTTTCCCCTCAAAGGTCTTAGAGGGAAGATTCCACCATATCCCATACCATGCGAGACTCTGTCCGTGTGGTTCTGGCTGCCCTGACTCTGTCTCACACAGAGTTAGATTGTTAGATTGCCCCTTATATGAGCAGTGTCGGGATGACAGCTTTGTTGCTTTGCTGGGAAACAAGCCTTCTGTAAGTAAATCTATAACCTTGCAATTTCTGCTCTCTGACAAAGACCCAGAAGTAACCATTTTAGTTGCCAGAGTTTTAACTAAGATGTTTTTATAATATGCTGCCTACCTTGTATTTTATCTTTTATAGTTTATTTCATCATTTAAAGATCTGTTTGGTTATGTAACCCCATGGCCTATTTGATTATTTTGTTGAAATTTTAAACCCTATTTTTATATGTCTTACACATATTTTATGCCAATAAAAGGTTACTGACTGACTGACAAGTAAAGTTATCCTATAGACCTTTCTGTTAGGATTGTCAGATACTTGTGAGGAGTGTGGTTTCTCCTGCTGAAACTTCTCATCCCCGGCTAGTGATCAGTGGAGAAGCTGGCAGGCAAATGGAGGAAGGGAGGAACTCCAAATTGTCAATGCCATGTTGTGAGGTGCTAGAGGAATTTCCCTGTTCTCCGTGGCTTTTTACCATAGAATTTTGAGTGCAGTATGGTGATGTCACTTCCAGTTATACAGCTGGAAGTGATGTCACGCAATGCCATTTCACCAGCAGTTTCTCCTCACATCTTCTGCCAGAGCTGGGTATGGTTTCCAGGTCCAGGTTGGGAATTTCCTGATGATTTGGAGGTTGAACCTGGTGACGGCAGGGTTTGGGGGCAGAAATCAGTGGGGGATAATCTACTCTCCAGAGCAGTCATTTCCTTCAGGGGGACATAACTCGGTAGCTGGAATTCAGGGATATCTCCAGGCTCTACCTGGAGGCTGGCAACTCTAGCATTGGCCACTGGGTGCTTTCTAAGTGCACCAGTGTGCTTTTGTCTTTACTGACACATAGATCATGAAATTTTAAATTCTTTGATAAAATTATCCCCTCAGGTTCTTATTTTCTAACATAGGAATGTGGAATTTAGAAAACTTGCAGGCCTCAAGCTGTTAGGACTCAAAGAGGTATTCACCTCTTTCCACAGCATTTCTCTGGCCAAACTGTGGCTTTCCAGATGTCCCCCAGGGCTCATGGGAATTGTAGTCCATGGACATCCGAAGAGCTACAGTTTGGCCACTCTGCCCCAGTCACATCTAAGGGTTTACTACCTTTTGCCCCCACCTGGTTGATAATAAGAAATGCACATGCCTGGTAGCTTGCAACTGGAACTATTCGCTTCAAACTCAGGATCCTCTTCCTTGTACAAACTCCCAAGGAAGTATGAGAAAACGTTAAACTTCACAGGTTGCAATCCCATCTAGGCAGTTTATTCCTGTTTTCCCCTTGTATTTTGGGATGTGTGACTGATTACATAATTTATCTGTTTAAATTATGTCATTTTTAAAAGCTTCTTTGGTGCCATTTGGGGAGAAAAGCAGAATAAAAATGTTCAGATAAATAAAGCACATAAGAACAGTTTCAGAAAAAAGAACATTATCTTTAGTTATATGAGCAGTCATTAGCTACAAAAGCAAAATCAGTTGAACAACAACAGATTCACAACTTCTGAGCAAAGAGAAATAAAATGGGAATTTAAAGACTGTCATCTCTCCCTAGATCTAAATTTATCCTTGTGGTTTATATTATTTCATTATTTATGGTCTGATTCACTGAGATTCCAGGTGGATTACATTGTGTAAGTCAATATGATTCATAGGATGGGACATCTGATTAAAATGCAATAGAAATCTGAAAATAAACACAGCTGAAATAAAGCAGGGGCATTGACATGACACATTGCAGAAATTACATAAGGTAAAGGTAAAGGTATCCCCTGTGCAAGCAAAATCAGTAGCCTGAGATAGCCCTTCTATTTATATATATAAAAAGGGTCATGTCTGACCCTTGGGGTGACGCTCTCTAGCGTTTTCTTGGTAGACTCAATACAGGGTAGTTTGCCAGTGCCTTCCCCAGTCATTACTGTTTACCCCCCAGCAAGCTGGGCACTCATTTTACTGACCTCGGAAGGATGGAAGGCTGAGTCAACCTTGAGCCGACTGCTGGGATCAAACTCCCAGCCTCATGGGCAGAGCTTTCAGATTGCATATCTGTTGTCTTATCACTCTGAACCACAAGAGGCTCTGTAGAAATTGCACAGTAGAGCTATTACACAGCAACAGCTAGTGAATACACAGCAGTGCAATCTACAGACCCTGTCCCCTCACCAAAGGTATCCTTCTGAGCCATTTTGTTACTGTACAGACCTATTACCTGTGTGAAACTGCCCTCCTGACTAATTCAGTTTTGCATTGTTTGTGGAATGCCTGGATAGAGGGAGCCTCCCTGATCTCCTCAGGCAGGCTATTCAGGAAGGGGCAGGAGGTGGGGGTGGGGAGGCAGAAGGGACATATGCACTGGCCATTGTTCATTATGTTGTTAAAGAGAGAGGCCAGTTTGTGGTTTACGATCTCTTCATTTCTTTTCCCCTTTCTCCATCATCTCTCTGGCTTTCTGCTTTCAGACCGTATGTTTCTCTCCCATGCTAGCTCTTAATACCTTCCTCCCACAATGCCTAAGACTTCCCAAAGGCTTCCCCCAAAAGGCCACAAGCAGCTTTCCTGTGGAAATGTATCTGATAGAAACGAGAATAAAGGTAGCCCCTTCCTCTGGGCTACTGTTCTGGGCTACGTTGGCTCAAAGGATCACCCCCCCCCCCGCACACACAACACACGCACCCACCTCGGCAGACTAGAATGTAAACCTCCTGGTGTGTGTGTGTGTGTGGGGGGGGGATGCAAGGGCCGCCTGGTCCTTCCAGGGGAACTGCGAGAAAGGTTGGCCAGATCTAGATTGAGAAACTCCTAGAGTTTTGTGGATGGAGCCTGGGGAGGAGAAGGACTTAATGGGGGTACTGTGCCACATAGTCGGTCCTCCATAGAGTCCATTTTCTTCAGGGGAACTGATCTCTGTAGTCTGGACATGAGCTATAATCCCTGGGGATCCATAGGGAATTGTTTTTTGACAAGGATTTTTTGACAAACGTACTTGTGAAAACAGTTTCATGGAATGCAGCTTTCCACATTCATCTTGCAAGGTGGCTTATCCTTATTAAAATACCTAGGGTGAAATGTCATATCCACCCTCCAATACATGCAATCAGGTGGACATCCACAGAGGTTCTGCCAGAGTTTTCTTTCATGTATGTCACTTGCTTCCTCCTGTTCATGACAGAAGTGACATGCAAATGCAAAATAAAGACTTGAGAGATAAGGGGTCTGCCAAAGCTCGACATCTGGCAGGAGTGGGTAAAAATTATTGATTTGTCTCAGCTTCCATCAATATTTCTAAACATTTAACTTTTTCTCAACTCAGACTTCTCTTTTACTTATTCATAACTTTTATATGCAACTTATTCAGAATCTTGCTCAAGACTGCTCACTAGAAAAAACTGCTACAATGAAAAAATAAAAACCAAAAGGACAGTAGGGCCAGGCAGACCTTGAAAGAGAAGGCCTTCTTCAGGCACCACTGGAAGACTGGCTGCCACCTGCCTTGCCTATCTGCAGGGGTGGGCAAAGAAAAGTCACCTTGGAATGAGGATCTTAACTGGCTGGCTGTCAAGATTGGAGGAAGAATTCCTTCGGGCACCCCAGCACCAAGCCATTTAAAACCTTATGCCTTTTAAATTTGTTTTTAAACAGGCCACTAGTACGCAGTTTTTGGCATTCAGCCCCTGACTCTAGTCTGACCTCTGCATTTTGATCAAATAGAAGTTTCTAGGCAGTTATAAAAGGCAAGTCCATGTAAAGCACATTACAGTTTGCTAATGTGGTTAGAATGTAGGCCATTGTGAACAAATCACACTTTTCAAAGAACAGCTAAACCAAAGAAAAAGTACTAGGGGCCCTGGAAGAGATTTAAGCCTCCAACTATCGGCCAAGACCCAGCAGCAGCCGTAGACAAGCAACTTGCTCCCTTGGGGGAGTACGACACCATTCATGCTTCAATTACTGGCATCACCAGCTAAAGGGAATGGGTAGGAGATCTTTGAAAGTCCATCCCCAGAGCTTACAGTTCTGAGCAAAATGGGGGACACTAATGGGGAACACTAACGCTTTCCTTGTCTTAGTCCCGGGTCTTGTCCGGGCCTTAAAAGTCTTGCCAGCCAGAGCCCCCTCCCTGCCCCCTGGCCAGCAGGGTGGCCAGCAGCGGCACTCTGTCCTGGCTGGCCCTGTGGCTGGCCTGCACAGGCGCATCAGGCACAGGCCCGCCCTCAGCCCCCACCTGACCTGCGCCGATGTTGCGCAGGCGCACAAGATGGGGTCGTGGGAGAGGTGCACAGGAGGTGAGGTGAACTCCGTTGGAGGGAGGGAGGGAGATGGCGTGTCCCGCCTTATGGTCCCTAAATTCTGGTCACCTTACCTATGATTGCACTGCCGCCTGCAAGTATGTTATGGCTGGGTACGAGGCAAACCTTTGCACTGTGCTTTATAGACCAAAAAACCCAGGAAAGATACTCTTAATTTGAACACTAATTACTTTAATAAAGCATTGATATTTTAGCTGAAAGGTTGAAACCTAAAACCCAATTTTTCAAATAAAGCAAAAATTAAAATTAGAAGTGACAATACATGTTCAAAGTGTGCCATCTGTTGGTCAAACCTGTTTGTTACAGTTTACTTGGCACAATTGCAACTAGTGTATTATTAACGCCAGTAGATTCAGGTGAGTAGCTGTGTAGTAGTCTGAGGAAGAGCTGGCACTTGAAAGCTCACGTCTTGAATAAATTTTTGTTGGTCTAAAAGATGCTACTGAACTCTTATTTTATTAACACCAGTAATGGTAGTGGAAAGTGTTGTCAAATCACAGCTTGTTTATGGTGGCCCTGCAGGGTTTTCCAGGCAAGAGACAAACAGGCAGTCTGCCATGGCCTCCCTCTGTGCCCTGGACTTGCTTGGGAGCCTCACATTCAAGGACTAACCCAGACCAACCCTACTTGGCTTTCAAAATCTGATGTGCTCCGGCTAATCTAGGCCATCCAGCACAGGACTTAAACACCGGTTATAGTTTTGAGATAACGAAAGCATAGCAGATGCTGCTTTTTAAAATCTACCCATTTTGGGATTACAACAATCTTCATTTGGAATGTGAAAAGGTAGGTTGAGTAAAAAAAGGTGAGTTGAGTAAAAAAAAAAAGAGTTTTCAGCTTAAAAACAGTTTTGTTTCAACATATATAGAATTGATAGAATAACAATTTCCTAAGGGGGAAAATGGGACTGGCTTAACTGGTCCTGGTTCCCCTCAGTGAAGACACAATACAAACGTATGGGTTCAACTATTTTATTTAAACTGCTGATCAACCTCATTGCTTATCACTGCAGGCTAACAACCCCAATGGTGGGCTGAGCTAAGCAGCCAGCTGTGGCTGTCTGTCTGTCTGTCTGTGTGGGGAAGGGCTAGCCTGACACCACACCAGAGCTGCCAAGTGTGCCTTGGCCTCTGGCGGGGGAGGGTTGCTACATCCAAGTTGGGATCTCTTGGAGATTTGAGGACAGAGCCTGGGGAGGACAGGACCTCAGCGCCATCGAATCCACTTTCCTAAGCTTTCATTTTCTCTAACACAAGACCAGGCCAATGCTTCCACGGTTTTTATTTATCCTTGCTTATACAGGCACCAAGTGCTGAAAGGTGCTGAAACTCGTTTTCCTCCCCTGTTGTGCCAGAAGGCCCCTATCAGGCCGGCCTGGCTTAAGGATTTGTGAGGCCCGTAGCACCAGAGCCAGCAGGGCCTTATCAGAGCACAACTGGAAGTGTTATTTGAGCTGCACAAGTAACAGCAGGGTACCTTCACTTTACTCAAAAAAATTACTAGTATTGTCCTGAACTCTAAACTACTTTGGCATAAAAAAAGAAAGCAACCTAATTTTTAAAAATGTGACTACATTCAGGAACTATCATACTCTTTGAGGACTGTAATTCCAGTTCCAGAGCATTAATGTCTCTCCGAGGGATCCTTTTACATATGGCAGCTACTCACTGCTGTTCAGAGGATGCCTTGCTGCCTCCGATGACACCAGCAGCTCCAAGCTGCCCACAGCCCCCACCCCCATGCTGCCTTCAGCCTTGCTCTTCAGTGGCTATTTCAGACATGGGAGGGGGGGTGGCTCTGGCATTCCCTTCAAGGGTTTTGTTGCAGGGGAGTCTGTTTCTTTAGGGATGGGTTGCCTTGTCACTTGGCAGGCTACAACGGAGACCATCAAATGCAGTACATGCTGCCACTAGAGTATTCCCTCCCCATTTCTCTTGTTGTGCTTTGTGACTATGTGTGAATATAGTAAAATGTATAGCAGTTACGTCATTAGAAGTGGAGGGAAACTCCATCCCCTCCTGAATTTGTTTTTTCTTAACTTTCAGTTCCTATGTTAGTTGGAGTTGGGTTGCAATAAAGAAACTGTTCAGCAGCTCTTTTGAGTACATAGATTTATTCCCCCCCCCTCCCAATTACAAAAGTGAACCTCTGGGATCTTAGCTGAAACTAGGCTTTCCTAAGGGGCTCCCTCACCACATTTTTTTTGAATTTGGAAGCTAGAGCAGCTTCTGCAGGGGCCCAGCTTGGACATGTGTAAGAAGTATGGATGTTTTACTTGCTTTGGCAATTTGGGTGTTGCTGAGGTGAAAGGGGAGCACCTAAAAGGAAGGGGGATTTCTTACAAAAGGAAGGCTGCAAAGACCATCGTCTGCAACATTGCAATGAACAAATCCCTTCAAAGTGTTTAATGGGGTGGAATGCAAAAACTGCCCCAAATCTGGCCAGCTGCCTCAACCCCCCTGGTGCCTCCTCCTCCTCTCCAGCACAATCACTATCCGAATCCTCTTCCGCAGCTTGACAATCCAGGCAATGAGGCTCTTTGCCTCAGTAGAAGCTGGTGGGGCACAAGAGCACCAGAAGTATGTGTTTATGCTCTCTGAACGTGTGCTCTCTGGCAAGCTGTCACTCAATTCAGGAGCTTTGCTGGCAAGGCAAGGGGGGTCCCCCTTGAACCACGGGACCTGTAGCAGATGTACAGATGCTACATGGATAAACCAGTACTGTTATAAGATTTGGAAAGATGCTGCTCAACACAAATGTGCTTTTTCCCCACCCTACCTAGCCATAAAGTGTATGATGGCCTGTTCTAGACCAACGGAACATATTGGTCCATTCTTCCATCAATGGCATGTGCCCTGGGGTGATTGCTAATTCTTCTTTTCGAACTTGACCAACCACAACTAATACTACCAACTAGCTATAGCCTAATAGTCTATGAGCAGGCTTCATTAACTACACACTCTTCCCTTCAGGTCATTGCAAGGCAGGTGAAAAAACATTTCTCCAAAATCCAATCAGGTGAAATCCTTCCAAATTCCTCCTTGGCCATATAAAAGCGACTGGCTGATCATTCACTGCTCTGTGGGAGGGTGGGTTGGCCAGCTGCTGCTTGGGAGAGGGAGTAGCTCCTCTACAAAGCTACACATTTCCCTCTCCCCATTGGCTGGAGACTCTTCAGCCCTGGCCAATACTATAGGACTTATTTAAGAAAAGGGCCCAAAATGATCTATGAAATTAATGCTGTGAATGATACTTCCATAAAACTCAAGGTTGAACAAACCAGAGACACCAGCAATTGCTTTGGTTCTAATGCCCTAAAGCAGTGGTCCCCAACCTTTATGAGGTTGGGGACCGGCAGGGCGTTGGGCCGTGCCCGCGGGGACCGCGGCCGCACGGGCCATGCCCACGTGGCGGGCCGTGCCCGTGGGCCACGCCCGCGGATCAGGCCGTGCCCGCGAGCCGCGCCTGCGGATCGGGCCGCACCCGCGGGCGCGGCCTGCACGGACGCAGCCCGACCCTGATTCCCTCTCCCCGTCCTCCCGCAGTAAGAAGCTTCCCGGGCCGCAAGCTTGCGGCCTGGGAAGTTTTTTACTGCGGGGGGGGGCGGGGAGAGGGAGCCGCGGCCCGGCACCGGGCCGCGGCCCGCAGGTTGGGGACCACTGCCTTAAAGTTCTATCAACTGAGATCTTAAGGCCATACGAAGTGTCTAGTCCTGTGTTTTAGAACGGTCCTTCCGGGTGTCATTTCCCTACTAAGGAAATACACATACTGTTCTTATATCAGTAGAACACAAATCTCTCCCTTTTGTGCAAATGTCAGAAGCATGTAAAGAAGAAATATTCTTTCCGCATTGCTGTTTCTGTACAATAGAAGGAAAACGAAGATGAGTTGATCCATCATAACCAAAGGCCGAAGTTCCAGAGGTGGGATATTTGTAATATTTTTAAGTAGCATATTAATGTTGAATATCAAATGTGGATGTATGTCATAATTTTTTGTAATGTATTTGTAAATAGGAACAAGCATTGAGGAAGGACTGTGGATTTGAAAATGGGATATTATAATCCAGAACACGTTTTGGCTTGACCTGAGAAATGAGACGCTGTAAAATTTTCTTCATTAAATATTACTTTATTTACATGCCAGATAGTTGATCATTTCTTTGGTCATTGGTTTCTGAACAATGTCTGAGGAGGAAATTGGGCAGCCATGAAAGAGCTAGAAAAGATCCTAAAGTGTAAGGATGTGTTGCTAGTGACCCAGATCAAGTTAATTCATGCCATAGTATTCCCTATATGGTTATCACACCCTATAATAATGTATGGGTGTGAAAGTTGGATAGTGAAGAAAAAGGAAGTTGACTAATTTGAAATATTGTGATAGAGGAGAGTTTCAGATGCTATGGACTGCCAAGAAGACAAATAAGCAAATTCAAGATCAAATAGAGCCTGAACACTCACTTGAGGCAAAACACTCTGATTCTTCCAAGGGTTAATGTGTATAGAACTGGGCTCATTCCATCTTGCAGGTGTTGCAAATTGGGTCTCTCTGTCTAAGTGGCCCTTATCTTCAGGGCCAGAGTTAGGAATAGGATAATTGTCTCATCAGGAAAAACTGTGTCCCACAGTATGGGAGGGGGGAAATCAGGAGGGATGAAGCAAATTTCTAGAGGAATCCAGCAAGAACATGACCATTATCACCATCACCTGATGCCTGTTGGCCAAAAAACTACAATTGGGCTAACTGCTGGGAGGAAAAAAGAGGTTAGCTTGCATTCTAATGAATTTAAGGACCTGGTTCTATTGCAATGGATCACAAGTAAAAGAGGTAGTGGTAAGTGGTTCTGTTACAGAAACCTGTTTTTTAATTATTTTCTCAGATGTATTCACTGGGAGTTTTTTTGGAACATTTCATGTTTAGTGCCTATGAAGTGTTAATGAAACTTGGCTTTTACTGGAAGCCTTGTACCTGTTGATTTTTTTTTTTTTGCCACTTCAACATTAAAATGAGAAGGAACGCACATCAGGCTTTTTTGAATTCTTTTGTTTTAGCCTATGGATTGTTTATTCTTTGGATTCTATTATAATGGACACTTTTGGACTCTATTGCGCAAAGAGTATTTGAGCTATGGCTTTTGAGCTTTTAAGTTAATATCATCTAATGTGGGTTTCAAATGTGTTAGTTAAGCTAGATTTTCTTGTTTTCTTTACCGTATATTTTTAGAGTGGTGCGTGGCGTACACTCTATATATTTTTAAATGATTGTTTTCCTGTACCAGTTCTGGAACCCATGACTAAGTCAAGGTATGATAGCTCCCATCTGCTTCCCTTCCTCAGAGGCAAGATTTCTTATTTATTTTATTTATTTATATTTATATATTTATATACTGCCCTCCCCTGAAGGCTCAGGGCGGTTTACAGGAAACAGGTACAGATAACCATTTCTCCCTCCATTATTAACTTCTTTGAGTGAGCCGTCCAAGTTATCTGTTTTCTCCTTTCCTGAAGAATTCTGACTGTCCTACCCTTTGACAGTCTAATGTTTTGGCTGCGGGAAGGAATGGGAGCCCCCTTTAAAATTAACATTCAAGATGTTTTTATATTTCAAATCAGCAAAACATTTTATTCAACAGAGGAGTGAGGTCAGGTGAAATCAAGAGTACACTTTCTTTAGTATCCTATAGTTTCCAGAAGGCACTGTTTCCAGTACCCAAACTGCTTCTCTTAAAACACCAGTACTCATCTTGAATTTTGAACAGACTATTTTCTACAGGCAGTTTCTAACAACACCAGACCAGAGATCTCTGCACTCTTCAGAGTTAACTCCCTGTTTAACTGGGTAGGGACTTTTCTTCTCTTTATAAAATCTATCCACCTTCCTTGGCCTGAATGAGACTCTCTACCTAACTGCCAACCCATCTTTGCTAATTTTCTCCTGTCTGTGTTTAACTGCTCTCTGTCAGGGCTAAATTTGGAAATTCTCAGTACTGGACACTTTTCAGCTAGGGCTGAAATCAGATTCAACTCAGTAAGGGCAGAAATCTGGCTAGCTCTCAAGCCTTTTCTGCTCAGCTCATGCTAACCAATCAGATTATTTGGAGCAGTATGGCACTCAAGGCTCTTGGTTTTTGTAAAGAATTAACCTTTCACAGTCTTTATGCTGTTTGTACAGCTCTAAGCTTTTTAAAAGAGCAGTCCATCACTGAAAGCTATCCTATTTTCTTCACATTATGAGAAGACAAGAATCACTAGAAAATAATGTCAGGAAAAGAGGAAGACCCAACATAAGACAGATTGGCTCATTCAAAGAAGCCCCACCCCTCAGTTTGTAAGACCTGAGCAACACGGTTAGTGATAGGACATTTGAAGGTTATCAGTTCATTGGATCATCATGTCAGAAGCAATTTGACAGCACTTTAATACATAAAGCTCTTATTTGCAATCCAGGAATATCATTCATAACTTGCTAGCATAGCAGTGGTACTGTGATATATTATTTCCTTGGTAAATTGTGGGAGAGAACAAGCTCATTTGTTTTCCTATGAATATATGAGGATGTCTGCAAAGAAGATTTGGTGTGAGGAGCCAGGCATAGTAATGTAGTCTGTGAAACAGCTGAATTGTGTTAAAATCCACAATGAGAAATTATGCATCATTCTTAACATACATGCACATAAAATCAGAGCACAGACAAATTGTGTGGACTGCAACCTAAAATCTTATTAATATGATTTAATACAAATCTCTTTGATAAAATCTCTTTTCACATAGCTAAGAAAGACAGGAAACTGACCTGGTAGTCAACTACAGATGGATTTTGACCACTCACACACTTAAGACAGGTATACAAATTCAATGTGCATTTGTGTGTGTGTACATCAGAAGTTTCACTAATATTCATTTACTGTGTTGTAAAAATTATAAAAAAATAAAATTTGGTATTAAGGTCTTTTATAGGTATTTGTTTTTGTAATGAAAAAAGGCAAAATATAGCTAAAATTCCTGAGAAATATATAAAATTGCAAAATGCAATTTCAATTTTGCTTATTCATTTTCAAAATTAAAGAACACACTATCCTTAAAACTTTTAGAAAAGAGATGAAATGTAAGACTTATACATTTAAGAAATACTTTAAAGGTTTGTTTGACAGACAGTAGCATTTCAATTATTGGTGGATTTCTAATATGCAATTAATATTAAAGACACTTTTGAAAGCTGTAGAAGATCACCAAACATGCAGTCATTTATTCAGAAAGTGTAGTGGGAGACCCTGGAGACCCTAGAGCAGGGGTCGTCAAACTGCAGCCCTCCAGATGTCCATGGACTACAATTCTCAGGAGCCCTTGCCAGCATTCGCCAGCGAATGCTGGCAAGGGCTCCTGGGAATTGTAGTCCATGGACATCTGGAGGGCCGCAGTTTGACTACCCCTGCCCTAGAGGCTACCAGAGGTTTATACTGCTGCTATGGAGCAGCACTTAAGCTCCAGCCGGTCTGGAACTTCCTGCTTTAGCATCACCAGTCCATAAACCGTATGGTTCCGATAGTGGGAAGGGGAGGAAATTCATAAGTGTTCTTTCTCTAGCCAGTGTGTATTGACACTTAAGGCAGGTTATGAAGGCCCATTTAAATAGTATGACCTCCTTGGGCTACTGAAAAAAGTGCTGTCGGGCAGTGAGTACTCCTTCTGCATTTTATCAGCTCAATGACACCCAGCTTCTCCATGCCCATTCTACTTTAATCCTGAAATGTGCAATGATTGCCGAGGACCACTGTGTAGTCAGGTAGATGTTCACAAAAGAGGGCTTTCAGAATATTGTGCCCACTCTGTTAGGCGCATACTGCTTAATGATACACTAAAAATTACAAATTCCAGAGCCCAATTAGGGCTTTTGGTTATGGATACTAGTGAAATATAACTCCTAGAAAAATGTTTTCCTAACTGTAAAGGTCATTCTGATTACTTAAACCAAGACTGAGGATATTGTGGAAAATGGACCATTAAATAATATGGGATAGTACTGTATGCTTCTATAGAAAGAGCACAATGTGGAGAAAATATGCATAATATATGCAAATATGCACATGCTAGCACAGCGTGGTAATTAAAGCATCAAACTAGGATCTGGGAGACCCAGTTCAATCTCCAGCCAGCCACCATGACTGATAGATGACCTTTGGCCAGTGATGCTCTCTCAGCTTAATCTACTTCACACAGTATTCAAAATTCAAAAGAATTTTTGGCTAACATCTAGAAGAAGTTCCTCACAGTTAGAATGGTTCCTCAGTGGAACAGGTTTCCTCAGGATGTGGTGGGTTCTCCTTTGGAAGTTTTTAAGCAAAGACTAGATAGTCACCTGACAAATGCTGATTTTATTAACTTAGGCAGGTTGTGAGTGGGTGGGCAGGAAGGGATGTGCCAGAGGTTGTTACTTGAGGCCCTTCCTTGCATACATAGGGAATTGCTGATCACCACTGTGGGATGGTAGGTGAATTTCCTCCAAGCCAGATTGGATTCTGGAGATGGTTGGTGTGTGTGCGTGGGATCGTATGTGCATGAAACTGGGGTCACTGTGGGTGGGTAGATAGTTGTGAGTTCCTGTACTGTGCAGACGGTTGGACTAGATGACCCTGGAGGTCCCTTCCAACTCTATGATTCTGTGGTACTTGTGACGATAAAACGGATAAATACAGAACAAATGTACATCACTGCTAGATATACAACTGAAACCTCACAGCATTTCTTAAAATGCTAACTGAAGCTATGCAAAGGAATGGGGCAATACTGGAGGGTAGGGGGGATGAATATATATCTCTTTCCCTCCTGCCATGTAGTTTCACCAACTGCAAGTATCCCTACTCTCCCATTATTGTGGGGAAATAAAAATGTTTTTTTTTTTCTGAAAGCTAATAATATAAGGGGAATTTTTTTCTTCCTGAACTGGCATGACTGCCATTTCATCTTGTATGGTCCTTACTTAGAAAAGGCTACGAGGAAAGTCTTAGAAAGTGACGTTCCTTAATGTTCACACTGAAGATCTTCTGATACTGCTATAAATTATCCTAATAAAAGCTAAAAAAGCTAAAAACCAATAGAAAAACAGTGATTCCAAAACCCTCCTCATTAAAATCTGCACAAATCCAGGGGATTTACGCATTCTTTCAATGTAGCGTCATGCCAGTCAAATGCAAGCTCAATATTCCAGCCCCTTCACATGACGTCACCTACATCCAGCGTCTGGCCCACTGACTGCTCACTACATCCTCCATTCTTCTCTGGGAATCCGAAAAAGTGGATTCACCATACTAAAAAGCACTAGCGACTGGAAAGCAACTAGCAGGCAACCATCAGGAGGAAGGTCTGGAGGCTCAAACATGCTAAAGTCGCCTGCAGCATCCCGCCCTCACTCCTGCCTCCTTCTCCCTTGTTCCCAGGGACAAGAATTACTTTTTAAAAAATGACTAACTTCCACGAGCAAGGAACAGGCGGACAAACGTGTAGGAGATGCCAAAAAAAAAATTAATTCAACAAAGTGCACCTCCCCCAATCAGGAACGATATTTATTTATTTATCATAGGACTCAGCCACTTCGGCACCCATGGAAGTCAATGTTGCCATCGATTATAATGGGAATCTTGGCTTTCCCAACTTTCCTGGGGCCTGGAGGGTGAGGGTTTGAGGTACAGCCTCCAAACTTTCAGGGTAGCTCCAGGAGGTTCTTCCCTTGACTCCCCTCCAAATTTTAAAATGCTTGGTCCAAGGGGTCCACGTGTAGGGGCTCCTGAAGACAATGCCCCCATCCCTCCATTATATCCAATGAAGAGTCATCAATGATTCTATGCCTAGGCATTGCAACAGAGAAGTATGATTTTAAAAAATTAGCAGGCATAGCAGGACCTTATAACTGCATCAGAATATGGAGAAAGGGGATTGGTTGCCTGAATTGACAGGCGGAAGCGTGACACGTATAAGGCGCATTGCTCTCTTTTGCCTCTTCCAGCAGGGGAGGGTAAGACACGTAAAAAGAAGGCAGACAAAGGCAAAAAGGTGGGTCAGGGGAGTATGATATAATGTTGCACTTTGCCATTCCACAGGCGTAACACTATTTTTACTAATGTGCGAAAATGTTGCCAGAATTGAGATAAACATATAACAAATGACAACTGGAATCACACTTTACAAATACTTTTGATGTGCAAACCAGCTCTGAAACAGCCAAGGAAAAAGTGCTTGCATAACAAAGCTATGTTGCTCCTGCTGGAGCTGTCATTGCACTATCAAGAGAGTCATTTTGAAAGGCAAAAATCCCTTGCTGTTATTTGCCGTTGTGGTATCTTCTTTCACAAGTCACCTTAATCTGAGTCACAATATTCTCACTGTGCAATTTCATAGTGGTACTGGCGTAGCCTGAGCTCCACTTCAGAAAATCCTGGCCGATTATCAGCACTGCAAAAGAAACAAAAATATTTTTAGGGACCTTCTGCTTTTATCCTTTTCATTTAAGGTATGGTTCCTTGTTGCTATAAGCTGAGGCAGTTTCCAGTCTTTACTTTACATTTAGGGGTGTATAACCCCCCCTCCCCAGTATTTTTCAGGTTCAGCTATACGGAGCCTGAAAAATCTCAGTGTTTCCCACTATTCTCTGGTATTGGGGTTCAGAAATAATTGTGAATGCTGAGCTTTGTTCCAGCTCCATTGAGATCCCTATAACTGCCTCGGAATCAGAGTTCAAGACAGGATGCTGCACAGATTGGGGTAAACTGACTCCATGAGACTCAGATGTTCCTGGGCTGGCCCCTCCTGTTACTTGTAGCTGCAAGTGACAAAAGGAAACAGCCCTAACTGAGTCAAGATAGCATCAAGATGGCAGCCAGTGACCTCAGCTGACTGGGTTGGATCACCTTACAGTTTGGTTTGAATTGAGCTGTAACAGAAGCCAGCCCAGTGTCTTCTAACTGGGCCAATCCTGGGCTGGCTTGATTTTGCTCCTGCCAGCTTTGAAGCAGGACAGAGTGAAATTGATCACTTTAAATGGCTCACAGCCATTTTGGCCTAACAGCTTGGTGGGTCCATCCCATCAGCTGTTATGTTTTGCTTATTCCCACTTGGAAAGGAGCAAAATGGATGCTTTAAATGACTAGCATCCATTTCGCCAGTCTGTTTTGCTTCTCCTTGCTTGGAAGGAGGGGAGTGTAATGGGCAGCTAATCATTATAGCTTAATATACCCAGAAAAATATGGCTTTTATTTGGATCAGTTATATCAGTAGCTGAAACAATGTAGAGAATCTGTATTTGGCTTAGAAAATACCAGAAAAGGTGTATTTTGTTTTGTGGGGTCAGTAAGCCAAATGCACACACCTAATCACATTACTGACACCAGCATTTACTGGTCAGTATTTTCAGAGTTTGTTATTCATTTACTGTGTACCAATGAATGTCTTATGATGCACCTTAACCTTTCTCATAGCAGAAGGGACTGCTAGGCAGAAACTAAACAGGAGGAATATGTTTTGGATACATCAGAAATGGATTCTGACCATTAATGGCTAAAGTATGTTGTTTGATTAACAGCAGAAGGGGGTGGGCTGATCAGCAGTGTCAACCACATCCAAGAATCCCTTGATGGCAGACAACATACAAATCCAGCTATGAGTCTTGAATAAATTGCTATGAGTCTTGAATAAATTGCCAATTTGGAAACAACTACTGTTGCCCCTCCAAACCCACCCTCAGCAAGGAGTAAACAGGATAGAAGCTGGGGAGTTGAAGCAAGATGATCATGTCCAGGCCACGAAAGAAATGTAAACAAGAATTCATCCCAGGAACCAGAACTCCATTTGGAATTTGGTAGGCATGAACAACTTCTTGGTTTACCTTATGGTGTATGTGTGGAGTGGAAAAAGATCCAACAGCACTCCTTTGGGTGGAGTATTTCTCTTTAAAATCTTAAAAGACGATGCAGTAAAAGTGCTACACTCAATAAGCCAGCAAATTTGGAAAACTCAACAGTGGCCACAGGATTGGAAAAGGTCAGTTTACATTCCAATCCCAAAGAAGGGCAACGTCAAAGAATACCGCACCATTGCACTCATTCCTCATGCTAGCAAGGTTATGCTCAAAATCCTACATGCTAGGCTCCAGCAATATGTGGACCGATAACTTCCAGAAGTACAGGCAGGATTCCAAAGAGGCAGAGGAACTAGAGATCAAATTGCCAACATACGCTGGATCATGGGGAAAGCTAGGGAGTTCCAGAAAAACATCTACTTCTGCTTCATTAACTATGCTAAAGCCTTTGATTGTGTGGAGTAGCGATCCCCAACCTGTGGGCTGCGGACCTCATGTAGTCCTTCGAATAATTGGAGGTGGGCCCCGAAGGATGCCTTCTCCCCCCCCCCCCGGCCCTTTACTTCATCCCCCCCGGCCCTTTACAACACACTTCATTGTTGTGGCGTGTCTGTATCTTATTTTGAAGGGATGTTTAAACATTACCATAGTGATCAGAGAGCGCATGGGCAGTGGTTGAGAGTAGAGGAGTAAACTACCCCCCCCCCACCGGGCCTCAGTAAAAGGCGTTGAGTGGTCCCCGGTGAGTGGTCCCCAGCGTTGAGTGGTCCCCGGTGATAAAAAGGTTGGGGACCACTGGTGTGGAGCACAACACATTGTGGCAAGTTCTTAAAGAGATGGGAATACCAGAGCATCTTATCTGTCTCTTGAGAAACCTATATGCAACAGTAAGAACTGAACATGGAATCAATGATTGGTGCAAAATTGAGAAAGGAGTTTGGCAAGGCTGTATACTGTCGCCTTGCCTATTTAATTTGTATGCGGAGCACATCATGAGAAAGGCGGGGTTAGATGAGTCACAAATTGGGATCAAGGTTGCAGGGAGAAATATCAACAACCTCAGATATACAGATGATACCACTCTAATGGCAGAAAGTGAAGAAGAACTAAAGAGACTCTTGATGTGGGTGAAGGAGGAGAGTGCAAAAGTTGGCTTGAAACTCAGCATGAAGAAAACTAAGATCATGGCATCTGGCCCTCTCAATTCCTGGCAAATAGATGGGGAAGAAATGGAGATAGTGACAGATTTTATTTTCCTGGGCTCCAAGATCACTGCAGATGGGGACTGCAGCAAAGAAATTAAAAGACGCTTGCTTCTGGGGAGGAAAGCTATGGCAAATCTAGACAGCATCCTAAAAAACAGAGACATCACCCTGCCAACAAAAGTGTGTTTAGTCCAGGCTATGGTATTCTCAGTTGCAATGTATGGCTGCGAAAGTTGGACCATAAGGAAGGCCGAGTGTCAAAAAATTGAGGTTTTTGAACTCTGGTGCTGGAGAAGACTCTTGTGAGTCCCTTGGACTGCAAGGCAAACAAACCGGTCAAGTCCTAGAGGACATCAGGCCTGACTGCTCCTTAGAAGGCCAGATCCTGAAGATGAAACTTAAATACTTTGGCCACCTCATGAGAAGGAAGGTCTCCCTGGAGAAGAACCTAATGCTGGGAGCCATTGAGGGCAAAAGAAGAGGGGGACGACAGAGAATGAGGTGGCTGGATGGAGTCACTGAAGCAGTAGGTACAAACTTAAATGGACTCTGGGGAATGGTAGAGGACAGAAAGGCCTGGAGGATCATTGTCCATGGGGTCGCGATGGGTCGGACACGACTTCGCACTTAACAAGAACAATTTCTCTTTAAGGCTGTTTTCTAATTTATACAATTTCTCCACAAACATTGAAGGTTTCTTGACAAAAGGGTACATCTGTACTAGGAACCCCATGTTCCAGGTACCCAGCATGAGTTAATGTCTGCAATCACACTGGTAAACATTTGGGGAAGCTATGGGAAGCGTTCTAAGGCAACATGCCTGTTCATCAGGTATGCTAACAGTGTGAAGAACAGTGCAGAATTTTCCCCATGGAACTTGTGAATTTGCATTTTATACCTTCCATCAAAATTGCTTTTGACTTTAAAAAACCATACCTACATTGAAAAGCTATATTAGAACTGGTTCTCAAAGGCTTTTGTGATCCAGTGTTCTGCTTAACAGGCAGAAAGCTGCATAATTTTGTCAAAATTCTGACTTGTTTATCAGCAACTATTGCTTAAGGGTGAACATTGTGTAACAGCCATTTTGGAAAGCTTGATTCAGCTCTTCCATTTTGGTACTATCAGAGCATTAATCACCAACATTTCTGTGTTCAGGAATTGATCAAACATTTATCCGACTATTATTCTGCCTCTTGGGTTGAGAAGTGTTTACAATCATAACATAAGGTCTAAAACAAAAGATTGGGAAGAGAATAATCATGACAGGACGATTGTTGTAATCCAACAAGTCAATCATTTTAATCATAATATACATGATTATACTCACTTATATGTCCAACACAATTTCATTAAGTCATAGATCTCAACTGGGCAAGCTGGTGGACATTCCATTCGCTTTCCTTCTTCAATCATCTGAGAAACTTCCCCTCCTTTCATGCCCTATGAGATATATTTATTATAGGCATAGAATGATATTTTTACTTCTTAGCAGCAATAGGAACATCATCCATGTTAGATTACCTTCTTTGCTGATTAATCTATTGCCAAACTATATTATATAAATGCACTTTCCTGGGAACTGAGTTTTTTCCTTGAACAAAGTGAGACTTATTTGCTAAGGATTGCTCTTAGTATTTTTCAGTTTTAAGGCTGTACTTTGGAATTATAAAGGGGGATTTAATGAAGATACCCACCTTGTATGGCTTTTGCCCATACGAAAAAGCTTCCCACATTAACACACCAAAGCTCCAAACATCACTCTTGCTAGAAAATTTGAAGAAATTCATACATTCTGGAGCATACCACTTGACAGGCCATTTCCCATAATGTTCTGCCTATGGTAATCCAGAAATAAAAGATCCAAATATTAGCAATATAAAATACACATATATGTATTTGAGGCTTTTAAAGTCTATCCTGAAGGTCTAAGGAAATAGTCTATGAACGTAATGGGTGATGCTGTTAATAGATGGGAAGAGGATGAGTTGATCTCATCAGTTAGATTCGGGATGGCAAAGTCAACTGAATTGTTAGATGACACTGAGTATGTAGATCCTTTTCAGTATAGATTCAGTATAGATGCTTTGGTTACCCTGGGTCTGGGAGGCTCAGAACTGCATTTTCTTTTTGTTCCTTTCTGGCATACAAGTACCAGCAGCTGCTCCTTGGGAACTTCTGCTCTGCCACGTGACCTTTATTGATTTTAAAACTTTACATGCCATCTTTCCACTCTGATAGATCCCCAGTCAGGGCTGCAATATTGAGGAAGGGAAACTATATACACTGTCTTTCTCCTAGATAATAGGAAATTAGGTGAGTGACAAAACAAGTAAGCTTTTTGTAACTGAAAAAGTACAGCAGAATAACGTAATTGTAACAACCACCAGATAAGCCACATCCATCCAACAGACCCTTACCCCAAAGTTCTGGCAAACTACAAAAACCATAAGAATCCCAAAAGCCCTCTTGCAACCTTTATGGAACTGCAATAAAAGCAAAGTCCACTGTAACAACAAATAATGACCTTGTGATAAGAAAGTTGAGTCCTGGTGTGAAATATTACCTTATAGTAATCATTAGAGCCAAGGGCTTTTGAAAGTCCAAAGTCACTGATTTTGGCATAATGTTGTGTGACCAGTAGCACATTCCTTGCAGCCAAATCTCTGTGCACAAAGTTGTTTTCCTCCAAGTATTTCATCCCCATGGAAACTTGATGAACTAACTCAGTTATATTCTTTTCTGTAACATCTCTAAAAAAATCATAACTGGTTAACAATAGCTAGTATATTTTTTACATGCTGTATGTTTACATAATGTCTCCAGCAACAGTGGTAATCCAGGAGGTGACTGCCAGTAACAGCTGCTTGGTTTTGCTATCTGCTTTGTGCTGGAAGGGCAGCCATGGAAAGGGGACATTCATTCATACATGTCTTCCACATAGGAAGTGCTCTGCGGGTGCTAATAGGCTGATGATTCCCAGCCCGTGTGAAGTGCGCCTGGCCTTGACCAGGGTCAGGGTCTTTTTGATGGAATGAGCTCCCAGATGAGCGGAGGGCCCTGTTGGAGCTGTCACAATTCTGCAGGGCCTGCAAGGCAGAGCTCATCCACCAGGCATTTGGTTGAAGCTAGGACTGGAAGATCTTTGGGTCCCCTTCCCCCCTTTTTGTTACTGATATTACATCTATCATCCACCCAATACAGGTGGCTCTGTAATTGGAGACTCTTCTGGTGAGGAAGGGGGAGACAGAGGGGCATTGATTGCTGTGGTATGTAATTGTTTCTTTTTAATTGGCTTTAATGCTACTATATTGTAATTACATTACATATTCCTTTTCAAACTGTAAGCTGCCGAGAGCAGCATCTAATAAATCAGAAAAAAAAAACTGGATTGTGCATTTTCCCCTGTCGGTGGTATGCCTGCCGATAAAGCACAGCAGTACGGCTTCCACATGGCAGGTTTTCCTGCCCCAGTTGATGGTTGGCCAATCTCTACACTTGGGCCACCAAAGCTTTTGCCATTTTTTTAAATTGGCAGAACATTTTTGTTATATGATATAACATTGTAACCGAACTTATAGTTTGTTCTCTGAATTCCTTGCTTTAATTTTTAAAACAAAAAGCCTATATATAGTCTTTTCTCTTGTGAAATGTCTTTTTCCTTATGGCTCCACAAGGGAAAAGGCTAGAGACTGCCTCTATACAAAATAAAGAAGAGAAAGAAACTTACCGGTGTTTTATCAAATATTTATTCAAGGGGCCAAGTTCAGCCATTTCCATTACCAACATCCAAGACTCGGCTTCGCATATACCTATCATCCGGACTATATAAGGGTTATCCAGTTGCTGCATTACGTTTGCTTCTCTCAGTAACTCATCCTTTAAGTCTGGATCATTACTTTCATTCTTAAGAATTTTTACGGCCACTGTCTTCTTACCCCTACAAATAATTTCCAGGATTTATAACAATATGCAATGCTCAAAGCATTCTTAAGTTAGCCATATTTAAAATATTTATATTCCACAATTTATTTATTATATTCAAACTCTACTAGTTCAGGTCACCTTGCAACAAAACATAAAAGCATATAAAAGAACAAAAAATACAAAAACAAAACACCCAGCCACTTATAACCCAGAAATGTACCACAGCCATTCATCAGTATACCTCCAAAGTTGTCTTCAACAAAACTGTCATGTAAATGTTAGCAAGGATGAAGCAAGGGAATCCTCTATGGAGGAAATTCCACAACCCTAGTCACTACTTGCATTACTGATGATGAAGCAACATGGAGCAGGATCTCTGCAGCATATGAGTAGAGCCCTCTACCTATCCAATATTCCATCTTCGAACAGGAATGTTTTGTGGGCCATCAAAGGAGAGACACTTCCTAGAATTAATCTTAGGGACTGTACCCTGCTTTATTGTACTCTACCATAAGAGAAAAGTGAAAAATACAAGGAATATTTTCTTCCCTTACTGCATAGAACATAACCAAGGCACAAATTTAGAGCCTGAAAGAATGCTGCTTATTTCCTTAACCAAAAGTTTCATAATCATTTAGGTATATGGGGTTTTAATGGGGTTTTAATGGGGAATTTTTAATGGTTAATATATTGTATTTGTATTAAAATATTGTGAACCGCCGCGAGCCGGTTTCCGAGAGCGGCGGTCATACAAATCAAATAAATAAATAAAAATAAATAAATAAAATATGATAGATCTCTCTTTTATTTTCTGCACCAAGATTGATATCCCAAAAACACTGACATGAAAATAAGTTTGCTTGTATACAGAAACAAAGCAAAGAAGAAAGCATGCCCATAGAAAGGAAGAGTCTTCTAAGAGGTTTACAGATTAAAAGTTCTGTCCTAAGCAGAGTTATACCCTGTAAACTCTACTGAATGGTGACTTATAACTGAATGTACATGCATGGAATATGGTTGCTGGACAGAGGCTTAAAGAAAAGCAAATCAGCTTAGTGTGGGATTCAGATGTAATATGAAGGAATTCTATAGGAAGAATATTTAGGATGGAAGTCAAAGATTGTAGCCTATCACCATTATCAACTTACTTTCTCATTTCATAGCTGCCTTTTTTTACAGTACCAAAGTTTCCAGAGCCGAGTTCCTGGTCTTCTAGAGTCAGTAAATTTCTGTCAAGAGTGACATTTTTAGCTTTCATCTCTTCTGGGTCTGCGTATGGACTTTCATAGACTGCAGTATCCATGGGTAAGGCTTTTCTCTGATCGCCTGTATATTGAACAGGAAAACACATTTATTGCCATCCATTGTTTTCACATTAGTCTCATTACATCTAAGATACAAACTACTAAAAACTGGCCCAGTTTCCTACTGTATTTCCTGTCTTCATGCCTTCTGCAACACTGTGCCTTATTCTAGCAACTTACACATAACCAAATTTGGCAAGCTCTTCTCATTTCCATTACTTCAGCAGGCTTTTCTGATATCCCTGACATGACATGAGCAGGTGAAAGAGCAAAACAAAACGGAATAAAATGTTCATGGGCCCAGCGTGTGGTTAGTACTTCGGGTGAGTCTTCATTTTCCAAAAGTGAAACATCTGAGAGGCAAAGGGATGGGACCTACTGGTTACAAGGTTCAGTGGCTCCAGTTATCCCAACTTGGTTAGTGAGTCATTGTGAGGCCACTGACTTGTACTATAAAGGAAGGATGTGGGCCTGCGTATCAGTAAAGCCTCCGACAGGTTATGCAGCAGGGGAAAATTCTCTGGGCATGTAGCTTACCAGGAAGCTACAAGAGAGGGCTTTGGACAGGTACTATGTTGTTGTATTCAGCATGGAGTGCCTGGATTGGAATTCCCCAAAAACAGGCCCAAAAAGGGACAAAAGGGGCTTAGATGCTGCTCAGAGTGATCGCTTCTTCATCAGCTTAATTTCAGTTGCTTACCCAGAAAGGGGTCGGCATTTAGGGTGTCACTTGGCAAATGTCTTGGAAGCGAAAGCACTATCTGGTGATGCAGAGGCCATCACATATGATACATTGGTACAGGAAAGGGCATCCAACAACATCCAGGTGAGATGGGATCTAAAAGACCATGATGCCTGGTTTGTTAAGTTGAACCCATATGTTTGGAGAACGGAAAAAGACAGGCAAAAGCTGATGGGCAGAAAGGATGGATGGGGCACTTGTTGGGAGTTTAACAGGATATCATGTTAGCAGCATAGGTGCCAATTTCAGCACTTCTGCAAAAACTGCAGTGGGCTCATTCAAAATGGGATTGTGATATGCCAACTACTGGCAAGGCGCCCTTTCAAGGGGGTTGGCTCTCTTCCCAAAAAGGGTTAGGGTCAGCATCCACCAGTAGGACTACAGCCCACAGAAGTGCCTCCAGAGTTGCTTACACTAGGAGTAACACCCATTTGATTGGTGGAGTTACTCATGCTTTTAAAACAGTCCCTGAACAAGAAGACAGTGACATATCTTGTTGGGGGGGGTTATGAAGGTTTTCATATTTCCTTTATGGGCCAGAGGGTGGCCACGACATGTGGGAATTTGAAGTTGGCGATCCAACTGCCTGAGGTCCTGGGAGCAAAGATTGGTAAGGAATGTGTATCAGGGTGAATGGTGGGCCCCTATCACAGCCCCCCCCATCTCAACCTGCATGTGTCTTCTTTGGGGGTTGACCCAAAGAAAACCCCAGGGCAATATTGTTTGATTTACCACCTGTTCTATCCCAAGGGTTTGTCACTTAACAATGCTATAGCACCAGAGCTCTGGTCTGTTAAGTATGCATACCTGGATCATGCAGTGTCTATTGCTAGAGCTTGTGGAAAGGGTGCAATTCTAGCAAAGTATGATATTCAATCTGCCTTCCGCTTGCTGCCTTCTGCTTCCACCCAGATGATTTTTGCCATTTCAGGTGTCAGTTTAAGAATTGCTTGTATATTGATAGTCATGCCTATGGATTGATCCATATTGTGCATGGCCTTTGAAGCATTCAGTACTTTCCTTGAGTGGATCATCAAGGAGCAGACTTGGCTGTCCACATGTCATGCATTACCTCAATGATTTTCTATCTGTTGGATCCCTGGGCACTTTGGTTTGTGCAGAATGGCTAGCTGCCTTTCAAGCATAGGCTGATGAATTGGGGGTTCCTTTTGCAGATGAAAAGACTGAGGGTCCAGTGGTACAAATGATCTACCTGGGAATTCAGCTGGACTATGAGGCAGGCCTTTCTCACCTGCCTGAGGACTAGCTGACGATTCTGCTTGATGACATGTTGAACAAGAAAAAATGCACCCTAAAAGAGATGCAGGTTTTCCTCGGACACCTTAATTTTTCTTGTAAAGCTGTTGCTCTGGGTAGAAAATTTGGTGCACAAATGGCCAGATCCATGCCTGAGGTGTCTGCATTCCACCATCACATCCACCTGACTTGGTCCTTGAAGGAGGATCTTACGGTTTGGTGTAATTTTTTGAGGGTTACAATAGTGTAGCTATTTGTCAGATTCCTATTTCTCTGGAGAACTCACTCCAGGTGCCTTCTGATGCCACAGCCAGCTTGGAATTTGGGGTTCTGTTATCAGTATAGATAGTACACAAGGTGCTGGCTCACAGACTGGGTAGGGACTAATATTCTTAGGGACCTCACTTTGCTAGAAATGTTTCCTGTGTTGCTGGTGCTAGTAATCTGATGGGAGTTGTTCCAAAGCCACAAGGTCTTATTTTGGTGTAACAACCAAAATAAGTTGTACTATCACCAGAGGTAGTTGGAGAAGCCCCCTGCCTGGTTTATTACATGTGGACATACCTGACTGTTTGCCCAGAGGTCGAGGGTCTGCTTTTCATACATCATGATGGAATGTGCCTCTTAGAATATCAATTTGTCTCCATCATGAGAGCTGGCCTTTGCAAGCTGGGGCTCCCAGCAGAACAATACAGGATCCATTCATTCCATATTGGGGCAGTTGGGGGTCATCCGAAGAGGGAATTAAGGCTTTGGGGTGTGGACGATCAGCAGTTTACAGGCGTTATGTGAGACAGGATCTTCTCTGAATTTTTATTTTGCAGATTTTCCACTGTTGGCCCCGACTAGTTGGATATTTGGACTTAGCATGTTTTGGGCTGTCAATTATGCTGCCACATCTTATTGGGAAGCTTGCCTGGGACTAGGCAGCCATGGATGGATTATCTGGCAAAGCCATCATGGAATACATTGGGAATCATTCATGGACACCTTGATGAGTGCAGTGTGACACAAGCCCCCCCCCCCGACCTTTTAGTACTGCAACTTGGAGAGAACAATATCCCTTGGACCCCTGGCTGTGATCTGACAAAATCTATTTTGAAGGATTTGGAAACCATTTGTAAGTGGCTTCAGATGGTGACATATCTCCGGTCAGCACTCATGGAGCGACGCACTTGGCATGGGGCAATTTCTTTAGAATGGGTAGACCTTCCCAGAAGGCATGTGGACAAGGTGGTGGCTTGATTTGTGGTGGGCAGGAAGGGGATGGTTATCTGGAACCCAGACATCTCCTATTGGCAGTGGGTGCTATGTCAGAACGATGGTGGCCACCTGAGTGGGGGATGGACATTCAGCTCCATAGGCTTAGGAATGCTATTTTATAGAATGGCTAGAGAGATAAGCAGTGGTGGGAGCTTGGAGAGGTATCTCTCCCTCTCTGGTCTCAGTGATGGATTGGAAGATGGGGCAGATCATTTTATGGAGTGCCCGAGCTTGTGTGCTGCCCCCACCCAAAGTCTGAGGGCCCCATAAGGGCCCCCACTGTGTGGATGTGGAATCTGATTGAAGGCTGGAATTTCTGGGTGGCAGGGGAACCCAACACAGGCAGACACCCAGCAGGCTCACACCAAGTTGCCACCTCCCATTAATCAGCAGGCCATTAGATCTGGGATTCTAGGCTGGGTAGCCGATAGAACCCGTTGAGGGGGTGTGCTCATAAGGGCTGTCTCCTGCTGACTGCAAGAAGGTTGGATCCATCATGCAAGCTTGCTATGCTCAGTTGAGAGTAAAGGCTGTGGCCAAATTCATGCCAAAGTGGAAGAGTCCAGTGTCCTTACTAAGGTGGTCAGTAGCCCCCATGCAAAACAACAGCTCCTGAGATTCACCAAGAGGGCCTTTTCTGCTACAGAGGATCTGTCTCCAGGAAAGCACCTGGCAGGTGGGAGTTAGACTCCCATCTCCAGCATTCCCCAGGTAGCGTTGAGTATTGGGGCAGCTGCATTGGTAAGAGGAGCTGGGCTAGGTGTCCTTTTAAGGGACAGGCTGACATGGCTTGGCTTCTTTCTGCTTCTGGTGCCTAAGGATGCATCCCTCCTTTCCTATTGTTAGGCGTTAAAGCTTATGTCAGTTTATAAGATTTGGTACTTGTTTAAATTTATTGTTAACTGTTGTAGCCAGCGGATTGGAAGCATGGGGCAGATCCTTAAGCTTGCAAACTGGCCTCCCCGATAAGGGGCTGTTTCCAGGTGTCAGGGGAGCCCTGGAATTTCTGGGTGGCAGGGGAACCCAACAGAGACAGGACCCAGCTGGTTCACACCAAATTGCCACCATTAATCAGCAGGTCCAGGATTCCAGACAGGCTAGCTAATGGAACCCATTGGAACCCAGTATTAGACTGGCCTGGTTCCCCAGATTGTCCCATCCTATGCCCAATTATCTATCTGCTCCCTTCTGCCCAACCAGTGGGCCTGTGTGGGAATAGTTTTATTTAATCACCATCATTGTGAGCATCACTGTTTATGGGGTTTTTAATGGCGAATTTTAATGGTTTTAATGTATTGATTTGTATTGAAATATTGTAAACCGCCATGAGCCAGGTTCCGAGAATGGCGGTCATACAAGTCGAATAAATAATAATAATAATGAGGGGAGGGGCATGCTGATAAAGGGCTGCCTTGCAGTGGGCTGACCACAAGAGGGCCAGATCCATCACCCATACTTGTCACACTCAGTTGAGAATAAAGGCTGTGGCCAAATTCATGCCAAAGTGGAAGAATCCAATTTCATTGCGGCAGGTCAGTATCCCCCCTGCAAAACAATAACAGCTTTTAACCAGATACCTGTTTTTGGTCGTGAGAGTTCGTAAGTGTTAGATCCTGGCAGGGTGTCAGTATCACCACTGTTGGGACGTGCTGGTACAGGTAACTATAGCATACAAAAATAATTTTACTTTAGTGCATTGTACGTATTATTTGGAGATTCTAAAACATAAATTAAGCAGTGAGAGATGTAGGCAAGGATTAACACACAAGAAAGGCAAGGATTAACACACAAAGCTAACCTAAATCTTCAGGTTATTTCTTGTATAAATATGTCAGCCAAACACACGCCGCTAAAGCAAAAAAGAATTCGGCAAGTACTGCAAAGCATTGTCTTATGAAGGAATTAACAAATGGCTTTGTATTTTAACTATCTTGAAATAATGATCTAATTTCCAAATTCTAGATCAATCATGTATTGGAGTTACTTAATATTTGTTTCCAATCTGTTTTATATTTTTTATGCTTCCTTTTAGGGTTTATGCATCATATAGTGCAGTCCTCAAAAATGTATGGACTTTGGAACAGTGACCTGGAAAAAAAAGTTTACATATTTAACACAACTAGAAATTACAGCAGTAGGTATAGATTAATCGCCCTGGCCACCTTATTCTCTATTAAGCCAATCAGTTGGTGTTCTCACTTCTTGGCTTTATTTTCCACATGGCTAAACAAAAATCTTAAAGGTTCCATACTGGTTTCTCTTAGAAATGGAAGTGCAGTGATTGAACCTGGACCCTTCTGTATATACATCATGTGCTCTTTCACTAGGGTTACCTGCTAGTGGATGGCACCTAGTCGGTGACAGGGGACATGGGGGGACATGAAGGATGCCACAGCATTAATTGTGTGACATCATTTCTGTGGTGAACCTGGAAGTGATAGCACTCAACTCCAGATTTCCATGGAAACTCTATGGTTTTACTGTAGAGTTTCTGCTGAATGCTAGAGTAGTAAAATATCAAGGTTCACCCAGAAAATGAAACCACACCATTAACACAAGAGTAATTTTTGCATTATTCCCTTGACAGTTTAGCAAGGAATGGTAGACATCGAGGGAGATCACTCATATGGAAAGTCACTCATTGGATCTTTGGAGGAATAAAATTATCAAATATATATTTTTTTCTTTTTTTAAAGATATTTGCTCAGAAAAGCATATGTAAGCTGCATATTAGTATGGCTTTAATGGTTTAATAGACAGTGGTGTTTTGAAGGTTAGTAATAAATCCACATGCCATTTGCAAATGACATGTACCGTATTTGCCGGCATATAAGATGACTGGGCGTATAAGACGACCCCCCAACATTTACACTCAAAATACATTACTATGGGCCACTATGGCCATGGGTCTATCCCAACTGAAGTGCACCCGGCGTATAAGACGACCCCCCCCCCACTTGGAGGCATGTTTTTCAGGGGGGAAAAGTAGTCTTTAAAAGGTAAAGGTATCCTCTGTGCAAGCACCGAGTCACGTCTGACCCTTGGGGTGACGCCCTCCAGCGTTTTCATGGCAGACTCAATACGGGGTGGTTTGCCAGTGCCTTCCCCAGTCATGACCGTTTACCCCCCAGCAAGCTGGGTACTCATTTTACCGACCTCGGAAGGATGGAAGGCTGAGTCAACCTTGAGCCGGCTGCTGGGATCGAACTCCCAGCCTCATGGGCAAAGCTTTCAGACGGCTGCCTTACCACTCTGCGCCACAAGAGGCTCTTCTTAAAAAGTAGTCTTATACGCCAGCAAATACTGTATATTTTCTCCTACTCAAACCAAGACACTGAAGTTTGGTGAGAGAAAGTATAGGCACTTGCATTTTGTCCACAGCCACGATCTTCTCATCAAGAGACACCGAGGGAATATTTAGTCCTGTAGATGGCACAATCTTAAGTATGTCTATCCAGAAGTAGCCGATCAAAATTTGAGTACAGTGGGATCTTTAAGACCATTAAAGCTTTTTCTGGGTATAAGCTTTCATGTGCATGCACACTTCTTTAGATACCCAGAATAAAGTCTTACAATCAGCTTACTACCCCCAAAATAAAGTCTTAAAGGTGCCACTGGACTCAAACTTTGTTCTGTTGCTTCATGGGCTGCCAACATGACTACTCCCCTGAATCTAACCAGAAGTTCCTTATAATTAATTGGGTCTTATTCCCAGAAAAACACCCTAAAGATTGCAGCCTTGAGCCAGACTAAATGTCCTGAGAAATAATTTTAATAGTAAGACTTGTAAGAATTCATTAGGATTAGCAAGAAGGAAACAAGAACTCGCTGAATTCTATGAATTGTTCACAGCAAAGGAAATAATGGAAGAGAACTGTCCAAAGAAACCAGCACACATCATTATCTTGTACAGTGACCAACAAGCTGATCCTGCATTGAGTAGGTGATTGGACTAGATGGCCTGTATGACCCCTTCCAACTCTATGATCTTTTTTTGGGGGGGGGGCGGGATAAGCAAAGGATGGCAAACAGGAGGAGGCAAAGAATATGGCTTGAATCAGTCATCGCTTTTCAGGGAATCTCTGCAGCTCACCTTGGAAGCAACATGGTCAGCACAGTATGAGGCCAGCTCCCCTTCCCTACACACACTTTTAGAGCTGTCAGACTCCAAGACAAGCTGCAGTCTCCTTTCCAACTCATGCTACTGCCGCCCAGATCCAAGTTAGCAACACAAGTTGAAGGTGGGGTGGGGTGGGGTGGGGTGGGAGAGACATACACCTCTTACCATGCTCCTACTTCTTGGGGCAGCACAGGTAAAAGGTAAAGGTATCCCCTGTGCAAGCACTGGGTCATGTCTGACCCTTGGGGTTACGCCCTCTAGCGTTTTCATGGCAGACTCAATATGGGGTGGTTTGCCAGGGCCTTCCCCAGTCATTACTGTTTACCCCCCAGCACCAAGCTGGGTACTCATTTTACCGACGGTAAGGATGGAAGGCTGAGTTAACCTTGAGCAGGCTGCTGGGATTGAACTCCCAGCCTCATGGGCAGAGCTTCAGACTGCATGTCTGCTGTCTTACCACTCTGCACCACAAGAGGCTCACAGTATAAGGAGGTGACCTTAAATATCATTACAATTTTCAAGAGTAGGTTTTTATTTCCTGCTTTTCTCTACCTCAAAGTGGCTTACAATTGCCATTCCTTCTTCTGCCCATAACTGGCATCTTGTGAAGTAAGTGGGGCTGAGAGAGTTCTGAGAGAATTGTGGAAGGCTCAAGGTCAGCTAGCAGACTTCATTTGGAGGAGTGGGAAGCCAAGCCTGGTTCTGCAGATTAGAAGCTGTTACTTTTAACTTCCACACGTTGACTCTTTTATTATACTTTTTAAAAAGTGTTCTAACACAAAACAGGGGGAAGCCTTTCTAAACACAAAAGAGGCTGACCTATAACCAACTTTCTTCAAAGCAGTTGTTCAATTTACATGGCACACATAAACAGCATAAAAGATCTATAATAAATTACAAAATAAATGTCAGAGTTTTAGGGTGACCAGGATTTTTATGGCAGTGTCACAGTTAAGCTTTGAAACCACCAAAAGGACTCAGTTTGTGAAAGTGTGTGTGAAATTGTTTTACTTTGTTCTGGGGTTATGCAGAAAACCATTTCTAGACAGTGTCAGCCTATGCAGCCAATAAAGCATTAGATAAGCATTGATATATTCACATTGTAATCCTAAACTTCCTTTGAAGCCTATTGAAAGCAATGTATCTAAAAAGGTATGACTCTGTTTAGGATCACACTGTCAGTCTTCATATTGTAATGCTATCAACTAAATTTTTCCATAACAAAGAAGTAAGTGACTTCAGTAAGGCTTTTGGCATTTCAGTGGAATGAGAGTTCTTATGCAATGGTATTTGCTTGTCTTCTCACAGTAAGGACTGCAGGTAAAATTCTAAGTTCAGAATTTTTAATGAACCTAACTTCCGTGATGCTGAAATTGGTCAGCATTAAGAGTTCCGGTTAAGGGGTGGGGGGGGTCAGAATTCTGAATTGCAATTCTTGCTATGGCACTCTGCTAGAGTCACACCAACTGAGAGCGGAAATTGCTGACTGGCAGAAGGCTTTGAAGCCACAGGAGTCTTCTTCCCTGCTCAGTTTAACATCACTGGACAGCTTTATACATTATGCATCAGCTTGCATGCTTTGTAGTACGTGGCCCCAAAAGTCCCATGGCAAAAGAAAATATTTTTAGCAAAGGTCTGTTCTAGCCATATTAACATGCCTCCATGCCTCTAAAGGCAGAATACTAATTTCTGTAACTTTTTGCTGCAAAACAGAGAAAAATGATCCCTGTGAGCAGAAATTCTGTTTCAAAGCTTATCTTCCTGCTATTCATCTATCTATTTATATTTCCTTACCAATCAGACCGCTTTATACTGCAAAGACAATGTGCAGCAAACTACAATTTGATATTACAAACTAGGCATAGACAGTTCAGCTTGGATATGCTGAAAAGCACATGAATCAATGCTGGTTTTGGTACTTTTTCAGCTCATCTGAGTTGAACTGCCCATTCTCTGCATTTGACTGGCCTGAATCAGGGTGGTCGAAATGTGATTCAGCACCATAATACATTCCCTCTTCCCCACTTTCTTGAGAAGGTGAGGAGGGGAGAATGTATACCTATCAGCTGTTGCTGACAGGTGTCCTGCTCAATCCATTTAAATGTCTTCCCCACTGAGCAGGCATTTAACTAGAGCGAATGGGGTTCTTGTCAAAAGCAGCTGATTGGCATGCTGGCACTGGTTAAAGGGAAGCAGCTGGTGCACGATCAGCTGAAGACCTGAAATTTTTCAGATTTGGCTGAAACAATAAAGGGGAAATTGGCTGAAGTGTTTTCATCAAATCCAAAACAGTATGATTTTTTTGCACATGCCTATTACAAATCAATATTTTATTTAAATTTAAATTTCTAAACCAAGAAGTTACTTGTTCAATATAGATGAATAAGCCCATGTGTGTAAACATTTGCTTCTTATTTTTCCTAAGAAGAAAATACAAGATACCATTGCTCCCCATATGAATGGCAAAGGGGTAGGTGTGTTAGTCTGTTATTGCAAAATAAAACAAATATCCAGTGGCACCTTAAAGTCTAGAGGGAAAAGCTATCAGAAACAGCACCACTTATAGATTGTTTGAGTTTCCAGTCCATGAATCACTTATGAATAACATATTAAACTCTCCCCCCCCACACACACACACACACACTGAAGAGTATCAGTTTTTGGCATTTACTTCTTCTAAATCAGCGGTCCCCAACCTTTCTGAGGTCAGGGACCGCCTATGGGGGTGAGGGGAGAGCCGATGGCCCGGATGCCGCACACACCGGATGCCTCTTCCCTTCCTTCTTGCTGTGTGGGGGTGGGGGGTGGGAGGCAGGCGCAGCTGCCGGCAGCCCGGTATCGTGGCCTTTGCAGCCGGATAACGGGTTGCGGACCGGGGGTTGATGACCCCTGTTCTAAATCACTCATGTGGACTCAAAGTGCTGTTTTTCAGATCTGGCCAGCTGCTGTAGCAAGCAGCAGCTATCCCAACTGAAGGGCAGAGAGGGCTAGAACAGCTTTTTAAAAAGGAAGTAGGGATAATTGCATTTTTCTTTCTATTTTAAGGAATATTCACCCAAATAAATAATATTTAAAATATACTAAACTTAAAGATTTTAAAGTGAAAGATGCATATGATACAAGCATACTGGATCTTCCTTCACACTAATATTAATTTATTGGTGTCTTTTATTCTTCTGTGCAGTTATTCTGGCACGTATTATTCATACAAATAAATGAATGTCAGGAACAGATACTAGGAAGTGTAACCATTTTTATTTTTTGCTATGTGTTTAGCCATGGGTTAATTCTATAAACTAAGGCCAGAAATTAAAGCTGGAGAAAGTTGCCAAATGTGCAGAGAGGATTAGCAGCAAGGCACAAAGTCTATCAAAAAGAGATGTAAGTGAGGGTAAGTCCTTCCACACATTTATAAAACTACAGAAGACCATTTTATGCACCTTCTTGCTTCCTGCCTTTGGGAAAGTGTATGATTTGAATCTGGAGAAAACTCCACCTGTTGACAAAGTCTAGAAACCATAAAGGATATCAAAAGGATCAATAAGGGAATCAGGAAAATGTTAAATAGTAATTCATAAAAACATGGCTATATTCTACAACAGTGGATGGTTTCCAAACATTTTAACTGAGAGTTGAACTCAACAGTGCTGGTTGTATTTTTTCCAGAGCTCATATGTACCAACCTTTCTCTTTAACCACACAACTGTCTCATTCTTAAACCATTTCCTGCATGTCTCTAGAATACAAATGTGCACAAACCTAAAACTACTGACCACTGGGGCCAGTAATTTAAGACTCATTATTCAGACACAATCTTACTAGTTCTTGAAGAGAAAAAGTTCCTTAAAACTGGATTTCATATCACTTGAACAGGCAGGAGTTCACTTAAGAAACAATTCTTTTATTTAAACCATTTTAATCCTGATTTTTCAAACAATCAGCACCCACAAGATAGTGAGCACAAACACATTAATACATGAAACATTAAAATATGAAATTCAATTAAAAACACTTAAACAACATTAGAAATTGACCCAAAACCACCATTGGGGGCATGCCAGATGAAACAAATAATCTTCAATTGGCCAGTATGATGTCAAAATATATATAGAATGGGTGGAGGCTGGATCCAGTTTGCCTTTCCACTGATGAAAAGGGGAGGAAGGAGTCCTGTATGGCCAACAAAAACGGCTACACTGAGGGCCATGGGTCCTACACAAACAGAAGTCATATGGCATGGGCAATGCAGTGAGGAGAACTGGGTAAGATTTAGTGAGAAAGCCTGGTAGATTCAACTATATAGCTATTTGAGGTAAAACACATCTTCTCCACTATATTTTTAGTATCTTCTTTCCTTGGTAGGGGGTTTGCTGTTTGGAGGTTGGCTGGGAGGGTGTTTTTAATACAATGTTTTATTGAATCACTGTATTGTATTTTAAATGAATGTTGTTAGCCACTGTGAGCTCGCTGGCTAGGAGTGGCGGCCTAGAAATCCTAAATAAATAAATAAATGGCTTTACTGTTGTTCAGCTTTAATAAAATTAAGCTGTGGCAAATTTTTCTCCAAAAGGTTTGACTTCCTACTCTGCTTGTGCTAATATTGTTTACTGGACAACAGAAGAGTCAGTCAAATGTCCTTATGTGTGCATTTAGAAAAACATTTTATCCATTATATTTTTATCAAGGCACCACGTGTACTTCTCCCATCCTGCACTTTAGGCTCGTGCTAACCCTGTGGTATAGATGAGGCTGACATGACTACCCTGGTCTCACCTAGCAGGTTTCATGGCTGAACAGAGTTTTGAACCCAGGCCTATGGAGCCCTGGTCTAATGCTAGAATATTGGTTTCTAAGCAAAACAAAAAACTTCATGGAGGAATTGCTACCACCGTTAATTTAAAAACCTCACCTCTATAGTTTCTGAATATGTTTGCACGAAATAGCACAATTTTGATATAGCACTTAGCTGAATCTCTATTTATCTGAAGCCTTTTCTCTTTCAGAATCAGTTCAAGCAATTAGCTGTAAGTGGTTGCTTAAAACCAACAGCATAGTGCTTGTTTGACATGAACAGCAATGTAATTGCAGTTACTTCCAACATACTGCTGCAAACTGTAGTTGGTGACCATTTATTATAACATAGCGAAAAATTCCAGAGTCACATAGGAAACTTTTTCAAAGCCGTTTCAAACAACTACCCATGCTGGTATTATATGAGTGACCTGGGACTAATAAAACGACAATTATGGTTTGTTGAATTGACAGGGTCTTAAACCAGTGCACAGCATAAAGACTACATGTGCCTCCTTCAGAGTTTATATCAATGTCAGGGAAACAAAAGCTAATCTTTAATACGTTCATCTTTAAAATAAGATGGAAATCTTCAATACTTTAGCATCCTGATGTTCTAATCTGAAACTCTCTCTACATGGTTTTCATTAGCATCCTGGCCACTATACCATTTAAGCATAGCCTAGATCAGAGGTGGCCAAACTGAGACTTTCCAGATGTTCATGGACTACAATTACCATGAACCCTGCCAGCATGGCCAATTTGCAGGGGCTCGTGGAAACTGTAGTCCATGAACATCTGGAGAGCCATAGCTTGGCCACCCCTGAATGAAAAGTAAATATATATGCAGAATCACTTTTTAAATTACATCTTCCAAGTGTAGAAACTATTGGTTTCCTTGCTTGGAATTTGGATGGAGATAGAATATACTATATCCTGCATATGAGAAACAACCAGTACTTACTTTGGCACAGACCATCACTGTAGTTCTTTTCACACAAATTAGCTGCTCCATAATCTTTACAGATGGAGCAAATAATCAACATAATGTATAATGCTATTATATGATTATTACAAAATCTCATGATTTCATTCAAACAGTCACTGTCACTTTTGGCCAGTACGTTTCCTTACCTTGACACGACCAGGAAGTGGTGGACAGGGTCCAAAATCTAAATTGCCTAAGATAATGAGATACACTAATTACTGCAAAAAATTATTGCTTTTACCACCAGGAATTACGTGGACTGCCACAAAAGACAAATAAATTCTAGATCAAATCAAGTCTGAACTCCTGCTAAAAGCTAAGATGACTAAACTGAGGCTATTGTATCTTGGTTACATTATGACACCACAAGAGTCACTGAAAAATACAATAATTCTAGAAAAATCCCAAGGCAGAAAGAAAACAGAAAGACCCAAAAATAAGATGCACTGACTATTAAAAAAAAACGATGGTCCTCAGTTTGCAAGACCTGAGCAAGGCTATTAATGATAGGATGTTTTGTAGGTTGTTAATTCAGAGGGTAACCATAACATTCCAAACCACAGGTTCTTGACACCCATATCTCCACACTCATTTGTCACCATGCCATCACAACCTCCCACACAACACATACATTCAACCCCATGCCCTTACAGACTGGACAACTCCTTCCTCTTCCCACCGCCAAGCTCTAGCGCCCGTTGTATTCCTGGATACAATGGGCTTTGCTTCTAGTAAACTATATTTTGCACTGAGTGATGCAAACTGTGACAAGCAGCCTTGCTATCTTACTCTCTGAGCATGAAGGTATCACAGCAATAATGGTATTTACATGACTTTTTCCAAGATACCTCTGTCATGCTTGTTTAATATAGGATTGTATTTCTTATTTAAGCAACAGCCTTTCTGGGATAATTCAGACATACCACAGAATGCAACCAATGGGGGTTATCAACTTCCAGTTATGGGAATTAAAAGGCATAGGAACTGAAGTGAAAAAAGAATGATTTGTTGCGTCACTGGTATTGTCATAGAGTTAAGACAATATACACAGGATGATAAATGTTCAACAATTAACAAAGAATACTCACCATTCGAAGATAGTGAGTTTGGGCTTGATACTGGATCTTTGAGGATTCTTAGTAGCCCGTCTGCTTTATAAGAATAATGTTCCACTAGCTATCAGATTAGAACATAGGAAAGATTAGACAAGCAGTGTAATTTTTACTGGTGGCTTGCAAAGTATCCAATTCAGCACAGTTGGGCTTCTTGATCCACAGCTTCCAAAATGCTTGTTGTATGTCCACTTCATAAAAGTGAAGAAAAAGTTCTAGTATATGCATGGGAATGGAACTAAAAAGAATCTGAACTATTTCCCCAGAAGAAGCTACATGCAAAATGCATTGGGGCTGTAAATTAATTAAAGATTAATTTCCCTCTGAACCAGTTTGTTTCCTCATTTGCACTCCCTACAAGTGCCACAGAGTTCCTGTGGATGCTAGGCTGGCCAATGTATTCACAACATCCCTTCTTCATGCCATGTGCTACTCTGAGGTCTCTGAGTCTCAGGGATTCTGTTTTAAGGTAAGATTTGTATGTAATGTAATCCTTGAAGTGCCTCTGCCAAAATAAATGAGTGGAGGGAGGAAGGGTTTCCTAGGGAAAGCAATAGACTGGCCAGATTGAGAAAAGCAGAAATTAGGCAGATGTTGTCTCATACATACTACAGAATGACAATTAGTTTGTTGTGCATGCATTGAGGTTCTTTTAAAATAACAAAGTACACAAATAGAGCAACTACTGTTAACAAATCCATACATATTCATTGTGAAACTCTTATACAGCATCCATGATATCATACCTATTTTCCTCTGCAACTCTATGCAGGAAAAACTCACATTCTATTTTTTTTTAATTATCCGGAAAATTGCAATTCTCAAAGAAGCTGTCATGTGCTTCAAACTAAGAACTGAATAATTATTATGTCAGTGCCACTCTAGAAATTGAAACCACTCATATGCATACACATATTTCTTATAGGCAAGCAATCAAACCAACACAAGCCACAGAGAAAATGATGTACAGAGCTTCATGTATTCTTTTTAGAGTTCCAACTTGCAATTGGTTTTTACTACCACAGTGAATTTTATATAGTATTACATTGCATAGTATAATATATAATTCCTCTGAACATATGCAGAGTAACTTCAGCAGTAATCTGTCAAACATTACTTAGGCAATATGACCTTTTAATCTTTTCCCAGGAATACAAAGAACACTGAGAATCCTATCTGGTAAACAGAACAGTGGAAATGATTGGCGATTGTTAGATAGGTATAAGTGCTGACTGCTGACTGTGCTACAGGAGCATGAAAATGCTGTGCCTGGTGTGGCCACGTATATTCTCTTGTGTCTGCACCTGACAAAAGGGAACTTAGTTGTAGGTGGGAACTTGCACCTTTGCCAGGTCATGCCGTTGTGCTCTTTCCAGGAGAGGGAGACATATTCTTTTGTTCCCATTCTTGCTGTGTTCTGTGCATGTCAGTACCTGCCTGACATGGGGGCTGACAACTACACTGGCCTGCCGCTGGAGCCTGCATTCCTATGTGTCACTCATGGAGGTCCTGACAGCATAATGATGTGGATGTCAAAGAAGTTGCTACGGAGTCTGGCATCAACACTCTGCAGTGTGTCAAGGGGTATTTCTAACTGATTATTTCTTCTTGATGGAGCCAGCATAAGATGGGGGCGAAAAATTATGACTACAATATTAAATAATTTTCCTTTGTAGGCTGTGCCTCAGGGGCCTACCTCCATTCAGCAAGGGGCATATTTATAATAGATTTATAATTCACACAAGAAAATGCCATTGTATTCTAGAATGCTTGTGATTTGCTCAACTACCAAAAATTTTTTCATAATTCAATTATGATTGAATCCAAACTTCTAGAAACAGTCTGTGGAAGGGATTTTTCTTTTTCCTTCCTATAGAGACCACTGCATCCCATAAAAAGTTCTTCCTCCTAAGGGTGACAGCATGGAAAATGAGGCAGAGCTGCAACAATATGGGACAAGTTGCAGGAATCTCATGTCTTCTGGAAACAGAACAAGTCTGGGAAAGGGATGTTTGCCCCTTTTTGTACCTTCTGCTATAAGCCACGAAAAGTCAGAGGAGCTTCAGGAATGGTGTGGGATGCCAATATGAAGGGGAAATCAGCAGCAATGCTACACATATTCAAAGGCAAATTCTTGCTCAATCTCCTTCTTCTACCAAAGAAGCATGGGACAAGAACAGCAGTCCATTTCATTCCCAAGAATCCCGGCCTACAGAAGCAGCTTTTCAGAGATGTAAGGAGAAGGGATATATGATAAAGAACATTTTGGTGAATTTGATTTGTTTGCAGGTGACTGAACTAGTGTGCAAATTAATAACCAAGTGATTGAAGTGTGACAAACCTGGCACAGTGTATCAAATTTCTTTCCTTCTGGGATTGAGAGTTTTCCTCTCTTGTCCTTATCAATACGGTAATGAAATACCCTTCCTTCATGCAGAAGACAAAGAGCAAAGGATCCATTGGGGTCTTTTTCTCTGATTCTGTAAAAGCAAATCCAAGTCACAAGTTAGGGGAAAAGACAGGATCAAAAACGCTTAAGGAGACCAATATAAGACCAGCGGCAAGACTAAAACCATATCCTTACTGTCGATCATTAGCTGCCATTCCTCACTATGATTTTTGCACCACTTACAGCTTTTTGTATATCTGCTGGATATTGATATTGTGCACTTCCCACAAAACAAACCATGACTGATTCTTTCTCAGCTATTTCTCAGTGACATTCAGCAGAAGACCATACACTGCATGCTCTAATAATATCGACATTAGATTACTGCAAAATGCCTTAGGTAGGAGTGTCCCTGAAATGTTTTTGTAAATTCAGATGATTCAGACTCCCACAGCAAGGATGGTGACTAGAATGAGTCTTATCCTGTCAACACTAGCTCCTAATTATGTTTCCAGGAAGATTCTGGGACTTACCTTTAAGGCTCTACTCTGAGGACTTACCTTTAAGGCTCTGGGACTTACCTGTAAGTCTGGGATCAGCAAACTGCAAAAAACTACCTGCTTCCATATGAACTACCCAACCACTACAATAATCTTTGGAGGCACTGTTTCTGGTGGCCACACCTTCTGAGTTTACGTGGGTGGTAATCCATAGAAGCAACTTCACTGTTGTGGCACCAAACTTTTAGAACATTGGTCTCTTTCCATCACTGTCTTCTTCTAGCATGTGGAGACTTTTCCTCAATGACCTCTTCTTCCTGCTGTGTGTTTTAATTGCTAGGCTTTTAATACATGTTCTTTTTGTTTTAGCTGATTTTAAGATTTTTAAAAATAATGTTTAGCTTTACATTGTTAGTTGCCTTGGAAGCTCTGTGTGGGCAGAAATGCAGGATATAATTCTTGTAAATTATCATGATAATATATTTATGTGCTGCCTTCCTAAAGGTAAAGGTAAAGGTATCCCCTGTGCAAGCACCGAGTCATGTCTGACCCTTGGGGTGACGCCCGCTAGCGTTTTCATGGCAGACTCAATACGGGGTGGTTTGCCAGTGCCTTCCCCAGTCATTACCGTTTACCCCCCAGCATGCTGGGTACTCATTTCACCGACCTCGGAAGGATGGAAGGCTGAGTCAACCTTGAGCCTGCTGCTGGGATTGAACTCCCAGCCTCATGGGCAAAGTTTTCAGACGGCTGCCTTACCACTCTGCGCCACAAGAGGCTCTTCCTATTACATAGTAAAACAAAGCAGATCCAATGTGCAGAACTTTACTCAAGGACTGTACATTTTTGCAAACTGATGACAGTTTATATATTTTAATATATATTTGTGTAATACAAATAGCTCTCACATAGCTGAAGAACTGTCCATCAATTTATGTACAGGCATGTTTGTTGAAGATGCTGTCCCAGAGTGGTACAAATGACCATATCCCATATCTATGGATCAAGGTCCCTTTGGTGCTGTGAAAGATTTCTTCCTTACCGAACATAAAGTTATAAAAACTGTTTTAATTCAGAGGCCATTTATATGGATGATAGTAATTTGTTTTTGTCTTTTCTGTTTCTTTTATGAGGCAAAAGTCTGAGGATTTAAGACTCCACAAGAATATCTCTTTGTCCAAATCACAAAATCAAGAGATATAAGATTAGATAGGTATGCATACACATAAAAATATCTTACAAAATGTCTGAATTTTTAACTGAATGTCACAAAGCACTATTTGGTTCTTCTATCATTCTACAGAGCATATAGAGAAAAGTGATTTACTTACAAAAATTTCCCATTGGTCTTTGTTCCTTGAAGAATGCGTTGTTCTGAATCAATTCTATTTATCATCCCGTGGAACCAGGGCATCCTCAAATGTGCTGTTGTAGCAATCAATTTCTCTAGCTGTGGTTTCTGACTAATAATTGCTTGATCCAGGGCATAGCCCTGCACAGTGAACAAAGTGGAAAAATAAGTAAGTTACACTGTTTTTAAAATAAAATCTAAAGAGCATTTAAATAAACATTTCTAGAAGCTTAACTAAAAGCTGAATGGTTTGGCCATATCTAAAATATTTTGATTTATTTATATAAGAATTAACTGGCTCAAGGATATCTGAAATCATACTGCACAAAGAACATGGTTAAAAAATAACATGAATCATAATGAATAACAAAGTAACTGAGATCACTTCAAAAGGAGTATGCTAAAAATACAATCAAATCCATAAAATTGAAGCCATAAGCCTGCGAGCAAACCCATCATCTAGGAATGCTTGCTGAATAATGACAGTCACTAGTGCTTTCTTGGTCAGGGCCTGAGAAGTTAGCCTGCTAATGTGTTTATATTTGTACTAGATTCCAAGCCCCTCCCTGGGCCTCTGGCTGTGCTTGGTGCGGGGGGGGGGGCTTTGAAGGCCCCCCTGTGCCAAGCACAGCCTGCAGCCCAGGGAGGACACAGGTGTGCTTGTGGGAGTGCGGGTAAACATTCCCCGGCCCCCTCCTTTCTCCCCCCTGTGGATCTGCCCTGTTCCCCAGGTCCCATGGAGCACACCCACCGCCATCCTGCGGGGGCTGGGGAGCGTTCCTTGGCACCCACACTCCTGCCCCGCCGATTTGGCCCACAGCCCCCTCCTTCCCTCCCCCCACAGATCTGCCCTGCTCCCCAGTCCCCAGGGAGGTGGCAGGTGTGCCCTGCGGGGGCTGGAGAACATACCCCAGCCCCCTCCCTCCCCCCCTCCACATGTATTCGGGCCGCTCCGCAGGCCCCGTGGAGCGTAGCCACTGCCTCTTTGAGGCGGCAGTTCCACTCCGCGGGTCCTGGGTAGTGTTCCCCGGCCCTCCCTCCCTTCCTCTCCCCCTGCTGATTTACCATCCTCCTCTCGGGTCAGCTCCACGCTGCTTGTTCATCAGTGGGGGGAGCGGGTGGGTTGGGAGGTGCGAAGCGTCTTCCAACTGTTTGGAAGTGGAGGCAGTCAGTGGAAGGGCCAATCAAAAACTGCTTAACGCCTTCTGATTGGCTCCTCTGTTGTCAGTCTGGGGCCAAGGGGCCAATCAGAAGGCACACACTGCGCGCCTTCCAAATGGCCCCTTGGGGTTCTGTATCCCAGACACACCGCCCCCTTAACCGATTCTTTATACCGCTCCCCGAGTGGTGTACAGATGCTTTACTTGTACTCTATTGAGAAAGTGCAAACTGGAATGACTATTTTATTGAGTTTTTGGTGCCCTATGAACATATTTTTGGTGCCCCTTATACCTTCTCCTTCTCCTTACATCATTCTGTACACTGTGTATAAAAAAACAAGCAAACAAAACAAAAATCAGTTAGAATTACCTGTAGGTTCCAAACTTGTTTGACATATTCCTTGATTAGATTGTCCTTTAAGTCCTCAAATGGACTTGTTTTTGGTTCCACTCCTGGTGGTCGATTATAGGGCTTCTTGAGAAGGCAAACAAGACCATCAGCTTCATCTGAGTGATAGTTAATGAGTTCTGCAGGGCTTCTGTGAGACCTTCCTCCTGCGATGGCAAAAGACCCATTCATTTCCCCCTCAATGGTGTAGTGATAAACCTTTCTATCATAAACCAGGGACAAGGCATAGCCTCCCAGAAAGTGCCGGCTCTTTCTCAGAAGGTATAATCCATTGCTCAGCCCTCCTTGCATGAGGTGATCTTCAGCTTCTTCACGTGTGATGTTGCCAAAGAAATAGGGGAGGTGATTGTTAGAGTTAGCATTACTACTGGCCATTTTTTCTTAAAATCTTGCTGCAATCAATGTGTATCTGGAAGGCAAAAAAAAAAAAACAGAAGTCTGAGGAGAAGCAATTTCACAAGATAAAACAAAAGTAATTAAATTTAATAAGGTAGCATACATGCAAACATTATATATATATTTCTTTGAGGATTTCAGGGAGTTCATAAGGTAGACTACTTAATATGACTTTCATAAATTAGCAAAAGAAGTATAGTACTGAACTACAGCACAATAAAGAAAACAGTTTATGTGTACACGTATATACAATACAATAAATTGTAAATCAAGAATTATGAGTCCCATTCATTATCCAACCCTTGGAGAGCCAAAGGAAAAATTCTCAATAATGCATGCTAAACAAGATTCCAGTACAAACAAAGCATGTTTCATTGCTTTCTTCAACAGAATTAGCTAAAAGGTTAAAAAGAACATTAATGATTAGCCATATCAAATATCCTCATTATATGTAAAATTACATGCATAAATAAAACTCATCAAAATATCAGGACCTAAGCTCTCTATTTTAATTAAGGAAACCACTTGCTTAGTAATGTCATTTGTTAAGGGTTCATAACAATTCAGCCTCAGCTACATACATTTAAATGTCCATAATCACAACTACCTTTTCCTTGTCAGCATACTGAGCAGCAAAACTGTGGCAATATGTGAACTAGATGCAAGAGTTACATCTTTCTAAGGCCTTGAAAATACAAAGGCAATCCAGCTCTGATAATCTAAGGATGACATTACTGGAAAATCGTGGTGGTGGAGTTTGAGGATTAGAATTCAATATATGTAATTGTACTCAGGGGCAGTGTACTTGCCTTTACAGAACAAGAAAGGGGAGGTTCAATCTTCACCTTACACTAGTTGGAAAAGATTATATTTAATATTTTATTGATATGTTTAAACTAAGGTAGAGGGGGAAATATGTCACCATATTGTGACCAGCTATTTCTCCCTCCCTAGGCTTTAAGCAGCAGGAGCAGTGAGTATTTTGCTGAGGAGGTATACAGTCCCATTCTTAACATTGTGGCCCCATTCCATGCCACATTTCAAGATGCAGGCACTTAAAAAACCCTTATTGTTTTTGTGAAATATTTTGTTGATAATAACTCAAATTAGATCTGACAGATACCATTATGAAAACAGTTACAATTAGAGGATCCAATTTATTTTGATGAATTTCAGTTCTTGCAGTCTGAAGATATGGACAGAATATTTGGAGGCATGAAGCCCCCAACTACTTGCTTGACTTTTGCCCTTCTTGGCTGATTATATCCAACAGGAGAGAAAAGACCAATTCAGTTAGATACAGTTAAAGATTCATTACGAGTGGTGTGGTTCCAGTCATTGTAAAGGTCATTTCCTAAAGAAACTCTCATTAACCAAGATCTTAGTTAAAAGCTAGCTGCCTTATCTTCCCATCCCCTCATCATCTGTCAAGCAGGGGTTGGTTATTATACTTCAGAAGCTTGGTGGAGTCTGTTTTCATCCATTTTAGTCTGTTTTTTGGAGATTACTCCAAACAATCAAACTGATAATATGCTGATAATATTTAGCTCTACTTCTTTCATTCTTGAAAGGTGGCAGAATAGAAACATTTGATCCCATCCTTCCCTAAGGAACTTAAGATGATTCTCCATTTTATCTACATAACAACATTGTAAAGCAGGTTAAGCTGAGAGTCATTGGTCCAGGGACACCAAGCAAACCTCCAGCTGATGTAAGATTTGCATCAGAACTTTCAGATCCTAGTTCAACACTCTAGCCACTCCACCACACAGACTGGGCTAATACCTATATTTCTTTAGCACTAGGGTGAAACTATTTGTTTTTCAAAGCTTAATAATTTAGTCCTAATTGCTGCTTCTGCATTTTTAAATTAATAAGATTACAATCCTAAAGACACTTTCCAGGGAGCAAACCCTATTAAATATAACGGGACTTACTTTTTTGTAAACCTGTTTAGAATTGCTCCCTAGGTCCATGTGGTATCATAGTCAGCGGGTTGGATTAAGATCTGGGAAACCAAGATTTGAGACCTCAGTCTGCCATGGAATTCAACGTATCTCAGGGTTATTGTTGTAAGGAAAAACTAGAGGGGAGGATGATGTTGTAAGCCACTTTGGAGCCCCACCAGGGAAACTGGCAAGCCAGTTACAGAGTAGCAGGGTAAAAATTTAATTATAAATAAATAAAAATAAATAAAAGCATTTAAAATTGACAAATGTACACAATGTTTTTCATTTGTATTTTATTTGGCTCTTTTTAAGTTTCATTTTTCATTTTTTATGGTTTCCTATTTTTATTGTAAGATGCCATTAAGTTTTTATATGGAAAAGCAGAAGATAAATATTTAAATAAATACCCCAAACCACGGTTTAGAAAACAACCAAACTATGATTTTGGATTTCATCTTCCTTGATGTTTGCAAACTCTGACTGATCAAGTGGATATTACACCGAACCATGATTAAGCATCACTATCCATGGTTCGGTTGTCAAAATTGAACAGAAGAAGTGAAGTTGGTCTCTGTCAGCGTACCAAATACAGCATGATAGTATGACCAGAAGACGGAACCACTATTATAGCATTATCTCCTGAATGGCTATTTAAAAAAATCCATCCATTCATAGAAGCCATAATCTTCACATAGATTCACTAAGGTATAGAAAGTTCTGTAAAAATAAATACATGCCATGACTTGTAAGGATGCTTAGATTCAACAGGATACATGGTAAAAGCATTTATATGCAGAGTTTCTGAATCATTTCACAGATGAAAGATGGGATGACGTTACATAGGTGATGCTGAGAAATAGTGGCTTGTCTGAAGACAAGTTCTTAGCTATAGCTGTTTGAACTATGATTATTCTGGTTCAATTACTCCACATTCTAGACATTACACAGAATTTTTTATTGCACATGAGTGCAGCCGAACAGTTTGTTTGCATGTTTACCCTTTACAGCTCAAACATGCATGCTATTAGTTTTCTAGGCGTGCATCCCCAATTTAACTGCTCTATCTAATTTCTTCAGTTTTTTTCTTCACTACACTAAACCCTTGCACCATGGTTTTGTTTAAAATTCAAGATTCACATATTATCCTTTAAAACAATTACTTTAATCTCACACAGGAAGTCACAAGTTCTTAGCTCTTTAGCATTTAAATACACAGATATGTCTAGATGAAAGCATCTAACCAGTCTTTTTGTTTCCTCTTGTGAGTAATGGATATTAAAAACCACATTTTAACCAAAAATAATCTACTGTCTGTTAACAGGAGGATGCACTACAAAAAACAGAAATGTGAAATTATTATAAACTGGTGGAGTGGATCTTACCTTTATCCTACCACTCCATTGAACAAAGTTTGACAATGTTTTAACTTGTTTATCAAAATATTAATACCCCACATTTCCTCTGGGTTCAAATTTGAAGCCTTCTTCCAACTTAAGTCATTCCTCCATTGGAGGAAGAGCTATTTAAGTTGGAACAAGACTCCTTGGGCTGGAGACGCCTTGGTTGGATCCATTCCACTATTACTAACAACCTACTATCAATCATTAGGCTGCCTAGTATTAAAATAATTGCTGTTGCAGCAACAAAATAATCACAACATATCCTGACTATTTACTTACTGATACAAGATCCCATCAGATAGCTTTAGGGAGAAACTTTTTTTGCAGCTTTACTCGGAATATGTCATTATATACAACCACTGGCAGAGAGGTAATATGAGTATGTTATACTTTTTATTATACACATATAGACATCTGCATTGCTAGGAAAAGAGCAACCACAACAGTAGGTGGAGATATAAATTATTAAATAATATGTAACATAAATACCTAAATGAAGAGTCAAAACAGATTCATGTTGCATTTAACTGATGAAGATAAATTGTTCCTTATACTCAGTTTCCAGAAGCTTTTTGGCCTGGTAAGAATTAATAAAGGTATGGAATATCTGCCTTTTCATTTCTAAAATATTGTTCTGAAGTGTCTGTAATGCATCCCACTGTTTTTTATGGCACTCTTGTTTGTTTAAAACCCGTTCTGGCCATTCTGGCTTTTACCCTGTCCCGAAATCAAGTAAAAGGCAGTTCTTAATTTAAATTGAGAGTTAATTAGGATATACACACAAGACCTAGGCTGATTCTGCACTTTGTTTATTCCATTGTAGATCCTGCTAAGTTCAGATCGATTTGAACCAGGGTCTTCCTCTATCCCCCCCCCCATTGAAACCGAAAGTGTTCTGCATGTGATTAAGGAAGCTCAGAAGAGGGGGGGGAGCCAAGTACAGCAGGAGCCTGTTTCTTTTCTTGAACGGGGGGGGGGGATATTGGAGACAGCAGAGGAGGGGGGATAAATCTAAGAGGAAAATCTCTGCTGAGAGAAGTTAGGGCTTCTGGAGCCTCTGCTGAGAGAAGGGGGAAGCCTTGCAACCTGGGAACGAGGAAGCTTTTGAACTGACGCCCTGACCAATCAGGGCTTTTCTAAAGCGTTGGAGGCTCGAGGCAGCAAGTTAGTTCAGAAAAAGCAGAGAGCTGCACCATTACTCATGCCGATTTTTCAAATATCGAGGGTTATATCCACTCCAGGATATCGCAGGGAAAAGGTAGGGTCACTCTGGATCAATATATAGAAATATAAATCACCCAAAATCAAAACGGAAATCACATTCAGTGTAGATGGCATGGACTGAATCGACCTGAGATTGGAATAAAAGCTCTGTGCAAATTCAGCCCTAGAAGCCTGAATGCCAAGGAACCAATTAACAGCAAAACCCAGCAAAGTTATTTTCAAAACCAAAAGGTATTTCAAAAGTAGTCTATGATATCACAGTCAGCTTAAGTGGAAATTCCACTGAGAGGTCTGAGCATGCCTAAAGCAGATCTTTGGATTTCAGGCCCATACATATGACTGAGGGTGGGGAGAGGTTCATTATAGTAATACTCATGAAACTGCTGATATCTCTAGGATGTTGCAAACTGACATCAAAAAGGTACTTATGTCAGAAAGCTAGTGGAGAATTATGCAATGATGAAAAGTTCAGCTGTGGAATAAAAAAATTACAATTGCAAGAACTGTCCCTAAAAATAGCTGTCTGCCCGATGTTCAGAGTATTTTTTTCAATGTAAGTGAGAAAATTCTTATTAAGTCTGCCAGCGCAGCACATTCCAGGTGGATTTCAACCTTTAGAAAAGAAGGAAGATGCAATTTGCAGGCAATTATGACAATAAGAGCCTCTTGTGGCGCAGAGTGGTAAGGCAGCTGTCTGAAAGCTTTGCCCATAAGGCTGGGAGTTCAATCCCAGCAGCCGGCTCAAGGTTGACTCAGCCTTCCATCCTTCCGAGGTTGGTAAAATGAGTACCCAGCTTGCTGGGGGGTAAACGGTCATGACTGGGGAAGGCACTGGCAAACCACCCCGTATTGAGTCTGCCATGAAAACGCTAGAGGGCGTCACCCCAAGGGTCAGACATGACTCGGTGCTTGCACAGGGGATACCTTTACCTTTACCTTTATGACAATAAGTAAGAAAGACACAAATTCAGCCTTTCATACAAAGTTTAAATTAAACAGAAGTGACATGGAACAAGAAACAGAACAAACTTAGAGACCTGTTGTATCTGAGGAAGTGTGCATGCACACAAAAGTTTATACTTGAATAAGAATTTGTTCTGAAGCAGCAGAACAAATTTAGAGTCCAGTGGCTCCTTTAAGACCAACACGGATACCCACTTGACTGGAACAAGAAATGCTGCTAACTAGTACAAATTAAATGGTTTCCAAATCTGGATTCCCTCTTCTCTAGAGGCTTATATAAAAGGGGAGAGATCAGAATCAGAAGTAAAAATGTAACGAAAAGAACGGTTTGCACACTAAAAAATCTAACTATTCTGTGACTTTGAATAATTTTTTCAGACTTGTATGTACCTTATTCCAGCTGGCATTACAAAACTATGGCAAGATAACTAGTGCATTAATCTGAGATATTTTTAAGTATTTTAGTAAGGGGAAAATATGTTCTGGTCTTTCCTAAATGTAACTAAAGGCTCATTAATATGACCAAATATGACAAGGAAGGCATATCCTGGAACGTTATTTGAGCAATCCGGCACATTGTTCTGCTGCATAAACCCAGGACTCTACACAGCAATGTGGCTTAAGAATCTCTATGCTTGATCTAGTAGAGCAGACAGAAGGTACACTCCCTTGCCTGGTAAGTTATGAGCCATTTAGGACCCTAGATGCGGGCCGTGGCCCGGTGCCGGGCCGCAAAGGCATTGGCGCCGGGCCGCGGCTTCCTCTCCCCGCCCCCCCCGCAGTAAAAAACTTCCCAGGCCGCAAGCTTGCAGCCTGGGAAGCTTCTTACTGCGGGAGGGCGGGGAGAGGGAATCAGGGCCGGGCCACGCCCGCGCATTGGGCCGCGCCCACATGGGCCGCGCATGGCGCATGTGTGCATGCGTGGCCCGCGCGGGCGCGGCCCAATGCGCGGGCATGGCACCGCGGGCGCGGCCCGATGCGTGGGCAGAGCCCGCGCGGGCACGGCCCGATGCCCTGCCGCGCGGGCACGGCCCGATGCCCTGCCGCGCGGGCACGGCCCGATGCCCTGCCGCGCGGGCACGGCCCGATGCCCTGCCGCGCGGGCACGGCCCGATGCCCTGCCGCGCGGGCACGGCCCGATGCCCTGCCGCGCGGGCACGGCCCGATGCCCTGCCGGTCCCCAGCCTCAGAAAGGTTGGGGACCACTGCTATAGGGGCATATGAAGAACTGCAAATTTATCATAGGCTTGAGGATGACAAACAAACTCCAATTCATTCAGATAGGCACGTTTAGTCATCAGGGGCAATCAGAATTTGTTTCCAATTATAATTTGTTTTCATACCCTGGAATGGTGGGTTGTGGGGGGGAGATGAATACAGACAGCACAGGCATAACAAATCAAGCCAAATTTCTAAAATGTTATTTGTTAGGGCAAACTGGAGTTTCAGTTTGAACTTTGCACTATGTCTGAATTCAGTCAGAGAAAAACTGCAATTCTTGAATACTAGTACTTAAACTGTACCAACAGAAACGTTAACCATAATGCCAAATTATTAGTTTGTGCTTTTATCTTTGATCATGAGAGAAGCAAAGCTGTAGTAGATTATTGTTTGTTGGTGCTTGGCTCTTGGGGCTCTTCTTGCATACCCTAGGGAAATTTCCCAATCACCTCGAAGTGAATTTCTTCCAGGCTGACCAGGGATGATTGTTGTTGTTTTTTTTTAGGGGGGGCATCATCTGGGCATGGAATTGAGGCCACTATGGGTGGGCAGGTAGCCGTGTGAACTTCCTGCATTCTGCACGAGGTTGGACTAGATGACTCTGAAGGTCCCTTCCAACTCTATGATTCTAATTTATGCTATGCTTCCTTATTCTTGAAGAACTTTAACAAAATTAAATTTCTCATTTAGTAGCCAATGTGGTTTAGTGGTCCGAGTGCACTGAAAGTTACAGCAGGCAAGGGAGAGTTCATTTATTAGTCAAAATGGTCCCTGTCAACTTTCTCCAGCACAGAAAATAACAATAGCGGGGGGCGTGCCCTCCAATACTGCACTCTAGGTTCTACGTGTATAATCTTTAAATAGGACAGGGTCCTATTAAATAAAAGAGTAAGGCCACCTGGGGAGGAGTTAGGGCGGGCCCTGTCCAGGATAAAAACTCAGAGGGCCCAATCAGGAGCCACGAAGCAGCTCCTGATTGGGCCCTCCGAGTGTCCATCCAGGGCCAAGCAGCCAATGGGGAGGCGCGCAAAGTGCCTTCCTATTGGCCCCTCACCAGGACAGACCAAAATTCCATTCACCCAGCCCAGTCTGGCTGCCAGTCTGCTCCTGACCACCGCAGGGAGAGGAGGTCAGTAGGGCTGCCAAGGGGGATGAGAACAGAGGCTTGGACAGGCTGTGCCAGCCCTTTTCGCCCCAAGGCTGTCCTAACTGTCAAGTCCAGCTGTAAATTGCCTCAGAACCCTGACAGAGCTGGCAGGAGGCTGCAGAGTGCTCCCCCTCCCCCTCTTCAGGCCTGCTGCGAAGGAGCCTCTGACAGGCCCTGACTGAGGGAAGGAGGCCTTTCCAAGAGCAACGCAGAGGAGACTGAGGGCCTTCCTTTTGAGGGGGGGGGCATTCCCCTTCTGCCAAACAGTTGCCTGACAGGGAGGCCACAGAAAAGCCCCTTCTCACTTAAAATACTGCTCTGGCCAGGGGTTAGACACAGCCAAGCCATGTGTCTTTCTTCTTTGCAACTCTCTGCAGATTTGAGGCCACTGCACAGCGTTATTCTGCAGAGGAAGTTGGCTCTTTTGTCTCCTGTTTCATCTGCACAACAACCCTGTGCAGTAAGCCTCAAGTCTTTCAATTCAACAACAACCTGTGTGGGAAGCCTTAAATGTTTCTTCTCTACCACAACCCTGTCCAAAGTAGCCCTTTCTGCCTGGGGAGTTGATCTTTATACTCTGCAGGTGAGCTGTAATTCCAGGAGCTCTCCAGGCCACACCTGTAGGTTGGCTACCCCTGGGTTGGAAATATTCCTGGAGGTTTGGAGGTGGGACTTCAAAATCGTACAATGCCTCAGAGTCCAGCCTTCAAATGAGCCATTTTTGCCTGCAGTTGGTAGGAAATGGTGCAGAAGTGTCCCTCCTGGCCTATGGGTTATGGCCAGCCCTTATCAGCAACTGTTTGTATTCTGGGGCGCAGACAGGCAGACCAGCATCAGTCCTGTGAGTCTGGAAAGTGCAGGAAGATCTAAATAAATATTTACAGCCTGAAACTAAATAGAGAACAAGTAAATGTCTGGAGACACATCGTCACTGAAATAGTAACTGGCAAATAACCTTGGCCTGGCAAATAAAAAAACAGTATTAAAAACCTTACTAAGGTCAAGACTGCTGTGCACAGACAGTCTTCCTCTTAGGGTTGCCAGCTTCCCTGTGAGGCTCGCTACCCCACCTCCCTCATGGGGAGTCTGCTATGGGGAGAGAAGGGGAAGACGATTGGAAAATGCTTTGAGACACCTGAGGCCTGCTGGGTCACTGCGGCCCATTCCCAGTTCTCTCAGATCTCTCACAACCCTACATACCTCACAGGTTGACTATTGTGGAGAGACAAATGGAAAAGGTGTTTGTAAACCGCTTTGAGACTCCTTTGGGTAGTAAGCAATAGGGTACAAAAATCCGTTCTTCTAAGGAGCAACCATGAAAGAAGCATGTGGGCACATAACATTTTACCAACAGTGAAAATATGGGAGACAGAAGGAACAGGGTGGACACCTGTGTACTGTGACTACCCTATGTGTATTAGGGCAGAGGGGCATTTCGGTGAATGTGGCCTAATTCACACAAGAAGGGAAATGACGCAGTACTGGGGGGAATTGGTTGCCATGTAATCTTCCCCTAAGAAGAGTCTCCAGTCTGATTTTCCCTTCACATATCTGAGGACATGGCTCTGGAAAGCTCATCTGTAACCAGTATGCCACAATTCCCAAAGGTCAGTCCTCTCCCACAATCAACGAACATTCCACACCACAGGTTCTTGACACCCATATCTCCACACCCATGGCCTCATTTGCCACCATGCCACCACAACATCCCACACAACACACATGAAAACCCCATGCCCTTACAGACTGGACAACTCCTCCCCTTCCTCTTCCCACTGCCAAGCTCTAGCGCCCGTTGTATTCTTGGAGACAACGGGCTTTGCCCCTAGTTTAAAAATAATGTAAATAATCAGACTCAATCAAATTATCTCATCTAGTTTGGCTCTCACTTCTAAACAAACATTGAAAAGATCAGTTGTCATGATAATTAGATTTGGCACTCCTAAATAGACTTACCTCAGTGGAATCATAAGGGCAAAATTTTGTTTAGGATTACATGGTAAGAGATCTTAAACTGAACTCAAAATGTAAAGCAAGATACACTGACAAGCCTGTATGAAAAGTGTACAGGGCTCCATGTCTATTCTATATGTCTTTTCACACGCATTGCTCTGTGACTAGATTTGCCAGCTCTGGGTTGAGAAATACCTGGAAATTTTGGGGGTGGAGATCAAGTAAGTGAGGTTTAGGGATAGGAGGGAACTCATCTTTAATCTTTAATCTGCTCCTGTGGAGCAGATTAAATAAAAGAGTAAGGGCTGGTGGGGAGGAGTTAGGGCGGGCTCTGTCCGCGGCTCCTGATTTGCTCCTCCGAGTGGCACTCCAGGGCCAAGTGGACAATTGGAAGGAGCGCTTTGCGCGCCTCCCTATTGGCCACTTGGCCCATCTCCCGAACGCCGCGCCCAACACTCTCCAGTCTGCCCGAGCCGCCATCCTGCGAGGATGGCCGCCAGGGAGGACCCTCGCCCCACGCCGCTGGAGTCAGGGAAAGCTACTTTCCCTGCTGCCAGCGACTTCACAACTACGGTATCCCCCGTTACCCCCCGCCACCTCCCTGTTTGCTGTTGTGGGCACCCTCCTGACCCCCCCACTCACGCCTTCGCCACCGCCGCTGCCCTGCCGCCAACACACCTGCAAAAATGACATCTCCGCCCAGAGGCTCCGCCACCGAAGACCTCCGCCACAGACACGCTCCGCTGCCCACCCAATCTGACGCGAGTGCAACCCCTCACCCATGCGGCCCAGATCGCCGCCGAAACGGTCTGCGGCCAAACACCTCCGCCGCTCTGCTGCCCAACCAGGCCACTGCACCCGCGACCCCTCGCCCTGCCAGCCTGCACGCTGCGACATGGCGGTGCCCCGCCAGGACCGTGTCGCTACCCGCGCGATGGCCCACTTACCCCCAGAAACGCTGCCAACCTCCTCCGCGCTCCCACCGCTACGCCGCCAGCACAAGCACATGGCCGCCACCTCCACGATCGCTGCTGTCTCCCCACTACCAGGCCGCACCACTCCCACTCCCAGCAACTCTGCTGACCGTGAGTCTCCCCGCTAGCTCACCCAGCCTCCCGTAGCTAGCACCCACTGTATTCAGGCAACAGCGGGCTTAATTTCTAGTTGGTACATAATGTCATAGATTCCAACCCCAAAAGCAGCCATTTTATCCAGGGGAACTAATCTTGGTAATCAGAATTAAATTATAATAATGGGTGATCTCCAGGGGCAACTTGGAAGTTGGCATCACTATCTTAGACTGTACTTGAGATTTCCACTTTTGCCATGCAACTGATTTTGCTAAGGATGTTCATTGTACTTCTATGCCTTACACTATTTTAGTATAATTCACGCAGCTCAAGTATAATGAACCAACAGAAGAAAAATGTGGAGATGAGAGAACTGCTTACACCAGACTCATCCTTGCACTAAAACTGGGTCACATAGAAAGAGTAGTGGTAGAACAATTTATCAAATTTCTCTGCAGCTTACATACTCCTCCTCCAGCTGTTATGCTTTTAAAAAGGCACAATGGAAGCCAGTGTGTTTGAAATCTTACTTTCTACTGGACCTACCAAAGACCTAGATTTGATACCAAGTTATTACAGTGCTACTTTCCACTTCAAAAGCCATGAGATTCTCAATTCCATCTCCCAGGATTGTCATGAATAAACCAGTTCAACATTTGTCCCTCTAAGTAGGTTTCTTTCTTTTCCATGGTACATGCAGCCTGCACTTATCTGTAGATATGGAGCAGGCTGCATGGACCAAATGGATATATGTATACGTATATGTATATGTATACACACACACACACATACACACACACACACACACACACACGTATATGCGTGTGTATATATATATGTGTGTTTGTATGTGTGTGTATACATACATACATATATACGAAACACCCTTCAGTGGCAGGATGGGAAAGATTGGGAGGAACATCTTTGCCAGCTGTAACACATTTGCTATGGATTGTTATGCAAGTATAAAGTTTTGGAGTGGATAGAAGAATAAGTCTTCAACGTAAGCCACTTGCCCCTACCCCTTCAGTTGTAGCCCTTCAGCTCTTCGCCCAAGAAGTTGGTTTACTGATTTATTTGCACTTAATTTATTTACTTGTTGTGAACTCCTTTGGGTCCCCACATGAAGAAAAATTGTACACAAGTAATTTAAAATGTATGGAATTTTAAAATCAGTGCAATCCGATCGTTTATTCTCAAATACCTGTCACAAATAAGATCTTTAACATAGTGCATATAACTGAAATAACCTACAGTGCAGATTCAAGAGCCAGAGACCACTTTGTCAAATCTTACAATTAAGTGACAGACTGATACATGCATCCTATAAACAGACAAAGAGTAAGTTAGAGGGCACAGTTAAATCACACTGAAGAGAATATATTAAAACAAGACAAGATTCTCCTAAAACACTAAATTCCACCATTGTGTTGTGAACCAACTGCATACAAATTAGCAAAATCTGAAGTATCTAAATAATGCTTTCATTAATGACAAAGATTAATAATGTCAAATCTGCAAATGATATATCAGTAGCATGCAATCCCTTGTTCTTCTAAAGGCTTTGTATGGTCACACATTGTACATGTAACAACACTGAATGATACAGCCAACGGACATCACAAATATGTCTAGCAGTAAGGACCCTTTTTCTCAGCTGTATTTGGCATAGGAATTATTTCAATTCTTGAATTCAACTAATTGGGCCAAGCTATAATAATCTTAAGGCTGAGTGTAGGACTGCTCTTGAAGGTAAAATGGGTTCAAAATAAATAAACAAACATAAACATAACACTGACATAAACAAACTCGAGACTTTCCAAATGCAATGCCTGTGGCAGATTCTGGGTGTCTCTTTATGAGTTCATAACTGAAATGAGACAATTCGGACAAAATGTGACAACCAACTGCAAAATAAAGAACAAATCCAAAAGTGCAGACTGCAATGGTTTGGCCATGACTGCAGAATGAACATCAGCAGACTGCCTCATAAACTCCTCTGGTGAGAACCATCAACTGAATGGGAGATCCACGACTGATCAAGGAAGAACTTAGAAACCAGTGACTGACTATCCGTATGACCAAAACTACTGACACCAATCGCCAAGAGTGGAAATATATTATAAAAAAGGCAAAAAATCCAGCAGCACACACAGCAGCGTATTGGCTGAGAGGACAACCTGCTCCACCAATCGCCAGCTTAAGGATAAAAAAAGGAAAGAAAAGAAAAAAAGATATAAATCTGCAGTAGTAGTCAAACTGTAAACTTCAAAAAGGTATCTAATACAAGAGAACAAAGCACTTGGCACGTCTCACATTATACATTCCTTATCTATTTCTAGGAAGGATATGATACTGTCTGTTCTGGGGGATGGCAATTTGTATACATGATTTATATATAATCATAATATATATAATCATGTCTCGTACCTAGCGTTTCTGGGGAAGATGGTAGAAAGGACTGTTGCAAACCAATTAACAGCATTCCTGGAAGAAGCTTCGGTCCTAGACCCATCCTAGTCAGGTTTCTGTCCTGGCCGTGGGTGTAGATGACCACCATCACCAGTTGGACTGAGGCGGGTCCACACTGCTGATATTAGTAGACCTCTCAGCAGCGTTCAACACAGTCTATCATGAGCTTCTAGCCCACTATCTTGGTGACCTGTGCTTCCATTGACAAGGAATCTTCAAGAATCAAACCCAAATTCCTGACTGAGGTACTCAAGAAGTTTTTAGATTCCAAATCTAAATAGTCAAAATCTAAATCAACAACAGAGATGGGAATAGTCAGGTGAAATCAAGGGGAATAATTCCTGAGGTAATTCAATATGGCTAAATCTGAGGTAAAATCAGTACATCCATAGACTTTAGTTTTTATATTTCAGGCTAATTAGTGTTTCTTAAGCTAGTCAGTTATTTAAAATCTGTATATTTAAGAGGCTTTTCTTCTAGCATTCTCCATACACCTCCACATGCTACAGCAATTTTGAAAACATGAGCTTTTCAAAAGTTTTTCAAAAAATAAAAACTGGAGGGTGGAGGAGAATAAAGACTAGGGATGGGCGATTCGGCCTCAGAAATGGCCAAATCGACCGAATCAGCATCGATTCAGCTGCTGAAACGGTCCAAATCCTTGTCCTTTTACATTTTAAATTGCCTAATCGCCTCAATTCGGCAGTCAAATCGATTCAATTCAGCCAATGCAGAGGCGGCTTCCTAGCCTCCTGCTGCCTCTCTGCTATTTTTTTTACTTTCCCCGCCAGCTTTGGAAATCCTTCCCCCGCCTTTTCCGGGGGCTGGAGGGGTAGGGGGTGTAAGTTGCACCCCTCAAACTTTTAAGGGAGCTCGGGGAGGGTCTTCCCTGACTCCCCTGCAAGTTTCAAGAAGATTGGCCCAAGGGGTGCAATCCTAGGGGCTCCCAAAGAGGGTGCCTAAATTCAGCACTGACTCTAATAATGGGGGGAAAAACAATTTCAGGAGGATAATTGCCAATTTCTTCCCTGAGTCCCCTGCAAGTTTTAGGAAGATTGCACCAGGGGTTCCTCCGGGTAGAGAAAAGCAGGGCATAAAAACCAACTCCTCTTCTTTAATCTTACAGACTAACCATGGACAGCTTACACTCCCTCAGTCTCACCTATTTTATAGGAGGTGAGGATAAAATCTGAAATTGTTCACAATTTATGCTGCCCTTAGTTTTTTGGAAGATGCGTGGAATAAAAGGCATAGCAAGCATATCAGTTTTGAATCTTAAATCACAACCACCTGTGATTTTTTGTTCTTTGAAATCTAAAACAGTTCTGTAATCTATTTCAATGCTTAATGGTATGCATCACCTATCTGTTTATTTCAATGTCCTCTGCTTTTGTAACTTCCTTTATTCATTATTATAAGTAATGCCTTAGCCTGCTTTTGCAAGCTTATTATTATATGCAATAATAATGTCGTAGGCTGCTTTTGCTAACTTAGATGGTAGTATGTAGGCCTTTAAGCTTCAAGTCAAGGTACTAACTAATACAAAATGGCCAAAGTATGAAACAGAGTATTCTAAAATTGCACAATACTACTTCCCACATCTAGCCCAAATGTATCAATAAATCCTTGGGAAGAAAAAAAGTTTCTAGTCGTGCTACAAGATTTTGTTTAATCTTCCCTTTATTAAAACGTATAATGGAACTTTCACTTCAGTTTTGTCATCAGCTCTGCAGACACACACAAAAAAAGCACAGATGCAATACGTTCCAATCAGGGTAAAAAAAAAAACATCCATGTAATCCACATTACTATTATACAATTATTACCACCACACTAATAATAAATTCCCCCCCAGGAAAATCTCTATGATATAGCTCATTGTTATGTTTCTTCCATACCCCTCCCCCCCAAAAGGCATGGTGAGTAGGGAGGAAGAAAACAGAACAGGAAGGAGGGAGATTTTAAGCACAATGTAAATGAAATGGGTTTCATATGCAGTAAGGGTAGTTTATGTAAAATATCCAAGTAAAGTACTTTCAGGATTAATGATTGATCCTGGAACTCGCTGCATGACTAACCCCAGAATAGAAGTGAATGTAGGCTTAGGGTGAAATTTGCATCACTTTAAGCATATTAAATACTGTATGGATTAGTATAAACAATTAAGTCAATCACCAGCAATCACTAAAGAATAATATTATTCAAAATATTGTACAAAAATAGTTTGAGCTATGGAATTTCAATTAGGCTTCAGTCACAAAATCCAGTCTGCAACATAAAATTGCAACAATGGCCGCAGGCAGTGTGTGTTCGCATGCATATGTGCGCCCATATGTGTGTGTGTGTTGTGTCATCGAATACCAAGATTTCTTGCTTGCTGTTTTCAGCTGAAAAAGGAGTCATTTGCAGCTCCACTTCACATTTTATTCCATTCTTAACACCAAAGTTGACCTGCTTTTGAAAGAATAAAATATTTAAATGAGAAAAGGTAAAGGTAAAGGTATCCCCTGTGCCAGCACCGGGTCATGTCTGACCCTTGGGGTGACGCCCTCTAGCGTTTTCATGGCAGACTCAATACGGGGTGGTTTGCCAGTGCCTTCCCCAGTCATTACCGTTTACCCCCCAGCAAGCTGGGTACTCATTTTACCGACCTCGGAAGGATGGAAGGCTGAGTCAACCTTCAGCTGGCTGCTGGGATTGAACTCCCAGCCTCACGGGCAGAGCTTTCAGACTGCATGTCTGCTGCCTTACCACTCTGCGCCACAAGAGGCTCATTTAAATGAGAAAAAGAGACAGATATCCAAGAGTTACTGTGTGCCATGCCGAGACAAACATCTGGGTAAATGAGACCCACCTTCTGATGCAGTAAAAACTCACTTTCTGGAAACCTGACTATAAGAAAGAACTCTTTCTTCTAACTCCTCCTTCAGTTCTTTGCTAAAAGGAACTGTGGTTTTGCACCCAGCTTGAGGGATGGTTTACGCACATTTTAACTCAAGGAGTTGTTCAGCCATGTTGTCAAAGCTCCCTACATAAGTTCAGAAAAAATAGTGCAACATGGAATATGGTGAAATCAGAGAGAGCTGTATTGAGGAAAAGGTATAGCATTCAAGGAGTCATAATAATATTGAGCACTCAGCAAAGTACCAAATACCAGAATGTGGAGAATAAGATACTACTGTCCTAGATGCCCACATTAGTGTTTCCCACCTCCAGATAGGGCCTGGAGATCACCTGCTATTCCAACTAGTCTGCTTTGAAGAGTACACCCTCCTGAGAATCCTCCCCTCCCCAAACCCCATGCCCCCCACAAAGTCTCCAGGTATTTCCCCACTGAGAGATGGCAATGCTGGTCCATATACATTTGAAACATGTGTTACCCAAGATGGGGAGACCACAAGCTAAAGAGGCTACTTATCTGCACTACTTCCAGCAAAATATGCACATCCAAGGCAGCATGACCTCCCATATCTGAGCAATCAATAAACCCCAAAAGATAGTCCAATGGGAGAAAAGGGGTGGGTGGCAAATCTCAGTGTGACTCCAAAGCAAGTAGAAAGGCAGAGACTCATAACTGGTTGCTTAAAACATGGAAGTTTCTGCACCACTACATGTGGACCCAGCTTTCAGGAAAAACAATGGAGCTCAGATTCCAGCTCCAGCCACTGAATTTATGAATCAAATGAAAAACAAAGTGTCCCCTTTCCCCAGGCCTGGAAAGGAGAAGGTTTTTAACTTAACTAACTCACATGCTTCTTGAGTAGTAGAAGTTACCAAGGAAGTTCCTAGGTCCTGGGGATAATTCCTAAGTAGGGGAGGTCTCAGAGCTGGAAGAATTGTATTGGGACCGTCTTCATTCCTCACGGGGCTTTTATTCAGCTGTCTCTTTCAGCAACCTTATCAGCAGAAACAAGATCTTTTGTGTCAAAATGCACCTTGTCTGGGATCATGTACAAGGGAGAAGCTCTCTCAGACTGCCCTTGTTTCCTCAGTATGTTGAGTCTACACCCAATCATGCCCTCTTTCTGCAGTTGATCATCTTTGCCATGGAAGTGCTACAAAACACCTTGGGGGGTGGTCTTATATGGCTGAAAAAAGACAGCAGCCTGGTCTCAGCACCAAGATGAGGAAAAAAGGAAAAGACCACAAAACAGAAGCTTGATGACAGTACTACTTAAATTACAATATACAGTTTGTACATTGAATATAACTCCTTTTGCTCAGAGAATTTGTGAAGGCATATCTGAAAAAAATTGATTTTTTTCCTGAGATTACATTGTTAGTTCTGATTTAAAATACAGTTTTCAATGCAGTCAGTTTTTAGAACTTATCTGAATTGTTTGCAGTGCAACATATTTACTTATGAATTTTCTTTGGAAAGTTCAGAGCAGTCTATTGAATGCTCCCAAACAACTTTCCATCCAGCCTCTGAACCTGCTCAGCTTTTCCAGTACAGAACATTTGCCTTTCCCAATAGTTCCAGCCTTCTGTCCAATTTTAGTGTATTCTGATTCTTAAACTCAACCTATTCTGCTTATGGATAAGTCAAAAGTTTTATAATATATATATTCTCAACCCCCCTCTAACTGCACTGAAAACTTTTGCTATATGAAACAAAAGTTATACTTTGAAGAAACGTGTATTTTCAATTACAGTTTCTTCCTTCACAGTTAAACACAGACATGTAAAAAAAAACTGGAAAAGTTCTTTGGTTGATGAGCTAGAATTTGGGGTTTTAATGGTCTTGTTTGGGGAATACAAAACATTATATTAACATATTAGTAAATGCCATATACGGTTTAAGCACTTTAACGGTCTCCTTGTTAAGAGTCCTAGGACTGAGCTAATTGGTTTTGTGCAATTTTAAATGAAAGCCAATCTAAACTGCAGTCCTAAATGCATTCTGAGAAAGCAAACGTCATTGATTCCATTTGAGTTTAGAAATGCATACTTCCTTTCATAATCTGTACTAGATAAACTGAGTCTTTTATCATTTCATAAATCTTTGCACTGACAGTAAATGATGATAATATTAATACTAGAAGGCAGCCTTCTCTGAAAAATCAATTAAACTTGCCAAAGTTGACAGTTTTAAACGAAACAATGGAAATATGAGAGGTCCAGATCACAGTTGTGGATCATGAGTCTCTGAAGCAGCTTAAAAAAACAAAAAAACCTTCCAACAAGCTATTCAGAATATACAGTCAAGTGATGTGATGTGACAATTCACAAAAATAGCTGAGGAACTTGTAAAAGAAAATATTTTCATTTCCTCCCCGAGATCTTTTGTGTCAAAAGAAATTCAAAACAGTACATGAGACCCCCAGTGTTTAGTTATCATTTCTGAAATTTTGCTATAAGGAATTCAAGGAGCGATAACATGATATCCTCTTCAGAAGCACCATATATTTTAATAGCTTTGTTATAACAGTTTAGTTGAAGGGTGAACAAAGCAAGGTCTCTGATATCTAACATACCTTTTGGTATTACAGAGATTTAAATCCAACTCATCAGGCCTACTAATGCTTATTTCTAATGTGACAATATACTGCTATAAATATTTATGGTACATCACATTCAGTGACCCCATATAAAAGAAGTGAGGTAGTGTGCCCCCTTAAAAGATGAAGTGCATTATTTGTCCGGGAATTTCTCACTGTGCTTGTTGTCATGCACAATTCTGAGCATGACAAGGTTAGCAACCTTAAGTTCTATAAAGTGAACTGACTCAGATCACTTTTCACTTCCATATACTAGGAGGCATGGAATCAAATTCCTGAAACATTTTAAAAAATTTTCTTTTAACAAGAAATATAATTTGCTTGCTCAGACAGTGAGCCTGTATGTAGCATACAGGGTGTCCAACTTTGATTGAGAAAGTTTCAACTTTAAATGTCTGCTAAGCCAATTTCTGCTACCCTTCAACAAATTACCATCTCTCAGCCTATCCCACCTAACAAAACTGCCATGAGAACTTCCCTGAACATACTGAAGGCAGGACATGATCATGGTACAAATTCTCCCTCCCGCCTCCGGAAAAAACTAGATTAAAATTATTTTAGCAAAAACAGAGGTTGGCATCGGGTGCCCCTTCTTCTGAAAGAAGTACAAAAGATCTTCCTTCCTCCGTTCTCCCCTTATGACTGTCATGTGCCCTCAAGGCCTCACCGGCTGCAGGGTAGGCATAAATTCAGCAGTGAATCACATCCCAGCATGAATATTCAGTGGGGCGGACAACTGTCCTAGCATGATATACGTATATATATAAAATAAACGCCATATTGACAGAGAGCGCCACAATATTTATCTGCTCCATTCTTAGTTAGGATTACACCTTTCCCTCAGAACTCTCTCATAGCTATGCTACTCCTTCTTCAGTTCCTGGCCTGCGGCCTTGGCTTGGGGAAAACCTTCTTTGTCACGCGGGCATTTGCGCGCCCGCACCAGATTTCTCCGCTCAAAGGTTTGACGGCCGAAAAAAAGAACTCCCCCTTTTCCCGACCGCCCGTCCCAGAGCAGCACCACCTTCGCTTACCTGCCGGGAACACGGGGCAACCGAAGCAGTGGCCTCTCCCTGGTTAGGCCAGTCCAGGCTTTCTAACCGAATTGTTTGGAGACTGGCGCGCCAGCGACTGCGACGGCGCGCACAACCTGGCGGGGAGGACGCTTGGCCTCCCTCAGCGCCAGCTGCGGCTCCGGGACGCTGAACTCTCGGGGCCAGCCCCCGCCACGCCTGCCGAGCCCCGAGTCCGTTCAGGGTGACTGCAGCGCTCGCTTCCTCATTTTCTCTCGCAGCTATTTCCTCACCGTGGCCTTGCAGCTGAGCAAGACTTCCTCGTCCGACAAAAGCGCCGCTGCCTTCATTTGCTTAAGAGCGTTTCGGGCGGGGACGGCCGCGGCGGGAGAGAGCGCGCACCTGGTGGGGGGATCAGGATGCTCAATGGGGGGAAATGGTGGGCTTTGGCAGGCAGCCGGATGGCTACAGGGCTCTGCACTTGGGTACTCTCTTCGCTGCCCCCGGAACGATGGTGCGCTTTGAGCGGCTAGCAGAGCTTTCCGAGAAGGGATGCCTGTCGCAATACTCATTCCCGCGGAGAAGCTTTATGAGCCGCAGCGCTGCCTCCCTGGGCTTCCTCCTTTCTGTTCAAGCCTTACTTCCCTCTTGAACGGCTTCGTGACGAGCAGGGGTTGCTCTCCCTAGCACTAGATCTCAGGCAAGTGCGCTTCTGGAATAGATGTCACTTTCACAAGCAGCCATGCATAGAGTGTAAAGTTTGTGCATCGGGAAGGTTTCGCAAATTGTTAGTATGTTGGACTGGAGAGTTCCAGTTGGGAGGGGGGAATTCTGCTGGGCATGCCCAATGCTCTGAACGTGCAGCTCTTCACCTGTGGACAGGGTCATTATTGAGGACTTCCATGTATGTAACAAGAGCTGGTGTGAGTACCCGTTGTATTACTAGCCTGTGATAGCTTTGCCTTCCAGTTGCATATTGCTACCACTTACAGGGTGGCAAGAAGTCATCTCTTATCCTAACAGAGTTTATAGGATTGTAGGAATAAAGGGCATGAAGAACTATGTGCACTGTGCACAGCTTTTGGAGGAAAGGGCAGGTTTAAAGTGTAGCAAATGTTTGTATGGAAGAGGGAAACATGAGCTAGAAGTTCATAATATTCATTTAATCTCGATTAGTGCAATTCCCGTGATCATGATAGCTGCAAAAAGGGGAAGACAGTTGACATGGTGGAAAACAAGTGTAGCTGTGGTTACACATGGAGCATCCATGTCACATGATAATTGCCTGGTGACATTCAGAGATTATGCTTCACTATCAGCTCTGGAGATAAGCCATTTAAAAATATTGGTTGCTCCAATAAAGAAGTATTGGATGATTTTGTTTTTGTTGCCACAATTGTCTTATGGTGACCTTGTAAGGTTTTCAAGACAAAAGGTGTTTAGTGGTGGCTTACTATCGCTTACCTCGACATCACGACCCTGGAAGTCCCATCCAAATACTACTCACGTTGGACCCTGTGTATTTTCAAAATCTGAAGAGATTAGGATAGTTTACAACACAACAATTAGCTTCTGAAATTTTCTACTCATTTTTTTTTACATTGGACCATTTTTTGGCTCTGCTTTCTATGTACAGTTTTAAAGTATGTTCTCAAAAGCATTAACATTTTCATAATAGATTCTGATATCTTCATTTGCTATGAAATAATATTGACAACTGATAGATGATAGATTTTTACTAGCTTCATGTCTGCCTGTAAATTTTCTGTTATCAGTCATTGGAAAAAAACCACCCTGACTGTTCCACCTACTCCTGAAGTGACTGTCAAGAAGTTATTCCAGTTTCAGGCAATTATTAGGAATTCCTGGCTTTCATTCCCAGCCACTCCTATGCAAATGAGTAGGAAAAATGAAGACTAATTACACAAGACCTAGACACCTTTCATGTCAAAATTTCACAATATATTAAAACATAAGAATCCTGATGTCATTTGGTTGAGATAACATTCATTGTGTCCTTGTTTCTTGATTCTCTAGGGATCCTAAATAGTTTATTTTCCCAGCATATTCCCTATATGTTCACAGTGCACAATTTACAACACACCATAAAGAAAGGAACAAGCTTAGCAGAAACACACAAGCTTGTAGAGTATGCAGGCAGAAGTGGTAACAAAGAAGTTAGTCGTGGAACTAGTGTAAGAGGCAAAGAGAGGCATGCAGGTCTAGTGGGAGGGGCTTCTGCTGGTTCAGGTGATAATGAATGCTATTGCCTAAGGCTTGGGAGGAGGAGCCAGATGTAAACACAGTTAATCATAGGCCACAGCTCTAACAGCTTATGAAACACCTTTAACACAATGTCAAGAAATGCCATTCTTTTCTTTTGGTGTCACAGTTGCAAAATGTTGGGACAAAACAAACCTAGTGCGGGATGTGGTATGATATGCCTCTGTGGCTCTTCAGAAGCCTCCACAAATTGAACAAACTTCTTCTAAGTTGTTGTTCCTTTCTATTTTGGTGGGGCAGATGCAAGTTTCTTTGGCACAGATCAAAGAATTGCTAGCTATGGGAATTTCATTCCTCGAACACCATTAGTTTTCCTGTCAAAACCCCCAATCCTATAAAGGTGATGGGGTGGTGGTGGTGTTTGGCTGCCACAGTAGAAATCACATGTAACCTGATTTTTCAGTGGATTGTGCCTCCTTACCCAGGAGGAACCTTTTCTTCATCCCCCGCCCCACTCTAAAGATTGGCTTTGGATTTCTCTCATATAAAAAAATATCTCTTTCAGTGCTGATCTAATTTTTTTAGTTCAGGGGATGGAGCTGCAACTGGAACACAGACAGCCTTGACAGTGATCAAGATGTCATCATTCAACTCCTTCACATGAACACCAAGGTAGTATACACTGCGTTATGGTGTGTTATTCAAAGCAGTGGTCCCCAAACTTTTTCGGACCGGGGGGGGGCAGGGAGGCGCAGGTACTGTTGTGGCGGTAGGCACAAACACACAGGCACAGAGCTGCTGCGCCTGTGTGTTTGCACCTGCCAGCATGCTGGCGCCTCCCTCCCCCCGCAGTGCGGCGCTGGCGCTCCCCCCCACACTGCGGCCTGGTGCCAGTCTGCGGCCCAGTGGTTAGGGAACACTGATAAAGCATATAAGCACTGCACAGTGTGACTATTCTCCTTTCCCAGAATTAACAGCACTATTACATTATTTTGCTGTGAGCAGATAAAACAAAATATCATCCACTGAATTTTCACAGTGCTTGATTATTAACATCTTTAGTATATTAACATTTTATAGTTTTCTCATTCAACTTAGATAAAATATTAATCCTCCATCCAGATTCCCACAGCCTGCATGTAGTGGGAAGGGAGAAAGGGCAAACAGGACATTAAGGCAGACTCCATGCTCTGATACCTTCCAGTAGGTTTCTTAGGAGCCAAACCTCTTCTTTTAAGGTTCTTTCTACATGTTGTTTTTCTACATCCATCCACACAGATGGATCATTCCCCCAATAAACCCTCAGATTGTCATGCTGAGACCCTCAACAAAGGCAGATGGGATCAACAGGTTATTCAAAAAACAATGTATCAAATAATGTTATGTTTGCAGCCATCAGTCCTCTGAAAACCACTGGCTAATTTATTGGCAGGAAAGCAACAATTAGACAACTTATACCCCGGCTCATTGATGCACCACATTATGAAGAACAAGCATCACAGACGGCCAAACTAGCAACCATAATGCCACCCAGGAAAATTCCTAGAGGTGTTGCATGTCAGCATTCCTATGTGGGGTGTAAAGAGGGTACTTCTTCCCTAAGGCACTATGAAAAATACATGTGCTCAATTCAGTTGTTTGGGCCTCTCTGGTTTTTTACATTTTTTACAGTAGTCTGGTATGAAAATAAAAGCTGTCTTTCTGATAAGAGAACCATTGACTTACTTCATAGATAATAGATAACTCTTTCCAGGGAAAGTTGTTTATTTAAATACATGTATTTACAAAGAAAGTTAAGACAGCATTGATACAAATGGCTCATATATTAAATAGCACTATCACCAGATGTTTGCTGAAGCCTCTTCATCTCTCGTAATTTTATTTATTACATTTATAGTTTGCCCTTCCTCAGAGGCTCATTTTTGTCTCTCTCTAAAGCAATAATCTTTTTCCCAACTTCCACTGTCTGCCCTCTATGATGGTTAGTCCCTTATTAAGTTTTTAAAACTAAAAAAAAACACTTTATTTTATTTATTCTTAAATGTATAGCCCACCAGTCCTGCAAACTGCTTGTGGCGGGTAACAACATAAAATCCAGTAATAACCCATTAAAGCCTTCCTGTACAACAATCACAAAATTCTGGCAGTGGTAAAAACTCCCCCCCTGCCCCCACCTTGGAGGTATGAAGATCAGCAAGATGTTCAGGCTTGGCCTATGGAGATATTCCTGGCATCAACCAAATGTCTGGAATAATAGCTCCATCTTGCAGGCCCTTCAGAACTGTTACAGCTCCATGGAGCCCTTAGCTCTTCCAGGAGCTCATTCCACCAGGTCCTGGCTAGGACCAAAAAGGCCCTGGCCCTGGTTGAGGCCAGGCAAACTTCCCTCAGGCCGGGAATCCGCAGCAGATTATCACCTGCAGAGGAAGGGGGGGGGGATAAGGAGGCAGGTGGCCACTCAGGTATGTGAGACCCAGGCTGCATATAGCCTTGGTTAACACTTTTGGTAGTAGAAAGTTGTAGATGCAATTACATGATGTCATGGATACCAACAGAAATGCAGCATGTTTATGTGCAACCATACATCTTTTTAAAATGAAATTGTCAGCTAGGGAATGATGCTCCATAGTTATGGTGGGAGTAGCAGGCGGAGCTATTTTTTCAGTTTATGCCTACTCTTCACACTCATTGTGGATGAGAAGAGTAGATGGGGAAGACAATGTCCAAGAACAACTTGTACATCAAGTTTTAAAAGTAGATTTCACTGTCATTGTTAAGAGAATTCAGAAGAAAACACTGTATGTTGTGTGGCATTATAAGAGTGGACTGCAAAGAGATCTTCCATTTCCTTGGTTGGCCCAGGATAACTCATTTATCGGAAAAGAAGATCAGCCCCCCCCCCCTCACAAACTGGCGGTAGAGAGTGTCAACCCCCCTCCCGTAGTTGAGGATGCGGAGACTAAATGAGTTAGACTAAGCCATCATTGTTGCCACTGTGGTCCAATTGATCACCAACTATTGTAAATTTATTGGAACTTATTGTTACCTTATGGTTTTTAGGGGATGGGGTTATGTAAGCCGCCTCAAGCCTTTGGGGAGAGGCGGGATATAAATACAATAATAATAACAATAACAATAACAATAACAATAATAATATCTTCTCTTGGAAGAGATGTCTCTTTCATCTCTTCCTCCTCCTCCGCCCACAGCCTGGTGTTCCTTCATGTAGTCTTCCCATGTTGATGCTGTTTGAAGAGTAATAGTAAATATCTTTACTAAGTCTGAGGACACAAATAATAAATTGGAGAATATCTCTTCAGTTAAAAAATATTATTTCAACTATATGAAAAATACTGACTTCTTAGCAGGTTCATAGCATTCAATATATAAAATATATTCCTTTAAATTCTGCCTTTGACCAAAATATGTGTGAAAATCTAAAACTGTTTAATATACAATGTGCTTGTTTTCATGTTTTTTTGCATTTAGCTTACTTACTACATCAATGCTAGCATAATCACAAAGCAGACAAGAGCACCAATTTCTAGGAAAGACTAGAAATGTGAAGGCCCAAGGGGAAAAAGAAGGAAAAATGAAGGATTAGGCCCTTTTCCCTCAATCTTTCCAGTGAAAAAATGTGAAATGTTTTCTCTTTTAGAGTTACATGCTTTCAAAGTGAAGGTGCTCATGCTGTAGGTGTCTCAACCACCAGAAGGGATATCAGCTGGCCATGCCTTCCTGCCATGGTCCCTGGAAGTGGTATAGATAGAGCTGTTGCTTCATTAGCAAGTTTTCTGCCACACATGAGCAAAATGGAATAGGACACCTGGGATCACTAGTCCATATGAACCCCATTGATAAGTAGCTTTCACTGTATAGACTGGCTTTTGGGGAGTCACAGAAGGCCCCTCTCTCCCTGCTACCCAAGGCCTGGAGCTTGCCAGTGTTGGAACTAGGCCACCAAAGGTCCCTCTGTCTGCCACTCAAGACCTAGAACTTGCCAGGGCCTTCTGTAGCCTAGTGCCTGGCTGTATGCAGGCTGCTGTAGAAGATACATTTCCTTGCTACCCAAGGCCCAGAGCTCACAAAAGGCCCCGCTGCCAGTCCTGCGAGTTAAAACCAAAACCAGACACCCCCCATTTAACAACAACAACAAAACATCTTAAAATAATAATTTAAAAATCCCAACATGTCATAATGCACCTCAGGTGCACCAGCAGCACACTACTTGAGAATCCATACCATAAACATACAGCTCTTAAATCTAAGATGCATTTTTATACCTAGAAGACTACTGAATCACATGAGGGGCTCATGCAAGGTTTTCATTACTTATTGCATATCTTCTTTTGAACTGACATGATTGACGTTTTGGTTGATATTTTTTACCCTCCCTCAAACTGCTGTGATGTATACACCCATTGGTTGGGTAACAAGTACCTTATTGTCCTACCTGGCTGAAGAGTGTGAAGATATCAGAAGGAGGAATGATAGAAATTGTATCAAATCCTCAGAGGAAAACTTTGAGGGCCTTTTCGCACAGGGATCTTTGTTGCAAATTGTTTGCGGAATGAAAAATCGCCATTTAAAATAGTGGAATTCGTCGTTATGCATACCTGCCTTTGTAGTGGAATCAGTTGCGTTTTTTAGCGTTTCCCACAGGCTTCCGGTCTCGGCAGAAATCGCTAGAAAGGAAGCGCTATTGCCAAGCTCGTCCCGCCCCTGGCCGTCAAGCAGCCAATGGGCAGCCGTTAGCATGCTCCCAAACAGCCCCTTTCCCTTTAAGAAAGGTTTTAAAAAAAAAAATGACCCATAGCAACGAATCTAGGTAGATTCGTTGCTACGGAGAGACCCATCCAGCTGCCTAATGTGAGCTTTCGTTTGATTGTATGATCGTTTGCACGCTGCCTCGAGTGATAAAAAAAAAAATCTCCCCCCCCTCTCACGGGCCCGATTTTCGGCTGAATTTATTTGTAAAAAATAAAGGGACTTTATTTCAGCAAACGGGCTTTTCAGTGGTTTGTGCTTAGTGACTAAAGGTGAAGGACTGAAGCCAGGGAAGCCTCTAAACAGAAAGAGGCTCGCCGGTGCGTTTATCCCCGCTCGCTCGGAGAAAAAAAAATGGCGATCGCTTCGCCGGAAGTTTGGAGGAGAGAGCCAGGGGGAGGGACTTTGAAGAACCAGCAACAATGGTAACGCACAGGTCTTTAGCGCTACTGTTGCAGATTGGTTGCAGGAGTGTATCGCTATCCGGAGGGTGAATCCACTTTTCTGGATTCCCCTGAAAGCGCCACAACGAAGCGCTTTTTGCTGATTGGTTTCAGGATTGTTGCAGATTGTCTACGACGTCGTGGGTTATGGCAAATTAGTAGCGTTTCCAAATAGCAACCATTCTGCTACTTTGAAGCCGTGCGAAATGGCCCTGAAAGTTCCATTCAGAATGGAGGTTACTTTAACCAGATGGCCAAAATTAAGTACATGCACTAAGATAGCATAGAACGTATCAGCTTGCAGTTTTCTTTCAAGAACTGGATAAATTTGCAGTTCTGCTTATAGAAGACTAAAGCATTTATAATTTTTAAAGTCTATAAATATGTGAAATGTTGCAATTTTATATGCTCAGTGTTATGCATAACATTTTATGTTGTTGCTTTTCAGGGGGGCATTGACCGCCTAATAAGGACACTGACAACCATAATTTGGCATAAAATATTTGGCCACAGCATTTATTCAACATTGAGCATGGAAAGAATGGGAAGGGGATCTGGCCCTCTTGTGGTCAGCCAACCACAATGCAGTCCACCAGAGCCTGCCCCTCAACAGGTTGCATTTAGGGTTGTGTGCGGCAGTGTCCAAATGAGCCATTCCAAGCCGACGCAGCCAGCGCTGCACCACAGTGTGTGTGGGGGGGTGCATGCGCCAGTGCGTCAGTCAGCGCACACATGCAGGCATGGAGCTCCATGCTTGTGTGTGTGCACCAAGTCGCAAACCGGCATCTGCGCCTCCCCATCCCCCAAAGTCTAGTGCTGGCTGCGTTGGCTTGGAACAGCTGATTTGGATGCTGCCACACACAACCCTAGTTGCATTGGCTATCCAGACCAGAATCCTAGGTGTGAACTGCATGGAGCTTTTATTCCAACCCCAGATCGATTCAGTCCCTGCCCTCTACACAGAATATGATTTCCGTTTGGATTTGGGGCGATTTAAATTTTCCTTCTGCAGCAAGAAGGATTGATCCGGAGTGACCCTACCTTTATTGTGCGACATTTTGGAGTTCTTTTAATGCTCAATATATTTTAAAATCACATTGTTTTGAATCTGGGCTCTCCTAGGGAACCCATGATTGGCCACAGGTGGTCATGTGACAAGCCTGCCTTAAAGGAGAAGCCCCTAATTTCTCTCAATTTCTGTCCGTCTTGGATTTTTTTAATGCCTTCTTCGATCCTCTCTCTCCCCCCCTTCAAGAAAAGAAAGGTTTTTTTCCTCCCTCCCTCCCTTTATTGTGCAATATATTGGAGTGCTTTTAATGCTCAATATATTTTAAAATCCGGATTGGGAAACCAAGCTCCGTGGTAGAGAACCTCTGATAGGCCACACCTGGTCATGTGACAAGCTTGCCTTACAGGAGAAGCCCCTAATTTCTCTCAGCTTCTGTCGGTCCTGGATTTTTCCTCCCTCCTCTGCCTTTTTCGATCTTCTCCCCCACCCCTCCAAGAAAAGAAAGAGGCTCCCTGCCTGGCTCCTCCCCCCCCTTCAAGAAAAGAAAGAAAGAGGCTTGGCTACCCCCCCCCCCTTCTGAACTACCCTAATCACGTGCAGAAGACGTTCCTGTTTCAATGGGGAGGGGGGGAGAAGAAGACCCGAGTTCAAAGCGATCTGAATTCAACAGGATTGACAATGGAATAAAGAAAGTAAGTGCAGACTCTGCCCTAGACATAATGTCCTGGGGGCTTTTAAACATTAGTTTAAATTTGACAGGACAATAAGTATTACATATATTTCAATTTTCTCCAAGATTTATATTTTTCTGAATTTTAATTTAATTTTTGATGCTATGGGGGGAAATCCATTTTTCCCCTGGTAACTTCAATATTTCCAGAAATTTTACTTCTCTAGGAAAGACAAAGAAGCATGGGCTTTGCACTGAACACTTAGCATGAAATAGTGTACTGTACCCTCATGATGGTGGTCTTCCGAATGTGAGAGACCTACTGTTTCTCAAAGCCACCCAATGAGCTGGTGGTACAGTGCTTTCTTATCTTACCCAAGGAATGCCCTGCCAGCCTTTGGGCATTCAGAAATGCCACTGCCTTGTTTAACGTCTGGTGGCACTGCTTCATCAAGACAGCAGTATAGATAGACCACTTCTTGTAGATAGAGCGATTCTTGAGATGGGTGCTGTTAACTATTAGATTTTCTGCATGGCTCATCTTCAAAAATAATTTCCAATAAAATAGCTACTGTGTTGTTTTGCCAAAATGAACCCCCTCTACTTCTCTGTATCCACCCAGCACAAGTCCCCAAAAACCTACATGAGTAGGCAGCAGCTCTTGGATGTTCACTTTCCCTCCATTCTGTCCTGGACCTTTCCTCGTGGGGTTTGTTTTCCCCAAGGATCTTCTCACGGCTCACAAATGTCAAGGTGCTGGGTTGAATTTCCTGTAGTGACAATGGTTTCAAACAGACAAATGCAAATCCCTGGTCTTCCATTTTCCCTCCTATTTCACAAACTCTGAAATGCCTCGTTTACCCCCCCCCCCATGCACAGAAACACCTGATACTTAGAACATTTAACAAATACTTTGCTTGTTCAGGAGATTCAGGAATGTAACCTGTATGGTCCATTTACATTGTGTTTTCATTGCCATGGTCAGCAAATGGAGGCTTGCTGTCACTTTTCCTGCCCCTCTCCCATGGTATTTTGATTTAAAAAAATCAAAGAATATCAGAGGTGTCTAGTGAAAACTATTTTTAAAATGATTTTTATGCAAAGAATGGAAAACCTTATTTGATTTTCAAAAGAATAATGTTGGGTGAACAGGTTCAGAAGAATGCCCATCCTCAAGGATATGCGTGTGCGTTGTGTAGTGACAACACCTATAACAGCACCTTGCTGCAAAATCTTGATTTTAGCAAATTTTACTTTTTCTCATTAAAAGAAAACAAGGGAAGTTATTTGGATGCTAAAACAAACTCTGAAACTAATATGAAAGGCCACCCTAATGTTAATCAGGTAACATACTGCTTAAGGACCTATGAGAACGGAAACTACAAACTTAGAGTGTCCAGCTAACTTAACCACTTGCGAAGTCTGTCTGCTTCTGTGGGCTCACTGTTCTGATCTTAAAAGAGACAAGACTTAAGTGGTTAGACTCTTGCATGCTTTCAAGCTAACATATTTAGTAAAATGTAGCTAAATATGCATACTCCTTGCAGAAGAAAATTAGAGCAATCAAACACAGAGGTTTGCAGTGCAATCCTATGCATAGTTACATAGTTCTAAGTAGACAGTGACAAGAGAAACAGAACTTTCAACGAAAGGACTGGGTTTAAAGGAAACATCTTTACTTGGTACCCCAAACTCAACAGATTGTGTACCAGGTGAATAGCTGTGAGGAGGAAGTTCCACGGTTGAGGTGTCACAGGAAGCCTTGTTTCTGCTGGCTGCAGAAAATGAAGGGCACACACTGTAGATAGGATGGTTCATATCTTCTGGATGAGAAAATGCTTGGGCTGTGTTCAAGACTCTGAGCTCAGTGGTATAAAATGTGATATATAAATGATTACTGGGGATGAGGAACTGATTGGGGAGAAAGTTATCAAAAGCATTTTATATTTTGTCTAACTTATGCAAACTGAAAACTCCCAGACTGGTATCATCTGGTTGTCTGGGCAGTACCCTGTATCTCCTAATTAACAGTAAGTAAAGTGGCAAGTAACTTCCTTATTTCTGTACTGCTGCCATACTTCCCCTCTCTACCAGTGACTGCATGCAAATGTACCCCTACTGCTGTGTTTAACACTATTTTAAGCCAGCAGACAGGACAAGCTGGACAGGTTGGTGGGGAATCTTTTGCCCCCTCAAGCACCGCAAGTGTTCCTTCTGATGAATGTGAGACCACAAATGTCAGTGCATCATGGGAAATTATTAATGTTAGGAATGCGAAGATATGATTAAGTTATCAAGGAAGGTTGTGAGAATACAAAATGGGGGCCACAACCTCTGTGACTCTACGTATGTGGGGAGGAAAAGGAAATTTTTAAAAAGTTTTAACAGATGTTAAATACTTCCTCCCTTCTATATCTTTCGTCCCACTCATATGTTTGAACTCTAAACCAGACAAATAAGGACCAGAATAATAAAGAGATACAAATAACAAGGAACAGTGGAAACTGATAATATATTCCTGATCCAGCCTTATTTGAATTATGGTTAATTATTGTCATAATTAACATATAAATGACATGTATTATTACAATTGCTTCACTTAATTATTTCCCATGGCTAAGATATACTTTTCACAGGTATCTGGATCTTTGGTACCTGAGCTGCTACATATACATGTTCATCATTCAGATCTTTTCTGCACTAGGACTTTGGCCCAGGCCAGCACTTGTCTGGTTGTGAGACTAATCCCTGCTTCCAGATGATGTTGGTGCCGGCCTGAGGCAGGCCCAGGGCTGGCTCAACTCAGGCCCTTCATTTCCTCGTGGCTCTGGGTGCCACTGGGGCCTATGTGGCAGGAAAGAGTTTGGCTGTCCAGGCCTGGCTTTTCCCCTGACTCCAGGGTCCCAGAAGGAAAACAAATGCCCCAGGTGGCTAAGCAGCACTGCACAGCACTGTGGAGCTGCCTGGGGCATTTTTTAATTTTTAAGAGTGTGATATTGCATTGCAAAACAATAGCCCATTCTTAAAGATTAAACTCAGTCCCCCACTGCCCCACAGCATGGTGGGATTTTGCCTAAGGTGACCAGATTGTCCCACTTTTGAAGGGACATCTGGGGGTACCTGGCAAATTGTACATACATACATACATACATACATACATACACGCACACGCACACGCACACATATATAAACTATTCTATGAAACTTTTTGTTGCTCCATACAGACCAAATTTTTAATCAACAAACCCCCCTCCCCCCGGTCAATGGTGTCCCGCTTTACCAATGTTAAAATCTAGTCACCTTAATCTTGCCGCCCTGGCTGCTTTGTCTGGAGACATAAATTTGGGTGGCGGTGGCGGGCAGTGGCTTGTGTAGGCAGGTGTTGGTGGCAGAGGTGGCGGAGCCATGGCAATGGCTGCCTCCAAGCGACCTTGATTGTTGTGCACATGCATGTGCACATGCATTTCCAGTGCCCCACTGGCTCATTCTGCAGCTGCCCAGCCTGCCCAGAGGGTCGTGCCGGTGCCTGCTGATGAATGCGCCAGAACGCTTCGCTCAGCTATTTCAGAGCTGGCAAGAAAGTGACCCCCTCCCCCCCAAAGGGTCCAAAGTCGCCCCATCGTTCCTGACTCTGCCTGGCAAGCCCTGCATGCTATGCAGCAGGGCCACCACGGAACCCCCCATGGTTAAAAGAAGGGAGAAAGGAGAAAAGCGGCGATCCAAGGGAGCAAGACGCGCACCCAAGCCTGGCCCAAAGCAGGACAGCAAGCAATGTGGACACAATGGTCCAGTCACCTGCAGGGGGTTGCCCATGGCCACGGCTGGTATGTGTGTGTGGAAACGCCTCCGCAGTGCGCAGCTTCAGGAGGGAAGCACATGAAGCAGTGAGGGAGGTAGGGGACACCTGCCTAACCAGCCAGATCAGCCAAATCAACCCTGCCGATCAGTGGGGTGACAGATGTTGCAGCCAGATCGCCCTCACATCCATGGCTTAGCTGAAAGGTATATAGGGATACTTTTAAACTATCATTTTTCAGATTTGGAACTCCCTTCACTGGAGGTGAGGTTGGAGCCATACTTGCCAGTTGTCTGAATTCCACTGAAGACCATTTTTTCCTCCCAGATATGAGGACAGTACTTATTTATTTCTTCAATTGGAACCCTATGCTCATTTGTATAGAGTAGGCTGCTATTAAATGTACAAGGGAAGGACAGCTTATGTCTTGTAGCCAGCTTTATAGTATGGCTTGGTCTTCAGCGTTGCCTATTTATTTTCCTGTGCTTTAAGATAACGTTATGATATTTTATATTTTCCACAGTGCAGTTGCTGTGTAGTGTGAACTGAAATTTAGTGTAAAAATACATTAAGGTAGGTAAAGGTATCCCCTGTACAAGCACTGGGTCATGTCTGACCCTTGGGGTGATGCCCTCCAGCGTTTTCATGGCAGACTCAATATGGGGTGGTTTGCCATTGCCTTCCCCAGTCATTACCGTTTACCCCCCAGCAAGCTGGGTACTCATTTTACCGACCTCGGAAGGATGGAAGGCTGAGTCAACCTTGAGCCGGCTGCTGGGATTGAACTCCCAGCCTCATGGGCAGAGATTTCAGACTGCATGTCTGCTGCCTTACCACTCTGCACCACAAGAGGCCCATTCAAAAAATACACTAAACAAACACCTAAAGGAAACAAGCAAAAGATATTCTCCATGAAGACGCCACAGAATTTGCTTTTGTTTAAGAACAGTAGGATTATAGTCCACCTTCCTATCATGGAATTGTAAATGGTTATAACTTGCATGTGTCAAGTGCCATCAGGTTGCAGATGACTGCAGGTTGCAGGTTGCAATCCATCATGGGGTTCCCAGGGCAAGTGATAAGGAGAGGTGTTTTGCCATTGGCTTCCTCTCTGAAGTGTTCCTTTGTGGGCACCCCATCCAAGTACCAACTCAGCTTCCAAAATCTGATAAGATCAGTCTGTACTACACTACTTCACATCATAGTCATATAGCTTGGGTTGCATCTAATTAAAAATTCCCTCAGAAAAGGAAAAGAATACTAGGGCCCATTCCGCACAAGGTTCAATGTGGCAAATTGCTTTCGGAAAGAAAAAAACAGAATTTTAAATAGTGGAATTCGGCGTAACGCATACCTGCCTTTGTAGTGGAATCCAGTTGTGTTCCAATAGTTTCCCACGGGTTTCCGGTCTCGGCAAAAATCGCTAGAAAGGAAGCAATTTTTGCCATGCTTTGTCACGCCCCGGCCATCAATCAAGCGAGCAGCCAATGGGCGGTTGTTACCATGCTCCGGAAAAGCCCCTTTGCCTTTAAGAACAGGGTTTAAAAAAAAGAAAAAACACACATTGCAAAGAATATGCCTTGATTCCTTGATTCCTTGCTTCCTCCTAATGTAGAGACCCATCTAGCTGGCAGCTGGCCTGTGAGCTGCCGATTCATCGTTGCTACACTCCCCCGAGTGAAAAAAAAATCCCTCCCCCCCATGCACGGGCGTGATTTTTGGCCGAAAATAAACGGAGCTTGCAAACGGGGCTGTGTTGTGCTTGGTGACTTGAGGCAAGCTTTAAAGAACTCTGTGGAGGGACTGCAGCTGGAGAAGCCTCCCTGAGTGAATGAATGCACGCCGGTTCGTTGCTCTCCGCTCGCTCCGAGAAAAAAAATGGCGATCGCTTTGCCGGAAGTTCAGAGGAGAGAGCCAGGGGGAAGGACTTTGCTGAAACCGCAACAATGTTAACGCACAGGTCTTTTTTGCTAGTGTTGCAGATTCCTTGCAAGAGTGTAGCACTTTCCAGAGGGTGAATCCACCTATTGGGATTTCCCTGGAAGTGCTGCACCGAAGCGCTTTTAGCGGGACTGTTTCAGGAGTGTGGCAGATTGTGCACAACGTCGTGCATAACTGCATATTAGTAGCGATTACAATTTGCCACACTCCTGCAACATTAAACTTGCGCGGAATGGACCTAGCTGTCTGTCATTGGCAGAAGCAGTAGAAAACATACTGTGTTGTGAATCTGCTTTTGCAAGGCATATGATCCTTTTATCTATTGCAGGGTTGTCATCTTTTCAACTATCCTTCATAATTGTCTCTTTAAGAATAGTTTGATGCACAAACAGTGGCAGCTTCACATCCTAAATTGTACAGAGTAGGCTGTGGTTAAAAGCAAAAGAGCACATAGGTAATTTTTTCTAGCCAGCTTTCTCAGTGTATGGTGGTTTGTCTTCAGTGGGTCATATTAGACCACTCTTTGAGAAAAACAACATGAAAGATAAGTCATACCAGAGCCATAAAGAATGGGTGGTATAAACATTCAAATAAATAAATGCAGAATCAAACCTAGCTTTAAAGATTACATTATTTCAAACAGCCTGCTTTCCAGAAATAATGGGATTACTTGCTACTATTACACTGCTTGTAGTATCCTGCTTCCCAGGTCCTGCCATGTTATATAGGATATATAGTAAATAAAACAAAAAGAAAAACTCTATTAATCAGGAGTTTCAACAGTCCTCTATTCAACCTGAAGCCATTATAAGCTTATCCATGCATTAATAACATTAAATATTGGACTCTTATATGTATTTCCTTAAATGTGGGTTTTGCACAAGCAAAGCTGTTTACTTTGGAGTACAGTTACTTATTAGATACCTTATTCTGGTGTATTCCCTAAATGATAGTGCTCTGGGTTTGTTATTACGTATTTCCAGCAGATGGCGTGATACATTAAAGAAACTCAGTTCTGCAGCATGGAGGCTTCCAGTCCACAGTTCTTTTTCTCCCTGAATTACACTGAAGCAAATCTGAAAAACTTTCCCTCCATTCTTGCTGGGTAAGAAGATATCATAAGAAAATAAGAGAAGCTATATCGCTGGCCCCAAAGAAGTCCTCAACCAGGGCCAGAGCCTTCTCCCTCCTGGCCTCCACCTGGTGGAACAAGCTCCCAGAAGAAATCAGGGCCCTAACAGAACAAAAACAGTTTCGCAGAGACTGCAAAAGGGAGCTTCTCCACTAGGCATTTGGTTGAGGTTGACCGAAGCTAAACAGCATCTACTGGACTCCTGAATTTTCCTCTCTTGAACCAGTACAACTGAACTGACCAGCAATATGTTTGTTAGATTGTTTATTCTTTTAGAATGTTATCTCATCTGTTTATTGTTATTATTGTGAGAAAAGTACCTATTTCTCTACCTTCTTTATCCCATGCATCATTTTGTAAACCTCTCAATCATTGTTTCTCCAAGCTGAAGAACTCTAACCTCTTAACCTTTTTTCATTGGGAAGGTGTCTATCCCCTTAATCATTTTAGTTACCCTTTTGTGCACCTTTTTTAATTTATTAGGCTGCTGCTGCCAGTCAGCCGGCTTGCGGTGGTTAACAACAAATCCAAAATACAAAGATAAAATTACTAACCCAGACATAAAATATTAAAACTGCATAAGAATCCTCTCACTCACACAATCCCCCAAGTTGCCAATGCCCGGTAAAAGAAGATGTTGCCCAGATGGGGAAACTTGGGGGACACTGGAGGAAGGGCCCAAGATGTCCCCTTAGCCTGGATTCATTCCAAAACCTGGTGGGAGATTCCATCTTACATGCTCTGCGGAACTGCATTAGCTCCAGCAGAGTCAGTAGCTCTTCCAGGAGCTCATTCCACCAGATTGGGGTCCTGGTCAAGGCCAGACAAACCTCACACAGGCCAGGAAACACCAGTCTGTTAGTATTTGCAGAGCAGGTCACCCTGCGAGGGGCATAGGGAGTTAGATGATCCCGCAGATACAATGGTATAATATCTATTTTGAGGTGCAGTGACAAGAACTGTAAACAATATTCCCAAATGTGATTACACCATACAGTTATACAGAGGCATTATAAGGTTGGCTGATTTGTTTTCGATCCCCTTTCTAATAATCTCCAACATAGTATTTGCCGTTTTTAAATCACAGTTGAACACTGAGTTGACAACTTCAATTAGTTCTTTGCCACAACTTCAAGATCTCTTTCCTGGTCAGTTACTGCCAGTTTGGACCCCAGTATTAGGATTTTTGTCTCCAGTGTGCATTACTTTGCACCTGTCCACATTGAACTTCATTTGCCTCATTGATGCCCACTTGCCCAGGCTTGCCAGTTCCCTCTGGAATGCCTCACAGTCCTCCCTGGTTCTCAACACTTTGAACAACACAGTGTCATCTAATTTCCACCATTAACCTTATGTGTGGCCTTCACATTCCAAACACAAGGCCTCATATATCTGCCTTATGTCACAGAGCTTGGGAAGGGACTAATTTGATCCAGAGTCTTTGAATATAAATATATAATTTATAGTAAAAATGATATGCTAATGATTCACACAAACACGGCCACAATTTCAATTCTCTGGCATTCAGACATTGTCCATCAATCTGTTTCCATTTAGGATGTCTTTCCCTTTAGTTCTTCTGCCTGTCAGTCAATGCTAGGGGTGAGACTGCACCATCACATATAAATTGGCAGGCTGCCATTTCCAAACATGCATATCATCATCAAGGCAAAGTTCTTCCTCACAATTCTAAGCCGATAACAGTTGGCCTCACTGTGAAAACAGCACAAAAAGTGTTCTTTGCTAATGAAAGGCTGAGACAAATGGTTATTAATATTGTTGCATATGACACATCAGGCAGTTTTAGGTATATGTCTATACATAACAAGCTTTTTTTGTAGAAGACAATTTACTATGCCTGAATTTCAGCTTTTTGTCATTCAAGGATTTCTTTCTGCACATTAGATTCTTATAGTTTCACAAAAAGCAGAAATCATTCAACAAAAGCATTTATTTTTAAAGGCCAGGGACAAGCCATTCATTTGCCTTTCTACAGTGCAAAACTGAAGAGCAAATTAGCTGTTAAAGACATAATAGGGATTCAGTTTGAGCCATTCTGTCCTCATGCACAAAATGGCCATGATGAATTGATTTAACCAGCATGGAAAGATTGATTTAAAAGAAGATGAGGAGAATCTGCCGATTTATCCCAGCTGTGAATGGCTTTCTATTTATAATAGATTTCCAAGTTTTCTTATAATCAATTTTCAAGTCTAATTTATGACTCATGCTGAAAACATTGATGCCATTAAATAGGGAGGTGAAAAACATTTGACTCTGTGCTCAAGAAGACAAGGTTTTAGCATCAAAACATCATCATCTTTTATCTTACTGGTAGGGAAAGGAGAAGAACCGCAGTCAGGGAAAGAAATCTTTGTCCATTAGCTTAGTAATCTAAGGCAGAATCCCTCCAAGCACATGGCTACCCTCCTGGCAGGGCCTTGTCTTGTGTTTTTATTTATAATTTTATGTATTATGATTAGATAGATTTGATTTGCAGACTGCTCCCCCTCCGCAAGCGAGCCTGAGCCAGTTTACAAACCAGTTAAAACATTCATAATCAAAATGTAATGAATCCTACAAATTCCCAACCCAAACTCCCTCCAGTTCCATGCCACTCCACCCCTCAGACTCAGAGGTCCAGCCTACCTAGGGATTGTCAATGTTATTGTTTGTTGCAATGCTGTTCTGGTTGGTATGTTATATCATGATTGTTATCCATTATATTGATATTGTTCTATGTAAATGTTCTACAATGTTTTATGTAAACCGCCCAGAGCTGTAGGGAAGGGCAGTATAAAAATCGAAATAATTTTTTAAAAAATTGCTATTTGGACTGGTTGCAGTTTTCCAGGATTCCTATAGAGAATTATCTTTTCCAATATTTGTTGCCTGAAGATATTTTTAGTGGAGATACCAGGGATGGGACCTCAACTTTAGGTACACAAAATGGGTGTTCTACCACTGACATACAGGAGAATTTCTCCAGGTTACGTCCTTTCCAATAACCAGCCTTTTTTTGTGTGGAGGTAGAAAATGGCTAATTTTGATACTTTTGTCCATTCATTCTTTTACCCACAGGTGAACGATCTCACAGACAAGGAACCCAGAAAAAAAATAATTTCTTACTAGAATGTTTCCTTGTCATTCAACTCAATAAATATTTGCCTGTTTTCACTTCTGTGCAGACCATTGCTATTCTTACAGACATCCATATTTTAAGAATGTGTTTTATGAAAAAAAAAATTAACATCTTACCAAATTTGATTGTTTCTGTCAGGTTTATCTGAGAAACTCCAGCCAATTTGAAGATGAAAAACATTTACTACAGTTTGTAATATCATATTCTTCCCAAGATGTGGAAGTTCAGTCTCTCTGTAAATACTATTGATTCAGGTAGCATATACCAACAATTGCCCTTGGCAGAGTCTGCACTTACTTTGTTTATTCCATTGTCAATCCTGTTGAATTCAGATCGCTTTGAACTCGGATCTTCCTCTCTCCCCCCCTCCCCATTGAAACAGGAACGTCTTCTGCACGTGGTTAGGGTAGTTCAGAAGGGGGGGGAGCCAAGCCTCTTACTTTCTTTTCTTGAAGGGGGGGGGGAAAGAAGTCAAGCAGGGAGCCTCTTTCTTTTCTTGGAGGGGAGGGGGAGAAGATCCAAAAAGGCAGAGATGGGGGGAAAAATCCAGGACCGACAGAAGTTGAGAGAAATTAGGGGCTTCTCCTTTAAGGCAAATTCATCACATGACCACCTGTGACCAATCACGGGTCCTCTACCATGGAGGAGAGCCCCAATTCAAAACAATGCGATTTTATAATATATTCAGGATTAAAAGCACTCTAAGATATCACACAATAAAGGTAGGGTCACTCCAGATCAATCCTTTTTGCTGCAGAAGGAAATTTTAAATCGCCCCAAATCCAAACGGAAATCGCATTCTCTGTAGAGGGCAGGGGGTTGGAATAAAAGCTCCATGCAGTTTACACCCTTGTTACAGAATTTAAACAGTGTGGCTGGATGGAAAAATCTGACACTGAACCATTAATGGTTATACATGCGTACATGGAGTGTATGCAGCACAGATTATGACAAACAGACAAGTCCACAAGAAAATTATTTGTTCGCATATTATCTCCATAATAGGGGCTGAGTGAAACACTAAGGAATGAATTAAGAAGCTAGTCTATTTGGAAGGTGTCAATCATGGAGACACTGGTTGCTAGGGCAACTTCAGAGTAAGATAATAGCAAAGAAGAGGAAAAGGAACATAGGCTGTGCCCATGGAGAGCTATTGCAAGGCAGGTGCCATTAGTGTGCTTGTAAAGGACAAAGGTATCACAGCAAATCACACAGAATTTTCAGGTTGGTCTTATAAGAAGAAGATGGCTATGACAGGCTATGAACATTTCCACATGTGTATTTTCCCTCATCCCTTTTGTATTCTCTTCTAACAATATAAATTTTCACTAATTTTGGATTTCTTTTTAAAAAATTAAAGGACGGGGGAGTTTAAAAGGAGTTGCATGACGTTTAGTTTTGAACTGAAAGGAGGATTGGAGAGGAGGCAAATGGCAGCATCCCCTGCGTGCAAATAAAATAAAGTGTGTGTGTGTGGGGGGGGGGATTGTAAGCACAGAATGAAGTTGACTTGATATTAAAAATCAAAGAGACACTGGGATGGGAAGCTTAAGTTTTGAAAACATTTTTCCCTTATAATGCTGTAGTGAACAAAGTTGAGGGGTGGGAGCAATCCGACAATTTCCAGAAGCCTAACATTACAATGAAAGCTGAGCAACATGGACCTTCTTAAGAACTTAAGAAGAACTGCTTGGGATTGATCCATTTGGAGGACAGGGCACAATCTGCACAGTGCAGATTCTAAAAAATGGGCAAGATCATGACAAGTGTGCAGGAAGAGAGAAAATCATGCACATTTGCAAGGAAGTGCAGGAAATTAGAGTTACTATGCGGCTACACTAGGACATTGGTGAAAATACATCCTTTTAAAAAAAAGTTTGGTAGCACGAGACTAAAAAAAGTATTCCAGAGTTTCTGCCAGAGGACTTCTCCCTCATATAAATTGCAGCCCTGTTTCTGGCGTAGCCAGGGGGTGGAAACAGCACTAGTTGCTCTGACCAATGACCTCTGCTGCCAGCTGGACCGAGGCAGGTCAGCGCTGCTTGTACTATTAAGATCTGTCTGCAGCATCTGACATAGTAGATCATGAGCTCCTAGCTCACCACCTTGTCAATGCCGGGATATGGGGGACAGCCCTCAAATGGCTGATCTCTTACCTCCAGGGTTGCGGACAGAGGGTAATAATAGGAGGGACAGTATCCAACCACCATCAACTCACACGTGGAGTCCCACAGGGAGCAATCCTCTCTCCTATTTTATTTAACATCTTCATGTGCCCTCTTGCTCAGGTGGTATGGAGGCTTGGGCTGGATTACCACCAGTATGCAGATAACACCCAGCTCTTCCTTCTGATGAATGACCATCCTGATTCCCCCCCAGAACCCTTAACCAGATGCCTTGAAGCAGTGATGAAGTGCATCAAGCAGAGTCATATGAAGCTCAACCCTTCAAAGACAGAGGTCCTGTGGCTGGGTAGGAAGGGACCAAGTGAGGAAGCTTGCTTACCCAATCTGGATGGAGTGCGTCTAGCAATAGCTCATTCTGCCAGAAACCTGGGTGTGATCCTTGATGCCTCTCTCTCCATGGAGGCACAGGTCATGAGATTAGTGCAGCAGACTTTCTACCACCGACGCCAAGCCAAGCTACTAGCGCCCCACTTGGCACCAGCCATCGCTAAAGTTCTATCCATTTCTTTCAGGCACATCTGGATCAAAATCACACAGAGCCAGTACTAAAAACCCCAAAACCTGCCAGTATATTTAGAAGTTGGAATGATATACATATGTTTAATTATTATTATTGCATATTAAACAGGAAGGTTCTATTGAATTTGTGAAAGCATTGGGAAAACTCCCTAAGTGGAGGCTGTTCTGAAGAGTTAAGAGGTTACAGATATATTCTTCTTGAGGTTAAACTTAGGATAATTTTATCTTCTTATGAGTTTTAATATAATATGGTGCTGTATTGGTTTTATGATTGTATAATTTGTGGTTTATTTTGTATTGTTTTGTTGTATCTTTTGGAACTTTGTTTACCATCTCATACTGCAAAGAAGTGATATAAAAATCCTTAATAAATACATGTGAATAAAAGAAACTGAACACAATTGTCTATTAGCAAGCTCTGCATTAGCAATGGGAAAATTATTAGTTGATTGGGGGGAATTCTAAAATGAATACTTAGGTATATATATCAGTTACCTATTCAACTATATCAGGCTTTAAGAAATTTCAGTTTGAATTGTGGATATTCTGCATCTATGTCCTTGTTAGAACGACATGCTTCTGGAATCATAAGATAAAGCTAAGCTTTACAACTCTCTTGTGTCTGACTTGCAGAGGATAACAACTTTTACTTGAAGTTTGAAACTTCAGTCTGTTGGCAGAAGAGGAACTGGGGCCAAGGTCAGAAATACTTTGCAGTGGACCTGTTAAAACAGTTGGCCCTGAAGACTGTTAAATATGTCTTCAAATTTTAATTGACAGCTATTTCATATGGCATGGCTTTAGGAAATAATGTGACACTACCCACAGTTTCACATGAAATAATTGTTGGATGCATGTGACATAGGATTGCCAGGTCTCTCCTGACAATTGGTGAGGGGCACTTACCAGGAGAAAAAGAAAGGCCCAGGCCACATGGCCAGCATTGCACAAGAAATTTTGTCATCACACTAGTGATTTCCAGATGATGCTCTGTTATTTGGCCAAAAACTCTATAGTAATATTGGCTTATACCATAGAGTTTTTGCTCAAATACCAGAGCAGCACCTGGATGTCACTGGTGTGATGACATGAAGACATCACTTCTTGTGTGATGCAGCAATGTTGCCCAGACTTTCTACTGATAAGCTCCCCACTGGCCAGCTGATCGAAGACTAGGGGTAGAGCTGGCAGTGGGGAACCCCCCCACCTCCACCATGTGGTCTGTCAATCCTAACATGAGAAAACCAAACACAGTGGTTTGTAATGGTGTGCACCAGTCAACCTTTTTACTAGAAAAAATATCAGAATTTTTATTATTATTATTTATTAGATTCTCTTCTGCTTTACTCTATTGCCATGAATAAAATAATAAAATGCACTGGCATTTTGTGGGCTAAGAGTACACAAATAGGAAGATATTTTTCCCCATAAGGTGCCTCCCTAGGCACAAAAAACCCTAAAAAATATTTCCTTGTGAAAGTTGCTTCATTTGTCCTTCAACGGAGATGATCCACAGCACAACCTTCAACCCCATGGCTGCAAAGACTGTGCTGCAGAAAGGCTCCTTCAAACTGGCCACTTAAGGGAATTACATGGAAGACCCTTTTAACAGTATGTATCTGTGGGGAAAAAAGTGAAATATGCATATGGCATATCTGCAATGGCAACAACATACATGCCAAAAGAAGAAGAAGAAGAAGAAGAGTTGGTTCTTATATGCCGCTTTTCCCTACCCGAAGGAGGCTCAAAGCGGCTTACAGTCGCCTTCCCATTCCTCCCCCCACAACAGACACCCTGTGGGGTGGGTGAGGCTGAGAGAGCACTGATATCACTGCCCGGTCAGAACAGTTTTATCAGTGCCGTGGCGAGCCCAAGGTCACCCAGCTGGTTGCATGTGGGGGAGCGCAGAATCGAACCTGGCATGCCAGATTACAAGTCCGCACTCCTAACCACTACACCAAACTGGCAAGAGCTCTTCTTTGTGTTCTGTTCTGCCATTTAAATCATCTTTGCAACAACAGGAAGTTTTAATGAGCTTTTCTCCACAGGAAAGAAGTGTTAAATCCTTGACTATTCATAGAACTACTTAAAATATGTCCTGAGTGTTAAAAACACGTCGCTATAAAAATGCTTACAAAAGGAAAGAAGAAAGCAAGGAAAAAGTTGACTATGAAGGCTGTGGCATATGTGGCAACTAAGCTTTAAATATGTAACCCTCCATGAACCAGCTTGGCTGGGAGTGGTGGGTTATAACAAACAAACAAATAAATTCAGTTGATAAATACTTTACCATCCTTACATGTAAAGTGGGGAGCTTCAATGAATTGAAGGAGAGGTAAACAACTGGAAAATTCCCTCTGACCAAAATTTCTCAATCCCGCTTGATTTTCCTTCTCCCTCATCATCTAAGTGTCAAACTATTCAAGACAGCATCCCTAAGTTTGCCCTGGGGTCATGCCACCATTCTGTAGCCTGAAATCCCACTGCTTGTATCCGCAAATAATGACCCCCAGTGAAATTTCACATCAAGCAATGAGAGAACCCCCGTTCTCTGGCTGTGCCAGTACTATTGGAATGGTAGCTAAAACCTTTTAAGATTCACTGTAATCAATTAAAAGGAAGAAATAAAACAGAAACAGAATAAAAATGGAGTATAACTTCAGATTAAAAGAAGAAAACCAGCATCTTTGTGCAAGTCCCCCCCCCCCCTTCCTATTTAGCAGAGGGGTGAAATGAGAGGCTAGAGGCTATTGCCACCAGCAGGCTAGCAAAAGGTAGCCAAGAAAAAACAAACACTTCAAAACCTGAGTAAATGTAAAATAACAAGCAATACAAAGCAGATGATACACACACACACACACACATACACAAAGATGTGTTTTTTTCTCTCTTTCAGGAGGGAAATGGCTTTACTTTCAGATAAGGAAATAGAGCATTCTTTTATGTTCTGGGGTCTTAATAGAAAGATTTGCCCCAGGCCTTGGAAGCATTTTAAGCTCTTTTGAAAAGCAAGGCATGTATAAGTATGCATTTTATGATTCCACTGATACGGTGTTTACTGCCTTTTGAAGCAGTATACAGAATACCTCACAAAACAAAGTTGACATTAATTGAAACGTGGTTTTAAAAGTACTGTTTTACTTTTAAAGTGACTGGGTGTTCATTTTACAAAGAAAAAAACAAAACACATGGAGAGCTCTCTCCCCCCCCCCACCCCATACCACTGTATGGAATTACCTGCTGCGAGGATCGGAAATCCCAGTTCCCTTTCAGTTCTGAGGTCTTGCCTCTGTGTCTCCCACTGCTCAGTGCCTGGCCGCCATAGGGTAAATTTACTACTGGAGGAATAACTGCTTGCCAATTACCATCCTCCCTCCTTTTCCTGGGGCTCCCCTTTACAATAGTGTGTACAGAATGATGGTGGTCTACATTAACGATCCCCAACCTGTGGGCTCGGACCATATGTGGTCCGTCGACTAATTTGAGGTGGGCCACAAAGGACGCCTTCTCCCCCCCCCGGCCCTTTACTTCATTCCCCCTGGCCCTTTACAACACACTTCGGGTGTCATTGTCTCACTCCCAGATAGGACTATCTCATTGCAGAGAAACAAGCTCAGGGTTCCCATTGATTTGTCATTGTCATGAGTTAAAATTTCCATGAAAATAAAATGTTCCTTATGTTCATTGTTGTGGCGTATCCGTATCTTATTTTGAAGGGATGTTTAAACATTACCATAGCGATCAGAGAGTGTTAGGGCAGTGGTTGAGAGTAGAGGAGTAAACTACACCCCCCACCAGGCCTCAGTAAAATTGTCAAGTGTTGAGTTAAAATATAATACAGGCACTTCTAGCTTTAGAAGGTATCTGTGTTCCCCAGATGGACTCCTCACTAAAGAGACCTTCTTCCTTGTTGCAAGGGGCTTTTTTTTTTTCTTTCTTCACCTATTGCTCAGATCAAGCAAGGTCAAAGAGCCACTTCCTGGAGAATATACCAGGGGCCATTCCACACAAGGACCAATGTTACCAAATGTTCACAGAATGTAGAAATGCTATATTAAATAGTGGAATTTCTTCATTCCGCATACCTTTATTTTTAGTGGCATATAGAAGTCCCAGTAGTGTTTCATTCATTCCCCTCAGGTATCCGGTCTCGCTGGAATCACAACAAAGGAGGTGATTTTTTTCTGCGCTTCTTCCCGCCCCTGGCCATCAATCAAATGGAACAGCCAATGCGCTGTTGTGTTCATGCTCCCAAAAGCCCCTTTCCCTTTAAGAACTGTTTTTTTTTTAAACCAAACACACCCATTGCAACGAATCTGTGTTCAATTGTTGCATCGGTAAGACCTTTTTGCTGGCGTAGGAGCTGGCAATTAATCGTTTACACGCTCCTCAAGTAGGAAAAAAATCCTTCCCCCCACGGGCACGATTTGTGGTTGAAATTATGGGCAGTGCTGAACAGGGGGCTGTATTGTGCTTGGGAACTTAGGAAGCTTTGTTTTACTTTAAATCACTTCTGTGGAGGGACTTTAGCCAGAGAAGCCTCGCTTGTTCGTTGCTTTCACAGATCTAAAGGGTAGAAAATGGTGATCGCTTCTCCAGAAGTTCAGGGCAAGAGCAGGGGAGGGACTTAATTTCTACCGCTACATTGAGAATACACATGTCTTTCGCTGGTTTGTTGCAGCTTGTGCGCAGAAGTTTAGCGTTTTTTTCAGGGGGTATCCACTTTTCCCGATTTCCCCAAAAGCGCTACAACGAAGCGCTTTTTACGGCAGTGTCGCAGGAGTGTTGCAGATGGTGTGCAACGTCATGCGGAACGTTGAATTTGTAGCATTTACCAAAGGTAAGACTTCTGCTATATTTAAGTTGTGCGGAATGGCCCCAGGAGCCCCCCAGATCTCTGGCTCCTGTTTGAAGGAAGGGGGTTAACTTGACCCTTGTCTGGCAAGGCAGGGAGGAAGTGTTTTAATAGATAAAGGCCTTGACAACAGCTGACTAGCACACAGGGTTCTCTTTAAGCAATGCCTTCCTGCCTGGGAGTATTTTAATGGATAAGGGCCCCTTGTAGGGTTGTGTGTGGTGGCATCCAAATCAGCTGTTCCAGGCTGACGCAGACAGCACCGCACCTCCCCTCCCCACTTGGCGCCATGCTGGCTGCATCAGCCTGGAATGGCTGATTCGGATGCCGCCACGCACAACCCTAGCCCCATGTGCTAAAGATGATTCTGAGAATTAGCTGTAATACAAGAGGGCGTGTGTGTCTCTTTAAACACTCTCTTCTTGCTTTGAAAGGGAGCATTGAAACAGAATTGGGCCCTGCCAAGACAGGGCAGGGGAAGAATTTTAGGCTTTTTAGATGATGGTGATAGCCCATCAGAGGCAACAGGGCTGCCAGAGCTGAGGGTGACAGCCTAGCTGGGTTATCACCATCAGATGCAAGGTGGGAAGCCCTGGTCAGTGCCCCCTTACTTTCTCCCTCCCAATATGTTGAATTTTCTATAGCCACCTGGTGAGTATGGCTCATTCTGAAGTCTTTAGAATGTTCAACACATTACTGGAAGGCCCCAACACTTTTAATAGATTATGACACCATATCGTAATATTTTAATTGCTTTGTCATACCTATATTTAACTTTTGTCACCCTACTATTTGGCCTTTTGCATCTATGTTTCACTGGATTACAAATACAACAGTCTGTTGATCAGGGTTTTTTCACTGAATAATCATTTCCTTTGAACCAAATGAATTTTTAACGGTGCTACTTTTGGGGTACTTAGCGGAATGTGAGATTAACAAAAACCACCAGTCATTGAGTAGATTTCCACAAGAGCAAAATTGCTTAGTAATCCCCCTGGGCCGGATGAAATGCACCCAAGAGTGCTCAAAGAACTTTCCGGAGAACTTGCACAACCCTTATCCATCATCTTTGGGACCTCTTTAAGGACTGGAGATGTCCCAGAGGACTGGAAGAGAGGAAACGTTATTCCGATCTTCAAAAGAGGGAGGAAGGATGACCCGGGAAATTACAGACCAGTGAGTCTGACTTCTGTTGTGGGGAAGATAATGGAGCAGATATTAAAGGGAGCAATCTGCAAACATCTGGAGGACAATTTGGTGATCCAAGGAAGTCAGCATAGATTTGTCTCCAATAGGTCCTGTCAGACCAACCTGGTTTCCTTTTTTGACCAAGTGACAGGTTTGCTGCATCGTGGAACTTTGGTTGATGTCGTTTACTTGGATTTTAGTAAAGCTTTTGATAAGGTTCCCCATGATGTTCTGATGGATAAATTGAAGGACTGCAATCTGGATTTTCAGATAGTTAGGTGGATAGGGAATTGGTTAGAGAACCGCACTCAAATAGTTGTTGTCAATGGTGTTTCATCAGACTAGAGGGAGGTGAGTAGCGGGGTACCTCAGGGCTCAGTCCGGTACTTTTTAACATATTTATTAATGATTTAGATGAGGGGGTGGAGGGACTACTCATCAAGTTTACAGATGACACCAAATTGGGAGGACTGGCAAATACTCCAGAAGATAGAGACAGAGTTCAACGAGATCTGAAGACAATGGAAAAATGGGCAAATGAGAACAAGATGCAATTTAATAAAGATAAATGTAAAGTTCTGCATCTGGGTCAGAAAAATGAAAAGCATGCCTACTGGATGGGGGATACGCTTCTAGGTAACACTGTGTGTGAACGAGACCTTGGGTACTTGTGGATTGTAAACTAAACATGAGCAGTCAGTGTGATGCAGTGGTAAAAAAGGTGAATGCCATTTTGGGCTGTAACAACAGGGGCATCACATCAAAATCACAAGATGTCATAGTCCCATTGTATACGGCACTGGTCAGACCACACCTGGAGTACTGTGTGCAGTTCTGGAGGCCTCACTTCAAGAAGGACGTAGATAAAATTGAAAGGGTACAGAGGAGAGCGACAAGGATGATCTGGGGCCAAAGGACCAAGCCCTATGAAGATAGGTTGAAGGACTTGGGAATGTTCAGCCTGGAGAAAAGGAGGTTGAGAGGGGACATGATAGCCCTCTTTAAGTATTTGAAAGGTTGTCATTTGGAGGAGGGCAGGATGCTTTTCCCATTGGCTGCAGAGGAAAGGATGCACAGTCATGGGTTTAAACTACAAGTACAATGATATAGGGTAGATATCAGGGGAAAAAATTTCACAGTCAGAATAGTTCAGCAGTAGAATAGGCTGCCTAAGGAGGTGGTGAGCTCCCCCTCACTGGCAGTCTTCAAGCAAAGGTTGTATACACACTTTTCTTGGATGCTTTAGGACAGTGGTCCCCAATCCCTGGTCCGGAGATCGGTACCGGTCCTTGGATCAGTCAGTACCGGGCCACAGCTCCTCCTTGTCTTCCTCCCCGCCTGCTGCCTTGGGGGCTGCCCTGCCACTCTCCTGCAATGCACCTGCCAATTTGGTGTCCCAAGTTGCCACCTGGGATGCTGGGCATCAAACTGGCCCTGGTTTCCACACATCTGATATGAAGCAGTTGCCCCTCCATATTTTAGATATCAGGCACTGAATCTTTTAAACTGATTCTTCTTTTTTGACCAACTCCTTTAACCTCTGTTTGAAGAAGCCTGTGGGACAACAAGTGGCTCTCTGCCATAAAATGCCTCCAGTGCACTTCCATCACAGCCATTTTCTCCATAATCCAAAAGCCATAAAAGTGGTCCACTGATGAAGTACATGCACTGGAGGACACTATAGAGTCTGGGCTCCTCTGCCTTAGCAGTACAGAAAAAGAGACATAATGGCTGAGCAAATTGCATGGCAAAATGACCACGTTTGCTAAGGCAGCAGGAGAGAAATACATACATATATACATACACAGTCACACACATGCATAGAGAGAAAACCCTAGATGTGCATTCCACATTTATTCAGTAGGTGGCAGCTAAAAGCTTATATCAGAGTTGCAGTCGCCATTTAGCTCCTAATAGCAGCAGAAGCAGCCTCGAGACCTGCGGCTGGTCCACCCCAGGAGAGAGAGAGAGAGAGAGAGAGAGAGAGAGAGGGAGCTTGGGTCTAAAACAAGCCTTGACCACAGTCCAGGCACCCAGAGAGGAAGGCAGCAGGCTAGCATCAGCGTGACACAACCGGTACAAGAAGCATCAAAGAACACTCATCAACTGGACACAAAGGAGAAACCAAGAAGCTGAGCTAGAGATTGGTAACAATAAATCCAGCTGGCTTCCAGCCACACGCAAGACGATTCCTCGGTGGCCATGGCAGGCAAAAACTGAAGAATATATATCATATTTATTTATCCTCAGGTAATACTCTTCTGTATTTTTTATACCCTGTCAATATTTGCATATTTTGGAATGAATAAAAGATACCCTTTAACACTTATGACAGCAGATAATTTCTACCTTGGGAAAATCAGTTATTAGTCTCATCAGTGTATGTGAAGAGAGATTAAAATAAATAGCCCATTTGATTAAAAAAGAGGAAGTGTGTGTGAGTGTGACAGTGTGTGAGCTGGAGAACATCGATATTTTGGAATGCAGAAGGATGCTAGTGAGGAAGAACTTTATAATCAGGCATCTCAAAATGGGTGCTATTCTGTCTCATATACCTTCTATGCTTGCAAAACATAAATTAATGCCAAATGTATTTGTACATATTCAACCCAAAAAGTAACAGAGTGGGGGAGGGAGAAATCACCTCCAGAATGTTTAGAGCTGGAGAATTTGAGCATATATATATTTTAGTAGCATAGATGACTGCCTTGAGACTAATTAAGCATCTGATTGAAATTAGGCATCTGATTAAAAATCCAAATTGATTAATTTTCCCAGGCTTCTTTTTATAACCAAAAATAAACCACTCTGAGGATTTATGATTTGTAGAGTGTATTTTTCACATTTTTGCATCTTTGCAGAGCACTTATAATTTAAGTGCGCATCGTCCCTTGCTTTTGTGCCTGTTTCTCATATTCCACATGGTTTTTAAAGCCATATTGACATTTGATTTCCTATGTCTACTTCTCACTGCATATGCTCCCATCAAGTGATGTTGTGGTCTTTCTTATTCTACGGTGGAATATGTGTGTGCATTTTCAATTATGGGTTGGGTACTACCATTCCTAAAATTCTGTAAAATCTAATAGCCGCTATTTGAAAATGTGAACTAAGGATCACCACTTATGGTGTAGGTGCCCAGTTATAGTGTATAAAACATGAACATCAGAGGAAATATTTAAATCCAGTTTCATTGGAACATTTACTTGACAGCTTTACAATCATTTGATAGAATTTTTTATGCCAGCACACTGATGCTTAAGAAAAGATTTAGTCCCCACAGAAGTAAAGGATATCACATGATTTTTAAAAAGATGGGGGGGGGACTAAATTTGTTTGAGAAGTTGAGGGGTTTCATGCCACAAACTTTATCAATTTTCTTTTTAACTTTGGATGTCCTGATTTTTCAAAAACCCACCTTTTGGTTAACTTTTAATCTAGCTTGATCCCGGCCATGCTGTTCAGAGCTGTTTTTAATACCTACTTCTGTTTATCAATGTGGCCATTAGTGCACTTGTTTTTAATTGTTTTAATGGCTGATAGAGTCAATACTGAGTTTTCAAATGATGTCAGAGAAAATATCAAGGGAAAAGCTGTTCAGTCTAACTAGTGAAGCAGAGAGGGTGGGTTATAAATTCAACGATAAATAAATAAAATAGCTACATGCAGGATTGGCTGGGGATGAGTTTAGGGAGAGTTTCAGAACTAAAATTCAGCAAGACAGTAAATGGTCTTCCTTGGCATATTTCACGGCAAGAACACAGCAACATCAGAAATGCCTACCATGGTCTGTCTAATCCAGCATTCTGTTTCTATGAACAGCTTGCCGGATAATCACTAGGACATAAACAGGAGGGCTTTCTTGTTGATTCCCCCCCCCCCCAGCGCCGCCAATATCTTGTACTCAGAGATTCAAATAGCTGGACAAGTATCCTTTGGGGGTTAGACCAGATGACTACAGAACCAGTCAACTCTATACCTTTTATATACCAGGACTGCAGGTCTTGACTAGTATTGGTTTTAGCTACATTTGAGCCTTGTCTGTGAGTTTTGTGGTTATACTGTAAAATTTCCCAGTGGTTTCTCCAACTAAAAGCATTTTACTTGTTCAAATGTATTATGGAAAAATTACTGCAGCGTTATATTTCCTTTTTTGAAGATATTAGTTTTTTTTAAATGCCACAAAGAACTAATTATTCTCTCTGCTATCAAAACAAAAAAAGAAAAGAAAATCCTTTCTATTTATATTAGTTTTCCCACATGGGATGCCGGGACAACAGTTTAAAATATAGCTTCACAAAAGGGCATATTCTACCAAGTTCTCTGGCTGTGTAACCTTCATTGAATTTGACGTGGAATGCATGGGTGGAGGGTTTGTACAAACCCTCTGGAAGCCATGGAATCTACATGGTAGAACTTCAGTTGAAATGAACTAGTTTCAACATCTTCCTTTTGGTCACCACCAAACTTGTAAAGGCTTCATGAATGCCAAAAAAGGTTCATTCCCATAATTCTTAAATGCATGTTTTAATACAAGTCACAGGGACTATAGCAAAATCCATAATTTCAGCAAGGTAATAAAATAATATGTGTTTATCTGTTTTCACGTATCACAATACAGTTTACCTAAAATGTTCTTATTCTGATTCACAAAAACATAGGAGGGGGGGATCTCTATATTTAAAGTTATTTTGAGCCATTGCTGATTCCTTCCTTCCCCCTTTTTTTTAAAAAGAAAAAATCTCTCCAACCAATTGAATAATACTTTAGCCAATTTGGAAGGGGTAAAAACCCCAAATATATAAAATCCTTTAATGAGAAGAGAGAACCTCATAACTGGAGCAAGGAGTTTAGTTTCTGTGTACTTACCTCTTTGTACATCTGGATAAATGCCTCAGAAGTCATTGTGGGGGGGGGGAGAGCAGACTCCACCACCTCCTTTGTCCTGGGGCCTGTCAGCACATCCTCAACATTCTTTTCACCTTAAAGACATTGCATTAAAGCTCCAGGAAGAGGTTTTATGTCAAAGGGAATATGGAGTATTGTGGAACTAGCTTCCTTCCTCTTTTTAAGATGGATGTTCAATAAAGAAGTAACATGAAAAAAGGCACATCAATTTCCAGACTGTATATGGTTCTTTTATTTAATGCTCAGCAACTCTGACTAAAAAATCAATGGCAGTCAGTAATGAGACTCTTGCTAAATTGCATGGCTGTTTCTTTATTTCTCCTGCTTACCATAAATTTAGCCATTGTAGAAGAATGATGATTTCAGGAATAAATTGTCAGGTTACTGTAAAGCACAATGAAAAAATGTTTTTGTTAAATGAAGAATTTACTTAGCCATTGACAGGAGTTATTAGGGACATTAAATCTGAAGTTTAAACACGTACAGTATTCTACATCTAATGCATTTAAAGTGAATATGTCACTTCAGAAATAATATGTTTGCTGTTTCCAACAAGCTGAAAGCAAGGTGTTTAAGGTACTTTATAGTAAATAAATACAGAAATAAATGGATTTACTGCAGAAAAATGTTTTGAAACTCCTTTAAAAATCCCACTAGTATTTGGAAATGTATAGAGCAACTAATGCAACCACAATCAGGTCAGGGAATAGTGATAGTGTACCATTATATGCTATGAACCTGAGCAGTACCAGATTGAAACTCTGCAATTTAAGCTTAATAAATAAAACAGAGGAATTAACTCCTATAATACATACTTCACAGTAAGAAAAATGTTCCTGTTGGAATTCCATCATCTTCTGCATCAGGGGTTCTTGTTGAGTCTGTGGCACTTTTGGATTTTGAGATCGCCCAAAATGACTCCCATGGGGGCAACCATGAAATAGCTGCTTTGGATATGGAGTCAGTCACAAAATGCTGGGAGGTTCCAACCCAAATAACCTCTGCTGAAGAAAACTGTTTCAACATTAGTGCTCCATTTAAGAAGAAAATGTCCAATTCATATCTTACCACTCTCACTTCAGACCATATCATAGATATGCCTCCTGAACTCTCCTGAAGCACCGCCTACTCCACTGAGGTGGATAAAAGTCAGGATTGGCTCTTTGCTTTGGGGAAAAGGAAGAAGGATGTGGGTGGCAGGAAGCCAATCTGTGGGTTTTATCGTGACAATGGATGCCATGTTCACTGTTCTGCATAATTTTGAAAGATACAATACACCATCCCTTATCACATCTGGTCTCCTTTACCTGGAAAGAATCCCACTGAGTTAAAAGACAAGTATAATTAAGGTCTGTATAGTTATAGTCTAAAATAGCGCCCTGGCTATCTAGGGTCGCAGCTAAATTAATCCGAGTGGAATCAGCCAAGGGGCTTTCTCCATTATAGGTGGGCCTGCCTGAGCATCCCCCCACCATCCTAGTAAATGTGGGCATACAGAAGACTTACCTTCTGATGTGCCTGGAGAAAGTGGAAGGAATTCAATTGTATCTAGAAATGTCTCTGCTTCCCAATGACATTCTAGAAATTCCCAAATCTCTATGGCAAAGACCATGGATATTTTGAGGATTCCTAGAGTGTAACTCAGAAGTTGTGTCACTTCCAGTGTCCAACACAATTCTCCCCATTATTTTCCACTACTTCAGTGGGTGAATGAGGCCAGACCGAGATGGTGACCCAGTGGTCAGCTAGGTGGGGTGTACCACAAGCTGCTGGTTGCGGCACAACCTGAGCCACAAGCCAGGGCAGCAGCACTGTGGCCAAAGGCACCCCTGGTGCCCCTGATCGCTGGTGTGTAGTCTAGGGCTGCCTAGCAGGTGAACAACAGCATATTCTCCAGTTAACTGCTGCAATGTGGAATCGTCTATTAATTCACCTTTACATCCCCTTGACCATTCTTGATTATCACTACACAAGCAGCTACGAACAAGGTACAATGGGCCTGAGGAGCATACTGGTAAGGCAGAGTAGCCAGCCAATGGAGGCAGCTCACAGAAAACAGCAGATAGGGAAAATTACTGTCTCTGTCCTCAAGTGATTCGTATACAAGCAGGCTGCAATGCTTTTGATTCAGCAGGCCACCCAGCCGCCAATTCCTGCAGTAAATTTTCTCTTGAGTGATGATGCTCAGTGTCAGTGAGCTCTAGAAAGAAGAGAACTTTTCTTCATCACTGTCAGCTTTGCTTCTTCTGCCATCACGTGTCAAATAACAAATCTCTGGATGAAAATCTAGTGCCTTTTCTGTTATGCATTTTCTTTCATGTTTTTGTTCAACACTGCACATTTTAGTTGTTTTGTTTCCAAACACATTTCATTCTGTCCATTCAGATCTTTGTCTGTTAACTTTATTTTTCAAGGGTTTCTTTGCGCTTATTTTATACCTAGTTCCCAGGTATTGGAGGAGCTTTGTGATTGATGCAAAGCCAGCTAGTCAGTATGTGATTAGCATAGCCCTGGTTCCCCCCTCTGAAATTCATTTTTTATGATATAGTCATGGATCCCTTTTATTCTTTTTTCTCTTTTAGAAAGGTGTTTTTCTTTTATTTCTCTTTATTGAGAAATCAATGCACCCATTTGTAGCTTCAGCTTTTGCAGCTGTTTATGTCCACATCCAGATATGGGGTGGAACTCTGGTCCTGCAAGAAGACAGGAAGGCTTGGAAAGACAATGCCTGTTTCTGAGCACATGCAGAGGGAAGTTTTAAAATTCTGCAGAACTTCCTTTCCTGTTCCTTTTCTCTTTGAATTTCTCTTTGATAAAAATGAAATTGATTAGAAACAGACTAGATTGCTTAAAGAGAAGCAAGGAAAAAACTGTTGGATTTCAAGGAGAAATTGGATAAAATGTATTAAGAATGTATCTCTTAACAAAGCTAATCCCTATACATCCTAAATCCCTAATTCTATACTAGCAGCAAATTTTTAAAATCTCAGTTCTCCAAGTTAAAAATATACACCCTGTTGATATGTAGGGTTAGTTACTAGGTAGTAATTTAATGTTTCTTGACTCATGTGCCCAACTTCCACTAGGATGAGAAACAGTCCATGTGGGAGATGGAGAGCAAGTAAGATTATTTTCTTTCTAGGTTGCCTTGGTTGTGACCCTCTCATTTCCTTAAACCAATGCATATGTAGTTGAGCATCCTGCTTATTGTGGTGATTGATGGTGTTGTAAAACATACAGAGAAAGTGAACACAACACATATACAACCTGCTATGGCTAGCTACTGTTACACCAGGAAGCAGAAATGTTACGTGCTATGCAAACTTATTCCTTCTCTCAACTAAGTTAGGGCTTAGCTATGGGCCAAACCAAATGTTATGATATCTATGGGTTTTAGCTGTGAACACCAATGCCAAACAAAGCTGGGGCCAAACTTGTTTCTCTCCCTGTTACTTTCAAGAACTGAAGTACAGGTCTTTTTTTGGCATTTGAAGTCATGGTGGAGGGAAGCAAGATTGCCTGGTCCTACCATGCTGACCGTCCTACCAGGATTAGGCCTCAACATATTTTTATATGGCCAACAGATGGTATGATGATATAATGTCTAGTTTGACCATATGTGTTATATTTTCCTCATCTTGCTTCTGGATATTGGCAATCAAATGTGTGCTATGAACTTTATGCTCAGAACTCCAGCTCAAAAAAGAAGTGGAAACATGCACATGAGAAAAGGGGGCTTCAGATTTCCTCCTGAAGTATTTTCCTGAAGTTCCCATGGAAAAACTTACGTGCAGTTCATTCATAAGAGAACAAATACCATCAGTCCATCCCCATGTATATTTCATGTCAGAAAAAAAGTGCAAGGTTTAATCCCTTCTTTATGTGCACCATGGTCTGCACTTGAATTACCCCCCCTTGTGCTTGGGAACTGAGTTACATTGCAGGGAGAACATGTCCTGGTCCATACAGAGGACAACGACACAAGCAGCTTGAAATAAACTTAGGCCACAGTTTTTATTGTTATGCATATAAGCATTAGTAAACTATGGGCAGATCCTGCCCCACTGCAGCCAGCAGACCACAAGAGAACCCCCCTCACCAGCAGGCCCCACTGATGGAAATTTAGTGATGTGCATGCCCTGTTGCCTGAACTAACACATGTTCAGCCCTTCACTGAACCCTAAATTCCCATCTGGATCAAGTGGCATACTGTTCAGCCCAATAAACGATACTAGACCCAATGATACAAATGTCCAGCGAGGTGCCCAAGAGACTTGGAGATCTCACATCCAGCCGGTACTCCAAGAACTCGGCTGGCTCCCCAAATCTACCAGAACTTTATCCTCAAAAGGATCAGTGAGACACTTGGTGATAAAAGGCAGTGACTGGTCACTGGGTGAGCTTCAAGCTTGCATAGGGAGTTGAACCTGGTGCCCCACCTCCTGCTCTTACCATGTTCTACCGTGGCACTATTGCAACAAAGGCAATATTGACTGTAACACTTGGTAAAATTTCCAAACTTTCTCCAGAGTTAGAAATGTCTTAATAACTGATGTAAGTATGGCTTCTTCCTCAGTAATTTAACTTAGGTCAGCAGAAATACAAGAACATAAGAACTGGCTGTTCTTTGGTTGCTTAAACCTTCAGTCCGACAAAAATAATGGCTACTCCTTGAAAATATGCCAGTTTCTTTGCTTAATCAAAAACATAGCCTTGTCATCGATGAATGATGGAGTAGCTCGACTCTGCTTTCCTATCATTTTTCCTTGCAGACACAACAGAAAATTCCTCTGACTGTAAAAAGCTACTTTCAGTGCTCATGTATCTCACAGAATCAGGAGGTACTTAGCAAATCTTGTGGTCCATTCCCTTGCCCTGGAGGACTAAGTGCATCTGTCCCATTTCTAGGTGCAAAATGGAAATAAGGCTAAGGCTACTACTGATCTTGTAATCTTGTTGAAGAAACATGGAAAGACTAACAGATTCCCATGCTGATCTTGACTGTTAAGGTCCTTTGTGGTCTGGGTATCTCAATCTCTTCCCTGGAGAGCAATACACACAGAGAATACTAACTTGCTAGGGATCCCTGGCCCCAAGGATGTCTGCTTGGCCTCAATAAGAGCAAGGACCTTTTCAATCCTGGCCCTGGCCTTTTGGAATGAGTAGCCAGTTGAGATCTGGGCCCTGATGGAGCCATCAAAGTTCCAAGGGGCCTGTAAAATAGTACTGTTCCACCAGGCCTGTGGTTGAGGCCATGGTGAACCAAACACAAATGTGGGCCTCTCCTCTCCATGTCTCCCTTTCTTATTTTTTATGGGGGGATATACTGTTGAGCAGGACTGGTACTGCTGGTGGGATTGGAGGATTCTGTAATGGACTTTATGTTTTTAATGTGTCTATTGCATTTTTAATTTTATGATGTTTCATTGCTTTTTATGTAAACCTCCCTAAGCCCATTCCCAGGGAGGGAAAATATAAAAGTTAAATAAATAAATAAATAAATAAATAAATAAATAAATAAATAAATAAATAAATAAATAGGTGAAATGCATAGGGAATTTTTAGATGAGTAAGTTAACACATTTTTCTTTAATTGCACCACCAAATTTGACCTAATCTTCATCTCTCAGTGACTGATATGGCCTTTTATTTACTTCTTACATTTCTAGGTGATCCATTTCATTTTTTAAAGCAATAATTTCCTCATAAACAATAATAACATTTGTAACTTTGTGGCAAAATGAACTATTTTTGTCATTTTAGTGCTTATGCATTACTACAAACTTTGTTAAAAAAATTATTTTTGTTGTTGTTAGGTGCAAAGTCATGTCCGACCCATCACGACCCCATGGACAATGATCTTCCAGGCCTTCCTGTCCTCTACCATTCCCCGGAGTCCATTTAAGTTTGCACCTACTGCTTCAATGACTCCATCCAGCCACCTCATTCTCTGTCGTCCCCTTCTTCTTTTGCCCTCGATCCCTCCCAGCATTAGGCTCTTCTCCAGGGAGTTCTTCCTTCTCATGAGGTGGCCAAAGTATTTGAGTTTCATCTTCAGGATCTGGCCTTCTAAGGAGCAGTCAGGGCTGATCTCCTCTAGGACTGACTGGTTTGTTCGCCTTGCCGTCCAAGGGACTCGCAAGAGTCTTCTCCAGCACCAGAGTTCAAAAGCCTCAATTCTTTGACGCTCGGCCTTCCTTATGGTCCAACTTTCACAGCCATACAATGCAACTGGGAATACCATAGCCTTGACTAGATGCACTTTTGTTTGTTGGGTGAGGTCTCTGCTTTTTAGGATGCTGTCTAGATTTGCCATAGCTTTCCTCCCCAGGAGCAAGCGTCTTTTAATTTCTTTGCTGCAGTCCCCATCTGCAGTGATCTTGGAGCCCAGGAAAATAAAATCTGTCACTACCTTCATTTCCTCCCCATCTATTTGACAGGAATTGAGAGGGCCAGATGCCATGATCTTAGTTTTCTTGATGTTGAGTTTCAAGCCAACTTTTGCACTCTCCTCCTTCATTCGCATCAACAGGCTCTTTAGTTCCTCTTCGCTTTCTGCCATGAGAGTGGCATCATCTGCATATGTGAGGTTGTTGATATTTCTCCCTGCAATCTTGATCCCATTTTGTGACTCATCTAACCCTGCCTTTCTCATGATGTGCTCTGCATACAAGTTAAATAGGCAAGGCGACAGTATACAGCCTTGCTGAACTCCTTTCTCAATTTTGAACCAATCAGTGATTCCATGCCCGGTTCTTACTGTTGCTTCTTGACCTGCATATAGGTTTCTCAAGAGACAAATAAGATGCTCTGGTATTCCCATCTCTTTAAGAACTTGACACAATTGGTTGTGCTATATACAATCAAAGGCTTTAGCATTGTCAATGAAGCAGAAGTAGACGTTCTTCTGTTACTCCCTAGCTTTCTCCATGATCCAGCGTATGTTGGCAGTTTGATCTCTAGTTCCTCTACCTCTTCGAAATCCTGCCTGTACTTCTGGAAGTTCTCAGTCCACATATTGCTGGAGCCTAGCTTGTAGGATTTTGAGCATAACTTTGCTAGCATGAGAAATGAGTGCAATGGTGCGATAGTTTGAACATTCTTTGGCATTGCCCTTCTTTGGGATTGGAATGTAATCTGACCTTTTCCAATCCAGTGGCCATTGTTGAGTTTTCCAAATTTGCTGGCATATTGAGTGTAGCAGTTTTACTGCATTGTCTTTTAAGATTTTGAATAGTTCAACTGGAATGCTATCACCACCACTAGCTTTATTGTTGCTCAGACTTCCTAAGGCCCATTTGACTTCACATTCCAGGATGTCTGGCTCCAGATCAGTGACTACCCCATCGTGGTTATCAAGGATGTTAAGCTCGCTCTTGTATAGTTCTTCTGTATAATTTTGCCACCTTTTTAAAATCCCTACCATTTTGGTCCCTTATCATACCCATCTTTGTATGAAACGTTCTCTTCATATCTCCAATTTTCTTGAAAAGATCTCTGGTCCTCCCCATTCTATTGTTCTATTTGTTTGCACTGTTCATTTAAGAAGGCATTCTTATTTCTTCTAGCTTTTCTCTGAAATCCTGCATTCATTCAGGTGTATCTTTTTCTTTCTCTCTGGCCTTTCACTTCCCTTCTCTCCTCAGCTATTTGTAAAGCTTCCTCAGATAGCCATTTTGATTTCTTACATTTTTTTCTTTGGGATGGTTTTAGCTGCTACCTCTTGTACAATGTTGCGAACCTCCATCCATAGTTCTTCAGGCACTCTATCAGATCTAATTCCTTAAATTTATTTGTCACCTCTACTGTATATTCATCAGGGATATGATTTAGTTCATACCTGAGTGGCCTAGTCCTTTTCCCTACTTTCTTCAATTTCAGCCTACATTTTGCAACAAGAAGCTGATGATCTGAACCATCTTTGGCTGCAGATCACATAGTCAATCTGATTTCTGTGTTGACTGTCTGGTGATGTCCATGTGTAGAGTCGTCTCTTGGGTTGTTGGAAAAGAGTGAGTGACTTTGTGCAATGCACCCACTGGCCCCTTCTTAACAACATCCCTGGTGCTACAAACAGATATCTTTATTCCTAATCACCCATTTACAACAAATATGGATCTAGACTTTCTTTACAAACTTCTAAGAAATATTTATCCAATTTTCTTAGTACCACATTTGCAGGATTGTTTTCATAAAATTCAGTGGCTAAATTCAATTCCCAATAATTTCAGCCACTGGGTGTGTTTGTTTGCTTGTTCATTTTTGCTAGCTGTATTGGAATTAGTGAGCAGTTCTTGTTCTAGGAGATGAAAAACATGATTTAAACAATCAGCAGCACACTTTGTTTTTCAGTCCTATATGGAACATTTCAGTTTTCCTTGCTAAATAATTCTGTTGCCTTCTTACCGTTTTCTTCAGATCATTTGGAATAATAATCCTATTCCTAAAAGTATTTGCAAATACAGCCTTGTACTTCTGCTGGTCTATGACTGTAATAAAGATCTGTATGTATGTATACAGCCTTATACTATTTCAACAAGGCCATCAAGATGCTGAACCAATAATGCATCATACAAGGGCCTCCCTTTTCAATGGGTACTAATTATTTTCAAATACTTGTCAGCAAATTTTCATGTCCACCTTACAATAATCACTACATTGCTTGAGTTTCCCTGGAAATAATTTATACCAAACAAGCTGAAAAACAGGTACATTGTATTAACTACAATCTTCATCCAACAAATCTGTAACTTTGTTGCTTTCTGGTGCTATCTTCTTGGTAAAGCAATTTTTACTGCTATTAACTGATCCATATTCTTCTGTTGGTTTAAAAGTTAGCAGTTTTATTGTCTGATCTAGCATTTCATAGAAGTAAAACTAACAAAGCACTTCGTACTGCTGGTTCTGCCGAGCAAACACATGTATTGCCTTCCTTTTATGAAGCACTGTCATTTTAAGACGCCAGTCTTACAACTTGATATTGCAGCCATCGAGTAAAAAACCTCAAGGTGGTGTGCAAACAACGCTCTACTGAGGTTATCTGGTATCTGCAAACTCTTGCAGTTATGGCCTTGTGAATCTTTCCTGGGAAGCATAACTCCATGATCTTGTCTGCTTCTATATTTTTAAATGGCATTTTATCTTTAAAGGCCCCTAACATTGAACATTGCTTCAGAACTATGGCTATTTCATCAGAAACCTCTTCAGAGAACTGTATTTAGGAAGAAACGTGGAATGTGAGATGACACAACAGGGATTTATTTAGAAATCTGACTGGGTCAATCAAGGCCTAAAGAAGGATGATAGATTCTCACACTATAACAGCAGCATTGTTTTATATCCTTGGTTCTTCATAATCCTTATTGATTAATGATGCTTTAAGAGTTCTTGTGTAACCATTCCATTCCATCATTTTTCCCTAGCTTGCAGATAACATTCTTGACAGTATATCAAAGAGGTAACAGCCAACAGAAGCCCATGCTCTGAATTTAAAAACAAACAAAGATCTGAATGGTGCAATAGAATGTCCTTAATATTCTGTAATGGCATTTCTGTAGTGACTCTTAACAGTATCACCACACATTTCTAATTTTGGAGATGAACAGAGGCAATATGGTACCCATCTAAATGTGATGGAAGCTGCTGCCTGGAGATATTCTTGGGCACACTGATATTTTCCTTGCTGCTGAAGATGTTTCATTGCTTAAGTATCAAAATGGAATCCCACAGCTGTCTCTTCAGAGTATAATAAAACAGATGTTGCTATATTAAACTAGGTTGTGTGTAATGCTTGTTATGAAATTATCTGCTTACCCAGCATAGTAATGAGGAGGCAACTAGTTATCAAGGCCCTGTTGAGGAAGCCACTTTGCTGAACAGAAAAACAGTAACAATTTTTGTTTGCTCAGGAAAAAAACTCAAACAGGAGAGAATTCTAATTACATTTCATTAAACCTGGCATCTTGTGCTTCCTAGCTTTTTCATGTGACTTGGCTAGCTCTCCTATATTGCGCTTAAAATGTTCCAGAAAAGCTGTTTTTGAATTATTAATCCTCCTGATTGACGTTCTGCTTGAACATGCAGCTCCTTTGCTTTAAAGGAAACTGGCAAAAGTCCTACAAGCCTTACTCTCAGATTCATATGCCTACTTACCTGAGCTAAAGCTGTACTTTGCTTATTATTTTTAGCTCCTCCCTCCACTGTTCAGGGTTAGAAGCAATGTTTTAAAAATATCAATTTAAAAGTACACTGTAAGCACATAAAATAAATCAGAAATATATATGTCCCTGGTTATAAGATTTTAAATTCTCCTGAGAAATGCTCAGAGTGAGAAAGAGATACCAGAATTTAGGGGGAAACTTGAATGTTCACTTCTCAAATTATAGCAAAATATGGATTTTTTTTTCTATCAAGGGGTCAATCATCCCTTTTCTGTAACATAGTCCACATTGTTGGGAGACACATAAGAGCCATTATTTGGATAGCAAAAATGACTAATGGCTACCAAGCAGTTATTTACTACATGTGTCTAAAACTCTTATACATTACACTGAAGCCATGAATAATCTTTGAGAGAGATGTAGGGACTGGTCTAAGAAAGAAAGAAAGAAAGAAAGAAAGAAAGAAAGAAAGAAAGAAAGAAAGAAAGAAAGAAAGAAAGAAAGAAAGAACCTCACTTTGTTTCTACTTATTCACACTTGATGCTTAGGACACAATTTCATAAACTATAGTTGTTGCCATCAAGCCTCAGCTGACATACGATAGGGTTTTCAAGTCAAGAGATGTTGAGAGATGAGCAGCCATTGCCTGACTCTGCATCATGATTCTGCTAGTCCTTGGAGGTTTGCTATCCAAATACTAGCCAGGGCAGACCTTGCTTAGCTTCTGAAATCTGACAAGATCAGGCTAATTTGGGAACTGTCTGCACTCCCAAATTTTTTCCACTCTCAATTTTGCTGAATTCTGATTGAATTGAGCCTGGATCTTGCCACAGATCTGCAAAGTTCCTTTTTTCTGACTCAAAACATCTTTCACTCAGACACTGTCTTCTGCACTTGAATAGTTCTAATTGTCAGTCTCCTCTCTCCTTCCTGCTTGATTGGGGGGGGGGGGGTGACCATCCATGTGTTGCCAGCACCTATAGGTGCCTTTAGCTGGAGTGTGTATGTGTGTGGGGTTGTGTGAAGCTCCAGCCGGCATTGAGGTAGCAAGAGGCTGGAAAGGGCTCTCTCTTCCACCATGTTTTTGAGCTGTTAATTGGTCTGTTGATTGATTTCGGGCAAGAGCAGGACTTTCAATTCTGGGCTTTGCATTTTGCACTTCAGTGCTTCTTGTACAAAGTCAAGGGGATACTTAACAGTTAACACTTTCTTTAAGAAATTATTCTAAGTGCAGGGGGTGGGAAACATTTTTCTAAAGTCTTTACTGATGAGCATACTGCATTCAAACTCTCTATGCCAGGTTTTCTGCTGTTTTCTCTCACTCCCCTCCCCCCACAATGTCTCTTCACTTTAAAAAACAAATTGCCAAGCTTAGAGAGAGCAACTGATTTCTCCCCCCCCCCCGTGAAGCCACTGTGTGATGATGATCTTTAAAACTTCCTTTTAAGAGTACTTCTCACATTACTCAGACAGATTTTAGGCAGCACCAGAAAAGAAAGGACCTGCTACTGCTGGGAGCCAACAAATCAGCAGAGACCTTGGCACAATATCTGTGCTGGTGGCAGGGCTGGGGGGTGAAGCAAGAAAATCTGAAGGCATCTGCACCTGAAAGAGAATGCCATGAGCCTGCATTTCCTCACTGAAGCAGAGAAAATCTACTCTTGGATATGCTGGAGAATAAGTAGTATGACTGCAGAGTCACACTACAGCTGTGCAGATGGGAGAAAAAACCCAAGCAGAATCAGAGTGGAAATTAGGGTCAGAGGCAGAGGGCTTTTAAAAAACTGAGCCCAACAACCTTTAAAAGCCCAATACAGATAAACCCCGGGGCTATTTAGTTGAGAGCTCATAAATATAGTTTTAATGTTTGGATCTTATTGTATTTTAAAATGTTCTAAGCCATCATGAGCCAGTGACCCCCAGGAGTGGCAGCACAGAAGTATAAACAAACAGACAAACAATCTAGATGAAATGAATGTTTTGGCATGAAAATTAGGACAGGTTGAATGTTCCCAAAAGGTTCCCACAAACATAAATGTTCTTTAGAATCAGTCCACTGGTATTTGCTGCTGCCATTCCGGGGTTCTTCTTGATAATAAAATCAGTCTGTTATGCAATAATAAAAAATAATAAAAATAGTCTTGTTTTTCCAAGTAGCACTGAAGTTATCACACCCATCAGACAGTGAGTATAAACAGCACTGAGAGTAAGAGAAATGCCTATTCAGTAAGTTTTTTCTTTGCCTTGAGTAAATCCTGAAAGATGTTTTCTAACTGGGGTTTCCAGATAGCAGCTGGCACCCAATGGGAAATGGAAATAGGGCCATCGAGGGGGGCACTGCCATATTAATGTCATGATATCATTTCCAGGTTAAACCTGGAAGTGATTCTGATTCTGCAGAAAATCTATGGTTTTTACTATCAAGTTTCCACTGTCTCCTAGACTGAAATGATGTCACTTCTATGTTCAACCTCAGCCCATTCCTCACATGTCAGATAATGCACTTTCAATGTACTTAAAAGTATATTTTCCTGTTCTGCACAGGAAAATCCAGCTGCAAAAACACATTGAAAGTGAATTAGCCAATGACAGTGGAATGGATCCTGGAAATGCCATCATGCCATCTAAGGCACATCAACTCTTATTTTATTTCCCCCTGCCAGCCTACTGAGTGGTGATGGGGGGTGGTGGCTGCCAGTGGGAGGTCTCCTAATCTTGCAGGAAACCCAGCAATTCTACTTCTAACAGCTGACCTAATATGGTATGTGATGTGATTCCTGTTGGTAGAAAGCAGAAACAGGACTGGAAGAGAAATGGCGCCACCACTGAAACTGTGAATAGGTTCACAAAGATGCCTCTCTGACAGGGAGAACTGAAATGTAGATTGGTTCAATATCTGTATAAATGAGTAATAGCTGCAACTCTGTTCCTTGCAATATCCCTCCCCCCCAGAAAAAAAAATACTAAACCTTTTCTCCAAAATCACATGAGGGAAGATTTTAAATGAACACACCCTGACAGAATGCTCACATCATTTGATCATACTTCAAAGATTTTGCACTCTAAAATTATCTCATCCTATAAAAGGAAAGTAGCTGTTTCTCTAAAATCCACCTGCTTAGATACTGTAATTACAGATCTCATTAGAGTGTGTGAGAGAGATTATTTAATCAGTATTTATGTTCATTATGAGAATTTTACCCTAGAGGGTTTTTCATTGTCCTCATCTATTTAACATTAAAGCAGATCACATTCTTCGTATCAGTGCCAATAAAAGAAATTTATGAAGTCCTGTATATGGTTGAGGCTATATACACTGTGACTTTTCATCTAATATATCAGCTGAGAACTACAAAGAAAACTTCTGCATCCCCATGATGTAGTCAGGCTGGAATGGTTCCACCATGCGGGAGAGGGGGGGCGGGGGACAGGCAGGAGGGTTATCTGCATGAAGCTGGGATTCCAGAACAATGAAAATTAAAAAATGCTCTATTCAGCTCCACGCCGCCATGAAGTTCCATGGAGACAACTGGGAAATGTTTTTGTCCCTGCCAGGATGTCATAGGAGGGAGAGGCATGGCTCTTCCCTGGATAGGCCCTGTTGATCCCCATGGCAGACAGGGGATCATAGAATCATAGATGAAGAGGGATGTAGACAAACTGGAGCGTGTCCAGAGGAGGGCAACAAAGTTAGTGAGCGGTTTGGAGACCAAGAAAGGTTGGGGGAGCTTGGTCTGTTTAGCCTGGTGAGGAAACGATTGAGAGGGGATTTGATAACCATCTTCAAGTATTTAAAAGGTTGCCATACAGAGGGACGGACCTGAAAAAATGGGATGAAATTAATTCAAAAGAAATTTCATCTAAACATCATGAAGAAGTTTGTTACAGTTAGAGCGGTTTCTCAGTGGAACAGGCTTCCTTGGGAGGTGGTGGGTTCTCCATCTTTGGAAATTTTTAAACAGAGGCTGGATAGCTATCTGATGGAGAGGCTAATTCTGTGAAGGCTTAAGGGGGTGGCAGGTTACAGTGCACAATGGCGGGGAGCGGCATGCCACTCTCCCACCAAGGTGGGAATGGAGGGGGGGACTCCCCGGTCAGCTTTGTGGCTCCGAGGAGCCAACAAGGGGATGCAGTGTCCCTCCAGGGACACCGTAGGTTGAAGGAAGTGTTGGGCTAAAAGGCCCGGCTCTTCCGCTTATGCACAGTGCTGGCCCAACCCAGCTCCCACTGGCACCCACAGCATCCCAGGGAATAAGGAAAATTCCACATTCCCTTGTTGTGGAGTGCTGCGCCGGGCCAGGCCTGGGATGGCGGCAGTGGGATGCATAATCGGGGCTACCCTGCTGCCACCATCCTGGATTTCCAGCCCCATATGTCTTAGAAACCTAGGTTTGTGGCTTGGAAGATGGCTGAGTTAACATTTAACATTTCACAAACTGCTTCAAATTTGGAAGGAATTAAAAATGGACTGGGTCAGTCATAAAAAGTGGTGTGAGGTTTTCATGCAAAGGACAGTCATTTATTTGTGCTTCCCTGCTTGAACTTAATCAGTATCATTGAATTCAATTAGATATGGAATTTATAGTTTAAGGAAAGTTTGACACATTTGAAGACCACAGTCCCTTCATATGTATAGTGTCAAACTTATGACACAAGAATCTTCTAGTTCCATTTCTTATATCCCCATAGCATTTTTGAGCCCACTTGTCTTTAATTTCCCCTATTTGATATGAGCAAATATAATGTCATTGACTAGCAGGTGGCGACTGTTCCAGCAATGACACGACTCCTGGTTTGGCAAATAACTGGCCGCAGCTGTTTATTGAACAAACAACCCCCAACATAGGGTTGGCCTTATGCTGGCAAGGGAGCCTGACCCCTACAGCCGTCCGGCTGCAACCTCGGACCGCGGCGCCCAGGCTCCACTCCTCGCTCCCAGCCGGGAGGATGGGACGCCTTCCGCCGCGGAACTCAGGGAAGCGGCAACACGGGACCCAAAGGGCGTCCGCCTCCATTGGTATCCGTTTGCCGCTTGGCTCCCCGGGCCCCTGGCCTCCCAGCCGGGTAGGCCGCGCCCGGGTCCTAGCCGGTCTCCTTAATGAGACCCCCACCTCAGGGAGTTCCACACGCAGGTGGGCCTCCCTGCCAACAGGCTCCCTACCGAGCATAACCGCGGCTGCGACGAAGAAAGCAACGAAACAAACTGGGAGGGTGGGAGGGTGTCTGTCCCCGGCGGTGGCTGGCGCGAAAGAGGGCTTGCGCCTGCGCGCTCAGCCTTATAAAGCCGAGCGCCCCGCCCTTCTCAGGCCGCGCGGCCGCGCGGCCTGATGACGCCGGAGGAGCCGCGTCACTGCCGGGCGCCCCCGCAGCGTCAACGGCGGCTGCGGCAATCCGCGGCCGCTATTTCTAGTTTCTGCACATTACATTGATCTTTAATTAACAAATCATCTGTCTGTCTTTCCCATTATTTTTAACAATATTGTTACAAATTGTTAATCTGTGGTTTCAATTTCTTTTCATAGGTTTTTCTTCTTCACTGAGCCTCATATACCTTTTAAAACATGCCTGAACAAAGCAATGATTACCGGGTGGTCGTGTTTGGAGCAGGAGGCGTTGGCAAAAGCTCGCTGGTCTTGAGGTTTGTAAAAGGCACTTTCAGAGACAGCTATATCCCTACAATTGAAGATACTTACAGGCAGGTGATCAGCTGCGATAAGAGCATATGCACTTTGCAGATTACTGACACAACAGGGAGTCATCAATTTCCTGCCATGCAGCGTTTGTCTATTTCCAAAGGACATGCTTTCATTTTGGTCTATTCTGTCACCAGCCGGCAGTCCTTGGAGGAACTCAAACCTATTTACGAAGAGATTTGTCAGATTAAAGTGGATATAGACAGCATTCCCATCATGCTGGTAGGGAACAAGAATGATGAGGACCACAATCGAGAGGTCCAGACTAGTGCTGGAGAAGCCATGGCCAAAAAATGGAAGTGTGCCTTCATGGAAACTTCTGCCAAGACAAACTACAACGTGAAGGAGTTGTTCCAGGAGCTACTGAACTTGGAAAAACGCAGGACGGTGAGTTTACAGATTGATGGCAAGAAAAGCAAGCAGCAGAAAAGAAAAGAGAAGCTGAAAGGCAAGTGTGTCATCATGTGAAAACAGCCAACATTTCAGCTCCTGACCGAAGAACCGGGCTTTAGGCCTGTAGATAATAGAAAACATGTAAGACTATTTAATTAATAGATGTTTTGACAGAAATGTAGTAGATTTGAAAAAAATGATGTGGGGTAAAAGTACTATACCCTTTTTATACATTCGACATTGACAAAGAACAACCAGTGATATTTATTTCAAAATCGTAGAAAACAGCACATGTTATGCTGTGTATAGAATTATGAAAGATGTATTTATTTATGATAATAACAATGTGGAAATACCCTCAATACATGTAAGGTTAAAGAAAAGTAATGTTCCTGGATGACAAGTATTCCTTTGTACATTATTTTATTAATGCTCTTTATGATACTTAAGGGCAAAATTTAAATTCACCCCACCCTGGAACTCTGTCTAACATCAAAACCTCAATAACATATAGCTCCAAACTCATTTTTATGCCTCTGGAGACATAATCTGAACACTGTTCAGACATAACCGAGTCCAGAAGAAATGTTTTGACTAAAGGGGGAATAGTGCCTATGATGTATAATTTACTATGTATTAGTTTTTATTTTCTAATGCAGAAGTAGACTGATGACTTTCTGTTATTCACATTATTATGTAATTCTTTCCAATCATTATTCATGGAAAAAATTGGGCTGGCTAGACTAATGACACAGGAACTTCCTATGCTGTCAGCTAATCTCTCATTGTGTAAACTGGGAATACAGGGAGCATCTCCTGGGAAAACAAACATAGGGTTTGTGGCATAGAGTTTCCAGTACCAACCTCAGCCTTCTCATGTATTACAGTAAATCCTAGGATTCTATGCATGAGTATACAGGTTTTGGCCCAGAGCACTCAATCATTTGCTGGTTGGTCTTGGGTACACAGGATGAAATCACTGTGCAAAGTAATCTTACTTTGCAATTAAAGAGTCAGAATGGGGGTGGGGAGACACATGAATGCTATGCATGGGGCCAATAGGCTCTTTCCACTAAATCAGGAATTTTCATTGAAATAAGAAGTGGAATAAAAAGTTCACTCACTGGACAAAGGAATCATTTTCAGTGGATGGAACCTTTCTCCTTCACTTAGCAGAAGGAAATTCAATGATATATTGGGGAAATTTCAGATCGGGTTGTGGATCCGTTTGTTTTCATTTGTTGTATCTCCCTGTACACTTTAAAAAAATGCTAACATTTACAAAGAGATCTGCCTAACAACAAGAAATACTTAAGATCTGAAAAACATATTTATTTTTTAAATGATATGAGAATTGCATAGGTTATATCTTGCATCAGAACAAGCTACTTTGAAAGAAAATTAACATTTTGGCAAAACTGTGTATCAAAAGCTGGAGAATGCATTTAAGTATTCATAAAAATAGCATGGTTGTTACATTTAAAATGTCACCAAAGAGCTGTTTAAACGCATCATTCACTTTTGAATGCACATTGCTCATGAACACTTGAATGCTGTGAACCTCTCTTCTCAGTAGCCTTTTTCATGAATACAGAGAACCACAGGCAATTAAGTGTCTGCAGAATAAGACTGCAGGATATTTCTATTTACTTTTGCAGACATCAAACTATTTCCAATTTTATGAATAGAAGAATAAACAGAATTGATATACCAACGGGGACATCTGACAGACATACTGAAGCATGGTGGAAGTGATTTCAATATGGCCACTATATTCCAATGTCAAGTGTTATTTTTTTTCAGAGCAGAGAATTTACTTCAAAATCATGTCTACTACAGTTAAAATGCCTGTTCCTCTTCAGCTCAAGAATGCTTCCCGTGTAATCTCCTCAAAAGTGAAAGTATATCCCATTTTCAGGTGTCTCTGATTTCATTGCATCTTGATTTATCTAACAAATAGGCATTTAAAAAACCATTTCTAAGCACACACAAGACTTCCATATGGTTTTAACTTAAGTGGCTTCTGTTTCTATCTGTCAAAAATCCAGCAGCATTTAGCACGGCAATAATTCACTGTGTAATCACATAAATGGCTTGTTCTATTTGTCAGCCAATGCTTAAATAAAGGTTTTCATCTTTTCTATTTGGACCACAAAGAAGAAAAATGGAAAACCAAAAGAACTCATATTCTTATCTGGTTATTAAGATTTCAAGCCATATACAGTATCTGCTTTATTTATTTTATCTCAACCTTTGGATAAAACAATTCTTTAGATAGATAAGAAATAATACATTCAAAGAAGAAGAAGATGTAATCAGTAGACTTGAGCTTTCTGGCCACGCTATCCTTCCCCTCACAGTCTGCAGGCCCTAGGCAACTGTCATTTGACAGGAATATTATTTCTGTCAGGGTAGAAATAAGACAGTTTCCTCTGGCTGTCCTGTCTTTCTTTTTAAAACATTAAACTGCTGCCTTTTCCCCTTGTGGAACTCAAGGCGGTTTATAATACAAATAAACACTTAAAGACACAATTTAAAAATTCCAATTAGGTCTGTCAATAAAAAAGTAAAATCAATCAAAATGCAGTCCTAAATAAAGCTGCTTTCAGTTGCCTCCTAAGGATCAACACACCTCTCTGGAGAGATTGTTCCATAATAGTGAGTCTGCCATGGGAAAAGCCCCCTGTCATATAGCCACTAATCAAGAATCTTTAGTTGATGGGGCAGGCAGGAATTTCCCCATGGTTTGTCTGTCTGTCTGTCTGTCTATCTTTCTGCTTTATTTGCATTTGTATACCACCCTCCCCTAAGGCTCAGGGAAGTTCAGATAGAACGTAAACAGAACAATACATCAAACTCTGTGATTATAATGAATGAAAGGTAACAATAATAATAACACTAAATATAGAATATAACATTGTAACAATCTAACAGGCCCATGGTTGGTCAGATCGTCATATGGATTCAAGGAAGGGAAGTTCGTGGGCCCAATAGATGCTGTTTAGTCAACTTGAGCCTCTTGTGGTGCAGAGTGGTAAGGCAGCGACATGTTGTCTGAAAGCTCTGCCCATGAGGCTGGGAGTTCGATCCCAGCAGCCGGCTCAAGGTCGACTCAGCCTTCCATCCTTCCGAGGTCGGTAAAATGAGTACCCAGCTTGCTGGGGGGTAAACAGTAATGACTGGGGAAGGCACTGGCAAACCACCCCGTATTGAGTCTGCCATGAAAACGCTGGAGGGCGTCACCCCAAGAGTCAGACATGACCCAGTGCTTGCACAGGGGATACCTTTACCTTTAGTCAACTTCAACCAAATGCCTACTAGAGGAGCTCCCTTTTCTAGATAAAGTATCCTTCCTGTGAGGGTATACTAATCTAGTATAAAAATTGGAATGCCAGGGCCAGCATGTAAAAGAAATGGGCTGTACATGGTATTTACACCCTCTGTGGCTCTCCCTTCAGATAGGGTTGTTGTTTTCCAAGTGGCACTTTGATTCAAGCTGTTCTTCAGACTACTGAAATCAGTTCCCCTAGAGCAGTGGTCCCCAACCCCCGGTCTGGGTACTGGTACCGGTCCGTGGATCAATTGGTACCTGGCTGCTGCTCCTCCTTGTCCTCCTCCCCGGCTGCCCTGCCACTCTGCCGCCGGCTCACCTTTGGTGCTCTCCAGTGGCCGCCATGGCTGGGGCTCCCTCCCGGCGTGGCATTGCACAGCTACTGCTGGCAGCACCCCCCAGCAAGCAGTGGGAAGTCTGGGGCGCCAGCGGGAAAGCAAGCAGAGCAGGGACTCAGGCGGCGGCGATGTCCCTCAGCAAAAGACTTCCCCCCCCCGGCCTCAGTAAAATTGTCGAGCATTGACTGGTCCCCGGTGATAAAAAGGCTGGGGACCACTGCCCTAGAGCATGCTGCTGGCAAGGTATCCTGGGAACTGTAGTCAATGGACATCTGGATAGCTACAGTTTGGCCATCCCTGCCCTAAAGAAAACAGGTGCTTTGGAGGATAGACACTATGGCATTATATCCTGCTGAGATCCCTACCCTAGGCTGTGTCCCAAATATTCAGGATTTTCCCAACCTGGAGTTGAAAACCCTACTTTCAGACCTTCAGTTCCTCTTACACTTTTTACTAATTTTCCCCTGATGATCTATTTTCTACAGTCTGTGAAATCTTATTGACCAGTTACAACATATAAGGGGGCTATCCTTGGAAATATTCACAGCATATTCCTCAGACCCTGTATTTGCGCGTGAGTCAGACAGTTATATAAATATCATCAAGCAATCTGTTTCAATTCTGTGGCCTTCAGCTACTAAGAGCAACCTTGTAGTATATTTTTGCGCTATAACATTCATTTCTTTCTCCTCAAATGCACGGAATCCCTGAAGAAATGTAACTGCAGCTTACATCATATAATGGGAAGAAAGGTTTTCTAATCCCCAGATGCTACCACAGATTGCAATTCTAATCCATCCACACCAATAAAACTAAGGAATCTATGTATGAATTTAACAGGGCTGTTAAAAACTATAGTTTTTCTATTTTGTCGTTGCTCCCTAATGTAAGGCTCTACCAAAATACTAGAAAATGCCTGTTAAATATATAAACTTCCCAGCTTTATGTTTTCCACTGATTCAGCTCTTGTAACAATATAATAAGCCATGGTTATATTTCATGGCCCTGTATTGTTAATGCAGGGCTAGTATAGAAGCAATATATATTGGTGATCTGGTAATACTAAGGGGAATATATTTTATATTATGCCCTTCTGCTGTCATTGTAATTGTAATTTATAATAGAATTATAGGTTTCTGTGCATTTACCAAAACATTTGTTTTTCTATTACTGATATAAGAAGTAATTTCTTTTGATAGACAAATGAAACTCATAGAAAAGGATGAGTAATCCAGCTGTATTCTATTTTGTGATATGTTTACAAGTATGATTAATAGACATGAATTATTTGACAACATACAGAATTAATACAAGTTTAAAGCTTTCAAGGAATTTCAGCATTATAAAAATATAATAATATGAACAAGTATGTTGTTTACAAAGCATGAATTTTACAAACATCTGTAACCTGTTAAGATATATAGTTATTGTTCAGATGTATTTATTGTTGCAGTTTCATTATCAAATATTTTATTTAACCACAGATACCATGTAATTTGTGCTTGCTGGTTTCTTGTTTCCTGTGATATTCTGTATATAAATTGCACACAATAAATGTTTTAAATTACAAATATCAGCATGGGAAACTGTCTTAACTCCTAGTGTATTTGTCTGAATGAAGAAAATTAGGTTAAGACATCTCAACAGAAACAGGCCTCATCCTCCTGACCTGCCACACCCCTGGGCCCATTATGCACACAATGGTTAATGCACTTTCAGTGCACTTTCAAAGTAGATTTTCCTGTTCTGCACAGGAAAATCCAGCTGCAAAAGCACATTGAAAGTGCATTATCCTACAGGAGCGGAATGAGCCCTGATCTGTTGGAGCTACTTTCTGGCTTTTGGTAGCTGTGTTTATGTACATGGAGATATATAATCTGACCAATCTCTCTCTGATTATATGTATTTGATGGTGATGCCACATCTTTGGATCAACATTTCCCTGTCCCTTACAAACAGCAGGGTATGACAAAGAAGAAGCATGATACAAGCAGGGAACCAAAAGGACTTGTTGATAACATCTCATTTTCTTCTCCCCCACTATTTAATCTTTTCCATTTCTGAAAGCCCCCATTAAGTTTCTCCACTTTCCTGCTTACTGCTCTCCTTCCCTCGCACCACCCAACCTACTTTTATCTGCCCCATCTATAACTTTTCTTCCTTCCCTCCTCCTAATGGCCTCTACCCTGACAAACTATGATTCTGTAGCACAATGCCTCCCATTGAGCTGGGCCCAGTCGTGATTTTTGCTAGTGCAACCCACAAGGACATGCAAGGAACACCTCACATATCCCTGTTTTCAGCTTCCCGCCCTATTTCCTTTTACTGACCACCAGGCATCTCCCATATTCTCACCTGTTCCTATTTTCTTCTCTTCTTCACACCTACAAAGATCCTACCATTTACCTGCCCCCCCCAAACCTTCAGTTATATGTATTTACTCCACTTGTACTCTGCCTTTCTCCACAATGCGGCCCCAATCCATCTTACATTATTATCTTCCCCTCCATTTTATCCTCACAACAACTCTGTAAGGAAGTTGAGTAGGGGGGTGCGTTACAAAATTCCTAAACTGAAGGTAAACATGGATATCACTGGTTTTGGTAATTACAGTGATTTCCTTGATTAGGAATACAAATCTGGTTTTCTTGGGAATTATAATAGTCCCCCCACCTTCTGCTGAACAATCCATGGGTGGGAGAGAAAGGTGAGGTGGGTTTGGACTCCTGGGATGAGCCTAATGGATCCTTGCCTCTGCTCCCTTGTCAGTGCCTAGTTGCTCTTTCAGTGTGCATCTCTGGAGATAGAGCACCCATACAGGTTCTTAGAGAGGAAATGTTAGTCACAGAGATTTACTCACCCCTTGAGTGTTAGTGCTAAGTGCTCCTTCTGTGGCACTAAGTGCCCTCTTTGTGCATTTCCCAGCACCAGAGTGAAACACCGTTCTCTAAGTGTACACATGAGAGACAGAGGCCCTGCTGAATGCCATGTTATCAGAGCTATAGGGCAACTTGCTCAGGTTTATATAGCACTAGCTGATTGTAATTAGGTCTAGGGGAGGAACTTTGGTCACTGCTGAGGGACAGTGTGATTGGCTGTGGCCATAGTCAGCATCTGTTGTTACTCCAGGACATGTGGGATGGACCGTGCCTGTAGAGGGGCATTTTGCCTTTAAGATGCATGGGTGCCTAGGGCTATGTGGCAATTTTTGCTGGTTCTCTGGCATGGGGAGAGATCCCAGGCTGGCTCAGGGAGTCAACTCTGCAATGCCCCTGATCTAATCCTTTCCTCCACCAACACAGACACAGTGTGGTGCACTTTTTGATCCTTATTTCTTGGAAGCAAGTCCCTCTAAAAGAAAATAAGTTTTGTGTTGTATAAACATTGTTAACATTGAGCATTAAAAAAGGAAAATCCTCAAGATTGGGAGCGGAATTTCACCAGTCTCCAGGACTGACTACAATTACAACCATCTGAACCAGGTACCTTTAAGAAATGCTGGTGTGTGGTCATTTCATTGGCAAATTGTCAGGGCCATTTCGCACTCCTTCAGAATTACAGGATCCTCCTGTAGGCATGCACACTGGTTAACAGCTGAGAGATTTGGCTACATCCACTCATTGTTGTAAGCCACCTTGAATGGTGAGGAAAGGTGGAATAAAAATGTTTAAATAAAGAAATTGTTAGATAATGGTATATAGCAGTCATTTGTGACTGGATTGTTGTGTGGGGACCAGACAGTTCAAGTGTGAATGACTCCAAAGTGCAATATCTGATGATACTTGTATGCAGACTGTAATTAATCATCTGATAACTATCTCAACCCCCAGACCCCTAACCCTCTTCTACCCCCCAAGTCTGCCAGTTCCCCATGGCTGATGTTACAGATAGGAGATGGCAGAGGAGGGGCAAAATCTTCCATGGGCCTCATCTCAACCAATAGCCTGGCAGAATAGTTCCATTTGTCAGGCCCTGCAGAATTGAATCAGTTCTGGCACGGCCTTAGCTCTTCTGGCAGATCATTCCACCAGGCAGGGGCCAGGATCAAAAAGGCTGGGGCCCTGGTCAAGGCCAGGTGAACTTCTCTTGGGCAAGAGATCACTAACCTATTTGAACCTACAAAGTGAGAAGCCCTGCAGTGGGAAGGGTGTGTGTAAGGAGAGAGACAGTGCCTCAGGTACACTGGGCCTAGACTACCCTGACAAACTATGACTCCTTAAAGATTAACAAAACCTTGAACCTGATCTGATATTCAACCGGCAACTAATACAGCTGTCTGAGCACTGGCTGGATATGTGTCCTCCAAGCTGTTCTCATGAGGTCCCTAGCAGCTGCATTTTGTACCAGCTGAAGTTTCTGGGCCAAGGCCAACGGCAGGTCCACGTAGAGCAAATTACAGGAATCCAGTCTGGAGATGACCGTTGCATTGATTACTGCGGCCACATGTTCAGGAGTCAGACAGGAAACATTCACATGATATTCTTGTTGAAAAGTTGATAAAATGCAGTATAGATCCTATTATTGTGGCTCAAGAACTGGTTAACAGATCATACTGAGAAAGTGCTTGTTAATGGTTCATCATCCTCTTGGAGAGGGGTGATGAGTGGAATGCCTCAAGGATGTCTCCTGGGCCCTGTGTTGTTCAACATATTCGTAAATGATTCGGATGAAGGAATAGAGGGGGTGCTTATTAAATTTGCAGATGACACTGAAGTGGAAGGGGTAGTAAACACACCAGATGAAAGAATTGGGAATGAATAACTATACAATTGAACCTCCCCCACTGCAACACTTTGTGTCCCGTTCTGGAGAATGGAGCAATTGATGGCTGTTCCCCGGATTCCAGCCTTGGCACTGGGCAAGGCTCACTTTCTTTCTGGAGTTACCAGTGCCATGAGTTTAGGTATGACCCTGCTCACCCTGTATTTGTTGTGGTTGTGGGCTGAAACTTGCTTCCTGGCACACCATAAATGAAGGATGAAGATCTTCAACATAGAGGATCTCAAGGTAGATGTGGGGGAGAGGTGGAAGAAATGCAGAGGCAGCCTAATGGCAACAGGAGTATCCATTGGCTGAAGGATACAATCTGATCATTTAGTCCTCATTAGTTTGGAGATTTTTTTAAGTTATGGTAAACATCTATTAGTACATCATCTAAATATAAATTATTCTGATAATGTATCATAACAATATCAACAAAAATGGTTGTGCATTTTAACATCTGTATGCACCCCCTCACCCATCTGATCTATAGTTGGGTCTGATGACATCCAGCTATGCAGATGACACCCAGCTATTTCTGTTAATGGACAGGTGGTTTGAGAGCCATGGCCAGTTGGCTCAAGCAGAGTCAAATGAAGTTGAATTCCAACAAGATGGAGGTCCCCTGGCTGGGCCAAAAAATAGAGGGGTGAGTGATACAGCTCCTAGAATTTGATGGGGTATAGCTTACACTGGTACCTTCCATCAAATCCTTGGGGATGATTTTGGACCCCATTAACAACGGAGGTCCAAGTCACTAAGGTAGCCCACCTGGCATTTTTCCATCTACAACAGGTGAGGCAGCTTGTACTGTACCTCTGAGAGCTGGACCTAGCTAATGTGATCCATCTGACAGTCACCTCTAGACTAGACTTCTGCAACTCGCTCTATGAAGGGCTGCCTTTGAGGCTGCTCCAGAAACTCCAACTGGTCCATAATAGGGCTACACAAGTCCTGACAGGGGCTCATTATGGAGCACATATAACACTGGAGCTTGCTCAGCTGCACTGGCTCCAAATTGGAGAACAAATCAGGTCCAAGATGCTGGTTCTAACCTTTAGAGCCCTAAAAGGCCTGGGAACAGCATACCTGCAGGGCTGCCTTTTCTCTTATATTTCCCCAAGAGCAGTGGTCCCCAACCTTTTTATCACCGGGGACCACTCAACACTTGACAATTTTACTGAGGCCCACTGCCCTAACGCTCTCTGACTCTGGTCGCTATAGTAATGTTTAAACATCCCTTCAAAATAAGATACAGACATGCCACAACAATGAACATAAGGAACATTTCATTTTCATGGAAATTTTAACTCATGACAATGACAAATCAATGGGAACCCTGTGCTTGTTTCTCTGCAACAAGATAGGCCCATGTGCGCCTGCCGGATCGTGGATGAAGTAAAGGGCTGGGGGGGGGAGAGAGAAGGTGTCCTTTGCGGCCCACCTCCAGTTAGTTGACAGACCAAATGTGGTCCGCGGCCCACAGGTTGGGGATCGCTACCCAAGAGCACCAAGATCCTCAGAACAACATCTGCTCAGGGTCCATGGATTGAAAGAAATGAAATTAGCTTCAACCCCAGCCTGATGGAATTAGCTCTCAGGAGAAATCAGGGGCCTGCAGGATCTTAATCAGTTCCAATACAGAGCTATGGGCTTAAGGTCAAGGCCAGAAATATCATCTACCATATAAGGCTGGCTTCACTACTAGGGGAAGAAAGGAGAAGGAATGCTGAAGATCATCTCCAGCCACAACCTGCCCCATTGGGATTTTAGTCAGGGGTATAAATTATGTTTTAAAATTTTAACCCTTATACCTGTTTTTACGTTGTTACCTGCCCTGGGTTTTGGAAGGGCAGGATATAAATACAATATAATTATTATATTATTATTATCTACTAGATATACAAAGGGACATTTCTCGAAGTATTTTGATTAGTTGGTATATAAATAGTTTGTTCCAAATCATAGAATTTTAAATCTACATAACATCATTAGTAGATGCCAAAATTTAACAGGTGGTGTTTTGCAACTAAGCAGCAGTGTTAACAGCTTCATCTTAAAAACATCGTATTTAAAATGAGCATTCCTATTTACACCTAAAATTTCCCTGAAAACAAATTATTTCAGGAATAGAATAGCAAACTGTTAGGCTGTGCCATCATCCTTCATTTCCACCACTGTTGACATCTGGTAACACTATGGCAAAATCTGCAAGGTATTTGCAAAAACAGGAAAGAAAGCTGATTTGTTTTGTCTTTGAAGTTCAAATGGTTAAGAAACAATGATCTGGAGAGGGACTGAGACAAGCCCAATCACAATTGCAGCATATCCTAAACTCACGGTTACAGAATTCCAAGCTCTATTTTTTAAAAATTCATTTTAATTCATCCATCCATTTATTTATTTAAATTTGATTTATAGGCAACCACTCTCAGCCTGGCCAGCTCTCGGCGGTTTACAATAAGCTGATATTATAGGATTGGGATAGTATACTCATAATTATTCTTTTCAGAGAAGGTTTCTATAAAGGCTTGAAATTTTGTAAAGAATATCTTGTTGCAAATTTTGTGCACTGCTGCCAAAATCGCCTTCATCCATTGCATAACATTGTAGGATGAGAAAAGGCTGTATTGCACAGCTGTTGCTGAGCGTCAGCTGAGAAAGGGAGAGCCTCAATTATATAGCAACAGTTCTGCTAACTACCGCACCATTGCACTAATTTCTCATGCTAGCAAAGTTATGCTCAAAATCCTACAAGCTAGGCTCCAGCAATATGTGGACCGAGAACTTCCAGAAGTACAGGCAGGATTTCGAAGAGGCAGAGGAACTAGAGATCAAATTGCCAACATACGCTGGATCATGGAGAAAGCTAGGGAGTACCAGAAGAACGTCTACTTCTGCTTCATTGACTATGCTAAAGCCTTTGATTGTGTGGAGCACAACAAATTGTGGCAAGTTCTTAAAGAGATGGGAATACCAGAGCATCTTATTTGTCTCTTGAGAAATTTATATGCAGGTCAAGAAGCAACAGTGAGAACTGAACATGGAATCACTGACTGGTTCAAAATTGAGAAAGGAGTTCGGCAAGGCTGTATACTGTCGCCTTGCCTATTTAACTTTTATGCAGAGCACATCATGAGAAATGCGGGATTAGAGGAGTCACAAATTGGGATCAAGATTGCAGGGAGAAATATCAACAACCTCAGATATGCAGATGATACCACTCTAATGGCAGAAAGTGAAGAGGAACTAAAGAGCCTGTTGATGCGGGTGAAGGAGGAGAGTGGAAAAGTTGGCTTGAAACTCAACATCAAGAAAACAAAGATCATGGCATCCGGCCCTCTCAATTCCTGGCAAATAGAAGGGGAAGAAATGGAGATAGTGACAGATTTTATTTTCCTGGGCTCCAAGATCACTGCAGATGGGGACTGCAGCAAAGAAATTAAAAGACGCTTGCTCCTGGGGAGGAAAGCTATGGCAAATCTAGACAGCATCCTAAAAAGCAGAGACATCACCCTGCCAACAAAAGTGCGTTTAGTCAAGACTATGGTCTTCCCAGTTGCAATGTATGGCTGCAAAAGTTGGACCATAAGGAAGGCCGAGCGTCAAAGAATTGAGGCTTTTGAACTCTGGTGCTGGAGAAGACTCTTGCGAGTCCCTTGGACTGCAAGGCGAACAAACCGGTCAGTCCTAGAGGAGATCAGCCCTGACTGCTCTTTAGAAGGCCAGATCCTGAAGATGAAACTCAAATATTTTGGCCACCTCATGAGAAGGAAGGACTCCCTGGAGAAGAGCCTAATGCTGGGAGCGATCGAGGGCAAAAGAAGAAGGGGACGACAGAGAATGAGGTGGCTGGATGGAGTCACTGAAGCAGTAGGTGCAAACTTAAATGGACTCCGGGGAATGGTAGAGGACAGGAAGGCCTGGAGGATCATTGTCCATGGGGTCGTGATGGGTCGGACACGACTTCGCACATAACAACAACAACAAGTTCTGCTAGAGTGATGGAAAGTGTGGCTTAAGGCTGCTTGGAGTCATACTGAAAAGTGGTGTTTCTAAAAAGGACAAGACACTTCAATGATCTGGTTGTCGTTTTATGGGTCTCTGAATGGTTCCTTCTTTTCCCCATGCATTTCTATGGGTTCTTGTGTAGGTATCTATAATTTATTCATAATAAATATCTCTATATATTTTTATTGGCTTTTGTTGCTTTGTTTTCATTAGCTTGCTTCATCATATATAATACATCACCATGAATGCATAATAGAAAAATGGATGGATGGCTATATAATCCAGTATGCTTAATTATGTACAAGACTCCTTGTACCTCATGAAAATAAAGGAAAAAGGAAGGAAAGGAAAACCAAGTAAAAAGATGTATTAATCTGCAGTTCTCACTATAGCTTTTCTATATATTTCCATAGTATCCTTAGTAGATAGTTTAGGGCCTAAATGCAGGTTTCATTTTCCACAGGGCATCCTTGAGTTGTGTGGAGAGATATATTTCATGGCTCCCTGGGCATGTGAGGCCCCTGATTTTGATTGGAACCTTGGTGCATGGAGAGAGGAAGCTTAGACCATTCCTCCTACAGTGCTTCCCTGACCAAAACCAGCCCTATTTGCCTCACTGTAGACCATAATCTATATACATCAGACCCCAATAGGACAAATATATTTTTATTTACATTTATTTATTTAGGGATTTATACAAACTTGAATACATTCATACAAACTTGTATACAAACTTGTAATTTCCTAGGTACATTTCATAATAAAATAGTGTTTGGGTAAATCATGTTGATGTTCTCTGGGACGCTGAGGTCCATTCCGCACAGTGTTAATGTATCTGAAGTCTTATCGTTGTGTAACGCTATTTTTTAAACCTTATGCACAACGTTGTACACAATCTGCAACACTCCTGTAACACTCCCACAAAAAGTGCTTCGATGTAGTGCTTTTCAGGGAATCATCAAAAGTAGATTCCCCCTAAAAAAAATGTTTCATTTCTGAGAACAACCTGCAACACATCCGAAAAAGACATGTGCGTTCTCAAAATAGAAGAGTTGGTTCTTATATGCCGCTTTTCCCTACCCGAAGGAGGCTCAAAGCGGCTTACAGTCACCTTCCCATTCCTCTCCCCACAACAGACACCCTGTGGGGTGGGTGAGGCTGAGAGAGCCCCAATATCACTGCTCCGTCAGAACAGTTTTATCAGTGCCGTGGCGAGCCCAAGGTCACCCAGCTGGCTGCATGTGGGGGAGCGCAGAATCAAACCCAGCATGCCAGATTAGAAGTCCGCACTCCTAACCACTACACCAAACTGGCTCTCCAGTTTGAGGCTTCTCCAGCTGAAATCCCCCCACAAGCAATTTGGAAGTGCCTAACAGTAAAACAAAGCTCCCTTCTGCAATTGTCTTTAAAGTTTCCGAGCACAATACTGTTTGACATTGCCCGTAATTTCGGCCAGAAATTGCACCCATGGGGGGGATTTTTTTTTTTACTTGAAGAGCATGTAAACGATTAAACGCCAGTTCCTACGCCAGCGAAAAAGGTCTTGAGACATCGAATGAACAAATATTAATTGCTACTGGTGTTTTCGGATTTTTAAAAAACAGTTTTTAAAGGGAAAGGGGCTTTTCGGGAGCACGAACACAACATTTCATTGGCTGTTCTGTTTGATTGATGGCCGGATGGGAAGAAGCGCAGAAAAATATTGCCTCCTTTGTTGCGATTCCGGCGAGACCGGAAACCTGTGGGGAATTAAAACAATGCTGGTGGGAGAGCTCTTTTTGCGGTTGGAACGGCTGTGTGCATTATCAAGACCTACCACTATTAATTCTAGCACTTTACAATAGCGCTTACATTTGGCTACATAGGCGGAATGGACCTGAGTATTGGCTAAGATGAGGCCTGCTGTGTCACAGATTATTATGTTCAGTAAGAAGTCAAGTGGGGAAGGCACTGGCAAATGGGGAAGGCACTGGCAAACCACCCCGTATTGAGTCTGCCATGAAAACGCTGGAGGGCGTCACCCCAAGGGTCAGACGTGACTCGGTGCTTGCACAGGGGAGACCTTTAAGAAGTCAAGAAGATGCCCAGAAGAGGCATCTAATGTGGATGAACATTTAATTTTGTACAAGACAAAAAGAATTTGAAAGCTTTAATATACTTCCATTTTATATACTTCCACCTTTAACAATTGACATAGAAGGCAAGATACAATTCAAGTGTGAAAAGTGAATTTTTACTTTGCTACCCTCCACATGTATGGTTGGTTAAACAATAAAGTAACATCTAGAAAATGAAAAGTATATGCTTCTAATATCCTTTATGTTGAACATCTGCATTTTCTCAGGTCCAAAACAGATGTGACTATGATCGTTTACTGCTATTCATCTGTAAAAGGCAAATAAAATAGTGTAGGAAGAAAGGAGATGGGATGTAACCCTTCAACCCCCGCTTGGCTTTGCTAATGGAAAGGGCCCTTTTAATGGCATTTTAAAAGAAAAAGGAAAGCTACCTAATAGTGAGATGACAGCAGTGAAATCCACGTAAATTAATCCCCCTCGCCGTATGTCCTAATCTGAATCATGACTGTCTACTTTTGCAATTTACCTTTTACAGATGACTGGAGACCCACAACCTTTGCTGCATCTGTTTTTTGTTATTTTTGTATTTATTAAATACAATAATATATGCTACTAGAATCAGATTACATACATATCACAAAAACAGCATTAAGCTGTTCTTTACAATAAGTGTGTGGTAGCTCCAGGCCTGAAATCAGAACTGGGTTTAGTCAGTCATTTGCTGACCTATGAGAGCCACCATGTTGAGTCAATGCTGTGAAAAATTTGTGATAGCCCCTCCCCACTTTGCAAACTCTATACCACAGTAAAGTGTAAAATGTCCGCTTAATTACTTTATGGTGATGATGTACACTAAATTCTCTGCAAGATGTCAAAAAACAAAGTGCCCACTCTAATGATATACACTACCCCTCTCTGTTAACAGCAAATCACCAAACATGAAGGATTAAAAAAAAAATGGCAAAAGGCCTTGTAAGGACTATGTTGGTAAAAGTGACAGAAAAGCATATTTGTAGCTAGTACCATGATAATAGATATGATATATATAATATGATATGATATATAATATGATATGATATAGATAATAGATAGATATGAAAATAGAGCCTCTTGTGGTGCAGAGTGGTAAGGCAGCCGTCTGAAAGCTTTGCCCATGAGGCTGGGAGTTCAATCCCAGCAGCCGGCTCAAGGTTGACTCAGCCTTCCATCCTTCCGAGGTCGGTAAAATGAATACCCAGCTTGCTGGGGGGTAAACGGTAATGACTGGGGAAGGCACTGGCAAACCACCCTGTATTGAGTCTGCCATGAAAACGCTGGAGGGCGTCACCCCAAGGGTCAGACATGACTCAGTGCTTGCACAGGGGATACCTTTACCTTTACCTTTACCATGATAATGGTAACAAAGGAGTACAAGTCATTATTCTAGGGGGAAAATTCCTTGGTTTTCTTTGTACCTTGTTCTCCTCACAACTAGACCCTTGTCTTTATGCATGCTACAGATACTTCTGTAACATGACATCACACTTCGTCTTCGTCTTCGTCTTCGTCTTCGTCTTCGTCTTCGTCTTCGTCTTCGTCTTCGTCTTCGTCTTCGTCTTCGTCTTCTTCTTCGTCTTCTTCTTCTTGAGCACCACAATACTGGGAAGTGATTTAGCAGCATTTGCCTGAAAGCTCTGTCTCATATAACTCTACATGTTAGAGTGGATGCAGTTGCCTAAGGTGCCCATCCGTTCCGCTTCTAGCGGGACTGCTCCGCCTTCAGGCCACTTGCCCCACGTCATGCCATGTTCCACAGATGTCCCGCGACGGTGTTCTGCCCATCGCGAGGTGAGGCGGCATGGGGTGAGGGGCCGCGGGCAGGACAAGGCAAGACGAGGCGGTGCAGGGCAAGGCAAAGCGGCCAGCCCTAGGGAGCCAGAGGTGGTGGCGGAGCCATGCAGTGGGCCAGCGAGGATGATGCAGGCAGTCAGGTGGCTGCCTCTGCCCTGCTCCTCGTTTTGCTGTGGCCGGCTAGCCAGAGAGGAGGCAAATGGAAGCCGGGCAGCAGGCAAACGAGGCAGGTGCAGCTGGAGCTGAAATGGGCCACCCCCTGTTCCTGCCGAGCCTGAGTTCCTCTCTCACGGCCAACTGGAAAGACAAAGCAGGTGGGCAAGCCGGGGTGGAGGGGCCAGGAAAAGAGCTGCTGCTGAACAAGAGACTCTAGGAGCTCTTGGCTCCTCCTAGAGACTCAGGCTCCTAGAGATGAAAGGGCTTGCTTGGGAGGAGGTAACTCTGTGGCAGAGAGGTTAGGACCTGGGGATTTGCTGGCATTGTAGATCATTTCTAGCCTGACCATTCTTGCTTACAGTGAGCCAGAAATAAAATAGAGGATTGCAGTGATGTTCCTCTTTGCACAGCAAAGCTGTATCACTAGCAGTTTTATTCAAATGGCCTTTCAGGTAAAATATGAAAAAATGTTTTTGATATAATTATCACGTATCAGTTATTTTTCAACATTGGTCATATGTATTTTGTATATGAGAACAACAAGAAAACACAACAACAATGCTCACGTTCTGTAGGGAAGGCAGCATGATATAGCCAGATCTCGTCAGATCTCAAAAGCTAAGGAGGGTTGGTGCTTGGATGGGAGATGTTCAGGGAAGACTTTGCTGAACAATGCAAACCACCTCTGGTTCTCACTTGCCTTGACAGCACTTTAAATATACATATTCATGTTTTAGCCAATGGTTGCTCAGGCCATTTACAAATAAACATGCTCTAGAAAGACTTCACAGCATTATGGCTTATTCTTTTTTTGCATTTCTGCCATGTTACCATAACTGGATCGTGCATACGAGGCCATAGAATGTAAACTCATTAAATATTTCCATCATGCCCTTTTGCACAGTTTACCCTGCTTATGTGTCTTTTTGTCTTTGCTGCCACAATGTTCTACAGATGATATATCAAAGATCAAAGCAACATTAGTACATCAGACCATATTTTGAAAATGAAATATCTCAATAGCTAGAAAGTATGAGGTTTCCCCAAAGGTCATTTTTTTCTCCAATTAAAGTTTTTCTTAATATTTTTTGGGCTCAACTTCCTTAGCAACATCTGGGACATCTTTTTAAAACATAGGTTATTACTGCTCTTACTTCAACTACAGAATATAATGGATGCATTTTAACCATTTAAACAAGGCTTCAGGGATCATGAAGATAATCTACTATCATTCATTACAATAGTTAAGATTTCATTCTGGATGAATTGATGCAATTGCTAAACAGGGCATAAGTATGTTGTTGCAATTTATTTCAGCTCCATGGGATTTTTTTTAGGCACTAAAATATCATTTCTCTAGGGAAAGGACAAGATGTCTATAATAATGTGTTCCAGTTTTCATAAAACTAGAAAGGGTATTTTCATTCCAAAGGCTGTATTCTGTACATTTGGATTCATCTTCACTCTTCATCAACTTAAAGCACAAAGGTTGTCCATGTTTAAGGGCTGATGAAAATAGAAATATACAAGAAATATACCCACAAGGACTTGTGGGAATATCTCTTAGCCTTGCTGCCTCTTCACTTCGCTTGTTCTCTCTCATGCCAGCTCCTGTAATTATACATTCGTCAGATTTCCATGCTTTCTTTCTCTCCATTGTTTCCCAAAGTAATTGGACACTTGAAAAGGTAGACATTTCGTCACTCCTGTGTATTAGGAGAGTATGCAATATGTGATCTGCCTGATACATGCATTTTGTGTGAATATAGGGCAACAGATGTTTCCCATGGAATATACAAAAATGGAAACTCAGATTATTTAGCATATACTTTCATGTGCACTCAAGCTTGAAAATCTACACATTTCCCTATTTGCACAAAATGGTTGGACGCACAGATTGATAGTATTGTACATTGTGTGCTTTTGTAGAACCAAAATCATAACAACTGGAAAGCAGAGACACAATAACGTGGAGGCAGGTCTCCAGGTCTGTCTTGACAGCTGATGTGGGATGGGGAGATTTACCATGAGTAGGAAGGAGACCCAGGTTATGTCACTGGTTAAATGATTTTGTCACTTCCAGGGTATCCTGGAGGTGATGTCATCACCTTGTGCTGTTGTGACAATACTCTAGTACTTGGACAAAAACAGTATGATAAAATTGGCTTCTACTATAGTTTATGACAAAGTACTAGACCATTGCTGTGACCTCACTTCTGGTACATGTCAGAAGTGATGTAGCCACATCACTGGCAACATAGCCTGGACCTCCCTCCTGCTCCTGGTAAGTCTCCCCATGGAGAGCAGTTGGGGGAGGGGGCAGAGCTTGACAGCAGGGAATCTTTTACATCTAGCAGAGGTGGGGCTAGTAATTCTCCTTGAGGGCTTAGCATAGCTTTTAACTAGCTTTTAACTAGCTTTTAACTAGAAAGACTGGAGGCTACAGGGGTTACCAAGACTATTGCTAAGTGTTGGCTATGTATTATGTATAAACTAGGGGCAAAGCCCACTGTATCCAAGAATACAACGGGAGCTAGAGCTTGGCAGTGGGAAGAGGAAGAGTAGGAGTTGTCCAGTCTATAAGGGCATGGGGTTGAATGTGTGTGTTGTGGAGAGGTTGTGGTGGCATGGTGGCAAATGAGGGCATGGGTGTGGAGATATGGGTGTCAAGAACCTGTGGTTTGGAATGTTCTTTGAGTGTGGGAAAGGACTGACCTTTAGGAATTGTGGCATAGTGGTTACAGATGAGCTTTCCAGAGCCATGTCTTCAGATATGTGAAGGGAAAATCAGACTGGAGATTCTTCTTAGGGTAAGATTACATGGCAACCAATTCCCCCCAGTTCTGCGTCATTTCGCTTCTTGTGTGAATTAGGCCACAGACACTAAAATGCCCCTCTGCCCTAATAAACATGGGGTAGTTACAGTACACAGGTGTCCACCCTGTTCTTTCTTTTCCATTTTTTCACTGCTGATAAAATGTTATGTGCTTACATGTTTCTTTCATGGTTGCTTCTTAGAAGAATGGATTTTTTATACCCTATTGTTTACTACCCAAAGGAGTCTCAAAGTGGTTTACAAACACCTTTTCCATTCATCTCCCCACAATAGTCAACCTGTGAGTTATGTGGGGCTGTGAGAGGTCCGAGAGAACTGGGAATGGGCTGCAGTGACCCAGCAGTCCTCATGTGTCTCAAAGCATTTTCCAATTGTCTTCCCTTCCTCTCCCCATAGCAGACTCCTGATGAGGGAGGTGGGGTAGAGAGCCTCACAGGGAAGCTGGCAACCCGAAGAGGAAGACTGTCTGTGCACAGCAGTCTTGACCTTAGTAAGGTTTTTTTATACTGTTTTTTTATTTGCCAGGCCAAGGTTAGAAAAAGTCAAGTCAGTTCTCATGTGTCTCCAGCCATTTACTTGTTCACTATTTACAGTTTCAGGCTGTAAATATCTATTTAGATCTTCCTGCACTTTCCAGACTCACAGGACTGATGCAGGTCTGCCTGTCTGTGCCCCAGAATACAAACAGTTGCTGGTAAGGGCTGGCCATAGCCCATAGCCCAGGAGAGACATACCTGCACCACTCCCTCCCAACTGCAGGCAAAAATGGCTTCTTTGAAGGCTGGACTCTAAGGCATTGTATGATTTTGAAGTCCCACCTCCAAACCTCTAAGAATATTTCCAACCCAGAGGTAGCCAACCTCCAGGTGGGGCCTGGAGAGCTCCTGGAATTGCAGCCTACCTGCAGAGTATAAAGATCAGCTCCCCAGGCAGAAAGGGCTACTTTGGACAGGGTTGTGGTAGAGAAGAAAGATTAAGGCCTCCCACACAGGTTGTTGTTGAATTGAAAGACTTGAGGCGTGATGAAACAGGAGGCAAAAGAACCAGTTTCGTCTGCAGAATAATGCTGTGCAGTAGCCTCAAATCTGCAGAAAGTTGCAAAGAAGAAAGACACATGGCTTGGCTGTGTCTGACCCCCAGGCAGAGCAGTATTTTAAGTGAGAAGGGGCTTTTCTGTGGCCTCCCTGTCAGCCAACTGTTTGGCAGAAGGGGAAAGTTCCCACCCTCAAAAGGAATGCCCTCAGGCTCCCCTATGTTGCTCTTGGAAAGGCCTCCCTCCCCTCAGTCAGGGCCTGTCAGGGGCTCCTTCACAGCAGGCCTGAAGGGGGGGGGAGAGCGCACTCACCAGCCTCCTGCCAGCTCTGTCAGGGTTCTGAGGCAATTTACAGTTCGACATGACAGTGAGGGCAGCCTTGGGGCGAAGCCTCTGTTCTCATTCCCCTTGGCAGCCTTGCTGACCTCCTCTCCCTGTCATGGTCAGGAGCAGACTGGCAGCCATGTCTCCAGATTGCCCTGGAACTCCGGTCTGTCCTGGTGAGCTCCGCTTGTCAGTCCGGGGCTAAGGGCCAATCCGGGAGTTTTGATCACAGACACAGCCCACCCGAACCCCCCTTACTGTTTTATTAAGAGGGAACAGATATCTAGAATAGTATCTGTTCCACATAATATATTTCTGGTAAGGCCTTGGGGGAGGAGCATGTCTCATGGCTTAAGTGCCACTCAGTGCTTAACACCCACTCAGGGCGGCTATCCTGCCCCTGAGTGCCTCCTCCTCCAACCAGCTTACCTGTCTGTCCATAGGCCAGCCAATCGCCTTCCAGTTCCCCATCCCTGACCACCCCCTCCTCCTTCCCCCTGAGGCTCAGAGGCTGCAGATCCCTGGTATGTGAAAGCTGCCCCTGCCAGTGAGTTCCCTTCCCAGGGGCCTCCAGCTTGCAGCCTTTCCATTAACATTAACTCTTTTTTTTTAATAACCTTAACGCCACCGGCAACTCCCAGGGGCTGAGGCCGGGCTGGCACATGTGGCACTATTTATAGCCTCACACTGCACGCCAAGTGGCCATCCAGTTTGGTGTAGTGGTTAGGAGTTCAGACTTCTCATCTGGCAAGCCAGGTTCAATTCTGCACTCCCCCACATACAACCAGCTGGGTGACTTTGGGCTTGCCACGGCACCGATAAAACTGTTCTGACTGAGCAGTGATATCAGGGCTCTCTCAGCCTCACCCACCTCACAGGGTGTCTGTTGTAGGGTGAGGAAAGGGAAGGTGACTGTAAGCCGCTTTGAGCCTCCTTCGGGTAGAGAAAAGCAGGATATAAGAACCAACTCTTCTTCTTGTTCTTCTTCTTGTTCTTGTTCTTCTTCTTCTTCTTGATCTTCTTCTTGACATGCTGCTGGCATGTTACCTTTTCACACCTCTTCCCTGGCGTCTGCTCCTTCGCCCATCAATGGGAGGCCTCGGTAAGTGTGATTTTGCTTCCTAGACAACATATTTTATGTTGTGTGTACCTTTTAAAAAGAAATACTATGTGGATGACAACGAACTTATTGTACTATGTAAATTTTGTATACTGCAGGGATAGAAGCTTCAATAATTCCTTTTCTAAAGGTAAACACAATGTCTGATGAAATACATTTTTATAGGCTCCCTGGCAATGACTTTCCTACAGAAGTTGCTTAATCATCATGACTGAAGTTGCTTACAGAAATCTATGAAGATTAGAAATTCAGCAAGAAGGCATCAGTACTTGAATAACAACAAGGAAATACCATTCACACACAAATACCTGACTTAATAATATTGGCTGTCATCTTGCCATGCCAGCAAATAAGTGATCACAACAGAAGGAGCCAAATCCAAAGTAGATACAAGTTAAGGAGAAAAAATTGCCTGATAGCGAATATAACAATCAATAGACAAATCCAGTGCCAAATGGCTGTCATGTATACCTGCCAAGATGCAGGTGTGTGTGTGTGTGTTCTTATTTGGAAAGGAAAAATGAATCAGGGATAACAAAGCGTTCTGCATTTTCACAAATATATTGCTACTTTCTTGGGACCGAGATATGACTAACATAGACCAGAAATAAGCTAGGCCTTAAGAAATAGAGATAACAAAATAATGACAATAGCTTTCCATCACAGCATATTATCTATTTAAAGCTATACCTTGATTTTAGTGGCAGAAATGAATACAATGAGAATAAAATTAAATTGAATGGAACCAATGGTACAGAACTTTAGGTGAAAGAATCCATCCATTCTTTTATGCAGAATGTTATCAAGTTCAGTTGGTTTTATATGTTATCTTATAATGTGTAATAACTTGGGACTTGGTACATGGATTAAGTGATAGAAGAAATACAAGAAATGCAGCATTCTGGCTGCCAGATGGGCAAAAGGCCTATTAATTGTTTGATTTAAAAAAAACCCCAAAACATTGGAAGCTTTCAGCATACAGTAGACTTTTACAAGAGGATATTAAAAAGAAGGAACAAATATTAAAGTGGAAATGGAACTTAATCATTCCAAATATTATTGTGTGGTTGGTCATGGTTCAAGAAGCATCATGGACATTTGTCATTTGTTTGTAAGACAGGTTCCTCTGAGCAGGTGAGTGAGGTAAAGGAGAGTATTCAAAGGTTACTCACTGTACAATAATATTAGACATGATAAAGAATAGTCTTGGCCAGGGGTAGTCAAACTGTGGCCCTCCAGATGTCCATGGACTACAATTCCCAGGAGCCCCCTGCCAGCGAATGCTGGCAGGGGGCTCCTGGGAATTGTAGTCCATGGACATCTGGAGGGCCGCAGTTTGACTACCCCTGGTCTTGGCAAACAAAATAATAAAATTATTGAAGTACTAGTTGAAAGCACTAGCAGGATGGTGTGGGGGAGACAGTGATGGCAAGGGATAGAGAAGGCTGGCATCCCCCTGCCCACCTCCCCCTCCCAAGGCAGGGGAGAGCATGGGGTGGCCTTGGGGATAGCAGGCCCTGGGTTGGCTGACGCTGCTTGCCCGATTACATTTAGGGAGGCACCTCCCACGCTGGCACATCCTCAGTGGCATGGCCGGAGGCTCCTCACTGGGCCCTCGTTCTCAGCCATGTGCACCAGGAGTGATATTACAATGGCACTAGTAACACAGGAATGATATCTGGGTAAAAACTATATAGTAAAAATAGCTTCTGTCATAGAGTTTTTGCTCAAATACCAGAGCACCCCATGTCATCAGCAACATAATAACATTACTTGAAACCATACACTCTGGAAATCATTTGAAAGAATTGGGACTGTAACTGAAGAAGTTGCTGTCTGGGCTGAACCAGTCCTAATAGATAGCATGGTGAGCAATGACAGTTGAGAGGAGAGTAAATCCTTTCAAATGTCTGTGAACAAATGAACAAAGGAAACTAAAGGGGCAATGTTTGAAAAGCACAAGTAATTCATTTCATGGTGAGCAACACACATTTCATTTTGTGTCTCATGTCTATGAACTTCTTTTAATACTCAACCACAGGAAGACTGCTAAAAACAGAAAACTCATTGAATAACTATCCCAACTGATAGTAAAATTACCGAAGCCCCTGCTGTGTTACAGTCTGTTAACTCTCTATGTTTCTTAGTTACTTGATAGTGTTTGCATACTGTGAATAATCATTTTGTTATGTTCACCACTCCTTCCAATTTTTAAAATCTAAATGTAGCAAAAGCACTGTATTTTAGAAGTTTATTCTGTGCTGGTAAATTGGAAAGTACCAGAAGTAATATTCACCAGGGACAAGTGAATATGGATATCAGTCAGTGGTCATCTCAAATCAATAAACTATAGAGTCAGAATTCTAATATATTGACATTAGTTAAATCCTGATCCATTGATGAAAAAGGGGTTCTGTAGAAAAGCCATTTGAGAACTTTAAAAAATCACACACACACACACAAACATCACTGGGTAAGCTGGTGGAGAGGGCTGCCATGGACCAGCTCCTGGCATTCTTGGAGGAAGCTTTGGCCCTTGATCCATATCAGTCCAGATTCCTTCCTGGCTACAGGGTGGTGACTGTGCTGGTCATCTTGATGGATGACATATGGTACAAGCTGGATCAGGGCAATTCGGCTATGCTTGTGCTCTTAGATCTATTGGCCACATTTGATGTGGTTGATCACAAGTTGTTAGCACACCACCTTGCTGGGACATAGATTAAGGGGACAGCCTTGAATTGGCTATTCTCCTTTCTGCAGAACTAGACACAGAGGGGGGTGCTGGGAGAAGAGTTATCAAACCCCTTTGCACACCCTTGTGGAATACCACAGGGGGCAATAATCTCCCCCACATTATTTAACATCTATAAGTGCCTTTTGGCACAGCTGGTCCAGAGTTTTGGACTAAGATGTCACCAGTATGCGGATCACACTGACTCTGTCTCCTGATGGATGGACTCTACCCTGGAGACATTTGCCAGATGTTTGGAAGCAGTTTCTGGATGGCTCAGGCAGAGTCACCTGAAATTCAACCCCTCCAAAATGGAGGTCCTCTGGGCCTAACCTGGTGGAATAAGCTCCCAGAAGAGCTAGGGGATCTGATAGAATTGTCTCAATTCCGCAGGGTCTTTAAGACAGAGCTCTTCCACCTAGCATTTGGTTGAGGTTGGGCTAAGAAGATCAGGGCCTATATAAGCCCGATTTGCCGGTCGTCTGGCCAGGAGTTACCCCACAAGATGGTGGTTGGGGACAGTGGATGGGCAGGTAGTTGTGAATTTCCTGCATCTGGAGAGGGTTGTAGTAAATGACCCTGGATCTCTTACAACTCTATGGGCATCTCTGCACATTGGAAAAAATAGCATCACGCCAGCAACATGGCATAACACTATTAAATAACATGCCTCCAGCCATTCCTCACCTCCTGGCTCTCTCCCTTCCCTCTGCCACCTTCTTGTGCTTCTGGGCACTCTGCATGCTGGTTTGAAATGGTGGAGGAGAGGAACACATTATACACATGACTCTCCTTTGCCTGTCAGTCAAGCCAGATAGCCAATCACCTTTCTTCCTGTTATAAAGGGCCCACAATGCAAGCTAATTTTTTAAGAGTAAAACTTCTCTGTTGTGATGTCTATGCATCTAATCATGCCACACCTTTAGGAATCATTAGCCTTGGAGCATTTAAAATTAATCTTGTTCCCAATTTAGGAGGGGGGTGTAGAGAGGCATGCTTTGTGTGTTAACTAGTGGGAATTTTTTTTTTACTTTGCATTGGTGATTTAATGTGTATTCATTGCTCCAGGCACTATGCTTTAAAAAAAGTGAGATGGAAATGGAAGGAGGGAAGGAGAGACTTTGAAGCAGAGGCCATAGGAGACAGGCAGTAGACAGGCAATCTGCAGAAGTTATGAGAATGGGGGTCCCCTGGTGAAGGAACCCTTGAAAAGCTACATGAAGCCAGCATCAAAAGCAGAGAGAGGAGACCAGCATGACAGTCTCCTATGGAACAGGGGGATGGACCAGGGAGGGCGGGGTGTGGATGCAGACAGGGACTGGGAAAGACATGTCAGTAATGACCCTGGTGGCTGTGGAGGTGACAGTTAATTTCAGCTGGATGCTAACGAATTTGGCCAAGTTGTCTCCCTTGCCAGCGGCAAGCTCAGATTGCCCTGCCATCCCCTCCATGCAAACACAAAGGTGCTGGCACTCTTTCAGCCACCCCACCGACACACAGACACAACCTTTTTGTCTCAACCTTTTGTCCTAAAATGCTCAGATTTTGAGGAGCACTGGAAGTGATGTCAGCTGGCCACACCCTTGCCTTGGCCCCCCAAGAAGTGTCATGACACCAGAAGTGACACTATTCCTATATTCAATGCCCTCCTTTTGCTTCCTCCCCCTGCCTTTACTACTACTATGGCAGCTCCACCGTGGGTGAGCTGGAAAGAACAGTAGGAACTGAGAAGTCAGCCTAGGCTCCCTCCACACCATTCCACAACCAACTCCCCTCCCTTGATTTTTGCAACCACGGCCTATTCACTGAGCCCTCCATGAGAAGGAGCTGGAGACTGGAAGGCTGAGGGAGGTAGGGAAAGGGTGGGGGAATTCTGTCAGCACAGCCAGAGTGGCCCAGCTCTCTCCTCCTAAGGTGCCACTACCTAACAGATGCCAGAGCAGTGTTAGCTTGTAACACTTAGAGGATGCAGGGAGTCCATTAAGTTAGGAGGAGAAAGGCCATGGACCCCTTCCAGAGTTCTCATGGACCCCCAAGAGTCCACAGACCCCTGGCTGGGGATCCCTTCTTTAGATGATGGTGTGGAACAGTACCTCTTTTCCTCTACCTTTCCTCTTTCTGTAGAGGTTCTACAGAGCTTCTGCCCTGAGCTTCTAGGGAAGAGTGTGGTATAAATGTAAAAATAAGTAAATGAACAAAATCACCAAAAGTCCACAGTGCTTTCAGCTAAGTTTGGTTTTACTGTGCTTTTGTAGTTATGACCTAACTCAGGCCAGTCTCTGGAGGGGTTAAGTTAAAAGATATGTAGTGTTGCCGGTAGATTTTAATCATTCTGATCTTTGCCAAAGAGCACGTAAGTAAGAGAAAGTTTGGCTACACAAGAAAGACCTGAAATAACGATAAAACATAGTAATATAGCCAGATTTACTTAATTGTAGGGCTTATTAAGATCAATGGAACTTATTCCCAAAGAAGCAATCAGAAGATTATAGCCTAAATTGTCTATAATAAGAATGAAGGCAATTACTGCAGGCAATGCATAAAGAGGAGTAAGAAAAAGGAAATGCAGCCAAATCTCATTGAGCTCAGCACTTCTTAGTTGCTCTTTGAAAGCAGCAGCATTTATGGTAGCAAAATCCACAATATCATTTAATACTAAAAACTGACACATTCTACGTTAGTAAAACTTTATATTTATTCAGAGGGATTAGAGTGAGGACTGGGCAACTATTTAACAACAAGCCATACTTACAGCTGCCAACCTTTAAACAGTGTCTCGAGATTGATTGCCGCTGATCTCCAGATGACAGATATCAGTTCCCCTGGAGAAAATGGCTGATTTAAAGGGTGGAGACTCTGGCATATGTGGTCCTTCCCTTCCCCAAACCCCACTTCCCAGACTCTTCAAAATCTCCAGGAATTTCTTAAAATGGATTAGGCAGCCCTAGCTATTCTTTTAAAAACTTTGCTGCCACTGAAGCCACACTGGTACCCACAATCCAAAACTAGACAGGTTCTGATCTCATACTGATTCTCACAATGCACTGCAATCAGCGCTGAATTGGGAGGATCTGTGGCTCAGTGAAAGAGCCTCTGCTTTGCATGCAGGAGTTCCAGTTTCAATTTCTGGCATCTCCAATTAAAAGGATTAGGCAGGATGGGATATGAAAGAACTGTGTTTGGAGAGCCAGTGCCTACCAGTAGCTGACTTTGATGGACCAATGGTCTGATTCAATATAAGGAGGCATAATGTTGGATTAGATGAGGTCCCTTCCAACTCTATTATTCTATGACTAGACAAAAAGCCCATTTTATTTCTGAATAAAATGGGCGCTAGCCGCCCCCCCCGCCCACCGAAGCGCAAAGGCTTCTGCGTGGGCGGGGGTGGAAGCGAGAGAGGCATCCTACCATAGCTGTGGGGCGGCGGCCCCGGAGCGTGGAATAGGCGCCATGACGGAGGATGGCGGGCGGGCCAGAGGCAGGCGGTGATGTGGAGTGGCGCGGCAGCTGCAGCGTGGCCGCACCGCTTGGCGCGGCGGGCCAGGAGCGGTGCTGTCTTCGTAGCATGGCGGTCATCGGTGCAGCGGAGCGGCTGTGGCCTCGAAGGGGGTGGAGAGGCGGCAGCGGCAAGTGGGAAGGTGAGGGCAGCTGGGAAGGGTCCGGCGGCGGCATTCGCGGAGGGGGTGGCGGCGGCATTCGCTGAGGTGGTAGTGGGGTCGCGGCGAGGTGTGGACATGTTGGAGGGCAATCGCCGGGTAGCGGGAGCATCGTGTTCCCCCCGGCCAGCTGTGTGGGGCCAGGGTCCTCCCCAGCGGCCATCCGGCCAGGATGGCGGCTCGGGTGGACTGAAGAGTTAGCGGCGTGGGCTCCAGGAGACGGGCCAAGTAGCCAATAGGGAGGCGCGCGAATTGGCCACTTGGCCCTGGATTGCCACCCTGAGGAGCGAATCAGGAGCCTCGAAGCGGCTCCTGATTCGCTCCTCAGAGTTTTTATCCTGGACGGGTCTCACCCTAACTTCTCCCCACCAGCCCTAACTCAATTATTAAGTCCGTGGCGCGCTGCGCTGCGGGTGGTTTAAATATTCTATGTGTGACTCGTAGAAACTGATCAACAAGGAAAGACATCACCTGTTTTAAGACATTAGCTGCTCAGAAATAAGGGAATGCCATATTTAGGGTTAGGGAAACTCTCAGACCTGACGTAAGTCAGAAAATATTTTATTGTGATAGAAATTCTTTTTTTTTTAATTTTATTGTTTATTGTTATTAGATATAAAGTACAGAAGAGTGAAAAAGAAAAAAGAAGACGACCAGCTGATAGGTAGTTATTATATCATAGTCTATACATCATCTATACAAATATACCTTACATAGTATAGTCTGATATTATCTCAAGAAATATATAGTCAGTTCCCATTGCATATTAGTCCTAGCCTAGCAGTTACTAGATAGAAATTCTTAACACTCAGTTTGCTTTCTCTGCAATTTCTCGATAGTCCAGGGTGTAAACTGCACGGAGCTTTTATTCCAACCCCAGGTTGTTTCAGTCCCTGCCATCTACACAGAATGCGATTTCCATTTTGATTTGGGGCAATTTAAATTTTGCTTATGCAGCAAGAAGGATTGATCCGGAGTGACCCTACCTTTATTGTGCGACATTTTGGAGTTCTTTTAATGCTCATATATTTTAAAATCGCATTGTTTTGAATCTGGGCTCTCCTAGGGAACCCATGATTGGCCACAGGTGGTCATGTGACAAGCCTGCCTTAAAGGAGAAGCCCCTAATTTCTCTCAATTTCTGTCCGTCTTGGATTTTTTTTATGCCTTCTTCGATCCTCTCTCCCCCCATTCAAGAAAAGAAAGGATTTTTTCCTCCCTCCTCTGACTTCTTGGATCCTCTCCCCCCCTTCAAGAAAACAAAGAAAGAGTCTCCATTTGCCTCCCTCTCCCCTCTTCTGAGCCTCCCTAAACACGTGCAGAACACTTTCCTGTGTCAATGTTTCAAAGTCACATATGCAAAAAATCGCCTAAGAGGTTGTGCAAAAGGTCAGTAATCATGGCCAAAATGAGTATATATGTTATAGCCAGCTTCACTAAATTAGGTTTATTTTTTTCTCCTCTTGTGAACAATTTCAACATGTTTCCATCCCATACTTTGGTGTTTTTAAACAGGGGAGGACAACACTGATTACACAGTAGACCCTGTGGAAATTACAGTGATCAAAGAGGAAGGAAAAAAAATTACAGGTTTCAATAGGGAATATCTGCTGGGTAATTTGTTTACACCATGGGATAGTGACTAAATAATTAACTAAATCCTGCTGGGTCTTTAAAAGCCTTTTGGTTTCTCCAAAGTAATCAGCTGATTCATTTAGAATAAAATGAAAAACAGAAATCAGACCAAGATATCAAAAGACAGAACAAACTGTTTTTTATGGATTTTCTGAGCAGTGTGATTTTAGTCCCTGAAGTTTCACCAGTAACTGTGGCTGGCATTTTCAGAGGTGGGACATAGGAAGATGGGAATCTCTCCATGCCAAAGGAATCTCTCCAGGGTGTAAACAGTGGCTGGACATTTCTTTTACTTCTTGGGACTATGTGTAATGCATCAGATCTTATCTGGGAATTCAGTTAAGGCAGGCAAGACCTTGACTAACAGACTTTCTAATGAACACCACCCAGATTCCTGCTCTTAAGTTCACACACAACTGAGATCTGTTTGTTCAACATCCCTTTATTGGCAAGACGATACAGGAACAAAAACAATTGATTTCCAAAGAAGTCTATAGCTCATGCAGCCTACAGTTCTAACTAACAACCAGAACTAAGGAGCAGGAACTCCAACCCATGAGACAAAACCAACACACACAACTATCAGAGGGGGAACAAATAACAATAAATATACCACATGTAGAACAGTCAATAGGCTGTTTTACTGGACCACTATCATGGCATGCAGGTAAGTTACACCACTTGATAAAGAATATCCAATTAAGCCTCTGTTAAATGAATGGTGGGTGAAAATGCTAAGAATGCCACAATGATTCACTTGGTCCAAGGACTGACCCCTTTTTTCTGGCAGAAGCTCACAGGGACAGTTTGTTCCGAGAACAGAGTTCTACTGATAGGCAAAAATCTCCCCTTTTGAAGGCTTGCCTCCCATGAAGCCATGGTATCTGTATTATACAGCTTTGAAAGACATCCAGGCCACATATATTTCCTTCAGCACAACTATTGAATTGGCTGTTACTCTTATTCTGAATCACATTCAGCTGGGCTTGCCAATTTTCTTCTTAGCTAAATACAGCTGAAAGTCTTCTGACAGAACTGGCTTAAAAGTCTCAGTTGCTTCCAAAAAACCCCAGAAATGGTACTGCAGGCTAGTTAGAGAAGCTGTTGTAGATTTGCTGCCTTTTCTTCTTGTTCAAGTCTGCCATTGTCTAAGTAAGTGTGGAATAGCCGCACATATTAAATACTTGGGAGCCTTGAGATGATGCTGATTCCACCTGGCCTGTCTGTTCTGCACAGTTTTGGCTTGTCCCAGAAGCACCACTTTCTCATCCACACATTGTGACCCCTGATTTGTACCTGTTCAGCTGGCCCTGGATGTGGAATTGGCAGTATTTCTGAGAATACTACCTTTGAGGCCTTGACCTTTAACTTTCTGCCTAGTTCCCTATTTTTTTTTATCTAGGACTGCATGACTACACTTCCCAATGATATTGGTGCCAGCTGCCAACATGCACTAGGACTCTTGATCACTACCAACCTACCTAGACAGCATGTGATATCTGGGCCATTGCACCATGCAAGCAAATCACTATGTAGCTAAAATGCCTGTGATAGACCCCATTCTATAATTCCTAATGACTGAAGCACCCACTGCCGTAAGCCTACCTCCTCCCAGCCCTCCAGGGATATCCTCAGCATGAGGGTGGTCCTTTCTAAAGGATCACATCCCTCCTCCTCAGACTGACAGCGGAAGAGCTATTAGCACAGGAGTGAGACTGTTTTGGTAAGTCACTGAGGATCTCTTCCTGAAATCTCTCTCTTTGCCTCAGCTTCTCCAGGACCCTTTATGCACTGATGGTGCCATGCTGGGATGCTGCCAGGTGTGTGTGACAAGGCATGGGAGGAACCAGGACTCGAAGGCCTGACTCTTCCCTGCTACATGGGACTGCCCTGGCATAGGCCTTGTTGGTGCCTGGGGCAGAAAAGGGAACACAGAAATATCCGTGTTCCCTTGTCATGGGGCAATGGAAGGCCTGAATTGGGACAGGCCTGGAACAGGCCCAGGCACATGCCGATGTCATGTGGTAGTGAGGAATAACCCTGTACCCAGACCAGCACCACCCCAGGCCTAATTTCATGTGTGGAAAAGGTACAGGTAAGCAACCTTAGTCTCAAGGGAATGAACCTGCTCCCTGAGAACCATGAGCTCCATGCAGCAAGCACACATCCATGATTTCCACCCAGTGGGTAGATGTACATGTAGCAGTAGGTTCAGGAACCTACAAATTGCCCATGGAATGAGAGGTATGCAAAAAAAAAACTATTTTTCAGGTTTGGATACAACAAATCTAAAGAATAATGGCGTTTCCTGATATTTCTGAATCTCAATACCAATATGGTATTTGAATTCACTAAATATTCGATCATGCCTAATTTTTTTAGCTCCATTATAGCCTGTGGGGACCACTGAATATAGTGGTCCCCAAGGCCTATAATGGAAAATTTGATCTGGGGATCTACAGGAGATCTTTTTTTGAGGTAGAGGAACCAAATTTGCAGTATAGATGCTAATGCTTTTCCTCAAACCCCCAAGTTTCAGAAAGATTGGATGAGAGAATGTAATTCTATGAGCTTCCAATGAAGGTGCCCTGATCCTCAACTGTTTCCAGTGGACAGGGAAAGGCATTTAAACTACAGTCCCTTTAAAATTTAAATACCTTTTGTAAGCCATGGCATCAGCACTAGTGAATTCTGAAGGCACTTAAATTCCTTATCTAAGTGGACAGTTTACTATGAAGGCATGTTAAGGGACTGACAGCCCTATGAATGTGCTCTAACTGTGGCTATCCAGAGGTCCTGAAAATATTGAATATTTTTAGGATTTTTCAGCTGGCAATGTTAGCAAAAAATAGCACATACACACACACACACAGACACACAAAGCAAGAAAACCAACAACAAACAGCTGAATTAATACTCCCCAAATACCAATAGGGTATTTAACAAAATAAGGTATTTGCCAAGTATTTTTTTCAGTCTGTATTAGTTAAATGCACACCCCTACTTGGCATCTCAGCAGCTGTTTATCATATGGGGACAGCCCTTCAACTCATTCCTTCAGGGTCATGGACTGAGGTTCACAGTGGCTGACAAACAATCATGCTGCTTCAAACTTCCCTGTGGGGTTTTGCAGGATGTAGTGCCCCATGTTATTTCACATCTTTATGCACCCTCTTGCTCAGCTGGTCCAGATGTTTTGACTTGAGTGCCATCAATTTGCAGATGGTACTCTACCTCCTGATGGACGGTCACCTAGACTAAACCCCAGAAAAGTTCACCAGTCATTTGGAAGCAGTGTTGACCCTGGATCAAGCAGAGCTGACTGAAACTCACCCCTGCCAAGACGGAGGCCCTCTGGCTGAGTAGGAAAGGTCCAGGAGCAGAGGCATAATTGCCCTATCTGGATGGTGTACTGCTGATGGTTGCATAATCTGCCAGGAACTTAGATGTGATCTTTGATGCCTCCTTATACATGGAGCTGCAAGTCAATAGAGTAGCACAGCTAGCATTCTACTATCTTCACCAAGCCAGGCTAGTAGCACCCAACCTTGCCCAATAACACCTAGCCACAGTGATCTACATGATGGTCACCTCTGTGTTGGACTACTTAAATTTGCTCTACAAGGGCCTGCCCTCAGCCCTAACTCAAAAAACTTCAACTAGTCCCAAATGCAGCTGTATGTATCCTCACTAGAAAATCCTGGAGGGCCCACATACAACCTGTACTTAGGCAGCATTGGCTTTTAGTTGGATTCCAGATCAGGTTCAATAATAAGTTGGTTCTGCTGCTGGGCACTGCCGATTATGCATGGCACTGGCCCAACCCAGCCCCCGCTCGCGCCCATGGCATCCCAGGGAACATGGAAAATTCCATATTCTCTTGCCATGGGTTTTCTAGGGCACTGCGCCGGGCGAGGGCTGGGATGGTGGCAGCATCATGCATAATCGGGGCTGCCATGCTGCCGCCATCCCGGAGTTCCTGCCCCATGCATAATCGGTCCCTGTGAGGCAGGTGAGGCTGAGAGAGCCCTGATATTACTGCTCAGTCAGAACAGCTTTATCAGCGCTGTGGCAAGCCCAAAGTCACCCAGCTGGCTGCATGTGGGTGAGTGGGGAATCAAAGTCAGCTTGCCAGATTCGAAGTCCGCACTTCTAACCACTACACTAAGCTGGCTGTACGAGTTGTACAGCCACAACCTTAGCACCCCTGTGATTTTGTAAAGCATGCTATGAATAGTGAGGGAAGCCACTCTGAACACATTTTCTTCAGTAGGATTTAAAAACTGTAGCAGCAGCTGTATAAACATTTCCATTCCCCCAAGGATGAATCACAACCCTAGGTGACTGTCCCACTTTTGCAAGCTGAATGCCAGCCACATAGCATGCTGTAACTGCTAAAATAATTGACAGAGCTTTTTATAGGTAATAGATGTTCAACACCAAGCATTTGGACATTTCATATTTGTTGAATGTCAAACAGCATGTCTCTAAAAGGTAGTGATGTTATACAATACATACTTATATATCTTGTATATGTATAAATGTGTCATCATAACCTGCTCCTGCAGGGACCAATATTCTCATCCTAGGGTGAACAAGGAAGAGGACATTTTTCAAAACTGGTGAGTGGAAGTGCAAATGTCCTGGGGCCCTTGCAGAAGAACTGCAAATGTCCTGGGGCCCTTCTCATTTGAGTTACCTCAGCTAATGGTGGTTTCAGAACACATACTTGTCAAGGTAATGGGCAGTTCTGTTTAAACCAAGACAACTTTAGTTGTCATTTTATTGCTTTCAAGTTGCAACCAAAGTATGGTGCCCCCATAGGATTTTCAAGGCAAGAGACATTCAGAGATGGCTTGCCATTCCTTGGCTCTGCATCACAGCCCTGCTATTCCAACTTGGGTTGTGCGCTGTGCCATCCATATCAGCCGTTCCAAGCCGATGCAACCCGTGCTGTGCTGCAGGGGAGGGAGGCATGGGCGCCAGTGCCCCCTCCCCCCGCAGTGCGGCGCTGGCTGTGTTGGCCTGGAATGGCTGATTTGGATACACTGTTACACCTTCATGCACAGAAGCCCATGACTGGACTCTGAGCAGGTGGCACACACAGAAACCAGCCTGGCAGAGACTGACTATGGAGTCAGTAGGGCCTCTCAACAAACCTAGGAAGCCAGGCCAGGTCTCCATCTTGTTTGGGCTTCACTAGATGTCTTACATTTCTTCCTTGCCAAACTGACTGAGCTAAATGTGCACACTATCTAAATCACCCCCCCCCCCAGCCAAAGACCATTAGACTATCTACAGGAAAGGAATATCCTTTCAAGGTACTAACTGCAACTTCTTTTTTCTCTCTTGCCCAGTGTAATTTCTGTCTAGCAGAATCTCTTATCCCCAAATGTCTTCCCCCAGTCCTTCCTGATAAAACAAAGACAGGGCCATTAGCGACACATTACACCTAGCCAAGGTATTGTTCTACTTGATGAGATTACTTCACACCTCCCAGTCTAGTGACCTCACAGTTCAAACCCACCTATGAGGTACTCATAAAATCAGAGACCAATCAACAATCACGGACCTCCAAGTGGGTAGTCCCTGGGGTTGGCCCAGGAATTTCAAACACTATATCAAGCCTTGCACACACTGTGTTTGTGTGCGTGTATTGTTGTTGTTGTCCACACCCAGCATCCTGTCCACCCCCTGATGTCGTGGACCCTGTGTCTTGGCTGATTGGATCCAAGAAAGGTGCAGTATCTTGTCCCCCCTGTAGAACTTAGTGAACTTGTCCCCCGGTAGAACTTTGTGTATGTATGTTTTTGCGTCTGTGTGTGTTTTGAGTGTATCCCAATATTTTCCCCAAATAAATCCCCTGAGTGTACACTTAATTGTCTTCTTCATTTAAGAAGGGTTTCTTCCAGGGAAAGGACCCTGTAAAAATTGGTAATAAAAGATCCTGTGTTACCCAGCCTCTTGCTATATTCATGATTCCCCAGCAATTTGGGTAACAGATTTTGGTGGAGAATGCGGGCACTACCCTGCATCTCTGATAATATATTTTGGTGGGAAAAGCTTGGCAAATGCCCTGTATGTCTGAAAGTGTGAATGCATGTGTTTGTTCACAGAGTGCAGACGTAGGGAATTTTTCCTGTGAAGAAATCCTGTGTTTGCATACTTGTCCCCTTGTAGAACTTAGTGTATGTATGGTTTTGCTTATGTGTACCCTGATATTTTCCCCAAATAAATCCCCTGAGTGTAAGCTTTTGTCTTGTTCATTTAAGAAGGGTTTCTTCCAGGGAAAGGACCCTGTAAAAATGGTAGTAATAGATCCTGTGTTACCCAGCCTCTTGCTATATTTATGATTCCCCAGCAATTTGGGTAACAACATAACCCTAATTCCAAACAAATACTAAACAGGGCTGACCCTGCTTAACCTCTGAGATCTGATGAGATCAGGCTAGCAAGGTCAGAGCTGACCTTTTAGCTCTCAATAATTTCCTACACAGCATCAACTGCAATCAGACAAGGAGCTGTGTGTACACATGCATACTTTCTCACGTCCACACTCAGAAACACAGCAAATGTCCACTGCGGGAAGAATGTCTGTTCATTTATTTCTGAATGTTATTGGATTTATTTCCTCTTCTCAGATAGTTCCTTTTTTTTCTTCCCATCCCCACTGCCTTAGTTTTTTTGTTTATTTCTATGAAATGCTGTAACTTTCATAATCTTGAAATGGTATTGATACAATGTTTGAAATGAGAATTGATTATTCTGCTACTACCCAGATTCTGTCTCAGATTCTTAATTGGAGTTAGAACTATCTCATGAAAAAATCTGTTACAAGGAGACTAATTATGGAGCATTGGATGTAAGTCTTACTAAGGTTCTCCAAAATCTGGTCAACAATATTCAACTGGAAAATTTCATCTCCCAATATAGTCTTGAAGATTTTCTGCAAGTTAGTATGAAGACATGTTTGATTCTTATTTAGTATAGCATGTCAGTCTTTGTACAAATCCCATGGATCATCAATCAATAGCAAATAAATAATATGAAATCATATGACCCAGGAAGCCTACCATTTGGCATGCTTATTAACTATATATTTTTGCTATACCCTTTCTTTTATCTGGGTCATGCTGACTGGACTTATTTAGCTGCCCCCGTGGGTGGTGATTATATTCCTCTCAGTTCATTAAGGGCTAACATTTCCAATATAAATATTTACATGCATACATTCAGGAATTTGCTTCAAGCTCCTTTTGTTCACGGATCATTTAAAATCTAGATGCTGTATGGGGACAGACTTTGTGTCAGGTTATGCTTGAGATCCCTTTTTATATTCATGACTGGAAAGCTTTAACCTCTTGACAATGTACCTTCACTGTGTGATTGTGCTCTTGCGGATGCTCTGCAGTGTTGCAGTCTTCTCTAACCAAATGTTGTGGTGACTTGGACAGGAAAATTCTGAGTGTAGTTGGTGTCTTAAATATACAGCAGCTCACTGGAACCCAATATGAACTTTATAATCCCAAGGTAATTTCATTATGAGCAAGTTTATTTCTCTGTGTAGAATGGATAAATACTAAAATACTAACTATGCATATAAGTTTGGAAATACATAACCATCTCTTTGGTTAAAGGTTAACCACAAGTGGAATGAGTGCAAAGAGTTCAGTCTACAGCCTGGGCACCATAAATGAACATGCACAACACACTTGAAGCTGCATTATATGGTGTCAGACCACTGGACAATCAAGATCCATACTCTGACTGGCACTGCCTTTTCTAGGTCTCAGGAGACCTTTCAGATTACCTACTCCCTAAGCCTTTTAACTGCAGAGGCTGGAAAATTAAGCAGATGTTCTATCACTGAGCCAGAACTCATCTGACAGAGAAGGCTTTGTCTCTTGTTCCAGCCCATCTCACCTTCCAAAATGAAGCTGAGTGAAACGGAGCCTCCAAATTAGTTCTCGGATATCAGGCAAGTTCATAGTGCAGCAGTCAATTCCTTTGTTCTCAACCTGCTGAGGCTTTGAACTAATAACCTATATGTTGAACTGGACACACAGTTGTGAAACAGATTGTGCATGTCAGAATGGTCAAATGATAATGAACTGAGAAGAGTTATAAGGCACAGCAATGTCCATAGAGATTTGTTTCCCACCAGGCAAAAATACAAAGCCAGAACTTGCCTGTCTAGAACAGAACTTTTTGAGTGAGTGATCCACCAACAGCTATAGGAAAAGAGGAGGAAAAGTACAGAAGGTTTAATGTATGCAAAAAGCCAGGCAGAGCCAAATTTAAAGAACACAGCTACTTCACACCCACATCTGTCCTCATTTTAGACTCTGCTGTGGGTTATTAAAATTTCAAGTGCAAAAATCTCAGACTACAGGTAATTAAAGTATGCACGCTTAAAACCAAATTCTAAATTAAGATTCTAGGCCTGTCGTGGGAGAAAGATGCAAGACCAGAGCCAAATCTGAGCATGAGCCCGAGGAAAGACGGCAGGAGAATAGACAGAATGGCATCGAGAGGGTTCTGTGAACATAAGGATAGGAAGACAGAATATCCAGTGGAGGAGGAGAAATAGTTATCAGTTAAACAACAGTAACCATAATGTAGAAAATAGCGTAGCAGGCTTTGGAGCACTGGCTGAAGAAGACTAAAAGCAAAACTGAAATAACTAAAGGCAATTCCTCTGAAGAAAATAGGATGGTCTGTTGGTTGTTATGACAATGTCAGATAAGAGAGATGATGAGAAAATTCTGAAGGGGTAGAGGTGAGAATCTGATATCTCAGGAATGTATCCTCATCTAGCCATTTATGTGTATGCCCAAGCTTATCACTTGGGGGGATGCAGGAAAAAAAATCCAGCCAAGTTCCTTGAGAATCACACATTTCTTTTGGCAAAGACCTCTTTCCCACTCACTTTAGCACTCTGCCTTCTTTGTACAGTGTGAAAATTTCTGACCCCTCCCCCACACACACACACACACATCTCTCCTTGGCCTCACAGCAAGGAATGCTGGAGCCAAATGGTCCAGCTGCTACTATAACTGATTTTCTGTGTTTGGAATTCTTGAAGATGGGAGAAGCATGATTTGCCAGTATCTTTGCACATTAGATACAAATATTTAACAGCTGCTATTAGCCAGAGATTTTGTATCTATGTTTGCAAGAGGGATGCAACCCATTTGCCAGTCACAGCAAAAGGGCAAATGGACAGCCTTTGGCTCTTTCTTTTTTCACAAAAAAATGTGCATAGCATGGAGGTAGGGATGCCAAGTATCAGAACCAATGAGGTGTTTTACAGAAGAGCAGGAGGCAGGTTGTTATACTAGAACACTTTATTCTTGACAGCATTTGATTAGCTTTAGTTCTTCTGCCTACTGTGAGGTTTAAATGATTGAATTTAAACCAGCATTTTAAATGGATTTCATTGTCATTTGTTATTGATCACACTGCAAGCTACCTTAAGTTTCCGTAAGATAGAAAGGTGGCTAATACATGTTTTAACATGAATGAATGAATGAATGGTATATATCAGGTTAAGAAATATTAAAATATTAAGTACATTGTAAAAAGGTGCAATGGGAGAACAGGTCTAAACAGACCTACTCAGAAGTGAGTCTTGCTTAATTCAGTGGGACTTATTCCCTGGAAAGTATTCTCATGATTGTATCTTGAGTTGCTTAAACTTAGCACATCAAATCCAAACTTTAAAAAGAATGAATTTTTTTTTATGAGTCCAAAAAATGAATTTGGACTCATTAGCAAAATAAATGAGATATTTCTTTTAAGTAGCAGTTTAGCCTTTGGTAGGCCTTGAGTTTTCTGTCACATTCACTATCATGAGGTTATACACAGTTCATTAGGCTGCTGTTCTATAAAATCGTTGCCATGCGTATGCTATCAGGTTTCCTTTTTATGCAACAAACCTGCTCACAGCTTAAAACCTCATTCTAATGAACTATTTTTGTTAAGAATGATCAGACAGCATGTCACAGAATAGAATTTCCCATAATAAATGTCAATGCTGATGTCACCACAGAGAACACAGACAGGGCCCAAAAAAAGAATTTCCCTTCATAAATGTCAGTGCTGAAATCCCAACATGACACACACTCCCAAAAGAAAACAAATGCCATTTGTGTTCATCAGTGACTCCATATGGCCAATCATTCCCACATACACGAAGGGACAGTACAATAAACAGAACAGCAATGCATGCTGAAAAGGACGGCTGGGAGTCTCAAACAGCTTGCAGAAAGACCCCAAACAGCACTTTGTGACTGCAGAAGATCAAAATAAGCAAAATGGGACTGAAGTAATAATCAGTCTAAAATTTTGCTCACCCTTCCTCCAGCTAAATCTCAGAGCCCAAGGGCTAGAAACCATCAAACCACTACCAGTGCAGATTAATGGCTCTAGCATAAGGTGACCAGATTTTAACATTGGTAAAGTGGGACACCATTGACCAGGGGGGTTCTTGATTAAAAAATTGGTCTATATGGAGCAACAAAATTTTTCATAGAACGCATAGAACGCAAGAATAGTATTGCAATATATATATTTTAATTTCAACATAAGTACAATTTGCCAGGTGCCCCCAGATGTCCCTCCTAAAGTGGGACAATCTGTTCACCTTACTCTAGCACAGATAAAGCAGTGAGGCTTCAGCATGGGAGACGTCCATCAACTGCAGTGGTTTTATAAACTCAGCCAAGCAATATAGTGGGAGACCGCTTTTCTTCCCTTTCCTCTAACCAGACTTTCCAGATGGAAATTTCTTTTCCCCATTCAGATATGGCACCCAGTTCTTCAAATATCTTATCAGCTATGTGAAGTCCTTACAAGGGCAAGTACTTATGGGCATATCCCACATGGTTGCCATTATATTTGAATCTGGGCTGGATCAAGGGTTGTATCTCCTTAATTTATGCTACTCAGAAGCAAGATTTAGCAGTGATTCATGCCTCCAGAATCAGGAAAATTTAAAGAGCATAGGAGAATGTTGAATGCTTTGTTTCTAGATTCACATCCATTATATGCCATCTATTCAAGTTCCACCATTCATGAATTACTTAGCATTAAAGTCATGCCTAAACAAAGGAATCTCAATATGTCTACAGTCATCATTTAAAGCCAGCGTCCTTCGATTCTAAAGATACTTCAGCTCTCAGTAACTTATTCAGAACTGTAGCATGTATATTCATGATCTGTTACACTATACATTGAATCTTTCATGGTTTATGTATATTCTGTACTATAGGACCAGTGGAACCATGGTGGGAATTGGATATCTTCAGGGATTTTGCACACATCCTATAATTAATCACATACATCTGAGCATGTCTTATAATTGCCAGACCTTCTGGCAATAGAGCTACTTTGGTATTGGTAATATATAAGGTTAGTTCACTTGCCACACATGTCTTTGTTAAGGGAGGGAGTTACTGGTTAGCAGCTTGTAAAGGATTGAACTATTTGCCTGGTTAAAGACAAATGTTTGGGCTTTGTGTCTAAAAGTCAGTAAGCTAGGCTGCAGGTGAGCACTGGGGGGGGGGGGGGTGGATTCCTTCTCTAATTTTCATCCAGCTCAGTGCTGAAGGTGAGGGCCCAGACAGCAGGATTGGGGTAGAGGACCTTAACTGACCAGCTGATTGGTATAGTTCACAATCCCAAGATGATAAAGGTAGGAGCAAGCAATTTGAATTGTGCCTGGCTGGGGGTGATGTGGGGGGAGGGGACACAGCAAACACAGATCACTGGTCCATCTAATTCAGGGCCATTTCGCACGGCTTCAAAGTAGCAGAATGGTTGCTATTTGGAAACGCTACTAATTTGCCATAACCCACGACGTCGTAGACAATCTGCAACAATCCTGAAACCAATCAGCAAAAAGCGCTTCGTTGTGGCGCTTTCAGGGGAATCCAGAAAAGTGGATTCACCCTCCTGCAACCAATCTGCAACAGTAGCGCTAAAGACCTGTGCGTTACCATTGTTGCTGGTTCTTCAAAGTCCCTCCCCCTGGCTCTCTCCTCCAAACTTCCGGCGAAGCGATCGCCATTTTTTTTTCTCCGAGCGAGCGGGGATAAACGCACCGGCGAGCCTCTTTCTGTTTAGAGGCTTCCCTGGCTTCAGTCCTTCACCTTTAGTCACTAAGCACAAACCACTGAAAAGCCCGTTTGCTGAAATAAAGTCCCTTTATTTTTTACAAATAAATTCAGCCGAAAATCGGGCCCGTGAGAGGGGGGGGGGGGATTTTTTTTTTATCACTCGAGGCAGCGTGCAAACGATCATACTATCAAACGACAGCTCACATTAGGCAGCTGGATGGGTCTCTCCGTAGCAACGAATCTACCTAGATTCGTTGCTATGGGTCGTTTTTTTTTTTTTAAACCTTTCTTAAAGGGAAAGGTTTTTGGGAGCATGCTAACGGCTGCCCATTGGCTGCTTGACGGCCAGGGGCGGGACGAGCTTGGCAATAGCGCTTCCTTTCTAGCGATTTCTGCCGAGACCGGAAGCCTGTGGGAAACGCTAAAAAACGCAACTGATTCCACTACAAAGGCAGGTATGCATAACGACGAATTCCACTATTTTAAATGGCGATTTTTCATTCCGCAAACAATTTGCAACAAAGATCCGTGTGCGAAAAGGCCCTCAGTATCTCTCATACAGTTAATACTTTGATACTGCTAACATTAATTAATTAGTTTCATCGATACACAACCTTTCTCCCCAATGGAGATCCAAAGCAGCTCACATCATTCTCCTCAATTTTATTCCCACAACAACCCTATGGGGTAGGTCAGTCTGAGAGATTGTGACCTGGCAAGCCCTTATGGCAGAGTGGGGATTCAAACCTAGGTTTCCTAGATTCTAGTCCAACGCTCTAACTACTACGTGGTCTCTCTAACTGGTAGTGGACATCTGAGGTCTTAGGAGCAGGAAGTTTTTTCTTCAACACTAACTCACTGCCAAAGAGTAATCATGATTGATTGCTGATTCACATACATTGTTCAGTGACACACCATGTGATTCTTACAGCCAATAATTTGCAGCAGAATGTGTTTAGTGCCTCATTCACAAGCTTGAAAATAACATCTGCAATAATATGAAATAATAAAAATCCATGTCTGACCAATGCCGGTTCTCTTACACCTGCAGATGACTACATGATATCATTATCAAGTATGCTAATTCCTGAATAAAGCTTTCACTACCCTTTAATCTGTGCAGCTCTGTTGTATTATCACTCAACCAACAGAAACTTATCGGTATGATAATTGTTTTAAAGAGAAATATAAATGTTGGTGCTCTTATGTTATAGACTCTGATCCTCCAAATCTTCTCTTTTAACACTGATGGCTCAGAAAATAATGCGCTCTTAGATTTTAATTTCCAACATAACATCTAGATTGTTCTTATAGAAAAATAAAACTACTTTTGCATCAAACTGAAAACCTTAAAATTGCTTGTAGAAATGTTGTCTGCATGTAGCCATTCCATTAAAAATCTATATAATATTCTCAGCAAATATATCTAACAGTCTTTAGGAAGTTTTCAGATTTGCACTGACTCTGTCTCCACATTCTCTTCTATTTTAACAGAGACTGCTTTGCCATTCCAGAGGAGAAAAGTTTTTTTATTGATTTTTTTTTTTACTGTACTGCTACACTCTAAAACGACAACTTCATACTTAATATAAAAATGTGTATGCTACAGCTGTTCTCCAGGTTTCACTGGAAGCCTGCAAAATATGCAGGTTTTTAAATTCTTTTTGTCATATAGATATTCCAGAATCCAATTTAAATGCAGAAAAAAGGAAACCATATCAGAATATAGATCAGATCAGAGGTTCCAAAGAAGGCCTCTGGAAATAAACCACAGTCTTCATTATGAGAACTGAACATTTTACATATAGTTAGAGTGGCAGGTGAGAATGTTAAATTTGTTGCAGGCGCTAAAGCTGAAGAGTTTATTTATTTATTCAGTCATTCAATTTGTATACCGTCCCTCACTATGATGTCTCAGGGCTGTGTTAGGTATGTGAACTATTTTTGGGGGGGTACTTTTTGGATTTGGGTTGAATTGATTCAGCCAAATACAAATACCTGAATTATTAGTTCAGATTTAGAGGGTTGGATTCAGAGATTTAAGTTAGGCCAAATAGATTTGGTACAATTAACTTATGGAATCGTTAAAGTCAATGGGAAATTTTACAAATAAATATGGTTTTGAGTGCAAATCTAAATAAAAAATCTAGTGCAGTTGCATTGTGGGTATATGCTGCTTGAAACATGCATCCTTTAGAATAAGAAATACCGGGCGCGACTTACCGAGGCCCGGCTGTTGACGCCGCGGGGGGTGGGACAAGCAGCAGCGGCTGCGTGGAAGGCGGCAGGGCGTGCGCGCCAGCTGGCGCGCACGGCAGAGGCGGGAAGCGCGGGCACGGGTGCCTATTTAAGGTGCCACGTGCAGTCCCCCGGCCTCTTTGCTGCAGGTCGCCAGTCGGAGAGCTTGCTCTTCGGCGGCGGCTCGAATTAGGCCCCAGCAGCCGCGGCGAAGAGCGAGGTCGCTCCAGAGGGAGCGGGAAGAGCGAGCGGGGCTGCTTGCCGTGCTGGCAGAGAGCGGTGCGAGGATGTCGGGGCGGCGATCGCGCGCCCGGGGCTCCGCAGCTGCCGCGGGAAGGCCAGGAGCCCGCAGGGAGGAAAGGCCCGTCCCAAGTGGGAGGGGGTCCAGCCGGGCTAGCGCCTTGAAGGCGAGGGAGGCGTGGGCCACGTCGGTTCCCCGAACTCGGGGCAGGGCTTCCAGGTCGGCGGGGGCGGAGGCGGCCGCCGGCGGAGCAGGTTTACAAGGCCAAGGGGGGTCCCGGGGGCGCTCCAGATCAGGCCTACGGAGTCCCCGGACCCCTCCCGGGGGAGGGTCCTGTCGCCAGTTGGGGCGGCAGGCGGCCAGATCCTTGCCGCGGGTGGGACTCAGGGCACGTGGCGCATCGGCCTCTCCCGCCTCTGAATCAAATCAGGGCTCCGGGGGCGGCAGCGGCACGCCTCGAGCGCGCAGGGCGGCGAGGGGAAGGGATGCCCATGGCGGGAGGTCCCAATCCACAGGGCCGGAGCGCGTGCAGTCCCGCAAGCTGGGGGCCGCCCATGGGGATTTACGTGCTCGATCCTTGGGGAGGGAGAAGGGCAACAGGCCTGGTAAGGGGCTGCGAGCCCAGGCAAGGAGCGCCTCGCGCACCGAGCGGAACTCCAAGGGCACACATGGGAAGGCCTCCTCCAAGGGAGAGGATGCCGCATTCTGGCGTGGCTATTCCCAGGCCCTCGCACAGATGGCGAAAGGGCGGCAGACTAGTGAGCTGGAAGGGAGCCTTTCCTTGGAAAGCTCTGAACAAGGGGGCAGCCCTGGGGCCAGTTCCTCCTCCGAGGATGGCATGCAGCACTCTGGGGACAGGAGGAGGCCGAGGCCTCGATCCAAGGATGCCAAGAGTGGGCGAGTTGCGGGCCTTAGTCCGTGGTCTGGTGAGTCATCCGACTGGGAGGGGGGAGATGACTTGAGGGAGGGGTGGTACTGGCTAGAGGGCGCTTTTGTGCCTGGCCTCCCCTCTTGGCTGATAAAACGAAGGGCTGATACTCAGCGCTTGCTGGAAGAGGAGGGCATTGAGCCGGAGGAAAGGGAACCCCCAGTTTGGCACACAGATAAGGATTCCCCTCTGGGGGTCCATTTGCCTATCAAAGTCCGGGAAAGGGCTTTGGAAGGTTTTTTCATGGACATTTGTAGCATGGTCAGGGGCCAGGGAAAAGGGGGAGACACCGGCAAGCGCAAGGAGGTCAAGACAAAAGACAAGCCCCAGGTGGAGAGGTCATTTGACAACTGGCTTCGAGGCTTTGTCGAATATATGGCCTTGGTGTCCGCCGCTTACCCTGAAAGGGGCTGGCACTTGTGCAAGTACCTTTCCCACATCCTGGAGGCCCGTGACCTGGCAGGCGATGAAGCCGCTCTGGAGTATGACCGTGAATTTCGGGAACTGGCCTCCCACAATCCGATGGCAAGGTGGGATCTTAAGCACCACGACACCTGGATTGTTCAGGTCGGCCCCAGTGTCAGGCAGCATAAGGAAAGGGCAAAAACAGGAGGTCCCAGCAGAAAATTGGCTGGATTTTTGTGTTGGGACTACAACAGGACCGGATGCAAACGCCGGCGGTGCCGATTTGAACATAAGTGTGAGGGGTGCGGAGGCCAGCACTCCTTGACAACATGTGCCCAGGGGTCTGGCGGGGCGCCCTTTCGAGGGGCCCGACCCTCCGGCAAGAAGGACGGTGGGTCGGGAGGAACAGGAGCTTCTGCAGCGGCAAAATCTTCCTGAGGTGCCTGCGATCCTGAGGTGCCTTGCCCCGACGCCCATCAAGCTTGGGCCTCTCGTGGATTGGCTTCAGGTATACCCTAACAAAAAGGCGGCTTTATACCTAGCAAAAGGCTTCACCGAAGGCTTTCGGATCCCTGTCATGGGGATTGGAGAGTCTTCGGATTGCAGGAATTTACGCTCTGCCCGGGACTGTCCGGATATCGTGGCTGACAAGTTGGCCAAGGAATGTACGGCGGGCAGGATAGCGGGGCCCTTTCCGGAACCACCTGTTCCCAACCTTCGGGTCTCCCCCCTGGGGGTTGTGCCTAAGAAGGCAGAGGGACAGTTCCGGTTGATTCACCATCTATCCTACCCAAAAGGGGGGTCTGTCAATGATGCCATACCCCAGGAGCTATGCACGGTGAGGTATGCTTCATTTGACGAGGCGGTGGACATGGTGCGTGGCTGTGGGGTTGGTGCCCTTATGGCAAAATGTGACGTGCAGTCCGCTTTTCGTCTGCTGCCCATCCACCCAGATGATTTTGGCTTGCTTGGCATAAAATTTAGGGACCAATGGTTCATAGACAAAGCAATGCCAATGGGGTGCTCGGTGGCAGGTGCGGCATTCGAGGCGTTCAGCACATTCCTGGAGTGGGCGGCAAAACGCCAAGGGGGGTTCAGCGAAATCAAGCACTAAGATGATTTTTTGCTGGCCGGCCCTGGGGGGACCCCAGAATGCGGGAAAAGGCTGGGCTCCTTTCAAAGCCTGTGTAAAGACCTGGGGGTGCCACTGGCGGAGGGCAAGACGGAGGGCCCGGTTACACGAATTACATATCTGGGCATTCAGCTGGACTCCATACAGGGTACGTCCAGCTTACCAGTGGAGAAAGTGGTCACCCTGCGTGGGCTGATTGCTCAGATGTTAGGAAAGCGCAAATGCCTGCTCAAGGAGGTTCAGGTTCTCTTGGGACACTTGAACTTCGCCTGTAAGGTGGTGGCTCCGGGGCGGGCATTTTGCGCGCGCCTGGCACATGCAACCAGGGGTTTGAATAAGCCACATCATCATGTCCGCATAACGAGTGGTATGCGGGAGGATCTTGTGGTGTGGCGCAAGTTTCTGGACTCCTTTAATGGGGTGTCCTTATGGCAGACCACCTTGGACTTGGAGGACTCTCTACAAGTGCAATCGGACGCGGCTGGTGGCACCGGCTTTGGGGTCATTTACAATGACCGCTGGTGTGCTAGGCAGTGGCCTGAGTGGTGGTCTGGTAAGCTGCGCAGGGACCTTACGTTCCTGGAGTTTTTTCTGATTGTGGTCGCTGTGGAGATATGGAAGGGGTTGTTCACAAATAAGAAAGTGGTTTTTTGGTGTGACAACCAAGCTGCAGTCCGGGTGCTTAACAGGCAAACAGCAAAAAATGTCAGGGTCATGCGCTTGGTCCGGCACCTGGTGCTCGTCTGCTTGCAGTGTAATATTTCCTTTCGAGCAAGACACATTGCTGGGGTGTTGAATGATGCTGCCGACTCTCTTTCTCGCCAGCAGATCGAGAAATTTCGCCGGCTTGCACCTCGGGCTCGACCAGACCCCGACGACTTCCCGGACGGCCTGTGGGATCTTGGAGCCGAATGATATTGGACGGGGCATGGGGATCCCTTGCACCGGCCACTCGAAGGCGTTATGAAGGGGTGGCAAGCGGCTTGGCAGCGTTTGCCGCTTCAAGGGGACAGGAGCGCCCGTGGCCGTTGTGCGAAAGCTTGCTCCTCCAATACCTGGCCCATTTGAAGGGGCAGGGGAGGTCCCACAAGTCACTGAGGGTCACTTTGGCTGGACTTTCATTTTGTAGTAAATTACAAGGGGCCTGGGATCCCAGTTCCTCTTTTCTGGCCAGGAGAGCGATAAGAGGTTGGGGCCGGGAAGGTACTCACAGGCCGGACCCCAGGCGCCCCATTACACCGGAGATCTTAAGCAGGCTCGTGAGGCAGCTGGGAACAGTATGTTCCTCACGTTATGAAGTGTCCCTGATGCAGTCAGTTTTCACTATGGCGTACCATGGGGCTTTTCGGTGCAGTGAGTTGGTAGCTGCTTCCAAGGCAGCCATTTTCTCTCCCGCCCTGCGGGTGGAGGACATAGGCTTCACTCCCGAAGGCGTGCGCGTCTGGCTCAGGCGCTCTAAGACTGATCAAATGGGCAGGGGAGTGGCCGTGCATTTGGGCAGGTCTGGGGAGCACCGGACTTGCCCTGTCCGGAGTTTGTCTGGGTACCTGGAGAAGCGCCCGGCAGTCCCAGGCCTGTTCTTCATACATGGTGACGGGACTTGCCTGTCACGCTTTCAGCTGACAGCAGTGTTGAAGCTCAGCCTCAGGGCAGCAGGGCTCAGCCCGGAGTGGTATGGCACACATTCGTTCAGGATAGGAGCTGCTACCCAGGCCTTTCAGGATGGGGCGGAGGATGAGGAAATTATGCACCTGGGCAGGTGGCGGTCTCATGCCTTTCAGGCTTATGTTCGACTACCTACCCTTGTTTAATGTGTTGATTGTTGCAGGCCCAGACACGGTGGTTCTGAGAGTACTCATCGTTGGCCATAGCATTGTCTACTGGGGAGGACGCTATGCCAAAGCCTCCGGATGGGGAGCTCACCTGGGCCTGGGCGACAAGCTGCACATCTGGTGGTCGGGACGTCGAGGCATGCTGTGGCCCACGATGCTGGAGTTGGTTTCACAGGAGGTGCATGATGTGGGTGTCCCGGCAGCGGTCCTTATACAGCTTGGAGGGAACGATTTGCCAGCGACTTCGGGGCTTCAGCTGTGCCGGATGATGTGTGAGGACCTTGCCGTGTTGAGACGGAAGCTGCCTGGATCTGTACTGATGTGGTCCGAGATTCTGGACAGGCGTGAGTGGCGAGGAGCTTGTCGTCCAGACCGGGTTCATCGTGCCAAGGAAAAAGTTAACAAGGCAGTGTCCAAGTTTGTTTTGGAGATGGGTGGCACAGTTATCAGGCACCCGGATGTTTCCCATAGTTTGCCCCCTTTGTTTCGGAGGGATGGAGTGCACCTATCAGACTGGGGGCAGGATTTGTGGCTTCATGGCCTGCGGGCAGCCTTGTTGGGATGGCTGCGGGATTCTCGGGGGGGTGGCGGGAACGGGGCCAGCTGGCCTCTGTTCTGTGGCGTGGAGATGGGGCACGAGAAAGAGTTTTGGAGCAGGGACCAGTCTGCGCACTGGGACCCTGAGGATGAGGGGTCTCTGTAAGAGATTGGCCTCAACCAGGCACGGCCTTACCCGGCTGGGAAGGACACCGGCCTGGGGCCAGGAAGCGGCAGGGATTGAATGAGGTGGGCGCCCGGCAATCACTTGCACGCTTCTTCCTCATGGAGGGACTCAAGGGGCAAGGGACCTACCCTCCCGGCTGGGAGGATGGGGAACCCAGGGCGCCCCTGGAGCCCATGTCAGCAGCCGGACGGCTGCCAGGGATTCTCTCTCTCGTGCCAGGCCAACCCTCAAAAGGTTTAAGGTTGGTGTCAATAAAAGCTGTGGCCTCGTTAATGCCAAAAGAAAGGAGTCGCGTATTGATTGGCCCTATACCACCCTGCTAGTCAAATACCGGGCGCGACTTACCGAGGCCCGGCTGTTGACGCCGCGGGGGGTGGGACAAGCAGCAGCGGCTGCGTGGAAGGCGGCAGGGCGTGCGCGCCAGCTGGCGCGCACGGCAGAGGCGGGAAGCGCGGGCACGGGTGCCTATTTAAGGTGCCACGTGCAGTCCCCCGGCCTCTTTGCTGCAGGTCGCCAGTCGGAGAGTCACCCACCCTCCCACCCTGTTTACTGTTTTGGAAGTGTTTCTTTGTCACAGCTGCGTGGAGATGGGGCACGAGAAAGAGTTTTGGAGCAGGGACCAGTCTGCGCACTGGGACCCTGAGGATGAGGGGTCTCTGTAAGAGATTGGCCTCAACCAGGCACGGCCTTACCCGGCTGGGAAGGACACCGGCCTGGGGCCAGGAAGCGGCAGGGATTGAATGAGGTGGGCGCCCGGCAATCACTTGCACGCTTCTTCCTCATGGAGGGACTCAAGGGGCAAGGGACCTACCCTCCCGGCTGGGAGGATGGGGAACCCAGGGCGCCCCTGGAGCCCATGTCAGCAGCCGGACGGCTGCCAGGGATTCTCTCTCTCGTGCCAGGCCAACCCTCAAAAGGTTTAAGGTTGGTGTCAATAAAAGCTGTGGCCTCGTTAATGCCAAAAGAAAGGAGTCGCGTATTGATTGGCCCTATACCACCCTGCTAGTCAAATACCGGGCGCGACTTACCGAGGCCCGGCTGTTGACGCCGCGGGGGGTGGGACAAGCAGCAGCGGCTGCGTGGAAGGCGGCAGGGCGTGCGCGCCAGCTGGCGCGCACGGCAGAGGCGGGAAGCGCGGGCACGGGTGCCTATTTAAGGTGCCACGTGCAGTCCCCCGGCCTCTTTGCTGCAGGTCGCCAGTCGGAGAGTCACCCACCCTCCCACCCTGTTTACTGTTTTGGAAGTGTTTCTTTGTCACAGCTGCGTGGAGATGGGGCACGAGAAAGAGTTTTGGAGCAGGGACCAGTCTGCGCACTGGGACCCTGAGGATGAGGGGTCTCTGTAAGAGATTGGCCTCAACCAGGCACGGCCTTACCCGGCTGGGAAGGACACCGGCCTGGGGCCAGGAAGCGGCAGGGATTGAATGAGGTGGGCGCCCGGCAATCACTTGCACGCTTCTTCCTCATGGAGGGACTCAAGGGGCAAGGGACCTACCCTCCCGGCTGGGAGGATGGGGAACCCAGGGCGCCCCTGGAGCCCATGTCAGCAGCCGGACGGCTGCCAGGGATTCTCTCTCTCGTGCCAGGCCAACCCTCAAAAGGTTTAAGGTTGGTGTCAATAAAAGCTGTGGCCTCGTTAATGCCAAAAGAAAGGAGTCGCGTATTGATTGGCCCTATACCACCCTGCTAGTCAATAGAACCTGTCATTCTGTCACGTTATTTCACCTGCACCACAATGAATAAACACTCTTTTTATGCCTGACTTGGTAATAAACCATCTCAATGTGTGAATCTGCTTTGGCTGGTTAGCTTGTAGTGATAAGAAGGTGTTGATTAAATGCTATTTATGGAGAATTTTCAGAGAGAGAAACTACCATGATTACTTCTGTTTAATTTCTGTAGTTTGACAAGTGAATGGGAGAAAAAATTACTCAAAACTTGAAAAATTACACGAAGCTTCATAATTAAAGTGAAAAAAGCAGGTGTTGGCAGGGGTGTGAAAAAATCAGGGGTGTTTGGATTTCAGAATACTGAACCAAATAAATATAGACATTTCCCAATATTCCTAAATCCCCATACTAGTATGGTATTCAGATTCAGGATTTTTAGGGAATCCTAAATTTTTCCAGCTCCATTATCACCTTTGGGGACCATTATACTGCATCTGGGGCTACCTGAGAATCCGGTGGGCTGCTTTTTGAGGCAGAGGTACCAAATTTGCAGCTATGACAGTTACCATGTCCGTGAGCCCAGGGATATTTTCAATGAAGGAAAAAAAATTAAAAGCAAGAGTGATAGAATCCTAGCAGAATGGAATCAAAGAATCTCTGCAATAGAAACTTAAAGGGGCAGTTTTTCAAACCCAGCAGAACCAGTCCTCGTTATTAATCAATTTTAATTGAAGAACTAACAAATTTATACATCCCCTTCAAATTTCCTTCTATCCTGAATTTAAAGTAGAATGTCTGTTGATGGGACTGTGCCATTTCTAGGTTTTGGTGGGACAGAGATGACCCATGGATCCCCTCCTCCACTTGCCACTACATTCCCCGCTTTCCCCCCTTGTGCCTACCTTCTCATGTACCCTTCCTCCATTGGCCAGTTCTCCCAGCACTCATACACTCTTACACTAGCCATGTTGGAAAATATGTATAGCTAGGATTTTTGATGGCAAAGTGGTTCACAAAACAGCCAATGGGCAACAAGCAAAGCAAGATAGTGAAAAATGGCATTAGTGAGCTCCATTGAAGACCCTGAGCCTCACCAGGTGCCCCATATCAAGATATGCTGATACTGGTCCAGCAACAAAAATTAATATCACTGAAGAGGTCCCCTTGTAGTAGGTAAAGACTCTGCATCTGCACAGTGGGGCAGCCCAGAACATTAGGAAGAATCATAGGATTTGGGCCAAAACATCTAGTAAGTGGGGTGCTGCTTATTAATTAAGAGGGCTGATGTGAATAGGCAGAGGGACTTGTTATATTGAAGGATTAGGCAAAAGACACTGCAGTAAATCTACTAAAGATTTATTTGGCTAAATTCCAGGTTTTCCAAGCTTCATAAATTTAATTCTGATCTAACACTCTGAAATGAAATGAAGAACATCATGAGGTAGGTCCTTTTCTACTCCTTTATTTCAAATCTGTTGTGTAATAGCTTCTGCATGCCAAAGGAACTGTGTGTGACTGTGACAGGCAACGTAAAATATGAGGAAAAATAGGAACATGCAGTGAACAGAGACAATTGTAGAAAGCTGAGGCATTAAAAAGTGACCAGAGCCTAATTAGAGAGGAGATTGGTTTCAATTAAAGGTTATATGCCAGAAAACTGGGAATGAGAAATGTTTCTGAAAAAGCTTTTCATTAGGGATATTTGAATACTGTACTACATACATTCCAACAGCCCAGACCTTTCTTTCTTTCTTTCTTTCTTTCTTTCTTTCTTTCTTTCTTTCTTTCTTTCTTTCTTTCTTTCTTTCTTTCTTTCTTTCTTTCTTTCTTTCTTTCTTTCTTTCTTTCTTTCTTTCATTTGTACTCCAGCCTTTATTCACAATGGAGCTGAAAAACAGCAGAAGATTCATGTGGATCAAGATGAGACACTATTGGAGAACTGAAGCTTATTTATTGCCTTGGAGGGGAACACTATCCATACCACAAATGATGTGGACTCTCAAAATAATTTTTTGGCATAAAATGGCCACACAATTATTACCATAAGTGTTGGTCAGCATGTAGAAAAATTCCGCTGTCTTGTGACCCAACCCCACCGGCTACAAGGCAGACAATCATTTATCCCAGCAGGAATGCCCAAGAACATCTGTCCCCAAGCCAGAATTTCCCATGCCCCCTATGTCCTGCTGGGTGTCAGGAAAATGGTACCTTAGAGGGTAGCCCACTGAGGTGTGAACCCCTGTTGGGTTCCCTGGCCACCCAGAAATGCAGTTCCACCATCCACGCTCCCCCCTCCATGAGTGGAGAACTGTCCGACACCGTTTACCCACAGCCTCTTATGGAGGCCCCCACAAAAAAGGGGGGCAGCACGCAGGCCTGTACTGCTCACAGAGGGATCTTCCCCATACTACATTTTCACAAGCTGTGATAGAAAAACAAACCATACAACTGTATTACTACTACAAATACAATAAGGGGCTTTCCGCACGCCTTCAGAATCGCACAATGGTTGCCAATTGAAAACGCTACTGATTTGCCGTTATGCACAACGTCGTTGACAATCTGCCACACACCTGAAACCGATCCACAAAAAGCGCTTCCTTGTAGCGCTTTCAGGGAAATCCCCAAAAGTGGATTCACCCTCCGGAAAGCGCTACACTCCTGCAACCAATCTGCAACACTAGCGGGAAAGTTCTCTGTGTTACCATTGTTGTGGTTTCTACAAAGTCCCTCCCCCTGGCTCTCTCCTCTGATCTTCCGGTGAAGCGATCGCCATTTTTTTTTCTCCGAGCAAGCGGAGATCAACGCACCGGCGAGCCTCCGTTTAGAGGCTTCCCCGGCTTCAGTCCCTCCCCAGAGCTGTTTAGTCACGAAGCACAAACAACAGAGAAGCCCATTTGCTGATGTATTTTCCCTTTATTTTTACACTGTTTTCGGCCGAAAATCGCGCCCATGAGGGGGGGGGGGATTTTTTTTCTCACTCGGGGGGATCGTGGCAACGATGAAACGGCAGCTCAAACACACCTGCCAGCTGGATGGGTCTCTCCGTTGCAACGAAGCAACGCATATTTGTTGCAACGGGTGTTTTTTTTTTTTAAACCTTTCTTAAAGGGAAAGGGGCTGTTTGGGAGCATGCTAATGGCCGCCCATTGGCTGCTTGATGGCCAGGGGCGGGACAAGCTCAGCAATAGCGCTTCCTTTCTAGCGATTTTTGCCGAGACCGGAAGCCTATCGGAAACGATGGAAACGCAACTGGATTCCACTACAAAGGCAGGTATGCATAACGACGAATTCCACTATTTTAAATGGCGATTTTTCATTCAGCAAACAATTTGCTACAAGGATCCCGGTGCGGAAAGCCCCTAAATATTCTCCATATAACATTTCAATTTCCTTTTTCCTCTTTATTTTGCTTTATTAAAATTTTATTTAATAATACCTAACAAGGTTAATAACAAGGCAAAACCCAAACACACTAAACCATACAATGATTCAGAACTATTCCAATGCCAATCTGAAATCCTCAACACTAGGGGATCCTCAACATCCTCATGTCATGGGGCTTCCCCATGGTGGCAAATGTTGCCGGGGTAAGTCCCGTCCGTTCTTAACATAGTTTACAAAGATTCAAGCCAATGTAGTTGGTGAGCCTTCCAGAAACCTCCACTACTGGACAAAAGAAGATGAAGAATTTAGACAATTCATGGATTTTCTTTTTCTGCAAAGATGAATATAGAGTTCATTTAGATCAAATGTCTTATTTTTATGTTTCTGAAAGTACCCTTTATCAGTTAACTGAAGCCAGTTTTTCAACATTTCAGTCAATTAATTGCAGAATCTGAAGAGACCTGCCCTAGCATAGGAAAAATAATTTCCTCTATAGAACGGTTAAGTCTCTCAAACTTAAATTTCCTGAAGCATGGCTTCAGGCTGCTGCAGGCAAACTTGCAAATAGGATAACTCCCTTTCTAGTTCTTAAGTGCCAGTTTCTGCTTCTCATCTTGCACTTGCATTTTCTATCTGAACTGTGTTTGGAACTGATTCTATTCCAATCCACATTTTCAATTTAAATCTTGGTCTGTCTTACTATCTTCCTTCTTATGTTGATGGAACTTATCATCTCCTGACAATTTGCTTTGCCATATCCCCACTGATATTGTTCTTGGATCCATATATATTATAGCCAGGGCCCTTGCGGCAAGAGCCAGGACTTCACATATAATGTTGCACTGATTTCCACCAATTTCCCCCATGGGGAATTGGGAGACTTCCCCAAAAAGGTGCCAGTATATGACAAAGAAGAGGGTAAATCTTAAGTTATATCCATAGAGGACAAATTACACTACTTCATAAGCCAACACTTATAATGACAGCCACCCACACTTCACTATCAGGTTCCACCATTCCCAACTCAGAAAAGTACATTCTTCTGTTTGCTGGTTATGGCATCAAAGAGATGTACAATGCCTAGGTTTCTAAGAGACTCCAGCCAGTCACATGCTAAATGAGACAGACAGCATGAATCTCCTTCCCAAGGGCCCAATTAGGACCAAGCCTGCACAGCAAGTTGAGAAAGAGTTTAACCATTCCAGCTTTATATATTTTCACTTATTGAAAATGCTGTCCCCTCCTGAGCTCCTATTAGCTTTTAATGGGAATAAAGTGATAAGTTTTTTCAACCTCTCCCACCCTTAGCAAGGACTATAGCCTGTTTAGATGTATGTTTTACCATATACAGAACCCTGAAGGGATGGAAGGATTAAACTCCACTACACTTACAATACTTGAGGCAGCTTTAAAAGGCTCTTGGAAGCTAGAAGAAGCTCAATCTCTGTCTTGTCTAGTTTGACCCTAAGTTTCCAGCCTTATCAGCATGCATGACAAAGAGAAAAAAAAAGAAAGAAAAGCAATTAAACATTGCTTCATCACCCTTACAATAGCTGCCCTGGAACTGTTGATGATATCTTTAGTAGCATCCTTTTACAGTACAGCTTCAGGACAGAGGCTAGAGGAGACTTAATTAAACATATTAATTGGCAGCTCTTTTGAGTGGCGTCTTATGTAAGAGAGAGCCAACATCCCTGCATTTTTGTGGATTGTTGTCTGATCCTCTCCCATTCTGTACCATTAAAGGTAAAGGTAAAGGTATCCCCTGAGCAAGCACTGAGTCATGTCTGACCCTTGGGGTGATGCCCTCCAGCATTTTCATGGCAGACTCAATACGGGGTGGTTTGCCAATGGCCTTCCCCAGTCATTACCGTTTACCCCCTCAGCAGCAAGCTGGGTACTCTTTTTACCGACCTCAGAAGGATGGAAGGCTGAGTGAACCTTGAGCCGGCTGCTGGGACTGAACTCCCAGCCTCATGGGCAGAGCTTTCAAACTGCATGTCTGCTGCCTTATCGCTCTGTGCCACACGAGGCTCTTCTCTGTACCATTGGGAGGTTTAAAAAAAATGTCTATGCTAAGATGACAATTTATTTATTGCTGATTTTGCTATATTAATATTCATTGTTTAGTTTTAATTATGGTCAATTGATTTCACTTTTTTGTAATAGGTCACCCACTGTATGTTTGTTTGTGCTCCAGTGTATAGACAATCATACAAATTTTGTGTACTCCTAAGAGCCTCTTGTGGCGCAGAGTGGTAAGGCAGCTGCCTGAAAGCTTTGCCCATGAGGTTGGGAGTTCAATCCCAGCAGCCGGCTCAAGATTGACTCAGCCTTCCATCCTTCCGAGGTCGGTAAAATGAGTACCCAGCTTGCTGGGGGGTAAACGGTCATGACTGGGGAAGGCACTGGCAAACCACCCCGTATTGAGTCTGCCATGAAAACGCTAGAGGGCGTCACCCCAAGGGTCAGACATGACTCGGTGCTTGCACAGGGGATACCTTTACCTTTACCTTTTACTTAAGATATTCAATGAAATTTGACTCCTAGACTCTTGGAAACTCTAGCTGTAATACTAAGGACACTTTCTTAGGAGTAACTCCCACTAAATAACATGATATTTCATTCTGAATAGCCATATTTAAGAATTGCCCATTCACTACTTGAAATAACAGAGAAAAGGCTAAACTAGAAGAGTTGGGTAGTATATAGAGATGTACACATTTCCATAGTGGAATTCTACAATAAAATTATATCCCACCTTTCTGACCTTAAAAGGGTTAATTTTAATTGTCCAGCTGCTGGTTGATCATGTGCAGACTTTTCTACCTTTACAGTTCCCTGAGGTCACAGTCAGATAGCCAGCATGATGTAATGTTAAAAATATCAGATCAGAATCTGGGATATTGAGATTTAGATTCCCTCTGTGCCCTGCATCTTACTACACAACTTTGGCCAATCATTCTTTCATTTGGACATACTGAAGTTCCCTGATATAATTCCCAGGTAGGTGTTTCCCAGCCCAACTCATTTCTAAGTCACACTAGAGAGAAAGGAGTTTATACCTTTCCTCCAATTTATTTATTTTACTAGCAGTAAAGCCCATTGCACAGGTTGTTTGTGCTCCCTTTCAATATTCCCCTCAGCCTGAAAAGGTGGGGGGGGGGAGTATTGAGAGGGAATGTTGGCCACATAGCAGCTGTCATGATCAGCTATAATGTGGGCCATGATCCCTTTAAATTCACCCCACCAGCTTGCCAAGACAGTGGGAGAATTTCAAAGGAGTGGGGTGGGGCACATTACAGCTACTCATGATAGCCCCATGGCTGTCATAATCAGCTGTATGTGGCAGTGTATTCCCTTTAAATTTCCCCCTTCACCAACAAGCTTTGCCTGTGAAGGCAGGGGGGGTTGCATCTTGAATTTCAAAGATTTCAGTGACTGGGCAAGGGGGGTTATACTTACTTTGGGAAAGTAAACAATGAAGCACAACAAGAAATTGTAGAAAATGCACTTTTACACAGAAAGAGGCATGTATTTGTGTCAGTCTCCTGTCAGGCCACGACCATTTCTTTCTATAGAACTGTAGATAGAAGTATGTCAAAGGGGGTCTGTAAAATCAAAGCCATTTTTTGTCCATTCCACTTCAAAGTTGAGGGGTCAGTCTTTTCTCAAATTTGTTCCCCCATTGAAAATAATGGTCCCAAAATTCTGGAACATGGAATAAAATTATAGATTTGAATCCCAAACGTGGTACTGACCTACCCTAAAATCAGGAATCAGTGGTAAAAGCTTTCTCCCAAAAATCTGTATCCAAAATTTTAATTAATTTTAATTGGAGCACACTCCTATTTAATAGTCTATGCGAACAAATACAGGGCAAAGCTTGCAGAAACTTAACTAAAGAAAGCAGACTCATTTGAAAAATTTGCTCCATGTGCTGAATACATCTTTTCCTGTTCTATGGAGTGCGAAATTGCTCTTTCTGTGTTTTACTGCCTTTTGAAGTGTTTTTCCACTTGTGTGGTTTGCTGATTGGCAGTTTTAAGTCCCCCCCTCCCCCTTCTTAAGTTTGTGACTAGAACCACTGGATATAAATATAGATGCTGAATGGATTCTTACCCTTAGGGGTTCTTGGGACTCACTTAAAACTCATTACTCAAGGTTGTATATCAAATCTATAGTGTGAGTAAACTTTTAGCTACAAAGACCAACACTTATAAAAGTGTCCTGTAGAGAAAAATGTACATATATAGCAAAACCTGAATTTCATAGAAGAAACAGAAGACTTTGCACAATTGTACAACAAAGGTTACATGAACACATGAAGCTGCCTTATGTTGAATCAGACAACTGGCCCATCAAACTTCATATTTTCTACTCAGATTGGAAGAGACTCTCTAGAGTCTCAAGCAAAGGACTTTCACATCACCTACTACCTCATCCTTTTACCTGGAGATACTGGGGATTGAACCCGGGATTCTGTGCATGCCAAGAAGAGGCTCTGTCACAGAGCCATGCCCCCCCCCATTTCCTAAGCTCCCCTTTGCAGTCTTACATATGGCTGAAGGCTCTACCCACTTTATCATGTATTTGATTCTGAAAGAGTTATAATCAGCTTATAACAAGTAAATTCTGTCAAATGTAAAACTATTTGACCAACTACTTAATCCTACAATGTATACATTTCTACGTATAAAATATTCGGCATGAGTTTTTACCTGGTGGTTGGAGAGGGAGTAAGAAATTAGCATTGTACTAGCATATTTTTGCTTACTTGTATGCTTTTGCACATAAACACATTAGTTAAGAACGGATGTATTTGCATCCAGTTCTGAAATTTACAGTCAGTGGATTTAGATGAGTGGAATTCTGCTTAGGGTACTACTGTCAACATCTAGAGGGTAAAATATGAACAATTCTGGTGCACATGTTTACACATTAATAGATTTTTTAAAAAGGCTTTCCAACATTTCCTCAGAAGGTACACCGTAAGTATGAAGTAGAAGCAGACTACACTAGGGCATGGAGCAAGAAGAGAGATCTATTTGAAGCATGGGCAGAAGTTGATGGTGTTACTTCATTATTCTGTGGCATAAGTGTTTTATTCTCCCATACTGAAAAAGTGCTTCAGTGACCCATTATGCTCGGCAGTTGCTATGCCGGGTGGCCGATGTCCCATTGTGGTGGGGCAGGATGCCCCACCATTCGTACACCTGGGGGCATGGTTACCCTGGATTATGCAGGTACATATGCACTTTGTACTGGGGGGCTGGGAAGCTTGGAACGCAGCCCGGTGGTGGCAGTGGGTGTGGGGGAGTGGGGAGGGGCCTGCCCCCCACTGCAGGCTGCTGGAGAGCATGCCACCCTCCCACCACGGTGGGGGCAGGGGGATGCCCTGGCCGTCTCCGCAGCTCCATGGAACTCACAGTGGCGTGTGTCATTTGGGGCGGGGCGGGGCCAAAAGGCCCAGCGCTGTCAGTTATGCACGGCTTTCAGGCATGGAACTCCCCATTTGCATTCTGAAGTAGCACAATCTCTCTCTCTCTCTCTCTCTCTCTCTCTCTCTCTCTCTCTCTCTCTCCCTCTCTCTCCCAGAATGTTACCACTTCAGTCTGCTGTTTGTATAAAATAAATCGGAGAGTGAATGTATACAGCCTAGGAACAGCTGAACATCCCATGTTATAAAAACACTTAGTTTCACTAAAAACAACTGCTAGGGATAATTTTTGAATAGCCTTAGAACAAGGATGGAAATAAGCCCCAAGAGTAACCATTCATCCTGCAGGCAAAGAATTTTCCACTGTAAATGGCAATAAATGTTTCAATGGCTTGATGTAAACTGCACCATCAGTGCGACCAACTATTGAACAATCATCAGCCCCCCTATGAAGCAATTTCAGATGACCTCCATGAGGCAGCTGCAACATATAACCTAACCTTTGGCATCAGGCCAAAGGCAGCTTAATGCACTTGCTTCTATGAAACCCAGCAAGTCACGCTCTCCGGACCCTTTTCTTTTTCAGGTTAAGTGTAAAGTGCACAACAAAAAGCTCCATCTGAGACCCGGGGGGGGGTAGTCTTTTGTCGAGGGACGTCGCCGCCGTCTGAGCCCCTGCTCTACTTGCTTTCCCGCTAGCACCCCTGACTTCCTGCTGCCCGCTGGGGGGCGCTGCCAGCAGCAGCTGCGCAGTGCCACACTGAGGGGGAGCCCCAGCCATGGCGGCCGCTGGAGAGCACCAAAGGTGAGCTGGCAGCAGAGTGGCAGGGCAGCCCCTGAGGCAGCACGTGGGGAGGAAGATGAGGAGGAACCGCAACCTGGTACTGACTGATCCACGGACCAGGACCGGTACCCAGACTGGGGGTTGGGGACTGCTGCTTTACAGTACAATATAGGCCCCTAACTGAGGAGCTTTTGTCATTATATTTGCTCCTTTTTTTGTTTAATTGTTGCCTGGAATCCTATTGCAACCTTCACAGTATAAATCCTAAGTAAAATCTCTTCTTTGTCCCTTTCCATTTACCTAAGACAAGTATTAGTCTATTCATGGAATCAGGAAATGTGATTTGTTATGATATTTGGGTTGAATGAGGATCCTATGGGGGAGTTGAGATTGAGGCTCTCAGCCACACTGCGCTTCATCAGGGGACCCCTAGTGTTGTTTAGCTTCTGCTGAGAAGACACAGGAAGAACTAGGCCTGAAAAAGACAAGACGAAAAAACACCTATTTTTTAGTATGTCTGCATGGACGGCTTTCCACTGGATAGTTGTTTGTTTGTTAAATCAAGAATTCCTTGTTAAGCAGAGGAGAATTTTAGTTTGCTGTGTTGTTTGCACAATACTATATATTTTTTGGTGACAAGGATAGAACAATCTGCTGCAGAAGCAGCACTAGAATTTTTAGAACAGCTATCTGAATGCAAACTCTGTGCTTTCGATTGAAAAAAATACTACTTTGCTGTGTCTCCGACGACAAACTCTCCACCCCTCTAGTAGTGGGGGTCGGGAGTGGGCTTGCCACCATGTTGGGGTTTTTTAAAAATGTCTTTTAATGGGTGTTTTAATGGGTATTTTATAAGATGCTGTAACCCGCCACGAGCCGGTCAGGGAATGGCAGGGAATAAATTGATAACAACAACAACAACAATTCTGTGCAACACAGAGGAATTTGGTGTACATCAGCCCAAATCTTGGACTGTTTCTTCCAAAAGGCTATACTATTACCTGGAAGTAGCAGGAAGTCCAGCTTTCCTGCCTGTTTGCTATGGTTCACTCCATGAACCACAGCTGCATCACCAGAGTCACCTACTCTAAACTGCTTGCCCTGATAAAGATACATTTTTGTCAAAGTCTGAGGTTTCTTTTCTTCTTTTAATGCCAGTCAGTCAGTCAGTAACCTTTTATTGGCATAAAATGTATAAGACATATAAAAATAGGGTTTAAAATTTCAACAAAATAGTAAAATGGGGTTACATAACCAAACAGATCTTAAAATGATTGAATAAACTATAAAAGATAAAATACAAGGTAGGCAGCATATTATAAAAGCATCTTAATTAAAACTCTGGCAACTAAAATGGTTATCTCTGGGTCTTTGTCAGAGAGCAGAAATTGCAAGGTCATAGATTTACTTACAGAAGGCTTGTTTCCCAGCAAGGCATCCCGAGGCATCCCGACACTGCTCATATAAGGGGCAATCTAACAAAATGTGTGAGACAGAGTCAGGGCAACCAGAACCACACGGACAGAGTCTCGCATGGTATGGGATATGGTGGAATCTTCCCTCTAAGACCTTTGAGGGGAAAGCATTCATTCGTGCCAGGAGAAAAGCTCTTCTCAGGGGTGGGACATCAAGGAGATGCAAATATGTAGGCATAATATTTCTTTGCATAATGATGCCAAAGAATGCTGGTGAGCAGACTCGAGGCTGGGTAGGTATGAGTTTCTGCTGCTCATGGTCTAATATTCTCTGTTTAATAATCCGGAAGATACATTTTTCTTCCAGAGGTAGTAGGGAGTTCAGATCGATGCCAATGGAGGCTAATTTTTGTTCAATAGCCTGGAACCATTGAAATTTAAGAGGGTCACTTTTTAGACAAGTTAAAAGGCTGCCAGTTTCTATTCTAAAAAACAGTCTGACCCAAAATTTAAAAGTAGCTATCCAGGCCCTTGTCTCTACCCTAATTTGGCCAAATTCTGCGCAAATGGCATGGTAGGAGACCAAGAAAGACCAAAAGCCAGTGAAGCCACTGCTGCTATATGGCTAAGCTACATGCCCTTCTTTTCTGTGGCTTGTTTGTAGTCATCATAGCTACGGAGTATGACAGGGAGCAACTCAGTCCTTTTTTCTCTAATTTAACTTTTGCTTTTCTCCAGAGAAAATGCCCTGGAGATGTTGAGGTGTCAGGAGCCCTGGTGTAACAGGGATCATAATAGGCTCCTCTCCCCTCAAGGAATCTTCTTCTCTGAGTGACACATTCAGGTCAGGAGGGGGCCGGTCCTGGCAAATCCTTTTCACCCAGAGCCCAATAACTATGTTTCTGCATAAAGGTTTAAGCTTGTAATTATATTTGTTAGAAGTGGCATTTATTACACAATGCTTGGAAGTAAACACCAAATGGTATTACCTGGGTTTATTAACAATGTGGACAGCATCTTTTTGAAAAGTTTACAGGTCACTTTGTGCTGGCCACAAATGATTTTGAAGTCTGGAGAATGGGAATGTGAAGACTAGGAAAAATAGACATTTCCATCTCCCCCATCATATGACCCTAATTTAACCTATATATCATAACAAATTACATGTTTCCTAATTCCATGAATAGAAAAGAAATTGAAAAGAAGATACAATGCAAGTAGTAGAAATTTGAGTCAATGGTTACTGGATAGTGGAAAAAACACTGATTTTTTCTGGGAAAAACATGCATAAAATTGCATTAAAAATTAAAATAAAAATCAGATTTTGGTAAGAATTCAAGAGAACAGAGAATGATAATGTTTGCAGTGTTTGCTAGGTTTAAATCTAGGCTTATTGAAAGTCATAATTTCATCAGAATTACATTATTTTTTAATATTGGAAGCAGTGCTAGGTTCAGTTACAAGATAAAACAATGTAACAAGCAAGTCATATCTACAACTTCTTGTGAGTCATGAACATTATATTCAGATTGTGCTGATTGCACAGCCCCTTGTTTTATGAAATAAACACACCAGGATTACAAGATAGTTTGTCACTTCTGCCAAATGAAACTTCTGATAGTAACTGACAGATCTGGCGTGAGAGCATGGAATATTAATTGTTCAGTGAATTCAACACTTTGTGAGGAACATTCTGGGGTGGATCCTGTCATGTTTTGTACATACATGGGGGGGGGGAGGTCCTCCCTCCTGCAGCATATCTCAAACTCTCCTCTCATGTTGTTCTTGGGGATCCATTATCCCCCTCCTGAACTTGGGGGCCTTGGGGGTGATTCAAGGTGATTTGATCTAGAACCCACAAGGAAGTCTGTGAATGGAAGGTTAAATTATAAAATTGAAATTATCTTTTTCATGTGGATTAATTTGAAACCCCTTACAAGGATAATAAAGAATGGTGGGAAACTAGCCAAGAAAACCAAATGAATAGAAGCAGAAAGAAGGAAGGGCTCAAGGGAGATCATTTTATTTATTTGTTATTTATTCGTATATTATACACTGCTTTCCCTTCTATTGAGGCCCCAAAGTAATTTACAATGCAATTGTCTCTTCTTCCATTTTATCTTCACAACACACCTGTAAGGTAGACTCGACTAGGAGTGATTGAGTAGCCCAAGACAAGGATGTGATTATTCTTCCCATCAATTCAATCTGTATGTAAAACATACTATATCTTTAGCTAAAGGTGAAGTGAAAATTTGGGAAAGGAACATTAATAATTTGAGATATGCAGATAATACCACATTACTTGTGGAAAATATTGAGGACTTGAAACAGCTACTGATGAATGTTAAAGCAGAAGATTCCACAGCAGGATTACAGCTGAACATCAAGAGGACAAGGAATTACACAACCTTATGGTTGACAATGAGGACACTGATACGGGTGAATATTTTCTATTTCTACCTGCCATCATTAACCAAAATGAGACTGCACCCAAAAAATCAAAAGGCCATTGAGATTGGGAAGGGCAGCCATGAAGGAGATTCTTAAGTGTAAGGATGTGTTGCTGGTGGTCAAGATAACGATCATTCATACCACAGTATTCCTCAAGGTGTGAAAGTAAGACTATGAAGAAAGCTGACAGAAAGAAAGTAAACTCATTTAAGAGGGCTTGTTGGAGGATAGTATTACAGAGACTATGGCAGAGTCTGCAGTTACTTTGTTTATTCCATTGTCAATCCTGTTGAATTCAGATTGCTTTGAACTCTGATCTTCCTCTTCCCCCCCCCATTGAAACAGGAAAGTGTTCTGCACATGGTTAGGGTAGTTCAGAAGTGGGGGGGGGGGAGCCAAGCCTCTTTCTTTCTTTTCTTGAAGGGTGGGGGGAGAGGAGCCAAGCAGGGAGCCTCTATCTTTTCTTGGAGGGGGGGGGGAGATGATCGAAAAAGGCAGAGAAGGGAGAAAAAATCCAGGACTGACAGAAATTGAGAGAAATTAGGGGCTTCTCCTTTAAGGCAAGTTTGTCACATGACCACTTGTGGCCAATCACAGGTCCTCTACCACGGAGGAGAGCCCAGATTCAAAACAGCCTTTAAATATTGAGCATTAAAAGCACTCTAAGACAGTGGTCCCCAACCTGCGGCCCGGCGCCGGGCCGCAAAGGCCATGGCGCCGGGCCGCGGCTCCCTCTCCCCACCCCCCCCCGCAGTAAAAAACTTCACAGGCCGCAAGTTTGCGGCCCGGGAAGCTACTTACTGCGGGAGGGCGGGGAGAGGGAATCAGGGCCGGGCCGCGCCCGTGCAGGCCGCGCCCGCTCAGCCCGATCAGCGGGCGCGGCCCGCGGGCGCGGCCCGCGGGCGCGGCCCGCGGGCGCGGCCTGCGGGTGCGGCCCGCGGGTGCGGCCGGGTGCGGCTCGCGGGCGCGGCCTGATCAGCAGGTGCGGCCCGAGGGCGCGGCCGGGCACGGCTCGCAGGCGCGGCCCGAAGCATGGGCGTGGCCCGCGCGGGCGCAGTCCCTGCGGGCGCGACCCAATACCCTGCCGGTCCCCAGCCTAATAAAGGTTGGGGACCACTGCTCTAAGATATTGCACAATAAAGGTAGGGTCAATCCAGATCAATCCTTCTTGCTGCAGAAGGAAATTTTAAATCGCTCCAAATCCAAACAGAAATCGCATTCTGTGTAGAGGGCAGGGACTGAATTGATCTGGGATTAAAATAAAAGCTCCGTGCAGTTTACACCCATGACAATATAAAAGACAATAATACTAGAAAAATCAAAAGACAGCAGGAGAAGAGGAAGATCTAGCACAAGATGGATTGACTCAATCATTTTGCAAAACCTGAGCAAGGCTGTTGATGATAGGACATTTTGGAGGCCATTAATTCATAGGATTGCCATGTCAGAATCAACTTGACAAGAGTTAACATACATACAAAGTTATCAATGGACAAAAAGGTTTGTGAGAACAGCAGGTGAAGGAACCCTGAAGAACTGAAGAAAAGGGGAAGTCTGGAGCAAATGAACCTAGACAAATGAATCTAGCCTAAACTAATAAGGAAGATGGCAGACATGGGAGGAGCTAGGTTTGCTAGGTCTAGACTTTAATTTAGACTCTGATGAAGAAAGTCTGCCAGCTCTGTGGTCATTGCAGCATTCTGAGCTGGTGATCCTGCAAGGCTGCGAAGGGTCAAGAAGATATAGTTGGTGAAAGGAAGCTAAATTCAATGTTCTAATGTGAGCTGACCTACCAGTTTTTTGGCTTCTAGTGTTCCACTATTGCAACTAATAGATTACATATTACCTTTAATGGTGTAAAAAACCCTCAAATACATACAGAAGAACATAACAAATAAATACTCAAATATATACACAATACCACCAACGCACAATTTACAATTTTAATGAGAAGAGAATACTAAATCTTAACATTGAACAGAGTACATTGGCAGCTTTGGACAGTAGAGCATGATTTTTCTCACTAAGCATGACATTGATAATTTGTAGTTGATTCCTGCAGTTTATCCTTAACTTATCCCGAATTAAGCTACGCAGGCCAGAGAAGGCTGTACAAACCAGAATAATGTGAGGAACATTACAACCATGCAAGCAAAGTCTCTACGGTATCAGAATTTGATGGAACCTGTCATGAGTGATGCTCAAAGGAAAGACATTTAGTCTTGCCAGGAGTAATGCCTTCTTTGCCTGAAAGGATTCCATGGAATAAAGGTAGAAAGGCAGAACATTATAGGACACAGAGATACCCCAAAATCTAGAAGAGCAAGGTCTACAAGGAGCTAAATTGCAATTAATACATGGAGCTCAGTGTGAAATTATTACCCATTCTTAATCTGATCAGTTTTGTGTTCAGGGTGGGTGATTTGTTTTTTAAAAATGCAATATTATTGTTTACCAAAAAGCAATTTCCTCTGCCTTGTTTCAGTGTCACTTGGTGCCAAAGAAAGAATTTCATTCTTACTGCTCATTGTGCCTCCTTCCCCAAGATGCTAATTAAGGAAGGAAATTATAGCTTATTCAAAGCAGCCCATAATTCTAATTAACTCTTTTAATGTTTACTTGGGAAAGTATTTTATAAAGTACATTGTAATGAATATATCACCACATAACACTATTAGACCTCGACAAGCAGGGGACCCACAAAGACTTGTGGAGAGCAAATAATTTCCCACTTCCCCAGTATTGCCTCTTCCCCTTCCCTGAAAGCCTCCATAGCTTCTCCCCTTTTCTTCCTTCATTGTCTTTCCCTGCCCAGCAGCCAAACTACCTTTATTTGTTCCCATCTCCAGCTTTCCCTCTTCCCCCCCCCCCCCCCCCCGCTGGCATCCTCTCCCTGGCAAACGGCTGGCCAAGTTTCTTTGTGCCAGCTGCCAGGCCAATCCCAGATGTGCACTTCTGGCAGGGCCAGTGTGAGGTCTGCCACCTCTTGGGCAGGAAAGTCCTAAAGATTTAGGGATGGAACCTGGAGAGAGTGGTTTTGGGGCAGGGGGAGGTCAGTGGGGTATAATGCCACAAAATATACCCTTCAAAGCAGGAGACCTCCAGGCCCCATCTGGAGGCTGGCAATCCTAAATTGTACAGTGGACTGAATGTGAACAATGTTGGGGTTCTTGGTCTGTCAATGCATTAATTTTAGTTCAGTAAAAAGGATATTTTTTTTGGTTTTGTGCAATCTTATATAATGTGTTTTTATTCACTTTTTCAGTAAACTCAATCTGTTTTTAAAACATTTAAATGTGCATTTAAAAAATGTTGATTAGATCATTATGTTTTGTGTCCTTGCATCTGATGTTGTGGGATATAAATGTTTTGAATAAGTAAAAATCAACAAATCTGGATCAGAAACATTTCGGTCTGAGGCAGGATTGGCCAAGGAAGAGACCAAAGCTTTGCATCATGCTCATACTTTAGAAAACCTTCTTCTGACTGCCATTTAACCTAGAGAAAAGTTCTTTGGAGATTTGCATTGAATCAGTCCCATGAAATGGGTAACTCATAGTTGTGTATTACCTACTTCCATCACCCTCCCGCCAGATTCTCAAAGTGGTAAAGAACTTTAGGCCTCATTCTCACTGAAATGGCACATCTGTTTGGACAGAAGAACTGGACCGGGGGTGGGGGATGTTACTTGTATTAGTCTGTCATAGCTATATTAAAAGTAATCTTCTAGCATCTTAAAGACTAACAAAATGGGCTTAAGCAGCTGCCCATTCAGCTTGCAGCGTGCTCAGAGACTGTGAACATAACTGCTGAATGTGTGTTTAATAGGTTTATTTATTGTAGCAATAGCATTCCACAATAAACATACTATTTAGTATGTTAATAAGAGGGAGAGATGATACATAAAGCCCAGAAACAAATCACTTTACTATTATTACAGTTCTAAGACCTAACTGCACCTTCCCCCAACCTAATACTGTTTAGGAGACTTACTGAAATTTAATCCCACACAGCACAAATACCAGACCAGCTGCACACTATTTACCCAAGTCTTGTAGCTGGATGGGGCTGTATTTTAATGCAAGTGCTCTCAATTGAGTCTTCTACTTATTGTTCAACTATATATATCTGAGTTAATACATATTCTGTTCAAACATTTAGTTTTCAATACCCACAGCTGTATTAACAAAGAGGTCTTGGGTATGATGAAAGCTCCCTTCCCTGCTCATACATCACATTATCCTCTGCTTCCAAAGTGCTTGTTTGCATTGCCTTCCTGCACTTCTTATTGTTCTGAAGCCATCCTTTCAAGCACCCTTTTGTTTGTGCTTCTCTAGATTTAGACATGATGATGATGATGATGATGATGATGATGGGAGAGGAACTGTGCAGTTCCTCGCTAGGGGAAATTATTACGTTTGGAGGGCTTGTTCATATAAATCACACATGAAAAAAATCTACTACACTATCAAAAATGGACATATAAACTGGCCATTAGAGAAAGAGGGCACTAAACACCAGCACTTTGGGTAGGGAAACACTAGCTGGAACTGTAAAGTAACAACAAATGGCTATCATATACACCAGCCTTTCTCAACTTTTGTACCATTGAGAACCCCTAAAACATTCTTCAAGCTTCAAGAAACCCCAGAAGTGGCAAGATCATTCAGAATATGGTTAGAAAGCACGTGTATGTCTCTACCCCGAGCCCCTCCCTTTCCCACCCTCTCCAGGCCCATTGTTAGCCTTTTTTTAATTAAAAAAAAATTTAAAATAAATTTTAAAAATATGTTAAAAATTAGTTAACTCCCACCCATTTAGGAAACCCTTCCAGGGGCATGAAGAAACCCCAGGGTTGAGAAAGCATTAAATAAACCTCAGGACATGGCATGTACTTATCACCTTATGAATACTTCAGTTCATGCTTCTCTCCTTTTCCATGGTAGCCCTGCAGCAAATCTGCGAGACAGGTTAGGCTGAGGGCCAATCTAGACAATACCACACCCCAGAGTCTACCATAGGTACGTGACACCATTTTAGCACCTTGAGAGATTTTTTGAACTTTTCAAAATGCTGCAGAGGGTCAGTCCTAGAGGGAACGCTGGTATGTGGGATCGGTGCTCACTACAATTATCAAGAGCCGGGACAGCCACAAGGCCTTCTGCAGCATTTCAAAAAGTACTTCAAAAAGGGTCCACATAAAACTAGTTCTTAAGCAGGTTCTGTATCCAGTTCAAGGTTTTGATCTTAACCTTTAAGGCCATACTTGGTCTGGGCCCAGCATATGTGAGGGACTGCCTGTCGGAATATGTTCCCCAGAGAATGCTTCGTTCTTCACATGTCAACAAGCTGAGAGTCCCCAGCCCCAAGGAGGTGCACCTAGCCTTAACCCGGGCCAGGGCTTTTCAGCCATGGCCCCAGATTGGTGGAATGAGCTCCTGGAAGAGATCAGAGGCCTGTCAGAACTGACTGTGTTCTGCAGGGCCGGCAAAATGGAGCTCTTCTACTAAACCTATGGTTGAGGCCAGTCGTAAAAGCACCTTCAGATCTACCATCTAGCTTCCCCCCATTTCCATTCCATTCTATTCTTTATATGTCCATCTTCCTCCCCATCCTATTTTAGGGCTGGGTTGTTTTATTAATTTGAACTGGATGAGAGCATGTCATCAACTTTTAATGTGAAGTATAATTTTAATTCAATTTTATAATTTTTTCATGAAACCTGTGAATTTATTAAATTGTGGTACACTGCCCTGAGACAACTCAGGTCAAGAGGGGGCGGTATATAAATTGAAACATTAAAAAATAAATAATCAAAGCTCTGCCATAGCAAGTACAAGGACATAGAACTATAGAATTATAGAACTGCTTAGTTTGGTCTAAAGAAAGAATAAGTGTCCCGAGTTGACTCAGTGCATTCCTGTGAGTCTCCCTATCATTACCCAACTTTCTTACCAGATATTATACTGGATGACACATATTACATGTTGCTCAGATACCGGTTCTCCGTTTTTCATGTAATCATGCTTTCAACTAGGTAAGTCCTTGAGCCCCATTAACTGGCCCTGCATACAGCTCTCCAACTTTCCGACCTCTTCTTTCTATTCATTTGCTTGTCTTAATAAGCCAACTTCCTAGAACTATTCTGATTACCATTGTCTCATAATTTCTGGTAGTTTCAGTTTTTGATGAGCTTCCAGCTGTGCTGGCCATAGCAAGCTGATAGATTAGTCTCTTACAGGCCACCACAAATGCTCAATGATTCAATCTGTTGTGATTTGGAGCACTGCTTGAAGAAGCACAGAAATAACTGCCTTAGGACATTGTGACACAACCCAAAATCAGCATGGGATGACTAGAAACTATGGCTGCCACAGATATAGCCTTAACAAAGGGAAATAAAAATCTAAACATTTGATATTAAAATATGGTAGATAAACGTCATCACAAAAATGCTTGCAAGTTGGCATTTGAAGTCCTTGTAAAAGCATGCCAATGTAGATATCTGGAGTGACATGCCCATCTGTTTCCATTAATGAACCTTTAGGGAAGGATGATAATGAGGATATCATTCATATAGCCTAGATAGCAATAGATAAGCTGCCAACTTGTAACTAATAAGCCAGGAGTAATCAGTGGATGGAGGCAGGAGCAGCTGGTGACTGGTCAGGGGTTAGGGAGCTCTGTAGTTCAGGGTATGGTGCCTGACAACTTTTGGAACTTATATTCTATGAATTTGATCATATCAAAGAACAAGTCCTGGTGTATCAAAAGTGTATCAAAGTGCAGGGTCAAGGGTGTGTGTGTGTTGGGGGGGGGAGGAACCTGCAGTTCCCTCTATCTCAACAAAAAACCTGCAGTTCCCTCTGTCTCAACAAAATACCTGATACCAACTGCTAGCAAAAATACTAACTGGATGGGTAAAATAATGAACAGTTGTTATTTTGGGCTGCAGTCTACATGCAGTAGAGTTTTTCAAGTTCTTGTAAGTGATTCTGCTCATATTTATTTCAGAAACTTTAGCAGCAGTTTGAAAACCACCTACATCTTTATATAACACTTATTTGTAAAAGCTGCTTTTCCCTGTGAATCATTAATACTCATTTCCATTCTTTACAAAGTATGCACAGAGACCCTGCAATTTAATGGTGTGCACTTATAACATTTCTTACAAGAAGGAACCCCTGGAGAAAACCCTAGGTTGCTATAGCAATGTGTTTTGTTCAGAAATGTTATCATATTGCTTTCTTTTCCCATGTTCATTTTCTGTGTTAGAAAATGGCTACTCTCTTTAATCAAAATGTCAGCAAATCTTTCAGCTATTGTACTGTTATAACTCTGAGTATTTTGCTCAGAGGTCCAGCCAGTAATTTGTGGGTTGCTCAACTACTCACTGCAAAAACTGAGTAAATCAACACCATTATGGATGCCTTATAGGCTGACTAGGATGCCCATTTTAGCTACCAAGAAGGGGATGTAGAAAGTATATGTATTTTTAATTGTTCTGAATGTGGGCCAAAGTGGTTGGGATGATTCATTCATTACTCACTCTGGCAAAAATACAGCAGTATTTTTGTGATGGCAGAACAATCACATTACCATTTCCCTGTGTAACATAAGGAAAAAATGAAGCCCACATACTTTAAACATAAGGGACCACTTCCCAATATTTGGGTGAACTGGGCCTCTTTCTTTGGGTCTTAGTCTAAACACCTCTTATTCTAAACCCATTTAATTCCAGCAGGACCTTAACTCCACAGTTACTCTACAAAGAGTCACAACTTCTAGGATCCAGTGTCTGGGCTGTATCCAACCATCCACCATTGGAAATAGATTTTGCCTACCTTCTACTTCCCCCATGAACCCAAGAAAAGTTGTGTCATGCCTGTGCCTTCTGCACCTCCTGCTGAGCCGCCAGGGGTGCTCCAAAGGACACAGCTGACCCAGGTGCACTGCCTGGGCCAAGAACACCCCCCGCACCACCTGCCATCGAAGATCAGGGCTAGCCAGATCCTCCAGATGATGAGCAGCCTGGTCCAAGCCATGCTCCCACCCAGCTTTACCTACCAGCACCCTCAAGACTTGGATGGAAGGCCAGCTCCCACGGCAGCGAAAAAGGTCTTTCTGATACATCGAATGAACAAATATGCGCTGCTACAGGTGTTTTGGGGTTTTAAAAAAACAGTTTTTAAAGGGAATCATGAACACAACAGTTAATTGGCTGTTCTGTTTGATTGACGGCCAGGGGCGGGAGGAAGCGCAGAAAAATATCACCTCCTTTGTTGTGATTTCAGTGAGACTGGAAACTTGTGCGTTAACAGCGCTAGTTCCTGACAGCTGCCACTTTTGATTGCAGCGGTTTTCAATAGCACACAGATTTAGCAACATTGCCCGTTGTGTGGAATGGCCCCTGTTATCAGGATTTAATTGATCATCTCCTGGAGGGAAAGTAGGATATCTCTGTTCTTCCTTCAAATCATTAGCAGAGCCTAAATATGCAAAGGGAAAATAGAATAAACACAGGGCAGTCGCAGATAACTCTGAACAAGAAAAAGAAGACCTATCCTTATGGCATTAAACCATAATAAATAATGTTTTCAAACAATGTCCTTTCTTGAATTTACTTTTAGTTTATTCATTCCAAGGATGTCAGCCAGAATGTTTTTCCATATAAACTTGATTTTCTACTCTCTTTTCCTCAGTGGCAAGTCCTGAATTATAAACAGTCACAATTAATAAATCATTTTAAGGTTTTTTACAAGTAAAATAATTCATCTATGCTGATACCATACCTCTTCTTTAAAGTACAATTAATCTCAGTCTGTTTGTTTCACAACCTATAAACAAGCAGTCAAACTAAAATACTGTAATATAAACATCCAGCATATCTTTTAACTTAAAGCAAAGGTAAAGGTATCCCCTGTGCAAGCACCGAGTCATGTCTGACCCTTGGGGTGACGCCCTCTAGCGTTTTCATGGCAGACTCAATACAGGGTGGTTTGCCAGTGCCTTCCCCAGTCATTACTGTTTACCCCCCAGCAAGCTGGGTACTCATTTTACTGACCTCGGAAGGATGGAAGGCTGAGTCAACCTTGAGCCAGCTGCTGGGATTGAACTACCAGCCTCATGGGCAAAGCTTTCAGACAGCTGCCTTACCACTCTGCGCCACAAGAGGCTCTATCTTTTAACTTATATGCAGTTAATTTATACCTTACCTCAATATAAGTAATAATATAAATTGGCCAACGGCTCAAAATGATATGGAAATCCTGATCCAAAAAGAGAGGTCCCAACTACTTCACTCAAGCATCTCTAATTTACCACAGAAGGCAATGCTCCAGGTGTTCTAATGATTCCTAATCGTAAAGGAGCCACTCACAGAAAACAGGAAAATTCCAATGCTATATACAAGCCTAGGGGCTGCAATGTATCCAAAGAATAAATATAAAAGCACTCTCATCTCAGTTTTCTTTGAAGGTCCACTTTTTGATTTCCTTCCAATGTAACTTGTTCCAGTCCTCTCCCCACAACAGAATCCCTATAAGTTAAGAAAGGCTAAGGGAGCTCTGAGAGAACTGTTACTGATCTAAAGTCATCCAGATGGCTGCATGTGGAGGAGTGGGAAAATCAAGCAGCAGATTACAGGCTGCTGCTCTTAACTACTACACCACGCTGGGAAATATAAATGTGAATTACTTTGCACATGTAATCTTTCACCAGAAGTCTGAAATGATACAGTCCACTCTGCTTCCTCAGGACTCTGCCAGGACCTCATGCACAAGTAAAAACTCAGGTTGCTCTTAAAGACAAGTGCTGCATTTTTCATCACGTTATTTAAATTCAGATGTCCTTTTAATCTCCTGTCTGTGCTAGAAGTTTCTATTTAATTTGGTTGCTGCTATATTGTGGAACATCTTTTGTGGCCCTAGTGCCTCATCCTATTACATCCTGTGCCAAACAAACCGATGGCAAGTGACAGTAGCTTGGGTGACATATGACACCAGCTTCAAGTGCTGGCTGACATAATATTTAGCATGTGTGGTTCTGATGCCAGGCGACACAAAGGTTGCTGCTTGCTCTCATTAGATTCAGAAAATATGGTTATTTGCCCATGGTAATTTTGTGTGTGTACAGGTTTGAGCGAGATCTCCTTGGCAAAGCACTAGTGGGCCGGGAGATGACACAAGGACTCTGAAGCACTGAAAAGAAGAAATATTAAGTAGATGGACTAAACATTGTTATTAAGTCTTTATTGTGAATAACATATTTACTTTAATACCTTTAGGAAGTAATCACTGGGGAAGAATTCCTGGAAAATAGGTATCTTACCTAGGACCCCATTTTGATTACTTCTAATATTTTGATCTGAATTATCTAACATTTTGGAAATAAACCACACAAAAAACAGTTTGGACTTTGAAAATCTTTATTAGCCAGCCTACTGATTTTCATTATTCCCTCAGCTTGACTTTGTGAGAAATCAACAGTTCTTTGTTTTGGAGTGTGTAACAGAAGTATGGATCAATGTATGTGTGTAAGCTACCTATACTGCATTCTGGTATAGTATAGTGACTCTACTGTAATAATTGCTTGGAAAAAATTACACTGGGGAAAATAGTATAAGGAAGAAAGTTTCTGTGACATGAGCACTATAACCTTGATTTGAATCGTGCTCCTGCAGAGACTCCTGTGTCGTACTCACAAGAACAGACTCTTCAGAGGGTGAACAAGAGGAGCAAAGTACCACCTGAAAGAAGATCAGGGGCTCAGGTGATTCCCAGAATCACTGAATTGGATCCAATGCCCATGGTCTTCAAGGCCTTGGCTGAGGGACTTGTCCCGAAACCTCTGAAACCTCAGCTCAAGAATCATAGAATCATAGAATCATAGAATCATAGAATCATAGAATCATAGAGTTGGAAGGGGCCATACAGGCCATCTAGTCCAACCCCCTGCTCAACGCAGGATTAGCCCTAAGCATCCTAAAGCATCCAAGAAAAGTGTGTATCCAACCTTTGCTTGAAGATTTCCAGTGAGAGGGCACTCACCACTTCCTTAGGCAGCCTATTCCACTGCTGAACGACTCTGACTGAGAAAAACTTTTTCCTGATATCTAGCCTATATCGTTGTACTTGAAGTTTAAACCCATTACTGCGTGTCCTTACCTCTGCAGCCAGCAGAAACAGCATCCTGCCCTCCTCCAAGTGACAACCTTTCAAATACTTAAAGAGGGCTATCATGTCCCCTCTCAACCTCCTTTTCTCCAGGCTGAACATTCCCAAGTCCCTCAACCTATCTTCATAGGGCTTGGTCCCTTGGCCCCAGATCATCTTCGTCGCTCTCCTCTGTACCCTTTCAATTTTATCGATGTCCTTCTTGAAGTGAGGCCTCCAGAACTGCACACAGTACTCCAGGTGTGGTCTGACCAGTGCCGTATACAATGGGACTATGACATCTTGTGATTTTGATGTGATGCCTCTGTTGATACAGCCCAAAATGGCATTTGCCTTTTTTACCGCTGCATCACACTGCCTGCTCATGTTTAGTTTACAATCCACAAGTACCCCAAGGTCTCGTTCACACACAGTGCTACCTAGAAGCGTATCCCCCATCCAGTAGGCATGCTTTTCATTTTTCTGACCCAGATGCAGAACTTTACACTTATCTTTATTAAATTGCATCTTGTTCTCATTTGCCCATTTTTCCATTGTGTTCAGATCTCGTTGAACTCTGTCTCTATCTTCCGGAGTATTTGCCAGTCCTCCCAATTTGGTGTCATCTGCAAACTTGATGAGTAGTCCCTCCACCCCCTCATCTAGATCATTAATAAATATGTTAAAAAGTACCGGGCCGAGCACCGAACCCTGAGGTACCCCACTACTCACCTCTCTCCAGTCTGATGAAACACCATTGACAACAACTCTTTGAGTGCGGTTCTCTAACCAATTCCCTATCCACCTAACGATCTGAAAATCCAGATTGCAGTCCTTCAACTTATCCATCAGAACATCATGGGGAACCTTGTCAAAAGCTTTACTAAAATCCAAGTAAATGACATCAACCAAATTTCCCCGATCCAGCAAACCTGTTACTTGGTCAAAAAAGGAAACTAGGTTGGTCTGGCAGGACCTGTTGGAGACAAATCCATGCTGACTTCCTTGGATCACCAAATTGTCCTCCAGATGTTTGCAGATCGCTCCCTTTAATATCTGCTCCATTATCTTCCCCACAACAGAGGTCAGACTCACTGGTCTGTAGTTTCCCGGGTCATCCTTCCTCCCTTTTTTGAAGATTGGAATAACGTTTGCTCTTTTCCAGTCCTCCGGGACATCTCCAGTCCTTAAAGAGGTTCCGAAGATGATGGACAAGGGCTGTGCAAGTTCTCTGGAAAGTTCTTTGAGTACTCTCGGGTGCATTTCATCTGGACCAGGGGATTTGAACTCATCCAGTGCAGCTAAATGCCTCTCGACCACCTCTCTATCCATGTTAACCTGCCACCCAGACACTATCCTTTGGCTACAGCCATCTCTAGAAAAAGCCAAGAAAAAGCCAAGAAGCTGCTATCTTGCCAGGGTAGTGATCCCTCTAGGGGTGCTAGCCTCCAGATGAAGCCTGGGGATCTTGTGGAATTACAGCTCAACTCCAGACTGCAAAGGTCACTTCCCTGGAGAAAATTGATGCTTTGGAGGGTTGACTCTGTGGCATTGCATTTCATTGAGGTCCCCATCCTCCCCAAGCTCCATCATCAAATGTCCAGGAGTTTCCCAACCTGGAGCTGGCAACCTTACATACATCTCTCCTGAAGTGTTTGACCCCAGACCACCCCCACCACCCAGACCTGGAGGGAAAGGTGAGCCTGTGAAGAGACAGCACAATTATGAAGAAGTAGGATTACCTCAGATGGGCCTAGTGGTCTCCTGCTGTTATAATTGATTTCCAGGTGATAGAGAAAATGGCTGCTTTGGAAGTTAGACTCTATGGCATCATACGCTCTTGAGGCACCTCCTCTTCTTAAGCACTTGCACACTCATGTTTTGCTTCCAAATCTCCAGAAATTTCTCAATCCAGAGAGGGGTGAATCCTGTGAAGAAGTGGCTGGTTTATAGATCCTGCTCCTGCTACCAAGCCTGATTACTACTCTGGTGCATGTAGTTCCTTGCAGAGTTGTGTCTAAATCAAACCCTGTCTGGAAAAAGCCAAGAAACAGGTGAGGCCAGAGGACCTTTCTGGTTCTGGTTCAACCAGTTCATAGGGCGAGTACCTCCTAGTTCAGTGGTCAAACCTGAACCCAGAAAGTACCAGGGCCTTAGTGCTGCCATAAGTAGACTCCAGTGTGGCTACTGTGTGGCTCTCTAAGAGTCAGCTGGTGAGACAGAACACACACACACCACTTCATCAGTATTCAATATCTTTAAACCGCTCGGGGTGTGGGGGCATCTCATCCACCCCCGATTTGTGCTTCTACACGGGAGCTGAGGCAGTGAAGTTCCCATTGTGTAAACAGTTATGTTTCAGCAACATGAAACTTCCAACACCACCTAGAAATGACATATGCATGTCTAGATGTTGGGGCAACACTTTGGTTTGGGGACAAAAACTCTATGGTAGAATTAACTTCTACCATAGAGTTTTTGCCCCCAAACCAGAATGTTACTTCAATGTGCCCACATCACTTCTGGGTCACATTGAAGTCTTGTAGGCATGTCACTAAAATGTCAGGCATTCTTCCCTTTTTTGATGCCGCCACCCCCATCATCTAGCTGACTGGTGGCAGAGAATTGGGGTCCGGCATCTCTATCCATACGTCTGCTTTTATTACCCAAAACTAAAGCTAAATCATTGTTTCCTACAAGTAAAACTTACACATTTCGAAGAAGAGTTGGTTCTTATATGAAGCTTTTCTCTATCCGAAGAAGTCTCAAAGCAGCTTACAACCACCTTCCCTTTTCTCTCCCCACAATGGACACCCTGAGGCTGAAAAAGCCCTGATATTACTGCTCAGTCAGAACAGTTTTCTCAGTGCTGTGGCGAGCCCATGGTCACCCAGCTGGTTGCATGTGGAGGAGGAAAAGCAGGGAATAAAATCCAGCTCTCCAGATTAGAAGTCTGCACTTCTAACCACTTCACCAAGCGCCACACTGTGTTCCTAACCTCTGCACCAAAACAAACAAACAATTCCTGGGCGGGTCTTTTTAGAAGCATTTGGTTGAATAAGAGGGTGCAGGAGACAGGAAGAAAGCAAGAGCAGGAAAAATGCAGTGTCTCCATAGGATGTGTTCATGTATATCTCATCTCACTTAAAATAACACAGAAGCCCGACCATTATGCAAGAGAGAATTAATTTTGTCCAAATGGCATATCAGCAGTTGCTGACTGAAATCCCACTTGATAGCTTACAAGGCTTATTGCATAATGGTGATAGTTATTGGTTGATGGGAGCTTAAAAAAAAGATTAAGCAGAGATTTCCAAGGTCAACCTACTTCCCATCCATTCAGATTAACTATAGTTTTAAAGGCTTTCTGCTTGGATACACAAAGGCAGGCACTGATGGTGAAGCTAGAAATATGGTGCTGGATTAGAGAAAGCAATATCCTGTTCTGCTGCAGCAGCTGTATTCAGATCCCTGCCTAAAGTATGTGCTGCTTTCCCCCGCAATGAAAATTGCATGAGGAATCGATTATTTCCCATGCAACGCAGCTAGTGTAAAGAATGGACACAACCTACTTAAAAAAGAATGCTGGCAGTTAAAAGCTAGTTGCAAGCTCTGAACTTTCGTTTCAGATCAAATAAGCCGGTTTTGATACAAATAAAGTGGCAGCTTTAGGCAACAGGATCAGGCCACAATCAAGTCACAGGATTTGCAATATCTGCTCAAGTAGCCATCTGCCCAGTTAACATTATGGGAGCAAACAAGAGGCCAAATCGTGCACCCAATTTGTGGACAAAATTAACCTGGATTTCAGAATTCCTTAAAATAAATTATACCATAAACTTTGTTCATTCAATTTTTTTTTGTTAAGTGCCTTGTAGGAATTACTGTGACCCTCCCACCCCACCAGTCCTGAATAGAAAGATCTGTCATTGGGCTCATCTGTCATGTGGACATCCAGGATGCCTGCATGGGAGAGAGAGCAGGTAGGAGAGGGCCCTTACCAATGTTAGAGGCTTCTTAGACTTTCAAAAAAGTAGCAAGAAAACAAATATATTGTTTGTTTGGAGTTTTTATTCCGGCTTTTCTTCTCAATGGGCACAGAAACAGATTCAAGTGGGTGGCTGTGTTGGTCTGAAACAGCAGAACAAATTTTGAGTCAGTAGCAACTTTAAAGCTCATACCTTGAATAAAGCTTTGTTGGTACAGAAACAAATTGCAACATTTTCTTCCTTCTGCCTCTGTGAAATATATTTAGACTAAGAGCACATGACTGGCCCAAGATCACCAAACAAGCTGATATGGTAAACCTGGATCTCCCATTTCCTACTCTGGCACTCCAGCCATTACAACATGCTGGCTGGTAAGATATTAGGTTGCCCCTGTGTACTTTCCCTACACAGCTGGGAAATAATCTCAGAGACAGAAGGAATGTGAAGGTAGAATCCTCTGCTACAAGCTGGCTCAGACAGTTTTTGTAGCTGAGGGAAGTCTGCAATCTTTCTCAGCTGCCCCCTTCAAGTCCCCGAGGAATGCTAACAGACCAAAAGCTGTCCAAAGGTAACTGTCACACTTAATTCAGGATCCAGAGTTGTGCTTCAGCCATCTGCAATTGGGTGGGGAATACTGTCTCTGAATTCCGTGATATTTGCCATGGAGATGGGAGTAACTCTGTGATGTGACACTGAGGGGCTGCCCCAAGTCAGTCTGGGGACTTCTGTTTGTGAACATGCAAGTGTAAAACTGAAAATCTCTCTTTCCCTCCTGAGTAGAGAGCCTGGTGAATTCCATGAAACCACAAGGCCATCCACCTCCCTGGTCAGGGAATGGGGCATGAAGGGAGCACATCAAAGCTCTCCAAGTCAAAGATCCAGTTTTTAAAAGTTTATTTTTAAGCAAACACAAATAAATTACTGTGGGGAGAAAATGGGAATGGGAAACACAGAACATAAAAAGGAAAAGCAGTTCCTAGTTAGTTTAAATGTACAAGTGGGAAACCTGCAAGGACTTGCAGGAGCCATCTTATTTCTGTTGGAACATACAGTATCTGTAGTATGCACAAGTCAGCAGCATATATGAAGAATACTCTACTCTAAAGGGGCATCGGAGGAGATGTGTAGTCAGCATATTTAGACTAGGAACTTATTTAAGTAGCCTGTGCTTTGCTCTTTCACATATTTAAACTCTACAAAAAAAACCCACTCCCACATTACTTCCACTGCCCCGAGACACCCCAGTAAATGAATGAATAAATAAATAAATAAAATTATTTTCTCTTTCCCTTCCTTGAAGGGTTTCAATTGTCTTCCCTTTTGTCTCCCCACAACAGACAACCTGTGAGGTAGGTGAGGTTGAGAGAGCCCTGGTATTATTGCTTGGACAGAACAGCTTAATCAGTGCTGTGGCAAGCCCAAGGTCATCCAGCTGGTTGCATGTGGGGGAGTGCAGAATTAAAACCAGCTTGTCAAATTAGAAGTCTGCACTCCTAACCACTGTACCTAACCACTGTCCAGCTGCTGCTTGAAGACTGTCAGTGAGGGGGAGCACACCACATCCTTAGGCAGCCAGTTCCACTGCTGAACTACTGTGGGTCCAATTTTCTGCTGTGAACAGGAACCACTCCCTGTCAACCTTTCAAATATTTAACGATGGCAATCATGTCCCTTCTCAGCCTCCTTTTCTCCAGGCTGAACATTCCCAAGTTCTTCAGCCTTGCCACATAGGGCTTGGTCTGAGGCCCTGGATCATTCTTGTTGCTCTACTCAGAACCCTACTCAGAATTTTGTCCACATCCTTTCTGAAGTGAGGCCTCCAGAACTGCACACAGTACTCCAGGTGCGATCTAACCAATGCAGAATGCAGTGGGACTGACATCTTTTTTCTGATGTGATGCCCCTGCTGATGCAGCCCAAAGTTCCATTTGTCTTCTTTACCACTGCATCACATCGCCTGCTCATATTTAGTTTACAATCCACAAGTACCCCAGATCACGTTCACACACACTGCTACCTAGAAGTGTATCTCCCTCCCAGTATACATCCTTCTCATTTTTTGACCCAGATGTAGAACTCTACACTTCTCCTTATTGAATTGCATCTTGTTCTCATTTGCCCAGTTTCTAGAATGTTCAGATCTCATTGAACTTTATTGCTATCTTCTGGGGTGTTCACTACTGCTCCCAATTCAGTGTCATCCACAAATTTAATGAGGAATCTTCCTACCCCTCATCCAAATCATTGATAAAAATGTTAAAAATTACCAGACCCAGTAATGAGCCCCGAGACACTCTGCTGCTCACCTCCCTCCACTCTGATAACAATATAGCACGTGTAGGATTTGCTATGAGCCCCCGTGTTTTCAGGGACCCTGCACGGTGTCTCCCCTCAGGACATTTACCTCCCAGTGCTAATGGTAAGGAAGACAAAAGAAGCCAGTGGGGCTGCAGCCCTCTACAAACTAATTCCTACAGTAGCTGATAGATGACAATACCAAAACACAGCCTGCTCTGCCATACTACCTTAAGCTACTGATTGGATGTGGCATCTGGGGGCGGGGATTCTTGGCTTCCTTGTTGCTGTGTGTGGGAGATGACAGACCAGGACTAGCTTCTTCCTCCAACGCACACCATTTGCCTCCCTTCCCAGCGCCTGCCTGCTTGGAGACAGAACAGTGTGCAGTCCTTGGAAACAATAACAAGAGCCACAAGTTGGCTTAGAAAGCAAGTTGTCCAGAGGTCTCCTCATGAGCAAGCATATTCCTTCAGGTGCTGCCGTCTTGTATTGCTCCCCTGAGTGCTCTTCTCTCTAAGACAACACAGCACAGCAATTACTATGTAAGCATGCACTGGAAATTGAGGGTCCTCTTTTCTTTTTCTCAAAAACATCTCATTAATGAATACAAAATACAACGGTTTCTGCCAAACAACCAAACTGGCTAAAAGATACATGAAATTTAACATTCATACAAAATGTAACAGTTCATTTTAAAAGCCACCATTTCTAGCAATTTTTTGGCAATAGCCTTCTTCAGACATTCTGAAACAGAAAATCACTAAACATTATAAAGTTGAAGTTGGGTACAGCCAAATCACTCCCTACCTGATTGGTCCAGGGGGTGTGCTGCCAATAGGGAGATACCACTCTGCCAGTGAGAGCCAAGGCATTACTCCCACCCTTCATCACCCCCAGGCAAGGGAGGCAAGCCAGCTGCTTCCTTTGCTTCCTGTGTTGGTCTCAGGTTTCAACTCTCTGCTGGAAGAAAGCACAGACGAGCTGCAAGGGAGGCAGAGATAATCAGTATTTCAAAAACAGAATGCCAAGGGACAGTCAGAATGCAATGAATTTCTTATGCAATGAATTTCTGATAAAAGTGGGTTGTCTAGTGAATGTGAAGAAAAGAAGGCTGCAGGAAAAGGAGACAGGCTATGAGAGTTTTCAGGGAAGGGAAGGAAGAAATAGTAGGGAAGGGGAAATGACATGTCCCCTACAAGTCCTTAAGGATCTCTTGCTTGGCATAATAAGACATGATAACAGGTTTTATTATTCATTATTAAATTTTAGGACTGAGATTAGCCATTTGATATGTTCTCATATGCCATTCTCCGGGGAATTGTAGAGGACAGGAAGGCCTGGAGAATCATTGTCCATGAGGTCGCGATGGGTCGGACACAACTTCGCACCTAACAACAACAACAACAACACATGCCTATTGCCCACCAGGAAAAGTGTTCCAAACAAGGAATCTCTGAACCTGCCTTAAATCTCAGCCTTAATAGATCAAAAGGAGCAATCTTAATAGATCAAAATTACTTATTCTCCCTCAGACACCCAAAGAGAAATACAACAAAAATAACCCTTTTTCTTCACAGGAACTGCAACACTTCCACACTTTAGTTACAAATTACACCTCCAACCTTCACCAACAGTTCCTGTTCTCATTTTTAAAAGAGTGACTTCATTCTTTGCACTCTGAGACCAATTATGCATGGGAGAGGTAAGCCAGGCTAGCATTCGCACGGCAGCAGGACAAATTCCCACTGATGCACAACATCGCCTTCAACCCAGCCCCCTCCCAGCCTTGGCAGCTTTAGGGTCCATGATGCCCCACGTTAAAGGAATACTGATTTTTCAGTGTTCCCTTTTGTAATGTGGGTGTTATTGGTGGCCATGCTGGGCAGGGCCCATACATACAGGAAAAGTCAGGCCTTCCAGGCCTTGCTCCTCCCCCATCTATGGTGTCTCAGCATGGACACACAATGCCCCATTTGGCTCCACAGTGCTTCCAAGCACTGCAGAGCTTTTTCACTCCCACTATGGTGGGATAGCATTGTGCTACTATCCTACATTCATGAAGTGAAACCCCTGCCCCCTCCACCTCCACCCCCACTGCCACAGCAAAGTGTGGCAGAACCTTTGGGCCTGGCTTCCTGTATAAACGTTGACATGTGCCATCATTCAGTTAGTCATATGTGTATCCCTTGTTCCTGCAAGGAGTTTTCTGTATTTTATCCTGTTAATTATTCCATGAGGTAAATCAGGACAAGACATAGTGGCAACCTCCTGTCCTCACAAATAAAAAGACTGGAGAATTTGTAGCTGAGCACATTGATGACTCCAGGGCTTTTAGAATGCTATCTCCCTCTCAGAACCTCTGCCTACAGGAAATATTATGGCCCACATTCAGCAGGAATACTTGTCATGCAAGAAGCCTCTTATTCTGTTCAAGATGCTTTTCCGGTATTTCCACTGTATTTGAAGCACTGTTAGTGTTCAACTTTGTCTCCCTGTTTTGTTTTATGGTAGTGTTTGGTTATGGTAGATATCAGGAGATACAGCATAACATAAGCTTCTGCCTAAGCTTATGTGATTTATTATTCACCTTGTGTGAATAATAAACATAACCTAGTTCCAGGGACGTATTGGAAAGTCAAAGGCCAATGATACACAGATCTTCACAAATAGTCTTACTTTCTTTGTGGAGAGAAGATTCAGGAAGCGGGGGGTGTAGGATAAAAGGAAAACATTTAAAAAATCTCAAGAAACAATAACAAATCAATTCAGCCACAAATAATTTGTTTTAAGTTTTATTGTTAGACTCTATAGACAAATGCTACCCATGGCCCTGTAGACACTGGCACATTCTTAAAGATAATTAAAACTACACAGTGATTTAAACTATGTTTATGGTGATATAGATCCAGACACTGCTTTATATAAGCACACTAATTAATTGTATTTGAAACCAATTAACAAGAAGAAAAAGCTAAGATAACTTAAATTGAACAAGCTAAGGTAGCTTACATGGAAGGGCTTACAAATGTTATTATAGTTGAACTTTCTTTTGGGCCTAACCTGCATAACAATATTGTTCTTCCTCTTCCTTCAGAGGTCAGGAGACTATTCTCATTGACCTCTCCTTTCCTTGAAGGTAGAGTTTTATCCTAGAGCCCAGAGTTGGTGATGTGGTCTGTGTTCCCTCTGAATGGCATTGAAACTGAGACAAGGAAGTGGTCATGCAACAAAATCACCAGTCTGCTGTAAAGGAAAAGTGTAGTAATCAAAGGAAAGAAAGGAATGATATATTAGTTGTATGAAAAAGACACCCCATGAGGGAGGTGACGCTGAGAGAGCCCTGATATCACTGCTCAGTCAGAACAGTTTTATCAGTGCTGTGGTGAGCCCAAGGTCACCCAGCTGGCTGCATATGGGGGAGCGGGGGATCAAACCTGGCTCACCAGATTAGAAGCTGCTGCTCCTAACCTGTATCAAACCTGAGAGAAGCTCAGAAAATTTCCTTCCAAAGTCAGATATTCCAAAGTGTTCCTAATCAAGTACCTCCAATAACAGCATCATGCTGCCTTGGGACACAGAAAGGTCGTTTCCTGATATTACCATCATATCCTTTTGTCAGACTCCAGTGCTGGGCTTGAGTCCAGAGCTGTCTTCCTCTCCAGGGTTCCTCTATTAAAGCTTACCCTGGGAGAAGAACTTCAGAAAAGAGCAAGGGGAAGGGGTTACAGCTCCTACTCCTATTTCCACGTCACCATTGATGAGGTCTAGCTTTTCCTCTCTTGCCAATGGGCAGTTGTTTGCCTGAAATCCCATTTCCTTATAGAACTCTCTCATTGGAGGCCTTATAAGACTTATCCTTGGGGCCCTATAGGGTTGCCAGCTCTGGGTTGGGAAATACTTGGAGAATATGTGTGGAGCCAGGAGTAGGTAGGATTTTGGGCAGACCTCAGTGTTGTATAATGCTATGGAATCCACCCTCCAAAGCAGCCATTTTCTCCAAGGGAACTGATCTCTTTAGTCTGGAGATGAACTGTAATTCTAGGTCCCATCAGAAAAATGGTCTAAGAATATTACTGTAATGTGTTTCCTGTTTGCTTTTTCAAAGAAGCATTCCTGTGTCCCACAACAGATGAAGAGAGGGTCATCCTTGTGGTGGGTTCTGCTGCTCTTTTGCCACCCTTGTTGCCTTGTGCCCCTGCTGCAGACCCCTGGGGGGGGGGGTTGGCTGCTGGCCAGACTCTGGCCTGCCTAGCATTTCTGGGTGTCATGGTAAACTAGGCAACTGCTCTTGCAACATTGCTTGGGGCTTCTGCAGCCTTCCCTGGATGTTTTCTTGGCATTTTCTGGAGACCTCTGTATCCTTGGAGATAAATGTGAGGGTGGAAGCCTAAATCCTAGACACCGTTGTCCTTGTAGAGAAATGTTACCCATCTCTAAGACTCACCAACTCCAGTCTTGCTCAAGAATCTGCCATCTTGTTGTCTATTTTCTGACATATTTTAACCCCGCTTTCTCCAGGTTAAGTGCAGTTTAGATTAAATCCCTTCCTCTGTATATATGGATTCACTCCTATTCAGATATTTGCCTCCCTTTTGTCTCCAAGCCACAAAAGTAAATAATAATTTCTCCCTTTGCCCCGTTTGCCTGATGTATTACTAAGGAAAGACTTCCCCTCAGCATGCGTATGTTAGCCCTCCTAAATATATTCATGTCTTGAAAGCTGATCAAGTCCCACCTGAATCTCATTAATTAGTATGGGATTTTCTCCTGGATTTCAAGACTGATAGTTATTCTTTCTGCAGCTGAATGAATAGAACTAATCCTACTAGTTCATATAATAATTTTATTACAAGAACCAGTATGGGGGGGGGGGGCTTGTTACATTATAGAAGATCAGTTGGCATTTAAAGAGTATATGTCTAGAGATGAAGGAAACACATTTGTTTGTCTGTGTGAAAGTAGGGTAATATCCTCGGGGAAAATTAGTACAGAAGAGCTGTGTCCTCTAAGGCAGGGGTAGTCAACCTGTGGTCCTCCAGATGTTCATGGACTACAATCCCCATGAGCCCCTGCCAGAAAATGCTCATGGGAGGGGCTCATGGGAATTGTAGTCCATGGACATCTGGAGGACCACAGGTTGACTACCCCTGCTCTAGGGCCAAATAATGACATCAGTAGGGAATTGGAAATTGAGCCTTGATATGCTTGAAATAAAAGGTTCCACTCCAATAGGATTGCTAATTCTGGGTTGGTGAATTCCTGGACACCTGGGGTAGGGTCTAGAAAAGGTGAGTTTTGGGAAGGGACTTCAGCAGGGTATAATATCATACAGTTTGCCTTCAAAGCAGTCATTTTTTCCAAGGGAACTCATCGCTGTTGTCTGGAGATCTGTTGTAATTCTGAGAGATCCCTAGGCCCCACATGGAGGTTGGCAGTCCTATGAAAGTACCAGGTATGGAGCTCTGCTCCTGGAATTTTACTACCTCTTCATTCATAATGTAGCCTTGGGTACTTTATGAAAAAGGAAGGGACCTTCAGCAATTGTGAAATATAGCAAGCAGGACCTGCAGTGGAAATGATGAAATGATACAATTGGATTCCCTCCCATTTGTGTGAGCAAAATAGTTTTCACTATGCAGGTTTGTATTTAGATGAATACATATGAAAACCTTGACCACTCAAAAAAGTACATATAAATTAGGTCTGCTAAGATCCTTGTGGGGGTGGAGCATCCCTGCCTTCATCTCCCATTTTTTACCAACAGCGTCTGCAGCAGAAGAAAAAATTTAAATGGCCACTGTCCCGATGGCCTGATGTCTCTTCTGGGAAAAACTTAGATGTGAGGTCAGTGCTCTCTAGGACTCACCAGAAACTCTATGATTTTATTATGGCTGATCCCACCCACATTTCCCCACCTACTCCCATTTTCCACTACTTGCCAGGCCTGGTTGCCTGGCAACCCTAAAATAAATGCAAATATGATCCTTATAGATAGCAATGTGTGAAAAGTGTGACTTATTTTCAACTAACCAAAATACTTTTTTCATTATCTACCTTAAAAATATATTTATATTTAGTTTGATAGGCAAGTAGGCTATGTTGGCTTTTTAGTTGCTAAATACTAGTCATGAATTTCCTTTTTAAAAGCAGAGGTTAAGTCCATGCCTGCACACAGATAGTCTTCCCACATTGCTCTGCTTTAAAAAAAGATTCCAAAAGATTCAGATCAGTGATGTGAGCAATAAGCTCTTTTCTGGCATGTAAATGAACCAGTGATTCTGCTCTGCATTGTAAAAAGATGGCCACTGTCTAAATATAAACTGATTTAATGACTGCCCAGCTAGCAACAATTATGTTTTTTTGCATTTCATTATAATTCAGCATTTGTCATGAGGACCTGAACATTCACTCACACAATTATAAACCAGCTACTGAAATGACAAAAAAATTGTTTCTGAATTCAGTCTCTCCAGATTTTGATTTCTGAACATCTCTAAATTGCATCTCATCTTTTTTTTCACAAGAAAAGCCTAATTTGTAATATAAGCATAGTTTCAGAAATTGAAGAAGCTAAAAGGAGGTGATAGATGGTTTCTGTCATGAATTTGTGGTTTGGTTTCTGGGGCGGGGTGAGGGGGGTCTATCACTTTGGTCTTGGCCTAAAGAGACATATCTGCTGAGAAACAGGGTTTGGATCAAAGAAAGTTAATGGTGCTCACTGGGTGCTAATTATTGGGAGAACTCACTACCATAGCTCTGTGAAGTACCCATCAGAGCTGGGAGGAGATGCCTTCCCAGCTGAGGGGAGGAAGCAGTTGTGTATGTCTTTGTGTATTTGCATGTATATGAAGAAAGAAGTTTTAATCGTGAAAAGGACAAAGAAACAAGTTACTGTGAGTAGGAAAAGTGCCTTGGGATCCAATAATTTTTCTATAGATTTGATGTCAGAGAGGGGATCTACTGCCCTGTAGAAGACTTTCTTTGCCTCTTGTTTGTGCCTTACCTTTATATTTGTAAATAAAACAAATATTATAAAAATGCCTTGTGTCCCTTGCTCTTTCTTCCCAAAAGAACCAACCTATATACTGCTGTCTCTGGAACGTCTTGTCTCATCCAGAAATCTTGAGCATGTGACACTACTGTTAGTAGTGGAATTGTGTTTCCTCTGAGAGAAACAGTGGGCCATTCCGCATGACTTAAATGTAGCAGAAGTCTTACCTTTGGTAAATGCTACTAATTCAAGGTTCCGCATGACGTCGCACACAATCTGCAACACTCCTGCAACATTCCCGCAAAAAGCGCTTTGTTGTAGCGCTTTACGGGAAATCCAGAAAAGTGGATTCCCCCTGAGAAAACCGCTACACTTCTGCACACAAGCGGCAACACATCAGTGAAAGGCGTGTGCGTTCTCAATGTAGCGGTAGAAAGAAAGTCCCTCCCCCGCTCTCGCCGCCAAACTTCCAGTGAAGCGATCGCCATTTTTTTTTCCTTAGACGGGGAAAGCAACGAACGAGCGAGGCTTCTCAGAGGCTTCTCCAGCTAAGTCCCATCCACAGAAGTGATTAAAAGTTAAACAAAGCTCCCTACTGCACGAGTCTTTAAAGTTCCCAAGCACAATACAGCCCCTTGTTCGACACTGCCCATAATTTCAGTCACAAATCTCGCCCATGGGGGGGGGTTTAACTTGAGGAGCCTGTAAACGATTAAGCGCCAGCTCCTATGCCTGCGGAAAAGGTCTTTCTGATACATTGAAGGAACAAATATGCGTTGCTACAGGTGTTTTCGGGTTTTTTAAAAAGAGTTCTTAAAGGGAAACACGAACACAACAGTTAATTGGCTGTTAAGGGGCGGGAAGAAGCATGGAAAAATATCGCCTCCCCTATTGCGATTTCGGCGAGACTGGAAACTTGTGCGTTACAAGAACAGCGCTAGTGGGAGAGCCTTTTTTCGCTAGAAATGGCTGTGTGCGTTACCGCAATCTGCCGCTTTTGCCTGCAGCGCTTTTCAATAGTGCACAGATTTAGCCACTTTGCCCTTTGTGCGGAATGGCCCAGTGATCTAGTCTGACATAACTGTGGTGCATTTATTGTTTACATTGCAATGGAACAGCCTATTCTCTCCTCTGATATTTCTCTGTGTTGGTTTAGTTGTATAGGGTGGAGATGCTGAGCCTTAGTTTTGTTTATTAGACCTGCAGAATTCATGACCTCCTTTGTCTTGAAACCAGTTGCACTACATCCGCCATTTTAAGGTGTGAGTTAATGAATCCCAAAAAGTGGATTCACCAACCTAAAAAGCTCTAACCTCCGGCAGACAATCAGCAGGCCACCAGCTCAAGAAATGTATGGAGGCAAAGAAGCACTACATCCACCTCAATGTCCTGCTCTTGCCCTCACCTTCCTCTCCCCTCTTCCTGGGATGGGAAGTTCTTTTTAAAAATGGAGATGCACTTGGATCAATGAATAGGTGGACACATGCCTCGGCTGTGATTGTCATTGCCTCTATGAATATGCAGATAGGCATTGAAACAAATAAGTCTATTTTTTTTTAAATGGCTGTTGCTGGAAGATAATGTGCCAATCAGCCATGCTGGGAGGAGATTGGCTGTTGACAGTGGTAGGCAGGCCAAAGCAAACTTTCAAGACAGTTCAAGAGGTGTGGAGTGCCAGTGAGTTGCAATTATTTCTCGCACTTTGCCATATATCAGGCTTCACGCGATAATGCCCAATGTGTGGAAAAGCCCTAGGGCAGTGGTCCCCAACCTTTCTGAGGCTGGGGACCAGCAGGGCATTGGGCTGCGCCCGCGTGGACCACGCCCGCGCAAGCCACACCCGCGCATCGGGCTGTGCACACGGGCTGCACCCGCGCATCGGGCTGCGCCCACAGACCGAGCCCGCACAGGCCGCGCATGCGCGATGCGTGGCCCTGCCCTGATTCCCTCTCCCCGCCCTCCCGCAGTAAGAAGATTCCCGGGCCGCAAGCTTGCGGCCTGGGAAGTTTTTTACTGCGGGGGGGCGGGGAGAGGGAGCCGCGGCCTGGCGCCAATGCCTTTGCGGCCCGGCACCGGGCCGCAGCCCGCAGGTTGGGGACCACTGCCCTAGGGATCACCTCAGCCAGAGGGCAATGAGAAACCCAGCTAACCTTGGCAACTGTGAACCTTTCAGATGAAGGGGAAGAGGATTGGAGGTTTTTGGAGAATCTAAAAGATTGGTGATCTTACAAAGAGAGGTAGCTGCTGTCCCTTTTTTGTATCTTTGTATTTGGTGTACTTTAAAAAACAAAACAGAAAGTGTGATTGCTTGAATGTGCCTAAGGAGGATAAGCAATTAAAATGTGGGGAAGTGCAGGTACACAGGGAGCACATACAATGGCATGAAATGTCTCTGGTTAAGTGTCATATATCTTTCTAGAATACAGCTCTGATTGCATCAAGAGGAATTCATTATGTTTGTCTTGGTATATAACAGCTTAAGAAAATTCTTTCCTTATTGTGAAGAGCAAAAAATAAAAGATGTTGGGTCAAACAAGGGAAAACAAAAATCAAGAACATATTTCCCCCCCTATGGTTAATAGTGTTAGTTTTAATGGCAATAGGATTACTTTTGTCCATGTGTATTTTTTTTATTTCTGGCTAAACTGCTCACTTTATTTTCCCATGGCATAACAACATGTCTTTCCCAACTTCTTGGGAAGCTAGCATTACTTTGAAGTGAAAAAGTAGTCTACATGAGTTTGCCCAGGTCTACGATGGTGTCCCTTGTGGGACCAAAGTCTGTGACAGAAGAATGCGAATATACCACCAAGGGTGCTAATGGTTAGATCTGTCAAATATCCATCAGGGCTTGGAAGGACTGATCTCTCCAGCTGAATAGGTAGGCATGCCGTGAATAAAGATACATTTAAATTAGAGAGAGAGAAGCAGAGTGGATTTAAGAATCTTGAGATACAGGCTCCTTTTCACTGGGCATGTGCTTTTGGGCCTTGGACCCGCTGGTCCACCAGCAGTATCTGTGGGGCAGTTTTCAAATACAATCACACAATGTAATCAAAACAGTAAAACTGTATAATGATAAAAATAATTAAAGCAACTGCATGAAAGAACAACATAAGCAACACCAGTAACATATAATAAATGAAGGCAAAATAACCTAAAATAGTAACATGCAACCAGAACAAAGTTTGGGTCCAGTGGCACCTTTGAGATCAACATTTTATTCAAGGTATACACCAGGAGTAGTCAAACTATGGCCCTCCATATGTCCATGGACTACAATTCCCATGAACCCCTGCCAGCGTTCACTAGCAGGGGCTCATGGGAATTGTAGTCCATGGACATCTGGAAGGCCACAGTTGGACTACCCCTGGCTATACATTTGCATGTACAAGCACACTTCTTCAGCTACCCACCTGAATAAAGGCAACTTGTTGTTGTTAGGTGCGAAGTCGTGTCTGACCCATCGCGACCCCATGGACAATAATCCTCCAGGCCTTCCTGTCCTCTACCATTCCCCGGAGTCCATTTAAGTTTGCACCTACTGCTTTAGCGTTCCTCCCTACTCCTGGTAAGTTCGACCCCATCCTTCGCTGGCAGATCCCACACATCTGAACTAACATTTTTCTTGGGAGAGGCTTCCAGGAGGAGGGGAAATGCAGATTTGAAAATGGGAGCCAATAAGGTTCAGTTGGCTGGTGGATGGGCAGGAGAGCATGAAAAGGTGGAGAGAAGGGAACAAGGAATACGGAGAGGCTCTTAGGGCTTTCAAGTAAGGGAGACAGATTGGAAGTCCTTGTGAGTTCCCCCCTGTTCTATTTTTTCCAAGTGTTTTTTTTTCTAGCTTGAAGCTGAGCAGAGATGATTGATTACTAGGTTAGGCGTCAGCTACTTAGTTTAGCAAAGCTGTCATTCACTGTGTGAATAACAGCAAAATTACTGAAATGTATACAACATTTATAGTCCTATAATAAAAATATCAAGTAGCAAGTGTACGATTGCCTTAAGGTCACAATTGTAGAATCCCTCATGGAATTTGTAATAAAAAGCTTGTAGGAAATCTACAGATGTCCCATAGTTTATGTTGTAGCATGTGTGTGTGTGTATGTGTGTATGTGTGTGTATATATGTTTAAGATTCAAAGCGTGATTTTTCAATGAGAGCTCCCCTCTTCCTGATAATAAGCATACCATCATTCTTTTCTTGCATTGTTTCCTTGGATTTCCTTGGATTATCCATTAGAGAAGTCTTCTCCCATGAGAAAAAAGTATTTTCATTTGAGAAAAAAGAGGGTGTGTATGAATTCTTCTTAATCGCCCTTTCCCTGAAGGCTTCTCTAGAAGCCCCTTACACTGTTACCAAGATTTCTCCAGCCCCAGGAGCCAGGATGCCTGAAAGGCAACTGTGGAGTTATGACCCTACAGGAAAAAAACACCTGTACAACATCTTGGCAACTGTGCATGCACATGAAAGCTTATACCTTGCATAAAACTTAGTTGGTCTCATTACAAAACAAACAGTGAACTAAATATGTCAGAACATTTATACTGGGAACCTTCTGCATACAAAGCAGACTGTCTGCCACTGAGCCACAGTCCCTCCCCACAAGCCCTTTTCAATGGGAAAGGTTTTCTTCCATTTTATCTGAGGAACAGAAAGTAGGAAGGCTATCTATTGCTTTCTGGGTCATTTTATCTTTCAATGTTTCCTCCTGGACCAGTCTGCAATAGTACACTGAAACAGCATACAATATAAATGTATTTACAAAATATTTTCAGCACAGGACAACAAATGATGCCTCAATCCAGAAAACCATGCCATTAGTTCCTTGCATCTTCCAGGGACTGGACTTGTTCTTTCATAAATAACAGTTTCACATTATAGCCACTTCACATAATCAAATCAGTTATATAAAGGGATGAGCTAGGTAATCATGCCTGGTAAAACCCTATTCTTGTCTGTGACATGCAGAGCATGTTCCAGGCTACAGCAAGCAATTTATAACATGATGCCAACTTTTGTATAGTCCCAAGAATGTACCTTCCCTAACTGACCTTGTTAAACTCTGCCTCATTAGAACAATTTAATGGATACAGAGCATGAACTGCTTCCTCACCCGATTTATTGGTTTGTGTAGACAAGATCTGCCAGTTGTTCAGAAATAAGTGCTCCTCGTACATTTTCTGCCACACAGTCTTCATGCCTCCCTTATTCTACACTGCCTTGGACATTTAATTTTATATCATTAGGTATCACAAGCTGTGTACAAGTGTTAATGATTCAAGGTTGAGTAGTGTATGTTTTCACCAATAGCTTGTGGTTTTCTTGCTTAGTGCACCGGTAATCTTTCAAGTAGGTGACATATCTCCGATTTCTGGGTACTTCTCACTGCTTCCAAAACTGATAAATAAATAATAACCACATTTGAGGTACAGCCACTTGAGGCTGAATTGAGTTGCCACAGAGTGGGATTTATCCTCCTCTATCATGGCAATCAAATTGCCAGCTAAGAAGATATTAACAGACTTGCCCCCTTACAGAGAGTCGCCAGGCCTTTGATCCACCATCTTTGACTACTCTCCTTTGATTAGTTCCCCAGCCTTCTCTGCACTCCAGCATGCATCTTTTATTAAGTAGAAAGCTGTTCCTGGCATGAAAGGGAGTGCCTGCTGTGAGCTAGCAAGGCTCTTAAAATGTTTGGCTGCCTGTGCTGAAAAAATGAGGGACAAAGTTAATCATAATGCTGCTGTCACAGCAGTTCTGCTGTTCTCTCAACAATGTAAAATCTTGGTCACATCAACAATGCACGAATCAAAAGGCCAATCTATTTTTATGCACCAATTATTTAAAGAAAGGCTAAAATATCAACTGCTTTTCACCAGGGCCAACTGGCCTATGCAAACAAGCAGAAGTCCTCCAGGTCCTAACCACTCTGCCAAGCCATCCTACTCCTACCTCCTCCTCTCCCTCCCTGGTCCACCTCAGTTTTGCCAGTGGAAGTCCTTCCTCTTCTTTTTAATTGATTTTATTTGGGACAATGTGATTGTAATGTGATGTTAGTAATATGTAATGTAATTTTGAATTTAACTCTCTGGTCTCAGGACAAGATAGTTGACACTGTAACCCACCACGAGCCTTCGGGGATTGGTGAGAAATAAATTGCAAGAATAAGAATAAAGAATAAAGAATAAAGAATAAGAATAAGAATAAGTTGCCAGCACAGCTTTTCACTTGCATGAATGTTTTCACACTTGGGTGGAGACAGATGGGGCCAGCAACAAATAGTAAAGTGACAGCCATTAATCACTAACGTAGACAGTTTTATTTCTCCAATGGTTTTGTGAACAACTGAACTCAAGGGGACTGATTGGCTGTTTTAGCAAAGAATTATCATATGGCATCATATGGCTGAATTTGGATGTTATGACACATCCATAATTAGCTTTTGCCTTATATTTCCACTGTTATGATGGTAGTTCATTAGTCTGAGGAAGAGTGCTTGCACTCGAAAGCTCACACCTTTAATAAATCTTTGTTGGTCTTAAAGGTGCTACTGGACTGATTTTGTTGTGCTACTTGAGACCAACACAGTTATCCACTTGAATCTATCCTATCTACCATGATAGCTAAATGGCATGTCCAGTTCTCCAAATCCAAGATGTCTTCAGGCCCTGAGCATAAGCTTCTCAGATGTGAGCCTCCCGGAATCCCAGCAAGAAAGGTGGCTATAAATGGAGTAACACATGGATTTGGATGGCTCCTGATAGAATCAGAATGTTAAGCTATACAGAGAAAAGTGATTTGCCTAAAACCAGAAAAGGAATTTGAGCAGAACTGGAGGTTGAGCAAATATCTGTTTTGCTTTTGTGATAACCATTTAATAGAATGAACAGTAAAGATGCTGAGAAATCAAGGATGCTCCAGACTTCTCGAAAATGCATGGAACATTCCAGTTTATCTTGTGTTTTTGGTTATTGAGTCCAACAATTACCTTGCAACTCACAATGAGCTCTATTTTGAGTCCTTGTATGTCTGTACCACAGTAGCACACAGTATGGCAATGTGCCAGGCCACACACCCAGTCAGTCTACATTATCCCGGCAACTAAGAATTTTTCCTAAGCATTGACCTAGTGGTGCTGATAGGGAAAGGAGCAAGCAGGGATCAAGTCTGAAAATCAGTCTTAGTAAACCCCATTGTTTAAACGGAGGTAGCATATTAGTTGAACAGCCAGCTTCTCCTTTACTGGTGCAGCTTTTCTTCACCTTCTAAACCTATTGTGCCCACACATTAAACTCTTTTCCAAGAGAAGCCATGTTTATTGCTGCCATTCTCACCATCTTTCCAGTTAGCTATTTCTATAAACTTTTCAGGCAAGATTGGCTCCCAATACAACTGACATCCATGAAAAACCCCATTACAAACTTTGTGATATCACACTATTATTTAAACTCAAACAGTAACCCAATAAAAGCAACAAGCCTAGGAAAACTAATTAGGAGAGCTGCAAATAATAATAGTCTAAGGCAGTGGTTCCCAACCCCAGGTCTGGAGACCGGGACCGGTCCGTAGATCAGTTAGTACCGGGCCGCAGCTCTTTCTCGTCCTCCTCCCCGGCTGCCCTGCCACTCTGCCTCTGGCTCACCTTTGGTGCTCTCCAGCGGTCGCCATGGCTGGGGCTCTCTCTCAGCATGGCACTGTGCAGCAGCTGCTGGTAGCAGGGGCGTGGTGGGAAAGCAAGTGGGGCAGGAGCTCAGGTGGTGGTGACATCCCTCAGCAAAAGACTACCCCCCCCTCCAAGCTTCAGTGAAATTGTCAAGTGTTGACTTGTCCCCGGTGATAAAAAGGTTGGAGACCACTGGTCTAAGGTACTGTTCACTTCCAGTTCTGTACCTCTGCGACAAGTTCCAAAAGGTACATGAGGAGTACATAAGGAAAGATTCCATCTTCTTTTTAGGATGTTTTGTACATGAAAGAAGTTATGTGCATATGTGAATGTGTGTTTATGTGTACACATGAACAGTGGCTATAGGTTCATCAGTGTGATCATAGCAGATGGAGGGGTGGAGTGTACATTAGAAATGGGAAACAAAGAAATGTCTTCCTTCCTGTCTCACCCCCATTTCTGCACCTGAATTGAACCAAACTAGACATGCTTGCACCATTCTCATAAAAAATGGAAGTAGCATTTTTTAAATGTAACAGATAAGAAGAGAGCTACTGTCATGTCCCTGCTAGTTGCTGTGCTTCAAGCACATTTGTTTTCATCTTCAGTTGAGTATTTCAAGAGAAAGGTGATCTGGGAGAGAAGAAAATAATTCTGAGACTTGATTCATGCAAGGCAAAAATTGCCTCAAATGATGGAACACAGGATAAGGCAAAGGAGATTTGCTAACCCCATCCTAGAGAATTCCTGGAAATTCAGGGACAGTGCCTTGGAATTGTGGTGTCTGTTGAGTGGAAGGAGCTCAGCAGAGATATGATTCCATGTGTGATTGCTCAAGACATGGTATGTGCAAATGTGCATGAAAAGGTGAAAGTATATATGTGTTGATTAGGTACACCTGTGGTAATAAGAAAGAGTATATAGATAAATAATGGATGGATTAAGACAAAGATAAAGCTACCAGGCAACATGGCGAACAGCAGGAGTTGTGTGTTGGGGAGACCCTAATGTCATGTTTGGTTCTTCCCAGAATTGATGGCATGCCATCTGCCCAACAGCTGTGATTTCCTGCCATAGCAGGAGACCTGACAGCCCTGGTGGGTGGAAAAAGAATACCCAAAAAAACAGAATGAGAAAAAATCTTCAGCTTATGACTTTCTACAGTTCATTTAGGCCCCAGCTTCTTTTTCCTATTTGTATCTGAAATTTGTTCCTGTATGTTCTGTATTGCCTTGACTGACTCATGGTGGTCTTTCCATTCAAGAATATCATGTGTACATCACCCACATCACCCACCCACAGAGCAGAAAATCTGCTCTGCTTGATTCCCTACTATATCTGGAGCAATATCAGTTATCAATATACAAGAGACTAGAATAAATGGTTGTTTACATATTCTAAAACACCAAATGGGTTGAATGTGATGATTCATTTACCACTGAACATACAGTGCCATCTAGGCCTCACTAGTGGGAAAACCTAAAGTCCTTTCATTATAAAAACAAACATTTTTCATATGCTATATTATATGAAAGGTGTAATGATTTTTTTCTCGCGAACAGCATGCCACATATGAGCTTCCCAAGCTGCTGTCTACACTGTAGCAGCACTATAAAACTATGTTGCTGGTATTAGGTTGTGGGTATTATTGGATGCTTCTAAATTATTTTCAGAATTCTGAAACCCAAGAATTCCTGGAGGGCCCCTTGAAAATGATCTGGAACACAGCCAGTAACCAGTGCAGCTGCGTCAGCACAGGCTGGATATGGGCCCTCCAAGGTATTCCAGTGAGGACCCTAGCAGGCGCATTCTGTACCAACTGTAATTTCCAGGTCATGAACAAGGGTAAGCCTTTGCAGAGGGAGTTACAGAAGTCAAGCCTGGAGGTGACCATTGCATTGGATCACAGTGGCTAGGTATTCAGAGGCCAGATAGGGCACTAGTCACCTCAGTTGGTATAGATAGAAAAACATCTATTGGGCTACTTTCATGACCTGTGCCTTCATCAATAGGGAGGCATCCATGATCACACCCAGGTTCTGGGTGGATGGTGTGATGTTAAGTTCTACCTCAGCCAGCCTGGTCTGACCCCTGGTCTGACCCCTGACCCCTGCCTGACCAACTACAGGACCTCCATTTTGGAGAAGTTGAGTTTTAGGCAGCTAGACCCTAATCATCCAGCAATGGCTTCCACACATCTGGAAAATGTTTCCAGGGGAGAGTCCAGGCAATTGTCCATTAGGAGACAGAGCTGGGTGTCATCCATATATTGGTGACAGCCCAACCCAAAGCTCTGCACCAGTTGGGGCAGAGGGTACATGAAGATGTTGAGAAGTGTGGAGGAGAGGATCACCCCCGGCAAAATTCCACAAGTGAGTTGGAAGGAGTGAGGTGTTTCCTCCCCCACTATAACCCTATGTGTCTGGTTCTGGAGAAAGGAGAGCAGCCACTAAAGGGTTGTTCCACATATCCGAGCCCCATCAAGGTGGCAGGTCATCAGGACTAGGATTAGAAAAATATATAACAAACAGAAATATGAAGTAAAGCATAAGTTAAACATGACACATTAAACCATGCAGAAAATACTATCATCCTGGGGAGCTACGAGGCCCACCTGGACACCAGCTCCAGGAGGTTTAGCAGGGCATCTGCTGGTGCATTAACTGATCAGTATACCAGACAGGCAGCCAAACTGTCACACATTCAATAACTAAAGGAGAAAGACTGTGGGTCAATACTGCAACTCCCCTCCTAATGACCTTTTGTCTGTAATTGGTCAACTGAGTAACCCGGTGGAGCTAGTTCTTTCAAAGCAACAGTCTCAGATCGAAGTCACACATGCCATGTCCATATTTTGCTTTGCAAAAAACTCTGCAAAATGGCAGTCTTATTCTTTATAGACCTGGCATTGCATAACACCAATATTGGAGAAAGGCCATTATTCCTAGCCTAGCCTCGTATCTCAGTATGGGACGAAGATTAGAAAAGGGTGTAAGCATTTCCGTATCTCTCACCCCTTTGTTTAAGCCATTTCCTCCTACCACCATACTTCCCAGGTCCCCCAATAATTCGGTCCCCTGACCATGAGTAAACTGGAAGTGACATCACCTTTGAGTAGACTGGATGTGACATCAGTCCTATCTAGGAACTGCTCTTATTGGTTTTACCATTCTGAGTTTCTCCTGAAGTGACATCATGACATGGTCCTACAGCCGTCTTTTAATTTTATTTTTCCCCTTCTGCCCCTCCAAACAGTGTCAGAAACACACCAGCTAGGGGTGAGAGAATCTTGGCCCCCACTGGGGTGTTAGCAACCTTCTTGATGATACAAAGGAGCCTACACTTTGGATATTTTGCAAACTATGTGAAACTGAATTATGCAGTACAGCATTTTATGACGGTAATAGAGCTATATTATAATGGAATGAGCCAAGAAGATGTTTTAACAAAGTGTGTGAGACTGTGGCCTATAGCAAAGGCCTTTAAAAATATTGATACATTTTAAATAAACAAAATACAATGTAGACATAGCAAGTAAAAGGTACACAAAATGTCCTGGGCTAGGTTGATGGTCCGCTGCAGCCCATGGGATCTTGCCCTTTAGGATGTGCCCAAAAGCTCATACCTCTTGTCATAGTCAGTGCTTGCAATGGGAGGTGAGCTAAAGCTCCACCTAGATCTGAAAACAGCTGGCATCCATCTTCTCACAATCTCCTTTCAATTATATTCCTATAAAATATATACAATGTAAACAACAATATAAAACGGATACATTAAATAGTTAACAAATAGTTTAAAGCTGAGATGGAGAACATTTGATCATTGGTAGTGCTGATGACCACAGTGGGGTAGTTACTGACCTGGAGCCAGACATCCTGGAATGTGAAGTCAAATGGGCCTTAGGAAGTCTGAGCAACAATAAAGCTAGTGGTGGTGACAGCATTCCAGTTGAACTATTCAAAATCTTAAAGGACGATGCAGTAAAAGTGCTACACTCAATATGCCAGCAAATTTGGAAAACTCAACAATGGCCACAGGATTGGAAAAGGTCAGTTTACATTCCAATCCCAAAGAAGGGCAATGCCAAAGAATGTTCAAACTACCGCACCATTGCACTAATTTCTCATGCTAGCAAAGTTATGCTCAAAAACCTACAAGCTAGGCTCCAGCAATATGTGGACCGAAAACTTCCAGAAGTACAGGCAGGATTTCGAAGAAGCAGAGGAACTAGAGATCAAATTGCCAACATACGCTGGATCATGGAGAAAGCTAGGGAGTACCAGAAGAACGTCTACTTCTGCTTCATTGACTATGCTAAAGCCTTTGATTGTGTGGAGCACAACAAACTGTGGCAGGTTCTTAAAGAGATGGGAATACCAGAGCATCTTATTTGTCTTTTGAGAAATTTATATGCAGGTCAAGAAGCAACAGTGAGAACTGAACATGGAATCACTGATTGGTTCAAAATTGAGAAAGGAGTTCGGCAAGGCTGTATACTGTCGCCTTGCCTATTTAACTTGTATGCAGAGCACATCATGAGAAATGCGGGATTAGAGGAGTCACAAATTGGGATCAAGATTGCCGGGAGAAATATCAACAACCTCAGATATGCAGATGATACCACTCTAATGGCAGAAAGTGAAGAGGAACTAAAGAGCCTGTTGATGCGGGTGAAGGAGGAGAGTGCAAAAGTTGGCTTGAAACTCAACATCAAGAAAACAAAGATCATGGCATCCGGCCCTCTCAATTCATGGCAAATAGATGGGGAAGAAATGGAGATAGTGACAGATTTTATTTTCCTGGGCTCCAAGATCACTGCAGATGGGGACTGCAGCAAAGAAATTAAAAGACGCTTGCTCTTGGGGAGGAAAGCTATGGCAAATCTAGACAGCATCCTAAAAAGCAGAGACATCACCCTGCCAACAAAAGTGCGTTTAGTCAAGGCTATGGTCTTCCCAGTTGCAATGTATGGCTGCGAAAGTTGGACCATAAGGAAGGCCGAGCGTCAAAGAATTGAGGCTTTTGAACTCTGGTGCTGGAGAAGACTCTTGCGAGTCCCTTGGACTGCAAGGCGAACAAACCGGTCAGTCCTAGAGGAGATCAACCCTGACTGCTCTTTAGAAGGCCAGATCCTGAAGATGAAACTCAAATACTTTGGCCACCTCATGAGAAGGAAGGACTCCCTGGAGAAGAGCCTAATGCTGGGAGCGATCGAGGGCAAAAGAAGAAGGGGACGACAGAGAATGAGGTGGCTGGATGGAGTCACTGAAGCAGTAGGTGCAAACTTAAATGGACTCCGAGGAATGGTGGAGGACAGGAAGGCCTGGAGGATCATTGTCCATGGGGTCGCGATGGGTCGGACACGACTTCGCACATAACAACAAGTGCTGTTATGGAATACTCATGAACATTCTAATTGATAAAGAGTTAAGCTGCACAAACATTGGAATACCTCATAGCAGCAATTCTATACACCTACTTGGGAATAAGCCCCATTGAAATTAGTGGGAATTTCTTCTGAAGAGAACTGAGATGCACAGGTACCTGGATTTTCAAAAGTTGACAGATATCATACTGCAGTGCTCCATGATCAATCGGGTGTCCAAAAATGATTCAAAATTATTGAAATATGTATTCACGAATATGAATATTAATGACACATAGAAACTACTCCTGTCCTCTTTGGAGGCCATGCTTCTGGTGATTCCACCATCTGAGACAAGACGGGAGGCAACCTTAGAAGAGGCCTTGTCTGTTGCATCACCCAAACTTTGGAACTCCCTCCCCAAGCAGATTCATCCATCTCTCTCTCTACCATTTTCTTCCGCCAGTAGGTGAAGACTCTTTGCTGCTGTTGTTTGGTGTTCCCTCCCTAGCTCTGATTAGCTATCCTCTTGGTCTGTCTGTTTTTATGGGTTTAGGTTATATGTGTTTATTTGATTAAATAACTGTATATTTTTTGCATTCTAAATACTTTTTGATAAATTGTTTTAATGTTCTGTTTCTATGTTTTAATGTACATAGTGTTTAAAATAAATAAATAACTGGCAACTCTGTATACATAATAACAAATTATCAATTTCCAATGCAACAAAAATAACATATTAGTGAGTGTATTTAAGGCAGATCCACATATCAAGGCCTGGCCCTCCTGCAGATTGAATTCAATGTCCTTTGCAAATGGTCATGTAACAGTAATTCACTGTGGTGTCCAGATCTATTTTCAGTTTTTCGATATACTTCGCTATAGGTTGGAAATTTATTTTACTGCAGTAATGAAAGCAAAAAGAAACCACTTGGTAGTGCAGCCAACTATAAAATGATCATTATAGGCCAGGGCTGATTTTCATCATTTGAATTGGCTGACATTTTGTTTACCCACAAGCTAGATAAGGAAAGTGCAAATTTCAGTCAAAACAATCCACTGACCTAGTACAAACAATATGTATGTGACAGAAATAATGGCAATTCAGCAGTTTCTAAAATGTCTTGCTAAGAAGCATTCTTCTCAGATTAACTGAGTTTCCAAAACCATTTCTCATATACCAAAATTCCGTAGGACTGTTTCCCAATCCACAGGGAGACAGTGACTGAAGACTTTGCTGTCATACTGACAGAGTTCTTTAGGCAAGGGCCTCAACAGGATGCATTTGGGTGAAGGAAGAATGCTAGATTTGTTGCTGTTCTCTTCAGCAAGAACTCCATGTTATTGAATAATTCATTCCCCATAATGATCTTCCAGGCTTCTGTCAGGAAAACGAATCACCATATTATTACGCTGCCAAAAAGAGTAATTAAAAATTGATCACCATAGCAGCAAAATTCCCTGCAAAGCAATTGCAAAAGATTTAGCTCCAAGTTCTTGAAACACTTCTGCCATTGTACTTAACCTGTAAGAATTCAGAACCTCACCACAGGGTGAACAGAAGATGTCTTTTAAATGATATACATGGATTGTGTTTACCATTGAATTTTGTTAACATGCTGTATGTAATGAGGTGTTATCTGGGGAGTGAAACAAAAGAGGAAGGCTGTACTTCATTCGAGAAGGTAATGACAATGCCTATATGCTGCCCGGGGTGAGAGGAAAGCTATGCAATCTCTGCTGATGTAATTACACAATCCCTTCCAGGCTCAGGGAACTGTTGTTCAGGCATTTGATTAACTGTCAAGCACATTAATCGGTTTCTATTCATTTTCCCTGGGCCAGAAACCACTGCAATCATTTGGTTTCTCATGGCATAACTTGGTGGGATGGTGAAAATGATGACAGAGCCCTCCTGTGCTGTTCAACTTGCTGAGAGCACGAGAATGGCAGTGTGATCATCTTCCCTTCCATATTGGTCTGTTTATGCCTTTGCTAGGGGACACTATTTGGCTCACGTGTCTTGCTTGGTGTAGTGGTTAGGAGTGCGGACTTCTAATCTGGCATGCCGGGTTCGATTCTGCGCTCCCCCACATGCAACCAGCTGGGTGACCTTGGGCTCACCACGGCACTGATAAAACTGTTCTGACCGAGCAATGATATCAGGGCTCTCTCAGCCTCACCCACCTCACAGGGTGTCTGTTGTGGGGAGAGGAATGGGAAGGCGACTGTAAGCCACTTTGAGCCTCCTTCGGGTAGGGAAAAGCGGCATATAAGAACTAACTCTTCTTCTTCTTCTTCTTCTTCTTCTTCTTCTTCTTCTTCTTCTTCTTCTTCTTCTTCTTCTTCTTCTTCTTCTTCTTCTTCTTCTTCTTCTTCTTCTTCTTCTTCTGCTAGCCCACCCTGTGCTGTATGATCTGCCTGCTCCTTCAGATCAGAGGCTGGAGAAGAGGAGAGAGAGCAAAAACAAAGAACTGCTGTTTTTTTTTAATGCCGTTTCCCACTACCCAAAGAAGTCTCACAGTGGCTTACAATTGCCTTGATGCTGCCCAGGATTCCCTCCCCAGTGTGTGCACATGAAGTAGCGCAGCATGCCACCCCACCGCAAGTACCCGGCAGCAGCCCAGCATGGCTGCTGCCATGCATAATCAGTCCCTATGTGGTAGGTGGGGCTGAGAGAGCTCTGAGACAACTGTGACTGGCTCAAGATCATTCAGCTGGCTGCAGGTGGAAGAGAAGTAGGGAATCAAACCTGGCTCAGCAGATTAGAGACTGCCACTGTTAACCACTGTACCACTATTAGATATTGTTTTAAATGCTTTAACTGCCATAGCATTTTACCCAAATGGAAGCCTATAGCAGTTTGTGCAAGAGCACATCACTGAAGTCCGATGACTTCACATCTGTGCAGATTGCTGTTCCACTTTGAGCATGCTAAGCAGGCTGTTCCCCATTTTTTGCTGCTCAGTTATTCCTATATGGATCTCTGCTTTTCCTTCTTGTTCACCATGCTGTTGGCCAGATGGTTAAAGGGTCATATCAATGAATCTCAACACCAGTGCAAAGCATGTGAGAACTGCACCTCATTCTCTTTGCAGAGACCATGTTTGACCTACTTATTCCCTTATTTTTGTTGATGCATCATTATTTTATATGCACCTTTGAACTACTTCAGCAGAGTCTATTCAAGGCAATTGACATTTGAGGCTCACATTATATCTAGTACATCTTCAGAAACCTCCTGCTGTTGCCACCAAGTTTGCAAGTACTAGTAGATCTCAACTTGAACTATAGCTTCATTTCTGTGTTCAGTTGGGAATTTTTGCCATTTTCAAATATTTCACACCCCTTGATCCCAATACATAGAACATTTTTATTGATATACTACTACTACTAGAAGTGTGCCTATTAATCTGCAGTTTGTTTGTTTTGCCCTGTTCAAAGTTGTGCTATTCAGGGTTTTTTAATTCTCAATTTGACATGTTTCAGTGTTTAGCTGAGGGAACTGGCTAGTCCTGATGTTAGTCTGCACAAGCATTCTCCAGAGTTTTTTTTTAATTCAAAGCCAGCAACTTCTCCTCTGTATTTCTGAGACACTGGTGAGTCTCTTGCCTCGGCAAGAACTGACTGCTACAGTCCCCTGGCTCTGCTGGACCTTCTGGCCTTGTTGGTCCTCCTTGCCTTCACTGCCTGCTCACCTGAATTATCCCTTTTCCCTAGAGGGAGTGTTAGAAGAAGAGATTGCACTGTCTCTCTAAGTTTTCCAGTTTCCAGACTTTCAGAGGGAGCTATGATCAGTTTACTCTTCTATTTACTCTCTGATCTTTTATTGCTGTCCCTTTGAAGTTAGACTGATTCCCTCAGGGACTTGTGATCTTCTTGTGATCCTCTGCTAGTTAGTTAAGGAATCTGCCTACATGCATATTCCATCAGTGAGTGTATAGGGAAATAAAGGGAAGGAGCTTCATCTACCACCTGCTTGCCCACCTGCCTCCTCTGCTAAGCAGAAATGGGACCACTGACACAGAGACAGGAGAGTCGGACTGTTCTTACTACAGGCCATTTTAAGTTAAAATATTACATGACAATTTCATAATATTCCTTATGGAAATATCCTCACTCCTTTTCATATGAAATAAAGTCCGCAATTTAATACGAAAAAAAGCCAATCAAGTAAAACATCACATAAGAGATGGGCTTGTCATGGTGGCATATTGAATATTGTGAGATTTTTTTTTTTTGGCTGCGGAAGTGTATTGATTATCTATGCAATACACTTGAAGAAGTATGTTTTGATGTCTCTCCCAGTTTACAATCCCCCTGGACATTCCATTTTTCTCCCTGCTTCATGAAAAAAGGTAACAGATAGATTGTGCCATACTAAAAACCCAACACCACAGTTAGGGTCGATGCTATAGGATCTTATTAGGTATATATGAATATAAATATGTTAATAATGTAAAAACTGACCATTTTGTTAGGGAATGCTTTTTTTGTATGTAATGGTGACTTCATCAGCTACATAATATTGAAGACCTCCTAAGAATTTGTGGATACAGGTTTATTCCATCTTTCTTACTTTTCTTTTCTGTGTTGTTGTTTTGAGTTTTTTATTTTGCCCGTTTTTGTTCCCCAACCTCTTTGTTTCTTTTATATCATTTAACACCATTTAGATGCTGTTTCTACTTTATGTAACTGTCACAAAATATGGTAATAAGAATTGCATTATATGAGCCGTCCCCACCCCCGCTACTGTTCCGCCCCTGCCAATGTCCACTGTGGAGCTTTCCCTGGAAGGAGCTCCCTGGGCCTCAGAATCAAGGTGTTGGGGAGACCTGATGCACCCTGTTTTCTTCCCTCAGGAACATATTAGTCTTAACAGGAGCCTCAGCCCTTCCTAATCCTCTCCAGTCTGATTTGGGAGCCTTCCCTTCATTCTCTCCTTCTTACCTGTAGTTCATCACCCTCTTGGGCCTGAGCCAGTTCTGTGTTATCCTTCCTTGACCTTTACTTTGGCCCAGCCCTTCTCTTTTTCCCAGGTGCTTATCATCAGTCATTAACTAAGAGCTCTTGCCAGCTGCCATAGATTTCATGTTGTGGTCTCAGTAGGCTGCTCACCTGTTGATGACATCATCAGAGATGACTAGCAGTTGTTGCATGAGATGGCTGTTGTAGCAGCTGGCTCCTGGATTTCTCAACTGGCATAGGTGGAGCCTTGGCATAGTTCTGGCTCCCACTGTGAAGGCTCCTTTTTACAACCACATAAGTGCAGTGGGTCTGGTGCTGCCACTGGGGTGGATACTGAGGGTCATTCCGTACAACGGACAATGTTGCTAAATCTGAGTGCTATTGAAAAGCGCTGCAATCAAAAGCGGCGGGTCTCGGTAATACACACAGCTGTTTCTATCGAAAAAAAGGCTCTCCCACTAGTGCTGTTCTCGTAACGCACAAGTTTCCGGTCTCGCCAAAATCGCAACAAAGGAGGCGATATTTTTCTGTGCTTCCTCTCACATCTGGCTGTCAATCAAACAGAACAGCCAATTAACTGTTGTGTTCATGCTTCCCTTTAAAAACTGTTTTTTTACCCGAAAACACCAGTAGCAATGCATATTCATTCATTCAATATATCAGAAAGACCTTTTTTGCTGGTGTGGGAGCTGGCACTTAATCGTTTACATGCTCTTAAAGTAAAAAAAAATTTTTTTAAATCCCCCCCTCCCATGCTATTTCTGGCCGAAATTACAGGCAATGTCGAACAGGGGGCTGTATTGTGCTTGGAAACTTTACAGACAATTGCTTGTGGAGGGATTTCAGCCAAAGAAGCATCGCTTATTTGTTGCTTTTGCCGGTTTAAGGGGAAAAAATGGCGATCGCAACGCCGGAAGCTCGGGTGCAAGAGCTTAGGGAGGGACATGCTTGCTAACGCTATACTGAGAATGCACATGTCATTTTCGGATGTGTTGCAGGTTGTTCTCAAGAGTATAACTTTTTAAAAGGGGGAATCCACTTTTTTAGGGGGAATCCACTTTTGTGGATTCCCCGAAAAGCGCTGTAATGAAGCATTTTTTGTGGGAGTGTTGCAGGAGTGTTGCAGATTGTGTACGACGTCATGAATAATGAAAAACAAATAGCGTTACACAATGGTAACACTTCAACAACATTAACGCTGTGCGGAAGAGGAAAATTTGACATGAAGCAATGAAAGGGATAAGAAAGGGCTGAATTAAAATGGTGGCACTGCAAAATGTGATAGCACCCATCCTTAGTGCTTAAAATAGTTCTTAGTGAAGAATGCAGCTGCCCCACAGCATTTCACTAGACAAACTTCAATTAAAAAGGCAAGCAGCATAGGGTGTAAAAAAGGATACTAATGATGGAGTTCTATGCAGAGTTATTCCATTACCTTAGAGCAGGGGTAGCCAACCTGTGGTCCTTCAGATGTCCACAGTGTTTGCTGGCAGGGTCTCATGGGAATTGTAGTCCATGAACATCCTGAGGACCACAGGTTGACTACCCCTGCTCTAGGGTAATGGTGCATATAGTCACAGTCGTAATGAGAGCAACTGGATATGTTGCAAAATTTCATAATATAGTTTTGCCAGTCTGTAGCCATCTGACCACAAGTCTGTACTTGAATGTTTCCACACAAAATCTCCCTGCTGATAGAAGATTAGCACATGAAAGAGAAAACAACTGTCACCTTCCATTTTGTTCTGAAAACATGGCACACTTGGTTCAAAACTATTTATTTCTCAGTGCTAGTACTCGGAACAAAAGAGTATCACCACCAAAAGAGCTCTAACTAATGCACATTCAATGCACTTTGTAACTGAATTTTACTGTGTGAAAGGGCAAAATCCACTTGCAAATGGTTTCTGGATTGAACACTATTCAGCATGTTTGAAAGCACCTGTGTCTTTCTTCACCTTCTGTTTGTAAGCATAGTAAGGTGACCAGATTGTCCCACTTTTGGAGGGACATCTGGGGTTACCTGACAAATTGTACTTATGTTGAAATTTAAAAATATATATTACAATACTATTTTTGCATTATGTACATTCCATGAAACTTTTTGTTGTTCCATATAGACCAAATTTTTAGTCAAGAACCTCCCTCCCCGGTCAATGGTGTCCCGCTTTACCAATGTTAAAATCTGGTCACCTTAAAGCATAGTCCTCTAACACGCACATGCATTTAAAATAATTAGAAATGTTTTAAGTGTTAGAAATTCTGATTTTGTTGGGGAATTATTAATACAATAACAGGGAGAAGAGAATGATTGCCCCTTTTGTGTGATTCAGGCTATCCAGATAACTGAGAAAAGAACCAGTCAAAATCAATATTTCTGATTGACATTGATTTGTGTTTGACATTGTCAAGTACCCTGTTATTACATCACAGCACTTCTAAAATCTCTTTGAGAAACAAGGTCCTGGAAGACAACATCCATTTGTAATGCAAAATTCGCCAGTGAAGGAAAGGCAGTGCCTTCCCATTTATTGCTAGAGAGAGCAGCACAGTCATGGCCATTGCTGTCAAGGGTGATTCTGAAACTCATTACTCAGCAAGGTTCTGTGCAGTTTATCTTGCAGCCTGCCACTGGATGATACTGATTATCGCACCTATCTGACAATTTAAATATGGTGTCCAACTGGAACTGAGAAAGAATGACCATTTGTTTGAACTAATGAGGTAATATCCCCCCCCCTGTCCTTTATTTCTACTGCTACTGAATTGGAAATTAGTTAGCCAAATATATATCCAAAAAATCATTATCAATATTTTCCAGATGTAATTGGGTCTCCCAAATATGTGTAAGATCTTTTAGGATTCAAAAAATGGGTCCTAGAAAATCCCAGAAATACTCTGAATTAGATAGGAATATTGGGAGCCAATACTTGCAAACCTCCAGGACTGCTTTCCCTCTTCCCCATATGTATATCTGTGTCTCCTGAGGCTTGTCAGACTGCTTTAGGTAACATTTTATCAGTTTAAAGTGAGGTTCTATTTGTTATTTAAAAGTTTGCTCTTTGCTGGAGTTGGTTTTGTGTCAAATGTGCAGTTTTTGTGGATTCTCTCATTTTAAATTGAGATTCTTGTGTTTTACATAACTGAGATTCTCAGGGTTTCCACAATTTCAGATTCTTGAGTTTTATATTGGTTGGGATCTGCAATAGCTTGCAGTAGCCTTCCTATGGGAGGGGATTCATAGGCTTTATAGTTTTGGCTCCAACATCTCAAGATCTGAAAAATACTACGGTTGGAGGGGGAGGGGGGTTGCTGCATACCCAAATACTACAAACAAAATCAACCCGAGAACTGAAACCACTGGTATCAATAGGAAGACATATATAAATAAAAGTAATTGGGAACATGAATGCATCACTATAAGGAGATGGGAGAGGATGGCTAATGTGGAGTCCTAATTCTGGAGTGACTTCAGGATGCTAAGAGTCCAAGCTGCCTGAAACCTGTTCTGATCAGTAGAAATTGCTCTGCACCATTCTACCATTCCCTTTGACATGCACTTCTGCTTGTTCTCCTCCCAAAACTTCCTTCTTTATCTTTACAGGTGATTGGCCACCTGTCTTAATTGACAGGCAGAAGAGAGGAGTGTGTATAGCACGTTCCCCTCTTCCACCATTTCAAGCAGGCACATGAGAGGGAGGCAGAGGAGCCAGCAGGTGAGGAATTCCTGGAGGCGTGTTTTTCTTTAGCGTTATGCCATTGTGCTAGCGTAACACTAATTGTTTTTCATGTGTGGAATGTCCCCAAGTGTATCCTTGAAAGTTTTCTGAACTTGAGCTGAACTGGGACATGTACTGAAATTGCTAGAGGTAAGTGCTTGCATGCAAGACAATTTGTGTTCCCACCTCCCATAACATGTTAATATCATCTTCTTGATAGATAGCAGGTCCATAAATAATCAGGTTCATCAGTGAATGTCCCAGCCTGAATGACCAAGATGGATCAGCATTTACATTTGCTGAAAGGAACAGTATGTGCCCTGTCTCTGTAGATCAGATGCTGGACACTGCTGATCTCAATTAAAGTGGGAAAAATATGAACAGGGATCTTAGTGGAAGACATTTTCTTCAGGTAGTTAATATACACCAAATTAACTATTTATTTTTTATTAGATTTTTTGTTTACTTGGCATTTAACCAAAGGATGTCATAACAATTTACAACATTAAAACCATTAAGATAAAACAACCTAAAAACAAATAACGTAAAATCTTGACATTAAAATACTAAACTATTAAATCATTAAAATCAACATATTATCCAAAGATAGTACAAAATTCCACCACAGCTAGGGACTGCTATCAAGTGGGCACAGTTAAGTCTCAGGAGTGACCTTCTTGCTAGCATTCTGTCTTTCCCTGCCACATGACCTCCAGATGCCTGAAGGAATTGTGTGCACATGAAGAAGAAGAAGAAGAAGAAGAAGAAGAAGAAGAAGAAGAAGAAGAAGAAGAAGAAGAAGAAGAAGAGTTGGTTCTTATATGCCGCTTGTCTCTACCTGAAGGAGGCTCAAAGTGGCCTTCCCTTTCCTCTCCCCACAACACAGATGAGGCTGAGAGAGCCCTGATATCACTGCTCGGTCAGAACAGCTTCATCAGCACCATGGTGAGCCCAAGGTCACCCAGCTGGTTGCATGTGGGGGAGTGCAGAATCGAACCCGGCTCGCCAGATTATAAGTCCACACTCCTAACCACTACATCAAGCTGGCTTATACCCAAAACAAAACTTTGTTGGTCTTAAAGATACCACTGGACTCACATTTATTTTATTCAATAAATTTTAATGTTCAATTGATCTACTAGTTGCTGCACCATGCTGCACCAGAAGGGTGTTCTGATTCTGTGTAAGTATGGGCTGCATTTGCTTTAGCTGTTCTGTTACCTATGGGTCCCATGTGCCAGGCAGGCAAAGAAAAGGCTTTGAGGCACAGAAGATATTGCTTGCTACCCTCCCATAATAGTTTCAGTCCCTGCTCATTGAGCACCAGACTGGATTTGTTTATTGATTAACATATTTTACCGTGCTTTTACTTTGTAGAGCAAGGCTATTTACAATGACAAAAATGAAAAACATAAAAAATGGAATGCAACCCTATTTATGCTCTCTGCAGCTTAAATCCTATTAAAAGCCCTTTCAAGGAAAACAACCTTATAGTCCTTCCTTCAAAAACCTTCTAAAAATGGTGCCCCATCCCCTCCTGCACCATCGCCCTGCCACAATGTGGCTCTTGCCAGGCACACTAGTCTGAACTACTTGTAGCTGCACCCTTAATTACGAGTCGTGATGAAGCATTTATTTAGGTAAATGTAAAATAATAGATGCTTCCTGGAACAAATACACTTCCTTTCCTGGAAGCTTTACATGTCAAAAGAGAACACTTCTTCCTACTTGAAAAAGTGTCAAGGGCAGTAGGGGTGGGTGGGACAATATCCTACGTTCCAATCTGTCACCAGCTTTAGAACAAAGAGATACATTCTCAAAAGGCACAGCCTGCCAAGTTCCATTCACAAATCATGCTGCAATGAGCAGTGGTGTGCTGAAACCTCTGAATGTGAATGTGTGAGCTTGCAAGAATACACTACAAGAAGATACCAACTATTGAGTCATTATGAAAGTAAGTTGTCAGAAACATAGGATCCATAGGAAGCATAAAAGGGAACCTTAAGCTATAGATGGTGGACTGGGATCTGGGTGATCTAGGATTAAATGCCCACTCTGCCATGGCAGCTCTCTGCATGACCTTGGGTCAATCACACACTGTCAGCCTAATCTACTTCACAGGAGAGTTATGAGGATAAAACGGAGAAAGGAAAAATGTTATAAGGTGCTTTGTATTCCCACTTGGGGAGGGGAGGAGTGGGGTTTAACTGAAGTATGCAAGGGCCTGAGTCAATTAATAAATAAAATATTCAGCTTCTGTAGGTTTTATTGAAAAATGTTAATGATGGATATGAATCAACTATTCATGATGAAAATAATATTTTAGGATTTGTCAATGAATGCTTGATTGAGTCCTGTTCACAAAAGATACCAAACTAAACAGTATTTGATAGCATTTGTTTCCTGAACTCCTTTTGTACAATCAAGATGTGTCTTCCAAACAGTGGAAGTCACAAGGTATCTGTTGTGTGTGTGTGTGTGTGTGTGTGTGTGTGTATCATAAAATTCAGCACAATTTGGCTGAACAAGCACAGAACTATTAATTTGCACACTTGACATTTTTTTTGTTTGGTAGTTTATAATGAACCAATTTTGCAGTATAATGAGGGCATACAACAATATAATGAATATCCAAAATCCCCATCAGACTGTGCAAAGTAAATTGAGTAAGCAAGGAACTCTAGTTCAAATTGGGGCCATTGTGGGAAGGCCATCTTTCATATGCCATCTTTCCCCCCTTAAAACTATTAATGAAATAATGAAAACTCTTGATTACCAAAACCTTGCAGGAAATCAAGGGTAAAATTTCCTCTGCTATTCCTGTGGGGTCCCAATCCAAATCCTAGCAGCCCCCCCCCCACAGATGCCATGAGAGGAGGAGGAGCTGGGCCTGTGGCTGGATAGGTCCCGTTAGCCCCCGCAGCAGACTGGGGAAGACAGAAACATCTTCATTCCCTTGCTGTAGGGCAATGGGGGGCTCCAGGTAAGGCCTACGGTTCTCCGGGGGTTACAGCCAATCTTGAGACCAGATATATCCATTCTTCTGGAGGAGGACTCTGTGGCACCAAATCCCTGATGAGCTCCGTTTCTTCCCCAGACTCCTCCTATTACCAGCTCTTTCCCCAAATCTCCAGGAATCTCCCAGTCCAGAGTAGACAATCATACTGTACACAATTTCACTTGTAAAGGCTTCCAGAAATCCATTCTCATACCAATTCCTTACCAGTGGCACCACTCCAGGCCACTGCCACTGAGTTGTGGCAGAGCAGCATGCCCCACGGGAGACCTATTTCCACAGCACACACTGTCCCCCCTGAATTTCTGTGTCACCACTACTCAGCCGGGGTGGAAATGTTCCACTATGTGGACAGGAGGTGGTGGGATTGTATTACAGTACATTCCCTCCTTTGTGCAAATAAAAACAATGCCCCATTTGACCCTGTGGCACTGCAAAAGTGCCACAGAGCCATGTGGGCCATTTTCTGTCCGCCCCCCCCCACCTGTGGCTGGGTAGGCCCCATTAGCCCCCGCAGCAGACCAATACCAATACTTATTCTCTTGCTGTGGTGCAATGGGGGGCTTAAAGCGCACCAGGTCTGGGATGGGGCTGGGTTGGCGCCGATGTCATGTGGCTGTGAGGATTAGCCCCACTACCTTAAGGGTCTCTGGCCCAGCCTTTTCCACCTGTGCTGAATTGGTTTCAGAGATTTTGACTCAGGCTTTTATTTCGTAAAGTTCTTATGGTCTTCTTCTGGTCCAAGCATCATCTAAACAACATCATTTTAGGGTGCTCAAGGGTTATTTTGTATGGTTATTCCCTGGCTTGTTTTAATGGTATTGGCTTGCTCCTAGTATTACAGTATTTTCTGTAATGGCTTTGTGTTTGATGGTTGCGTTTTACTGTTTTTATTATATTATCTTCATTTCAGTCAGCTGCTGGAGAGGCTGTAATGTCTGTTTTGGCACTGAGGTATTAGATGTGCTCAGTCACCAGCTGGTCCAGCTTCCACTGTGATCCTGTGCCACAACTATGGGAACCAAATGCTTGCCCAGCTGACATTCAGACAGCTCTGACAAGTCTAGCACAGAACTGTTGAACATAGGCATTTGCAAAAAATCCCACAAGCCCTTTATTAACTGTATGAATAACAGAGGGATACACTGTGGGTACAGCTTACCCCGACAACTAAAGTAAAAACACCCTGTGATCACTGCCCCTTGAGAGTTCTCTAGGAAACCCCTAGTCATCCTTTGGCAATTGTATCATGATCCAGAGTAGTTTTGGTGGATTGTCTTCACTGCTGCATGTTGCCACTAAAAAGTGGATCTGTGCTTTTAAAGGAAGGCACTTGAGGGACGTCATGATGGAGCCACCAGAGCAATGGCATCACTTCTGTTTAATGCTGTAAGTGACAATGCAATGTTGGTGTGCTGCCAATCAAGGAGGTCCCCACCTCCTACAATGTCCCACCATATCCCAGTTCTGTACCAGCAATCCTACCAGAAGTGTATTTGGCCTAAGAAATGCCATAATCTTGGGGTTTATTAAAATACAGGCATGTTAATGCACAGCTTCCCACAAGCTTCAAAAACTAAGTGAACCTAGGAAATAGGTAAATTATCCTTAACTTTTAAGCAGCAGGTGGTTGTTAAATCCTGACATGAATAATGGGTTGGATTCAAAGAAGCTCTCATGTAAGTATAAGGCACATGTACATGAACAAGGAGGGCCCATCAGTTCTTTGAGCTGTAGCCTTCCACACTACAAACCATATTTTCAAGGGTCATCCAGTCCTACAGAAGTAACTTTGAGGGGGAGGGGGTAGAACACAGGGAAGTCACATGATCCTGGTAATGGGTCCCATACCACAGTGTAGCTGCAGCCTCTGAAAACTTTTCAAGGCTCACCTCAAGTAGAGTGCATTGCAAAAGTTCAGTCTAGATGCAGTTAGGCATGGATCACTGTGGCCAGAACAGGTACAGTTGGTGCACCAACCAAAGCTGTGCAAAAGCACTCCAAACTATAGCACCCACCTGGTTCGACAGTTGTGTCAAGCAGCACTCACAGGTTGACAGCCTGGCTTTTCAAGGGGAACATTACTCATCCAAGACAGGGGAGATCTCAAGTCCCCAGTCTACCTTCCTCCTAATCCAGAAGACTGGTGTGGGCAGTCTATTTGTTCTGCAAAAGGAGAAATAAGGTCACGTTGCCTCAACAGACTACAGGTGTTGATCACCCCACAGGACTGGTGTGAAGGTAGGAGACTGGAATTAGCTGCAGCTGCCACTCATAAAAAGGAATTCTGCAAAGTCCATTTCTGATAACTCTGGGAAGATCCTTCTGGTACTCTAACCATTAGACACTTCAGGTTCTCCCTCTTGGTCTGCACTGTGCTTCAGTCTCACTTCTTCTGTAGCAGCAAAGTTTGCAAAGTAGAAGCAAATTAAACATACATTGTTCTGGGAGAGAACAATGCATATTTCTCAGTCACTGCAGTTTACTGTATTGAACCTGTGATATGTCAAGTCAGCTTAAGTTAAAACTGGAAAATTCCATGGAAATTGATATGGCCTATGAACACATAAAGTAAATGCATTTTGCAAATGTGTGTGTATCCTGCAGCATCAGCATCATTGTCCAATTATTGCAGAACATTCTAACAACTTTATTTCCTCTTGAATAAATGAAAATCCTAAATATAGCATGGTAAGCCATAACTGGGACAGCAATTTTTAGACCATCATGTTTCTCAGAGTGCAATTTTAAGTCGGAACATTTAAAACTGTGCTAAAATGTGCATATTTTTATTAGTATAAATAACCCTGGAGTTGCTCTAATCTTCATTTTTACTTCAAATTTGGCTCACATTTTAAAAGTGCTTTTTTAGTGTCAAGTGAAAATCAGACAACTACAGTGGATGGTTACTGAAAACACCAAAATATCCCTACAAAATTTAATCATTTCTCAGAGAGATTAAATTTGTGTCCAGTTGTCTAGATAAGAGCGGTCTTATCAAAAAAAAAAAAAGGGGGGGGGGAGGGACATATCACCTACTGTAGGCAAGCTGTTTTATACAATAGCAGATAAGCCATTTGAGATGGTGGGACATACATTGTGTCACAGCATGATCTAGTGGCAAGAAAACCTGGAAGATGGCATCCATCTTCTTAGGGAAGTCACAACTCTGCTATCACACCCCTCTGTATACTTATTGAGGGTAAATGCTATTGTATACAAAGGGATTTACTTCTGAGCAGACGTCCTTGGAATTGCTCCCAAGATATAGCAAGCTGGACAGCCACCATGGTGTAGTGGTTAAGAGCAGCAGACTATAATCTGGAGAATTGGGTTGTATTCCCCACTCCCCCACATGCAGCCAACTGAGTGACCCTGGCCCAGTCGCAGTTGTCTTAGAGCTCTCTCAGTCCCAGCTATCTCACAGGGTGTCTGTTGTAGGGAAAGGGAGGAAAAGGTGTTTGCTTTGGGACTCCCTCAGGTAGTGAAAAGTGGGTATAAAAACTCAGCTCTTCTTCTTCTAGTCTGATCTTGTGCATGTTACCTTTGCAGTACATCTATCTGGAAAAGAACAAGGAGTCTTATGTTTGTGCAAGGGTGCATAGAACTGTACACTAGGGATGGATTACTTGGTTCAAATAAGACAGCAAACTTATCCAAACTGAATCCCACATCCCATCAGTTTTAATCAGCTTAATCAGAGAAGTCGAATCAATTTGGGCTTGATTCAAGACTTGGTTGAAGAGCTGCAAAACAGCTATCGCATCTGTTTGCCATGCTCTGTGTAGCCTGAGAGGGGGAAGGGGACGGAAGAACCACTGAGTTGGAGGCTGACCTGCATGGCACTGTTCTTTAAATGCCTCCCCCCACAGACCCCTCTGACACGGTGGAGAGCCCATGCTCCACAGCTTCAAAGGGGCCTGCAGGGGGGACATTTAAAGGGAAGTCTAGGGAGCGCTGCAATGGCTCCAAGCCATTCTAATGCTCTTTTTCTCTTCCCTCCGTTTTAAATGACCATCAGTCCTCTAAATCCTTCCTTTCTCTTCCCTATCCCCTTCTATGAGGAGGGAGGCAAAAGGGACAGCTGGAATGGCTTGGAGCCATTTCAGCCTTACAGCAGGCAGGCATGGGCTGTACAGTGGGGATGCAATTTGAACTCCCCCATCCCCTGCACAGTCCAAGCTGATCCAGGGAAAGAAATCTCTCCAGGGATTAGCTGGCTGTGAGGCTGTCTGAATCACTCTGCACAGACCAAGCTCGCTGATTCAGGGAGAAATCCCTATCTTAACCTAACACAGGGCCTTCAAACAGATCTTACCCTAACACAGAGAATTGTGTAAAATACATAATTGTCTGAACATTCCACCAGAGCGATCCTGGTAATAAGCAGAGCAGCATACAGTTAGAGATCACTTTCCCATCAGTTAAGACATTGCAAAAAGACCCAACATGTGACTTTTAAAATGTTGTATAAGAGAGGATGGTGTCAGAAAGCTGCATCAGCTGAAAATTCCCTCTTCTGGGCAGCTCTGAACAGTACCGAAGCCTGTCCTCCTTTGTCTCTGGTCCCCTTGTCCTCATATAATGCCATCAGGAAACCTTTGCAATTGCTCTGACACCACATTAAGCAGGGGCCCTGTTAATGAGAGGCCATGGCTTGCTAGAGTGCTGCACTCCTGGGGGATGCCGGCCTTTCATTATCTTGCTTTTCGAAAAAACAAGTCTACCACAATTTTAATCATGCAAGCACAGTTTAATGGCTACGGCAGAGACTAGTGCTTGTGAAGGATCCATCAGAAACACTGCAGACTTTGGGCTGACCTAAATGCAAACAGAGGTTTCACCTGCCAATCAGAAATGCAGCCACACAGAATACTGTCCGGGCTTCTTTGAAATACAAAATCTTTCTCTGGATGTAAAGTTTGAATTTCATACATAAAAAAGAGTTGCTTTTCTCTTAGTCATATAACATTAGTTATCTTTAAGGATGGATTTACAGTTTTAATGCCTGATGGATTGCATTTGCTGTCGATATGAATTTGAGACAATGAATTTTTACAGGTCTCTTTCTGGTAACTTTCTAAAATCCGGCAATACGAGAGCAACACATTCATACATACAGACATATATTCCTCACCCCCCTGCAGGCAACCTTGTTGTTTTGCAAGTTCTCCCTTTGACAATGGAGGGGTCTGAGCCCTAACACAATTAACTTGTGGCAACCAATAAAAAACATTCACTTATGTACAATCCTAGTGCTTAGTTGTATTACTTTAAACTCATACCAATTACAATAACCTTTTTAACCCAAACTGTGTTCCTGCCACATAGCTAGTAGAGAAAAACCAACCAGGAGATAAAATGTAGGTATCTGCCCCAAATGGTACCTTAATATTCAAAGGACTGAGAAGGGAAGATTTTTCAGGTTAGGAAGGGAAGGAGTCCTCAGCTAGGTGGTGATACCATGGGAATAGGTCAGCTGGCAGTATGGCTGAGAGAGGCTAGAGGGGAAGATAAGAAATGGGAGTAAGTAGAACAGTGTGGAGGGTCAGTTTTGTGAAGAAAAGCAGAACAGGAGAGCAGAAAATCATATTCTGCCTGTTTTGATCAAGATGCCCAGCGATTTCATGTGAGAAGTGATATACTAATGCTCAGGCACAGGACCAACTCCAAAAAATGGAGGTCTTGGCACCAGAATTCAAGATCCAGCAGCTCATTGCTGAAATCAGTGTTGCTGCGTGATCAGTGAAACCGTGGCATCCAAGGCCCTGTTAGGGGGGGGGGGGCAGAATCTGAATTCTCATTGTAAGGAGTATTAGTGATGATTGCACAGACACAGATGACTTAGCTAACTTGGGTGGCAGCCAGAGATCAGACCTGCTGTCTGTGGTCAGGTGATTGGCAGATGGCCCTTCCTATGGGCTTTACTGGGTTTCCAAGGAAGTATACATTGAGAAGGAGATTCTGAGAGGTCAGTAATTGTCAAAGGGTGAGAAGTCCAGAAGAACCTTAGTTAATTTGTTTCTGAGTTCTCATGTCACTCAATTGAAAGTGCCTACATGACCGACCAGCATCAATAACCAAAGGACAGTGACTGGGAACCGAGTTCGACAGCCCCACAGGAATCAGGTTCCATTTTCTCTACAACCAGGAAGTGAACTGGAAGTGAACAGAGGCTCAGAAAAGGTTCCCACTCCAGCCTACCATGGTCTTACACACACCCCCAAAGAAGGGAAGGGGGGAAAGTGGAAATCTTCCTGCCCCTGCCCCATACCCTCAAAGGAGGAGGGAGGGATGAAAGAAAAGGCAGCCTACCTACTTAACTGGCCAAGCTCTTCCTTCGTCACTTCATGTGGGACTTGGGTGAGCTGGGTGCTGCCCTCCCCATGCCATGGGGGCCAGGTACAGCTCATCTGCCATAGAGCTGACCTATCTCAAGTTGGGGGGGGGAATATGTTGACCCACTGGGAGGCATCTGGGTGCCCACAATGGCCAGTCTACCCCTGACTGCACCACTGGGCTTACTAATAAGTGGAAAGGAAAAGAAAGTGTGAGTTAAGAGCAGCATAGCCCAGAATCCCAGAAGCAGAAGAAAGCAGGCAGTGAATTCCAAAGCATTACACACTGGAGTGTTCCAGATTTACTTTCTGCATGCCTTCTGTCTAAGCAATGCATTACTGAGAGACTTACCATTTTGCACTACCTGTCTAGATGCTTATTTCCAGTACTTACCACTCTTACACATGAGTATTTAACACCACTCTCCTTCTGTATTCCTCCCAGTTTTCCCCTTGAGTAAGGCACATCTAAGTTGGTAGATAGGGTTGCCAAAAGTGGCACCTGAAGGTCTCCTGTTATTACTATTGATCTCCAAACAACCAAGATCAGTTCCCCTGGAGAAAATGGCTTCTTTTAAGATGGACTTTATGGTTTATTAAATTTCTCTACTGCCCTCCCAGGATCGGCTCATGTAATGAAGCTGGATATAAAACCCATTATTTGTTACAAGCTGAAATAAAAAAAGTAATGACTACTTCTGAGCCTGGTGTTCCTTGGCCTAATTTCCTTTTCCTCTCTTCCTCTCTCACTTGCTGCCAACTGTTCCAGATACACACAGGTGGATTCAAACACAAATTCTGCCCACAATGCAAACTCTCAAAGCAATTACAGGAAAAGTGGGCCACAGCATTCCATTAATGCATGCCCAAAAGGTTCCAACTTGTGGGCTTCAACAAAGAAATACAGCATTATAATTGTAAAACACATCAGAGTTAGGATACATTTTGATCTGTCACCAGCTGCTATTAAAACCAGACAAGAAGAAGAGTTGGTTCTTATATGCCGCTTTTCTCTACCTGAAGGAGGCTCAAAGCAGCTTACAGTCGCCTTCCCTTTCCTCTCCCCACAACAGACACCCTGTGGGGTGGGTGAGGCTGAGAGTGCCTAGTCAGAACAGTTTTATCAGTGCCGTGGCGAGCCCAAGGCCACCCAGCTGGCTGCATGTGGCGGAGCGCAGAATCGAACCCGGCATGCCAGATTAGAAGTCTGCACTCCTAACCACTACACCAAACTGGCTCTCCTCAGAATCCAGTGGACGCTAAAGAAGGAGCAGGTGGAAACAAAATACATCATCATGCTGATTGCTTCAAAGATGCTTAGCAGTTTTTTCCCCTAAGGGTTGGATACCATGAAGGATTTCTGCTGATGGGAAAAGGGGCAGTTTTCATGGATTCCATCTTCCTATTTTATACTTCCAGCTACTCTTCTTCTGTTCCCCATTTGGGAGGCATTGGGAACTATAGTAGAAGGGGAGAAGCAAAGAAAATCTTGTACACTGACAGAAAAAAAACTTCTGTCAGCAGAACTGGTCCTTCAGAGCCAAGGTTCCTTCTGTCCATTGGGACATCCAAAGTGTCTTAATAATAGCATGAAATATTTGATTAAAAAGAAGAGACAATTTGGAGTCACATAAAATCATAGAAACATAGAGTTGGAAGGGACCTCCAGGGTCATCTAGTCCAATCCCCCACAGAATGCACTTCGTAGTATCTTAGCCTCATCAGCCCCTCCCTCATAAACAAATTCAGCACAGGCAGAAATTGCAGCAGCAGAAAGCATAACTATTGGAGCCATTTCAGTACTCACACACAGACCTTCAAAAACAGTCCAGAGTTAATTATCTCAAACTAAACTGTAAGTTTAGCAAGGGGTTTCAGAGATTCAGTAATGCCACCTAAAATGGTGTGTCCTTGGTGACTAAGGCAAAATCTCATACACAGAAAGAGAACAACTTACAATTTAAGCACTAACTGAGGAAGAACTCGGAGACTTAGTTACTCGTATTGGCACATCCCTGGGAAGACATTGGAAGGTATCCTTACTGTATTCTTGCAGAAAGGGAAACTCTGGCCAGCATGCGTGGATACTGCTGGAGTAAATAAGATTTGTACTTGGAAGCTTTTTATGAAGCTGTGTTATTATTCTCGCAATAGGTAACACTGGGTCAACTATACTGTTGTTCTTTCCTGTGCTTGGTAATAAAATCAAGATATTTGGAGTGGTATGATTAGGTGTTGGTCTAGGAACCAGGGGACCCAGGTTCAAATCCCTGCTTGACACAAAACTTACTGGGTGACCTTTATCTAGCTATTATTCCATGCGAGTTCTTCAATTATAGGAATAAACTTTTTGCAGGGATGCTAATGGTTGTTGGAGTATGGAGAACAACAGGGATCATTCTGTGGGCCCAGTTCTTTCACAGCCTAACCTACCTAGGAGGGTAAAAATGAGGATGGGAGAGTCCTGTGCACCACACTGAGTTCCATAAAGGAAGGAGGGGGGGGGCAAACCATGCACTAAGAAGTTTATCAAGCCTCTAAACTCCACTCACTGCCACTTACCAAGCCTCTGGACTGCAGCCTGTTACCTGTCTCCCAAAAGTCTGAGACCCCAACAGGGACCCTGGAAGCACCACTGCTGTTAACAGCAGGCTCCAGCACCTGTGCCAATCAGCTGGCTGGTAGGGCTATGCCCCTATAGCTGGACTCATAGTGGCTCTTTGGGGAGGAATGCTGCCCTGAGCCAGCAATGGTGCCTGCCAACTCCTCCCCTGGGCTCAGATAAGGGAGGAAGCTCTCATGAAGCTCACAAATTTTTAAAAAATCAAGAGTGCCATTTGCACAAGAAAAGAGTGAAAATGAAATAACAATTTGCTTTGGGGGGGGAATGTGGTTTTGAAATTTGCAGTCAACCTTATTTACATAGTTTGGGAAGAGGATACGCCACATATAACAATGCCCTTGCCATCTGCAATAAACATTTGTGGAACCATGGTACAACAGGTCTTTGTGGATTGGTTGTGCTGTTCATTTTTGTTAGCTGAAGAACTGAGTGGATTTCACTAGCAGGTCCTTGTATGTTATAGTGTAAAGTGATGGAGTCCATTTCAGCAAGAGTGAATTGCCATTTGCTTCACTTGTTGTAAATACACGTGGGCATTATTTTGTTACTTCTATTTTGCTGTTTTCTCACTCAGTGGTGGTGCTACTTGGCTGGGAAATTGAAAGGACATATCATCAGGGTTGAGATACATCATCTTATCCTTTCTGCATGGCAAATCCCATTTGATGTTTATAAGTAAAGGGTTTTTCATTTGTTCTGGGCTGTCAGTCCTGCTTCTGATGATTTCTACAGCGTTGTTGCTTCAGTTTGCAGTTTCGTTCACACTGATCCAGTAACCTAGGAAACTGTTTTCCATAAATGTGAAATGTCTCTCCCATTGCATCACTCTGATGACTAAAGAGTGTTCAAGAAGTGAATATTAAAATAGTGTTTGAATACGAAAAAGGCAGAGAAGAAAAAACTTCCCTCACATAAGTCTGTGACAATGAGAGTGTAGAAGTTTTCTAGCCTCATAGCAGTGTTTAAAATTAACAGCATAGTCGCTAGGTAAGCAAGGTAGAATTATCTCTGTCATACTTGTATAAGTAATCCACTTAATTGACGTGTCATTTTTGTATCCAACTCAGACCAGATCATGTGTCAAACACTCCAGAAAGGTCTTCAGGTACAGCTCTCCAATTGCCAACCGTCTCTTCCCATCTGCCTTTCTTCTACTCTTTAGAACCTGTCTCCAACTACTCTGAGCTTTTCAAAAAGGACCATGAAAAGAATAGCGGAACTCTGCTGGCCAGATATAACTTCATTACTCTAATTAAAAGGGTTAATTTTATTTTGCATCTATGTGGTCTCGACATATTCACTTGACCCTCAGAAACTGAATGTTAAAACCCTATTCCCAAATTAATATTTGGGAAAGATGGTAGACCTGAGACCAAAACCCCAGCTTGGATGATTGGCTGAATTATGTTAACATTCGAGGTACAGTGCTCAGTTCCAGCAGAGCACAAGGAGTGCCATGTTGAAATATGGAGCCAATGTTCTTAGCTCTAATAGGAGTTGCTGCTTAACTGCTAGTCAAATAGCATGATGTACCTAACCTTGCAGTAATAAACCATAATCAGGGATGGGGATAACAGAAACTGCATTTTCGCTGGCCGGCTTCAGCTGCTTATCATGCCATAAACCACAAGAATGGCTGTTCTTGTCATTTCCTCTCAGCTCCAACGGCAGATGATGTGCTGTTTGTGTAATAACTATTATTCTGAGGGAACACAATGTTTTTCAGACTCCCTTGTACGTTTCTCAGTGCTGGCTTTACATTTTTCTTGAAATTCTAATTGCTCTCCCTTCCAGAAACAAACAAACAAACCAAAGCCATGGAGGGACTGATTGAGAAACAGTGTGTCCATAAGGCTGCCATGTCAAACATGGAAAGCTGCTGGAGACTGAGCTGCAGTTCTGAAAGGCTCCAGTTTGCAACTTGCTTTCTCCAGGGGGCAGGGGTGGGAAGAACACCGACCCCTATGATAGCACTGCTAGGTCTCTGGGGGAGTTCAGCAGGGTTCCCATTCCAAGGCACAGAAATCCGACTAGTTAAGTAGCACTCAGCCCAGATAACTAAATTATTTACTTATACTTATTATATTTACTTTACCCTTCCTCTAAGAAGTTTAGGGAAGGTGGCATTTATCCTTGTACCTGTTAGAGAGGAGGAGTTATGTTTTGAAAATAAATTTTCATATTTCAACAGGGGAGTCATTGGTCAAATGGGTCTTGGTGGGGAAGGTGCAGCCAACCTAGGGTGACCTGGATAGCCTGGGCTAGTCAGATTCCAACAGGTCTCTGAAGCCAAGCAGAGTTGGCTCTGGATACTAATTGGATGGGAGGCCACCAGGGAATCCCAGCACCATGATGCCAAGGCAGGCAATGGCAAACCATCTCTGAATTCCCTCTGCCTCGCCTAGTGCCTACTTTAGTTTCCTTTAGGCACCAAACTAAAAAAGATTCTTTAACCAGTCTTTAAATAGTCTGCTCTGTTATATGCTAATATCAGAGCCTTTTTTAAAAGGGGGCAGCAGGCAGAATGGCATGCACAGAGCTGCATGGTACCACAGCTGGCCAGCCTCACCCACTCTGTGGTGGCCAAGAGGTCCAGGAGTGTGATGGCTCAGCCATGGGGGAGATGGCTCATCCATGGCAGAGTGTGGCCAGTGGCTTCCTCTGCTTGCTGGCAGATTGCTGGTAGCATAGCAGCCCAGACATGCATGATGAGCTGCCTGGGCCAGCGTGGCTGTCCTCCTCCCCTCCCAGATTACTTTCTGCCAGCTCTTCCTCCTCTGAAGTGCCCAGAAACAACATGAAGGAAGAGGATGGGAGTAGGGCTCTCAGTGTGGGATTGGCCTCTCCCTATTGGTGACATACTCCCACTGAGGGCCAATTCAGTAGTGTGTGTGTCTTCCACACACAACCCAAACATTATTATGGTTACAAATGTCATGCTGCTCGTGTCTAATATCTTATGTTTTAATGGCTTAATACTGTGAGGTTAAAGCATCAGCTGTCTCAAGTAGGACAAGATGTAGCACAAATATATTTTAAATAAATAAATATCCATCCACTGACTCAGTGGTATTAATGTCGCAGCAACCCTCAGAATAGGGTCTGTTAACTAGGTTAGTTCTGTTGGCTGCTCACTGGGACAAAAGCCGGAGGGTGATTTTGTGGCAGCAACATCCCTGTGAAGCACAGCAGGCTGAGAGTGACAAATGGTTAAAAGTCATCTAGTGAGTTTTTAAAATGGGGACTTGAACATGGGTAACTGTAATCCTGTCCATCTGTCCTAAGTGAGTTTACTACAGGAAGTGAGAACAGAGGCTATTTGCTCAAAAAATCAAGCTTAGCTGTACAACACCTACCTATCCATATATTCAATTAATCAGCCATGTTATAGATGACACTTAATCCCAACAAGCTGGAGGTGCTTATTCCCACACCTAATCATCTTTAGAGGATCTGATTTGGTAGTCGCTGCCACCTGAGGCTATATGAATGATAATCCCAGAAAGGGCCTTCATGGTTGTGATACCGAAAGTACAGGATTCCCTCTTCAGGTAAATTTGCCATTATCTGTCTGCCAGTTGGGGCAGTCTATCATTTTCTCCCACCAGTTGATGAATCATTCATAAAACATTTATAAATTATTTAGATGAGGGATTATAGGGGATACTTATTAAATTTGCAGATGATACTGAAAAGGGTGGGGTAGCAGACACAACTGAAGACAGCAACAGAATACAGGATGATCTTGAGAAGTGCGCTAAACTGAATAAAACGAAGTTCAATATGGACGAATGTAAAGTTCTGCATTTAGGTAGGAAAAACCAAATACATAAGGTGACCAGATTTTAACACTGGTAAAGCAGGACACCAATGACCGGGGGGGGGGGGGTCTTGATTAAAAATTTGGTCTATATGGAGCAACGCATAGAGCGCATAGAACGTAAAAATAGTATTGTAACATATATATTTTTACTTGCAACATAAGTACAATTTGTCAGGTACCCCCAGATGTCCCTCCAAAAGTGGGACAGCCTGGTCACCTTACAAATATACCAGTATAGGATGGGGGAGACTTGTCTTGGCAGTAGCATGTGCGAAAAGGATCTAGGAGTTCCATACATGGAACATGAGTCAGCAGTGTGACTCAGTGGCCAAAAAGGCAAATGGGATTTTGGGTTGTATTAAATAGAGTGATCAGACACAATCCATGTCCTACATAGGTGTTCCACAGACTTCTGCTGTCTCTGCCACTGATGGCCCTTAAGTCACAACCTTTGTTCTAGAAGCCAGTGCAACGTTGATGTCATGCATATTTATGAAGTGTCTCCAAATGTACAGGTTCCATAAAGTGCCTACTGCTTGGCTGGACTTAATGTTCTGCCACAGGAGGCATGCAGGGATATGGTTATATTCTTTGCTGACACCTAGTGGCTCTTAAAAAAATTTTTTTTTGGCTTGAATGGAAAATAATTACAGAGCACAAAACTGGGCTTACATAAACCTCTGGAGACAACCTGTGAATCATTTGCATTGGAACATGAGATTTCCCAGATGTCTCATCTGATCTTCTTAAAGAACGATGTACAACAACACACCAGTAACATCTTCAAACTGCAAACTGTTTACTTATATCATTTTTCTTCCCAGAAGATGTGCTGCTTATAGGAATAACCAGACGCTGCCACCTCTATGACTTATAAAGCTATTTGTACAAACCAACTTTTAAAAATCTATACTGTCTTAAAGCAGTCTGAATCATTAACTCTCCGTATAACATGGCAACTGTGAAATCTGTTTGCATACCTTGAACTAGTTCACTGGTTTTATGGCCGTGGCCATGCCAGGCCTCGGCAGGGCTGCACAGGGTGAGGGGGGAAGAGTGGAGCCCCTGCCAGCACATCCCCCCCCCACCTTTCCAGGCCTCATCTCACCTGCCCAGGGTGGGGGGAGGGGGGTCCTAGAGCCCGATTTATTTTTAGGTACAGTCTAGATGTTTATATTCTAGTAAGGCCAACATTATTGTTTGTTGCTGGAAAGCACTTTAAGCAACAGGAAGGGGCTACAAATCTTGAAAGTAAAGAATCAAAGAAAGAACTTAAGAAAATTGTGCTCATTTAGCCCAGCCTTAAGGCTAATTAAATAAAATATGTTGTTAACCTTGTTTGCATTAGTTACTTCAAAAGAGAGCCGTACTGCAAGTCAGCCATGGACAAAGTGAGGCTGAAATAGCTGGATTCCATTAGAAAGCATGCAAAGAGTGTACCTTAAATGTAAGAGCAATGATGTCATATAGTCATAGCAATAATCGACAACTGTGGTAATGGGATAGCTGTTGCCTGCAGTGTTATTTAGAGAGTGTAGCTTTGGATGACAGCTCAGCCTTGATCTACCAAAGCAAAACCCACCAAACAAAAGTGCATGGAAAGTAGGTTAATGGTTAGTATCACTATGTTCATTGTTTATAGACAATAACAGCTTCCTTTTTCCATCCGGATTAATATTCTGTGCATGACTGGATCATATTATGACCAGAAAGGCACATTATTTCCTTGAGCTGGCAAGAATCTCATCCTCATCAACTTTGCACTGTGGGGATCCAGACTGGTTTGCCTGAGCTCAGCAGCATGACTAAGTGAAAGAACATCAGACAGTGTCACACCCAGTGTTAACCTAGAGCATGGAAGTGACTAAGAGTTTCATATTGTGTCATTATACAAATAATGGTGCATTGCTGAAAATGGAGATGCAAAGCTGTCACTCCACATTACAAGTAAACTGGGACCTTGACACAGAAGTGGAGTTGAGGAAGTCACCGAATGGGTGGGAAGGAGAAGCACCACCTCTAAACCCAAAGGAGGCCACAGAGGACTACAGGAATGTGAACGTGGGCCATTCCAGAGACACTACATGCCCTGCCAGTGGGCCTTGACTGAAGCTTTCTGGATCTGCTCCAGTTCAGCCCAGCTCTGGCCACTGTTGAATCCAGTGGCCATCCTTGGAGCTCTCTGCAGTTTGCATCTAGCCAGCCTTGATACCTTGCTGGGCAACAGGCAGAGATTATCTGTATTGAGTTCTGCCTGCAAGACCTGCTCCTACAAGAGCTCTGCTTTTCCTTGCAGACTGTCTGCCATGGCAGGGCCCTGATCTTGATAGCCCAGGCAAGCCTGATCCCATCAGATCTCATGACCTAAACAGAGCCAACCATGGCTGCTGTTTGCATGGGAGATCTCCACAGATTTGTATGGTGTTCCTTCAAGAAATTCTAGGGGTCATGACACAGAGGCAAGCAATGGCACACTACCTCTGAACGTCCCTTGCCTGGCTGCCAGACTATCCTCAGATTTGCTGGCCACACTACACATGCCATGTGATAAATAAAACAAAAAGTAAGCCATGTCAGGAAACTATGGGTATGGTAATTCTGTGCATCCTTTCCTTGTCAGCCTTGCTGGTATTCTAAATGTGTTGTTTTCATTCAAAACAAACATATTTTAAAAATCCAGAACAAAAATCAAATGAAAAAGGATGCTTGTTTTGCATTTTAAAAGACAGAGTGAGGAAAAATGCTGTTATGAGATAAGAGAAGACCAGTCTGCAATGAATGCTATTGCTGGAACAGATGCTGAAACACAATTAAGCAAGTCTTCAAAGCTGTTTCCATTTATATTGTGGAACAGAGAGAAATTTCCTGCATGCTCTCTGAGCAGTTCAGTAGAACCTGGGAGTGCTTTGAGATGTAATTGATGCTGGGAAGATATGGATGTGCAGGAAATCTGAGTCATTCTCTCTTCAGCATGAAGCATCACTTCGGAGAGCATGATGAGAAGAGCCACAGCAGATGTTTCCCAGTTGACCATCAAGTCATCTGTCTGAAGCATCAATGCGGAGCTGAGCATTTCAGGAATCAATGATAGATGTTACTGGCTAGGAATCACCCGAGGCACAGTAAATTTGCACTGCACCAATTGGCCTTTTGAACAGTGTGTTCAGTTTAATGCTGCAAGGTTTAGTCAATAACAGGATGACTAATGGCAGCATCTTAAGGAAGTTGTTGTCTAGTGGGAGGGAGTCCTGCAAAGAGTGATTGTCAGAGATTTAGCTATTGCTTTTTCATAGGCTCAGTTTTGGCTCCCAGTTGCCTCTGAGTGGCAATCAATCTTCATTGACTCTCTGCAAATATTGACCAGGTTCTCTAGGGTTTTGGAGGAAGCAGGCAGGCTCCCTTGCCTTACACATGTGAAGAATAAGAGTACACAACATACATCTGCCTCTGATGCAGGCTTACAGCATAGGGGGAAAAATTTGAGATGAAGCCTTGCAAGAGATGCAAGAGAGCCCAAGATGAGTCAGGGCATGGGAATGATCAAAATAATGCTTTGTTCCAAGGTAGCATTGGAAGAGAGTGGCAAAGTTTTAAATACCTGTCCTGGTCAATCTTGTGTTTCAGTTATTAAGCATATTTTCAAACTTACTCTCTAGCTACCATAATTAATTAATTTGCCCTCCAAAGATTCAGTGTGATCAACAAGATACTAGATGCAGGCATACATTTAGTTTTGCATTTATTTATATCTCACTTTTCTCCCCTAGGGAGCCCGAAGTGCTTCTCCCCACTTCCAAGTTTTTCACAGCAATCCTGTGAGCTACATTAGAAGAAGAGAATGTGACTTACTCAAAGTCACCCAAGTGGGCTTCCATGGTAGAGTGGGGATCCTAGTCTAGCACTCCATCCACTACACCATGTTGGCTCTAGAGATAAAGTCCTTGTTTCATTTTCAAAATAACACATCTGCATTTAATTAATTGCCTTGTCAGTGGAGCAATTGATTTAACTTGAATCGAACATGCATGGTCCATCTGACGAATCTAAGGAACTTAGCTCTGACTTCTGAAAGCTTATACTCTGGAAAAGATTGTTGGTTTGAGGTATTTTCTGTACATCAATTTGTCTTCCAATAGTCCAGAATGAGGTGGCCATCCAATTTTCTTCTCCTAGTATGGAATAATGTGACTATCCATCCAGCACTAAGGCCCATTTGTAACCTGATGAATACAGTGGCATTCAAACAGCATTATTGAATTTCTATTTGTTAGCACTGATCAACAGCTGCTCAGAATAGCAGATGCTCGGAATAGCAGATAGTACTGATGTTAGGGGAGGGGTGCTCCCTTCAGAACCCAAACCCTGCAGGACGGAGCCACTTGACTGCTTCTAGCATTTTACAATTTCTTACAGGCAAAAGTGTTAGTTGTGGGTACGTCATGGCACCTATCCAGAGAAATTAATGCTTATCCCCATATTATTCCCTTCCCTTAAGAGATGCCTGCCATTATTGTTACATTCTGTTATATAGAAAACTGGCCAGTGGGTGGCAGGAGAAGTCTAGAAATAATAAGGCTATCACACTGGAACAGGAATTTAGCTTTAGGAAGTGATACAAATGTTCAAAGTCTTGTAAAAATGCTTAAAGTTCTAGTGTAGTTTTCTATATGCTTTGATAAAAATGAAAAATCAAAGTAGTTGAAGCTGCTTCAGAATACATTTGAACAAATATTAGGGGCTGGTTCATGTTTGCAAGAACATCAGGAGACTAAGGAGCCACTAAAAAGCCTTGCTGTTGGGTTATTTCTGGTGGCTCCTCATGTGTGCACAAACTAGCACCTTCACATGTGCAACTATTTATCCACCTTGCAACTATTTATCCACCTTGCAACTATTTATCCACCTTGAGAGCCAGTTTGGTGTAGTGGTTAGGAGTGCAGACTTCTAATCTGGCATGCCAGGTTCGAATCTGAGCTCCCCCATATGCAACCAGCTGGGTGACCTTGGGCTCACCACGGCACTGATAAAAATGTTCTGACCGAGCAGTGATATCAGGGCTCTCTCAGGCTCACCCACCTCACAGGGTGTCTGTTGTGGGGAGAGGAATGGGAAGGCGACTGTAAGCCGCTTTGAGCCTCCTTCGAGTAAGGAAAAGCGGCATATAAGAACCAACTCTTCTTCTTCTTCTGCATAATGAACCTTTAATCTAGAAGAGTAATCTATTAATGGCTGCATGGAGTCAATTGACCATCCTCCCCACAAAACTTCTACATGTTCTTATATTAGAAATGCTATCCCCTGGTCCCAGCTCTCCTTTTCCTCTGCTGCTCCAAGCAGCAGTGGAAGGGTATCTTTTTAAAAATATATCATTGGGCCTAGGTCATGATATCTTCTGGGAAAACCTGAAACTGATGTTGCACCTCCCTGGGAACCACTGAAACTTTGATAAACTTTTGGTAAAACTATAGAGTTTTTAGACACTCCTTGAAAGGACCCACAGTTACTTCTGGAGGAAACTGAAAACATGAGTGCTTCAGCAACTGGGAATTCTCATTAAGAGGCATGAATAGAGCATCCAAGGGTCAGACTATATCCCTAACATGTGACTGCCACTCCCCCCCCCCCAAAAAAAAATCCTCTTGGAAACCTCTAACATCTCTGTGCTTCTAGGTTTATTCAAATGTTTTCCACCCTTGTCTATGAATAGCACAACCAGTACATTTTCTAACCAAAGGGAGTGAAAGAAAATACTGAAACAGAAATTTGTTTTCATTTTTATTTTTTAGATCTTTTTCTTATCTAAGAAATGACCTGTATGCCCAACTTCACTTAAATGCAGTTCTCACTGCACATGCTTCCTCGCTACATAATATGCTGAATGTTATAAAAAACTTCATTGTATCCACCTTCTCTCTCTCTCACTCACTCACTCACTCACACACACACACACACACACACACACGGGAGAGAGAGCAGGGAGAACCATGAAATGACACCATATGTCTTATTTATTTACATTAATTATAGTCTGCCTTTCTCACTGAGACTCAACTATACTTAACCCTAACACATGGCACAATTCATAGCAACAGATTTAAAGTGATAGGTAATTTGTGCCTTACATGCAATTATTTATTTAAGCAAGTTTATATATCACAAATTTATAACTAATGTTTGATGTGGTCCACAACCTAATTAAAAGCAGTCCTTGCCTGACGTTTAGGACTGTCCCAAGGTACTTCAATTATCAGCATCAGTTTCGCGATATCTCTAACCAGCCTGCTTCTCTAAGGAGGAATTCCAGTGAGCCAGTGCTTTATTCATAGAAACCATTCTTCCTAAGACTTCTAGAACTCCTCAGCAGAGACGTATATAAGACAAATGCAGCATTCCTCGGAGCACAGAATACAAATATCCTGCTACAGCTGCTTGGGTTTGCCGCTGTTTGAAGTTGTGTACAGATGCTGGAAAATCCCATGTGCTCTGTCGCATCCAAAACAAACAGAAACAACCTCCACACAAACAAAACCCTGGAACCCTGAAAATCAAACCCCACCTGTCACTTTCTAAAGACCAGTAGCTCACATGGCAGTAAAAATGTTAGTAGAGGTATGGCAGGGTTTTTGTTTGTTTGTTTGCCTGCCACCTGCATGGCCAACAGGCACTTGAACTATCAGCAATCCAAGTGATGCTATTTTGTTGCATGTTCCAGAAGGGTATTAAAGCCATCCAAAGTTTAGCCAACAGAACCAGATGATTTGCACATTCCCTCTCAACAAACCCTTCCTCTTCTTGCCCATGTCAAATCACAGCTGACTTACAGTGATCCTTTGGGGTTTTCAAGGCAAGGGAGCTTCACAGGTGGGTTGTCATTGCCTGCCTCTGCAGAGTGGCCTTGGTATTCTTTGGTGGTTTCCCATCTAAACGCTGATTATAGCCAGCCCTGCTTAGCTTCCAATAATCTGATGAGATCAGGTTTGCTTGGACTATCTAGGTCAGGGCAACTACAAGGACACCTTTTCCCCATTCACGCCAACTTTGTCCTTGTTATGTTGCAGCTGGGTGACATGAATCATGGTTTGTGCAGGAGCAGCCAGCAGATGGGGCCAGGCAGTGGATCTTGGAGAGGAGCTGTAGCTTGCTGGTGTCAGGCTGGCTCTGCATGTGAAGGGAATAAAGAAAGGAGCACGAGCATGCTTCGGTGGCCAGATCATGTTCTCTGGATGTTTGTGCATGTGCCTCTACGTACTGTGCCCCACTGAACTGAGCATAGTCCTACAGGTGTGTATTCTGGCCTGCCAGGTGTTTGTCAATCCACCATTAAAGGTGACAAGAAAGGGGGCTTATTCAAAGGGCCTCCATATGTGGCAGGTGGCCTGTACATGAAGTTTGCTAGGTCACAAAGCTGGGCAGGTCAGATGTACATAGCAAGCGGTAGAGGAAGGCAACGCATGTGCACGGAATATGGATAGCAGTCTTACCACTGCCACAAAGCAATGCTACTTCCTTATGTATACAAGCCGTTCCTAGTTTAGTCTGTTCAAAAATATTTGCATTAATTACATTTCAATATGATCCTAAAATGAGCATTTAATTCCTAGTCCTTTGCAATGTTAAACAAATTGCATAGATCATGATCTTCCAATTGGGTAGAAAATAATGCATATCAGAGCACTGTGGGGTATTTCCCTGATTGGTAAGCATCCGATCAATAAGTGAACAAATCTCCAATTCTGTTTGTATAAGATTTTGGAAGTTTGCACCTCTTAATTATGCAATTTTAAAACTGTGCATTGGATAAAAGCAAAAATAGCAAGGGAAATAATCATTGTGGAACTAAATTGCAATTATAGAAGGTGAGCTTATAGTCAAACATCCAAAAGTGAAAATGTATGTCATTCTGTGGCTCTTTGTAGGTATTCTTTGTTTAAAAAAAGGAAAAGGAAAAAAGAAAGAAAGATGCCAATAGAGGCCATGCAATCTCTTTTGTAAAGCAGAAAACTGACTTCAAGGTACATTACGTTTTGGCAGGTGTTGACTTCTTAAATTGAAACTCCTCAGAGAGAAGATTGCTTAGTAATGGAAACTAGATCCTCAAAAATGGGACATCAGTTTCCAAGCGTTCTTGAAACAAATTACTGGAATTCTCTGAGAGACCGAAATGTCACTTGTTACCTAGAAGCTCACTAATACACTCAAAGAGCCATCCTAAACCTATCTGCAGAGAGTCTACAAGCTTATTCAATTGGGCTTGCACCCAGGAAAGTGTTCTTGGGACTGCATGGTCCATTGGTAGCACTGGAACAGTTTTGGTTTGCCTCTCTAATACACTATAATAAGGCCGGATCCAATGAGTTGCAGCCCTAAGAGTGGTTAAGGCAGCTGCAGGCAACAGCCGCTGTAACAGCATGACCTGTGCTATGGCATGCAAATGTTTGTAAGCCATCTAGAACAATGCAGTGACCCAACTGGTAGGATAATATTACTGTGGCAACCATGCCCCTCCCCTCCAGGGCTGGTTGTGTAGATAGGATCACTGTGTCAAGGTGTTCGATGTTAAGGGATTAGCTGGGTGGGGGACAGGAGAATGCCTTATCTCTAGGCAAGCAATCGCTATGTGGGCCACTCAAGAACAATGCCCTGATGCAATTTATACATGCAATAAATGTGGGGAAGTTGATGTAGAAATGTGTAGCTGGCACAGCTGGACTTGTCTGACTAGCTGCACACAGGATGGCATATAACTGTAACAGCAACTTTTCTTGACAGGGTGGTAGTTGGGCTTAGCTTGTCAAGCGGCAATTGTGCCAGGGTTTTTTTTTGTTTGTTTATTTCTGCATCCATACAAAGGCTTTGCCTTTGCAGCCCCACCCATAGCCTCACCTTTGAAGAGCATAAAATGATAAGGAAACCCTATGCTGCATAAGTGGAAGGCATCTGGAGGCACACCAGTGCCAAGTTGTGTGCTGGCACCTTGCTGGTATAACCACAACACCAGCATAGACAAAGGAGGGGCACGGAGAAGCAGAGCTCAGCTAACATGCTAAGTTTTCCAAGTCCTTGTCCTCCCCCTGGCACTGGGGCAACATTATGTTGGAATCTCTTTTTAGAGACCCAATAAAACACTTTAGCCTCCTTCTTCTCCTAGAGCCCCTCAGGCTGCAGCCAGTCAGCTTCACAAAGTACCATATAAACTCCAGTTAAGATACCCATTCACAGAATCATGGAATCATAGAGTTGGAAGGGGCCATACAGGCCATCTAGTCCAACCCCCTGCTCAAAGCAGGATCAGCCCTAAGCATCCTAAAGCATCCAAGAAAAGTGTGTATCCAACCTTTGCTTGAAGACTGCCAGTGAGGGGGAGCTCACCACCTCCTTAGGCAGCCTATTCCACTGCTGAACTACTCGGACTGTGAATTTTTTTCCCCTGATATCTAGCTTATATCATTGTACTTGTAGTTTAAACCCATTACTGCGCATCCTTTCCTCTGCAGCCAACAGAAACAGCATCCTGCCCTCCTCCAAGTGACAACCTTTCAAATACTTAAAGAGGGCTAACATTGCTCAGACATGGCTCAATATGGTCTGTGTGTCTCTATTAGCTCTTTGTGAGCTCTTCACAGGACCTACAAAGGTATGATCTGGGATGGAAGCCATGCACCTTGCGGTGCCAACCACCCGGCACACAACCAGCAGCTGCAGGGACTAGGGTATAGTCAGTTCCTGTGCTGTGGGGTAGTGAAAAGAACTTGTTCCAGCCTGGCATTATGGTAAGTTGCTAGGGAGACAGTTGTTTGGTCAACCACAGTTGTTCCTATCATGGGTATGCTGTGCTGCAGGCATCATGGGTATGCTGTGCTGTATAGTTGATTCTTCAGTCTGTTTGTGCAGTTCTTAAAGCTACAGCTGCCTTACTGAGGTTAGAGCATGGGCAACCCTGTCCATCTGCCATGTTTTCTGAATTCTATGCATACAAGCTGTTCAGTAAATATGTGGATTGTGTCACAGTTGTATTCTGTTCAGCTTTGAGGTGACAGACTGTTTCTACTCCTCTGAACCTTACTCACCTCAGAGGTCCTCTGCATGGTACTCACATTGAGAAAGGGGCAGTGTGGCTATCTGAGGTTTGTGGGAAGATTCCTCAGATTGCACTCTCTTCCACATGTCTGCTGGCATCTAAGGCATGCAGCCCACATGACAGTGATCAACCTGTGGATAGCCAAAGTGAGAGCATTCCCTTCTTGTCATTTTCCCCATAGCATGAGTGCTGCTTGCCACATGGGTGCCTTCCCCCCTGGGAACTATCTAGTGATTGAGGGGCATACATTCTGTGCAGTTACAGTTCCTTGTTGCCCTCTTATTTGCATGTCTCTTGCTTGGCAAAAGGGTTCTGCTCTCAAGACCTGAAGCTTTGGTCATCCTGCCAAGTGAGCTGCAGAGCCATGGAGTGGTTATGGCTGGAGTGTGTTTCCTTCAACCTCCACACACACAACCCAGTGCAAAAGGGAAGGCAAGTCCTAGGGATATGGACCACATCTGCAGAGCTCCCTGGTATGTGTTCTGTCCTTCAAGTCACATGACAGTGATCCTCTTACACTTGGGGTTGGTGCTGGTGCCATGTTCCCTTTGTCCCTCCCATGGTGTGTGGAGCTGACATTAGCAGACATAGCTGGATCTACATTCACTGGCTGCCTTGTTTATGGAGTCATCGTTGCCATGCTGTGTCACAATAATTTGCCGACTGTCAACAGGGTTGCTATGGAAGCTGGTGCTATTGCTTTGCTCTCTGCATTTTGGTGAGGGGTTTTCTTTCTTCCCTGCTCAGTGAGTGGAGGATGCTGAATTGTACCCTCTCCCAGGGACTTAGGAATAGGCTGCCCTTCAGCAATGGAGGTAAAAGGCTGCAGAAAAGCTTTTGCCTCCAGTCACTCTCTGTCCCTACCTTGTGCCTCTTTACTGAGAAGATTTCCACTTTACATTAATCCACCAGTCTAATCTACGGGGTTCATATTCAGGGGTTAAATGCTTGAAGCCTCTCCTGTCACAAGCTCTGCTCATCATAAGAGGCTTCTTCTATGACACCCTGGAGGGATAAATGCACACAATCATGCCCGTACACTTGCCATTCATGGACAGGATAGGCAACCATCCATCTCATTTAGGCTGCATAGTTCTTAAATTAATTTCTTCTTATTTTCAGAAGATTACTCTCCCCAACTATTAATGGCTCAATATTTTTTCACTTGCTATCAAATGCAAGGATTTAAACAAAGAAAGAAACCAAGAAATGAACAAGACAAGATGCATGGGGGAAGGGGAGTTTCCCATTACAGAGCAGATCCTCAGTGACCCTGAATTTAAAAAGTCATCTACACATTATTTGATTTCCATTTTGATATTTAGCTCTTCAAATTTACCCTCTGCAGTGTCTATGATTGATCCTCAGTGACTGTAACTTTCCTCCGTGACATCCAGGAGCAGATATAACTACATTTGAGAAAACCATTCCGAGAGCCCTACTATTAAGTGTAGATGTTCTGTGTTCTGCCAGATTAACTTCTGTCACTGATTGGTCAGTTCATCAGTGATTGGTCAGTTGCATCAGTTCAAAGACTGCCTGGTTCCCCATGCCCATCCCCTCACAAGACTTATTTTTGCCCTCATTTTGGGATCTGTTTTAAATTCACTGCACTCCAAGATCCCACACTTCTATGAGCAGAAATGTGCCTCTTGGATTTACTTTCCCTGCCTTGTTCTCTGTGAGGATGCTGCCTCCCCTCCCCCACACCCCACTCATACAGGAAAAGAAAGATAAACAAGCAGCTTCATACTCCACTTGCCCCTCCCCCACTTGCTCTGGCTGTAGACCTGGGAGTCAAAAGGCAGGGAATAAAGCATTCTCCAGCCTTCAGTGCCAGCTGGCACTTCATCCAACCCCTTCCCTCCTTTAATAAAGTGGGAAGGAGGCCAAAAATTGGGGCAATACAAATGCAGAAGGGCAATGTGTTTAAAATCTGGGAAAAGGAAGGCTGTGGATATGGGTTCAAATCAACCAGAATTTGGCAAGATTTACAGTGGGGAAAAATGCGAGTGCAGATTGTACCCAGGTCTCAGGCCAGAACATCTTCCTGCCAGCTGCAGAGTAAGAATCTTTTGTTTCTTGCCCTTCTGATTTCACCTTTGGGCCAACCCAGGATGTCCAAGGTTACTCACAAGAATGGGGCAGGGCAGAGAGTCATCTATAAGATCTTACAGCAGGTGGCTGCTGTTACAAAGTCATCCCCCCCCCCATGGAGTGCATTCCACCTCCATTTACTTGAAAGAGCATGGTGACTAAGATATGAACTATGATCTCAGAGGGCCCTGATTCAAATGTCATCTCTGAAACACTACATGACATTACCAAGCTACCCTTCTCCCACCCTCAGCCTCTTCTCCCCAAACACAGACTACCTGCAATACAGGGATAATCTTACCTACTTTATGGAGCTCTCGTAAGGATCATGTCAGCTATCTCCCCAGACTTTCCCTTTGATTCATAATCGACAAGAATGAGGGGACGATGCTGAGGTTGGGCAGGTGGCTGAGGAAGCCCCTTTTCACACCCTTGTGTGGCTCTAGCATCATTCCCTCCTTCTCAGTGACCAGAAGTCAGGGAGGTTGTCTGAAGCAACAGCACTAGAGAGGAATAGGTTGGTGAGGAGCCTCACTCATGCATCAGCTCGTGGTGGTGATGGTGGGGACAATGTTAGCTCCTTCCTCCCTGCCTGCACCATAAACAGCAGCTGAGGAAGCAGTGGTTCCCACTCCTACCCCAGTGTTCCTCTCAGTCCCCATCCATTCTGTCCTTCTTCCCACAACTTGGCGGTAGTACCCCAGCAACTCCAGGATTCACTTCCCCACATGTCTACCAGCCTGGCTGGCTGAAAGTGGGCAAAAGTGGCCCCAAACTCCTCTACACTTGTCTGAAATGCCATCATCTGGTTGTAGATTCTCCAGAGACACATAGGCTCACCTGTATGTTGTTCCTTTTGGCCAGTAAATTTGTTGTCTGTGCTGCATTGTTTGTTTTAGGGTGTTATAACCTCCTGCCATTTTTTAAACTTCTGAAGACCTATGGAGGCTGCCAAGTTTGGAGAAAATCTTCCCTTCTGTCACTGTGGCTTAGATCCACAAATTTAAATATCCAAAGATGGGGTTCTAGTTGACTATTTGCATATATGATGCATATTAAAGAGCTATACAAATTAAAGGCTTAATTAGTTCCTGGTGTGTAAAATAAGCCATTGTCTCCTCAAGGGCCTTTTTGTTCATAAAATGGATATTGTGCCTCATAAGCTAACAATGTACCAAGCAATGAATTGAACCAGCCCAGAGAGACTACTTTTGAATCTTCTTCATTCCAGTGGGAGGATTAAAGCATTTGCTACAATCTCCATCCTATAAACCCTGGAAATCGGTGGGGTTCAGGAAAGAAAAAAGTAGAATTTATAAAACCTACAAGTGAAAAAGAATTGACTAAATCTCTTTGGATAGACCTTTACGTATTTTTTTTAAAAAACATTATGTTTGCACTTCTAAATTGGCTTCTGTACCATCTGAACAGTGTGACATGTAAGATACCCAAATTGATCCACAAAAAGACAAAACTACACTTAAGACAAATATCCTCAATCCCTTTTGGGTTCTCACTCTGTGCTGGGACCATTTGACCTCTAATAGATATTCTGACAATGGGTGCTTTCTAAGCACTAAACTTAGTTGCATTTAATTAGCACCATGATTTTTATTAAAGATAGATTCTTCTAAGCCTTATTACCTTTAAAGAATTGTTATTGATGAAGATATGTGCATGGGAGCAGAAGCAAGCAAAGGGAATTCATTCTCTAGGGGTTGTTATTTGTCCCCCTGGGAAAACCCATGTGCATCCCAGGGATATACAACTAACACCCCTCCCCAATCAGTTCATGTAAGGAAAGTGGTACAGGGGAAGGCTGAACACACATATCTACATGTACCATGGAACCAATCTAATTTGCCCTTTCTGGTAAAATGATTTTTTTAATGGTTGCAGAGCAGCTTTACACCTTCCTATATATAGATCATCTGTCCCAGATAGCTTTCAGTCCAGTTACAGGACAGAGATAGCCCTAGTAGGTGAACACAAAAGTGGTGCCTCTTTACTGCTCTGGATCATCTCTAATTAATTGATTGTGAAACAATGCACTACTATAGGAAGCAACAGACCTCTCCTCCCTGCGTTCCCCTGAGACAGTCTGATGTGCAAACCCCTTGAGGCATCATTGTGATAAGCCATCTCTGTGTGTCTCTCAGAGGCACAGCTGTTGCCACACAATCACATTCATTCCACTGAACCATCAAGTAACCGGTCCCTGAGTAGTAGCTAAATTCTAACCTCTAAACTTGCTACAATTTAACACATGGTAATTCATGCTAAGGTGCCCCCGCCCCATTTAGGAACTCAGAATTCATGTAACTAAAAGAAGATGCCAAACTATTTCTTTTGTGTGTGTGGGGGGGGGGGGTATAATTTTAAACCTTATAGTTATCATCTTTCATCATTGTGCTTTCTAAGCCTGATCTCTAACTTCCTAAGTGGTTCAAAATGTACTACTACTATTACTATTATTACTATTATTACTATTGGGATATTGGTAAAATGCAATCTTGAAATTTTTATTTTGTCTTCATTTCCATCTTGTCAATACCTAGAAGACTGCTCTGTTTTATACTTAGTTTATTGAAGGCTGAACTGATGTTCCATATAACAAACCAGCAAAATGGGCCAACTCTTTCATCGGTCTCTCACTGTGGTTGTGTTGCGGAAGAAAAACTGAGTGTGTCGTTGGGTCTTTTGTAGCCCAGTATATGGATGTTTGGCTTACGTGGTTGCAAACAGGGAGCTGTTTGTTTTTGTTACTGGTCCTTGAGCTACTCATAGTTGTTCAGCAGATGGCTTTGCTCTATTCTTGCCTGTGCCTGCAGAACACTGCAAGTATCTTTTTGTGCATTTGCACACAGCCTGATCAAGTTCTACTATCCCACTCCCCGTCCTTGCTGCATAACTACTCTATTCAGCAGGTAACTGTTTCAAAAGACAATTAAATCAGTTACAGATCACATAAAACAATGATAAATATTGGGTTTTAATAAAACCAGTGTTTGTATAGTGTCTCTAGTGGCTGTCTATTGCTTTGAATTAGCAGCATCTTTTGCAGAAACAGGGCCATGTTTGGCTTGGGCCCTACCTATCTGAAGGACTGCTTATGCTCCCCACAGGATTCTTCACTCTGCAGTACTAATCTGCTTGTTGTCCCTGACCCCAGGGAAGTGATCCTGGCCTCGACCTGGCCCAGGGCCTTTTTGGTCCTGGTCCCAACCTGGTGGAATGAACTCCCAGAATAGCTGAGGGCCCTGACAGAGCTGTCAGAGTTCCACAGGGCCTGTAAAATGGAGCTCTTCTGCAAGATCTGTGGTTGAGGCCAAGGCTAGGAACCCTCCTCTGGCCACACTGAAACATCATGCAAACCCCATCCCCAAAGGTGGTTGGCTGGGGGTGGGAGAGGGTGGATTATGCCTCCTTCTTATGTCTATTTCAAAGGGAGTTGACCGGTTTTATTGGGATTTTTCTCTATATATGTAACCCATCATGAGTGATGGGGGAGAAATTTAATAAATAAATAAATGGGCAATAAAAAGGCGGGGGGGGGGGTCAGGAGGTCCCCTGTACCTGGGGCTTTCTTGTAGCATGACCAAGCAATTCTGAGGCTCTCTAATTATAGCCAACCCACCTGCTCTGCAACAACTTCATGCAGACACCCTTAAAAGGAGAGTATATTGTAGCAGTTATGGATGAATTGCATCCCTTGACTTGGATAGGTGACCTCCAAGGGAGATGGCAGAGGAGGGCCAGAACAAACCACCTCTACTTCTTGCTTGCCTTGAAAGCTTCTAGTTGGGGTCCCCATAAGTCAACTACTACTAGGCAGCACTTTACACCCAGGCACAACATGTATACATCCACACACATGTTTATTAAATTCTGATTATATGTATAACAGCAAATTGAAACAAAAAAGTTCTTTTTCAGTAACAAGACCAAGACAAGTAATCCTGGCAAGGTCTAAGCAAATAAATAACTGAGGTTATACCAACAGGAATTCCTCTGTTCATTTAGTTTTAAAGGGCAAAGAAAAGACTGTAATTTATAACACAACTGATGGGAGAAGGCTAAGCCTGTTTCAGATTCTGGGCACTATCATGGGTGCAAGGAGCCATTTTAGCCCTAATCACAGTCGCATCTCCAAGAACACTCCACTGGTTAAGGATCATGGAGAACCTGGCTATGAGTAGCCCACAGGCCTGCACTAGCGGATACCCAATAAATATACTCTTTCTGACTGCAGTATGATGGGGTTAGCTGTGGTGCTAAATAAGGCACCCAGAATCCTGATGTCCCCAGGGCAGAGAATATTGCTACCCTACACACTGCAGTGTGCCCCATTTAAATATCCTAATGCTTAGAACACAGAGGGGGCTTCCTTATCACTATGCTGCAATGCAGTGGCTATGGTCCTAGCTAGCAGGATTACAGGCTGAGAAGGCTCATCGCATGTCTTCTGGATGTCTGGATCAGCTTTCAGGCTACCATTCTAAACCTAATCATTAGGCATTAAGTTGCAGCAGATTTATTTACAGTTACTTCTGAACAAGCTATTTTGGAATTGTATTCTTAGAATTCTTGCAGCCTGAGGTGCTATATTTCTGAGACAGAGCAGGAGTGTGTGTGTGTGTGTATGTGTGCATTTCAGGAGGACACTAAATAGCTACTCAGTTGTTACATAATTATCCAAGAGGTAAAGAGCACCTTCAAACCCACACTCCATTGTTTTCATGTAGCCTTGCTGAAAGGAAACAGCCAATCTAAAAATTCAGTATAACTTTTCCATGACTGTGGGACATCAGTCTAGGGGCAATCTTATTGATTCTCGAGCCCTGAGAAAAAAATCCAGAACAAGGTCATGGAATTAAACCTAAACTTATCCCCCCCCCCCACACACACACAGCCATCTCCAAGACAGGAAAGAACAGGGTGGTTTTTGTACATGTGAGGTTGGTGGGAGTTGATGTAGCCTCAGGTCTCTGTAACCAGCTACTCAAATCCTGGAGAGCAAGTGTGGTGCAGGGGTTAACAGTGGTGGACTCAAATCTGAAGAACCAGGTTTAGTTGCCCACTCTTCCACAGGAAGCCTGATTGGTGACCTTGATTGCACAGAACTCTTTTAGCCCCACCTACCTCAAAGTGTGTCTGTTGTGGGGAGAGGAAGAGAAAGATGTTTGTAAGCTGCTTTAGGACTTGGTTGGGTCGTGAAAAGTGAGGTATAAAAAACCAAAATCTTCTTCTCTAAGCCATTTTGAGACTACTTAAGTTATAAAAAGGGAAGTATAAAAATCTCTCCTTCTGGATGGTTATGAGGGGCCACCACCAGGATGGCTACCAGAGCTTCAGATGGAGTGGGCATGAGTGGCTGCAGGCACCTGCACCATTTGTGGTTGGAGTCTGGGTAATTGTGAGGGTCTTAACGTGGGGCTTGGGTTAGCTACACCAGTTGGCCATTGGCTAAGAGTGCTCTGCATCAGACCTTTTAAAAGGATGCTTCAGGAATAGGCTGGGGAGAAGGTTGTTGGCTTACTGAAGGGAAGTGCCGAGTGTTGACCCCAGCAAAGAAGTGGGTGAACAAATGGAAACTTCCCATTCTGAGACCAGGGGGAAGCCTCCGTCAGATTAGGTCAAGATGGCTGACCTCCAAGCAGTTCCATCAGAGCAGGCAGAGCCTCATAACATCATTGCATTCCTTTACTTTAAGCATTTGTATGCCATCTTGGCTAGCTTCCAGCACTTCAGCCGGGGTGGGAGAAGAATCCTTCAGGCAACAGAGAACACCAGTGTAAGGAACTGGAATGTGTAGGGTTCGTCTCCCCTAATTATCCGCTCCATTTTCTGCCAGAAGTAGATCCCACTCTTCACATCACAAATGGACATGAATCCTACCATCATGTCTTAAATACGTGTTTAGTCCCTCTAACTAACTTGTTGCTGGTATCCCTGACCCCTCACTCATCCCATTAATCTTCATGCCATCACACCCTGAACCAACCAGTTTCAGAAGCTTTGCTTCTGTGAACACAATATGATATGAAAATTTAAAGGACACATGTAATGAACTAGGCAAAAGTCAGCTACTTTCTCCTTACTGGCTCTCTTTACTTGTTATAAATGTAATGTGGTGATAAGTTTTGTCTTTTCTTCTTTTGTAAACAACTTCCCTCTCTTTAAAGAAATGAGTTCAGTTAATATCCCAAGAACGATCACCCCTCACCCAAATTAGCTTGAACTTAGAAGCAGCTAAAATAATTTGGCAAGGGAAAAAACAGTTCCAGCAATAATGTTGTCAACTGAAGAACAGAAGCTTGACTCTTGTGAACCAGACAATGAGAGAGTTTAGTTTTGTAAGCAATAACCTCCTTTTTCAGGGGAAATTGCAGTGAAGGAGGTCTGAACTAAGGTGAAGTTTTGAAAATTAGTATGTGGGTCTTGAAACATTTTAAATTGATAGCAATTCCTAGGGTTAGTGAAGCTTTAAAGCTACAGCTAACATAATAGCTTTTCAAAAGTTTGGCCAGGAGTGACATGGGGCACATTGCTAGAGTAGATTGTGATTGGCTGCTGTCATGTTATGATTTTTAATGTCTTTTAATGGGGTTTTAATTGGGATTTTTAAGACAACTGTTAGCCGCCACAAGCCTACCCAGGGAGTGGCAGGAAATAAATCTAATAATAATAATAATAATAATAATAATAATAATAATAATAAATAGAACATCTATTCAGTATTCAGAAGGTCCCAGTTTCAAACCCCAACAACTCCAGTTAATGGGATTAGGTGGGCAGTGATGCAAAAAACCTCTGCCTAAGATCCTGAACAGCTGCTGCCAGTCTGAGTAGACAATACTGATCCTGATGGACCCAAAAGTGTGATTCAGTAGAAGGTGGCAGGTTCAGGGACACCAACACACATAGTGTGGCTCTAGCAGACTAAGCCCAAGAGTCTTTCTAACTACAATTGTTGTTGTTGTTGTTGTTTATTAGATTTGTATACTGCCCTCCCACATAGTGGCTCAGGGTGATGAACATCATCATTAAAACATGCAGAATACATCAGGAAACAAGATTAAAACCAATAACTTTTATCATTGATAGGAAATGAGGAGATTCAGCAATGAGGTGCGTGCACACAACAGAATTTTCACTAACAATGAATTCTAGCAAGAGATCCTGTAACATAAATAACCTATGACAGGACTGGTTGTCTGAGTAGTATTGTTACATGATACATCCCTTGATAAAGGCACAGCATTAAGTTTGAAACTTGTATAATATGAGAAATATGAGAAATTAGATAAATATACTTAGATGTTAAGAAAAACATCTGTGATGGGGACTCAAGATGTTCCGTCAAAGAAATAAGCATTTGCTACCCAGTCACCCCATTTTCTTCCACTATCAATGGGAATAAACCATTCTGAGTATAGCAAGTGGGCTGTAAGCTTCAAATGAGTGCAGAACCCCACAGCAAACACACAAAAGGGGCACCACAAACAGATTGTTTTCTGCCATTTCTTTCAGTGAGTATAAACATCCAGATTCTCACTGATGGGTACTTAGATGAGTAACTTTATTTACACAGATAGCTTCATTAACCAGCCTCCTCTCAGTGCACAAAGCTGCCCAGATGATAGCTGCAGCTAGGTAGATGTTGACGAGCCTCCGGAGAGATTGGAAAGGAGACAGTCACGATGCTGATCAGGTGGATTCTGCATGTTGCACTCAGCACTCAGACAGCTCTTCACAGAATACACATACGTTAACAGCTCACCCCCCCCCCCCATGGTCTTTTTCATCTAAGTAATCTGAAACATTGCCAGCCTCAGCCGACACTAAAGGGAAGGCATAGGTCGTTTTCCTGTTGACTGTTTACATCCTGATACATAAAGCTTGATACCTTTGAGCAAGTTGTGTACCAACTGCATTGACACACGTACAATAATGGCTCCAAATGTTTGGGCTTCTTTACTCTTATTCATAAGCAGACTACGTAATCTGCTGCTAGACTCATGTAAATGTACTTATAGGGAAATCTTAGACAAATGGATGATGGGGCTCAGTCTGGCTTTTGTGAAAATAAATTAAATAGAACAATGAGTGAATATATATTATAATATAAATATATTATATTTATCTCTCCTCTCGACAAACTAACATACAAAAAAAACACTGTTCAATGATATTTTGATTCAGCATAGTGACCCATCTTGTACTTAGCATTTCTGGGCAAGATGGTGTCACGAATCAAATATCAGCATTCCTAGAAGAAGCTTCAGTCCTAGGCCCATCCCAGTCAGGCTTCTGACCTGGCCATGGAGTAGAGACAGTGCTTGTTGCCCTGATGGATGACCTCTGCCACCAGCTGGACCGAGGCAGGTCAGTGCTGCTCATGCTATTAGACCTCACAACTGTGTTTGACACAGTTGATCATGAGCTCCTAGCTCACCACCTGGCTGATGCCAGGATATGTGGGACAGCCCTTCACTGGTTGATCTCCTTCCTACAGGGTCGCGGACAGAGGGTAGCAGTAGGAGAGAGACAATTAAGCTGCCACCAACTCACATGTGGAGTCCCACAGGGAGCAGTCCTCTGTCCAATTTTATTTAACATCTTTATGCACTCTCTTTATCAGCTGGTACAGAAGTTTGGACTGGGATGTCATCAATATGTTGATGACACCCTGCTCTTCCTCTTGATGGATGACCACCATGACTGTCCTCTAGAAGCCTTAGACAGATGTCTGGAAACAGTGATGAGGTGGCTTAAACAGAGTCGCTCAATGTTCAGCCTTTCAAAGATGGAGGTCCTATGGCTGGGCAGGAACCGTCCAAGCAAGGAAGCACTACTGCCCATTCTTGATGAGGTACAGCTAACAGTAGCTCACTCTGCCAGGAACCTGGGCATGATCCTCAATGCCTCCCTTTCTATAGAGTTGCAGGTCACTAAAGTAGCATAGCTGGCATTCTACCACTTGTGCTAAGCCAAACTACTAGTGCCCTACTTGGCCCTGGAATACCTAGCCAAAATGATCCGTGTGATGGTCACCTCTAGACTGGACTTCTGCAATTTGCTCAATGCAGGCCTACACTTATCCTTGAACTGGAAACTGCAGTTGTTCCAGAATGCAGCAGCGAGGATCCTCACAGGAATACCATAGAGGTCCCACATTCAGCCCATCCTTCAACAACTACACTGGTTACCAGTCAAATTCCAGATTAGGCTTAAGGTTTTGGTAATCACCTTCAAGGCCACATGTGGTCTTGGCCCAGTGTATTTGAGAGGCCATCTAACTGCCTACTTCCCCCAAAGAGCCCTATGCTCCACCACCTCCAAATGGCTAGTAATCCATGGCCCCAAAGAAGCATGTCAGACCGCAACCAGGACCAGAGCTTTCTCTGTCATTGCTCCAGTCCTGGTGGAACAAGCTCCCTGAAGAGATGAGTGCCCTGGCTGAACTCTCACAGTTTCATAGGGCCTGCCAAATGGAGCTCTTCCACCAGGCATCTGATTGAGGCTGACCAAAACAATGACATCTACTGGGCCCCCAGATACTGAACCCCACACTGGTGTTCCCATGGAGTCACTGTTGTATAGTTAGCAAGTTAATTAGATGTTATACTCACCATTATTACCAGTTAAAATCATGGTTACTATTGTTTACTTGAATTTATGAATTATCTTGCACTTCTTTTTATATGTACTTCCTCTTGTTATATGTAAACCGCCCTGAGCCAAAAGGAAGGGTGATATAGAAATATAATAAATAAATAATTAATAATTAAAAAGTCAAGGCCTGGTCATCTTCTGCAGCAGAATGAAGTGGGAATGCTGTGGTAGTTCTTGAGGTGTTAAATGGATAATACCACTGGAGACTGAAGGTGGATGAAATCATTATGAGTTGAATCCTGATCCTGTGTTGAGCAGGGGGTTGGACTAGATGGTCTGTATGGCCCCTTCCAACTCTATGATTCTATGATTCTATGATTATTGAATGCTGCTTTGGATAATTAGTCAAAAATCAGTGTGGTGAGTAAAGTAGAACTTTCCTCCCTGATGTTCTAGTATTTACTTACAGGGGATTGGTTAATGATCCTCCTGGAAAACCCGTCTTTTGCACATCATGACTGAAAGGCCAGCAGGAAGGAAATGAGGGAAACTGGTGAACACTTGGAGCAATACCATGATGCCATGGGAATTCTCTAGGTTCTTCATAATTGTTTTTGTAAATCCTAGAGCATCCCCCCAGTGTCACTTCTGGATTGCACTGGAAGTGACCTCAGTGTGCCAACATGATGTCATCACTCCAGTTCCCACTCCCAAAATGTTTCCAGAAATGTCAGGCAAGCCTAGGTAGTTTTACAGTAATAGAAACAGATAGAGGAAACAGACCACTCTGTCATTTGTTATGCCTGATTCTGAGGGATATGCAGACTACAGACTTTTATGCACTGGTGTTTTCCACCACTTTTACCATGCATTCATTAGGTGTATTTTTTCCTACTGCATGCCAACTCACTTTCACTTTGTAGTTGGGGCAAGCTTTCTTGTTACCTCTACATGGATTTTGCTCCCTTCAGCACTCATGTCATTTTCCTTTTGCTATATCTCTGGGTCCTTAAAAATTGCAGCTAGAGGCAGAGAAGTACCAAACCCAGGATGGATGGGGAGACATGAGGTGAGAAGGCGCAGACTGCACAGTTGAGCTGCTCCCCAGATGGCCTCCTTCTCTACTGCTCCATTTCTATGTAGAGCTGTCTCTAAGGGCTATCTAGGTTCCCTTCTCAATGCACATGTCTCTCAAACTTTCTTCCTCTTCAGGGATGGGGGAGAGGCAAGCAAAGAAGGGAACTGCTTCCCAGCAGAGGAGGAGGCAGCCAGAGAAGCTCAGCAGTGCAGACTGGCTACTGGGATGAAGGAGGGGGAGGAACTTCTTTTCATTGACAAGCAAACAAAATGACCTCATTAAATTTGATTACAACTTTTAAAGCTTGCCTTGTCAATTTCTTTTTCTCAGTGATCCAAGACCAGCATTCAACTCATAAAGTTAGACTTGTCCCAGTTTTGTAAGGAAAAAAGAAATAGTTTCTTGGCAGACAGAAGAACTACTAACTACAGATAGAAGCTCTACCATCAAATTCAACAACCAAGCCTTGGCTGAAACTAACCAATAAGGAGAAACCAACCACATGGCCAAAATAAAACAAAACAGCGCTTTGACAACTAGTCTTTTTTTTTTCCTTATTGGGGTATAGAATACAACCACTTCCCAGTAAAAAGCTGAATTTTTTTTAAGTGCAGGGTATGGAGACAGGATTTGAATTAAATAATACTGCCTTGAATTCCCCAATAATCAGAAGTAATCTGTGAGTGAAGAAAGGCTCTAGGTCCAGACATAATCATGGATGACTTACAATACAGCACCCTTAGGCCATAAACATATTGTGTGCCTTTGTGCCAGAGTACACTGTGTTCACTCTTTCATTGTGAATAGATTGGTACAAAGGCTGACTCTGTTTCCTTGCTGTGTTGTTCTTGATTATGGGAATATATCTGTATTATTGGTTTTTAATACAGTTCAAAAAACCCTGTCTATATTGTCAATGTAATTATCAGTGCATCCCCCAGTATATAGAGCAGTTTATGGATGAATCACTCTCTTGTCTTTCTTTGAAGCTCTGAGGGATGATTATGACAGCAGCATGAATTGGATTTGCCACTTGCACATGAGCCAGCATGCTCAATCATGATAAAGTTAGTCACTACTGAGGAGGGAAGGCAAGTACATTACATATTCCGGCAATTACTTTCCCCTCCTTCCTTCTCTCATTGTTATTGAATCAACCCTGAGCTTCAATTTACCATCTTGTTAAAATTTTCATTCATGATTGCGTTCATTTTCAATTGCTTCCTCTTCCTTACAATCTGGAAAGAATAAAGACATTGCAAGCATTTTGCATGCAGCCACTCTCTTTTGTCTGTATGGAGTCTAGTCTCTTCCTGATTACTAGATTATATGGCACTTTACATTTTTAATTGATGATAAAAAGACATAAACATAAATGTACACAGCTTAAGTAACACCTTCATTTCCAGACCATAGTTGAAAAACAGTTCCTATGGAGCTGTTTTCTGTATGTGTGCAGAACAATTAATTCTGCATGAAGGACAACTACAAATATTATGTGCAGATAACACAGTATGTATAGTCCTCTGCTTTTCATTCATGCAGAGTGGGAGCTCACCATCAACATATAAGGTATGAATGTAATGCAACAGGATGTCTGCAGAGAAAGTCCCATCTGTGCATTATGGGTGATGGAAATGTTCTACTCCCAGATGCATAATAGTTCTTTTCCACTTGAAACCACAGCCTGCATGGAGGAGCAGCTTTAGCCTTCCCTGCACAGGTTTTTAAAATGTATTTTTGCAAATAAAACGTTTTACAAAAACACCACATGCCACCAGCGCACTCTCGTCTCATCCAAATAAAATGAAATGTGGCATCACAACTTCTGGAATTTCTCCCAACTTGGGAAATTAGGGAAGTATATAACAATGTCAATTTTGCAGCTATGCTGGCAACAGGACGATAGAGAACTCCCTGTGAATGAGATGAAGAATTACCTCTGTGGTTAAGCTATGACTACTATAAACAATTTCTGAGAGTGTGGCTGTTCCTAATGAGACAACAGAGTGACAACTAGAAAAAAGAGACACAATAGTGCTGCCAGTAACTCAGCACTGATAATTTTTGAAGATTATGGTGGAATTTTTTAAGGAGTTGAAGAAGAAAATATTTATCTTTCATTGGTAGATACTTAAACTGTAATCAGAAACACAGTTTACTTTTAAATAAATACAATAAGTATTGGGATGTGATTTTGGCAGTGAAGCTATGTTATTAGGCCTGCCAGCCTCTAGCTGGGCCCCAGAGAATTCCCAAAATTACAATTGATCCCTGGCCCCAAAGAAATTCGCTTGACCTCAACCAGAGCCAGAGCTTTCTCCATCCTGGCTCCTACCTGGTGAAACAAGAATCATAGAATCATAGAATCATAGAGTTGGAAGGGTCCATACAGGCCATCTAGTCCAACCCCCTGCTCAATGCAGGATCAGCCCTAAGCATCCTAAAGCAAGCTCCCAGAGGAGATCAGAGCTTGAATAGTTCCATAGGGCCTGCAAAAAGGAACTCCTCCACCAGGCATTTGTTTGAGGTCGACCTGAATCCAATCACCTTCCATTGGCCCCTGAGCCAATGAAAACCATGAAAACCATGACTGACGCATCCAACCCATAGGGCTATCAGTATGTTATAGTTGAATGGATGTCCTCACTATGTTCCTCTGTTCCATTATAGTGTTTTATTGTTATGACTAGTTCAAAGCCCGTTCCTAAGAACAGACCTTGACAGGGTCCCCTCCCCTGGCCCCTGGCCAGGCAGTTTAAGGTGGCTTTGGGCCACTGCTTGCAACCAGATCAAGAGGGGTTGGCGGGGGCTGGCCAGCTCCTTAGCAGGCCCGGGACAGAGCTCCTTAGCTGGCAGTCAGCAGGCCGGGAGGCCATCGTTAGTAGGCCCTGCTTAGCAGGCCAAGAGGCCCTCATTAGCAAGGCCAACCTAGTAGGCCAAGAGGCCCTCGTTAGCAGGCCCTCCACCATCTTTGCCCAGGGCCCTCTTCTCCCCTTACCTGCTGCTGGCTCCGGGCACTGAGGCATGTCTGAGAGCAAAGAGGCTAGAGTCCAGGGATGGAGGGCGGGAGCTGCAGGGGCAGAGCCATTCAGGGTGCCACCCCCCAGGCTATTTCACAAATATATAGAGGAACCATGGATAAGGATTGTATTTTTACTGTTCAATATACCATGTTATCTGTATTGTATTCCCCTGTTTGATGTAAACTGCCCTAAGCCTCAGGGGATGGCAGTATATAAATATAAATAATAAACAAATTACAGAGATCAGCTCCTCTGGAGAAAATGGCAGCTTTGAGGGGTGGATTCAATGGCATTATACCTTGCAGATGTTCCTACTAGGAATAGACATGAACCAGTTCACAGCTCTAAATTCATCTCAACTTTGGCCAGTTCACACACACACACACACACACACAAATTTCACAGGGATGAGTAGGTTGCAATTTAACAAGCCAGTAACAATCAGCAGAATCCACTGCCTCAACTTAAGAAAAAAGAACCAGTTTTCTTAGCTGTATGGCTGGAACCAGGTCATTACGGGGCAGTATGAGGTGGGACAGAAGCTTCAGTTCCCCCTCAGATTTTTATGATGTATTGAATATATTAAACATTAATGAAAATTGGCCACACATTATTTGAAAATGTGAGTGGGGAGCAATGGTGATAAAAGACAAAATAGTACTTTTATTCTTTAGAAAGGAGGAAAATGGAAAAATCGTGCTCCAGCATATGACAGGAAGTGAAGTATTTATGCCAATAATATTAACCCCCATTACAGTGCAAAGAAATATAATGAATTAAGAGCATCTGAAGATGGAAAAAGTGGTCCTGGTGGGTGGTAAAAAGAGAAGGAAACTAAAAATCTAAATGAATCGTAATTGGAGGACAGAATAGTCCATTTCTGAGTTCAATATTACAATGGCTATTCTGTTTCTTAGTTTCAACTTCAACAGAGACAAACATATTATTGAAAGCCCTTGGATATGTCCTATAAAATCAATTTTTCCCGTGTGCATTTTAACTATGAGGCTGCTTCATTAAAATGGGAGCATTGTTTAAGAAGCTGGTAATGATCAGAGATATACTGATTCATTTGAGGTGGGGTAGTCTTATCAACCACCTGAATAAAAACATCTTTCCCCTTTAACAGAGACTTAATATATAGAAATGGGCAATTGAAGTATTTAACGGTACAGGGGGGAAAATAGATAGTATCCCATTAATCTTTTATTAAAGGGTCAGGATAGTTGTTCCCCAGGTTGTTGGCAGCCCTGCTATTATAACAGGAATCAGAGATGGGTAAGGAATCAGGGATCCCTAAGCCAGTCTTATTATTCTGGCAAGAACTAGCAGTCTTCAGACATCAGTGGATCCTGTTTTCAGAGCATCTGTGTGTGTGTGTGATTGTGTGTGTGTGTGTGTGTGCTAGCGCACGCGTGCATGTGTGTGTGGTGAGTATCATCAGTATGGAGTATCAGCACTTTTGTGGGCAGCTTTCCCAAGTTTTTTGGGGGGGATCGGTGCAACCATATATATGAGTACCAACACCTTTTAAAAACAAACAAATAAAAACACTGCCTGTTATAATGAGACATATAATTTTTTGTGTTTTTGAACTCTGGGTTAGGTATCTTAATGGCTAAATAGGATAGCCAAGTAGAATATTTATGTTCAGAGACAGTGTGCTGTCAGAGGCTGCCAGTAGCAAAGGACCCATAATATGGGGAAACTTTGGCCTCTCTATCCCTATTCGTGGGCCTTTAGAGGCATCTGGCTGGTCACTGTGGAAAATGCAGCACTGGACCAGATGGACACTTGGCCCATATTCTTATATGGTAAACTGATTTGCCACTTTGAAAATTCACAAAGCAGCATACAATAAATTTAATGACAAAATCATGTGCTTTAGTCTCCACCTGGAAGATTTACAGTCTAAAACAATTACAAACAGAAGTAACAGACCAAATAAAACAATCAGGAAAGCATAGAAAGCCAATCATCTGAATAACTTCATTTAAGCAGCATTTCTAAAAACATTACAATGGTTATTACCATTACATTACATGGTAATCAACATTCCACTGATTATTCTGAAAAGTAGCAATGAAAGAAGAGCTGTACTAGGAATACTTCATTTGGTATCCTTTCTTTTTAAATACTGAGGGAGAGAGAGGGGTTATATTGGGCAGCCACTTTTCTCTACCCGAAAGAGTCTCAAAGCAGTTTACAATCCCCTTCCTTTCCTCTCCCCACAACAGACACCCTGTGAGGTTGGTGAGGCTGAGAGAGCCCTGATATCATTGCTTGAACAACATTATCAGTGCTGTGGCGAGCCCATGGTCACTCAGATGATTGCACATTGGGGATTGCGGAATCAAACCTTGCTCACCAGATTAGAAGTTCATGCTCCTAACTACTACACCAAGCTGGTAAATGTGCCATCTCTGTTATCATCAATCATCGTCAATCACCATCATCGCTATAAAATCCTTACCATCCGTCCTGATGATGTGTTGAACATTTGAAAGCCTCCTGGCAGAGCCCTGCCCACAACAGGAAACTTTTGAATGTTCAGTAAGACCATTTATGCACTGGGAACTTAACTGCCCCAGCATCCATGCAAGAACACAAATCGAAGGCAGATGAGGTGCACCGGGCCAAATGCTCCCCCATGTGGGTGCAGGAAGAGGTGGGGCAACCTGCCATGACTAAAACGACAGCCTGCAGCCCAGCATGAAACCTCCAGTGCATAAACGGTCAAAGTCACCCACGCCTGGCAGGGGTGGCACAGGATGAAAGCGAGCCTAATGGGGAGAGATGCTTGCCACCTCTCCACAGTCCCACTCTGCCTTCAACCCAGGCAGAGTGCAGAGAGAAGGTTCCCTATGCCCTGCAGGGGTGGTGCAAGGTGAAGGAGCCAGTGAGCACTTTGTCACACCCCCGCTGCTGCCTCCCGACTCCCCGGGGCTGCCGGAGCAACCAGAGTCAACAGATCAGCCAGATCTGAGGAATGAGCTGGACCCGGGGGAGGGATGTTCCTGGCAACTGACAGAGAACAGACCTCCGCAGGAGGAGGGCTCGGACACAGAAGACGTGGCTGTACGTTTAAGACAGAGCCACAGGGTGGGGCTGACGGAACGAAGACGGAGTCAGAGACTGCAGGCAAGCTGTCAGAAGCGATGGGGTTCAGCTGGACTCACGCCGGGAGAGGAGGGCTGAGTCATCATGCAGGTGCAGCTCATTAGATGGGCTGCATTTACTGCATGGACCGAAACGGCTAGCTAGCATGGAAGCAATATATGCGACTACCCCCCCCCCCGGACTTGCTCTGCTATCGTGCCTTGCTGTGTAATCCTTGACCCCCTGGCTTCGGACCTGACGACGGATTTCGGTAAAGTGATTTGGCTTGGTGAACTCTCGGACTTTCTAGATTTTGACCTTCAGACTGTTTGACTACTCTTTGCCTGGCTCTACATTGTTCTTATCAGCTCCCGGTGACTTGGACTGTACCTTATCTCTGTCTGGGCTGGCCGCCCAGGCCTCACCGAGGCAGCTGCTACCGGGTGTGGCCAGCTAGGGCAGCATACACTTCTCCCTATAGAGCGGTGGTTCTCAACCTTCCTAATGCTGCGACCCTTTAATACAGTTCCTCATGTTGTGGTGACCCCCAACCATTACATTATGCAAATGTTCTTTCACAGAAATTTAACCGAAACTGACCAATGGCGTGAAGATCCATTGTTCATGATTGCATAGAAATTGGTTATAAATTGTATATCAATTGGCAGGCGTCTTCAGGAGGAGCGGCAACAGTGGTGTCGTCCCCCCTGCCAAGCTGCTCGCCCTGCTGTGACCCCTGTGAAAGGGTCATTCGACCCCCAAAGTGGTCCCAACCCCCAGGTTGAGAACCATTGCAATAGAGAGAGATGCTTGCCATCACTTTACACTCCCACCCCAACCCTGCCTGGGCAGGGTGCAGGGAGAAGGTTCCCTGTATCCTGTAGGGGTGAAGGAGCCAGTCAGTGCCTCTCCCACTAGGGAGAAATGCTTGGTGCCTCTTTACAATCTCTCCTCCCCCCAGTAGGGGCAAAATACAAGTTTTACTGCCCTCTGGGGGTGCAGCAGAGGGGTGACAGAACCAGTGAACACCTCTCCCAATGGGGAGAGATGCTTGCCAGGTCTTTCCACTCCCACCCCACACCATCACCAAGGCAGGGTGCAAGGAGAAATCATTCTGCCTCTTGGAGGAGCAATGCTGGGGTGACAGAGGTAGTCAGTGCCTGTCCCAATAGGGAAAGACACTTGCTGGCTCTTTACACTCTCCCCCTTCCCTTGGCAGAGAGCAGGGAGTTAGCTCCCTGCACCCTGACTGGGTGGCATGTGGGCAAAGGAGCCAGCAGGCCACTCTCCTGTCAGGCAGCAGGAAGGCTACCCAGCACCCACTTCATTCCAGCATGCAACATGCTTCACTGCTAGTTCTAAACAAGACCTATTCAAATTACAGTTTAAAAACTTGGATTCTTCTTGTGAGTGCTTCCTACTCAAAGCTTTTCATTGTATTTGTTTCACTCATTCTTTCCTTTCATTTCCTTAAAAATTGAGAAAATTTAAAAGAATATAGAATATTGGAGGAAGGGCTTGAGCAAGGGTTGGACTGGATCCAGTTATGCCGAAGGGCCATCTGGGGACCAAACAGGTTGGTGGAAGTGCTGGAGCACGGCTTTTACCCACTGCTGACAATCCTGGATTAAGTGTACCAAGACCAGTGGAGTAGCAAAAACATCTCTTTGCCAGGGTTGGTACTCTGTGATTCCAACTGTGGCTAATCAAAGCCTTCACTTTCTGCTCCTAAGTATGCTAATTTTTAATTGAGCATGCTCAGTACTGGTTAGCAGCACATTTTGAAAAGTAGACGTTTTTGTTGCAGAATCAGCACGGAAACAGCTGACTTCATCTGGCTGGTAGTGATAGTTACTAGATATAGGTAACACATGTACTGGAGCCAAATTGAGAGAACTAACTTGTTTACTTGCATGAAAGGCACTGATGCCTTTTTTTAGAGTCCACTGCCAAGTTTTTAGTGATCATGATTCCAGACAGAAGCGGGAGAGGGAAATTGATCTTAAAATCAAGTTAATTATTCTATTATGCTGTTCTATGATGTAAAGAAAGCCATGTCATGAATTACTTTTGAAACTAGACTGCATCAGAACATGCTTTGCCGTCACAATTCCTGTGCACCCTTTAGTGAGGGTAAAGGGCTTTGTTGTAGCTGTTTATGTAGTAGGACTGGTTGCTATGGTTTGTTTTACATCTTTGGAAGAAAAGAACAATGACCTGGCAGTTTAGTCATAATTTGTTATTTGTGGAGTTCAAGATTGTCTCAAAGATGTTATAAGTACAGGATTGACTATAATGAAATTTTGCAAAGATAAAGCAGTAATTTGACCATTAGCTGCCAATTCTCTGTTCAAGGCTACATGGATGAAGGCAAATGCTGGCATTTCTAAAGAGTTCTTGTTGCATTTATTTATTTATTACTGTAACATCATGACCCCCTTTAATTCATTCTCATGGCTTCACAGCTTGTCTTGTCACAAATGTGCATGTGCACAGGAGCTGCACATCTCTATTTGTACTGTAAGGTACAAGTGAGCACAGCTGACCTGGAGACAACTTTTGATTCATTTCTAAGACCAGGGCTGATTTTGCATTTACTTTGTTTATTGTGTTGTGGATCATGCTGAATTCAGATATATTTGAACTTGGGTCTTCCTCTATCCCCCCCCCCATTGAAACAGAAAAGTGTTCTGCACTTGATTGGGAAAGTTCAGAACGGGGTAGGGGGGAGCCAAGTGCAGCAGGAGCCTTTTTTTTTCTTGAATGAGAAGGGTGGTGGTGGAGAGGATTGAAGACAGCAGAGGAGGGGGGAGGGGAAACCAAGAGGCAAATCTCTGCTGAGAGAAGTTAGGGCTTCTGGAGCAGTCACTTTAAGATAAGCCTTGCAACCAGGAACCAGGAAGACTTGGGTTCCTGACACCCTGGCCATTCAGGGAAGACTTCTTTGCTACAGGCTCATGGCAGCAAGTTAATTCGCAAAGAGCAGAGAGCTGCACTCTTCCTGATGCCGGTTTTTCAAATATCGAGGCTTATATCCACTCCAGCATATTGTGAAGGAAAGGCAGGGTCACCATGAATCAATCATGCTTGTTGTAGAGGGAATATTTAAAGCACCCAAAATCAAAATGCAAATCGAATTCATTATAGACGGGAGGGATTCATTTGAACTGGGACTGGGTAGAAAGTCCCCTGCAGACTATACACAGCACTACCATATGATAAATGTGAACATCTATAGAAGAACAGATGACCCCAAAACAAATGAAGAGCTTGGATTCAGAGCAACATTTTTTAATGTGTTTTGAATTTTTGCTCATGAAGTATGATTTTCTTGCCTCCCACACCTCTGCAATTTAATGGGGCCTACAGAGCCTTTTCAGCTCTGGCCCCTGCCTGGTGGAATGAGCTTCCAGAAGAGCTGAGGGCCCTGACAGAGCTGTCAGCATTCTGCAGGGTCTGCAAGACAGAGCTCTTCCACCAGGCTTTGGGTTGAGGCCAGGGGAGAGACCCTGGGTGATCAATCTGTGGGTCTCACCCTACGTTCATTTGCCAAGCTTAAGATGCTGGCCAGTATATCTGACTGCCTGATTTTACATCGCATGGCATTTTGGCGGGATATGGGCGGCAGGATGGGTATTGGGGAGTCCTTTCTGATTTTTGTTCACCATTTTGTTGCTCTGTGGTCATTTTAATGCTGTTTTATGTTTAATTGGGAGAGTATTGATTTTACTGTGTTATTGTATTGAGCTATCGTGCCTTTTTTTGTAAGCTGCCCTGAGCCGACATGTCAGGAGAAGCAGGGTATAAATTCAATAATAAATAAAATAAAATAAAATAAAATAATGCTCCTGAGGGACAGGGGGCCTCCCCATAAACAGTATTGTGGGAAGCCTTTGTGACTGCATCAGGAAACGGAGAAAGCAGTGTTTTGCAGGTGCACATATTTCCACCCATGGAAGCACTGCACTGGATCCAAGCCACAGGTAGGAAGCAGCCTGGCACCTTTTTATTATGCCTGGACCAACTCCAGCTCCACCCCCCACACACACACACACACACACATACACTGACAACTGCCCATGTGAGAAGCAGAGAGAGCCAAGGAAGCCACCAGTCATGTGGGAATGTAACTAATCAAACTCCAATCTGAACATGACACATTCTTTGACCTTGGAAGGGTAACTAATCCAAAGGAAACGTTCTCTGACTAGGCCAGATTTCTGCTGGCACTCTGATGCCCAGGACTGCATTCTACTTTCAGGTGTGATTTCCGTTCATGGACTGTTTCTATTTCTTGTGGGTGGTGAAAAGGAGGGACCATGAGGAGAGAGTATAACTCAGCAGATCCCTTACAAGTGTGTCATCCAGCCAGAACACTCAGTCCCATCTGGCAGTTGTGTACTGAGGGGCTTTCTCTATGGCATCATTGACTGACTGGCATGCAGAGATTCCCAGTCTTCATATGCCCTACTAGCCTGAGCCATCTTAGCTGTTGGGCACTATGGCCATGATAGCAGCAGCAGCTCTAGGTGAAAGCCACCCTGAGCAGAGGTATTCTGGAGAGGTAGCATAAAAATTAATGAGCAGTAAGCTTAGAGCAGAAGTACTTCTTCACCCAAAATGTAATTAATACATGGAATTCACATGAACATAGACAGCTTCAAGATGGGATTTGATATATGGATCAGAGGCCCATGAATGGCTATTAGTCTCAAGGTACAGATGGAACATTATGTCTGGAACAGTATATGCTTTGTATTTTTGGTGCAGGAGTTCAGCCCTGCTAGTGAACCTCTTGATATGTGCTTTGTCCACTGTGTGCCACAGACAGTTGGACTGAATGAGCCATTGGCCCAATATGACTTCTCTTTAAAAAAAAATTTTTTATTTCTTAAATGCATAGAATAAAGCTAAAGAGAGCTGGTTTGATGCGATATTGTGATGAGAGTGTTGGGCTAGGTCTAGGGAAAATGCGGTTCAAATATCTGCACTGCCATGGAGCCTGCTGGGTCACCTTGAGCCTGCTAAACAAGCTTGTAGAGTTGTTCTGGGGGTACCACATAGGCCAACATGAGATCCTTGGAGGTAGGGTGGGATAAAATCTAGCAAATACCTGGTAAAACTATTTCTTCATAGGAATTCTTTACTGTGAGGTTAGACTGTCAATGGTCCCTTCTCTAAATTCAATGCATTTGGGCTGCCACACATTTAGGATGATTTAATCCAAGCCACTGCTTGGAAATAGCTATCATGCTGGCAGAACCACGGGAAAGTTATTCAGGGCCGCAGGGCCATGATATTCTGTTTTAAGCTGCTGGATTCTAATTTTCCAGATCTGTTTCAGGGCATATATAATAAACACTTGAATTACAGAGAATATCCCAAATAATATAGCAACCAATATAGACAAGTGGTTACTTGCAACAGTATATGCCTACTGACAACAAGAGATTTTGGGAGTGTAGGAATCATGTCCAGCTGGTAACAACACAAACAAAAGCCCTTGTACAATTAATAAAAAAAATATGTTTGTCCTCTCTTGTCTACTTATGCTACAGTCAATTTGGCAGAATATGTTTTCTGATTATTTCTGGAGCTTGTGTGTTTTCTGATGCTTCTTTTGTGACTGCCTTTCAGAATCCATATCACAGCAAAATGCATACCTAAATGAATTTACTTTGTAACTGCAATGTAAATTACAGTACCATGCATCATAGTACATAATCAATATGTATTAAAGCACATTTAAGGTCTTATCTTTCAGGAAGATGCATCATGGTCTATCTGGTAGTGGGCATATATCGTCTTGCAAAAATACAACGACCAGCCATGTTACATGTCACACATTTTATCTCCAGGAAAACTGGTGGCACAAACAGCATGTGATACTGCCCCCCCCCCCGCAGATATAAATTCTAGCATATTTATTTACTTAACTTTCTAAATTAATTTCCGTGCTATTTTGGCCTTACATTGCAAATTTCATCTGCAATTCCTAGATACGCAGTTGTTTCCTCTTTTCCTGCTCTATTCCAGTTAGAGATATGACAAATTTCACACTGTTCAGTGGTCCCACATGCTCTGTTTAACTACCACAGTTACTTGTGAGCAAAATGTTAATTCTGTTTGCCTGTCTGTTGACCAATTTGGCCGTCAAATTGCTTTGCACCTGCCCAATAGCTGTCATGGTAGAATTTCATTTCCTTGCAGTGGCAGAGTATCATTTCTTTCTTTCTTTTTCTTGAAGGGGCTTTTGTATCTGCAGAGTAGGTGAGATGTATTCTACCAAGGGTCATGGAGGGTCAGATGGGATCACTACATTACATGGGGGGAACTGTGTCTACCATAAGAGTGTGAAAAATGTGCATGTGCAAAATAGCTTTGATAACAATCTTAAACTAACCCCAAATAGATCCAATTTAATTTCAAATTGAAATCTCTGGTTTCAGGACAAGATAACTTGCCAGCACAGCTTGTCACTTGCAGGGATGTTTCCACATGGGTGGAGATGGATGGGGCAAGCAACTAGTCCCTTTTAATTATTTATTTTCACAACTGGGAAAGTGTCTGCCATTAATTATTAACATGGACAGTTTTATTTCTTCAATGTTTTTGTGAACTACAACTGAACCCAAAAGGACTGATCAGCTGGTTTAGCAAAGAATTATCATATGGCGTAATAAAGCATCATTTGGATACTATGACACAGTTGACTAATTTGCCACTAATTATCTTTTCTATATATCTGTACTCTCATGATCCTTGTTAAATTATGTCTGAGTAAGAGTGCATGCACATGAAAGCTCACACCTTGAATAAATCTTTGTTGTTCTTAAAGGTGCTATTGGATTCATTTTTTTGTTGAAACACCAAATAGCAAGACTTCAAAAAAAAACTATAGTTATAATTTCTGGTTGATTGGCTGGTTCACGGTTTGGTTAGGTCATTGGTTGTTCTGACACAAACGCCAATAGGACTGCTATCAGGTTCTGCAAGAAGGCGCATGAGTGATACACTGCCTATACTGTACTATAATGTCCTTATTTGCTTGAATACTTGAAAAGTAGCCTGCATGTAAACAAATGGCCCAGCAGGCAATTAGCTGCCTAACCAACAATCTGTTGGTAGTAGCATCCCAAGTACAGCTGAAGACGCTGACACAAATACATTGACTGTTGCACACACAAGGACTTCCTAAACACAGAACTCAGTTTGTTCCCTTCTCCTGCCATTCTTAACTTTGGTGTCTTCTCCCCTTCCACGTGATCAGCAGAGAACTTTCCAGAGAATGACATGGAAAAAATGTTACCATGGAGACATCTACTATGCAGAGGGCAGGGGGCAAAGAAATGGAAATATTTTATAACACTCAAGTTCATTCATATATTAGCTAATCGATGTACAAAACAAAAATGTTCCCTTTCCCAGGTGTTGCTTATGGTTACACTCAAACACCTGCTGAATCAGCTCATTCCCTGTCCACATCAATCAGAGCAGGGAATCAGTCATTCAGTTAGAAGTCTGGATGCGTACCGAATATTTTGCATGGTTAAGTCTATTTTCATGCATAATCAGAATTCCTTACCAGCACTGCTACCCTCTGCCACCTATCTGTTGCTGCCCACATCAATTTTATAAGGACCTACAGTAAAAAAAAATGTTATGAGAATGTCTGCTCAATTGATGCAGTCGTTTACTGAATAGATATCAAACAGCCACACACAAAAAAGCAGGCATAGCAACCTAGCTGATGCAAGCTGTACAAATACAAAGAAGAGATGAACTGCAAGAAACTGCAGTTGATCAAGTTGTACAGTTTGCTCGTGGCACAGGGGGACACTGCCTGTCTTTTGGTGTATGATATGACTTAGTTCTTGGACTGGGCCAAATGAGCTGGAAGCTGCAGTGACTAAACACTCGCTGTGTGGGAGCAAAGTTGCCCAGCAGAGTCCTATGCACACAACAATCTTTACCAGATAATGTCAGTGCACACTGATGAGGAGTTTGCCTTGCGGGTAATTGAGGGAGCTTGAACAAGGTCTGTTTGCTTGCCTGGCAATTGTGTTCATGCTAATGTTGGTACCAGGTTAAGCTGAATCACATACCTTATTCTGTGGCTTGTTAAAGGTATTGATTTATGCCTGTATAAGCAGTAGTATCTCCTGTGTTCATGCCATTCTATTTTCTTATTTATTAATAATTGGGCTTATATAATACCTCTCTCCACAAATGGGCTCAGTGCGGTTAACAATTAAAACATCAATAAAAACAATAAAACCATTGTTGTTGTTGTTGTTGTTAGGTGCGAAGTCATGTCTGACCCATCGCGACCCCATGGACAATGATCTTCCAGGCTTTCCTGTCCTCTACCATTCCCCAGAGTCCATTTAAGTTTGCACCTACTGCTTAAGTGACTCCATCCAGCCACCTCATTCTCTGCCATCCCCTTCTTCTTTTGCCCTCGATCCCTCCCAGCATTAGGCTCTTCTCCAGGGAGTCCTTCCTTCTCATGAGGTGGCCAAAGTATTTGAGTTTCATTTTCAGGATCTGGCCTTCTAAGGAGCAGTCAGGGCTGATCTCCTCTAGGACTGACCGGTTTGTTCGCCTTGCAGTCCAAGGGACTCGCAAGAGTCTTCTCCAGCACCAGAGTTCAAAAGCCTCAATTCTTTGACACTCAGCCTTCCTTATGGTCCAACTTTCACAGCCATACATTGCAACTGGAAAGACCATAGCCTTGACTAGAAGCGCTTTTGTTGGCAGGGTGATGTCTCTGCTTTTTAGGATGCTGTCTAGATTTGCCATAGCTTTCCTCCCCAGGAGCATGCGTCTTTTAATTTCTTTGCTGCAGTCCCCATCTGCAGTGATCTTGGAGCCCAGGAAAATAAAATCTGTCACTACCTCCATTTCTTCCCCATCTATTTGCCAGGAATTGAGAGGGACGGATGCCATGATCTTAGTTTTCTTGATGTTGAGTTTCAAAAAACCATACCCAATACTAATAACTAATACACCCCCCTCCATTTGATGTTGGGCCTGATAAACCTAGTGGCAGTGATTCTAAGATCTTGGGCAAAATTCTAGTATGGGGCCCAGAAGCATTGCTACCCCCCCCCTTCCAGGGCCAAGCAAGAATTATCCCTTACCACAAGCAAGATGGGTAGAAGCAACCACTGCCACTGGAAGCCAACTGTCCCCAAGCTCAGCTGGGGCAGGCACAAATAGCAGCAAGAACCAGTTACTCTGGTTTATGCTAAGAATCTACAGATAGGCCACATACTGCAAACTGTGGGGTGAGGAGATGGCAGTGCTAAAAGTTTTGGTGTTGTGCTCATGTCTCACAAATGCACATCAGAAGGAGGCAACACATTTCATTGCAAGCAGGAGCCAATGGGCTCTTTCCTACTTTTCTTCTGTAATGCTTGGATATCATGCATACTTGGCTGCGATTAACTATCGCATTTAAGATCCATGAAGTTAAGGTCCATAGTTTTATTAGGTTGAATAGCATATTATCAATATATACTTCCTTGATCTCCTGAAAAGCAATAAGTGTCTGGGATTGCAATCCTAAACCTCCAGGGACTTTACACAAAATGTTTTGTGTCTGGGATGGCTTCCTTGATGGTTTCTAGAGAACCGCTATGATAAACATCACAGATGCTGCTCAGCAGAAATGTAGCATATAAACAGTCTCTGAATTGTTTTTTAAAGCTGGAATCTCTTTGAACTTGTGGCAATTGACTTAAACTCTTCCGAGTATATGAGGTCATATCAAGTTATTGGCAGGGTCATTCATGATGAGTGGTGTGTCCTAAAGCCAGCAAAAGAGAAACATGATATAAATGCTGTGTGAATGCAACAAAATGCACATAAACATCATCTCCCCACATGGAAAGCAACTACCAGTTTGGTACCTTTTTGTGATGAAATGCAATTTATGCTCAGTTTTGACATCTTGCCTCTGCTGAACTCGTAGTCCCCTATGCAGACAAAAAAGATCTCTTTCTCAGTGAAAACAAGCAGTCTCTAATTTAATGTTGCACAAACAGTATGCTACAACTGCGTTCTCCCTAAACCCCTTGACATCGTTCACCACAAGAAAGCACGCACCCTGTATAATGGAGCTAAAAAACAAACTAAATTGAATTTCAGTGCCAAAATTGGGAAAGCTGCATGAAAATTCTCAACCTAAATCAGAGGAGAAGTACTTGAGTTTATAATGATTTAGTTGAGTTTCTTTTCAAATACAAAAGTTTTTTCACTCTTGTTTAGGCTCCAGGTTCCTCTCTTAATAGTTCACAAAGGAATCATCCATTCCATGGAAGACTCCTTCTATTCATGAACAGAGAGAGGGCTACTACCATGGATCCCCACACAAAGATTCTCTCTGGGACACCTCACAAGAATAAGACTTAATCCATACAACACTCAGATTCAGTTCATTATATGAAAACAGATTGCATGACCTGGATAGATAAATGGGCCTCTTGGGTGAATAGTGATACCAGAATTTTGCCCCTCCCCCCACTCATGTGAATGGATAATACCTAGCTTAGTAGAAGGGAATCACATGATTCAACCAACTACATAGAAAATACAACCACCGGCTTGTTTCACTGGTCTAAGCCTCCTAAGAACCAGCTTATCATGTGGTATGAGCAACCATACCATGTATGTAAGCAACCAACTGTTTCCAACCTCATAAGCCCTTAAAAACAGCTGAAGATGATCTCTAGCCATTGATTTCATAGACACAACCACTAATAGTGCCATCATAAGCAAAATTATATTCTCCTAATTCCATTAGTTAATAGGCTTAGATAGGCTAAGCATAACCCTGCTTAGGATGGTGCTATAAATGACCACCTTTTAAATGTATGCCTGTACAACTTAAACACCACTGAAGTGAAAGTAGCATGTTATTTCTATGTTGTAGACAACAATGAGTACACATTTTGGAATTTAAGCACATATTTGAAAAGTTTTATATAGACAAAAATAGCACAGAGAGTTCCCTGGAAGAAGGTCTGGATAGCAACTTGAAAAGTATTAGAATTTTTAGTTTAATGCATTTTCTGTGCAATGTCTTTACACTGTGACATTCCAGCTTTGGTGGCAACATCTTTTGTTTTTCTGGCTTCCCCCAAATCTAAGTAAATCATACATCTGAATGATGGACTGTAGCATAGTGTCAGAACATTGCTTGGCAGGCAGAATTTCCAAGGTTCAATCCCTGGCATCTCCAGTTAAAAGCATCAGTAGAAGGTGATCTACATTTTCTAAAAGACCACTTTCTAAATCCCCCAGAAAACTGCTAAATGTTCTGAATAGACAATGATGATCTTGATAAACCAAAGGTATGATTTAATATAAGGCAACTTCATGGTCTTTTCTGCACAACGGAAATATAGTGAAATCCTTACCTTTTGCAAATGACATATTTTTGGCCCTTTGCATGAAATTGTCCTCATCCAATGACCCAGCAGCAAGCCAGCAGCTATATCCTCCATTTTAAAGCACTAGTGGGGGAATTGCATAACCAAGATTCCCCCAACTATTTAGCACAAGTGGGGGAAGAGCAACCAGCAAGTCACACACCAAGCACATGTTGGGAGCTCCAGCTCCAGAGCCCGCCCTGCCTCCCTCTCGCTTCTCCCAGGGATGGGGCTTCTTCTTCTTTTAAAAAAATTAAGAATGCCTGGAGCAACGAATAGGTGTACAAGCTCCCAGGCACAGCAAAAAAACCAAAAAACTTTCCCCTGCATTTGTACACAAAGCATGCCTCCACCCCCCCCCCCCCACAAAAAAAATCAGGAAACAGATCATTTTTTAAAATCTTCAAGGCTTGTGATTCCAAGAGGGGTGGCCGTAAAACATCCCTATGTGTTTAAACTGAGAACTTGCATTGCGGTCCCTTTAAAAGGCAGAGAAAGGTGATTGGCTGCCTGTTTTGATTGACAGGTGGAAGAGAGGAGTGTGGCTAGTGTATTCCCCTCTTTCACCATTTCAAGCAGGCATGCAGAGTGGCAAGACACACAAGACGGCGGCAGAGAAGCCAGGAGGTGATGAATTCCTGGAGTCGCCATTGCACTGGTGTAACACTATTTTTTTTAATGTGCAGAATTGCCCCATGAGTTTACCTACTTGTGTTCACCTATAGTGGAATAACGAATCAAAGAGTCAAATTAACATCTAAAACAGGAACTCTCTGGTTCTGTATTTTGTTTTCTCAGTACCTCACTGTTTTCTTGTCAACCATAGTTAGTTGCCTAAGTTGCTGTATGTATGTATACTAAAAATCAGATTATTGAATGAAATACAACTGCCCTGCATTAATTCATAATCCAGGACATTCTGGCAACAAAAGGCTGATCACTGATCATATTATGTAAAGACTTAAATGGTCTCATACTTCACATATGTTTTTAGGCCTTCAGAAAGTGTTGGGATTCAGTATCATGTATGTGATATCAGTAATTTACATGTTTGTGTATTTATTTATTCATAATTAAATTTGTAGAACCACTCCTTTCGACCCAGCCATCTCAGGGGGTGGGTGGGTCTACAACAGCTTAAAACAACAGAATTAAAACAGAAACCAATTTGCCCATTTGAAACAATATCAGCGTCCCTTGCTTCTGGACCTCTTCACATCGTTCTCCCACATTGCTCTCCCATATAATAATCCAGGTCCAGATGTTACAAGGGAGAGTGTTTTGAGGGGGAAGGAGGAGGGTTCTTGATGTTATGGTGATCTGGCCTCAATCAAACGCCTGATGGAAGAGCTCTGTTTTATAGGCCCTGTGGAACTGGATTTCAGACAGGGCCTGTGTCCCCACTGGGAGTTTGTTCTACCAGGTATGGGTCAGTCTGAATTTGGAGGACTGTAGGCCTAGAGCTGGGGCGGGGGGGAGGGGGAACCTTTTCAATATTCAGTATTCCAATTTTCCCCATTAGATTCTGAGTGTAAAATTCAAAGGTGTACTTTTAGTATGAAAATTCTGCTTAAATTAAAAAATTGATTTAGACATCTGTAGGTTCAGACATGATATCATTCTTATTACATATAATATTTAGATCATTCTTATTACATATAATATTTAGTATCTGACCTCCACCAAGGTCAGATACTAAATATTATGCCATGCTAACCATCAAACACTGATAAAATATAACAGTGGTTTTATTGTCGACAGCCTATTATGGCTTCATTTATAGAAGATTAATAATAGTAGAGAATCATTCCTGAAAAATAACTTGACTACTGAACTTCTTCCACAACATGAAGCTATAGGAAATTCCATGAACTATGATGATCAGTTTTGTCCTTCAAGAACTGAGCATTGTCCTGGAAGATTCTGCTACAGCCTGTTCAATGGACATTGGTTTAATGGTTGATATAAGAGTCTGTTTGGTAGTCATTATAATGTATTAACTATTTCCTAATAGTACTGTGCAATGTTTCCTCTATTTCCTCCCTCCCCTTGGAGTGGAGCAGTTTACATCCTGGGCAGAATATAACTGTCGTAATCTTAAAATGGGCAATGGATAACCCTTTGTGGATTCAGATTGCTGCTAAGCAGGGCTTCCTGTGCAGCTGGTCATGTGCACAGTTTACAGGTACCATGGCTGCTAGCATATGAAACACACTCAGGACCCATTGTCTTCTGGCAGGCTCTAGACCTGTATTTGTTTGTAATTGTAAAACCTAGAAACTGAGCATGATAAAAAAAAACCCTCCAGAGTGAGCAGGATCTATGATATGTCTATCAATTACTGTTAAATGTTTATACTACCCTTTCTCCAAAGCGTGCAGACCACTATGTTTGGCTCTCTCCTCTTATTGCAACAGGCATGTGAGTAGATTAGGCCAAAATAGCACCAGTGGCCCCAGATTGTTCTGCAATCTGAACAGGGAATTGAAGTTGGATTTTCTAGGCCTTAGTCTCTAACCACTGTACCATATCTTATATTTAAGTCAATTGTTATTTATTGCTTCTGAAATAGTGAATTGATGTACATTTTTCTTTATCAGGTGCCTGAGATCTTCCAAAATTCAGTAAAAAAATGTTTGTTGGTTTTTTGCATAAATCTGAGCCTCAAGACACTTGTGACACTGTGTATCCATGGTTCACATTAAAATGTAGCATTATGATTATTCTTGAAATTTCACTCTGGGCAACGTAGTTTACATAGCAGCAATATTCCTTCATAGCTTCCAATAATAGTCTCAGTCCCTTCCGCTTAAAAAGCCTCATTAGCACCCTTCTCTTGTTACTGCCCACTGTTTCTGCTGCATGCTCCTGTTAACTTGGGTGGAAAAAGTAGTTGCCTTAAATCAAGTTTCACTGTTTAAAAAAAAACCTGTTACCAAAATAGCTTTTGCAAACTTGAAACATCCAATGGAAATAGAACACAGTGCTGAAATAGGTACAAAAAAAATATTTTATATCGTCTATTACAGAGATCAGTCTGATTATGTTTGTATGTATCTAAAGGGCAAGTGAACTCATCCCTGCTTTTGAACCAGTACCAATTTTTTCATTGTTTCTGCAATGTTTTAATTTCCTTCATCCTCAAATATATAACGCATACATAAGAACTTTAGTCTTCATACCTTTGGAAATATAAGCTGTCCATTGGCATGTGCATCACTTCTGTGGTGGAATTTTTAATTCCTCAAACAAGTATGGCATGGCAATAAACAGGGATAAATAAACCATCTTCAATTATCAGGGAGAATACTAAACTGGGAGTGGTAGCAAACACAACTGAAGACAGAATCAGAATACAGGATGATCTTGATAGAAGAAGAAGAAGACAAAGAAGAAGAAGAGTTGGTTCTTATATTCCGCTTTTCCCTACCCGAAGGAGGCACAAAGCGGCTTACAGTCGCCTTCCCATTCCTCTCCCCACAACAGACACCCTGTGAGCCCTGATATCACTGCCCGGTCAGAACAGTTTTATCAGTGCCGTGGCAAGCCCAAGGTCACCCAGCTGGTTGCATGTGGGGGAGCATCAGAATCAAACCAGATTAGAAGTCCGCACTCCTAACCACTACACCAAACTGGCTCAAGAAGTGGGCTAAATTGAATAAAATGAAGTTCAATAGGGATAAATGTAAAGTTCTGCATTTATGTAGGAAAAACATAAATGGGAGAGTATGGGAGAGCGTTAATTCCTAGGAAAATATCTGTAGGACTGTATCACTTGTCTGGAAGTACAGGTTGGAAACAAGCTAATGGAGTTGACATTTTAACTGAAAGAACTGTAACTGCAAAGAAGAATTTTGCTCCCAAAATAGTTTGTTGAGCATCATAAGAATTATGAGCTGTACATTTCTTATACCATAATCCGGCATTACAGGCTGTTGATATACAATCAATACCACCCCTTTTCCCCTGCTCAGCTAGGCAGCCTGGCGCCATTCATCCCAGTGTTTGTTTATTTTAAATAAAGTGTCATTGAGAAATGGCAAGATTCAGCCTGCTGCTCTCTTTCAAATTTGGTAGCAAAATAAAAGAATAATTCTCCAAGGAACTATACTGGGACCTCATCCATGATTCTCATCAGATTGGCCAGACACCTAGAGCATTTTCCATGTCTACAGATAAACAAAGGGTCTCTTGTTTCTTTCTGTACTCCATTGTGTTCCTACATAGTTTTGATTTGCTGCCTTTCATTGTTGGTTTTGTATATTCATGTAGTACAATTTTTTAGGTATAATTCATATGGTTCAAATAATAATGAAATGCATACATTTAATTGGGAAAATTTGGCACAAAGAAACAAAAATTGTGTGAATATAGAGAATTTTCACAAGAAAGGAGCCAAACTGAAGTAGGAATTTTGTGGTGAAACTACAGGAAATTAGTAATTGCCCCTACTTAGGAGCACAATAGCTATATAATATCGTGAAAGGAAGGTCGGGAAGGCTTGCTTTAAATGGCATATAAATAAAGTGTTTGAATAGCATATACAAAATTTGTTAACAAATTGGCATGTAATTCAAGTAAATTTTAGTATTGCCTGAAAAGGTGGGGAAAGAGCCCATGCCAAGAGCCCATGCCAAGAAAGCTGGGGGGAGGGTTTTAAAGGGCATGCTAAGCATGTGATAGGGTCATATCAGCTGCTTAGCAGACCCTTTAAACACTTCCTCCCTTCTTTCTTGGGCAGGACCTGAGCTGGCTCTCAAAGGCTCTCCCCAAGCCTTTGTGAGCCAGCTGTCAGCAGGGATTAGAGTTAGAGTGGGGTGGACAATTCCACCCTGCCCCAATTCTCCCAATTTCTACTTGGTGTGCCCTTTAAATGTCTCCCCTGTTTTCAGCAGATACCACCACTTGCAAAATTGGGGAAGGTATTTAAAGGGCACAGCATGCCAAACAGCTGATAATGACAGGCACATATCACCCTTTAAATGCTTCCCAAGCCTTTGCAAGCAGCTTTGACTACGACGCTTGATGAGGTATTTAAAGGGTCATTATCGATAGTTTGGTGCAGTGCACCAAAAAGCTGATAATGACAGGTGTGTGGTGCCCTTTAAATGCTTTCTCACTGCCTGCAAAGGCCTGGAGAAGTATTTAAAGGACACTACATGCTACATTATCGGCTGTTTGACAGATGCTCTCTTCCCTCCCTTCTCAGGCAGTAGAGACATTTTCTGCTGCCTGGTAAGAGCGGGAGCATTGTGCACAGAAAAGAAACCCAAAGTTTTTCAGATTTGACATAATCGATTCATCTGAATAAAAAACAGTGAAAGATCATTAATGCAATTTGGATTTGGCTTGAATTGGTTCTGACTGAATCTGAAATTGTACGATTTTTTGTGCATATGCACTAGCCTAATACATTCCAATAAAGCTCATTTTAATTATGAAAGCATGGGTACATTATAGGCTGCTCTTATCAGTCCTTTGTCCCCCAGGGGTGCTTAGAGTACATGAAGAGGGAACTCCCATTCCTCTCATTTCTGTTGCACATGTGGTATGTTCCTGGCTGCAGCTATAAATTCATGTGCCCCAGTCTATAGACTGTTAAATTTTGTAACAGCCAAGTCTCCAGCCCTTGCAACATAGAGAGATATGGCATGATGTAGATTACTGCCAACTGAATTACCAAATATGAGAACAAGGCCGCACACCATGGATATTGTACTATCACTGCATTCTAGAAATCATTTTCAGCTGGATTGTTGTGAATGACCAAAGACAATCCAGTTATGTACTTACACAAGCAAATCAAACCCAGAATGGAAAAGAAAATTCAGCCCAATTTCAGGGCTGGGCTGGGATATGGCTAAACTGGAACACTTAAGGTCACAAATTGAAAGCTATAGGCCAATAGTTCATTTGTTCTGAATATAAGTTTTCAATGAGACTTCAGTTTATTCCTCTTAAGGGCCATCAGTAAAAAATGTTGGTGGCTTCAGGGAACCATACTTGGAATATTAAAATAATCCTGTGCCTCAGCAGACTGTCAAGGTCTGTCTGTGGTGATCTATCAGTATGGAGTGGCTCCTGCCACAGGTTCAGGAGTTTTACCAATGCTACCACAAATGTCAAAAAAAATAATAACAAAGGCTTGTGATGAACTATGGAAAATTGTCCAAACATTATTGGGTAGGAATTTTTTAAAAGTATGTTAGACAATGAGGGACATATAAGTTAAAGCAAAGCCATAATTCTGGTATGAAAAGGGGAGTAGCCTTTTGAAGGGGTGATGCTAAAGCTACCGCCCCTAGTGGGAAAGGGAAATATTGTAGGGAAAGTTTCTTTGCCATCAGGATAAGGTTGCCAACTCTGGGCCGGAAAACTCCTAGAGATTTGGAAGAAGCATTTAGGGAAAGAAGGGACCTTGCAGGGTATAAGGCATAGACTCTTCCCTTAAGTTGCCATTTTCTCCAGCAGTCTGGAGATCAGTTGTAATTCCAGGAAATCTCCAGGTCTCGTGTGGAGGTTGGCAACCCTAGAAATGGGTCCACCCTATGTATGCTTTGACGTCATATAAATTGTTCTCTCCACACAGTCTCTAGGATGGAATAAGCCTCATAAACATACTGTATTAGCTTTATAGATCTTGATCCTGAGATTGAAAAAAAAATATAACAGATGAAAAACATGTCAATATATAAGGGAACATTTATTATAGGCTTAGTTTAAAAGATTATTATGATGTAAGTCAAAATGTTGATTATTAAGGACTAGCTGTTATTTCTAATTAGGTAACTGAGATTGTCAAGGGTCGGCATTTAGTTTTGTTGCTTACTTTCTTAAAATATTATGTGCACTGGCACTTTAAAGCACTTGAAAATCTTCTGCTATACTAATACACATGCATATCTGTCATGGCTGATTTACTGTTCCCTGCCAGAGGAGGAAAGGAATGTGAAGAAGGCTTTTTGGCCCGAATTCATGTTGAAAGTATGCTGCAGCATCTCAATTCCCATCATGATTAATAAACCACATTTAGCATATGCCTCTCATACTTGCATATCTCAGAGAACCAATGTAATATTTTTAATTCTCACCACATGTAACATGTATTTGGATTCTGAAAGACGTTCAACAACTACTTCCCAATTCAAAACAAAGTTTTACAAAGGGGAGAGCAGGAAAATCAAGTTGTTCTAAGGAACATGCAGTCACCTCATCTATTGTGACAGAGTGGTAAAATCTTGAGTGATAAAATTCCCATAGACCCTGTGGCAGAGTATCCTTGGCATAACCCAAGCTGTGCTGAAAAGTCCACTGTGCTATCCTAAACGTGTTTCAGCACACATACCAGGAGTAAATATAAGCTACCACTTGCCAGTTTGGAACTGTGAGCACGGGTGTCTCTCCCTCCCCTTTTGAGTGTTCTTTGCAGGGTATTAAATAGAATCAAGCATGTGTGAGCCTTAAATTTAGATCATCAGCTAGCACAACAGCTGAGCTGTTCCATTGGGAGGCAGATGCTGTTGATCTTCTACACACATGCCTGTGTCAAAAGCTATGTTCACAGGCAGAGCAATACTGTACATTCCACCCTCCTGATGACACAGCTGTACTCCAGAGCAACACATTTCTGCATTCTGCCCTGCAGATGTCACTTTTCTCTCCACATTCCAGAAGCTTGGGAGGAAGGGTAGTGGGATCCACAATATAATAGTTAACAGCATGGGAAACTTCCACATATAACCCACCGGGGTAGGTTTAAGGTTGACATTGAGATTTTGAGAAGCAGTCACCCAATCATATTTTAGAAATTTCATCTAGACACCTGGCTTTTGTTGACTGTGATAAGCTAATACACACACATATATACATGTCAAATGCTTATCAAGTGCCTTTAGATTCCTTGCTTATGGCTGAAAGAATTGCAGTAATGTCATAGCATGGCTAGTCATTCTTTTTTTTGTTCTGGCAGGACTCCTGTGCCTTTAACTCGATGAGCATGAATTAAGCTGAAATATTTTTCACTGTTGAATCTGCATACTAGGGAAAACATCACCTTACCTGCTGAATTTCTGATTGCCATCATTATCATCAAACAACATAAAGTCATCAGCCAGCTTCCAGCCTCCCGAACTGAGAGGTGGCCTTACGGCCACCACCACCACCCAACCTCCCATGCTGAGAGCAGGTGGTTCCAGGGTGGTGGTGGTGGTTTGCCACCCCCTCCCAACCTCCCATCCCCAGCGCAGTGAGAGCAGGGAAGTGGGTGGGGTGCCAATCCCCACTGGTGTGTCCCGCAGCATGATGTACAAGGGGGGGGGGGACTGGCTGCTGCCCCCGTCCTGCCTGCTTTTAAAGCAGGCTGAGCAGCTAGTATAACTGAATTCCAGAGCCAGAGGGATAACTTCTTCCTCATGTAGAAAACAAGCAGTCTAGCACAATAATGTAGTGATCAACCCATGGGCTGGGACCATCAGGTAGATCATGAAGCCTCTCCTGCTAGGTAGTGAGAGTTGCCTCCCTTTTCCTGTTATGTAGACCTACTGCACAGAGCAAAGGGACCATGGCACTCCTCCTTTTGTAGCCATTCTCAGAAGAGCGGCAAAATGATGCACACGTGCAATCACACCATACTGCAGAGGACTCCTCCATGCCTGTGACCTGTCTTGCTCCTGATTCATTCAGGAGACTTAGAACATGCACACAATCAGACATTCATTTTTAAAGTCCATTGTCCTCTGGGGGTTAGCAATTACTGATTTGCTACCAACCTAAACCAAAGAATATGATGAAATAATTTATTTATGAATGCTGCACTTTAATTATATAGCTCTGCTCTGAGTAATAATGGGGTTGGCCACCAACATTTGGAAACAGGGCCATGGTGAGGGATGGGCACAATTCATGAACTAAAGTTAGTAACAATTTTTGGCTGTGAAGAAGAAGAGTTGGTTCTTATATGCCGCTTTTCCCAACCCGAAGGAGGCTCAAAGCGGCTTACAGTCGCCTTCCCTTTCCTCTCCCCACAACAGGCACTCTGTGGGGTGGGTGAGGCTGAGAGAGCCCTGATATCAGTGCCCAGTCAGAACAGTTTTATCAGTGGCGAGCCCAAGGTCACCCAGCTGGTTGCATGTGGGGGAGCGCAGATTCGAACCTGGCATGCCAGATTAGAAGTCCGCACTCCTAACCACTACACCAAACTGGCTCTTTAGTGGTTTGCAAAGCAATAATCACAGAAGGGTTTGGAGTTGTTAGGATTCTGATCTCATGCCAAACAGAGGAACTTAGCTAGTGGGTGTCTTGGCTGAGGACCCCAATTCTGCTTGTGAACTCCTCCATCCTGCTGGAGTTTGAGGATATTAAGTGGATGCAGGGCTCCCCATTAGTGAACCCCATTTTTTAAAATGTATACCTGAATAAGTCAGGAGTTCTTCTTATACTTTGCTCTCCTCTTGAGGTACTTGAACTCCAAAAATGGGTTTCAAATTACAATGCATTCTTGGAGTCATTTAAAAAATGACAAAAAGTGAAGGAAGTTCACTTTAATCTGCCATCAGTTACATAAGTGGCAAGGGGAAGATCCTGATGAGAGAATGTGATTTCCAAAACATTTTATTTCCAAATTATAAATACAATAAAGGCAGTTCACATCTATGTGCATACAGTCTCCTTGGTTGATGAATTGCACATTAAAAAGCACTTTCATAATAGTTTCTTCAGGACTCACATCCAAATTGCTGTAGTCAGAGAGTCTCTACTTAACAAGCAGTTGTCAAACTGGTGCTGAAATGCCAAAAAAAAAACAAAGAAAGAAAGAACAGTGCTCTCTGAAAGTGTTTTGGCTGTTATCAAACTGGGTTTTCATCTGCCTTGTAAAAGAAATTATTTATTCTTGAATATTTTTGGATTAAACATGACGGGACAGCACCACAAAAAGAGAGTCCAGTAGCACCTTCAAGACCAACAAAGATTTAGTCAAGATGTGAGCTGTCAAGTGCATGCACTCTTCCTCAGTTTAATGAACAACCATCATAATTGTGTAATTAATCTGAGGAAGGGTGCTTGCAGTCGAAAGCTCACTTCTTCAATAAATCTTTGTTGATCTTAAAGGTGCTACTGGACTCTGATTTTTGTTGTGCTACTCCAGACCAACACGGCTACCCACTTGAATCTATCCATGATGAGATAGCATAATGAAAGGAGTCATTATAGATATACTTTCTGCAATGACTCCATCTGACTGCAAAAATGAGAAGAGACAGTTTTGCATAAGGCATAGAATCCCAGTAAGAATTGCATTGTGGCATTATGACACAAATACCACAAATTTGTATTATTGTGAGGGATTTGTGTACACTTGAAAAATTAGAGTTCCAAGAACACCATGTGAACAGCTGCTGAGTCATCAGTTGTTCAATGCATGAATGTATGTTGTGTGCAAGTGCGCAAATACTTGCAGTGCATTTCACACAGAGCAATTAATAAATGGCTTCCTACAAATACACCAATTGTTTGTATAAAATCTACATTGGCTGAAGTCCTGCAGGTTTTAGTGGACAGGCTTTTACCTCATTCCCATCAACAAGCCATAATGGACTACTTTCATCCAGTATAATGGTATTCTGTTAAAAAGGAGTTCTTCAGAAATCTACCTTTATATAACTTCACATTGGAATGCTTTTGGACTGAACTTGGAGAAGGCATTTAAAGGGATTGTAACTTCAGAGTTCTCTTACATCATGGCTTGCAAAAGGCATTTACATTTTAAAGAGGAATACTTTCCCTGCCTCCACTGAAAACAATCTTTTTTAAACTTGGGGTGTTTTTTTTTTTAGAAGAGGCACCAACAGCTACATTGCAAATTTGGTGCCTCTACCTTTAAAAATACCCCCCCCCCCCCGTTTCTCAGAGGCCTCTAGATCTATTCTCCAGTGCAGTCTATGGGGACCATTGACTATAATGGTCCCCAAAGGCTATAATGGAGTTGAAAAAAAGCACGTTTTCCTGGTCCATTCCCATCCCTAGGGCTTATATGCCTCCTCATCCTCCTCAAACTGCAGATTTCCTGTGGGAAAGTGTTTCTGCTGTGATTGGGACTGTGGCAGGGAGGAGGAGAGGATTCAGATTTGTTCTCCACAACCCTTTTCTAACCTGAAGGTTCACTGCAGCCTAAAACTACAGCACTGTTTTAAAGCATGAAGGAAGTCAGGAGTGGAAGATGACCAGCCCTGGCATCATCAAGACATTCTTCAGTCATCCCCTTGTTTTTAATCTACTGACAGAGATGGAGACCATCTGTCAAGCAAATACCAGCCTTGATGGTTTTCTGAAGTGCCAACAGCTGCTTCTAAAGCTCAGTCACCCGTCCATCAGCATACCTATGCAAAAAAGCAAAACAAAAACAAAATAGAATCATAATATTTGGAGGCAAACATGTCATTTGTGTTGTGGGCAAAGTGCTAACTTACGGTGACCCCAGAGTGTTTTAAGGCACGAGATTAAGCATAGGTAGTTTGCCATTGCCTTCCTTCGCAAAGTCTTTTTTTTTTTTTTTGTGGTCTCCCAACCAAGTATTGACTCGGCATATTTTCCGAGATTTAGTTGTCAGGATCTTTGACTCTGTGAATAAGCAACCTTGTTTATGAAAAAAAGTTCTGTATTTTAAGAAGTGAAAGTATCCAGGGACAACATTGTCGGTTCTGAGTTACGTCCAAAGAGGCGAGAGATTATACATGCTGAGCCCCACCCTCAGGAATGTCAGTTATCTCTTTAATTCAAAGGGGCCCACCTTTGGTTAGGCATCCTATCTAACTACAGAGGCTACATGTTACAGATTAAAATTCCTAACAAACAGTGGTTATACAAATATAGTAATCATAGGACATACATATATGTGGCTATACATATATAGTGAGATGCACATATTTACATAAAGCTGAACAATAAAATAGAATTTCTTTGAACCATGACCGTTATTCCAATATGTCACTGCTGGCGCCAGAGAGGACCTCTGTGAGAACTAATTTATGCGGGAAGCAGCTGCGCCTTCCAAAGGTTATTTGGCTGGACTCTTATCAGCTTCCAGCTTCCAGAAAACAGAGAAAGACACATTAGTGAGATATGGTGAGATCAGGCTACTTCAAATCTTCAGATGCCAGAAATGCTGACAAGTGACAATTGTACCTGCAGAGACCTCTGTCTGGCCCCTGCTGCATTACTGGGCTAGATGGATCTTTGGCCTGATCTCTGAGGGGCTGTGCTTATGTACAGAAACTCCCCATGTATCCTCCAATTAAGCCCTGCTTTGAAGCTGTCCAATGCAAGCCCAATTTTTTCAGTGGACAAGCCCCCTTTTTTCAGTGGCACTATAGCACTATGGAACATCCTTCCTGGACTGACAGAAGGCCCCATGCTATCTGCTTTACACAAGACATGTAAGGCTTTCTTCTGCAGGTGGGCATCTGGGAGCTGTATTTAACCAGCTAGTTTTTGTTTGAATTATTTATTTATTTGTTTGTTTGTTTGATTACTATACCACCCTTCCATATGGCTCAGGGCAGTTTACATACAACATGGAGGACACATGGAACGAATTAATACATAACCTAAACAAATACAACAACAACAATCCAATAACACAGTTTCAGTGATCATGAACAATACAACAGGAACGGAACCCAGCCAAGGACAGAGAGGACAGACTGGTTCAGGCCATGGAGGGATGTCTGAGGGGGACCTGTTGACGGTCTCAGGCAAATGCCTGGTGGAGGAGCTGCCTTTTGCATTAATATTCTTTGGTAAAGTGATTTGAGCTACTGGTGGGAAGGGTGGCACATTAATATGTCATGATTGCTAAGTAGGTCAAGGCATAAGGCTGCCTGTCCTGCATTTTCCACAAGAGTTTCAGCTTAATTTAAGTCTGTGTGAGAAGGCAATGCTAGAAGTTGGAGATCTATTCATTCCTATTTCCTGCTGCAACAGATGTGCTGTTCAAGGAAGCTTTTTGGTGCACCTACCCCTGGAGCTGACCATGTCTGTAGAAATTGCCTTTCAGTTATTATGAGACAGAATAGTTAAGTGAGCATTTTCTGCACTGTTTGCTTCAAGGTCAGTGATACACACACAATGCAAATAAACAGAGGCTAAGCTGACGTACCTCTCTCCCATTGACATTGTTTTGCAGAAATCTGTTCCAGGATGTCTATTATTATAGACCAAGCCTGGCTAATCGTGATATACTTTTGGGTCAAGCTCAATGTGCCAAACCTGCTTTTGTTTTTAAGGCTTAAATTAATGGCTTTTTCAATATTGACAGAGAGAACAGTTCAGGAAAGGGAGTTTAACCTGTAGAAAGATCACAAGATAAGTACTGCAATGGATGTGAAACTATTATCGGCATACCCATCTTATTTCATGAGACTACAGCATGGAAGTTATTTTCATGCTGTTGCCACCAATCACATTAGATTATTGCATTCCACTAAAGTAAATGCAAATCTACCTACTGAGTACAAATAATTAACAAGTTTTATGTAGTTTTGAGTGCTTAACAGAATTTCATTATTTAAAACAATAATTTACAATACATATGAGTTATGTAGAATCTGTTAGACTAGCTATCCCCAACCTGTGGGCCGCGAACCACATGTGGTCCTTCGACTAATTGGAGGTGGGCCCCGAAGGCCGCCTTCTCCCCGCCCCCCCCCGGCCCTTTACTTCATCCCTCTGGCCCTTTACAACACACTTCAGGTGTCATTGTCTCCCATCACTCCCAGATGGGGCTGTCTCGTTGCAGAGAAACAAGCTCAGGGTTCCCATTGATTTGTCATTGTCATAAGTTAAAATTTCCATGAAAATAAAATGTTCCTTATGTTAATTGTTGTGGCGTGTCTGTATCTTATTTTGAAGGGATGTTTAAACATTACCATAGCGATCAGAGAGTGTTAGGGCAGTGGTTGAGAGTAGAGGAGTAAACTACCCCCCTCCACCGGGCCTCAGTAAAAGGCATTGAGTGGTCCCCGGTGATAAAAAGGTTGGGGACCACTGTGTTGGACCATGCAATATTGTGGTTAGGCACAGCCTTTTTGGTGGGGAAGCATTAAAGCTAAAAACAAAAAGATTCAACCATCCAAATAGCAGTGACCGGAACAATGATGATTATTTAATTTAAAGCACGGAAAAGAATATTCAGTGACAAACTAGATCAGTTCCTGAAATGACGGGATAGTTTCCTGGAACTTTTATTCAAAAACCCTTCTAAGTTGTGTGCCTATCAGAAGTGACAATAACTTGCCCTTGTTACCGGTATTGACTCTCTTGAGGAAATTAAAGAAGAAGAAGGGAGGTAATATTTCAACTATTTTCTTATTGGTATTCTGACTCCTGGCTTACACACACACACAGCTGGTCTGAATGTGTGTATAAGGAAGCCAGGTACTTTTCCTTAGCATTATTATTCTTAAAGTAAATAGTGTATTTATATATCACCGAAAAATATCGTTCAAGTCTCAGTAATTGTATTTATACATAGACAAGGGCCTCAATAGAAAAGCATACCCCAAAACTCATTTCAGCTTATCTACTATTATTTTACAGCATTTTTATCTCGCTCACATAACCACCGTTGATCGGCATTTGGAGATTCATAATGCCACCATGAGCCTGCAGATGATCTGTACCATTTGGCCATTTTTTGTGGTATAAGGTACTATTGGTGTATTATCTTCACTGCATTCTCTTTAAATAGAAGGCACACTGAGAAAGAAAATCCATGCATGAATATAAATTCCCAAGCCTCTTCAGTGATCTCAGAACTAAGATCCTTATCCCACAAGTTAGAATTCTGGCTTAGAGTTGATGTTGCAATTAAATACTATAACTAGGATTGCCAAGCAGTGTCTGGCAACTGGTGTGGGATGGAAAGGCAGCATTTTAGAAGACAAATTATAGAGAAAAATAAGACCTTATAAATTTAAGGGTGGTTCTTATCATAGAGTTTCTGGCAATCCCTAGAGCTACCATGTAGTGACAAAACTGGATGCTGCACTTTGTGGATGGATGTACTTTGTGAGCAGCTTGAGAAAATATCCAAGCGGCAGGACCTTGTCATCATGGGTGACTTCAATTTCCCAGATGTGTGCTGGGAAACAAACTCTGCGAAGCGTCCTCAGTCATGCTACTTTCTGAAGTGCCTGGCTGACAATTTCATTTATCAAATGGTAGATGAACCCACAAGAGGTTCAGCCATACTGGACTTAATACTGACCAACAGGCAAGAGTTGGTGGATGAGGTGAAGGAGGTGGGGACCCTAGGGGGAAGTGACCATGTCCTCATAGAATTCCTTTTGAGATGGGGAGCCAAGGAAGCTTGTAGCCAGACGCGGATGTTGGATTTTCGTAGGGCAAACTTTAATAAACTCAGAGACATGATGAGTATCATACCATGGACGACAATGCTGGAAGGGAAGGGAGCATGTGAAGGGTGGGCGCTACTCAAACAAGAGCTATTGCATGCTCAATCAATGACTATTCCAGAAAGACAAAAACACGGCAGGAGCTCTAAGAAGCCTATTTGGATGAACAGAGAACTTCAAGAGGAACTAAGAAAGAAAAGGAAAATGTTCAGGAAATGGAGGGAAGGACAGAGCTCTAAAGAAGAGTACCTACAGGTTACTAGGCACTGTAGATCAATCATCAGAAAGGCCAAAGAGAGTGAGCTAAGATTGGCCAGGGAAGCCCATTGTAACAAGAAAAGATTTTTCAGTTATGTGAGGAGCAAACGTAAAGTAAAGGAGGCAATAGGCCCACTGTTGGGTGAGGATGGACAAACTCTAACAGAAGATGCAGAGAAAGCAGAAAGGCTTAGGGCCTATTTTACATCTGTTTTTTCCCACAGGTCAAAGTGTTTAGGCACATCTAGAGATGGCCGTAGCCAAAGGATAGTGTCTGGGTGGCAGGTTAACATGGATAGAGAGGTTGTCGAGAGGCATTTAGCTGCACTGGATGAGTTCAAATCCCCTGGTCCGGATGAAATGCACCCGAGAGTACTCAAGGAACTTTCCAGAGAACTTGCACAGCCCTTGTCCATTATCTTCCAAACATCTTTAAGGACTGGAGATGTCCCGGAGGACTGGAAGAGAGCAAACGTTATTCCGATCTTCAAAAAAGGGAGGAAGGATGACCCGGGAAACTACAGACCAGTGAGTCTGACCTCTGTTGTGGGGAAGATAATGGAGCAGATATTAAAGGGAGCGATCTGCAAACATCTGGATGACAATTTGGTGATCCAAGGAAGTCAGCATGGATTTGTCTCCAACAGGTCCTGCCAGACCAACCTAGTTTCCTTTTTTGACCAAGTAACAGGTTTGCTGGATTGGGGAAATTCGGTTGATGTCATTTACTTGGATTTTAGTAAAGCTTTTGACAAGGTTCCCCATGATGTTCTGATGGATAAGTTGAAGGACTGCAATCTGGATTTTCAGATAGTTAGGTGGATGGGGAATTGGTTAGAGAACCGCACTCAAAGAGTTGTTGTCAATGATGTTTCATCAGACTGGAGAGAGGTGAGTAGCGGGGTACCTCAGGGCTCGGTGCTCGGCCCGGTACTTTTTAACATATTTATTAATGATCTAGATGAGGGGGTGGAGGGACTACTCATCAAGTTTGCAGATGACACCAAATTGGGAGGACTGGCACATACTCCGGAAGATAGAGACAGAGTTCAACGAGATCTGAACACAATGGAAAAATGGGCAAATGAGAACAAGATGCAATTTAATAAAGATAAGTGTAAAGTTCTCCATCTGGGTCAGAAAAATGAAAAGCATGCCTACTAGATGGGGGATATGCTTCTAGGTAATACTGTGTGTGAACGAGACCTTGGGATACTTGTGGATTATAAACTAAACATGAGCAGGCAGTGTGATGCAGCGGTAAAAAAGGCAAATGACATTTTGGGCTGTATCAACAGAGGCATCACATCAAAATCACAAGATGTCATAGTCCCATTGTATACGGCACTGGTCAGACCACACCTGGAGTACTGTATGCAGTTCTGGAGGCCTCACTTCAAGAAGGACGTAGATAAAATTGAAAGGGTACAGAGGAGAGCGACGAAGATGATCTGGGGCCAAGGGACCAAGCCCGATGAAGATAGGTTGAGGGACTTGGGAATGTTCAGCCTGGAGAAAAGGAGGTTGAGAGGGGACATGATAGCCCTCTTTAAGTATTTGAAAGGTTGTCACTTGGAGGAGGGCAGGATGCTGTTTCTGTTGGCTGCAGAGGAGAGGACACGCAGTAATGGGTTTAAACTTCAAGTACAACGATATAGGCTAGATATCAGTAAAAAAAATTTTCACAGTCCGCAGGGCCTGTAAGACGGAGCTCTTCCACCAGGCATATGGTTGAGGCCAGGGCAGCTCTCCCACTAATCCATCAGAGGATCCCCTCCAATATTGAGATCTCTAACATCGAGATCATGGTTAGATCTATTGTATTGGTGCCACCCTCTTCTGAACATTATTCTCTCCACCAGGCTGAACTAAGATCAGAATTGTGACCACCGCCACTATATGTTATATGTAACTTTTAATTGGGGTTTTTATGGGGATTTTATTGTGTTTTAACTGTTTATGTTGTAAACCGCCCTGAGACCTATTGGGAGAAGGGCGGTCTAAAAATTAAATAATAATAATAATAATAATAATTATTATTATTATTATTATGACCATGGTGCCCATCTAGTCTACCATTACTGCAGTGGTTGACTAGATATATTTTGAAAAACCAACAAACTGATGTTGAGAAACCAACAAGCTACTAAGTTCTCCTGGGAGCCACTTCACCCCTGAAGATTTTCCTACAGAGATATTCTATATTATGCAAATGTGTACACTTCTCATTTATTATCAATTGTCATGTGTTGCTGTTGGTTGGAATACAATTGGTTGTATTCATCACACATGACAGCATATATTCTTTTATCAACAAAGCAGAAATATTGATACAAATAAATCACATAAGAAGGCCTAGTTTGCAAGCTCAGTAAACAGTGCAAGGGGCTTAGCGTGGTACAAACTGTGGAGACACCTGTACTTTCCATGTAAGACATGGCACTTTGAGCTTCACCACAGCAAAAAAAAAAATCTACACAACAGCTATTTGCTCATAATTACCTAGCACTGAGGATTATACTATTTTTAACCACCTTCAGAGTGGTTGACGTGCAGATTTTCATCAGTGCCTGCATTGTGATAAGAGGTAAGATTTAACCCCATGCACCAGGTTGTCTGAGGAGAGAAATTAAGAGGTCTCCTTTAAAGGAACCAAGTCCATCCCCACTCATGTTGCATGTCAGGGGGGAGGAGTAATAACAAAGAGTCTTCTCTGTGAAGAGTTCACAAGGCTTTCCTTGAAGTCAAGTCTGAGACTGGGGTACTCTCTGGTCCATTCCGCACGACTTCAATGTTGCAAAAGGCTTGCAAATTGTAAACGCTACTAATTTGCAGTTCTGCAAGACATCACACACAATCTGCCACACTCCTGAAACAGTCCCGCAAAAAGCGATTCATTGTAGCGTTTAAAGGGGAATCCAGAAAAGTGGATTCACCCTCCGAAAAGCGCTACACTCTTGCAAACAATCTGCAACACTAGCGAAAAAGACCTGTATGTTCCCATTGTTGCGGTTCCAGCAAAGTCCCTCCCCCAGGCTCTCTCCTCCAAACTTCCAGCGAAGCGATCGCCATTTTTTTTTTCTCGGAGTGAGCAGAAAGCAACGAACCGGCGAGCCTTCATTCACCCAGCGAGGCTTCTCCGGCTACAGTCCCTCCACAGAAGTGCTTTAAAGCTCCCCTAAGTCCCCAAGCACAACACAGCCCCGTTTGCAAGTTCCCTTTATTTTCGGCCGAAAATTGCGCCTGTGCAGGGGCAGGGATTATTTTTTCACTCGGGGGAGCATGGTAACAATGACTCGCCAGCTCTCACACCAGCTAGATGGGTCTCTCCGTTAGGAGGAATCAAGGCATATTCGTTGCAAAGTGTGTTTTTCTTTTTTTTAAAAACCTGTTCTTAAAGGGAAAGGGGCTTTTCGGGAGCATGATAACAGCCGCCCATTGGCTGTTCGTTTGATTGATGGCCAGGGGCAGGACAAAGCACAGAAAAAATCACTTCCTTTCTAGCGATTTTTGCGAGACCGGAAACCTGTGGGAAACGATTGAAACGCTACTGGATTCCACTACAAAGGCAGGTATGCGTAACGCCGAGATTGCACTTTTAAAAATAGCGTTTTTGCTTTCAGGAACCAATTGGCAACATTGGTCCTTGTGCGGAATGGGCCTCTGTATAATCTCCTCTCCTCTATCAACCGGGACAGACACAGTTTTAGGAGGTATGCTCAATCACCAGATTGAGGAGATACATCTGCAGCTAGGTTCATGCATAAGGGTAAATTGCAGTCACAATGAACGAGATGTTGTGATGAATTATTGGATGTGGAGCATGTTTCCACAGCATGAAGCAGACTACTTTACCAATACAACACATCATGCCACACAATTTAACCAGGGGAAGAGGGGAGGAAACGAGGCACATTACCTGACAATGTCTCCTAATGCAAAAGGTGTTTCATTTCATCACAGCAGTGAGGAGTTACATCAGTGAACAACTGACATCAGTGATGGAAGGACTGATCCAATCACACTACCAATTGGACTCTGAAAATGCGCATTCTTCTGACTTTTATGAAAACAATACATGAAAGAGATATTGTAAGTACATCTAATGAGTTAATGTGGAGGAGCCTTAAAAAACTAACAAACAGAAAAATTAAATGCCATCATGGAACTTAGGTATGTGAAAATAATACGGGGGCCAAAAAAATCAGAAGGTAAGAATACCAGGACATTAGTTTTCCATTGACAGAGTGTGCCCTTTCTCCCTGTGTTTGGTTTTATTATGCTTGCTTTTGGCAAAGGTACTTGCAAAATGTTGCCAAAGAGGCAAGTGGCAGTGTGTGCATGTAAAGTGTTTTTTTTAAGGGGATTTTCTTGCAAGGAGAACGTATGTACCTATCTAATCCAAACACAGCTTTCAAGCTTTCCATGTACAAATTTAAAACAAGCATGTTTCAAAAACTGTTTGGGTTTTTGGGTGCCAGCAAACCGAATAGCATCAGTCACAGTGAGCTGTTCCCTGTTCAAACACTGCTGTCCCTTGAGCTTTGACGTGAATGGGGAAGGGAACTCAAACAGTCTGCTTACGAGAAGCTAAAGGGAGGGGGAGAGAGATGAGGTTTTCTGAGCCAGGCTGTTAGCTGTTCCAGTAAAGGTAAAGTCTCTTAGTGGTGGGGAAATACAGGTAGGCGGAGCTAGAGGGTTGCAGCAGCCACGGACAGGAATCTTGCCGGTGTTTTCTCTGCAGACCAAATGCCTTTTCCATGAAGTACCTTGAGCAATCAGTCTCGAAATGACGATTCACAAGATGCAGAGCTCTCTACTAGGCATATTCTAGGAACTTGTCCTCAATTTCTACCAATGAGAGCCAGGCTGTAATTAGAAAGGAAAATAATCTTCCACGCTTGAAAATGTATAGTCTAGCAATAAGACAGGAAATTACCAGCTGTTATAAATAAGCGTTGAGTGCCATTAGCAGGAAAGTCTAGCTGATCTGGTAGAGTGCTGACTAAGAAATTCAAGAAAGAACCGATCACCCAGATGTCACCAGGAACTGTAGAAAACAGTGGCAGCAAGGGCATCCATCACTCTGCACATGAGGCGGAAGAGTTGCTTTCTTTTGGACAGAGATTTCTGCCAGATCACTGCAGAGAACTGCTTAGAGCAGGGCTTGGCTGGGGCAGTGAACCTGAGGAAGTGTTCTCCCCCCCCCCCCACCCTCACCAGCACTATGTTTGGGCATTGTGGCCCAAGCATGTTACAACTAGGCAGAAAGGTAGGGAAAGTCTGAGCAAAAGGCAAAGAATCTCAGTGGGTGAGAGGGGAGCACAGAGGGACCGTGTCAAGAGATGGTGCTAGATGCGTAATTAGCACTTCCCCCACCTAACTGAAAAGTGACATGGGTAGCCTATAAATCAGACTTATAAACAAACAAATCAAAACTAGAAGTCATGTTGGGATGCATGCAAAATCAAGGAACACAAGCTAGGGGAGCTGTGGGAACTGCTGGAGTTTGGCTCAGGTTGGGTTTGATAAGCTAAGGCAAAGAAGGAAGGAGGGAACAACATGCTCAGGAGTACTGTAGGGTAAAGGGGAGATAAATGCTTGGTGGCATTGGGAATATGGTTGCTAAGCTCTAGGTGGATTCTGGAGAGCTGATCTCCATGTAACAAATGACTTACCCTTGAGAAAAAATGACTGCTCTGGAGGATGAACAGTATATCCCACTGAAGTGCCTCTCCTCCCTAAACTCAGTCTTCCCCCAGACTCCAACCCATATCTTCAGGAATTTCCCAGACTGGAGTTGGCAACCATATGGCCAAACTTGTCCTGAGCCATGCTATTGCAAAATATGGCTGAGGTTCCATGCAGCAAAGGCACATTCCAGTCCTTTCATCCCCTAGCAGGAATTGGTTGCAACCGTCTCCTCTAACTCACAAATACTGATTCTGTTTTGGAGAAATCAGCAAGTTGGCACAGAAGCAAGAAACATGTGCCTGGACTATTCTACTTCATGTGACTGAATTCTCCCACACATATATTTTTAAAAGAGTGTATGTAAAATGGCCTAGACTTCCCTACTTCCCTGTCCTTCGTTTCCTTTATGTAGAAGTGTGTGTGTGTGTGTGTGTGTGTGTGTGTGTGAGAGAGAGAGAGAGAGAGAGAGAGAGAGTCCAGTTCTCTTCCTCTTATAGTTAGGTTCTATTTGAGTTACCTCTGCCTCAGGGAAAATGATGCTGTAAGGTAGTGAGGGAAGCAAATGTTATACGAATATTAGCTTTGGCAGAGCCTCTGAGGTGCACAGGTTTATTAAAGGTCATATTGCCTGACAATGGTACAGCAGCAGAGAATTACTTCCCATACCTTGAAATGAAGACACCAGGTAAAATGCATGGATTAAACTAGGGTCTATTAACTAGAATCTTTAAATTATTGGTAATAAAGCTCACTCACTCCCCCATTGTATGGATTCCCTAAGATGCTGTCCTATTGGATGTGCCAGCATTTGAACATCCATCCTGGCTCCAAGCTCAGCCACCAGCCACACCAAGCTTTTCCTTGTGCAGACACACATCAACCCCATCTCCCACAGAGTATTGATGCACAGAACCAGGGGATTAACTCCAGAGCCCTGTGGAACTGTGCACCCATTGGTTGGCAGTTTGGGTGCCTTCGCCCTTCTTTGGATGCCTCCAGGTGATTAAACAGCAAGCACTTAACATGCACAAATCCTACTGACCCTATCAAGAGCCTCACCAGCCTTCAGAGGAGCACGGAGGGAATGGCTCATTGTGCCAGCCAATCAGATAGGTCCCCCTTTTACCAGCTTGGTCTCAAAGCAGTCAGCTAATCCCAAGCTGTTGCCATGCAAAAGGAAGACTGGCTGCAGCAAAAAGCCTCCTGCTCTCAGCTGTATTGTTGGTTGAACCATACAAGGAATCTCTTCTTTTCACCACAAAGTATCTCATGTATGTTTTGCAGTAACATGGCTTAGGACATGTTTGGCCACACCCCAGAGCCTGGTGCCTTCACTCTCTAAGGAGCATGGGTACAAAACTGACCCTGTCACTGAGCTATATCCCTGCTTGTTAATAGCTTAATCCTAAACATGTGTAATGGCTGAAATCCTAATGGAAATATATTTTTTAAAACAGACATTCCAATTGGTGGTCCCAGATTAAATCCTTGACCATTAGATCACCAATCCTGTAAATTAATCTATTAGGCGGGAATCATCAATCTATTGACCGGCTGCATCATTCATTTTAAAAGAAGTGCCTTGCAGCAATCAGGTACCCTGAGAAGAACTACATCTGTGCATGGCAACAGGACAGAATCCTATAGACTGCTGTTTATTCCCATTTGTGTCCCATTTCCACAGAGCTCTAAGTCAGAGGTCCTTTGGAACAGAAAACTATGGTCACTGGCATCCTGACTCAGTAGGTGGGAGCCCAAAAGCAGATGACAGAGAAGGGTGAACTCCATCCTGTTCACTTCCATCTTTAGTTCTCCGCTTTCTACTCTCAGTGCATTCTGGGAATGGTAACCATAATGAGGAAGGATGCCCTAGAAGACCATTAATAGAAGACCATTAATAGATGTCCTTAAGCACTGTTGCTCAGCACATCTCTCATTAGAATGTCCCTGACATTTCTCCTTTTAGCACTTTCTTCCTGGGCAATAAATACTCCTCACTCTCCTTCATTAGATGATCGTGATTTGTTTTGTCAGCTTCATAGCTGAATAAAACTACAAGGCTCAGTTTCCTACCTGTAAAGCCAATACTTTTACCAGCTGTACCATGCTGGTATATGGGTTGTCTGTAGCCCTCAGGCTGACTACAAATCATGATTGGCAGAGCACAGGTTGCTTGTTGGAATTTTCACATCCTAGCTCCATACAGACATCACCACTGGCATCTTGACAAAGAGATGTCTTTTCATGTTTGTAAAATTAGTGACACCTTGTCTGGATCCTATGCAGCAAGGACAGTATCAATGTAAATTCATTCTTGTACACTGTTTTACAAGTTACCTGAATATCCATGCACTTCCATTCCATTCTGAAATGTATTTGTGCCTGCTACTTGCAAATGATGCTGATCAAGAGGAAGCAGTGGCAGGATTCTTCTTCTTCCCCTCAGCTTGGTGGCAAATAGCAAGGGACTGCGGCAACTGGCTCTGGAGATAGCCTATCAGGTTTCCTGGGGTGGGTGTGAAGGGCGGGGCCTTCAGAAGAACCTGAGGCCTGCTTCCTGCAGCATTGAAGGTTTTGATCACATTTGTGCTCTTGACAAGGACCTCAGTGGGATACAGTGCCACAGAGTCCACCCTCCAATGCCTGCATTGTTTCCCAGGGGAAGTAATCTCTGTTGTCTGTAGATAAGCCATAATTCCATGAGGTCCCCAGGTCCCACTTGGAGGATGATGTCTTTAAAGGTTGGCGCCATGCAGTTTGCCTGATGCTGGATCCATGTCCCACATGCCCCCTCTAAGGATCACAACTATAGCACAGAATTTTTTTAAGTTCATGAATTTTTCTAAGTGTACTTGATTTTTATAAAATAGTCCAAACTAGCATGTTAAATACCTGCATTTCCAAAATGAGCTTTTTGCGATTAAAAAAGTAGTTCAAGGATTTCCTAGTTGCTCAGAGTGTATCTAGGACAGCATCCCCCAATCACGTTGAGATTTACAGAGGTCAAAGCCCATGCAAGTTCCGCCACAGAGGTGTGCGCATCAAGGACCTTAAGGGGAATTCTTTTGTAACATCTGGAAGAAATCAAACAATTGATTCTTTTCACTTGAGGCAGAGCAGAGATAGCCTTTACAGGATCAATATATTTAGGATTAGATGGAGTGCTCCTCCAATGTAATATGAGACATAAATAGAATCAGTACAGCTTTTAGCTTTGTCGTATCAACAGCAAACATTTATTAGATTTCTCTTCCCCCCTCCCCCAAGACAGGCTGAGGACGGCTAATATCAATAAAACAGATATTCAAAGTAAAAACAGTAATTTAAAAGTTTTTAACCTAAAAAAATACACTTGAGAGCCCCGAATCTGACCATTAGGTCAGAATATTTCTGGCACTGATCTTATGTCCATATTTCAGATTTCAAGACAGAGAGGGAGGTGAAAAGGGAGGGGGGCTTTCTGGTGTAATTTTGTGCTTGTGTAGGCTTCAACCATAAGAGTGGTGGAAGAGAGCCATCTTGCAGGCCCTTTGGAACTTTGTCAGCTCTGACTGAGCCCAGATCTTGGCTGGCAGCTCAGTCCACCAGGTTGGAGCCAAGGCCAAAAAGGTCGAGGCCAATTGCAATTGTTTGGGGCTGGGGATTACCAGTAGGTTGGAATTTGCAGAATGCAACGTTCTTCAGAGGGCATACTCAGATAGGCAGTCCTTCAAGTATGCAAGTCCCAGACTCCACGAGGCCTTACTGGTTAAAATCAATATCTTAAGCTTAATCTAGAATTCAATCGGTAACCAGTGCAGGTGTTGGAGAGCAGATTGAATATGCGCCCTCCATGGTTTCCTCATAAGGACCTAGATACTCTCATTCTAAACTAGCTGTAGGATCAAGGTCAAGGGTAGGCACGTGTACAGCAAGTTACAGAAGCCTAGCCTGGCAAGGTGTTCTGGGGCCAGATAGGACACTAGTAGCTTCACCTCACATAGATGGAAAAATGTCTGCCAAGCTCTCCTTGTGATCTGCACCTACATGGTAAGGGAGGCATCAAAGATCACCCTCAGAATCCAGTCAGTGTGCACTGCTTCCAACTGTACTCTGTCCAGGCAGGGGAAGCATGCTTCCTCTTCTAGTCCTTTCCCAGCCAGAGGACCTCGGTCCTCAAGGGGTTTCGCTTCAGGCCACTTCATTGGATCCACTCTGGCCAAAGATGCATGTTGTTACCCGCCTCACAATAAGCAATAGCAATAGCAATAGCAATAGCAATAGCAATAGCAATAGCAATAGCAATAGCAGCAGCTCTGGGTGTCATCCGCAAACTGGTGACACCCTAGCCCAGACCTCAAACCCATTGCACTAGAGGGTGCGTAAAGATGTATCAGGGGAGAATCATACCCTGTGGAACTACACATTGGAGTTGACAATGGGGTGACTGCTGTACCCTGATTGCAAACCTCTGTCTTCAACTCTGGAGGAAGGAGACCAACCACTGCAAGGCTGGCCCCCAAAGCCCCATGTTGATGAGGCAGTGAACCAGAAGTTCATTATCTATCAAGTTTGCAAGATGGGGATGGGAGCATCTGCATAAGAGAATTTGTGGGTGGGAGGGGCCTTTAAACAATGTTGCTCAGTATTCCTTGCATTAAAATGTCCTTGACATTTCTCCTTTTCAGGATTTCCCCCTGGGCAGATTCTTAAAAATAAAAAAATAGTATTATTGAGATTTATATCCCACACATCTCCTGCAATTTAGGGATTGGGGTGTGTCACAATTTAAAAAAATACAACAAACCACCAGCTTTATCATTAAAATAATTTAAAAGTTAAAATCTTGACCATCTCCCATTTAGGCTCACAGACCAGAAGAGGCCCAGCTGAAGGGAAATTCTCAGAGAGGGCATTTGTCAGGAAGAACCGTGGAAAGGGTTAAGCTCTGGCTTTGACCTTAGTCTCCACCCACTCTTTCCAACATTTCCGGTCCGCAACGCTTTAACTACTAAGCCTCTTTTGACAGAGACCATTTCCTGATCTACTGATATACATCTGCATGAGGAAATAGAATTCCTGGATAATAGAGCAGACCATATCCACACAGCCTGTCGAGGAACGATACCATTTTTGAATGTTGCAACCTCTTAGCCATTGACAGGCAGGTGGGCATTACCGGCCCCAAGAAAGATGCTTCACACAGCATTTGTATTGGCATAACTGGCCACAGCTTTTTATTGACCTGGAGTGTTGGTTATGGCCATAGGGAAAAGCCTTCCTTGTGGTCAGCTGACCACACTCCAACCTGAATTTTGACCCTAGTGGCTCATTCAGGAATCCCTCCCCTCTCTCAGCCAGGAGAAAGGGTTCCCTGCCACTAGGATCCCTACCTGGGAAGTGCCCCACCTGAGGAACCGCAGGGGGCACACACTTTCATTGGTCCAACCTCGGGCCACTGGCTGCATGAACCCCAAGCCTTTCCCCAAGGGTCGTGTTCATGCCCAGCCTCCTTTTAGGAGGCCCCAACCTGGGAGTTGGGCATATTCCGTCCTCCCCCAAAAATTCAGGCTCCCCCTATGCCATCCCGCCAGCTGTGACATAAGCATTAATTCCCACAATTTCACCCATCAATAACAGAAAACATTTGAACAAACACACTTTTAAAAAAAAACACAGGGAGGGAGGGGGGAACCTTCCGTCGCCAGCAGCTCCCATAGGCTAATGCAGAGTGGACTTGCACACACACATCTGGCACTAAAAGTAGGTGAAATATGTAATGAAAATGAGAATACTGATCTATTTCTGAAACACTGTTTTACTGGAGTTCATTGCTATTTGGGCTTGGGAGATCTGGCCCATCACCAGTAAATCCTATTTCTAAGCAAATCCCACTGCATAAGAATGTATACCATGAATATAAATATGGGATTTATCGAAATGCACTTTTAAAAGTGGAGGAGAGGGGTGACATTTCAATATATTATTTCAGATGCAAACATGTCAGCACTGCTATAGATCACTGCCATATATTTGCCATATAGCTGTATTCCTTACATTTAAGAAATGTGTGAATAATTATCACAACTCTGCTTTACCATGATTGGGGGATACAACAGCACTTACTGCTTAGAGAAGAATGATCATCATTACTTTTTGTTCTCCATAATGCTAAAGAGAATTGAAGCACAATTAGTGTATTAACTTACACAATCCTATCACACATGCTAGGGCTGCCAGGCTGTGCCTGCCAACCAGTAGGAGCTGGAAAGCAGGGAAGTGGGGCACATGGCATCGAATGGAACATGATGTCACTTTCAGGAAAAACCCAGATGTGATGGCAAGTGGTTTCCAGTATTTCTGGCAATTCCTTGAGCTACTTGCCACCACTTCTGGGTTTTCCCTAGAAATGATGCCATGACACATTTTTTTAAAAATCTCACTGAGAGCATCAGCAGGCAATACAGGCTATGCACACAATCAATAGCAAGACAAGAGACTTTGATTTGACTGGAATACGAGAGCGAGGAAGAGTTATTGTAGTTCTGCCTCTCTTTCACTTATTGATTCCCATAAAGGGGTCTTGTCTCACTCTTCACAGCCTCACTAAAAGAGTTATTTTACAGTCAGGGAGCAAAACAACATTTCTCTTGCTGGCTTCGTATTGATTCCTTTAAAACAAAGGCATCTTCTGATAAATGCTGGCATGGTAGTTTGGAGTAGATGTGCCAGATGAATATATTATACTCCCAAGGAACAAAGCATAAAATCAACACCAGCTTGAAGGTTTTGAATCCACTGGATTTCCCAGCAAGAGAGCTGGCAAAAGAGAGGCCTCTACCTGATGGTGCAGGGCCTTCCTTTCCTGGTGGTGGTTAATCAATCCACGAACGAGTATGCGTGTATTTGAAGAGGGCTTCCAAAATAATGCTGCTCTGCTGGTAACTATTAGGGTGGCAGAGTAATGACTGCAAAAAGCTGTTTTTCCTCAAAGCATGTCTGCCAAAGGGATATTGTGCTGGCCTGATTTTAAGCCCACTGCCAGACAAGCTTATTGCCTAAACAGAGACACTTTGAAATTGAAATGAATCAGACATGCTTCTGCAGTGTTTACAGCCTCTGTGGGCATGCACTGTCTGTTCCAAACTAACCTGGTGTGAAGGGGAGCCACTGAACAGTGCCAAAGAGAATAAAGAAGCTGTGCACTATGTCAGGCTGCTGTAGGCCCAAGTTGTCAACTGCCTCAACTTTCAGAGTTCATACAAAGAAGTTGGCACAACACATTAGTGTCACAGTGTAGTTGTGCCATTGTACCTCCAATTGGAATCCTGCTTGTTACATGCATCAGAACTGTGGGGCACACAAAGGATGGAAGAGAAGACTGAAATAATCAGGCATGATATGGTCTCTTCCTGTTTATTAGCCAATTAGCCTAGGAAGTGTAGTACTTACAATTGCTGTGCATTGTGAATTCCCAGATAATGAGCATTAATCCCCTTAAGCATCGTGCTCATCTCATCCTTGCTTCAGTTCCTGCCGTTCATTATGCTCTTAAGGGGCAGTTTTGCCCCCCCCCCTTTCTGCAAAATGATCACTTCACCTCTAACAAAATGTTTAATGGGTCTGCCCATTGGTGTGTTTGATTGATTTTTTAAACAAAATGTAAAAATTGTATTGGGTTCCATTCCACTCATTGTCACATATGTCCATTTTTGTTATTATTTGTTCTTATTCAAGAGTTGTGTTTTCAGTGAATGAGGAAAAAAACTGAAACAGCTCATTCAATCCATGAGGAATAGTAAAGAATGAACTAATAGTGTTTGTTCGTGCTTCATCAGACCTCCTGCTCCTCTTTCCGCCTCTGCTGCTTCCTCTTCCCTGAACCAGCAATTCTTATGGTGTAACATTCAGAGGCCATCAGTGAAGAAAAAGGAGTGGGGAATCAAACCCAGCTCACCAGATCTGTACTGGGAGCCAGTTTAGTGGCAGTTGAACACCAGGGAGCAAAGAAAGGGCATTGACTTCTCTGTACCCCTTCCTCAGATGCTGTTCTTCTGTCTCTTTCTGTAAAAGGAATGGCTTTTCCATGCACCCTGGAAATGTAGTCACATATTGTGTCTGGCCATACATTAGGTTTACCCACATGCCTCCACTCAGGAAGATGTCAGAAGAAGCGAGGCAATGAAGCAGAGTGGGGGAGATTCTCTATCCATTCAATTCCCCATTGGCTACTCTAGAGCCATTTGGCTGCCCTGCACCACCACCACCAAGAGCAAAAACAAATTGTTGGAAATAAGGAACAATAATAACAACTTGATCAAAATCATATGGTTGTGTTGTTGTTTTTAATGTTTTTAAATAAAAGATGTTTCTATAGATTAAAAAGGAGAAAAGCGTAACTATATGCAGGTGATCAATTTTTATTGGGAATTAAAAGCTTCTCCCTGCAGTCCAGCAGCATTTACTGTATTGCACTGGTCATGATTATGATGCTATATAATGTCAAAGGTTTCCCTGAAGACTCCATAACCCAAGATATACTAAGGTGCCCAAAGAAGACTGAGAAAGGAAAGGGGAGGAAAGGAAAGATCCTTCAGTCCAAATGATTAGGCAGCAGTGGGCTAGCATCACCTGAACCTGCTGCAATCCTAGCAGAAGACGATCCAGCCATAGCAAGTGAGTGAGGAAAGGCAAGGAAGGATGCCATCAAATGCATGAATGCCATTCCTTCAGCCATTCATCTTTGTTTCCTTTGCCAAAACCAGTAGTCTCATCTGTGCAATGAGTAAGCAACACATGCACCTTCTTTGTACTGCAATTTATCATTGAGTTTGATACTATTCTCAATGTAAAAGTATAAGAGCCCTGCTGGATCTAACCACTGGTCCATGTAGCCCAGCAGCCTGTTTCACAAAGCTGCCAAACAAACCAGGCATAAAGGCTGAGGCCCTCCCCTGCTACTTCCTCCCAGAACTAGTCTCCAGAGGTTAGCTGCCTCTGCATTGGGATGCCTCCTCCCTCCATCATCATGCCTAGTAGACATGATGTGGCAATGTGAAACAGCATTCATCTGAGTTTTACAGGAATCTGTTTTTTTTTTTACTGAGCATTGAACAAGGTGGATATTAGAGGTCTCCCTGCCAATGAAGCAGGTCTTTTCTTAGTAGCCATTAGCTCTGCAGTTAGCTGAAGGTCTGATTGTATCATAATATGATTTCCATTCTCACTCTTTTAGCATAATTTATTTGCACACTTTTTCCTTTGGTCTGGTCTGACAAGTATGAGAAGTGAAAGTGCCAGCTCCTGTTGCCTCTGCCCATTGCTCATCTGCATGTCATTTATTTGATAGTAAATTGCATCAAGTTCTGTACAGATACTGAATGTAGTGGCTCTGGCCATAAATCCAAAAGTAGAATTTTAGCACCTTTCCAGTCATAGAAGTATATATGTATGTATGTATGTATGTATGTATGTATGTATGTATGTATGTATGTATCTGCACTACAAATGTAAACCAATTTCAAATTGGCTGAAGATTTAAGTGCCACAGCTTCCTCCTAGCAACCACACGAAGTGACATTCTGTTTAGGTGCTGAAAATTCTTTGTCACTTACTCAGTTCTCTTCAGAGAACAAATAGTGTGGCAAGAGCTGTATTCTCCTGCAGCTCAAGCTTAAGAAGACTTTTCCAGGAGTAAGCCCCATTGAATAGAACACAGCAGGATTCTCAGAGAACTTGTTTAGGATTTCTGTCTTAGTCTGAAACTGAACGGATGACCTTTGGAGGCAGGTGGGTCAGCACTGCCAGTGCAAATAGATCTTACCACAGCATTTGGCCCCCCTTCAAGGATCGCTGCCTTGTTGTGGCAAGGGGGCTTGCGTAGCTCAGTGAAGCTATGAGCTATGCCGTGCAGGGCCACCCAAGACGGACAGGTCATAGCTGAGAGCTCTGACAAAAGGTGATCCACTGGAGAAGGCAATGGCAAACCACTCCAGTATCTTTGCCATGAAAACTCTATGGACAGTTCCAATAGGCATAATGATATGACGCCGGAAGATGAGCCCCTCAGGTCGGAAGGTGTCCAATATGCTACTGGGGATGAGCAGACGGCTAGTACGAGTAGCGCCAGAATGAATGAAGCGGCTGGGCCAAAGCCGAAAGGACGCTCAGTTGTGGAAGTAACTGGTGGCGAAAAGACAGTCCGATGCTGTAAAGATTTTTATTCCATAGGAACCTGGAACGTCAGATCCATGAATCAAGGCAAGCTGGACATGGTTAAACAAGAAATGAGAAGACTGAACATCGACATTTTAGGAATCAGTGAACTAAAATGGACAGGAATGGGTGAATTTAATTCAGATGACCATCAGGTATACTACTGTGGACAAGAATCTCGCAGAAGAAATGGAGTAGCCTTCATAATCAATAAGAGAGTAGGAAAAGCAGTCTTGGGATACAATCCCCAAAATGACAGAATGATCTCAGTTCGAATCCAAGGCAAACCATTCAACATCACAGTGATCCAGGTCTATGCCCCAACCACTGCTGCTGAAGAGGATGAAGTTGATCAGTTCTATGAAGCCCTACAACACCTTATAGAAGCAACGCCAAAAAATGATGTGCTTATCATCATGGGGGATTGGAATGCTAAAGTAGGAAGCCAAAAGATAACTGGGATAACAGGCAAGTTTGGCCTTGGAGTACAAAATGAAGCAGGGCACAGGCTGGTAGAATTTTGTCAAGAGAATACAATGGTCATAGCAAACACTCTTTTCCAACAACCCAAGAGACGACTCTACACATGGACATCACCAGACGGTCAACACAGAAATCAGATTGACTATGTACTCTGCAGCCAAAGATGGAAAAGTTCTATACAGGCAATAAAAACAAGACCAGGAGCTGATTGTGGTTCAGATCATGAGCTTCTTGTTGCAAAATTTAGGCTTAAATTGAAGAAAGTAGGGAAAAGCACTAGGCCACTCAGGTACGAACTAAATCATATCCCCGACGAATATACAGTAGAGGTGACAAATAGATTTAAGGAATTAGATCTGATAGACAGAGTGCCTGAAGAACTATGGACGGAGGTTCGCGACATTGTACAAGAGGTAGCAACTAAAACCATCCCAAAGAAAAAGAAATGCAAGAAATCAAAATGGCTGTCTGAGGAAGCTTTACAAATAGCTAAGGAGAGAAGGGAAGTGAAAGGCAAGGGAGAAAGAGAAAGATACACCCAATTGAATGCAGAATTCCAGAGAAAAGCTAGAAGAGATAAGAATGCCTTCTTAAATGAACAGTGCAAACAAATAGAAGAAAACAATAGAATGGGGAGGACCAGAGATCTTTTCAAGAAAATTGGAGATATGAAGAGAACGTTTCATGCAAAGATGGGTATGATAAGGGACCAAAATGGTAGGGACCTCACAGAAGCAGAAGAGATTAAGCAAAGGTGGCAAAATTATACAGAAGAACTATACAAGAGCGAGCTTAACATCCCTGATGACCACAGTGGGGTAGTTACTGACCTGGAGCCAGACATCCTGGAATGTGAAGTCAAATGGGCCTTAGGAAGTCTGAGCAACAATAAAGCTAGTGGTGGTGACAGCATTCCAGTTGAACTATTCAAAATCTTAAAGGACGATGCAGTAAAAGTGCTACACTCAATATGCCAGCAAATTTGGAAAACTCAGCAATGGCCACAGGATTGGAAAAGGTCAGTTTACATTCCAATCCCAAAGAAGGGCAATGCCAAAGAATGTTCAAACTACCGCACCATTGCACTAATTTCTCATGCTAGCAAAGTTATGCTCAAAATCCTACAAGCTAGGCTCCAGCAATATGTGGACCGAGAACTTCCAGAAGTACAGGCAGGATTTCGAAGAGGTAGAGGAACTAGAGATCAAATTGCCAACATACGCTGGATCATGGAAAAAGCTAGGAAGTTCCAGAAGAACATCTACTTCTGCTTCATTGACTATGCTAAAGCCTTTGATTGTGTGGAGCACAACAAATTGTGGCAAGTTCTTAAAGAAATGGGAATACCAGAGCATCTTATTTGTCTCTTGAGAAATTTATATGCAGGTCAAGAAGCAACAGTGAGAACTGAACATGGAATCACTGACTGGTTCAAAATTGAGAAAGGAGTTCGGCAAGGCTGTATACTGTCGCCTTGCCTATTTAACTTGTATGCGGAGCACATCATGAGAAAGGCAGGATTAGAGGAGTCACAAATTGGGATCAAGATTGCAGGGAGAAATATCAACAACCTCAGATATGCAGATGATACCACTCTAATGGCAGAAAGTGAAGAGGAACTAAAGAGCCTGTTGATGCGGGTGAAGGAGGAGAGTGCAAAAGTTGGCTTGAAACTCAACATCAAGAAAACAAAGATCATGGCAGCCGGCCCTCTTAATTCCTGGCAAATAGATGGGGAAGAAATGGAGATAGTGACAGATTTTATTTTCCTCGGCTCCAAGATCACTGCAGATGGGGACTGCAGCAAAGAAATTAAAAGACGCTTGCTCCTAGGGAGGAAAGCTATGGCAAATCTAGACAGCATCCTAAAAAGCAGAGACATCACCCTACCAACAAAAGTGCGTTTAGTCAAGGCTATGGTATTCCCAGTTGCAATGTATGGCTGCGAAAGTTGGACCATAAGGAAGGCCGAACGTCAAAGAATTGAGGCTTTTGAACTCTGGTGCTGGAGAAGACTCTTGCGAGTCCCTTGGACTGCAAGGCGAACAAACCGGTCAGTCCTAGAGGAGATCAGCCCTGACTGCTCTTTAGAAGGCCAGATCCTGAAGATGAAACTCAAATACTTTGGCCACCTCATGAGAAGGAAGGACTCCCTGGAGAAGAGCCTAATGCTGGGAGTGATCGAGGGCAAAAGAAGAAGGGGACGACAGAGAATGAGGTGGATGGATGGAGTCACTGAAGCAGTCGGTGCAAACTTAAAAGGACTCCAGGGAATGGTAGAGGACAGGAAGGCCTGGAGGATCATTGTCCATGGGGTCGCGATGGGTCGGACACGACTTCGCACATAACAACAACAACAACACAGCATTTGGCACTGTTGACATGAGCTTTTCACTCACTTCCCAGGTTGGTGAAGTGGTTAGGAGTGCCGACTTCTAATCTGGTGAGCTGGGTTTGATTCCCCGCTCTTCTTCCACATGCAGCCAGCTGGGTGACCTTGGGCTCACTACAGCACTGATAAAGCTGTTCTGACTGAGCAGTAATATCAGGGCTCTCTCAGCCTCACCTACCCCCAGGGTGTCTGTTGTGGGGAGAGGAAACGGAAGGTGATTGTAAGTCACTTTGAGACATCTTCTGGTAGAGAAAAGAAGCATATAAGAACCAACTCTTCTTATTCTTCCCCAACATGGGGACATGGGAGTCAGCCTTACAGTGGCTGATCTCCTTCCTCCAAGGTCAGGGCCAGAAGATGGCCAACAGGGAAGGGCAGTCATGCTTATGTCCACTCCCACATGGAGTGCTGCACGGTGTGATCCTGATACTATTCAGCATATATATATATATATGAACCCCCTCAAACAGCTTGTTCAAGTGTATGGACTGGGATGCCATCAGGATACTGATTACATCCAGCTCTATCTGTTGATGAGTGGCCAACCAGGTACACCCCTAGTTTCATTGACCAGGTGCCTCGAGACGGGGGGACTTTTACAGAGCTGTCTGAAGCTTAACCTCTCAAAGACAGAAGTCCTGTGGCTGGGGAAGAAGGGACCAGGTGAGGAAGCACACCTCCCCTATCTTGATGGTGTGCAGTTGACAACTTCATGCACTGCTAGACATTTGGGGGTGATTTTTGATGTCACCCTTTACAATGAGGCTCAGAACACAAAGGTAGCTCACCTAGCATTTTACTGTCTGCAAGAAACACATTTCACAAATTGGAAGATTTTTGTAATGCAATATCTCTTGCTTACATTAAATTTTGTCAAATTATAACTTGAATATAACATATTCCTGCTACTTTAATTTTGTGTTGTAGTTAAAAGCAAGAAAATAGAATAGTACCAGAACATAGATGCCAACGGAAAGAAAAGAGCCATCAATTCTGCCTTTGTGACCTTCCAGGATGAGAGTTATCTTGACACCCTTGAACTGTTCTGACTCAGTCTGCTTCATTACACTTAATCACATATTTGCATGCAAGGGAAGAGAAATTCTAAAAAACAAAATCCAAATCATGCTAGATAATCCAAGCAAAATTAAGGGCCTTTCCGCACCCGTTAAATATACATGAAAGAAATGTATGGAGGTGAAAAAACGCTATCTCCACCTCCAATGTCCCACTCTTGTACCCGCCTTCCTCTCCATTTTCCCAGGGATGGGATTTTTTTTTTAAGCAAATAGCCTGGAGCAACAAATAGGCATACAAGTATGCAGGCAAAGCCAAAAAGATTTTTTTCCCCAAAGTTGTCACACAAAGCATGCCTCTCTAAAGTCCCCCACCCTCCAAAAAATCAGGAATGATATTAATTTGTATACGATTCAAGACTCGTGATTCGATAAGGGGTGGTGTTATAAAAAGCACTATGCATCTATGATTAGATGCATAGGCGTTTCAAAGGAGAACTGTTAATTTAAGAAATTAAGAGGCATCACGGGACCTTTAATAAAGGAGAAAGGGGATTGGCTGCCTGGCTTGATTGACAGACAGAAGAGAGTTGCGTATAAACTACGTTGCTCTCTTCCGCCATTTCCAGCAGGGCTTGCGGTGTGTAAGAAGCACACAAAGGCAGCAGACTACAGCGAGATGGCAAGAAGGTGAGGATGGCTGGAGGTGCAATAATATTTAGCTTTACACCATGACACTGGCGTAACGCTATTTTTTCTGATGTGCGGAAATGCCCTAATAATCTCAAACAGTAGGCTTTCTAATTTATCTCTATTTTAATTATTTTCCTCTTAATGATATTCTGATCATTACAAATATAAATGTTTTCTTTCTTTCTTTCTTTCTTTCTTTCTTTCTTTCTTTCTTTCTTTCTTTCTTTCTTTCTTTCTTTCTTTCTTTCTTTCTTTCTTTCTTTCACAGTACTGATAGGTCAGTATTTCAGTGATAGGTAAGAACACCTACAGTAGTGGTCCCCAACCTTTTTAAGGTTGAGGACCACCTCTGGGGGTCGTGAAGAACCGGCACATGCATGTTTTCACCCCCAGGGGGCGCTAACGCGCATGTGCGGGAGATCCGCACGTGCGCATTTGTGCCCATCTGTGTGCCGGTGGCCGTGCCTGCGTCTTCCCCCCCAGCTCTCACAGCAGAAAACTAGCCGGGCCGCGAGTGAAGCGGCCGCTTTGGCGACCGCTTCTCTTGCGGCCTGGTGAGCTTCTCTCTGGGGGGGGGGAGGAGAGGCAGGCGCGGTGGCCCACCACCGAGGTCTTCGCGGCCTACTAGTGGGCCGCAGATCACAGGTTGACTACCTCTTGTATAGAGAATGGGAGGGAAGGTGGAATGAGAGGGAGGTTTGGTATAGAAAGTGGGAGGGAGGCTTGTTATAGCTACTTGTCCAAGGAATGGAGGATCAGAGGAAGTGGCATGAATGAGCGTGGGAGGTCTCCAGAAGAGCCAGGTTAGAAGACGCTCAGAGTGGCTGTGTGAGGCCACAGTTTTTATGGGGTTTTATGAAGGAGCCTACGTGACAAGATTCAGATGAGCACATGATGGAAATTTCTATAGTTCAGGATGTTGAACAATGCCCTGGCCAGATTGGGAGATGGCTGAAGATGGTCTTAAACAAAGGAATTAATGTCTCTGAGGAAGAGAGCCATCATGTCTCGATGGGGCTAGCTGACAGGATGTGGGGAGGATATTTCCTCTGGCAGAGGGTCCAAGTGTGAACATGTAAGACAAAAGGGTGTCTTACATGGCAAACAGGATGGGGCCAGACCAGCAATACAATGGACAGGGGGTAAACTGGAGAGCAAGGTTGAGTCAGGGGGTACCTGGAGCAGGCAGAGGCTGACATTCTGAACCTAAGACAGAGAGCAATGATTTATAAGATGGAGTCTGGCCTGGCTTAGTCAGACCTTAGCAGTGTCATGGCTTTGGCTTAAGCCTAGACTATTGTGGGATGCCATTGGTTGTAGAAGACAGTGTGCCTGTTGGTAAGGCAGGGGGTCCTGCCACACCCTATTGGGTCAGAAAACAAAACCTATCCCGGGCTATACTAAACAATTTCACAATAAATACAAATAAACGTTTCTTATCTCTTCTTTTATATATATGTGTATATAAGAACAACCAGAACGGCCTCTAGATTGAACCATTTTCAATTGGGTTTTCCTCAGTGGTTGTTTTTCAAGTTTTCCTCTCAGAATTTAAATTATATATATGTGGCCTTTGGCTCCCAAGTTCGGGGAGGTCGGTCAGAACAGTTTTAAGAATTTCACAACATACTGACTAATGACAAACAATGTTTTTTAGGAAGAATGTTTATAAAGAATGGTAGCAATTTATACACAAAAATTGAAGCTCCAAGTGGTTATAAATCAATTCTGCGAAAACTAAGGAGCCCACACTCATCAAGCATGGTGAACAATGGGACTGGATGCAGTTGGGTTATAGATTTTAATTAAGCTGCCATCTGTTATTGTTATTGTTATTGTAAATGCATACATTGTCATATGGGATTTTATGGGGATGTTATAGTGTAATTTTAAAGCTTGTTCTGTGAACTGCCATGTGATGACCTGTCTTGAGTAGTGGTATATAATAGAAAAATAAATAAAATAAGTAAATAATAAATTTAAAAGCCATCATTCTCTAGTATCTAGTCAACACTGCACTGGCCAGACCAGCAGTCTGATCCTACATTTCAGACATAATGAAGCCTTCTGCAGAATTAATTGTTCATCTGGGAGGGAGAAAAGGAACCAGTAATAATGAACTGACAATGACAATGAGTCTCCATAAAAAGTTAAAACAAATTTCCAGGTACCTGTCATTGTGAAGGGCATTTCATATTTCATTCCATTGCAAAATACTGTTAAACTTTCCATTATTGACTTTATAAGGTTCGGTTTTCTTATAAGTCTATAACTTTCAATCAATCAACGTTTGGAAAATGAGCAAACTGTAAATGTGGGATGACCTTTCTGAAGACATTCCTGCTAGACTGAAATTACTTCCTTTCCCTTCATTGGTAAGATGAGGGGCCATGGCCCAGAGCATCTTCTTTGTATACAGAAGGCCCCAGGTTCAGTTCCCACATCTCCGATTCAAGGTGATTGAAAGACCTCAACCAGAGACCCTGGAGAGTTTCTACCAGTCTGAGTAGACAGAACCTGACTTAGATGGACCAATGGCCTGATTCAGTACAAAGCAGCTGTTTGTGTGTGTGTAAATAAAGCAGACATTGATGGGAAACACATGTAAATATACAAGATTTAGATTTGAGTGATTAAACATTTTCATTGCAGGTTGCTGAAGAACAGGCAGTGCACATGTCCTGCACGTAGAAGAATAGCATTTCATTAGATGTAGGGGGGGGGGTTGTTGTTATATACCTCATTGTACTCATGTTTCAATGAAAACACCTAAAGCTATAGGCATGCTCAGCTGCATAATATGTGCAGGGTTAGACAGGGTCAACCAAGACCTTCTTGCTATGCAGGATATGAAAGTGAGAATTTGGACTAAGTGATAGTTAGAGCTCTTGCTTGTCAAAGACTATGGGTGTTATTCTGGATGAATTCCAGATTCCAGAGTAGACATTTTGAAACTTCAATTAACCCCATAATAATCCACAAGGCATACTGCTGCTGCTGTTTTAACTATCAGTTGATGACCAGAAGAGTCAACTCACTGGTAAACTATGCAACCTGCTGATAAGAGATGTTAGTCACATGAGGATAGACTCTTCTAAGAGACAGAGCTAGACGAAAAGGGGTCCAGAAAAATATGGAGACAAGGGATGTGAGTTTGGATATATCCAGTTTGAATATAATTCCAAAAAATACCATATTGGTATTTTCCAGATATATTTTGGTCTTGTGGTGGTACCTGGGATTTTTTGGAATACTGAAAAATGGGTCCTGAATAGTCCCGGAAACATTCTGGATGAACCAGAAATATCAGAAACCAGCATTTTAAACTTCTCAGAACTGTTCTCCTGCTCCTTTGTTTTCCTGGTGTACCAGTGTCTTCCTAGGGTTTGGTATCAGTATGCCAGTTTGGTTTTGCTTTGAGAATATCATCAAATTGACATCCGGAACCCAGGAATCAGGGAATGCGAATTTTTTTTTTTTTTTGGGGGGGGGGTGTCTCTGATTTTTGGATTAAAAAATATCAATTTTTTTACCTGCACATCTTTAATGGAGGCTAAATTAGGAGCAAACTAAAATTAAGAGGGTAGGAAGTATGGGGGGAGGGCTATGAAACAAGAACATTTTTACAAGGATTAGCTAGAAAAATGGTACAATCCTAAATATACTTTCTGAGAAGTTAGTCCCATTACACTCAGGCAGACTTACTGCTGAATGAAAATGATAAATATCTATTGCAGGAAGCATGTCATTATGAGTCACAGAAGCAACCATTGTGGAAACCGATTAATTGTGAATTTCTGTAGATGGTATCCACAATTTTTTAGCATGGCCAGACTTCATAAAGTTGCATCACTATTGTCCAAGGCAACTGAATTAGTAGTCTTGATCCATGAACAGTTGACCCATATGTGAGAGATGCCACTGTACAGTACATTTGACACAAAACTGGAATCCAAGAATGGGCATGGTATTGTAAGCTAGCCACCACAGAGAGATCCAAGATGAGCAGTTATGTATAGAATCATAGAATCATAGAGTTGGAAGGGACCATACAGGCCATTTAGTCCAACCCCCTGCTCAATGCAGGATCAGCCCTAAGCATCCTAAAGCATCCAAGAAAAGTCTGTATCCAACCTTTGCTTGAAGACTGCCAGTGAGGGGAAGCTCGCCACCTCCTTAGGCAGCCTATTTCACTGCTGAACTACTCTGACTGTATCATGAAAGCAAACTGCACACATGGGGAAATTCTGGCACAATGACTACCTGGTGACCACTGCACTACAGATAATCAATATCTGTCTTGAGAAAGACACAAGATATGCCTTAATGTGCTGCGTTGATTATCTACAGAACATTACTGTCAGCTGGATACGTATTTTTAGATGTGCATCAACCCTGCATCTCCTTGCACGAGTATGCATTGCAGCTGAATTGGAAAGCTAGTCTAGAGGCTCCGGTCTGTGGTTATTTTCTGCTGCTAACAAAAAAAGAAAAGAAAACCCAAACAAACAGAAAAGCCATTTAAAACCCATGTAAAATATAAATTAAAAGCTTTTTGCTGAGGACCTGACACTGCTTGTTGTTGTTCAGCAACTTGTCAGGACTCATCTTACATGTTCTGTTTCGGGTCACCATTTAATCTCAAAGGTTTAAGTCTCGGTAGTTCTTCCTGTTAAACAGCTCATGTCAGTCTGTTGCTGACTTTTTTTTAATTTGGAGGAACACATTGAAGCTGGCTGGGTAAATGTCAGCAATTTGTTGGGCATCAGAGCAACCCATTGGAGATCTTACCATAACATGATGTAACCCTATGTGTAAAATACTGTGAAAAATGGAGAGAAAAGCTTACTGACATAAATAAATCTTAACTTTTCAAGGAGAGAAACAGGAGGAGTGGTATTAGTTATGTAGCGTGTAGATCTAAGATAAGAAAATCCTCACAATCATCATTTTGATATCAAAATCTTTTGCAAAGAATCTTTAGAAGGGCAAGGACTTGCAGCCCTGACTTTAGGTACTATCAGTTTTTCAAGCAGGGATGCAAGCAGGGAACTTTTTCATCCATCAGTTTGGTGGGTTACTTTCCACATATTCAAGCAGTGTAGATCAGTACAATTGGTAGCATTTTGCACATGCATGTTCTGACACAGCCTGATGGGATACCTACTCCTTTTTCTTGGCTTGTTGCTGCATGCCACTCAACAGTCATTCATTTAACTAAAGAGTGTGCAAACCAGTCAGTCAGCAAGTGATTGTAAACAAACACTATTTTTAAAAAGCCTTACAGTTTGTTAATCTAAATCTGTGGTATTGGCACTAGCTTGTGCATGAGCATTTTCATAGAGTCATGTGGGAGTGGTAGTTTCCCTTTCCCGTGCATCATTAAATACCTTACCCAATCTTTCATAAATCTGGGGGTGGGGGGAGAATTGATTTCACGCCGTGCTCAAATGAAACAATGGCTGCAAGGCAGAAGGAAATGAAACTCCACTACCACAACTTCTGTACAGTCATGAAACTGTTTGGAAATTGCTCAGGTCAGACAGTGAGACAAAGAGATCAAAAGCTCAGCATGCAAGTGGCTGCAGCTATCGAAAATGGTATGTGCATCCAAACATGTTGCTCTGAAATGTACTACATGCCTGGCATGTTTCATTAAAATGGGGGGGGGGGGCACGCCTTCCACATGACTGGAATCGATGTCAAGACATTCCCTAAGTTTTCAGTATTAAGTGCAGTTTTGTGGCCCTAGGGTGACCATAGGCCTTAATCACAGTGCCTGGAGGATGTTCCTGGTAGCCAATTTTCTTAGCATGATGTATGGAAATATGAAAGGATTGCTTCCAGTGAAGGAGTGGAGATTAAACATGCTACTTCTAGAGGATGGTGCATACATAGGTTTCCTTTGCTGCTTTCAAGCCAGAAAAATAACGGAGAGCTTAAGCCACACCCACCCACCCAGGCCACATGCTTCAGCCTAAACTGGGGCCACAAATGCCTGGGAATTGTGTTCTGAGCATGAAATTTCCAGAGCGCATGAATGGGGTGGACTTGTGGTGGATACAAGGAACATTGGAGTGCATAAACTGGCTGAGTTCTTGCTTTGCCTCCCCCTCCTCCATCATAAATATCTCTTCAAAAAAGGAGAACATGGCTGTGCCGTTGCATTAGTATTTCTTGCTTCGTGTGTGCATAGGGAAGGACCCATTATGAAGCATAAGAGGTATCAGTATCCCCGTCTAGGTCCAAACAAACATTTTATATCACAATCTTTGCTATCATGTCTACTTCTGCTGTGCCACTGGTCATTGCTTGGCTAAAGACAGATCTCAGCAATATTGTGAACAGATTATTTCCAAAACACATGCTCAGCTGTGTGAGTAGTTTCTTCACTGTAGCAGCTCAAGACCTTTGACAAAATACAAGCTGAGACAGGGAAATCCATATTGTCCTTTCTACATGTCATTTACTTGGATTTTAGTAAAGCTTTTGATAAGGTTACCAATGATGTTCTGATGGATAAATTGAAGGACTGCAATCTGGATTTTCAGATAGTTAGGTGGATAGGGAATTGGTTAGAGAACCGCACTCAAAGAGTTGGTGTTTCATCAGACTGGAGGGAGGTGAGTAGCGGGGTACCTCAGGGCTCGGTGCTTGGTCCGGTACTTTTTAACATATTTATTAATGATCCAGATAAGGGGATGGAGGGACTAATCAAGTTTGCAGATGACACCAAATTGGGAGGACTGGCAAATACTCTGGAAGACAGAGACAGAGTTCAACAAGATCTGAACACAATGGAAAAATGGGCAAATGAGGACAAGATGAAATTTAATAAAGATAAGTGTAAAGTTCTGCATCTGGGTCAGAAAAATGAAAAGCATACCTACGGGATGGGGGATATGCTTCTAGGTAACACTGTGTGTGAACGAGACCTTGGGGTACTTGTGGATTGTAAACTAAACATGAGCAGACAGTGTGATGCAGCAGTAAAAAAGGCAAATGCCATTTTGGGCTGTATCAACAGGGGCATCATATCAAAATCACAAGATGTCATAGTCCCATTGTATACGGCACTGGTCAGACCACACCTGGAGTACCGTGTGCAGTTCTGGAGGCCTCACTTCAAGAAGGACGTCGATAAAATTGAAAGGGTACAGAGGAGAGCGACGAGGATGATCTGGGGCCAAGGGACCAAGCCCTATGAAGATAGGTTGAGGGACTTGGGAATGTTCAGCCTGGAGAAAAGGAGGTTGAGAGGGGACATGACAGCCCTCTTTAAGTATTTGAAAGGTTGTCATTTGGAGGAGGGCAGGATGCTGTTCCCTTTGGCTGCAGAGAAAAGTAATGGGTTTAAACTACAAGTACAACGATATAGGCTAGATATCAGGAAAAGATTTTCACAGTCAGAGTAGTTCAGCAGTGGAATAGGCTGCCTAAGGAGGTGGTGAGTGCCCCCTCACTGGAAGTCTTCAAGCAAAGGTTGGATACACACTTTGCTTGGATGCTTTAGGATGCTTTGAGCTGATCCTGTGTTGAGCAGGGGGTTGGACTAGATGGCCTGTATGGCCCCTTCCAACTCTATGATTCTATGATTCTACATAGCATTGTTCTAGGTCAGTGATAGACACTCTGTGGCTTGGGAGCCATGTGTGGCTCTTTGACATTCCACTATGGTTCCCCAATATGGCCCCCACTCAGAAAAGTGAGCAAGCTCCTTGCCTAATACAGCTTGTATTTGATGGGTGGTTCCCGCTATAACCGTTTATGCACTGGATGTTTTATGCCGGGCTGTAGGCTGGAGTTTTAGTCGTGGCAGGTTGCCCCACCTAATAGCGGCCGCGAATTAGCGCGGCCGCCGTTGACGCGGCGGTGAGCGCCCCGGATCGGCGCGGACCCGGCTGCGTCAGCAGCCGCGCCACGGCGCGCCAAGAGAGGGGCGGGGCTGCAGGCCTTAAAAAGGCCGTGCGCACGCAGCCCGCCCTCTTCCCCGTCGACCTCGCGCCCGGACAGTTACCCTCCCTTCCCGCCCTGTTTCTTATCGTTTTCGTCGCAGTCGTAGGGTTATGCAAGGCAGGGAGCCCGTTGGCAGGGAGCCCGTCTGCGTACGGGACTCCCTGGAGTAGGGGGTCTCGTTAAGGAGACCGGCCACAACCGGGCGCGGCCTACCCGGCTGGGAGGCCAGGGGCCCGGGGCCAAGCGAGGGGAGGGGGCCCCTTCGGAGGCGGACGCCCGTGGGGCCCCCTGTGGTCGCTTCCCAGGGATCCCGCGGCGGAAGGCATCCCATCCTCCCGGCTGGGAGCGAGGCGAGGAGCTGGAACGCCGCGGGCATGGTGGTCAGCCGGCCGGCTGACAAGGTGGGGCTCCCTTACCTAGCATACGGGCCAACCCTCCGGTTGGGAGGGGTTATGGTTAATAAACGGCTGCGGCCAATTTTGTTGCCAAGTTCGGGTCTGCGTCGTTTCTGGGATAGTCGCCACCTGCTAGTCAATTCCTGCACCCACATGGGGGAGCATTTGGCTTGGTGCATCTCATCCACCCCTGATTTGTGCTCCTGCACAGGAGATGGGGCAGTGAAGTTCCCACTGCATAAACAGTCTATGAAGCACCCATCACCAGAAGAATAGGTGAGGTATGAAGCTCCCTTAGATGCAGGCCTCATGCCATGGATGGGGAAAAATGGGGCTCTTTTGATAAATGATTACAGTGAATGCAAGCCGTAGAAGGTATATAAGAGAAACTCTGAGACAAGGGCTCATTCTGCACACGTTGGATAATGCACTTTCCAAGTAGATTATCCTGTTCTGCACAGGAAAATCCTGCTGCAAAAACACACTGAAAGTGCATTATCCTATGTGTTTACATGTGTATTTTTGTCTCTTTCTCCTGATTTGGCATATGTATAGTTATGCATGTGTGAAAAACAGAGAGACAGCTTTAAATATTCATTTATCAGGATTGTGAATGGATGAGTGGCCATGCAGAAACACTGATTTATAGTCAATTTGTCTGTACTTCAGCCTGGCACTTTATCCACATGCAAGGATGAAAGGGAAGTTTACAAAAACAAACAAAAAAAAGTTTACCAATAGAAACTGAGAATAGGAAATATTACAGTCTATATTACAGTGTATAGTTTTAAGCTGCTTGGTGTAGTGTAGTGGTTAAGAGCAACAAACCAATCTGGAGAACCCACCTCCACATGAAGCCAGCTGGGTGACGTTGGGCCAGTAATAGTTTTCTCAGAACTCTCTCAGCCCCAGTTACCTCACAAGGTGCCTGTTATGGGGAGAGGAGACTCCATAAGACAGAGAAAAGTGGGGTACAAAAATCTCTTCTTCTTGCAGATGATGAAGGCAAAAATATAGGCCTATTTACATATAAAACAGAGCTCTTTATCTATTTGGGAAACTACCCAGATATACACAAAAACCCTGCATATTTTATGGATGCTTCACAACATTTTGTAACTTATGCTTGAGTGAAATGTGAATAGAAAGTAGGAAATAAAAGTGTCTTATTATTTCTTAGCATAGTCTGAGTTTTGAGGGAAGAGGAATATAATAACTATGGCTCATATTTGAGTATAGACAGAAATACATTTCTGTCTAACCTTTACTTAAGCTTTGTGGAAATTACAAGACTGGGGTCCTATGTTTATGCTAGCAATATACCACTCAGCGTCCTCCAGCTACTCATTCTGTTCTGTTATTTTTTTTCTTTTCCTTCTCTTCTCTTTGGCTGGAACAACTTCCCTTTTCAGTTTCCACCTCTACCTGTATCCATCTTTCCATTTCCAACCCTCTTCTTCCTCACTGCTTCTCTCTGATCCAGCTTCATTGTACTCCCCCCCCCCATCCTGCTTTGCCTGGCCCTTGCATCATTTTTATATTCCTCCCCTGTTGGGTCTGCCATCTCCCATGTGTTCCCCCGTTGATCCACACTTGATGACTGACGTCCATTGTTTTGACACATCTCTTCCCTGATTGTTCCTGCTGGAGTCCAGGTGACATGTGCCCATGATGAAAGAAACTCTAGTTAAGTATCAAAGTGCCTGTTTGTGTGGTTGCTACAGCAAGATATTATAACTCTTTTCTAATCCTTAGGAAACTTGGCCGTATAGTAGCAACCCAGAACCTTTCAGTTCCAGAGCCCATTGATATTGTCTTTGTATTTGTTTTTCCCAGTCACACATACTAGCCTAGGGCATAGACCACACACAGTATGACACAATGCAAGGTTCAACCTTTAAAAATTCCATAATAAATTTCCACTAGATCATGATTTATTTTTTCCAACAGATAGGTGTTTAATTTCCTATGGATACTGTGCTAAATTTAGTTGTTAGGTAGACAGAGCCTATCTTTCAACGCCTTCATTCAGTCTCTACAATCAAGCAAAGTTCATCTTATAAAACTTATTCTACTTTTCACCTCAGAAGCTTGAAGACTTATTTAATGCTTCTTAAAAGCTGCTGCATATAGTATGGGTGGAAACACCCCCCCCCCCATTATTTCCATGACACAACCTAATTCCCTTCCCAGATTCTAACTCAGAAAGGGGAAAGGGGGCAGATAGCCTTATGTTCACATGCAAAGAATATCTGGGGTGAGTCTATTTTTAAAATAAAAGTAGGTTTAACCTTGCCCCTCCCTCTTTCCCATTACTAAATGTCCGTCAACAGCTTTTGTTTGTTTGTTTCCTACCATAGTTCACTTCTGGCCTAGCATCCCACCCTTTCTCTTGTTTGCAGCTTTTGACATAAATATATCAACCCAATGGGTGTACATTTCATGCAACTGATAAAGTGAGCTCTGACTCCCAAAATCCTTGGCTAAAATGAATTTTATTAGTTCCTAAAGTGCCACGTTTTTATTTTGCTGCTACAGACTGAAGAGGCCATCTGTGTAGATTACTGCTTGCTTATGTTGCCCTGGGAGCTAGAGTTGCTTCAGAATACAGCAACAAATGAGTTTACTTGTAATTTGTACCCATATTGGAACAACAGCACTGATAGCCAACTGGTTTTCAAATTCTGTTCAAGATATTGATTTTGGCCTTTATGCCTCTTTATAGCCTGGAATCAATATATTTGGACCACTTCTTCCCACAGGAACCCAAGCAGACCCTATGGACTTATCACTATCTGCTTTTGATGTAGAAGGGTGAAGACAGTCCAAAGAAAGAATGCTTTCCATGGCAGCTCTATTAAAGAGTGTGGCATTCTTGCTTTGGACAATCCCAGCTAGAGTACACTACCTCCAAGTTTCACCTGACCAGATAAGTAGAGTGCTGAATTCATATATGCACAGTTGACCATGTTTTAGGCTGCTGCTTAAGGAAATAAATGTTATAATGGGGGTTTAATCAATCAACAGGTTGATTTAATCAAATCAATGGATTTGACTGGGGTTATACTGGTTTTTATTGTTTTATTGTGAACTGCCGCAAGTCTGAAAGAAATGCAGCAGAATATGAATACAAAAATAAATAAATAAATTTACACATCAAAGCAACAGCACCAGACCAGCACATTCTGACTAATCTATCACTCTATCTATATTCCGTATCTGGAGTCTGAGATAGCACAAAGTCCTTCACTATCAACATCACAATCAGCACCAACACTAGTCAATAGTAGCTTTGTTCATGTTACAGTGCATAAATACATGGAATCATAGAATTGGAAGGGGCCATACAGGCCATCTAGTCCAACCCCCTGCTCAACACAGGATCAGCCCAAAGCATCCTAAAGCATCCAAGAAAAGTGTGTATCCAATCTTTGCTTGAAGACTGCCAGTGAGGGAGAGCTCATACTGCATATACATGCATACATCTGTAATAAAGTGTATGCTTACTTTACCTGGATAAACCTGGAGTTCTTCTCATATGTTCAGTTGTTGAATGTATAATGGAATTACTCAATGTGCATAAAAATTAAATAAAGTGTACACTATAAACAGATTGCATGTGAATTGGGTTACAGTTTATTGGCCATATTCAGCCCATTATCATGCTCAGACAACACACCAAGAGAACTAGGCATGTGTAAAGAAAAGATGTTTCAGACTGTTTTCGATATGTGTGAATCACCTATAATGAAGTTTTGATTCAGAAGAATGAATTCAGATACGGCCGAATCAATTCAGCACCATTGAAACCAATGGCACCATTCAAGTCTATGAGGATTTTCCTCTTTCTTCTCAACACCCCCCCTTGAGCCCGGGAAAGAGAAAAGTGGGAACCTTTCCCCCTTTCTTTTTCCCTTTAAAGTTTAAATGGCCACTTGCTTGAATTGCTGAATTGCACCAACTCATGATTTTAACATTCAAGCAAGGTTGATTTGGCCATTTAAGTTTATTGGGAAATGCCGATTCGGACTAGATTCGGATTCGATCACATGGGGCATGACTAGTCACAACTTGAAGCAGAAGTAGAAGAAAAAGAGAAGAGGTCTCCAGTGGATTCTCCACCTAGCCGTTCATGACTGTTGGTGTATTGCCGGCAATACGGGGATCCCCATGGACACCAGAAGGCAGCCTCGGGGGCTATGGGGCTTTGGAGTTGTAGCCACCTGGGAGTATTTTAATGGAGTTATTACTAATGTTTTATATGGGGTTTTATCTGTAACCAGCCGTGAGATGGCTTGTTGGGAGCAGTGGGATATAAATCTTAATAATAATAATAATAATAATAATAATAATAATAATAATAATAAATTGCTGTATAGCTCAAATAGCAGTAAGAACAAATTGGTGCAGAAGATGATTCTGTAAATCCTCGCCCAAACTGTTACGGTATATGTTTTCTACTTTTCAGAAGATGTACTGCAGAAATATTAAAATTGGTTCCCAAGTTACAGTGGTACCACTAAATTTATGACAATTGCTCTAGAAAAGCCCTTGCTTCTGCCTTCTACCACAATAATATGTACTTGCATTCCATAGTGTAGAATAATTAAGAGGTCGAGAAAGGGAAAAAAGAGAGGGACCTGGGAGAAAGGATGCATTTTTTCCTTTGTTAGCACTAAAATTACCTAATTTCCTCTGGAAAAATATAGTAAACACTGAAAAACAACCATGGCAGTCTTTGTTTTGAAAATTATTTCATCTGAACAAAGCAGTTCAATGTTCCTACTTGGAAAGGGTGTCTGGATTGTGAAGCAGCAGCATGACACAATAGCATCATTCATATCGCTCTGGTTGGGTCCGTCAATGTCTTACAGGCCTTGCCTTATTAAATTACCTGCTGCCTTCTGGCATTTTGCTTAGCTTGGCTGTATTAAAGAAGCAATGCAGCTGTTCATAATGCTGGAAATTCATCCCACTTCTGAAATATGCTGAGTGGAAGCAAAATAGGGAAGTAGAAAAAACATAACCCAAGCCTCCAAGATTCAGGCTTTTGCTAGCTGCTGCTCTCTTGTCCAGATTTTCCTCTAAGTTGTTCTGCTATGTATCTTCAGTAGCTTTTACAGTCTGAAACTCTGTTTCCGATTTATTTGCATTTCCCCCCTTTATTTGCATGTTCACTGCTGGTGTGATCCATGTGACTGTCACCTCTAGACTAGACTTCTGCAGCTTGCTCTACGCTTTACTGCTCTATAAACTCCAACTGTAAAGGCTCCCCCATGCAGACGTGGGAAAAGATTGGGAGAGCTATCTTAAGCCAAAAAACCAGGGGACAGCTCAGCAGAATGTCTTTGTATATGTTGTTTAAGGTCATAACCCACCCTGAGCACTGGATGGGCAGGATACAAATAAAAATTATTTAACAGAAACATTGGCACCACAAAATATGCCAGTCTTTCAATACTAGCTTGTTGATCAACTGACAGAAACATGGTGGGGAATCAGCTGTTAACCCCTTTTTCCCTTTTTCCCTTTTTCCCTTTCCCCTCAACCCCCCCCCCCCAGCTCAGGAAACAGAAACGGAAATAGGCCAAGTATACACAACCTTTTCTTTTTCTTGTAACCCTACCCCTGTGTCTTTTAAGATACCTGAAGATACCCAATGATACCTGAAGAATTCCCCCCCCCAGGCCAAACAGTGTCCCCAGAGTCCATTGCAGTTTGACAGAATTATATGGGAGGGTGGCATGCTTCACAGTCATGATCCAGATCAGGCACTGCACATCCAGATTCTGAGGAGAACCCACAACTCAGATTTTATTGTTGCACAGGACACAGGGTAGGGGACCCAGAGGCAACTTCTGTGAGCTATAGTGCATACATAGATGGATGTGAGGTGATGAGTGCAAGACTCCATGAGTGCAAGACTAAAAGAGATTTTCTTTACTGGTATCTTAGTTAAGTCTAGCATTTTCCCCTGGGTTCATCTGCAGTGAGTACATATTCTGTATCAATTGCACCTGCTTGTAGTGTGCTGCTTAGCCCAGCTCAAAGTTCTGAGTTTTGACCTATAGAGTCATAAATATCTCAAAATGTCTGAAGGATTGCCTTCTTCTGTATCAACCAGGCCAGGTTTTAAAATCATTATGGGAAACCTTCCACAAAAAACTTCTGAAATATCTTTTGCAGGGAACAATGGAACAACCTTTTCAGCTGTTGGTGCAAGCTAGGGACTGATGCCACTTGAAGAAGCCTTCCCATTTTTCCCATTTAGAAATTTTTAAATTTTGCCAGTATTGCAATTATGAATGTTGTGATTTTAATTGTTTACAAGTTGCATTGAGTTAACTAGAAGTGTGCCACTGAAGCTAACTGAAGTAAAAATCACTAAACATTATAATGTTGAAATTTCATGCAGCCAAATCACTCCCTACCTGATTGGTCCTGAGGGTGCTGTCAATAGAGAGACACCACTCTGCCAGTGAGGGCCAAGCAGTTCAAATTGCACTCTGCCAAACAGGGCCAAACAATGCAAATCGCACTCTGCCAATTAGGACCAAGCAGTTCAAATTGCATGCAGACAACACAATTCCTACCTGGTTGGCCCTCCCTGGGAGTGGCATCCAATAGGAAGATACCACTTTGCCAGTCAGGGCCAATCAATTCAAATTGCAGTCTGCCAATTAGAGCCAATCAGTTCAAATTGCACTCTGTCAATTAGGTCCAAGCAGTTTAAATTATAAGCAGACAACTCAATTCCTACCTGGTTGGCCCTCCCTGGGAGTGTGCCACCAATGGGGAGAGCACTCTTCCAATGAGGGCCAATCATGGGGCTTATCTGTCCTTTTCTTCCTCTTCCTGCTGATTGCTGGGTGGAAGATGTGCTGGCTGGCCCCTCTGAAAGTCACTGCTGCAAGTATGCTGTTCCATTCTCAGCTTCTTCCCACCCTCCATCTCCCCCAGGCAAGGGAAGGAAGCCAGATGCTTCCTTTGCCTACTATGTTGGTCTTGCCCCCCCCACAGCCTTTCCTGTCCCAGCCTTTGGGAGATGTAAGGGGTGGGAAGGAAGCAGCGCCCCCCCCTCCCGGCCTTCCCTACCCAGCCTGGCCCAGCCTTTGTGAGATGTGCAGGGGCAAGAAGGAGGCAGCCCATCCCACATGGCCTTCCCTACCCAGCCTGGCCTGCCCTTTGGGAGATGGAGATGGGTGGGATGGAGGCAGCCCATCCCCTATGGTCTTCCCGGAGCAGACTGGCCTTTGGCAGAGGTGGGGGGTAGATGGGAAAAAGGCAGCCCCCCCATGGCCTTGCCCCCCCCAGCTTGGCCTTTTGGAAGATGCGAAGAGGGAGGAAGGAGACAGCCCCCCCTATGGTCTTCACTGCCTGGCTCAGCCTTTGCAAAATAGGGGGGGAGGTGGCAGCCACTCCCCCAAAGCCTTTCTGGCCTGGCTGTTGGAAATTGTGAGGGATGGGAAGGTGGCAGCCCATCTCTCCATGGCCGGCCTGCCTGCCTGGCCTTTGGAAGATATGGAGCTGAATGGGAAGGTGGGGACAGTGGGGATACTGTTGTATGGAGGTGAGGGTAGGAGGGCCAGTGCTCCTCAAGAGCAGGAGAACTGATGCCTTCCTCCCCTTCTCCCTTCCCTCCCAACTTTTTCTGTGTGTGTGTGTGTGTCTCTCTCTCTCTGTCTGCTTCTTTCTCTGTCTTTCATCCTGTCTTGCTCTCTCTTTCATCTTCCTGAAAGTTTCCAGTCCCCCACCTGGAATTTGGCAAGCCAGCTGGCTGCATATGCAGGTGGAGTCAGGAATCAAACCCAGCTCTTGAGATTAGAGTCTGCCACTCTCTAACCACTTCACCACACTGGATCTCAAGATTGAGTAGGAAGCAGCAGGAGGGAAGCAAGAACCCAGGAAGTTCACAGTGCAGGTGTATGTACTGGCACCCATTGTATTCCTGGTGCAACAGGCTTTGCTCCAGATTCAAGTGTTTGTTTAATTTATTCATTGAAAGAAAATCATCAATTTGCCAGTTACTTCTATATCGCTTAAAGTTAGATTGCACTACTAGGGCCTGCTCTATATCAGATGAATAATTGGCTCCCTGTTGGTTTCTGAACACAATTCAAAACACTGATTTACAAGCCTTAAATGGTCCGAAGCCAGGATACCTTAAGGACTATTTTCTCCCATAGGAACATACCTATATATTAACATCTTCTTAAAAGACCTTGTTCCTGTGCCTTTCACGGTCTGAGATGGATGGCCACTCAGGGCAAGACAATTTTCATAACAGCAACAGAATTGTGGGACTCCCTTTCAAGGCCTCTCCACCAGCATAATCTTTGCTTGTAGATGTCAGCCTTCTCAGATTCAGTCCTTTTTTTGTAAATGTTGACTGGCAAACTTATCAAATGCTGCTGCTGTCTACCATTCTTTCGGATCCTCCACAACTACAAAGGTCTTATAGAAACATTTCATTTTTGACAGTTGTAGTGCTAAGACATGGACAGGTCTCACAGTATCATGGCACCAGTTCAATATGTTTTTTAAGTTACATAAGATGCCTAAGGCAATTGATGCATCAAGGACTTTGCAAATGCAAAAATATTCACAACACAATGTCTCTGTCTTCTGCTCTTCCTGCACTACACAAGGCATGGCTGTTCAGTTTGGTACAACTTCTTATTCCAAATTATCTACTGTGTATATATCTCACTAGCTCCTGCCCATGATGACATGACTCACAGTTCAGATTTACTGAATGATTTTTAAAACTGGTAGTAGCCCCCTTGCTCTTGACGAATCAGTCTATCAAAACACTAGTTCCACAATCCCAGGTGACTAACACAGTATTCTCAGTGATAAATTGATTTGTCAGGCATTTCATGTTTTTTTTAATTGATATTTTCCCTGAATTGCCAGCCTGCTACTCTGAAAAACTCTCTCTTTCATGCCCTTGTTCCCTCTCACAAGGGAACTCCCTGAAGATGAATGAACCTGTAAATGAAGAACTTGGTATAAAATAGAAACTCATTACAATTTCATGGGAAATGATTATAAGCAGAACAAGTTCTGAGGATGTGGGACTAAAACGTGTCATGCAATAAAAATGATCTCAGACTTTCATTCACCTGAAGGGCAAAGAGACTTTCATTGCAAGGCCAGACTGGCACGACTGTGCAGAACAATGTGTGGCTTGGCCGTGTGGGGAGCTTTTGCACAAGTAGTTCTCAACTAGCCATGTCAGGTGAAGCACTCCAGTATCTACTGGGTGCGACTGTGTCGAGTGTCCACAGGATACAGATACTGTCTAACCCTGTCTCTGGTTTTGACCTAATCCTAGGTATGACAGCAAACAAATGGAATGTTAATCTAATCAAGAGAAAGAAGCTGCTGTTGATCAATAGGATGGCTGAGCTTTGAGAAGATAGGCAGTTTGTGGTGGATGGAATTTCATTTCCCTTAATAATTCAGATTCAGAATTAAGGTTCAGTTCTGGTGTTAATCTTGGAGGTCAAAGTGTCTATTGGGTTTAGGAGTGCTTTGGTTGATAGAGTAATTATGCTCTTGAAAGGAGAAGTTGATTTAGTTACATAGACCTTAGTATGTCCCAGGGTAATTACTTTGTTGCACTGTGCATGGGTCTGTCCTTGCAGAATACTTAGAAATCATATTTCATCTAAATTGTGGCTTTCAAGTATTGATAGGTATGACCTGCTGCAATCAAGGAATATTCAATTTGTAGCTTGTTCACTGGCTGTAATCAGCACAGTCTAACATTCAGTCCTCTAAATCATATCATCAAAGGCAGATGAACTGTCCAGATGTGTTTTTAGAGATTTGTCGAGGCTGAGAGAGGGAGTGTCAACATGGCAAATGAAGTTCCACATGGCCAAATGCAAAGCCATGCCCATTGGAGTAAAACTTCTTAACTATAAATCTATGATGATGGGGTCAAAACTGGCAGTAAGTGGCCAGGAGAGAGATCTTGGAATTGTGGTAGATAACACACCAAAAAAGTCAACTCTGTGTCCAATGGCAATAAAAATGGCAAGCACTATGCTGGATATTATTGTGAAGGGCCCTGAAAACAAATTAGCCAGTATCATAATGTTCCTATATTAATCTATGGTGAGGCCTTATTCTGGTCACTGCAACTCAAAAATATATATATAATATTGGAAAAGATGCAGAAAAGGGCAACTAAAATGGTTAAGGGAATGGAACACCTTATCTCTGAGGAAAGGTTAAAGAGGTTAGGGCTTTTCGTTTGGATGGCATGGCAGAGGTTTATGTAATTATGCATTGCATAGAGAAGGCAGAGAAAGAAGTACTTTTCTCCTTTGCTCATAATACAAGAACTCATGGGCACCCAATGAAATTAATGAGCAGATTAAAGGAAGTACTTCTTGACCCAAAGATTAATTAATATGTGGAATTTTCTGCCACAAGAAGTGGCAGCAGCTACAAGCACAGAGCTTCAAAAGGGGCTTGGATAAACATACGGAGCAGAGGTCCATGAGGGGCTAGTAGCCCCAAGATATAGATGGAACACTATGTCTGAGCACCATATGCTCTGTATTCTTAGGGCTTGGACGGGGGTTGGAGTGGGGCAATAGTAGGAGGGCTTCTAGAGTTTTGGCCCTTCTGGTGGATTTCCTGATGGCACCTGGGTTTTGGCCACTGATTGACACAAAGTGCTGGACTAGATGGGCCTGATCCAAGAGGGGCTTCTCTTATGGTCTTAGGTTGTGGCTGGCTCTGCCTCCTACCGCAGCCATTTTGTAGTTGTGCTCACCACCTGTGTCAGAAGTCAAACATTACCTACAAAATCAAAAAGACTGAGGAACTCTGTTATGTAATTTATAATATGTAATTAATTTGCATACTATAATTGCAGATAATGCATTGTATAGAAATGTATAATGTATAATGTATAATGTATAGAAATTGTGCATCCCAGGGCAATAGTGATGTAATTAATAGTCCAGAATTAAGGTTCTGAAACCAATAAACAAATATAACCCCATCCCTTACTTCTACTGGTACAAATGAGATGTTTCCTTTATTGATTTTATATCAGTAGGACAACAATAAGTTAAGGTGAATTCTGAACTTTTCAGCTTTTTGACTTGTAAGGAAAAGGGATTTATTTGCAGTGACTTAGAAACCTGACCCAAAGGTAACTAATACACATGTGTCCTTATGCTGTTAATTGTTATTATATTATAATTGTGGTTTTGTAATCTTTTGATGTTTTTGAAAGTTGTTTTGATGTTATAGTCTCCATAATGTTTCATGTAAGTTATAATGTTCTGTGTAAACCGCCCAGAGCTGCAAAGAAATGGGCGGTATAGAAATCGAAATAAATAAATAAATAATAAAATGCTATGAGCCCTGGTGAATCTTTAATCGCTCCTGCAGAGTGAATAAAATAATCGGCTAAGGGCACCTAAGGAGGGCCCTGTCCATGATGAGGAAGGGTGCTGATAGGCCCCTTCCTCATGACTGGCAATCAGATTGTCAGTCCGGCGGCAAGGGACCAATCGGTCCCTTGCCGCCGGACTGATGAGTTGAGAGGCGCGAAGCGCCTCCTGATCCGCCCCCCCTCAACTCGGCTCCCGTGAAGCTCACCGCTGCCATTCCTCCGTACACCGCCGAACAGCCCGCTCCCCGCCACTCTCACCATGCTGCCGGCCTAGCGCCCATTGCCCCGCAGCCACCTGCCCCGCGCTTCCCAACGCCTCCACGAGCCCGCCCACACCACAGCTACATGCGGCCGCCTACGGACTCCTGGCCGCCGCCCCGTGGTCAGACTTCTGCCCCCAACCAGCCTCCGCCAGCCACGTGCCCCAACCCACCCACACGCCACTCGGACCTCGCCCAGCCGCCCCGCCAGACCTGCGCCGACCTCCACCGACCTGCGCAGACCTGCACCGACCTCCGCCCGGCCACCATGCAGGCCCTCAGGTAGGCCGTGACCTGCTACCCCCCACTCGCCACCACTTCAGCGCCCGCTCCCCGCCCGCCCTCCGAGCCGGCTCTGCTGCGCCGCGACACTGCCGCACCCCGCTAGCCCCCACTGTCTTAGTTACAGTGGGCTCTCTTTCTAGTATTGAACATAACAAGGTTAGGAGAGCCTAGTCTTAGTTCTGTAACCCTTCTAGCTTGTCAATTTGTGAAATACTGTCTTAGAACCTGGTATCTTGGAAATGCCCTGCTAATGTCTAAAGTGAAGAAAATTTACCTAAGGTAAATGCTAACTGAGCTGAACAGTATCAAAGAGTTATTCTGTAGTTTCTTATACCTCGGTTCCCAAGGAGTTCTTTAAAACACAAAGTTCAGGGTTTTGTGACCTAACAAGAACAAATCATTGGGACTTTTTAAATGCATTACAGGAAAGTGGAGTCCCATGAAATTTGAATCATTTTTTCCAAGAGCTGATTTCAACTGTTTACACTCTGGCCCTTCATTAGCCCTGAGGTTCATTATGTCAGGATTGCTTTAGTTTTGCATCATTTGGGTCAACACGCTGTCAAGTGAAAGCCCTGTGAAGGTCATTCTTGTTAAATTAGTAGAAATTGAATTTATGTAGAGTTAAAGTATAATGTGAGTGCTCTTTGGGAAATGGAAGGTTTGTTACTCATACAAAATATTACAGACTAATGGACTGTATGCCATCAAGAACATCAGCACACCCGAGGGGGGATAACGCCCCTCTCCTGTAGCCCTTCAGCTCCACTCTTACACTGCTCCTGAGGATTCTTGAGCTCCCAGGAGCACCATGTCAGGGAGCATTGTTAGTTGTTTTGGGCAGGACGTTGTGTCTCCAGGCCTGAAAGGTAGACAGGAACTGGACCTATTGAACAGCATGTATTAACAAACTAAGGTTTTATTTAAAACATTTGTTATCTGCCTTTTTTCTTTATGGCACTTGAAGCAACTAACAATAGAAATATACTTGATGAGCAGCTAATCACACTGCAATGTTCTGAAATTAGGAATAGGGCTCAACTATGTAATTTAAAGATGTCTCTGACTTATAGAACAAAAAGTGTGACTTTCCACTTACTTATTTTGATGTGCATCACGGAAAAGGAGGAGAAAGGAGATGAGGTTATTCACTGCCTTGCCTTAGTTGCAGACAAGTAAAAAGCATTGTGAAATCGACTGAATCTGCCTTCAAGATACTTCTAATCCAGTTAATTTCATTAGAAAGGGAAAATTGAGAGGGTTTCTCAATTACTGCCCCTATGTCAGCTTTTCATAACTTTTTAACCATTTACAAACCCCTGAAATACTCTTCAGGCTTTGAGAAATCAAGAAGTGGGATCTCCATGTCCAAGCTGGAGGCTAGCACACTGTTCAGGATGCTGTTCAGAACTCCCAGAATGAAAGCTCCTCTCCAAATGGCAGAGATCATTTCCCCTTGAGGAAAGGGCTGCTTGGGTGGGGAAGTCTCTGTACACTGTGCCTCAGGGAGGATCAGGGATGCCAGCCTCCAGGTGGGACTTGAGGATCCCCTGGAATGACAGCTCCTCTCCAGAATACAAAGATCACTTAGAATCATAGAGTTGGAAGGGGCCATCTAGTCAGAAATAAGAGGATCCATTGCAAATTCCTGAAAACAGGCCATCTAGTCCAACCCTCTGCTCAACACAGGATCAGCCCAAAGCATCCTAAAGCATCCAAGAAAAGTGTGTATCCAACCTTTGCTTGAAGACTGCCAGTGAGGGGGAGCTCACCACCTCCTTAGGCAGCCTATTCCACTGCTGAACTACTCTGACTGTGAAAATTTTTTTCCTGATATCTAGCCTATATCGTTGTAGTCGTTGAAACCCATTATTGCGTGTCCTCTCCTCTGCAGCACTTACCTTGGAGCTGCTTGGGATGGGGACAGAATGCTGTGTAGTACTCCCCTCTCTACACACACACACACACAAACACTGGGAGGGAGGGAGAACCCAGAACACAAAAGCATTCTTCCCTTCTCAGATTGCAAGCCTTATAAACCACACAATCACCTATCATGTAGGAAATATCTGAGTGCCTCCCTCCTTCTCATGTGCCACACTTCCAGTGTGAATCAAACCAGTGTATCCCTGGAAATTAAGTTTGAAGGACATAACTCCAGGCACTCATCTGACTGAAAGCCTTCATGGTAGGCAAAGACTTTGTGTCCTGTGAATCCCTTGCCCCATGTTATCTGAGAAGCTGACTTCATTCACTCCTGCTGAATTCTCTGTACAATTTAGTCTAGTTAAACCCCTGGAAGACAATATACTAGACTGTATGCTCCATGTGGACATTCTTCTGGACATCTCTATCCCCCTGAAACCAGCATTCATATCGCTTTGGTTCAATATGGAGTTCTTCAGGCTCATATTCAATCTGATGCTGGTCTGAATTGAATTTTGCAAAGCAGAATTTATTGCATGGGTTAATCTCTACCCTGTGGGAGCTGGCAACATTTGGTTCCATACCAAAGTCAACAGCATCATCTATCACTAAGTTAGGCACAGGTCAATTTACTTCCTCTCTGGAGCAAGGAAGAGCCTGGGAAGTGCACTCTTCAAAGTGACCTCAGAGCACTGGAACTGTGTGCCTTTTCTTGCTCAAATCTTTAACTGTATAGTGTTTGTGTAGCCTTGAATGCCATTTTCTGAACGTGATAAATTGTGCCCCAAGCTTTCCAGGTGGAAGAGGTCTTCTAAAAGGTCACCTTTAATTGCATGGTGATGTCAGCTTTTAACGATTACGCTGTACTGACTGAGGCCCATTCCCATCAGATTTTTACTGGAGCTTCATGGTAAATGTTATTGGGGAGGAGGGCTTCTTGAAATTGCCCCTGTCTACACTAGGCTAACTTTCAGTAATCATCATTTGAATTCAGAGCTATGAAAGACAACTTTGTGATTCTCAGACAGTTTTTTTTGTTGTTACTGCAGCATAAAGGTTTGGGGCAACAAGCACAGCAAACAGTTTCTATGCTGAGCAAAGAGATCTACGTTTGCAGCCCTCCTCATGGGAGATTCCTCCCGCATTTTACCTCTGCTCCATTGCAGCTTTTTGCCTCCTGACAAGGCTGCAAGGGAAAACAAAATGAACTTCTCCCCATGCTCCTTGGCTTCCCAATCACAGCACAGTAGTTCTCCTGTGGACTGAAACTCCCCCCCCCCCCCAAAATTTATTTCTTTTAAAAGAAAAAGGCACTTTTGTGTTGCTATGCGGCAATACCACACCACAGATGCATTTTTAATTTAAAAGCTAATACTTCCATGTTGCTATGGGAAAACACCAGAATGATACAGCATTCCGCTCCCCTTTTTGGGATTCATGGTATTTTGGACTCTGTGTCTGGGTGATTTGTGAGATGCTGGACATGGTAACTGGAGCTCAAAGACTGCTTGCGTGTGAATGGTGGGCTTAAAAACAAAGTGCACAGATGCCTGGATAATTGGGAGAAGGCTGCACGCCCCCCTTTTCCCCCATTCATTTACCACCTCCAGAAAACACAAACAGGACTGTGTTTTCCCTGCCTCCTCCCAAAAAGACTGTGGACACTTTAAAGAAGATTTTATTTTACCTTTGACAATGTAGTTTTGTAGTGGCGCTGCAATGTGGACTGCACTGTTTGTTTTTGTTTTTAATTACTCAGAGCAAGAAATGGAGAGGGGAAGGAGGGTGCAAGCTTGGAACAATGCTACAGAGACTATTGCACTTTACCCCCTCCATACAGGCTTGCCTCTGGTTGCTCACTAATGGGATGCATGATAAAAGGTGGCAAATCCACTTTTTGCAATTTCCCGAGGCATATCTGGCCAAAACTTGAGCCAGCCCCTGGACAGCCTCAAGATGCAGGTGATGTCATGGGGGGGGGGGGCTCTAAAACCTACCAGCAACCAGAGGCCAACATCCTGACTCTGCTCTATCAGAATGTGGGATATTCTAACAATCCAAGGAGGGATATATCCAATTTCATGAACATACCATTTTGATTCAAAAATTACATTTTCTGTCATAGCTGTTCCACATTCATGATAAAACTACAGTCAGTTTTTCCCAGCCATACTTACTAACAAAATTTGATAGAAATGTTATGGTTAAAAACATGGGTTATTTTCTATACATGGTATAAAATTATGTAAAATGATATAAAAGCAGTATGAAATGGTTTTTAAATGCTATAAAAACTGGGGGGATGCTATAAATTCTGATAAACACATTGGGAACCCAAGCAAAGAACATAGGCAAAATTAAAATGATCATGAAAAGCACATGCAAAATGAAAACAGAGTACTGTAGGATCATTTTGGTTCTCACTTGCTAACTAGAGCACACTAAATTCCCCACCAGGCCACAGTCTAGCTTGGCACCACCCATTTGGTCTGGCAGTAGCTCCTCACAGTCTCAAGCACAGAATTGTTTCCCCAGCGCCTTCAGGTGCTAGGAATTGAACCAGAAACAGATGGAAGCTGCAGAAGAATGCTAAGCATGCTGTACCACTGACACTCACAGCCTCCCTTATATGGTTGTGCATGTATATTAGGATAAATATGTATGCTGCAATTCTCCAGAAGCACAACAGAAAGGGGCGGGAACAGGAAGCAGGAAGTAGGGGGCGGGAACAGGAAGCACATTTACCCACCCTGGCAGGGGCGCATCTTACCATTGCACCCCAGGCCAGAAACTTGAGTGTGACCATTGATGCCTCCCTGACTATGGAGGCGCAGGTCAGGAAAGTAGCCAGCCAGGCATTTTTCCATCTTCACCAAGCTCGGCTACTAGCCCCCTACCTGTCCCCCAAACACCTGGCCACTGTGATCCATGCAACGGTCACCTCCAGATTAGATTTCTGTAACTCGCTCTATGCAGTCATACCTTTGTCCCTGATCCGGAAACTCCAGCTAGTGCAAAATGCAGCTGCTAGGGTCCTCACCAGCACACCTTGGAGGGCCCACATCCAACCTGTGCTGAGGCAGCTGCACTGGTTACCAATTGCCGTCCGGATCCGGTTCAAGGTTTTGGTTCTAACCTTTAAGGCTTTACGCGGGCTGGGACCCACATACCTGAGGGGCCACCTACTGCCCTATGCCCCCCGCAGGGCTCTGCACTCTGCGAGTGAGAATCTTCTGGTCGTTCCCGGCCCTAGGAAAGCACGCCTAGCCTCGGCCAGGGCCTTTTCGGTCCTGGCCCCCATCTGGTGGAATGAGCTCCCGGGAGAGCTGTGGGCCCTGTGGGACCTTTCAACGTTCTGCGGGGCCTGCAAGACGGAGCTCTTCCGCCAGTTCTATGGTTGAGGCTGGGGCTGCTATGGTACATCGACTGCTCTCCCCCGGGCTTCTTCTTGAACACCGTTGACCTCCTTCTCCTCCACCCCACCCCTTTTTTTAGGAAGGGGAGTAGGAAGGGGATTTTATTATTGTGCCGCCATGCTGTGATGTCTTTAAGTCTTTTAATGGGAGTTTTAATGGGGTTTTAAGATACTGTAACCCACCACGAGCCATTTGGGAGTGGTGGTAATAAATCAAAATAATAATAATAATAACAACAACAACAACAACAACAGAAAACACACAAACACACAAATTGGCACTGGGTGCAGAATTAAACTGATTAGAAGCTTGGCTCTTTATATAAACCCCCTCATTATATAGCTACTTTGGTTCTAACAGGATGCTCAACATTGGGGTATGGGAAATCTCTAGCTGATGATTTTCAGTGGTTGTAGGGAAGGTTTCTGTACTATGCATGGCTTCTTGTCCTTCCCTATTACTGGAAAAGTCAGACTAAATCATGCAAATCCTTCAAAATGGCCAGAAACTCTGCAAAGCTGGATTATTTAGACCAGCTGCAGTATCACATTTTCTTGGTGCAGAATTTTAACATTTTTTAAAAAATCCAGGTGTGTCTATGCTTGAATAAAGAAGGGAGAAGGAAAACTACTATCAGAGTTAGTTCAGTAAAACTAATTCCACCCCCCCCCCCAGTAAAATAGCACATGGACAGATATTCTAGATATATGTGACAAACGGAGATATTTATGATGATCACGGATGCTCCCTTTGGGCATGAGAAGAAATGGTACGGTTTTAAAGGGAGTTATCACTAAGCAACAGAATGGAGGCTGCAGTCTCCTTTGCCAGCTGTCTCATTCATGAGTAAGCAGCTAGGTTTTCAGAGAACAGGGATTGCTCATCATGCCAGTCAGGCTGGTTTTTGCTCTACCAGCTCATTTGCCCCCACAGTCATCCACCTCGCCTTCTGTTCCCAAAGCATTGCCACTGCCCACTTTGTATCCCACTGGGGAGGCCACTCACCAGGCTGCCCACTGCCACCCCACTAAGCATTAGTAGGAAAAGAAGTTTCCACTAGCACACAAGGTCACCTTCAAAATCAACAGTTACAGGTAACCACTTGGCTGGAAAAATGTTAATGCAGGTGATTCTAAGGGATTCGGTTGCGTCTCTTTAATGATGCTGTTTTCAGTATAAAAGGATATCTTTAAAAAAAAATATTTAGTAAATGTGAATTTATGGTGGTAAATAAGTGGTTTCTGGCCAAAGATCCCCTTTCCCCTATTAAAGCATTGCCTGGCAAAATAAATTTAATTTTTAACTTCAAATTGGTATTTTTGATTACAGCAGATATTTGATGTAAATCCATGTTTGTTTGAAAAGACTGTCCTGAAGTGCAATTCCGAGAACACTTGCCTGGGAGTAAACCCCACTGAACTGACTTGAAAAGGTTGCTGATTAGATCTGCATAGTATTGCTCCCCTAACTTTGTTTTAGTGTTCAACAGCCTTCACCCCTCCCCCAATTAATTCTCACAAGATTCCATTGCCTTAGGCTTTTTATTTTAGTTCTAGGATGCAGCAGTGGCTTTTGTTTATTACTTCATCTCACAATAAAAGAAAAAACTAAGTCCATGACAGCATGTCCTTCTTTCATATAAGCATAATGTTGCATCTCTGCAATGTATTATATTGTAAGAGAGCGATCTTCCTCTTTTGCTGTCCAGGTAATCTTCCAGTTTTGCTACTAGTACTTGATCTAAAGGACACAACAGAGAGATGAGCTCATGGGGAAGCTCTTACACTGCCAAACATTTTGCTTCCATTGTTCTCTTGGATTTCCCCCCCACCCCCCAACCCCTGCATTTTTAAAATTATAAAAATGAGGTCAGAAACAAGAGGATCCATTGCAAATTCCTGAAAACATACAGGTTGTTATAATCAAACATACTAGTACAATTCACAGAAGCAACATCCGCTTTAGCAAATCCTGTAGTGATGGTTTGTACTTCTTCTGGAATCATCCCGCAAAATATAGGACTGCTAAATATTTACTACTGTAAAATATGAATGGATGAAATAGGAGTGGATAATCTGTTTCCCTTTCTACTTCCTCTTTGGAATTGTTGCCTTTGTTCATTAAAGAATGCACTCCTGAAAAATAGGACAAAACCCTGCAGGTGAAGTTTATTTCTAGGGCACTGGCTAAGAGGCTACCTTTTCAAACTCTTCTTTCCTTTCAAACTATACCCAGGCAGCCTTTCTGTCATTTCATGACATGCTTATTTGTGATTACATCTGGTCACCAAAGTCGTCGTCTTCTTTCAGTGAATGCTTACACAATTTCCATTCTACCATTTTCAAACAATTTCTAATTAACACAAATAAAAAGGAAGATATTCCAAGAACTGCCAGTTAAAATGCTTCAAAACATGACTGCTTCATGAGTACCCTCTTTTCCTAAAGGGCTTTACTTATAAATAAGCCATATTGAATTCAGTGAAATTTATTTCCAAGGAACTCTTCTTAAGAGCAAAGTTCATTAAAACACAGCAAGGCAAGAAACTGATTTTTGACCTATACCTTTAGAAATCACTTTTCTGCCATTATGGGCAAAATCAGCATGTTGCTAACATTACTTTTTTACTACTCTTCCTCTCCCCACAACAGACACCCGGTGAGGTCAGTGAGGCTGAGAGAGCTCTGAAAGAACTGGGACTGGCTCAAGGTTACCCCGCTGGCTGTACATGGAGGAATGGGGAATCAAGTCCAGTTCTCCAGATCACAGGCCACCACTTTTAATCACTACATGAAGCTGGCTCCAAGAGACAATTGTAGTGCAGGAACTGGTGGGATGCCTCAGAGTCAGGCCCATCATTTTGTGCATCCCTGAGGCTACCCTGGTTCAGAGCCCTGAGCTCTGAGTACAACTCCTGCTCCTCCATACCAAGCCTCTTAGGCTTGAAGGAGGTGTCCCACATCCAGGCTCCCTAGTCAGGAGGTCTATTGGTCAATGATGGTGGCAGCCCTCAAGGGGTCTCCATCCGAGTCTATGAAGGCACCACAGCTCAGGATACTGGGCTGAAGATTACTACTTCACTATCCAGGTGATGCCTCAGAGTGCTCAGCAGAGTTGTATTGGATACCATTGAAGCAACATCCCCTGCTTTGCCCCTCCACATATTTACAGGCCATTTTCTGTGACCAGATCCATGTTCAAACCTGCGCTGAAAATGAGATCCAGGGTGTGGCCTGCATGATGAGTAGGGCCAATAACAAATTGCAAGAGCCCTACTGTCACCATGGCTGACACTAGGTCCAACCCAATTCTAGAGGGTGGTAGTTCAGCATGGATGTTAAAGTCCCCCAGATGATTAGTTCTAATAGTCTGGGGAACTGTACTGCCCAAGCTGCCACCACCTCCAGCAAGGCTGGCAGGGCATCTGGAGGTTCGGTGGGCACACAGTACACCAGCCAGATGGCTACACTCTCTATCCCCACCCGAGGCCAACACATTGAATACCTGGAATTGATGGTGCGGGAAGAATCCTGAAGGAGAAATCCTCACAGATTAGGATTGCCTCCTCCCCACCCTGCAATTTGAGATTGATGGAGGACAGAGAACTGGGCAGGGACTATTTATTTAAGGGCAACTGTTTCACCCTCCCTGACCCAGGTTTCCATCACGCACATCAGGTCCACTCTATGTTCTGCAAAGTAGGATTGCAGGGTAGAGGATTTGTTGTTTACTGACCTGGCATTGCACAGCATCAGTGTCAGAGGCTGGTTATTCACCTTTGCCTCCAACCTAGTGTTCTGAGGAATGGGATGGAGGTTGGAAGGGGCCTGAGTATGTTTGTATTTTGGGTCCGTATTTTTGTCTCGCCTCCTCCCACCATTGTCTCTGCCTCTTCCCCTTATTATTTGTATCCCTGATCCCCTTGGGTCCCCTGTTGTTGTTCATCCCTCAAAGCAGCTTACAATTGCCTTCCCTTTCCTCTCCCTACAACAGACACCCTGTGAGGTAGGTGAGGCTGAGAGAGCCCTGATATTACTGCTCAGTCAGAACAGCTTTATCAGTGCTGTGGCAAGCCTAAGGTCACCCAGCTGGCTGCATGTAGAGGAGGAGTGGGGCATCAAACCTGGCTTGCCAGATCAGAAGTTTGCACTCCTAACCACTTAACCAATTAAAACGTAAAATCCACCTGAAGCAAAGACAAGACTCAAAATTTAGGACTCATGATTCATTTAAAAGCCTTCCCCTGGAAGTGCTAGCTGTGAACTTGGAATGGGTAGGAATTCCTACCTAAGTGTTGCACAATATTACCTTGTTGACCAGGCTAAGGTGAAAACATATAGGTCAAAGTGATACTGCACAAAACAGGGATGAGAAGCATTAATGGGATTCACTGTTCTGTTGCTAGTACCTCTGAGATGAGTTTTCCAGGCCTCATTGCATTCAGCTTGGAAGGAAGTAGGGCAAAGTTTGCTATGGATAGAACAAAAAGTAGTTCCTAATAAAACAATAGTGAAACATTGTACAAGTTCCTTAACTGGACAATTATCCTGGACCCATCACAAAGTCCCATTCTGGCCTACCACACAAAGCTATTACCAGGCCATCCCAGGCCATCACGAAGTCCCCTCCTGGTATACCTCACAGAAAAAAATGGCTTTTAGTCAAGTCAGTTAATCCAGTACCCAAGATAGATTTTCTAATCTGTATTCTTCATTAAAATTCCCAAAATATACTGGTAAGGCATTTTCTTGGTATTTTTTCCGGCTTGGATTAATTGAAAGCACATACCTAGTAGTATCAGAAAGAAATCAGGGCAGATTATAGAGCTGTAGCCTTGAAATGTTATATTTGAGGTTACTAGAATAATAACAATGTTCTTTGCTAATGTAAATTCTGCACACACACACCCTCTCTCTCTCCCTCTCTCTCTCTCTTAATATCCAAAGTGAAAAGGGGGAAAGTCAAAGCCCTAGCAACTGACATCTTCTGCCTTTTACTAGAGAAATTGCTCAGTAACAAGGTGAGAGAAAGAAAAGCTGCCTCAGCTTTTGCTGCCTCACAACAGCCCCCAAGAGCTTCGAAATTACTGGGTCACTGTCTTGGAACCAGAATGGCAAGCCAATCCCAGCTTTTGTTTCAGGCATGAATTAAAATCTAACAACGTGATTAATCCACAGGAAACCTCCCCCACCCCATTTTCTAGACACTAAAGGGAAGACAAAAAACATCCCCTCACTTGTAAGCACCATAAAACAAAAGGATTAAAAGCACTGAGAACATGAAACAACAGAGCCTCTCAGAAGCCAGAAATAAAAAAGAGTCTTGGTTACTTTGAGGGGGAAGGGTATGTATTTGTTGTCTTTTAAGAAAGGCCAGTTATTAGATATTTTCCATATTCAGTCAGATCAGGAGCTATACACATCTCATCAGGAAATAAACATGAAGGCCTTGCATCTAATGGGATTATTTTGGCAAGAAGACAATAACATCATAATAGAAGTATAAATCTGTGATCAGTAGGGGCAAACTGGGAAGTTAGTGCTACCCATGAAAAAAAAAAAGGATCCGGGTTGCTGTGGTACTCCTGATCGGGAGGAAGGGGGAAGTCCAGCAGGTAAAATGGCATAGAACCAGCCTAAGTATTGGTGACTGATCCTGACAACTAGAAATCTGCCCCAGCCCATTAGAAGCAGAAGCAGAAGAAGAAGAAGAGTTCTTATATGCCGCTTTTCCTTACCCGAAAGAGGCTTAAAGTGGCTTACAGTCACCTTCCCTTTCTTCTCCCCACTCTTCACCTTTGCCTCCAACCTAGTGTCCGGAGGAATGGGATGGAGGTTGGAAGGGGCCTGAGTATGTTTGTATTTTGGGTCTGTATTTTTGTCTCACCTCCTCCCACCATTGTCTCTGCCTCTTCCCCTTATTGTTTGTATCCCTGATCCCCTTGGGTCCCCTGTTGTTGTTCATCCCTCAAAGCGGCTTACAATTGCCTTCCCTTTCCTCTCCCCATAACAGACACCCTGTGGGGTGGGTGAGGCTGAGAGAGCGCTGATATCACAGCTCAGTCAGAACAGTTTTATCAGTGCCGTGGCGAGCCCAAGGTCACCCAGCTGGTTGCATGTGGGGGAGTGCAGAATCAAACCTGGCATGCCAGATTAGAAGTCCACACTCCTAACCACTACACCAAAAATATATGGATGATACATTTGTAAAAATATATACAAAATATATGGATGAGTAGAACATTTGTGTGATTTCTTTTAAAACATGTTTTGTCCAGAATTCTGTTTTTTAAATATATTTCTTTACACACATTTCAAAGGAATTTCTCAAAGCAAGCCACAAGTAGGAACTGTTGTTAGCCACTTGTTAGCCACAGAAACAGCTTTGTATGGAAAGAGAAAAGAGAGACAGTCCTGTCTAACAATCTAAGACTGTTTATGCACTGGAGGTTTCATGCTGGACTGTAGGCTGGAGTTTTAGTCATGGCAGGTTGCCCCACCTCTTCCTGCACTCACATAGGGGAGCATTTGGCCTGGTGCACCTTATCTGCCTCCAATTTGTTCTCCTGCATGGGAGCTGGGGCAGTGAAGTTCCTAGTGTGTAAACGGTCTAACTCTTGTTCTTTGTCTGTTCAGTTCTGGAGGCATGCCAGGAGGAAGTGTGCTCAAAGGAGCAGGAAGTCTCCAAATAGTCTCCAGGAGGAGATAATTTGAAAAATATCAGGAAGTACCTATTCTAACTATGCCAAATACACACCTCCAATGCCCCCTTTACGGTGTCCTTCATATGCTTTTGAATCATGCACATCCCAACAGATCTGAACCCAATTTACAGGTAGCTGATTTATGTGTGCTTCATCAGCACAGCCATGGCTGTTACCTCTCATGCCATTGCTGGACGTACTCAACAGTTCCCATAATAATGTGGCTGCTAGAAATGAAAATGTGTCTGTTGGAAAATGATGAACAAACTGTGAAAGGTACTCAGAGTGTTAGTGGACCAGGACAATGTAGTGTGCAGTTAGGCTAGTGGCTTGCCTAAAAAGTATGTACAAGAAACAATTCAACTACTGGTAATATTACCTAACCCAATGCCAGCACAGGACACAATAAAACCAGTGGGACCTATACATAACAAGTATTCATGGCGAAGAGAAGATCTATGCCCCCACGTGTCATCTGCTCCTGTGGCTCCCAGTGAGGGGTAGGTGGTGGGTTGGTTGCTGCTGCTTTCTGGTAGTTTGTATTTTAATTATTGTTTTTAGGGGAGTTATAGGGGTTGGTGGGTAATAATAATAATAATAATAATAAATAATAATATTCAAAACAAAGCCTAATTTTTAGAAAGAGACTCTCTGCCTAATATCAGATCTGTTAATGTGCAGTGAAAATCTGTGTACTGTACAATACAGAATACATTCTAACCTAAAATGCAGAATAATATTTCTAGAACTCCATGGATTTCTGTGCAGAGTGGCACAGTGGGTCTCGTTTAATCACAAGACAGGCCTTTCACACAGGTTATCCCCCCAAGTTCAGTGCTTTGGGGGACTGTTTTTCCCCCCTACTTCCCCACAGCGCTGTGATGCAGGGGGTTTCCTGGCTTTTCCCAATCTTTCTCAAGTCTGCTTTGCCACAGAGTTCAGGGGTAAAAGGATGACAGCTGTGTGGGTGGGTAAATTCAGACTTTTCTCTGACTTTGTCCCCAGCACAAGGTTGGCACCCAAATATTGTTTTATAACAATATTAACAAATTAACAATAGTTGCGGTGCCTTCTTTGAATTTTAAGCTTTCTTTCATGCTTTAAAAAAATCTCCATCCCTTTCCTTAAGGAGATGTAAAGAAAAGGAGAAAGTTGGAGATTTTATTTTTACAAAATGAAAACTGGGAATGCAATGAGCCTGTTATACCTGTTGTTACCACAGTATATTGCTAAATGATACGCCTATGCCATGCTGGGGGACAGCCATGCTGGGGGAAAGGGGACAGCCACTTTAGGGGGAAGTGTGGCAGGGAAACTGAAGGGGAAACTGCCCTTTCCAGCATTCTTTTTTTGAGAAAAGTGAGATTGGAAACAGTTCACCCCATTTTCCATTTTTATGCTACCACCTAGTTTAGCAATTCCAATCTGAAGGGTGAAGAGTTGATGACCACATCAGATTGTGCTGCTCAAGCAGTTAACAAACCTTGGTTAGTGGAAGATAGAACAGTAACCAGGATGTAGTCTGCATAGGGCTTTTTATCTACTCCCAGTCCAAATAAACTCCTGCCATCTACACTGAATTCAATTTCCACTTTGATTTTGGACACTTTAAATGTTCAACGCTGACGTAGCAAAGCAGTCTTCACTAGGGCAGTGGTCCCCAACCTGCGGGCTGCGGCCCGATCCCGGGCCGCGAAGGCCATGACGTTCGCAGCATATCTAGGGCCTATTCTTCACACAATAGATAATGCACTTTCAATGCACTTTAGAAGTAGATTTTCCTGTTCTGCACAGAAAAATCCAGCTGCCAAAGCACCTTGAAAGTGCATTATCCTATGTGTGCAGAATGGGCCTAGGTGTGGCAACCAGAGCACCTATCCTGGGCACCACTTGACCGGGGTACCACGTGAGCCTACCCCCCTGTCAGAGGGACCCTGTGAGCTGGATGGGGTGGGAGGGTGCCTTCATCTCCCAGGCCAAACGCATTAATGATATTTTGCCATTCATCCTCCCTGTCTGGTAGGTCGCTGCCCTGGTAGGTTGCTGCCCTTCTCAACAATTCCTGGAAGGGTCAGCTTGGTGACCTGGACTGCAGAGCCAAACCCATGCTCAGGAGCACTCCTATTGCAGATCTGCCCCAATGCCCATGGTGCATCCCTCCCTCTGTTCCTCCCTGCCAACACCCATCACCATGACCTTGGGACACCCACCTCATACTACCAGTAGGCATGAAGTGAGGCTCAGGTGGGTCAACCTGGCAGGAGAGTGGCACAAGGCTTGCAAGGACTGGGGGAAGCAAGATGGTTGGAGGGGTGCGGTGGCCAGTGGAGTAAGATGGCCAGGTGCACACTGTGCCAGCTGCAAAGTTCACCAAGCCCTGTCCCACCTGCCCCCACCCCCTGCATCACCAAGCTCCAGGTGCCAAATAATCTAGGTATTACACTGGTAGTACAGGCTGGTAGGATTGCATGTAAGAACAAATTAAAAGTTTCTATCTGAAATTGTCCAGTCCAAGTGTTTTCCCATATATTATGTAATCTGATGTGTTCATCAGTTAGTAATGTTGCCACATAATGAGGGTGTGAGAGAGACACAGATACTATCAGCCAGAGTGTTATAGTGGTTAGTGTGTCTGACTAGGCTCTGGCAGATCTAGAGTCAAATACCTATTGTGCCATGAAGCTTCCTGGGTGGTCTCTAACTCACAAGGTTGTTGTGAGGATGAAATGGGAAAGCGAGAACATGTCTACTGCTTCAATCTTCCTAGGGGCAGGGTTGGATTGAAATGTACTGGAGGAGACAGATAAACAACCCTGAAACAGTTAAGATTTTTTGAACTTGAAATTAGCCTGGATGTCATAGAACCAAATCATACTCAAGATTCACAGTTTAGTGTCTGCCTCACACACGTAATTCTTCCTTGAAGGATCTCCCCTTTCAGCCTTTAGTGATAGCCAATGCAGACCAGAGAACTGGACTAAGAATGTGGAGGCCCAAAGATCAGTTCCCCTGGAGAAAATGGGTGCTTTGAAGGGTGGACTCTATGACATCATTCCCTACTGAGGTCCCTGCTCGCTCCAGACTCCGCCCCCAAATCTCCAGGAGTTCCCCAATCGGGATCTGGCAACCCTGCCCCACCATCGCCTTCCAGCTGCCGGGGCGGGGCGGAGCGGGGCAGGGGGTGACAACTGGCAACACTAAGGCCCAGGTTCCAGGCTCCTTTACCCAATAAACTGTTAACCAAATGAGCTCATTAGGTGATCCTAAGCCCCACCCCTTTGCCCCCTCATTCAGCCTAAGCTGTTTCACAAGGTTGTGGCAATGAAATAAAGAAACACTGGAGGAGCTATGCTTCCATTAGCTTTTCAGAAGAAAGATAATGCTGATCTTGCTTTAAATCCAGTAGTACCATACTCTTATTTAAGGGGTTGAAACACGAGAAGATCATTATTATTTTATTAATTGTGTGGTATGTTTAGTGTGGCCAGGAGATCCAAGGATTGTCTGGCAGCCAGGCAAGGAACAGGAGGTGGTTTTCCATTGCCTGCCTCCATGTCATGACTCTAGTGTTCCTAGGAGATCCCCCCTCCAAATACTAGCCAGGGTCAACCCCGTTTAACTTCCAGGATCCCGTTATTTCAGACTTGCCTGGGCACTGAGGTCAAGCCAAGGGAGGAGCAATAAAAGTAAAACAAGAAATAGAGAGAGGCTGGAGAGCATGAAGAAGGCTGGAAAGCAGAGACTGGGAGAACTGTTTACTCTTTTCCTGTCTGTGTTACAGAAACTTAATAAATAGCTTGTTATGCTAAACTACTGACGTCTTTGGCATTGATAAGACAGGTACTTCATTCAGTAAATTATTTGCTCATCTGAATTACTTGTACAGTTGGGTGGCATTCATATAATAAGTCTGTTCTGCATTTAGCCTTGTAGGTAAACATGTTGAACCTCACAAGGAGATAAGCAACTGGGAGTAATTTAAAGCGGAATAAAGGCAGGAAGGAAAAGGGTTAAGTCCCTGGTCACACCCAAGCTTTAAATATCTATAACAGGAGAGCAGCAAACATTTAACCTGGATATGACAAGCTGGCAGCCATTTGCCCATGATTTCCTGCACCATCTTTAAAAGGGGGCATTTTGAGATAACAGTTCAGTGAGTAAACAGATTCCTCCCCCATCTCTTTTGTTTTTTCACTATACCTTTTTGAAACCTTAGAAGAAGAAGACATGTGAGGAGAGTTTTCAAGGTTGCAGATGCATCAGTAAGAACATCATCATCCAATATTATAAAGTTCAGAGATTAGGAAAAGGGGTTCAGAGGCCTTCACCTACATATATTAGAAAATCTAAGGAGGCTTTTAGTCTATAGAACCCTGAGTGTTGCAGCTGCATATGATCCCCCATATATTGATTATGCTGTGGTTTATTGAGCAATTATCTAAATGCAGAAGTTCCAATACAGAAAATCCTGCCTAGATGTGAGTGCTCTATGTGGCACATTTAATTTTCTCCAGTCAATCTACTGTCTCTTTGATAGACATAGAAATATTATCTTTAAACCGCCCGTGGCGCCACGGGCACCACGGACTAAATAAATCGTTAAGGGCTGCCAAGGTGGGATTTGTCCGTGATGAGGAAGGGTCCAGATTGGACCCTTCCTCACGACAGACAATCGGAGGGACAAATCGGCAGGCGCTTCGCGCCTGCCGATTGGTCCCTCCGATTCCCAGCCCGAGCAACTGCGAGTCGCGCACAGCGCGGCTCGCAGTTGCTCCCGGCCTGACGCGGCGAGAGGCGCAAAGCGCCTCTCGCCGTGTCAGGCCACCGCCCGAGGGAGCCCTCGGCAGTCGCGCGAAGCGCGGCTGCCGGGGGCTCCTTCCCTGGCGGCCTGACGCGGCGAGAGGACAGAAGCGCCTCTCGCTGCGTCAGGCCGCCGCTACCGCAAGTACGCCGCCATCGGACCGCCGCCAAGAGAACGCGCTACTGGCCCCTCCGGCAGCCGTGCCAGCCTTCGCCCGCCGCTCACAGCTCGCCACCGCCCCAGGACACTCCAGGTACAGCCCGCACCGACCCCCCGGGTGACGCCAAACTGTCTCGCCCTCCCCTCCACGGCCTATAGTCCGCCCACAGCCCACTGCCACCCCCCCCCCAAATCCAATGCCACCCTAGCGCCCGCTGCATTTAAGCTGCAGCGGGCTTAATTACTAGTTATACTATAAGTAGCTTGTGCAGTTTGTGTTGCTGAAGGACATGAAAAAGTTTCCATAGGAGCTTAAGGAGAATAGTTGACTTGTACAAGAAATCAATGCCTATGAATGACCTGTCAGCCGGCCTATTTAACAACATGGAGCAATTTGAAATGGCTTCAACGTAGTGGCCACAGTGTGCAGACTAGTTTCTGGGCATGGTTTTGGAATCATGGATAGAGTAATCAAGTCAATAAAGACAGTGAGAGATCAGTTATTCACTTTGGTGGGATATTAACTAACTGATAACATAAGTAGATTACAGATATATTAGAAATTAGTAAGTACAGAACACATGTGTCACTGGCAGGTGAAACTCATGCATGAGCAACATCATGGCACATAACACAGGTGTGTGGAAACTCAGAAGATACAATTACTTTGGAGTAGACAGAAAGTTAATTTTACAGTTTCAGTATTGTGACATGAACACTATGTGCCCAAGGGAATGAACAAGCACTGTACACGAAGTTAGAATAAAAACAGTGGAGTGGAAGCAAGCCAAGATTAAGGTGAGGTCTTGTCTGTTCCACCCACGAGAACTTAGCTGAAAGTTTTGTTTTGTTTTTTAATTCTGCGAAGTACTCCTTTGAAGCAGTTTCAAAGCTGTATGTTCTGGTCCCAAATTGTACGTTTGCAAAAAATATATAAATCACCTAGAGACATGGGGAGTGGGAAACTTTAGTGTCCTAAGTTCTCACCGTAATGACAGCTACACCTTTTGCTGGAGAAGCTCCATATTTAAGAAAAAGTTACATCCTGAAGCTAACTTTACATAGATACATACTTAGAGATTAGGGTTATCAAGTGTCCAGGGAAAAAAATCTGGCTAGTCTTCATGGTGAAAATTTGGTATTGAAAAATTATTAGGGGAACCTTAATCATCCCCCACCTGCAGATCAAGCTGCAATTAAAGGCGCAGGGAGGTTTTGCAATATTCATGTTCAGAGTGTCCTTGTCTTTGTACCTGGATAAAAGTGATACTTTATCTCATAAAATACTGGAATATTCCTTTTATATGCTGTTTTTTTTAGGAATCCTAAAATTCCTAAAAAATTCCTTCTATATACTGTTATATATACTGAAAAGGCCCTGACCCCGGTCAAGGCCAGGGGCACCTCTCTGAGGCCAGGGACCACCAGCCTGTTGGCCTTGGCCGAGTGTCATGGGGCATATTCAGACAGGTGACCTCATAGATACACTGGACCCAGACCACAAATAGCCTTGAAGGTCAGTTACAGTTTTAGCCCAGGGCATCTGTGGCAGCTGATCGGGGCCTCTCTCAGGAGGTCTTACTAAGGGGGGCTACCATTCAACCAGATGGACTGGCTACTGACTGGACGCCACCACTGTTGCAAGTCATAGCTGCTTCAGCGTTACTCAGCTATAGGGAAGTAAGAAGTCCCCCTACCCACCCTATAATTTGTTGCTACCCTGTCTGAGATAAATTGCTGTCTGCAGTCCCAGGGTTTCTGGAGGTGGACCCTCTCTCAGCTGCCCTGAAACCCCATTGCTACAACTTCAGAAGCACCGGAGTCATGGGTGGTGGTTTCATGAGAGCTAGGAGCACAGCACAGGGAGAAGACCACCACAGTGAAGCAAACAAGGCCACTAATGGCTATTTTTGCTCTGGAAAACTGAGAGGGAGAAAAGGCTAAAGCCCCTTCTTTCCTTTCTCCATGCTCCTGAGCTGAATTGGGCCTCAGAGATCTTAGCAAAATTCATTGAACATCACATAGGTCCTTGCCATCCCATTCCATCCAGTGATTCTGGGGACTGTGAATGCAGTCTTAGGATGTAAAATCAGAGGCATCACATTGAAATCGCAAAATGTCATGGTCCCACATTGGTGAGACTGCACCAAAAGTACTGTGTGCAGTTATGAAGGCCTCACTTCAAAAAAGATGTGGACAAAATTGAGAGGTGCAGAGGAGAGCAACAAGGATGATCCAGGGCTTAGAGACCAAACTCTATTGGGAAAAGCTGAGAGACTTTTGAATGTTTAACCTGGAGAAGAGGAGGTTGATTGTTCTCTTTAAGTATTTGAGAGGTTGTCACTTGGAGAAGGACAAGGAGTGTTCCTGTTGGCAGCAGAGGATAGGACCCACATTAGCGGGTTTAAATTACGTGTAGAACAGTACCAATTATATATCAGGGAGGAAATTCACAGTCAGAGTAGTTCAGCAGTGGAGTTGTCTGCCTCAGAAGGTGGTAAGAGCTCCCCTTTACTGATAGTCTTTCAGCAGTGGCTGGGCAGGCACTTATCATGGATGCTTTAGGCTGCTCCTGCATTGAGCAGGGGGTTGGACTAGATTGTCTGTATGACCCCTTCCAACTCTATGGTTCTATGATTCTATCTTTACTTTTGCCCGGCATCATTACGACAGACTCTGGTGATTTTAAAAACCTAGCATCCTCATACTGAATTTCCTTTGGAAGGAATTCTGTGTTGTTGTTGTTGTTGTTGTTGTTGTTGTTGTTGTTGTTGTTGTTGTTGTTGTTGTTGTTGTTGTTGTTGTTGTTGTTGTTATTAGATTTATAGCCCGCCACTCCCTTGCGGCTCGTGGCGGGTAACAATATTGCAAATCCCCATTAAAACCCCATAAAACAATAATAACATTGCCAATATTGCCGGCATGGCAAGAATGGCAGCTCAACTCCCCCCCCCTCCCTCCCACTACTAGCGGGTGGAGAGGAGGTCCTGATGATGTTTTGCTTCGGGTCCAGAACCCGAGTCCCCGGGGGAGGCATAGATCTATTATCAGCCCCAGCCTCAACCATAAACCTGGCGGAAGAGCTCCGTCTTGCAGGCCCTGCGGAACGTTGAAAGATCCCGAAGGGCCCGCAGCTCTCCCGGGAGCTCATTCCACCAGGTCGGGGCCAGGACCGAAAAGGCCCTGGCCCTGGTCGAGGCCAGGCGTGCTTCCCTAGGGCCGGGAACGACCAACAGGTTTTCACCCGCAGAGCGCAAGGCCCTGCGAGGGGCATAGGGCGATATGCGGTCCCTCAGGTATGTGGGTCCCAACTCGTGTAAAGCCTTGAAGGTTAGAACCAGAACCTTGAACCGGATCCGGGCAGCAATTGGCAACCAGTGTAGCTGCCTCAGCACTGGCTGGATGTGGGCGCTCCAAGATGTGCCAGTGTTGTCCCCCTGTAATGTTTGCCTTTTTAGGTCTGCCTTGAAAGTTATTTCAGGGATGAGCATGAGGAAGAATTGTCTCAGCAGTGGAGAAGCTATTCTTCATGCAAGAGAGTCCCTCCCTGGCATCTCCAAAGATCAGTAGCATGTGTTAGAAAAGATCTACCTAAGATTCTGGAGTGCTGCTGCCAGTCACAGCAGGCAATAATCTGCTGTGTTGATCATTAAAAAGGTAGTTTTATCAGACACATTTCAGAGTCATCCCTGCTGAATGGAGGAAATTGTTGGTGATAGAATACTTATCCATTATCAGTTTCATGCAGATGACATCAATTTTGTTACATAGATTGGCCAGATTTGCTGTGGTTTGTGAATAATATGTACATTGATGCCAAAAATGGAAGAAGAAAAAACACAAACCCTAATAATTCCAGAGCAAGAATAGTTTTCCTAATGCCTGCTAATTTTACATCAGTATTTGTATCTGCTTGCTAACATCTGGGGGGAAAGTATGGACGTACTCCACTTGTGTGGGGGGGATACAAAGCTTCCAAAAGTATAGTATTATTACAGCCACTTATAATTCAAAACTATGAAATCATTGCCAAGTTCTGTCAGATGAACTTGTCCACCCAGACATTCTGTTCTTTAGAGGAACATTCCCGAGAAAGGTGTCTTAAGGAAACACTCTCTTCTAAAGGGACAGCAGTAGAGGTTTGGCTGCAATTTAGAAAAAATATATAGTCTCTCATTCCACAGTCATGACCAGATGGCCAAGGGGAAGGTGAATCCCATAGTTTGGGAAGCCAGATAGGACATTTTAATGAAAAGTTGCTTGAGGTTCTCAAGACAATGAGTCGCAAAACAGAGCCAAAGTGATCTCAGAATTAAATTATGTACAGAATGTTTCCCAATTAATTATTATGATTAATTTAGAGCTCTCCTGCTTTAACTTCTCAGAGTGCATTGCAACATATATTACAGTTTTTATCCTCATAACAACCCTGTGACTGGGATGTGAAACTGAGAAACTACCTGAGGCTGCTGGATGAGCTTCACGCGGGACTCCATGGCTTGAGTATTTACTTATGAATTAATTTTCAAATTGTCCCTTTGCCCAATAATTGATGTACCAATAAATAAGTATGACATTTATTTATTTAAGCAGTAGTTAGTAATAATAAAACATGTAACATTCAGCAAGGTTAAAGATAAAAATGGTAAAATAAAGTAAAAACAGGATAGCCCTGGATAATTCTTGGTAGTGGGAACTCTTGCAGAGACAATTTCACAAATGCTTTACTTTGACTCCTCACTTGTATTAAATTGCTTTCTGTAGAATGTGGCCAAAATGTTTTACCTCCTCTTTGATGTGACAAGATGCCTGGGAGATGAGAAGATTAACCCATCGTAATTCCTTCTCCTTGCTGTCATTCTAAGGTACACTCAAAAGCTCTTTATATCACTGACAAATCTCAGCACGTACCACCAGAATATGTCCTTATTTACCCTATGATTCTTTCACCAACTCCATTCACTGAAAAATTTGTTCCATATTTTGAATCTAGTAAATCACACACCATGCAAATAAAGAGCAGCCACAACTAAAAGGGAACCACTGGTTGATGCTGTGGAGGGTGTCCCTTTGAAGATGTGGCCCAGCAGGAGCTGGGCCCAGCAGGAGCATGGCCCAGCAGGAGCATGCCACACTTGCCGCACTCAGTGGCTGAAGTGGGAAGTGGTCTTACAGGCGCCTATTTAATCTGCCACATGGAAGAAGCCCATTCTCTCCACCTGCATCACCTCTCAGCCCCACTACCCTGACAGGATGACTGTTATGGGGATAGGAAGGGAGAAGGCAAAGCAATTTTAAACTGCTTAGAGACACCTGAGGCCTGCTGGGTGACTGTGGGCCGTTCTCAGTTCTCACAGAGCTCTCAGCCCCACTTCCCTGACAGGGTGACTGTTATGGGGAGAGGAAGGGAAGGTGATTTTAAACTGCTTAGAGACAACCGAGGCCTGCTGGGTGCTTGAAAGCTCTTGAAAGCTCATCTGCAACCACTATGCCACAATTTCCAAAGGTCAGTCCTTTCCAACACTCAACTAACATTCCAAACCACAGGTTCTTGACACCCATATCTCCACACCCATACCCTCATTTGCCACCATGCCACCACACACACACACCCTCCAACACATATATTCAACCTCATTCCCTTACAGACTGGACAACCCCTCCCCTTACTATTTCCAGTGCCAAGCTCTCTCTCTTAATCACTCTCTTCCTTTTTACCTTCCTCTCTCTTTGTTATTTCCCCCCTCCCCCCCCTGCTAGTGCCCGTTGTATCTGCTATAACAGGCTTTAATTCTAGTGTGCAATAAAACATTGTGAAATCTAAAAATGTGTAATCTTGGTTATGTCATGTTTCTTTCAAAAATGAATTATGGCATATGTTTGTGAGGAAGATAATCTCCATTACTGAGTTTGAATTCTGAAATTCCTAGGAAATATCCCTAGAAGATCATGGCATCTGGCCCTCTCAATTCCTGGCAAATAGATGGGGAAGGAATGGAGATAGTGACAGATTTTATTTTCCTGGGCTCCGAGATCACTGCAGATGGGGACTGCAGCAAAGAAATTAAAAGACGCTTGCTCCTGGGGAGGAAAGCTATGGCAAATCTAGACAGCATCCTAAAAAGCAGAGACATCACCCTGCCAACAAAAGTGTGTTTAGTCAAGACTATGATATTCCCAGTTGCAATGTATGAAAGTTGTACCATAAGGAAGGCCGAGCATCAAAGAATTGAGGCTTTTGAACTCTGGTGCTGGAGAAGACTCTTGCGAGTCCCTTGGACTGCAAGGCGAACAAACCGGTCAGTCCTAGAGGAGATCAGCCCGGACTGCTCCTTAGAAGGCCAGATCCTGAAGATGAAACTCAAATACTTTGGCCACCTCATGAGAAGGAAGGTCTCCCTGGAGAAGAACCTAATGCTGGGAGCCATTGAGGGCAAAAGAAGAGGGGGACGACAGAGAATGAGGTGGCTGGATGGAGTCACTGAAGCAGTAGGTACAAACTCAAATGGACTCCGGAGAATGGTAGAGGACAAGAAGGCCTGGAGGATCATTGTCCATGGGGTCGCGATGGGTCGGACACGATTTTGCACCTAAACAACAATCCTTAGAAGCTTCAGTTCTGAATGTTGGAGTATTTAGATTTTCAGTGTTCATATTCATTATGGCATCCGGCCCTCTCAATTCCTGGCACATAGATGGAGGTAGTGACAGATTTTGAGGTAGTGACAGATTTTATTTTCCTGGGCTCCAAGATCATTGCAGATGGGGACTGCAGCAAAGAAATTAAAAGACACTTGCTCCGAGGGAGGAAAGCTATGGCAAATCTAGACAGCATCCTAAAAACATCACCCTGCCAACAACAGTGTGTCTAGTCAAGGCTATGGTCTTCCCAGTTGCAATGTATGGCTGTGAAAGTTGGACTATAAGGAAGGCCGAGCGTCGAAGAATTGAGGCTTTCTCACCTCATGAGAAGGAAGGATTTCCTGGAGAAGAGCCTAATGCTGGGAAGGATTGAGGGCAAAAGAAGAAGGGAACGACAGAATGAGGTGGCTGGATGGAGTCACTGAAGCAGTCAGTGCAAACTTAAATGGACTCCGGGTAATGGTAGAGGACAGGAAAGCCTGGATGATCATTGTCCATGGGTCGGACCCGACTTCGCACCTAACAACAACAAAATTCATTATAAAAGGTAAAGGTAAAGGTATCCCCTGTGCAAGCACCGAGTCATGTCTGACCTTTGGGGTGACGCCCTCTAGCATTTTCATGGCAGACTCAATACGGGGTGGTTTGCCAGTGCCTTCCCCAGTCATTACCATTTACCCCCCAGCAAGCTGGGTACTCATTTTACCGACCTCGGAAGGATGGAAGGCTTAGTCAACCTTGAGCCGGCTGCTGGGATTGAACTCCCAGCCTCATGGGCAAAGCTTTCAGACAGCTGCCTTACCACTCTGCGCCACAAGAGGCTCATTATACTGATTCATTATACTGATTCCTAAAAGCAAATACTGAGTCCTAGCTGAGGGACTCAGTTTTCTTAAAAAATGGGTGATGAAAGGGGCATCCTTGGTTTCAGGGAAATATTATTCCAGTGGTCTTCATGAACCAGGCACTGCAGCAGGTTTCCAGGGTCCTTCAATTTGGGCATTCCTTTAAGCATGGTACTTTCAATACTTTTTTCGATAATGCTGTGGCAAATTAAGCATACTCTTTTGCAATAGATGATGATATAGAACAGCTGGGGGGTTTTGCACCTTGCTTTTTACTATCCAAAGGAGTCATAAAGTGGCTTACAATTGCCTACCCTTCCTGTCCCCACACTAGATACCCTGTGAGGTAGGTAAGGCTGAGAGAGCTCTGAGACCTGTGACTGGCCCGAAATCACCCAACTGGCTGCATGTTTAAGAAGAAGAAGAAGAAGAGCTGGTTCTTATATGCCGCTTTTCCCTACCCAAAGGAGGCTGAAAGCAGCTTACAGTCGCCTTCCCATTCCTCTCCCCACAACAGACACCCTGTGGGGTGGGTGAGGCTGAGAGAGCCCTGATATCACTGCTCGGTCAGAACAGTTTTATCAGTGCCGTGGCGAGCCCAAGGTCACCCAGCTGGTTGCATATGGGGGAGTGCAGAATCGAACCTGGCATGCCAGATTAGAAGTCCGCACTCCTGACCACTACACCAAACTGGGTGTCAAGAAGAGTGGGGAATCAAACCCAGTTCTCCAGATTAGAGACAGCCACTCTTAACCATTACACCAAGCTGGCTCCCAAGAAACAAGATTATGTCATTGCCTTTTAGCAGTCTGTTTTGCACAAATACAAAGCCATTTTTTCTCAGTTAACACTCTGGACAACTACAAACAATGCTAGCTACTTTCAATATTTATATTGCCACTTTAATTCATTATTAAGCATTATTTATTTCTCTCCTGGGGAGCTATGCCACTTCACTGTATCCTTGAAAACCTGTTCATGACTCTGGTAAAAAATATAGTGTATGTAACTAACCCACTTACAATCTGTTGTTTGAAAGAACTGCAAGCATCTTTATGTAAGGAGGGTGGGAAAAACTCCTCTTTGTGCAGCACAGGTATGTCAGGTACAGATACTGTTAGGAAGAAGAGGAAACAACACAGCTTCCCCCCCCCCCACACACACACACACACACACTTAAAAACTGTAGAAACTGCCTGATGTTCTCTTCTAAGAAGGCCAAGAACCTTTTAGGTTCTGGGAAACCACTGAGAGCAAAGAGCAAGCAGAAGCAGATCAGACTCAGATGCCATTGGGTCCAGATCAGAAGAAATGAATCACACCCATTTTGCTAACAATTCTTCAACCTGCTTCTCAGCTTCTCTAGTCCTAAAGAAGCCCTTCATTTTTCAATAGAATAAGAGTAAATCCAAGTCTTCAGGTCAAGGTTAGAATGTGATCAAAAGCCTGAATCACTGACCCTAGTGAGTGCTTGCCAAATAGATCCTTCCACCTGATTCATCATGCTGGACATTGATTGTGAGCATCTCTCTAGTGGAAGAGAAAGGATGACACATAAGAGAGAGAAGCAGTACAGCAATGGTGTCAGGAAAGCCAGGTTCTCCAAGTTCCTTGGACAAGTTCCCCTGCCCTGAAACTCCCTAGAAAATGGAAGGCAAAAAAAAGACAAACATGTTCTGCCATGCAAGATCCAATATTCCTCATTCTCAAACAACAACAGATATGACATGTTTATATAACAGATCCACAGAGAACATTGTGCCTTGGCAAATTATTCTTGTCTTTCAAAGATCTTTTACAAGAATCATTTCCCCCCTTTGTTCCAAAATGTTTCTACTACTTATGAAAGATCACACCTTTGAGCCTTGTTAAGATATTTGGTCCTGAGTTTTCACATTGATACTGTTTACAGTAAAAAAAAAATAATGCTTGGACATGCAATTGTGTGATTTAGTCTTCTGAAAATCGATAGCAGTTTCATAGGCTTGTCTCTTTAGAGAGGCAATTGGTCATAGTAAGAAGGAAGCAGAAGCAAGATAAAGACATGTCACAAGCTGTGTGTGTTTGCTGTGCGGCTTTCTTCTAATCTCATCTAATTTGACCTGGAAACTCTGAGCACCTGCTATACCATGCAGAAAGCAGATCACAGCACATGGGATAGCTTGTGGGCTCATTATTTCATATGTTGTTCAGCCCAAGAACATGACAGGAAAACAGTGCTCTCCTTCTGAGAATTCAAGCTGTAAGCAGGAGTGCTGAACAGTTACCTGGTAATGTCCAAGTACATAAAGAGCCCTATGGCTGTATTTATACAATCAGTCTTACTGCTAATCATTTTCACATAGGGTGGGAACAGTCTTTTGACTAAACTTCCCCGTACCTGTGAGCCAGTGGCCATATATATATTATTTAAATTCTGTCAAGAAGAATTGATCCTATTGAAGGATTTCACTAACAAACATTAAGTTGAAAAACAACCACTGATGAAAACTCTCTTGAAAACGGTTATAATTTGGAGGCCGTTTTGGTTGTTCTATTAAAAGAAGAGATAAGACATTTTTAGTTACATTTATTGTGGAATTATTTATTATAGCCTAGGATAGGTTCTTTCTTCTGTTACTATAATCATTTTCACATGGCAAACTTTAAACTGCTTGAGAAGCGGTATACATATTTGGTTAAGGGCTAAGTAGGCGGAGAGTGGGTGGGGCCGGGCCGGATGAGAACCCAATCAGAAGGCGCAAAGCAACTTCCAATTGGGCCCTCACCAGGACAGGACAGAGTTCTAGTCAGTCGGGAGGCCCAATCATTGGGCCAAAGTTCTGACAGGGCCCGCCCATCCCGGGGCAATCTGGAGACATCACTGCTAGTCTGCTCCTGACCACCACAGGGAGAGGAGGTCAGTACGGCTGCTAAGGGGGATGAGAACAGAGGCTTGGACAGCCCTTTTCACCTCAAGGCTATCCTAACTGTCATTTCCAACTGTAAATTGCCTCAGAACCCTGACAGAGCTGGCAGGAGCTGGAGAGAGTGCTCCCTCCCCCTCCCTTCAAGCCTGCTGGGAAGGAATCTTTAACAGCCCCTGACTGAGGGGAGGGGGGTATTTCCAAGACCAACAGAGGGCAGTCTGAGGGCATGGGTGTGGGCCTTCCTTTTGAGGGGGGTGGGGGTGGGAGCATTCCCCTTCTGCCAAATAGTTGGCTGACAGGGAGGCCACAGAAAGCCTCTTCTCACTTAAAATAATGCTGTGGCCAGCCATGCTGCTAGAGGGAAGAAACAGCCAAGCAATTCTCTACAGATCTGAAACCTACCACACAGGGTTGTTGTACAGGTGAAACTGAAAGCTGTTGCAGAGGTTCTTTTGCCTCCTGTTTCATCTGCACAACAACCCTGTGCAGTAGGCCTCAAGTGTTTCAACTCCACAAATGCCTGCGTGGAAGACCTTAAATGTTTCTTCTCCTCAACCATGTCGAAACTCCACAGGAGCCCTTTCTGCCTGGGCAGCTGATTTTTATATTAGCTGAGAGCCAGTTTGGTGTAGTAGTTAGGAGTGCGGACTTCTAATCTGGCATGCCAGGTTCGATTCTGCACTCCTCCACATGCATCCAGCTGGGTTACCTTGGGCTCGCCACGACACTGATAAAACTGTTCTGACCGAGCAGTGATATCAGGGCTCTCTCAGCCTCACCCAGCCCACAGGGTGTCTGTTGTGGGGAGAGGAATGGGAAGGCGACTGTAAGCCGCTTTGAGCCTCCTTCGGGTAGGGAAAAGCGGCATATAAGAACCAACTCTTCTTCTTCTTCTTCTATATTCTGCCGATGACCTGTAATTCCAGGAGCACTCCAGGCCCCACCTGGAGGCTGGCTACCCCTGGGTTGGAGATATTTCTGGAGGTTTGGGGGAGGGCCTTAAAATCGTGCAATGCCTCAGAGTCCAGCCACCAAAGTAACCATTTTTGCCTGTAGAGCTGATCATTATAACCTAGATATGAGCAGTGTTCTAGAGAGGATGGTAGAGGCTCACACACTGTGGTTGGGGTGGAGTGGTTGCAGGTGTGTCCCTCCTGGGCTATGGGCTTTGGCCAGCTCTTACCAGCAACTGTTTGTATTTTGGGGTGCAGAGAGATAGACAGACAGACCAATATCAATCCTGCAAGTCTGGAAAGTTCAGGAAGACCTAAATAAAGAATATTTACAGCCTGAAACTGTAAATAGTGAACAAGTAAATGGCTGGAGAGACATGGGAACTGGAGTGACTTTTTCAAGCTTGGCCTGGTAAATAAAAACTCCTATGAACTCAAAGACATAAGTGGCCCAGAATTTCAAGTGTAGTTAGCTTTACAGGAAAGTAGACAGTGAGAATTGGGGGGAACTAGGTGATCCACTTTTATTAGGCAACAACTTGGCCTTGCAGACAACAACAGAGACTGCAGTTGCCAGAAGTAGGTCTCAGACTTCAGAAGGGCAGACATCATCAGCCAAGCAACCAAGTGGATTCTGGGGCCACACACATTCCTTTTGAACGGATGCATGTGAGGAGAGAGAGCTTTCCCATCAGCTTAACTGCCTAGAGATGAGCTGTACTTCCAGGGTACAAAAATCCAGCTCTTCTTCTTCTAAGGAGCAACTGTGAAAGAAGCATTTGGGCACAACAGTAAAAAAAAAAAGAGAGAGAGAGAGACAGAAGCAGGGTAGACACCTGTGTACTGTGACTACTCCATGTGTATTAGGGCAGGGGGGACAAGAAGGGAAATTATGTTGGATGCAGAACTGGGAGGAATTGGTTGCTACGTAATCTCCCCCTAAGAAGAGTCTCCAGACTGATTTTCCCTTCACATATCTGAAGACATGGCTCTGGAAAGCTCATCTGTAACCACTATGCCACAATCCCCAAAGGCCTGTCCTCTTCCACTCTCAATGAACATTCCACACCACAGGTTCTTGACACCCACATCTCCACACCCGTGCCCTCATTTGCCACCATGCCACCACAACCTCCCACACATTCAACCCCATGCCCTTAGAGACTGGACAACTCCTCCTCTTCTCACTGCCAAGCTCTAGTACCCGTTTTATTCCTGGATACAATGGGCTTTGTCTCTTGTTATTCATAATTTGCATGGAGATGAAGGACTATAAAATAGAAGAGGAATAAGAGTTGGCTCTTATATGCTACTTTTCTCTACTAGAAGGAGTCTCAAAGCGGCTTACATTCGCCATCCCATTCCTCTCCCCATGACAGACACCCTGTGAGCTGAGTGAGGCTGAGAGAGCCCTGATATCACTGCCCGGTCAGAACAGCTTTATCAGTGCTGTGAATGGCCCAAGGTCACCCAGCTGGTTGCATGTGGGGGAGCTCATAATCAAACCCGGCTCACCAGATTAGAAGTCCTCTGGTGTAGTAATCTTGGCTTTTCAGTCTTTTATTAAGTTGTACCTGAAAGTCAACTAAAATTCACTCCTGCTATTGTCCTTGTAAATGGTAAAGGTATCCCCTGTGCAAGCACTGAGACATGTCTGACCCTTGGGGTGACGCCCTCTAGCGTTTTCATGGCAGACTCAATATGGGGTGATTTGCCAGTGCCTTCCGCAGTCATTACCGTTTACCCCCCAGCAAGCTGGGTACTCATTTCACCGACCTCGGAAGGATGGAAGGCTGAGACAACCTTGAGCTGGCTGCTGGGATCGAACTCCCAGCCTCATGGGCAGAGCTTTCAGGCTGCACGTTTGCTGCCTTACCACTCTGCGCCACAAGAGGCTCTATTGTCCTTGTAGACAAGGTAATTACAAAAACATAAGGAAATTGCTGTTAATAACCATCATTTGAACAAGTGCTATGTTGCAGAGTTTCAGAGAGCATGGGGAAGCCATCAGATGTATTGGGAAGATGACTGAATACAAGAGTTACAAATACCACACTTGGCATCCAAGCTGTGAGAACACCCACATACAAAGTCTACTGCTGAATCTTATTAATTTTTAAACCATGTTATTAATTTAAAGCATCACAGATGCATTTCAGCAAAAAGCTTTAATTAAACTTAACTGACATCCTCCCCTGAAAAGAGAATCAGAATGTGTCAGGATCCCAAGTACAGCAACTGGGGGAGGATTTTTCGCATCAGGGTTATTTAAAAGGAAACTTAAGAAAGGGAGCTGCCAATTTTATAAAGTTGTTCAATTCATTTAAACTTGGGGCACCTCAGAAAAATTCAAAAACTGTGTTCCAAATGGATATGCAGCCCGACATTTCAGATTTCTCCCAAACATATTTTCCAGTTCTAAAACCCTGATGAGCTTTCCACTTCTGATCTGAAATGGTTTCTTATTTCCACCATTTTCTTTTTCTGCTTCCCAGCTTGACTAGATACTAGTGATAAGTCTGATTTCCCAAGGGAATGGAACTTCCTTTCAGACATGGAAGCAAGGGTATAGGTATTCCTGGACTTCATCCATGCTGAAACCCTCAAAGATGACAAAAGGTTTGTGTGAGACGTACAAAAAGCACACTGCACATTGACATGTACACTCATCCTTTCATTATGTAGCTTAAAAGGATAGGTTCAAGTGGGGAGTCATGCTGGTCTGAAGTAGCATAACAAAATCAGTGTCTAGTAGCACCTTTAAGACCAACAAAGATTTATTCAAGGCTTTCATGATGGTCGTTCATAGTCTGAGGAAGCGTGCTTGCACTCGAAAGCTCACTCCTTGGTCTTAAAGGTGCCACTGGACTCTGATTTTGTCGTTTACAAGGATTCACCTAGGTACTAAAACCAGTTTCAGGACTGAATTGTGGTTTAAGTTAAACACTGAAACTATACCCAAAAGGGGAGGAGGGAAATGGCACTAAAATGGAGCTGGTACTCCTCCCGGTAACCAGTTCTGCTCTGATATCTATTGAATACAGGTGTAAAACAAAGCAGAAGAAGGTGGACTATATGCTGCCATGCTCTCTGGAGGATGGATGGGAACTGAGACTACTAGCTGGATATTAAAAGCATGTGATACTCCTTCTACCTGCTGCTATAATCCTTGCCCTTTACTGTAGTATCTTGGTTGGAGCCAGACGAGAACTGGTGAGGACCAGAGTTCAAATCCTCTCATGGATTTCACTGAATGCTCTCGGGCAATGCACATTTTCCTTCCTAGTTTGGATGTTTGTATTGTTTCTTCATTTTCTCCCCCACCCCTTCCCCTGTAGCTACTAGAGGTATTCTGCACGGAGCCAAATAAAACAGTTTAAAAAACAACCAGTTTAGACCGCTTTATTATATTACAATCGTTGTTCTGCATTGAATATAGTCTATTGAAAAACTACGCTGCAATGCTCTCTGAATGAAACAATTCATAGCCCTGCCCCCTGTAGTTTTGCCAACTCCACTTTGTTCTCTAATGCAGTCACTAATTTGCATAACTAAAGAGCTTGTTTGCATGGCTAATAGATCATCACAGGCAGGAGAGAAATGAATAGGTGAAAAGCATCTTTCAGAAACAACGCTTAAAAGACACTTAAAGCACCGAAGAGGCAGTTCACCATGCAGAGCAAAATCAGTTTTGCGGAGTAAATTAACTCTTCTGTGTAGAGATCAGAAAAACAACGATGTATTTAGTGAGTTTTCATCAGCCTATTCATCATGCAGAAGAGGCCCTGGTGTCAAAGTTAGGATGTTATTACTGCATCTTAATATAAGGATATGAGCCTCTTGTGGCGCAGAGTGGTAAGGCAGCCATCTGAAAGCTTTGCCCATGAGGCTGGGAGTTCAATCCCAGCAGCCGGCTCAAGGTTGACTCAGCCTTCCATCCTTCCGAGGTCGGTAAAATGAGTACCCAGCTTGCTGGGGGGTAAACGGTAATGACTGGGGAAGGCACTGGCAAACCACCCTGTATTGAGTCTGCCATGAAAACGCTAGAGGGCGTCACCCCAAGGGTCAGACATGACTCGGTGCTTGCACAGGGGATACCTTTACCTTTACCTTTAATATAAGGAGGTTCGGTCACTGATGAAGTACATGAGGACACATTTATTATGTTTCATAATTACTGAATAACACTGTTATGAACTGGTATATCCAATTCGATGACTGCCAGTCATTTTCTTAGTTGGGACTAAGGGGGAGTAGGGGAGCTTTGAAATGGTGGCAACCATGCTGTTCTCCATGATTCATCCAGTCTTTATTTTTACAATGTTATGATGTTATAACACTACTGCATATGCACACTCAAAAAAGGAGGTTCCATCACTGGCATGTATTTGATGACACATTTAACATGCTTCATAATTATTGAATAACACTGTCATTCATTGGTGTATCTACCAATAGAATACTATTTTCACTAGGATTTTGTGGGAATCTTCACTGGCCATTTCCTTAGTTGACCACTAAGGAGGAGCAGGGGATCTTTGAAGTGGCAGTAACCATGCTGTTCCCCAAAATACATCCAGCCTTTTTCTTAGTTTTTTTTTACAGTGTTATGATATTATAATGTTACTGCACATGCACAAAAAAGGAGGTTCTGTCACTGACATGGCCGCACAACTCCTTTTCAAAGGAAGTGCGGAACACACCGGGAGGATTTGAATTCAAGAGAAAATTCCCCAACATAAATCCCCTTTTTGGAACAGGTGCTGCCAAGTTGGAGTATCAGCTGAGGATTCAATTAACTGGGAAACAGTGTCAACATCAAAGTGTGGAAAAGGTCTATGATATCACTTCCAGGAAAAATCTGGGAATACCATAGAGTTTTGGTGATTCATGGATTCACGAAAAACACTATGATATTCCCAGAATTTCCTAGTCAATGTTTTAGTGTCAAATGTGAATGGCTAGAACTAGAACCTATGGAATGGAGTCATCTTACAAGAGTGGCTGGAAACCAATCAGGCTGTACTACATAAGCCCAATCCAAGTTGTGTTATGTGGTTTGTGTGTACTGAAGAAAGGACTTAAAAAGGAGGGAAGGGGAAAGTGTAACCTTGGCCCCTGATACTGTCTTTCTTGCAGCAAGGCTGTTGTGAGGACAAACGAAGGATCTACATATGCATTGAATCTACTGAATGCATTGCCAGAAGGGGGAAATATAAATGTGAGGAATGGAATGTGAAATAAAATTATGATGGACATAGAGATAACCACTTATCAGCCTATTATATCTAACAGAAAGTCATGGTGACTTATTTTCATGTGATGTTTACACGGGGCCTTGGTGATCTGAGGTAAAGTCCAGATTGATTCTGACTGGAGAATTTTGCCTCCAAGCATCTCCCTATGAATTCCATGAGGTGTCAAAATTGCAGGAATCTTTCTGTTGCCAGAATACATGGTTTTTGAAACCCACATATAACCTAGCAGTTTGCTTGTACACAACTAAATATGCATTTTTACCTTTCAAGGACCTTTCATGTTCAAAATATTATATTATTGGTGAATGGATGCATACATTTAAAATCAGCCTCTAACTTTGAAGCCTCTGTATTGCATTACTCTTTGTAGTAGGATGTGTACATGAACTTCTGGCGCAACATCTGAGAGAAATCTCACTGTGGTGTCTACAGATGAATTATTCCAGCATTGTTTGAGGGTTGCATGAGGACACCAATCGGCCAGCTGTGATAAATAACTGCTTAAAATCAATGAGAACCTTCTTAGGCGGCCCATGCAACATGCTTTGAAATCGTTCACTTTGGAGCCCATTAAGAATCATATCTCTATAATGAGGCTATTCCAAATCCAGGCAAGCACCAGAGTGTCGTTTTGGCTGTGGTTCAGACCTGAGCCTGCTGTTTATCAACAGAATTTTGTTGTGGCAACAGCTTGGAACTGTAGTCCCACAGCACTGCTAATTATACCACGGTGTTTCTCTGGCTTCTGTTTGCTCTGGTTTTAACAGTACACTGTGCTAAACTTTGGACTGGTTACCAAGGTATGCTAATTCTTCTCAGAATGACCTGGACTCTGAATTGGTGGCAAAGAAAAAAAAAGCCTTTCCCAAATGTGTGTGTGTGTGTTGGCTCAGCAATCATAGCAATGCTGGAGTTGTCCGCTACTGTGTGTGCTTGTGCTTGTGACAGGGCTGTTTTCATTATTCCATAGAGATAAGCCCTAATAACCTGATTTGAGTTTGGGACTGATTGTTTCTTAGAGCAATGACACATGCATGCATTGTGGGGAATGTTGCACTAGAACAGTTCACACAGAGTAAGGTGAGACGGTTGCCTCAAGCGTGTCATCATTTTAGTAGTGAAATCTGCTCCCTGATTGCCAGTGGTTGTCTGATGGTATGCCTGAATCCCTGTCCTACCTCTTCCCTACCACGAGGGGTTCTGTGACACCAACCTTCACTACCGCAGACAGGAGAGTTGAGGATCAGAGTGGCAGCAGATAGGAACAGTTGACTGGTTTAGGCAGCTCCTGGCAATGCAGACTGAGAGGTTATCAGATGTCAGGAACACAGTGTTTCAGTCTGAACATCCCAGTTCTTGATATGGAAAGTGCTGTGATCTTTCCTTCCAACCAATCCAATGGCTTCAGCAAAAATATAACTATTAAATCTGCTATGTTAGTTATAATAAAATAGAATGGATATGGTTTTACAGGGTGTAAAGGTAATGAAACAAGAAAATCAGCAATTAAGAATACGGAAAATGGTCACAACAAAATTCTGATAAAAAGGAAAAGAATTTTCTAACCTGGGTGTAAACTGCACGGAGCTTTTATTCCAACCCCAGATCAATTCAGTTCCTGCCCTCTACACAGAATGCGATTTCTGTTTGGATTTGGGGCGATTTAAAATTTCCTTCTGCAGCAAGAAGGATTGATCCGGAGTGACCCTACCTTTATTGTGCGATATCTTAGAGTGCTTTTAATCCTGAATATATTATAAAATCGCATTGTTTTGAATTGGGGCTCTCCTCCGTGGTAGTTCCGCCATGTTGGGATTGTTTTTAAAGTTTTTAATGGGTATTTTAATGGGGATAGGATTGTTGTGACCCGCCACGAGCCTACGGGGAGGGGCGGGAAATAAATCTTAATAATAATAATAATAATAATAATAATAATAATAATAATAATAATAATAATAATAATAATAATAATTTCTTTCAAATTCTGTCGGTCCTGGATTTTTTCTCCCTTCTCTGCCTTTTTCGATCTTCTCCCCCTCCCCTCCAAGAAAAGAAAGAGGCTCCCTCCCTGGCTCCTCTCCCACCACCCTTCAAGAAAAGAAAGAAAGAGGCTTGGCTCCCCCTCCCCCTTCTGAACTACCCTAACCACGTGCAGAACACTTTCCTGTTTCAATGGGGAGGGGGGGGGAAGAGGAAGACCCGAGTTCTAAGCGATCTGAATTCAACAGGATTAACAATGGAATAAAGAAAGTAAGTGCAGACTCTGCCCTAGTCTCAGGTCAGGTTATGAATGGGGAAATAGAGCTTTCAAGGACAGCCAGTACCATGTTCACCAGTTACAGTGAAACACATGTGCAATCCATCTACACAGTATGCTTGATTGTTCTCATATTACATCCTAGACATATACAGCTGAATAGAAGTCTAACTGGTTGGGCCACCCTACAGGACATTTGGAAACTCTGCTCCATTTCTGGGAGTTTTTCTCTCTACTTTGATTAAGTTATCTGTCTATTATGACCAGCATGCTCTTTCATACATCTTCATTAACTCAAGACTAGTCAAGTTTGGATCATTAGGACATTCTGCTTATAATTTCTTTCCAGTTTAATTAGAAGTCTGAAGAACTGCCTTTCAAAGAAGCTCCTTGCAGCTGTCAGCAGACACTTCACTGGGGAAGAAAAAATGCACAAGAACAAGTCTGAACTCATACTCCCCCCAAAAAAAGTCAGTTAAACAGCTGCAAATCAATGACTTGATTTTGTGGAAAGATAATAGTAAGTGATGTTTCTGGCTTTGCTACCCCAAACAAATTCAAGGCTTTAGATTTGGATTCTTTATTTCAGCTGATAAACTTTGTCCAGGTCTGTTTCCACACTAGTGATATCACTCGGATTTGCATTTTTATCCAGTATATTTGGGGGGAAAGGGGGGAAGCAATCACGAGTACAGAATGGTGGAATGAAGGGTGCAACAAAAAGAAAGGCGCAAGCAGGCACCATTTTGTAGGGGGCTTGAAAAGGGGAACCAAAGCATCATGTGAGGCTGCTTCCTTCTGATTCTTAATGCACAAAACATATAGCAAATTTCAGCCTTGGAAATGAGGGGAGGAAAGCCCAATGTGGAAAGCAAAGTGTCAACACACAGCGTCCAATCAAAATCCAAAGCAAAGCCAAAGCAAAATATGTCTCAAATGCAGGAACGATCCAGGAGATGGCTCTGGAAATGCCCAAACAGCACACCATTTTACTGGGGGACCTTACTTGAATGGAGGAGAACGTGACTATTACTTGCTAAAAAACTATTTCCTAACTTTTGTAAGAGACCTTTGTCTTCTCAGTGGTGAAACAGTCATATTTATATACTAACCACTAAACTTAATTTCTTTTTAAAATGGACTTATTGCAGAATACTCTTAATGCTCACATTCGGAAGATATTGACCCTTACTACCCTCCCCTGAACTGGAGGGAATTGTCACAAAACCAACTACACCAACTGTTTGATAATCTATATGCACCCTTTTGCTCAGTTGGTCTGGAATTATGGGATGGGATGTCATCAGTACGCTGATGACTCCCAACTCTATCTCTTGATGGATGGCCGGCCGGATCTTCTTATATGCCACTTTTCTCTACCAGAAGGAGTCTCAAAGCAGCATACAATCACCTTCCCTTTCCTCTCTCCACAACAGACACCCTGTGAGGGAGGTGAGGCTGAGAGAGCCCTGATATTACTGCTTGGTCAGAACACCCTTATCAGTGCTGTTCAAGCCCAAGGTCACCCAGCTGGCTGCATGTGAAGGAGGAGCGGGGAATTATACATGGCTCACCAGATAAGAAGTCGGTGCTCCTAGCCACTATACCAAGCTGGTTAAGTCCTTAAACAAGGCTGAGTTATGATGACATCTTTACATTTATTTGGACCTTAGTATCGCATGTGGCAGGATTTTAAGCTGATTAGCTATCCAAATAAACTGAATGAATGAATGAATGAATGAATGAATGATTGAATGAATGAATGAATGAATGAATGAATGAATGAATGAATGAATGAATGAATGAATGAATACAGCTGAATGTGTGATTGAAACCCCACATCTAGCTAGGTACTGGTCCCTGAGGTGCATAGTGGTTCTTTCTGACAAATAGGTAGACATGCAGGTAAACACACAGGTGGCAGAAGCATTCATTGTATCATGTGAACAGGGTTAGCATGGTGCGGTAGCTAGAGTGGCAGAGGGGGACCTCGGAAACTCTGGTTCAAATTTCCATTCTGCCATTCACCTTGGGTCAGTCAGACACTCTCAGCCTAATCTACCTCACAGGGTTAATGTGATAAAATGGAGGAGAAGACAATGATGTCAAGCAACTTGTAAGGAAGATGGAGCATGCAGGCTGCCTCCCCCTCCCCTCTCTCTCTCATGAATTATAAATAACCGCTCACAAGTAAGACAAGAGCCATTCAGACACTTTATAAAATCTCTGGACAATCTGGAGAGAAGCTGCTTAATGGGGAAACCCATGGATGGGTTTCATTCTATACCCCCATGTACAGGAAACTGGATCTTCTTTTTATTGCATTGTGAACTGAGGAAGTTCATATTATGAAGTCCAAGTCATGTGCTGGAGTTCATTCTTTTTAAAAAATTGAATAAGCCCTATGACCTTTGTACAGCCACACATAAGATAGTTTATTGCTGTCTTACCTCACATGAGCCACATGAATTATTATGAGATCATATATCCTAGGATGTTCAGTTAATATTATGTCTTGCATCACCATAGAAAAGAACCTTGCAACCAAGTGAAATTTAAAATTTGATTCTAATTAGAGTAGTTAATTCTGTCATCTGATACATTGTAAACCCATCAACACAATTTATTGAATACTTTTAAGCCATTATTCCATAGGAACTGGTAACAGGAACTCTTTTTCTGTTTGTTTGTTGCATTTTTGCGCATCTCTTCCCCCACTGGCTCAGGTTTTGTGTGCTGGAGAAGAGACTCCTTAGAGGGGCTTAGAGGACAAGATGGTCCCATAGGTCCAAAGGTCCCAGACCATTTAGGGCTTTAAAGGTAAGTTCTAATACCTTGAACCTGATTTGGTCCTCAATTTGGAACCAATGCAGCTGGGAGAACACTAGTCAATCTTCTCTCCATCCCATACCAGTGAGAAGTTGGCTGCTGCATTTTGGACCAGTTGAAGCTTCTGGATCCGATACAAGGGTAGCCCTGCATAAAGCAAGTTGCAGTTGTCCAGTCTGGAGAAGACCATTGCATAGATTGTAGTGGCAATGAACCGAAAGCCTTTACACTTACTACCAAAGAACATCTTGTAATTGAAGAGAAGGTTTATAGTTCAGCCTGGTTCCCAAAAATGACAAGAGGCTGCTTGGTACCCTAAGTTGGTAAACAGGACCTGCCACAGTGAGGTGAAAGGAATGCCATTCAAGTCTATTCTATTGGCTATCCCCTTTACGTCTAACATTTTCTTCCAAACGAGTAACTGTTCCAAATGAAGGGAAGAAAACATAAGGCATGCTTCATTCATTATAGTCCACTATAATGGTTTGGTGCAGTGGTTAGGAGTGCGGACTTCTAATCTGGCATGCCAGGTTTGATTCTGCACTCCCCCACATGCAACCAGCTGGGTGACCTTGGGCTCGCCACGGCACTGATAAAACTGTTCTGACCGAGCAGTGATATCAGTGCTCTCTCAACCTCGCCCACCCCACAGGGTGTCTGTTGTGGGGAGAGGAATGGGAAGGCGACTGTAAGCCACTTTGAGCCTCCTTCGGGTAGGGAAAAGCGGCATATAAGAACCAACTCTTCTTCTTCTTCTTCTTCTTCTTCTTCTTCTTCTTCTTCTTCTTCTTCTTCTTCTTCTTCTTCTTTCCCAGAGCAGAATAAAGGTTTAAGTCCATGTTTATGCGTATGATTCTGCCTAATTCTCAGAACTGTACATGGTAGGAAATTTCTGTTAGAATAACTGAATCAGCATCCATCTTCAACACAGCTGAGGTATTAACACAATATGCAGGGACATTACTAGATCTATTTATATTTTATGCAATCCTAGAAAAGGTGACAGAAAATAGGTTAAATATAGAGTTTGAACCTCGGCTGTCCTTAAATGGTTTTGTAGTTCACTAGTGGCAATGCCAACCAAAACAATATTCCAAGTTTTGTTTTATAAAAGATGTTCATAGTCTTGGGGCTATGAGTTGCAATTGTCATTGAAAGAGCATCTGGCACAGAGTCAAAGCAAAACATTATAATAAGAGTGCGAAAGAAAATTGCACTAGGCATGTAACTATGATTGCTTAGCAACATCACCGCAACTATTTGACCTTGCATCTTGTTTAAAGAAATGGGTGAGAAGTTCAGTACAATTTACTCTTGTGTTATTAATATTATATTTTGAAGCAAGAAGGGAGAAATGTAAAATGTCCTGTCCAGCCCACACAATAAATGGTGCATTATGGTAGTAGCCAGCCATATAAATAATTACTGTTTTTATAATATTTTATTGTACTGCTCAACTTCTGAGTTCCCACTTGTAAAGGTTGGGTTGTGTTCCTTTTTTGGTTTTGGTTTTACTTTAAGAACAATGGTCACTACAGCATGAACTACAATAAATAAAATGAATATTTTATGGTTTATGGAACTGTTCCCATAATACTGCCTGTTCTACACTGATAATCTGTACTGAATTGCATCTGCTCGCTCTTACTAGTGACTATCAGTGAGCTTGCCATTTACTACCAATCAACTACCAAAGTATCACTAATACAGCTGCCAGTCTTCTACAGGAGCAACTGAGAAGCCCCTCTCTGAGGCTTCATACACAAGATTGTCTAAGCACTCAGAGACCTGAGTAGGCTGATTTCTCATGAAACATAAAACCAATTTACATAGCCTGTGATCACATTGTAAAAGTGTCAAAAAGCGTGAAGAACTAATGGCTATTAATCCAGTCATGTCCTAGATTAGACTTTCTGTCTTCCAGTCATGCCCTAGAGGAAGAGTGCTTGCACTTGAAAGCTCACACCTTGAATAAATCTTTGTTGGTCTTAAATGTGCTACTGGACTCTGATTTTGTTGTCCTAGATTAGGGTTAATTTTTTTTATTTCTTAGATTTTTTAATGACCACTCTCTGGAGACTTTTCAGACAATTAATGGCTGGGAAGGGTTTTCCAAATGGATGGAAATTAATTAATTTTAAACTATTTATTTAAAATTTATCAGTTGCTGTGACCATATTTCATCTTGTGCAACTGACTGAGCATATGTCTAGATTTCTGATCCCATAAAGCAAAATGGGAACTCTGTTATTTGTAGTCGTGCCTGTTAAGCTTTAAAGGGCTGCTATTGGGGTTTCTAAGGCTGGAGAATTCCACTCCCCCCTGTAGCCAATCTATGCAATGGTCTCCTCCAGACTGGACAATTTTGTAAAAAAAATTCAATTGAAAGGAGATAATCTGTCTGGAATTGTATCCGTTCACGAATTTCCACAAACAGCACCAAAGTTTGTGAAATGTGTGTGCTGGGTGCTCTTCTTCAAACATCACTTTGCAAACCATGAACTCGCCAAAACTGTATTTTATGAGCCGGTTTGTGCCCATCCCTGCTTTTCCTGGTATTGCATAAAGCAGCAGATCTGATGCAACTAGGTGCCTGATTTCAAACCGCAGGAAGTGGAAGGGAAAACACCAGGGGGTTTCCCCTTTCATAAAAAGCTGGAGAACAAGCACCTGAAACAATGACATCATCATCAGTGCTTCTGTAGTTTTCACAGTTACACACAGGCACAAACTCCATGATGAGTATCCAAAAGAAGAGAAAAATGCATAATATTCTTACTAATGAAAACACTTCAGCTTCATCTGCATGAATTGCCGAGACAGAAGTGGAGAAATCTAAATGTACTTTCAGGCAATTATGACTAAATAGATGACTAAAATCTATTCTGTTGCTCTTTACTACTGGTCCATCTGTTCAACCCCCAAGATGATTACAAATATGAATTGGTGGCAGAACAACCTTAACATAAGAATAACATCCACCCCAAGCTCATACCCTCTGTGTGCTAATTCTATGCACACACCCATATGACAACATGTCCACTTTTTGTTTATTACTACCATGAGCATCTGGAGGTGGCCTTAAATATGAAGCTACAGTTTGAACTGAGAAATTTAATGAGTCACGGTATCAACAGTAGTACATCTGGAGGAACAGGAAACAATAAAGATGAATCAATAGAGTGAAACTCAGACTATATGTTAAGGAAAGGATCCATGATCAGATCTTGTGACTTTAATATTAAAATGAAGTCATGAGGGATGTGCTTGCTGAGGCTCTAGTGCTAGGGCAGAGCTTCTCTCCCCATTCAGGGATTATTTCTTCCTCCCTATAAAGTTTCCCCATCCAGCTGCTTTTGCCTTGGCAGGGGAAAAGACAAGTAACTGCTAGTTTTCCACCTCTCCAGTCCATCCACAGCACCGTGGCCTTGATCCAAATGTCTTCCATTCCCCACCAAAGTTTTTTAATATTCAAGAAAATATCAGAATGATCCATCATAGATCTCCCACATAGCATATGATTTGATCTTTAGTCTCTGTAAACCCTTCTTATTTCATCCAGAATTTATTTTTATTTACATTTTTAAAAATCCAGTAGATTAAAATATAATTTCCATGGGTCTGCTGCTGTAAAGGACATGCCTGCATTTGTTTTCAATGTAAAAACTGTTCGTTTTTAAATAATCTGGTTTTGTGAAGTTATAAACTCTTTAATCTAAGAAATACTTAATGTGATACCCATAATCTCAAATGCATACAAGCAAACACAGAGAGATATATTGTCTCCTGGAGCAGCTCATGAAAACAAAGTGAGGCAGGCCACATCGCTGGGCTTATACTTTAAGAAAGATGAAGAAACATCCACATTAAGAAAGAAAAAGCATGCAGGGGAAGATGTGTGGAGGAGAAAGGCAGGGAAAGGATGTCAGTTTGGCAGGTGTTTCCATCCAAACAATGTCAGGTTGATCTTCTGTCACTGGTGTTCTTGCTCAGATCAAAGAGGGCTTTGCAGCCCTTAGTCCTTCAACCAGTGAAATAGGCCAAAGCATCTATACCCTCATTTGAAGGATCAAGACAACTGGCAGCCTCAGCAGAGTTCTTTTAGGCAGGGAAACAGGAAAGATGGAGACTGATCTGAGAGGCTATGTCCTCATGCATTTCTGCAGGACCCCTCCCCCAAGGTAATTCTACAATTAAAATGCAAACCGATCTGACATTCATAAATTAATTCAACAGAGACAGAAGCATTCACAGACATTTGTAGTATCACAAGGGCAATAAGAGTCTGGCATTCTGCCAGCTTGAGTCATGTGCACTTTCTGCTTTCCATACAGACCTAGCACAAAGTTCATCTGTCAGCAGGCACATTACTCGAGAGTTGCATCATGAGGTGATGTTCTTGATGAAATTACAGAACTGTAAACTCTGTTGGCTTCTGGTGCACACTCACATGACCTTAAGAACATCACAAATCCATTAAAATCTCTTTTAAAAAAACAAACCCTGTCTCTAAAAGCATCACATTTATTGCAAGCTGCTAACTCTGCCAGGTGGCTCAAGCTATTAAACTGCCCACCTCACACTCCTCCAAGGCATACCAGGGTTGAGACACAGAGACAGGCAATGGCAAACCTCCTCTGAATATCTCCTGCCTTCACAACTGCAGGCATACTTGGAGGGAGCAGATTTTTCACAGCCATTTCAGTCTGGTTTCAGACAGAGGGTTGGCACAAAAACTAACTTGGCCGATCTTTCTCAGGAGAAGGATGGGGGCTATGCAGTCCTGTTGGTTCTTCTTGCTTTCTAAGAGACCTTTGACATCATCAGCCATGGTATCTGGCTGGAATAGCTTTGGGGACTGGGACTTGGACGCACTGTCTTACAGCGGTTTGCCATCTGTCTCTGAGGCAGGCTCCAGAAAGTAGCTATAGCGGACTTTTCTTCAATGCCCTGGGAAATTTCATGTGGAATTCCCTAGGGGTCAGTTCTCTCTGCTCCGCTCTTTAACATCTGTATGAAGATACTAGGAGAGGTCATGAAAAGTTTTGGAGTGAGGTTCCATCAGTATGCTGATGACACCCAACTCGATCTCTCCATTCCTTCTGAATCAGGTGCAACAGTTGAGATGCTTGTTCAATGTCTGAAGGCAGTAATGGGCTGGATGAGGATCAATAAATTCAGGGTGAATCCAGACAAGATGGGGGTACTGTGTGTCAAGAGATCCTGAGTCCGGGGAGTCAAGGGCATCCAATTCTGGATGGGGTTGTTTTGCCCAAGAAAAAAACTGGTCCTTGATCTGGGTGTCCTCCTGGGATTCATTGCTGTCATTTGAGACCCTTGTGGTGGCAATAGCCAGGAACGCCTACCTCCATTTCCAACTGGTTGGCCTGCTTTGGAAGCTGAAACTGGTGCAGAATGCAGCAGCTTGGTTGCTGACAGGAGTTTCTGGCCAGAGGCCCATCACACCAGTCTTGAAAGATCTGCACTGGCTCCTTATTCACTACTAAGCCCAATTCATGATATAAAGCACTAAATGGTTTGGACTGCGATTATCTGTAGGAGTGCCTTCTCCCATATAGATCTGCCTGAGCACTGAAATCTCAAGGAGAGGGCTATCATGTAATTCTGCCTCTCTCAAAGGTACAAAGGGCTGTGATACACAAAAGGACCATTGCCCCCTTTGGAAAAGCCTCACTGTTGAGACTTTTGGACCAAACTTGGCCTGAAGTCATTCTAGGAAAATAGAGTTGTAGAATTTGTGCTAAGTGTTTATGACTATTGGTCACCTTTTGTGGATTAGGCACCAATCCAGACTCACAGGACTTTGAGGTTTAAAAGGAATAAACTGCTTCAGTCTCATTGCTAAAGAAAAGCTTAGAAAGTAGTTACAAACATTGCAAGCCCCCATGGCATGCCCACACACCAGCAGAGGGAGAGACCTGCGAACCTAAAGTAGAATAAAGTAACCAGTACAAGTGACCAAAAAGGCGGGATAGCAGTGCAGTGGCGGTGGCACGGCAGCCTCCCTCCCTCCTATCTACATTTTCCAAGGACCTTGGCAGCCATGCCGGGCGGTGGGAGGCTCTGCACGCAGCATGTCATCCCACCCCATGTGCAGGGTTCTTGCACAGCCTGCCCTCCTTCCCTTTCTCCCTGTGGGCCGCCCTTGCTGCATCCAGAAGGAAGGGTGGAAGGAAGGGTAGCCATGGGGAAACGAATGGGCACGGGCCCAGAGGACGGTGCGGGACTATTTGGCAACTATCCGGGACATGGGGCATTTGGGGGGAACCCGGGGCAGTCCCACCATTTGCAGGGCAGATGCTCACGTTAAAGTAGAAGGTCCTTCTTCCTTGCTAGCCAAGATCTTTTTCTTCCTGAAGAAAAGGCAGTGGATAGTGATCCAGCTTAAGCAAGGGGATTTCCCAGCCATGAGGAGTGGAAATTACTGTACACATGGCTAGAATTCTTGCAATCTCTTGCAATCTCAGTACTGCAAGAGTACTGATTTTTTGGTGGTGAGCACATAGGTGTAGTTTTGCTGTTTAACAATGTATTAAACAGGGTTGACTTAACCAAATTTCTTACTTATTTCAGTTCCAACACTCTCCAACACCATTATGGATGGATTTGAGGGAACAAATGCATGAAGGAAAGCATAGATGTCCTTTTCTGTTGCTCCACCAGGACAGGATCCAGGGTAGCTGCAAAAGAAGCTCACCTTGGATGGCTTCAAGGAGGCAGTGGTACCAAGGAAGGTGCACATCTCTTTCCATGCTCCTATGCTGCATGACAGGATCCAAGACAGGCTACAAAGGAACGATCCTGGGTCACAAAATCAGGCAGAAGCCGCACCTGCCACCTCTTGCCATGTGCTTGGCATTCCAAATGGCTGCTTGGATCAGTTGGGCAGTGACCCAGTCTTCTAACTCTGCTAGATAAAGGACATCTGAATAAGTGATTTCTTTATGTTGAGAAAAAGAAATGGGTTATGGTTACAGTGCTACATCCCAAACAAAATATCATTTGGACTCTTAATTGAAACCATTGCTTGCTGTGAAGTATCTTGCTGAGCACTTGGTATGCCATGCAGGGGAGAACTTGTAAATTGTTTCATTGGTCTCTGTTAAACAATCATCTTTTTACAAGGTACAGAGATATGAATGAGTTTTGTGGCTTAAACATGGAACTCTTAGGACATCCTCAATCACAGTGCCCTAGATCCATCTGCTGTGGTAACTGCCAATGTTTTATGGGGTAACACCTGGAGTATTACTTTTTAAGTCATACGTGGAAAATGCCAGTATGTCAGCTGCTCTCCAGTTCTCCATTCATAACTAACATCAAATCAGAACTACACATTGCATACAAAGCTAGGAGCAAAATGCCAAGTTCTGCTTTTATTATTACAACGTGGCTTTGAGAAGCAAGGACATGTCCTGAGGGACAGCTTAACCCACACTCTGCTTTTCCTCTGCAACTTCCTACCCCACTCCATGTTCATGTACACAAACATGAATTGGTGCTTTTCCCTCTGCAGTGTTCTAAATTTATTTTATGTAGCAGAGATGCCACTGGTACACTGCAGGTGAAAAAGTGCTTAAAGGGGCGAAGAGGCAGTGAAAAATGGCAGGCAGAAAGATAGATTCAAATAGGTAGCCATGTTGGTCTGAAGTAGCACAATAAAATCAGAGTCTAGTAGCATCTTTGATTTTATTGGGCAAAAGGATAGTTCAGCACCCTCTCCAGAGGCACGTTTACTGCTTATCTACTTCAGGTGCTTATTCATCCAGCTACTTTACCTTGTCCTTGCATCCATGTTTCTTCTCTTTGGTTTGTTTTTGGAAGAGTGTAGGTTTCAGAACTGTGCACATTTCCCAAAAGGTGTCATTCATGTAATAGGCTTCCATTTTAGTGGAAGTGGTGGGAATTTGGTCAAAGAAGCCTTTCCTCCTCCTGCTTGTTTTCTGTATGTTGCCCCATCAGGAATCTATCTATTGAGTCACGCTTCATTTCTTCTGCCTCACTTTGCCGCAGAAAATGATACCAGATGAGGAGGCATCTGAATAAAGGTAAAGTAGGAGGGTTTATATGAGCCTCTTGTGGCGCAGAGTGGTAAGGCAGCCGTCTGAAAGCTTTGCCCATGAGGCTGGGAGTTCGATCCCAGCAGCCGGCTCAAGGTTGACTCAGCCTTCCATCCTTCCGAGGTCGGTGAAATGAGTACCCAGCTTGCTGGGGGGTAAACGGTAATGACTGGGGAAGGCACTGGCAAACCACCCCGTATTGAGTCTGCCATGAAAACGCTAGAGGGCATCACCCCAGGGGTCAGACATGACTCGGTGCTTGCACAGGGGATACCTTTACCTTTACCTTTTAGGAGGGTTTATGGTCATTTCCGAATGCTTTCTTTGGTTTGGGGCTATTTGATATATAAAAAAGCCAGCACAGTTTTTGTCAGATCTTGAGTGGGATTTTTCCAGCTGCACAGCCCCATCCTGTAGTCCACCTGTACAAGCGATCCAGTGGTTCTTCAAAAGCACTGATTTTGGACTGCCATAGACATATTCTGAGTTCTGCTAACAGTAGAAAAGAGCAAGAGTCCAGGAGCACCTTAAAGACTAACAAAATTTATGGTCGGTTATGAGCTTTCATTAGCTTACATCTCTCTTTTCTAGCTTTCACCCCTGAAAGGTCATAACTGACACAAATCTTATTAGGTGATATTGGACTCTTGCTCTTTTCTACTGCTACAGACAGACTAACACAGCTACCCATCTTCCTAACTCTCTCTCTCTCTCTCTCTCTCTCTCTCTCTCTCTCTCTCTCTCTCTCTCTCTCTCTCTCTCTCTCTCTCTTACACACACACACACACATATACACATAGCAACAACAGTAGCTGCAGCAAAGTCAAATCTTTCCATTCATTTTTTGTTGCCTGGGAACTAATCCCAAAGTAAAGGTAAACCAAACAAACAAAAGGAAATATCAGTCATTTGTGCATCAGAAGAATGACTGAAGGCCCAAGCAGGGCCTGCATGTCGGCTTACATAGAGTTCTATAGACATTTGTGATTCTGAGTAGCATGAAGCAAACTTCAGTGGCATTTAAAAAAACAGAAAGAGGTAGGGATGCAATGGAAGAAAAGATCTGCTTTTTCACCTGCCCTCTCTGTGGAGCTGAATTGATGTCAATTGATGCACAGGGAGAGAAGCATCCATAGATCAAAGATTGAATGCATCGTCTTTCCCTTTCTTAGATCATGAAATTGTCATATACTGAGGTCCATTCTGCACAACTTAAATGTAGCCGCTATTGTAAACGCTATTAATTTAACATTCGGTATTATTATTTACTTTTTTTTTTTTTAGATTTATTTCCCGCCTCTCCCGACAGGCTCGAGGTGGGTCACAACAACTAACCCCATTAAAATTCCCAATTATTAAAGAGGTGAAGAGAAAAGGATAGGGGAGTAGCGTACACTCCAACTCCTAGGGGGGGAGCGATGTCCCTGATTCGCTGACCCCAGACTCAACCATAGACCTGGTGGAAGAGCTCTGTTTTACAGGCCCTGTGAAAAGCTGACAAATCCCGCAGGGCCCGCAGATCGCCCAGGAGCTCATTCCACCAGGTAGGAGCCAGGACTGAAAAAGCCTTGGCCCTGGTCGAGGCTAGGCACACTTCCTTTGGGCCGGGGACGACCAACAGGTTCTCACCCACAGAGCATAAGGCCCTGTGGGGGGCATAGAGTGGTAGGCGGTCCCTGAGGTATGTGGGTCCCAACCCGCGTATGGCCTTGAAGGTTAAAACCAAAACCTTGAACCAGATCCAGGCAGCAATTGGCAGCCAATGCAGCTGCCTCAGCACCGGCTAGATGTGGGCCCAGTGAGGACCCTGGCAGCTGCATTTTGCACCAGCTGTAGTTTCCGGGTCAGGGACAAGGGTAGGCCTGCGTAGAGCGAGTTACAGAAATCTATTCTGGAGGTGACTGTCGCATGGATCGCTGTGGCCAAGTGGTCAGGGGACAGGTAGGGCGCTAGTAGCCGGGCCTGGCGAAGATAGAAAAATGCCTGGCTCGTAAACAAACCGCCAAACTCCCACCAAACTCCTGCCACAATCAGAATTTTATAGCACTTAGGGGGAAATCCAGAAAAGTGGATTCCCCCTGAAAAAACCACTACACTTCTGAGCATAACACATCAGCAAAAGACATGTGCATTCTCAAAATAGGGTAGAAAGAATATCCCTCCCTAGCTCTCGCCCACGAGCTTCCAGATCACCATTTTTCCCCCTTAAACCTGCGAAAGCAACGAATAAGCAAGGTTTCTTCAGCTGAAGTCCCTCCACAGAAGTGCTTAACAGTAAAACAAAGCTCCCTTCTGCAATTGTCTTTAAAGTTTCCGAGCACAATACAGCCCTCTGTTTGACACTGCCCGTAATTTCAGCCAGAAATTGCACCCATCGGGAGGGGGGGGGGTTTACTTGAAGTGTGTGTAAATGATTAAGTGCCAGCTCCTACACCAGCGAGGACAGTCTTTCTGAGACATTGAATGAACAAATATTCATTGCTACTAGTGTTTTCAGGTTTTTAAAAAACAGTTTGTAAAGTGAAAGGGGCTTTTCGGGAGCACGAACACAACAGTTCATTGGCTGTTCTGTTTGATTGACGGCCAGGGGCAAGAAGAAGCGCGGAAAAATATTGCCTCCTTTGTTGCGATTCCAGCGAGACGGAAAACCTGTGGGGAATGAATAGACCGCTACTGGGACTTCAGTATTCCACTAGAATTGAAGGTGTGCGGAATGACAGAATTCCACTATTAAATATAGCGTTTCCACATACTGCAAACATTTAGCAGCATTGGTCATTGTGTGGAATGGCCCTGAGTCAGACTATGAAGCTTAGTATTGTCTAATCTGGCCAGTAGCAGTTTTCTCAGGTAAGAAAGATCTTTTTGTTTAAAAATATTTCATACTTTAACCTGCAAATGCATGTTAGATTCACCCAAGGGTCTCCAATGTAGCTGCACTCTGCAGTCTAAATGTGCCGATTTGGCCTATGTGCCTGAATACACATATGATCACATCCCTCAGTGATGTAGTCTCTAAGTCAGCCACCAAAAATTCAATATGGAAAATATATATATATAAATATGAAAAAATACCCCATGCCATGTATTTGATTGAAATGGATCCCCATCAGGCTACTTTCAGCCCCATAGGAAAAACAATACAGTTACCTTTATTGGTTCTGCATTTTTCCCTTCTACTGGGGCTTAAGGGAGGCCCACGAGAACCACTTTTAGTTAGAGGAGCTTGTTAAAAGGATGAGTTAGCTCTCTTTTTATCTTGCTCTACAAACTCAGGCTCCATGGTCGCATTCCATGTTCCTTTTTAGCCAAGTACAACCTCCTGAATTAGACCTCAGAACAAATCTAAGATTTTGCAAACATAAGTAGCTAGCACATTCTTAGAACTCAGTTGGTACTAATCACAGTCAGCTTCACGCATTATGTAAAGTTGTGTGTATGTGTGCATTTGTATGCTGCACAGACCCATAATGTTCTCTGTAAATAATAAATAATTAACCATATAAAAGATGTGGGATCCCTAATTCATTTTTAACCACATGTGCATAGCTGTCACCATCTAGTACCAAAATTAAGTGCATTGCAACAGATGAATTTGCTCTTCAGGTGTTATGAGGAACACTGAAATTTTGAGCAATTGCCAGGGAAAGAAAGTACAATTCCTGTCATATGTGTAGCTCTCTAATTGTGATAGTTAAACATCAGATTAAAAAAAAAGAAATCAGAAGCAGCTCTTGTTCATTTCAAATAAAATATACATTAACACTTAGACTGGATTACATCCAGTTACAAGAAACTGGCAACAATTGCATCAACCTTAGCTCTAAGGGAAAAAAGTGTAGGTGGAAACATGTACAGCATATTACTTTGAAGAACCTAAGGCTATCAAGATGACCTCTGTATAGGATTATCTGAGGATTCCCAGAACCACATTGCTGCAAAGAAAGCCTTAAAATGCTTTTAGGTCTCATTTGTTCTCCAGCTTGTGTGTTTAGCCTAGTTTCTCTGCAGGTCTCCATTTTATGAGGGCTGCAGCTTAGCATTTATTAGAGTCATTTTGTGGTAACAGTTTCCTTAAATGCTCTCTCTATCCCTCCCTCTCACTGTCTCTCTTTTAAAGTCGAGTGCTTGCATTATAAAATTGTCCTCAAACATTACACAGATAATTAATCTAGATTTTAGTGATCTTTTCCTCCCACCTGCAAGTGATTTTTTTGTTCACTGGCATTTTGGGGTATATTCAAATGGCTATGGTCTATGTATCAACTCCTCGCAAAGTCACAAACTAGTGGCACTGATAAGATGACATACATGAATGTTTAGCTGAACTCACTCTGGTTAAGGTCAGTGGTACTGACCTTAACCAGTGGTACTGACCAGTGGTAATTCAGCTATCCAGATTTTCAAGAGGCTGCAGGAACTGAAGCATGTGCCAGAACAAACCATGAAGAGAGCAGTGACCCATGAAAGCTTATACTGTGCCACATATTTTGTTAGCCTTTAAGGTGCTACTAGACTCTTGCTCTTTTCTACTGCTACTGAGAGATTAATACAGCTACCTGCCTTGCTCTAACTCAGTCTTTCTCAAGTTTTTTATCATTGAGAAACCCCTGAAACATTCTTCAGTCTTCAAGAAACTCCAGAAGTGGCTCAATCACAGAGAATATAGTTGGGAAGCATAACTGTGTACACACCCACCTGAAGCCCTTCCCCTTCTCAAACCCTCCAGGCCCATCATTGGCCATTTGGGCAGGGTGGAAGGGCTGGTCAACATGACCACATATGGTCACATCATCCAATAAATGTTTAACAAACTTGTAAAATATATAAAAAAATAATTCCCATCCATTTGGGAAACCCTTCCATGGCTGTCAAGAAAGTCCAGGGTTTCACAAAAGCCTTGTTGAGAAAACCTGCTCTAAGCCATGACCATGTCCTGAAAGCTTGGTATGGTGAGCTGTTAAATGGCTAGAATGTAGCTTCCTGGTATCCAAATACACCTTAAATTTTCAAGGTTTAGAAAGTTTTATACTTTTGGGGTTTATAGAAGTGATGCTTATGACTCTTTCTCACTCTCCTTTCAGTCAAATTGACCTTCTCCATTTTATTCTCCAAACTTGATTCCATGCTTTTCCTATTGTATGATATATAAGGCATCACAGAATATAAATACTGCTTACTTACCAACCTATATAGCACTATCTAATGGAGAGCAACCAGCAGCCCACCAGCCAAAGAAAGGTATTGAGGCAAAGAAGCACTATCTCCTCCTCCAATGTCCTGCCCTCGCACCTGCCCTACTCTCCCTTCTCCCACGGACAGGATTTTTTTTTTAAGCAAACTGCCTGGAGCAACAAATAGGTGTACAAGCATGTAGGCAAAGACAAAAAAAATTCCCCAAAGTTGTAGCACAAAGCATACCTATCTAAGCTCCCCCTTCCAATCAGGAATGAGATTCATTTTTAAAAGCAAGATTCATGATTCCATAAGGGGTGGCAATACAAAAGCACTATGCATCTATGGTTAGATGCTTAGGCATTTCAACAGAGAAGTATTGAATTTTTAAAAAATCAGTTGACATTGTAGTCCCTTTAAAGCATGGGAAAAGGGGACAGGCTGCCTGGCTGCCTGGCTTGATTGACAGGCGGAATAAAGTCATGTATAAACTGCATTGATCTCTTCCACCATTTCAAGCAGGAGAAGGGAGAAGCGTGAAATGGCGGCAGAGAAGAGTGAGACATCAAAAAGGTGAGGAGGGGCCGGGAGGTGCAATTATATTTAGTGGCATAACGCTATTTATATATATCACTGTCAGTCTTCAAGCAAAGGTTGGATACACACTTTTCTTGGATGCTTTAGGATACTTTGGGCTGAACCTGTGTTGAGCAGGGGGTTGGACTAGATGGCCTGTATGGACCCTTCCAACTCTATGATTCTATGATTCTATGGTTCTATTTTTAACAATGTGCGGAAATGCCCTTCGAGATTGGGACATACATTCCTGCATGTTCAGAAGGGCTTGGATCTTAGTTGAAACTTCCTGTCCCTTTGTTATCTCTTAGTTTATTGATTGGTTGCATTTATAGCACAACCAATCAGCACAACCAATTGGCACTCTTGATACAGCTGTCTCAGGGTGGTATACAACAGTTGAAAACCAATAGACAATAAACAATAAATATCAATTTAAATAACTGTGAATAAGCCAAGGCGGAGCAGTCCCAGAAAAGATGAGCTAGTGAGGCTGTTCTTATTTTCCTTCCATAAAACCCTTTTCCCTTAATCTTTTACTAAACTTTTGATTATAAGCTATGTCTGTGCTGGATTATTTTGCTGTGCAATATTGCTCTGCTAGTTTTTTCCAACAAAATATTTCCATGACATGTTTAAAGAGGGGAGGCAACATAGAACTGTTAAGCTAACACCATCAGAGTTCAGATCAAGATTAACAAAATGAAATGGAGGATAAATCCAAATTATTTTCTCAACAAATTAAGATACAATGTAATATTAGATAACATTTAAAGTAATTGCCAAAACAGTTTAAATTTGTTGGATGAACTTCTTTTTATTCTGAAGGAAATAGCAAAGGAGAAGAGCCCTTAATTAGCTTTTCATTTGTTTCCTCTTGATTGAACAACATCACATTGGCCTGCAGTTATTATTGCCAACTGACTGACATTTAACTATCTGGGAAGAAAGACTATTAGGGGATTGAAATAGGAAATAAATGGGATGCTATTCAAACATAAATTCCTACACATTGAAAATGACAATATGCAATGTATACAAGTCACTTAGCTGACAGTTGAGTACAGCTGATGAGAAATCAAGGGCTCTACAATCTGCATGGCCTGCCTATTGAGGCCGGAGTTCACAGAAACTTCTTCATGGAGGAGGATAGTTTGGATTTTGCCCCCAGGCATGACAATGGTAGCAACAATCTAGCATGTCTGAATTCAGCTTTCCATATTCTTGGAGGAAAATATCCTCACAGGAAAGAGATTAAATAGACAAAAAATAAGATACACATGCTGTTTCTTTTCTTCACTGTTTCTTTCATCACAGTGATCTTATCTGGCTCCTGTGTGGTGAGCTTCATGAAGAACCTGAAGTAATCTAATGTATGAAGCATGGCAGAATCCTGACATGCTGAAGAAATATTATTTGCTGAAAAGTAGTGCATCAGTGGGGAAGGCACTGGCAAACCACCCCGTATTGAATCTGCCAAGAAAACGCTAGAGGGCGTCACCCCAAGGGTCAGACATGACTCGGTGCTTGCAAAGGGGATACCTTTTCCTTTACCTTTTAGTGCATCAGCATCCATCATTTGGAGTGGCGTTTCAGAAGATGAGCTGTAACTATCAATCCTTACTACACATGTAAGGAGATGAATAAACATTAAAGCATCATGTAGTGGAGAACAAACCAACAGCATGAATCATTCCAAATAAACAGCAGAACAAGGTGGAGTTCAGAACAATATTTATCAGGGACTAGAAGTAAAGCTCAGTGCATTCAGTAATGCACCAGGTACTAGATAGGGGCTTGGGCTGGGGTGGGAGAATCTGGGAGCTATGGAATGCCCCTCCCCAGCAAGAGAGGTGCTGCCCAGGTCCCTGGCCCTGCCTCCAGAGAGCACAGTGAACTTTCTCCCTGTGCTGGGGGTGGAGGGGAGGACTCTGGGAACCACACAGTATCCCTCCCCAGCAGGAGAGGAACTGCCCAGCTCCCTGGGACTGGTGCTGGTGCTACAGAGCACAGGGAGCTTTCTCCTTGTGATCTGTAGGGGCAGGATCCATGAGAGCCATGCAGCATCCCTCCCCAGTGGGAGAGTCTCTGCCCAGCTCCCTGGGAACTGCCGCCACAGAGCACAGGGAACCTTCTCCCTATGCTCCACCGGTGTGGGGGACTTTTGCCGGCAAGCTGAACATTCAGAAGGCTCCTGGTGGGCAAGGCCCACTCTGGAGCCTTTCAAACACTCAGTACGTCACCAGAAGTATGAATCAGAAATTATGCATAAAATAGTCAAGGCTACAATATGGCCTTTCTGGTTGCCATAATTCTATTAGGGAATAAAACATGACAGACCTGCAAAATGGTAGATAGATGCTCTAAGCATGGTGACTTGCCTGAAAGTGGAGCCATTCATGTCTGGCTGTTGATTAGCTTACATTAAATATTTGGTGGGTGGGTCTGAATACTGTCTAATTCTCCAGTGTTTAGGAGGCTTCAGAAATTAAGTTCTAATAAAAAATTTTCAAAGGTGCTTTCAATGTATTAAATTCTGAATGAAATAAATCTGACGAAGCTGAGAGAATGTTGAGCTTGTGGGCTTGTGTTTGTATGTTCTGCATTAGAACCCTGGACTTCTTTGGTGGTTTCCCATCCAAACATTAACCAGGCTAACCTTGCTTAGCTCCCCAAATGAAATGAGATTGGACTAGCTTGGTCTGTTCAGGTCAGGGAAAATAGTTAGTTAGGCTACCATAAACCAGGATGTGAAATAAGCATTTGTATTTGGTTTATTAGAGCCAGTTTGGTGTAGTGGTTAGGAGTGTGGATTTCTAATCTGATGAGCTGGGTTCGATTCTGCACTCTCCCACATGCAGCCAGCTGGGTGACCTTGGGCTCGCCACACCACTGATAAAACTGTTCTGACGGAGCAGTGTTATCAGGGCTGTCTCAGCCTCACCCACCTCATAGGGTGTCTGTTGTGGGGAGAGGAAAGGGAAGGCAACTATAAGTCGCTTTAAGCCTCCTTCGGATAGCGAAAAGCAGTATATAATAACCAACTATTATTATTATTAATAACAATTATTATTATTTAATTAACCAGAACTAGGTTTTTTCCTGGTTTCCATGATATGTGAACCTGACCACCCTCGCTTAATCCTGGCTTATTCCCCAGAACTGTCCTCACCACAAGGCCTAGATCAGTGGTCCCCAACCCCTGGTCCGGGGACCGGGACCGGTCCGTAGATCAGTCGGTAGCAGGCCGTGGCTCCTTCTCATCCTCCTCCCTGGCTGCTGCCTCAGGGGCTGCCCTGCCACTCTGCCACCGGTTCACCTTTGGTGTTTTCCAGCGGCCGCCATGGCTAGGGCTCCCCCTTGGAGTGGCACTGCGCAGCTGCTGCTGGCAAGGCCCCCCAGTGGGCGGCGGGAAGTCAGGGGCACCAGCAGGAAAGCAAGTGGAGCAGGGGCTCAGCTGGTGGTAGCGACGTCCTTCGGCAAAAGACTACCCCCCCCCCCGGGCCTCAGCAAAATTGTCAAGCGTTGATCGGTCCCCGGTGATAAAAAGGTTGGGGACCACTGGCCTAGATAACAGTCAGGGTAGAGTGTGAAGGCAATGGAACGGCATTTCTTAAGGCGAACCAAGTTTTGAATGATTGTATGAAAATTGAATCCTGGGTTCATAAACTAACCTTAGTTTTTAAAATATATATATATAATTCCGTGAATTACTACTGGTTTGTTCTGCCTCTGTACAGCTTGTGGTCCATAAGAAAGATTGCTTTAACTTCACTCAACTACAGGTTCAGTAGGAATAATTCTCTTTCCCAATAGACAGGAAAGTAGTGCACTCACTGGAACAGGATGCGAAAAGGATGTCTTAGAGACCAATCCACTGTAAAATGTGACAGTTTATTTTGAAAAGGACGTTAAATGGAGAACAGCAAAAGCAATCACATTCGCCTATCACACAAACCATGTGAGCCACCTACTTTAAACTAACTTGCCATGCAGCTCATCAGGAGCTCAAATGTTGCTCCTTCCTCAATCCACTCCTGAAGATCTCTTAATGCAATGAGGAGGTAACATAATGAGGGCAGATACAATAATGAACCCTAATGCTCTTCTATGGCTGTACTTTTAACTTAGCTGAATAAAGAAAGGACTATATGTCAAGAAAGGACTATATGTCATATGTTAATTTCAAATCACTTTAAGTTAGGAAGGTGATAAAGAGAGCCCAGTGAACCAACTTGGTAACTTGAAGAGCATGTTAAGCTGGAAGGCACAGTTCTGCTACCAGAGTCAGGAGAATATTGCCTGTGCAAGAATAATTGAAGGGACTTACACAGATGAATTGGTTAAATTTGCTGCCAAGTCTCCTGGTTTCTAAATGTTACCCGCAATAGTGCATACATCAGCACATACCCCAGACTTCTTGTCTGCTTCTGGGAGTTTTCGTGCCTATCCTAGAGCACCCTCAGGTGTGTTTTCCTGCAGGAACTTAATTTCAAGCATGCCTTTGCCGATGAGAAATTTGTTATGCAAGCTAATGCTCTCCTTAAAGTCTGCAAAGTGAGACAGTGGGGGTGGAAGGGGAGAACATGTAGATACCATTTCTGTGAGCTAGCAGTGCATGTCCGCATATTATGATTGGATTTCGGCATAATCACAACTCCTTCTGTAACTAGTACTGTGACTAGATTATTCACCTCCAACCCATAGCTCTCCATGTACATTGCACTGGTATGCATTGCTGCTCCATGCAGGGCACATCATTAAGTGGCCAGATTTCTTACAACAGTGTCCTAGTTCTATTCTGCACACAATAGATAATGCACTTTCAATGTTCCGCACAGGAAAATCCAGCTGCCAAAGCACATTGAAAGTGCATTATGCTAGGTGTGTGGAATGGGCCCTAGCTAGCTATCAGTATCTGCACAACTTTGGCAGACTTCACTAACACAAAAGTCTCTGAAGCATTTCAAGCTGCCCAAGTCCACAATCAGACAAAGGATCAAGTTCTGTAGTCAGTGTGACTACACAGTTTTAGTCAACTGACATGCTCCATAACTACTTGCCAGAGATAGAACATGTTAGCAGACCCATAATTCCTGAATGCAGCATGCCTTCACTCTTCCCACAGAAGGCAGTCATGACCATTTGGACACTGCTTAAGATCGGAACATTTGTGCATCATAAGCACGAATGTGTGATATATTCCCCACCATTGCTCAAAAACTGTATGTTTGGACTGGAATCATTTTCTGTTAAGAAACTCTGAACTGTCTGATACAATCACAGGAATAGGAATGTTTCTATGATGTTAGCATCGGGAAAAGTGCAGTAATGGGCAACTAAAATGATTAAGAAGAAAAGTTAGAGGTTAGTGCTCTTTAGCTTGGAGAAATGATAACTGAGGAGTGACATGATCAAGGTGGTGAGTTCTAGATAGTCATCTGACAGAAATGCTGATTTTATGAATTTAGGCATATTGTGAGTGGGTAGGCAGGAAGGGATCTGCCAGTGTTTGTTTCTTGTGGCCCTTCCTTGCATACTTAGGGAATTGCTAATTGCCACTGTGGGATGGTAGGTGGATTTTCTCAAGGCCAGGTGGGATTCTGGAGATTTTTGGTGGAGGGATTACTTGGGCATGAAATTGGGGTCACTGTGGGTGGGCAGGTAGTTGTGAGTTCTTGTGCTGCCAGTTTTGCTTTTTGCAGTGGGTTGACTAGATGACTAGATGACTCTGAAGGTCCCTTCCAACTCTATGATTCTATTATTAAATTTCTTCCTTGATACCTTGGGCCCATTATGCCTGCTAATTTTTTAATTCAATACTTCTCCATTTAAACACATATGCATCTAATCATAGATTAGTGCTTTTTGAAGGCCACCCCTTATGGAATCATGAGTCTACCTACCTACCTACCTACCTACCTACCATCTATCTATCTATCTATATGTTGCCTTCTCATACAGCTCAGGGCGGTTCACAGAAAACATTGCAGGAGTGATACATAGAACAGTCTGAATGCATAATACAGACCTAAATAACATATCAACAATAAACGATCAGAGACTTCCAAGTAGAACAACAACTCAAATAGAACGACAACCTCCAGGGAGGTTAGACTGCTTCAGGACATGGAGGGGGTGTCTGGGGGGGGGGGGACAGCGGATGTTGTTGGGTCAGTCAGACTCAAGCGAATGCCTGGTGGAGGAGCTCCCTTTTGCAGGCCCTGAAAATTGTGGGTGTTCAGGCAGGGCCCTGATCTCTTCAGGGAGCTCGTTCCACCAGGTGGGGGCCAAGACAGAGTAAGCTTCTTTAGAGCAAGGAATCACAAGCCGGTTGTTGCTGGTGGAGTGCTGTTTTGGGGGTGTAGGCAGTTTCTCAGGTACACTGGGCCCAGATTGTGATGGTGGTTGAATATTCTCTCTCTCCTATTACTACTCTCTGTCCATGACCCCGGAGGAAGGAAATCAGCCGTTTAACGGCTGTCCCCTGTATCCCGGCATTGGCAAGACAGTGAGCTATGAGCTTGTGATCTACTGTGTCGAACGCTGCTCTTGATAATTAAATAATTAGGGCCTTTTTGCACGGGGATCTTTGTTGCAAATTGTTTGCGGAATGAAAAATCGCCATTTAAAATAGTGGAATTCGTCGTTATGCATACCTGCCTTTGTAGTGGAATCAGTTGCATTTTTTAGCGTTTCCCACAGGCTTCCGGTCTCGGCAGAAATCGCTAGAAAGGAAGCGCTATTGCCAAGCTCGTCCCGCCCCTGGCCGTCAAGCAGCCAATGGGCAGCCGTTAGCATGCTCCCAAACAGCCCCTTTCCCTTTAAGGAAGGTTTTTTTTTTAAAAAAAAAAACAGACCCATTGTAACGAATCTGGGTAGATTCGTTGCAACGGAGAGACCCATCCAGCTGCCTGGGGTGTTTGAGCTGTCGTTTGATCGGTTGATCGTTAACACGCTGCCTCAGAGTGAAAAAAAAAAATCCCCCCCCCCTCTCACGGGCCCGATTTTCGGCTGAATGTAATGTGTGAAATGTGTGTGTGAAATGTGTGTGTGAAATGTGTGTGCTTAGTGACTGAAGGGGAGGGACTGAAGCCGGGAAGCCTCTGTTTGAGCTGTCATTTGATCGTGGCCACGCTGCCTCGGAGTGGAAAAAAAAATCCCCCCTCCCCCCCCTCACGGGTGCGATTTTCAGCCGAAACAGTGTGAAAAATAAAGGGAAAATACATCAGCAAACGGGCTTCTGCGGGCTTCTTGTGACTGTAAACAGCTCTGAGGAGGGACTGCAGCCTAGGAAGCCTCACTGGCTAAATGGAGGCTCGCCGGTGCGTTGATCTCCACTCGCTCGGGGGAAAAAAATGGCGATCGCTTCGCCGGAGGTTTGGAGGACAGGCTCAGGAGGAGGGACTTTGAAGAAACCGCAACAATGGGAACGCACAGGTCTTTTTCGCTACTGTTGCAGATTGGTTGCAGGAGTGTATCGCTTTCCGGAGGGTGAATCCACTTTTTGGGATTCCCCTAAAAGCGCTACAACGAACCGCTTTTTGCTGATTGGTTTCAGGAGTGTTGCAGATTGTCTACGACGTCGTGCGTTAAGGCAAATTAGTAGCGTTTTCAATTAGCAACCATTGTGCTATTTTGAAGCCGTGCAAAAAGCCCCTAATAATCTCATTCATTTTTTTTTGGGGGGGGGGACTTTAGCGAGGCATGCTTTGTGTTACAACTTTGGAAGAAAAACTATTTCTGGCATCGCCTGCACACTTGTCCACCTATTCGTTGTTCCAGGCAGTTCTTAATTTTTAAAAAGCACTTCCCATCCCCCGGAAGAAGGAAGAGGGAGGCGGGTGCGAGGGTGGGACATTGGAGGTGGAGGTAGCACTCCTTCGCCTCCACACATTTCTTTGGCTGGTGGCCTGTTGGTTGCTCTCCTGTAGCTCACACTTTTAAGGTTGGGGAATCCACTTTATGCGATTCCCCAACTAGCGCTTTAAAATGGAGGATGTAGCGAGCAGTTTGCTGCCTGGACTCTGGATGTTGGCAATATCATGCAGAGTGGCCAGAATATAAGCATTTCAATATGTTTAATGGGTGCAGAATTGCCCTTGCTATAGCATAACAATGAAGCAGTATTTTGCAATGTGTGGATGTAGTTTATGTCACACTTTCCAGATTCTCCACCAATTACCATAGATTAGTGGTTTTGTTTTTCTGATCTAGCTTTATGTATGTGTATTTTGTTGTGCATATTTGTTTGTTTGTTTGGATTTTTTTTTACTGCCTTTCCCTACGGCTCTGTGCTGTGCATGCATGAAAGGTGCATTTACTGTTTCTGTGTTTGAAACGTGGGATGCATAAAGGAAAGAAAGGCACTTAGGAAAGGCACTTCTGCGTAAATGCATCTATGGCTGGCCTAAGATGGGAGTTCAAGCACCTGCAGAATTGAAACACATGCATCCTCTTCCCAGTTTCAAAGGATGTTGGGAAGAAAGGTGGGATAGAAATATCTAAATTAAATAAACCATAGATGCAGTGAGAAGAACAAAACAAGATCTAACGTCACATTACAAATATGTATCAGAGGCACTGGATTTTTTCTTCTCTTCTTTTCTACAAGATCCAACTTGATCTGATGATGTGAACAAGGATGTGGGTTTCTTTTAGTTTCACTCTGCATAGGTTATACTATCATCTGATCTCAGCTTAATAGTGCCTTTTAAAAATGCTTCCCAAGCACATCAGATATGAGCACAATTGCATAATGGCATGTCAAGTGTTTCTTTTCCATTATGAGAAAGGGAAGAGAATATTTAGTACCCAGTCTTCTTCTTCTAATACTATATGGACTTTGCAGGTTCTTGTGAGCAGCTTATAAGAAATGAGTATCTTTTTTATGATGAGTAAGCAGGAGCTCTTGAAACACAAGGGCAGATCTTTTAATGTCTGAGATACAGTAATCAATTTAAGCCTGATTTTCCTTGAACTGTAATTACTCATTAACTGATATGTTGCATAAGATTCCTTCTTAGTTCCAAAAGCCTTAAGGATTCACAAATGGAAGGGGGAGCCCTACTGAAGTAGTGAGAAAGCAGGATTAATCTTCAATCTTAACTCTTCTACTCATAATATGTATCACAGTATTTTTATTGTTGCCTGATGATTTTTTTTTAATTTGCAGTCTGCGAACACTTAGTTATTTTATATAAATACTTCTAAACCAAGCATGTTTGGTAATTTGGGTACAAATTTCTTGATTTCAATGAGCTGCTTTTTGGAGAGCACAATTGGCTGCAGCTAGGAGGGGAGTCAAACATGATTTGTTTCATTCATGGATTTCCACCCATGCATGGTTCTTTTGCTCAATCCATGGTCAGGAAGACTCTCTTAAATCAAAATGCATGCAACCATTTTCACAGTACACTAATCATTCTGCTTTAATCTTCATATTTGAAATCCATATGTATCTTGGCATTATGCTTCTTCACCTAATGGACTGATCAGAAGCCAACATACATTGAAGGAGACTGATTTTTGAACCATTATCTGATCATTTGAAGCTGTGTCCAAGCTATTCATTAAACAAGACTGAGATCTGCATACACAAAGTGGATATCACAAAGTGACTACAACAAAATACGCTTGCAATGCAAAACACAGTAATCAAACCAGATCATCGCTGCCCAGCTACTATCTTGTTTCCCTGTTACCTTTACTAATAAAGCTGTCATTTTGTTTGACTTTTTAAATTGTTGTCATTGTATATTGAGACTTGGGGATTTGTTAAGGGGTTTTCCCAGTTATTTCTTGGACAATAAAATGCACGTTGTTTATTTTAGCCAAAGAAGGTGGGGAAGTATTTTTAAATGCAAAGTAAGAAATACAAGCTTTGTTCTTTATCTGTTAACTTTATTTATTCTGTTTTTATTAACCAATTTGTTTTGATCTCAGTGGAGCTGTTCTAAATCAGCCCTCTTTTCAGGAGCTACTAAATAATATTGTTAGTTTTGGATTGTAAAAAATAATAAGACATCCCTATCAGTTTTTGAAAAAAGCCAATAGGTGACCTTCTAAGCCATCTGTGCAAGAGCTTTCCAGAACCATCTTTATTATAAGACAGATAAAGCGAGGCCTGTTAATTACAGCCATTTTAGAACTTTTATATGAGGTTTGATTCTGTCATGAGAGCCATACAGGATATTTTCTATCCATGTAGAGTGGCCCATTAAGATCATAATTCAACCTCATTAGGAGCAATAATGTGTGTGTGTATGGAAGCTTCTTATTCAAATATACTTAGAAATCAATATGGTGCTCTTCTTGAAATTTCTTGACTTAGCAGGTCACATCATAGACTGTTTTAAAAGGTTCAGACACCTCTGAATTATATAAGACATTTTTGAAGCAAAAATAGGTTCTGTGCACTGAGAGGTTTTTGGAAAGGTATGTCTGTTCAAAGACTCCTTGAAAAGTCATTTCATTTAGTTACTTGTGAAACTTGCTGAAATTTTATGGTAGATGGAGAAACCCTCTACAGAATATAGAGGCTGGGCATATGTTGTCATCCCTTGTTCTATGCTTGCCAACACGCTTTGGTAGCTTTTCATAGGCCAAACTGTTGAAATATGCAAGATCTGGAAAATGCAATAACATTCTCTAAAGGAAGAATTCCTGACCAACAACAAAATGAACTTATACCAATACAACCGTGCCATCTCTGGACCATTTCTGGACTTCTGAGCTTGAGACAGTTGTCCTAAAAAAGAGTTGAAACTTTCGTGTCTTGGCCTTAGGAAAGTGCCAGCCATATTGGCGCAAATTCCATTGGAGGTAGCCATTTTAATTTCCTGCAGCAGAAATAAAAGAAGAATCTTGTGACACCTTCTTTACTTTTTTCTTAAGTGACATATAGACTGCAGTTTATTTCAGCTAAGCAATTCATTCAGAAAGTAATTTGCATTAGTTAACATCATCTGAAAGATACTGGAAATCCACTGGTGGGGGATTCTTCTGACATAACATCTAACCCTCCTTTACAAAGGAAATGTGGCACTAGAAAAGAGTAAGAGTCCAATGATACCTTAAAGACTAAAAAAAATGCAGCAAGGGTTCAGCTTTTAGTGCAATGGTTAAGAGCAGCAGCCTCTAATCTGAATATCCAGGTTTGAATTCCCACTTCTCCTTCACATGCAACTGGCTGGGTGACCTTGGGCCAGTCACAATTCTCTCAGACCCACCTACTGACTGAGACCATTTCCACATGAGGAATTTTCCCTTGCACAGCCTCTCATTGCTTGCGGGTTTTAGTGCTGCTTCCTCATGACATTGGTAGGGGTGTGAACGGAGAAAGGGGAAGCATGTGATAAAGCAGCCCTTAGCATCCATGCTCTGCGTTTTAAATCATTGTGAACACACAAGTATCAGGGTCCAATCACCATGGCCAGTCTATCACAAATCTACCCGAACATAAAGGCAGACCATTATACAAAGAATACCGAAGAGAGATCTAAATAAATCTTTTACTGTTGAGGTGTGTCCCTGTGGCAACAGGGAGGTGTATTTTTTTAAAAAAAAAAAATAAATTTCGGGGTGGAAGTTTGAGTCCCCAAAACCACCACTGTGAAGGCTTTGGTGACTTGCATTGATTGACAACCTGAGGAGTTGGGGGAAACTTTGGGTTGTCCATGCTTCCTGCTTCTCTGCTGCCTCATTGGGAGGCAAAAAGCTGTGACAAGATGGCAGGATAATGCGGGAGGGGTTTCCCATTACAAAGCATGCAAACATGTGATTTACTATCATGCGTTTGCAAGCAGAAGGCAGCGCGTGTTTTATACCTCCGTACGGAATCAGTCAGGGTTCTGTTGTGGGGAGAGAAAGGATAGATTATTATAAACTCCTTGAAAACTCCTTCAGGTAGTCAAAAGTGGGGTGCAAACCAGCTATTTTGTGAGTTGCTGCTCACTTCTAAGAAGTGACTCATGAAGACTCAGTTTTGAGATACTAAAGGTAAAGGTATCCCCTGTGCAAGCACCGGGTCATGTCTGACCCTTGGGGTGATGCCCTCTAGCGTTTTCATAGCAGACTCAATATGGGGTGGTTTGCCAGTGCCTACCCCAGTCATTACCGATTACCACCCAGCAAGCTGGGTACTCATTTTACTGACCTCGGAACGATGGAAGGCTGAGTCAACCTTGAGCCGGCTGCTGGGATCAAACTCCCAGCCTCATGGACAGAGCTTTTAGACTGCGTGTCTGCTGCCTTACCACTCTGCGCCACAAGAGGCTCATAGATACTACTGGACTCTTATTCTTTTCTGCTACCACAGACAGACTCATGTGGCTACCCATCTCAATCTATCTCTAAAGGAAATGGAGCCTAATCATATGAGAACACAGCCACAAATACATCATCTTAAAAAATGGGTAGCTGCCAGCATCTTACAGATCTGAGAACAAAGTTTTATAGGGACCTTGATTTCTCAGATCAATATATGTGGATAATCCACCAGCAATCAGAAACTCTTTGATGGCCAAAGAATTTATGAAGCTAATATAAAACATGGGAATATTGCAATCAATGTGCTGGCATCTAGCCATGCTTACGTCCCAGACCATAATCTGCCTCAAGGTAGGATCTCATATTGCTGTCTATCATGCCAGAAGAATAGACTTGTAAGTACTAAAATTAAGCCTTTTTTTCCTTCAGAGATTATGTGCCAATTGCAAGCCAGCACAATTAGAATTATTGTATAAATAATCATTGTATAAATACAATAATAATAATAATAATAATAATAATAATAATAATAATAATAATAATAATAGAATAGGACAGGTAATTCCTACCCTGGGCTGCTGGCTGTCCCTGCTTGTGTATTCCTACTAGTTTTGTTTGTTTGTTTGTTTTAAAGGGTTTCTGGGACCTTCACTGCTTCAAAGATGGGAACCGCAGAATTGCCAAAAAAGATTCTGCCAACAGCCGTCTTTGGTAAGATGTATCAGAAAGTATAAATCTAAATTCCAGGAAGGAGAGGCAGCTGGAGAACATTAAAAAAAACTTGTACTGCTTTCAGACTTTTCCCAGCAGAACTTTTGTGTTGCTGATGAGTATACCTTACTCCAGATTTCCTGTATTTAAAATCTTTTTACAGCTAAGAGGCAAAGAAAGAGATCACACACTTGTTCAAAGTTCTGAGCCAAATGAATGTGACTTCAGCTCATCAACAAACTACTCCTCTGACTCATCTCTGTATGAGCCTCCTTCAGTTGGCTGTGTTCTTTTTAAAAGCCTCTCCAGCATCTCTGTCTTACAGACACACTTAGCTTTACAACAGAGTTGCATTCTTTGCTCAGCAAGTGACGCAAATACAACTGACAGCTATGTTGCTGTCAGTTGTGGGTTCTTTATTATTACTATGCAATAAATGCAATGGATAGTGTTGTGGGGTCTGTCATGATTTTATGAACATTTTATGAACTTAGGTAGGTTGTGAGTGGGTGGGCAGGAAGGGATGTGCCAGTGTTTGTCTCTTGTGGCACTTCCTTGCATACCCAGAGAATTGTTGATCACCACTGTGGGATGGTAGGTGAATTCCCTCCAGGCCAGACTGGATTCTGGAGATTTTTGGTGGGGGGAGGGATCACTTGGGCTCACTGTGGGTGGGCAGGTAGTTGTGAGTTCCTGCATTGTGCAGGGGGTTGTATTAAATGACCCTTCCAATTCTATGATTCTATGATTAAGATGATACATGAGATATCTCCAGTCCTACCCTGATCATGTGACCACTTATGGAGCTCATCCTTGTTATTCTATCATTTTTGTAGCACCAGTGTGACTTCTTGCCACACTGGTGCCACAACTGTAAATTGTGGTGCTATGCTAGTGCTTCTTTTCAGAACAGACACATAATCCCCTGCAAACTGGCATAATGCTTTTAGAGGACTGGTCAGCGAGATATTCCTCATAACCATAGTTGCAAAGCAAAATTCCTGTGTGCAAGCAAAAGGGAGCACTAGAGCACCAAACCAGCAAGAGAATTAGGATGATGCTAGATGTTGTAGTGCTAAAACCAGATAGCAAAGAAGGGGCACATGCTAATTAAAGACGGGGCGTTTAAAAATCCAATACGTACAATAAAAACATAGCGTGGGATAGCTTGATCTCATCAGACCTCAGGAGTGAAGCAGGGTTGGCTGGGGTTAGTATTTGGACAGGAGACCACCAAGGAATGCCAAGATTGTTGCAACACAGAGACAAACCACCTCTGGATGTCTGTTGCCCTGAACATCTCATGAGGGATTGCTGTAAGTTGTTTGTGACTTGATGGCAATCAATCAGCCAATCAATAAAACATACATAATTCCACAAGTCCAAGTTGCTATGGGGGCAGTAAACCAGGCAGGGTGCCAGTGGGGAAAAGGAGGATAGTAGCAGTCTATCCGCTCTAATCTTTCAGGGTCTTAATATGGTGAAAGGAAGACGGAGGGGAAAAGATCCTTGAGGTTGTAGAGGCTCTGGGGAACCCTTATCAAGATAAGTTAGAAGCCAAGAGGCTACCTAGTTCAAAGCCATCTGTTAAATTAATTTAGCCTTCATCTTCCTGCTCTGATTCAGACATCAGTCCCAGGAAAAACTCATGAACTGTAGAAACTGTGAGCGCAGACCTATAAAGGGAAGGAAGGGTGTCTGAAGCCTTTATACCTGAGAATAAATCCTGCCAAGAGAAACCTGAAGACAGAATAAGGCCAGACATTCTGCCGTAAAAGCAAATTGTTCTCTAATGTGAGATCGGCTGGCATTTTAAAACAAATGGCATTTCAAAAGGCACTTCAAGTCATTATTAAATTGTTGCCTGACATCACATCTTTATTTAAGGCTTGCTCTTTCTGCAGTCTGGAAAAGGAAACAGTCAGAAGCAATACTATGTCATTTTAAAAATGATTAATCTTATTAATAGAAAGAGTACACACGTGCACACATCCCACATGAAAGCAAAATCCTAGTTCTCAGCATCTTGGATTATTTTGATTTTGAAATCTTTAGAAAAAGGAAAGGAACCTGCTGTACTCATTCTAGATTCCTTTTGGCAAAGTTTTTTTTAAAGCAGCCTTCTTCTCCCTCCCTCTTCTATTTTATAGGAAGCAAATGTCACTTATCCAGCGCACATTGTGCATATTTTATGCGAAATCTCATAATAAAGCATGCTGTTCCAAAAACACTTCCTGTACTTGCCAAGAAAAATGGGGAAACACGCTAGTGGTTAGATTTCAGAACAGAAAAAGTGTCAGGAAAGCTACTCCAGCACTGATCTGAATCTATATCCCTATCTAATGCTTTATTTTTAAAAGCAGGACATTTGCCACAAATAATCTATCTGTTCCCTGGGATCATCGATCAAAGTCTATCAAACACCCGCCCTGCCTGATTCTGCTCCCTCTGCCTTTCTGGTTCTTAATTCAACCCCATGATTCAGCTCCAGTTTAAACGGGCTTTCCATCTATAATCTATTTCTGAACATGACTTCAGAATGAAGATGTTCAAAGTCTGCACAATGGCTGCACCTACAAAAGAGAAGGATTTTCCTGCAAACCCAAAGGAACCTCTAGGTTTACAGGAAAATCTTTTTAAAATGTAAAAGGGTGAATTGACAGAAACAGAGATGTACACTGGTGTTTTCGAGAACTTTTTATCAGGGAGCTATAAAATAATGCTATTCCTAGTTACTGGGCTTCAAAATACTGGTCTGTTATTTGGATCTCTGTTATGTGTGGGAGGGGCAGGGGCTTCCAATATTATTTTGCTCCATTGTTCCCTTTGGGAAACCTTTCTCAAGGGCTGGAGGGTTGTTGTTGAGGGCTTTTTAAAACCAAATTGCATGAAAATGACAGTGGAGCTGCTGGTGCCTATCCACTGAAGAATGTCCCAGTGAATTGGATGCAAAAGTCCAGTTCTGTGGCCTCCTGAGCAAGGTGCTGTCAACCATCTCCATTGTTTCCTATGGGGGAGAAGAAATGCCATGCTTTCTCCAGGGCAACAAATAGCCAAAGACAATAGTAAGCAAAGCAACTGCTACTAAAAGCCTTTCAAAGGAGACAGAACCAACAAACCTAAAGAGCCAAAGCAGAACCAGGGAATCCCAGCAACAGTGCAGGACAATGTGACGAGGCTAACACAATGGATGCACAAATCAAGAATCTGCCCCAATGTCAAACTCGAGAAGCCTCCAAGCAAAATTAATAAGGATGCAGTTACAATCCCAAAAAAGTCTTAGAGAATTCAAGGCAATGTGCAACCTGAGAATCCAAGGCAATGTAGAGACAGAGATTCTATTGCAAACCATGAATTCTCTCTGCCTATGCCCCTCAAAGAGCTTTGCACTCTGCCACCTAGTGATCCCTGGCCCTCTCGCTTGACCTCCACCAGGGCCAGAGCCTTCTCTGTCCCGGCCCCCTCCTGGTGGAATGAGCTCCCAGAAGAGATCAGGGCCCTAATGGAACTAAAACAATTCCACAGGACCTGCAAAAGGAAGTTCCTCTGACATGCATTTGATAGAGCTCAACCAAAACTAATCAACATCAACTGGGCCCCTGAACCCCCCCCCCTCCCATGAATCCATACACTTGAACTGACATGGTTCTGTTAGATTGTTACTTGTTAGAATGTTATCCTCCCTGTTCATTACTGATATTATTGTTATTATTAATCTGACACAACCATTGAGTTTTATGTATTGTTCTTGTTCTTTGTTCCATGCAAACCACCCTGAGCCTAAGGGGAGGGCAGTATATATGAACGAATGAACGAATGAACGAACAAACAAACAAACAAACAAACAAACAAACAAACTCAAGCCAAGTACCCAATGTTGAAAGTCTCACGGAACTGATTTCTGAGCACAAAATCTAAGGTGAGTCAACCTGGTAAGTGGATACCAAGCCCTGGCAAGAAGTCACTGACATACAGCAATACTGAAGGGGGGTGGTGGTCTTGGGAGTCTTAAAACCCTGGCTCTCAGTATTACTGATTACACCTGAGGTTTTTTTTTTGGGGGGGGGGACCCATTTCACAGTATCCCAGAAAATCTCAGATACCATCTGGAAATACAATATAACTGGAAAATATCAATAAGGATATATATTCAGATTGGAACTATCCTAATGCACACCCTTAGATTGAAAAATCCCTGAAGTTGCATTGCAGTGTCTCAGCTCCCTTTGAGAGGCAATGACAGAGACCAGGGCAGAATGGACTGCTGAGCAGTAGCGGTCACTACTGCTGTCCCCAGGAAGGGAAAAAAGCTAATTGGGGAAGAACAAAGGAACACTGACAGTTGGGATGATGAAGAAGAAGAGTTGGTTCTGATATGCCACTTTTCTGTACCAAAAGGAGTCTCAAAGCGGCTTACTGTCACGTTCCCTTTCCTCTCCTTACAACAGACACCCTGTGAGGTGGGTGAGGCTGAGAGAGCCCTGATATTACTGCTCGGTCAGAACAGCTTTATTAGTGCTGTGGTGAGCCTAAGGTCACCCATCTGGCTGCATGTGGGGGAGTGCGGAATCAAAGCCGGCTCGACAGATTGGAAGTCTGCGCTCCTAAACACTATACCAAGCTGGCTCTCAGTTTCCAAGGTAGGCTAGAAGCTGTGGACCTCCCTCCCACCACCAGAGTTCAGTAACCTCTAAGATGTGTTGGCAGGCTTGGAAGTAGGGCAAGACTTCTGGCTGTATGTGCTGCCATCACCATGAGGGAAAGAAGAAGCCATCCAGGGAAGCAGGCCCAAACAGTGCTGGTGCTCAGTGACCATCTCCCACAATGAGCTGCTTCTTTCCCTCCAAGCAGTAAGGTAGATTGGAGGAAGAGGTGGGAAATAGGGCAGCAGAACAACTAAGGAGAGAAAAATGAATGTGGAAGAGGTTGTGGAATGTGGAAGTTGAGAATGAGAGGAAAGAATGAAAAACCAGGATAGAAAGCTAGGACAAATGGGGAATTTCCCCCACCTGTTTCTTGCTTGTACAGTAGTAAAAGAAGACATGTTTTTCTTTCTAGAATTTCCATAATATTGACTGCTGCTCTGCACTGGGAAATAATGTGGGTAAGAGATTTCTCCCCAGAACCATCATATTTTGCTGGTACTTCGTATCTGACCACCTTATTACCATGCCACATCCTTTAAGGATTGCACCACAAAACCATACCGAAATGTAGCTTGGTGGCAACAGTTCCCCTATGGCAGGAATCACCAGCTTTGTGCCTGTGGGTTCCATGGTGCTCATGATACCTTTCCTGGCACCTACCAAGTGGTTGGGGACACCTGGTGTTGGTCTGGCCAAACAGGGATGTGCTATTAGTTGCCCATATATGGGGGATTCCCTTGCACATATTTACTCATAGCACCATTGTGAAAATTAAGCAGATCACATTTTCATTGCTATACAAAGCATGGGGTAATTTGAGAGCAGCAGTAGTTTGGATTAAACACTTCTTTTTGTTTTTTCTTAATAATGGACCAGACCATCCTTATTGGGGGGCAGGGAGGGGAGGTGGATGGCTTTCCAGCTCTCTTGCAAACTGGCAACTCTATCCATTGTCCATATGCCAGGCATCAGTCTAGAACAGCTGGCTGGAAAATAGTGTAATCTCTTTCAAAGGCTTTATAATCCTGGGTTTAAGACTATATGAAGGTACAGCCTTACAAGATTTCAAAAACATTATAAAAGATGTCAGCACAAATTGGATGCCTCAGGGAACCACTCCAGTTTTCAGGACACACTCCAAGGAAATCCCTCTTTACTCGTTAGTCTGAGCACAGAGGATATCAGCACAAGAAGATTGAACTGGAAATATGAGCCATTTCCAATGCTTCTTTTTCAAGCATTAATGACATTTCTCCTCCCTGCACATGATAATAATGTAATCAATCATGCATTTTATTTTAAAATTAATCAATTGTAGGGGGAAAGTTCAGCCCTGGAGCAAACAGCCAAGAGCTACATGCTCTAAAATCCCAAGGCTGACTGGTTACCTCCATCCTCCACCTGTTTCATTGCCACTGACTCTGAAAGGTATCTTGAGGATGGATGAGTTTTGGAGGCCTTCCCTCTCATGAGAACGCTTTTGCCGGGTCTATTAAGAGAAAAGGGAACAGCTAATCAGAGAAGAGATTCCCACAACAAAACATGGGTATGCTTTCTAATCCAGTCATTCCATTGAGCTTTCAGAGGAAATTCCACTGCTGATAACTGACCAACACTTCTAGACTTCCTCCACATTTTTTCTCACTGTCTTGAATGAGGATTTGTGAGGAAATTATCATGGTTCATATCTATGACTCAACCTCAACCCAAGTCTTCAATCTTATCTTTCCAGAATATTGTTTTAAGTTCCACTCTTCCCCTATCGGTAGAACAGATTACTACTTCTTTGCAGTGCAGCCCAGGCTTATATAGTGCTTGCATGTATCTGTACATTTCTACATCTACAGGTTGAGCCGGTAGGAGGAATCAAGTGTGCACAAAGGAAGGCAGAACTCACCCCAAAACAGAATTGGTGCCTAAACTAGGAAGGACATTCCTGGAGGCACAGGTGCCAAAGCTCAAGATACCTTTCTTCTTATAGTTCCTTCCTCCAGTTCTCAGGGGCTAGTTCCTTTTCACAGTGTCAAGCTAAACAATATGTGAAATATTCAGGGGGGGGTTAGGGGGGTTTGTAATTAGATATAGCATTGCTAGTCCACTTTAACTTCTCTCCATATAACTCTTTGTAGCTTTAGGGACAATTTATATCAGAGACACAGTATGGAGGGAGCAATCTCACATCCAGTTCTTCTTCACCAAACTTCAAAGCAACATACAGGGTCACTAAATAACCACAAAACCTCTAATTACATATGTCCCACATGTGGTCTAGTATGTCTGGGCCATTTTCAGAACCTGTATTTCCCTTTTGATATTTCTAAAATTTGCATAGTACACCATGAATAAAGGAGGAATAAAGTCTGGGATGGAGAGATTGGACATCTGTTAAAACTGAACAAAAAGTGAAGGGAAGACTTGGAACTCTGAACTGGCACATCTAGTAACACCAAAAACATGCTGGAAATATACTGATTCTTTGGTGAGTATGCTTCTTATAATTGCTAGGCATTATTCATTTCAGAACGGCCCCAGGCTGTAGGTCATAAACTATCCATATAGTTCTAAAGCTCCACCCCCCAGAAGCTGCACTGTTTTTCTCATCTTCAGACAAAGTCAGTTCACTTTTTATACATAGGGAAATTGTCCTGGTGTTTGTTCCCTTGAAGTCTCACCACAGCATTTGTAATTCATAATTTCATTTACCATTGCTTTTATTTTATAGTTTGCTGGAAGGCATGAGATCTCAATGTGCTTTGTGTGTGTGTGTGAAGCACGTTGAAGCCGCTCACTCACGGCTCTGTTTGAAGTCTGTTCAGCAAGTCTCAAGCAAGCCAAGTCCAAGGGGGTGTCTAGTTAAAAAACCAAGCGGGGCCTGTTTGCAATTGAGTAACACTTTAAAGAGATTGTTAGAGAACAGAGAATAAAGGGCTTTACCCACATCAGAGGGAAAAGAGATACATGTACACAGACTCCAGTCATTGCGGTACATGCAGATACATTCTGGTGCCACTTAGATTGAATTTTACATGGAAGCCTACAAACTTCATGGACATGAAGTAGTAATAAATATTCTTAAGATGCAACATGGGCAACTCATCAAGATGTGCAATATTTCACTTGCCCATGGATCTGCCTAGGCCCAGTCTGCAATGCTCAAGGTTCCCATGGAATGCTCAGATGCATCAGGAGAAGGATCCCTGGGTGGACAAAGTCTGAGTATGATCACTGCTGTATATCATCAGTTATATTTGTACCTTTTGACCTGTATTTATATGTGTTGACATTTGTCTTAAATTAGGCATAGGTTTGTATATGCAGAACCATAGGAATGTGGTTTTAAAATGATGTTCTAATTGTTGTATGTATAATTAAATGATATGCTATATTTTCTATATTAGCACTGTGTGCTTAGCTGTATTTTAGTTTCTTTTTTCCCCTTTTCTTTCTTTCTTTTTTGCCATCTTGTAATATCTGTTGGACCCTGTTGAGTTCAGCTAGGTTCCTGGAGATGGTCATAACTTGACAGATTCCCAGAAGAAATTTTGGGGTGTGTTAAGCTGCTGCAGAATTAATTAGGAAATCTGCAGAAGAATTAATACCTCCCATACACAGTGCAGTTAATAACTGTCAGAAAGCTGGGGCCAAGGGAAGCACTGCTGCGGGTGGCTTTTGCCTTTTAGTCAACTGCAAAGGTGTCCTCATCTAAATCCCCTGGTGAAGAAGTTTTGAATAACTGCCCTAGCTGCTGTGGCAAATTGGCTATGAGTGAACAAACTGAAACAAAACTCAGAAGAGACAAAGGTAACGTTGGTTTGGAAAGTGGAGAGCCTGAAAGATATAGAGGTCTCCACTGCTGAAGGAGTTTGGCTGACCTTTGCTGACTCAGTCAAGAGCCTTGGGGTTACACAGAACCCATCATACTAGAGAAACTAGTTAATGCAGCTGCAAAAATGGCTTTCTTCCAGCTCAGGCTAGTCTGAAAGATGGCCCCTTACCTTGATACAGCTGATCTGGCCACATGGATGCACACCACAGTAACACTGAAACTAGACTAGAGTTGTGCCAGTGTCATGAGCCAGAGTAACTGCTCTTACAGAGCGAATGAGCATTACCAGCATATCAGGATTTTGGATTTTTCCCACATTAATTGTTCTTCCCTGGGTCTACATTCATTACTGGGGTGGTGGGGACTGCCATTGAATGAATACTTTAGAACTCCATCTTCTTATCCATCAGCAGCAGAAGGGCTTTTAATTATCACCTTCCTAAACTCTTCTACAAGAGCCTCTTGTGGCGCAGAGTGGTAAGGCAGCAGATATGCTGTCTGAAAGCTCTGCCCATGAGGCTGGGAGTTCAATCCCAGCAGCCGGCTCAAGGTTGACTCAGCCTTCCATCCTTCCGAGGTTGGTAAAATGAGTACCCAGCTTGCTGCTGGGGGGTAAACGGTAATGACTGGGGAAGGCACTGGCAAACCACCCCGTATTGAGTCTGCCATGAAAACGCTGGAGGGCGTCACCCCAAGGGTCAGACATGACCTGGTGCTTGCACAGGGGATACCTTTACCTTTACCTTTAAACTCTTCTACATCACAAGCATTTTCTTTGGGTTCAGGACATTTACCATAGTCTGTGCTTCTCCACAATTGTCACCTGCTGCATTTCAGTTTTTTATGATCTAAGTGGGAAAGTGATGACTCTTATCTCTATCTTTCAATGCATGGAATGCACCAGGAATTATCCAGTGTTTTATCATTTTTATTTGTTGCATTTACATTCTGCCCTCTTCCATTATGAAATTCACGTAAGCTTACACAGGATCCCAGGGAGCTTTTCCATTAAAAAAACAACTAGACATAGAGCTACTGAATGTTAACAGGGTTCATGGATCATGTGGCTTCTAATCAATCCTTCAGTCCCCCAGGCTTGGCAGTCTGCCCATTGACAGCACTCTCTCCAGCCATATCCAAGAGATAGCAGGCTGTCAGGTATTTTAATGGAGTATGGAAGGTTCCCCAATAACTCTATATCCCAGGGCCTACCCTGACTTTAAGAGTCCCACCCTAGAGCCCTAGAAGTTGCTTCAGAACATTTCTTCTGAGTAATTTTCTTCTAGATTTTTAATTTTCTTCATTGCACCATCTCAATAGCTTTGTAAGAGCTCTTCACTTTAAAAAAGCAGAGGCCTCATGTTTTGTTCTCTTGAGTTGTGTTTGGGAGGCTGAAGCAAGCTTTTATTTTCCACACTAGCAGGCCTTCAGGGATGAGTGGGTAAGAAGGGGAGCAGTGGCTTCCTCTCATTCCTTCTCATTTAATGTTTTACTATGTCTAATTTTTATATCCTAGCCTGTGGTTGTAGAAAGAAAGAAAGAAAGAAAGAAAGAAAGAAAGAAAGAAAGAAAGAAAGAAAGAAAGAAAGAAAGAAAGAAAGAAAGAAAGAAAGAAAGAAAGAAAGAAAGAAAGAAAGAAATCCTTCCCATTGGCAGCTTGCCACATTACAGGTTGGCACCATGGAATGATGACAGAGGCTGATGGGGAGATAATGAGGGGATGGCTGTCCCTCCTCCTTCATAGTCTGTGCTCTGGTCCTGCAAATGTACAGGATATTAAAGCTTAAACACAGAGACTTAAGAGAAGTGAGAATTGATCAATGATAATGTAGAATGGGGTCATCTCTTTACATAAGTGCTGGTTGACCACCTATACAGAACAAATTTCCTAACATGACTAGGTTTAATTCCATACCAAAGAACTCTGATCAATGTTTTCAAACATCATAAGAACCAAAAATACAACTGATCTTGTTTTCTCAGCACACTCCCTTCTCCATCACAGAGAATCTTTCCTCTTCTCTTTGGACTACAGGAAATTAAGAGCTCATTATATTTCTAAAGCCTAGGAAATCTTACTAAAAAACATCAATAAAAGAGTCTATTTTGGTTACATCCTTGATCTTTTTAATGCATCCTGAAATTTAATTTAAAAGTGCAGACATAAATCCAGGCTCTCCCTATACCACGATTTTACCTGGCTGGACTTTGCTCTTTGTGGTATCATTCCTTTCAGACTTGTCATCAAAAGCCCCCTCCCCCATGACAGCTACTATGGAATTAGTCTAGGAATCAAATCTGCTCTTTTTGTTAATTACCATGGAAGTCTAGACAATGGAAAGGCAAAATGAGTGCCACATCATTGCTTCAAAGCCCTTTTTTATTACTATAGAGCAACTTCCAGCAACTTGACTAGGATTTTGACAGTGGCTCCCAGTACTGGGAGCAGTAGCACAACAAAATATAATGAAACATTGACCATTTCCGCACGGAGGTGGACTATACACACCATCTCGAGCTTGCAAATGTGCAATTGTAAACCACATGTTTAGCTGCTTTCTGACAGGAGACCCCTCTTGCATGATCCCACCATCTCATCGTGGCATTTACCTTCCCGATGAGGCTGTGGAGAAGATGGAAGCATGGACAACCCGCAGGTTTTCCCTCACACCTCAGGTTGCCCATCAACTCAAGCCTACAATCCCCTCACAGTGGTGATTTAGGGGTCTCAAATATTCTCCCCCTCCCCCAAGTCCTGAAATTTTTTTGTTGTTGTTTTAAAAAAATACACTTCTGCATTGCTGTGGGATCATACCACAACAATAAAACATTTTTTAAATATTTCTTTTCAGGATTCTTTGTATAATGGTCTTGATTTATGGTCGGGTAGATTTCTGATAGGCTGGCCATGGTAACTGGACCCTGACGATTGTGTGTTCACAATAAAGATTAAAAATACAGAACATAGTCTCCATGCTAATAGGGAGAGGTTTGCTTCATCACCCCTTCCCCATTCATGCCCTACCAAAAGAAAACAAAAACATGAATGTGTTTTAGATAGGGTCGCTGCCCACTCTCAGTATTACTGTGCACACTGTAGAAAACACGAGAGTACATTTTATTTCTACTGATGCACAGGCATGTTGCTTTGTGGTCCTATAACAAAGCAGACCGCATCATTCAAAAAGAAAACAGCAATCCAGAAATGGAGAGGGGAGGGCAGGTGCGAGGGTGGGCAAAATGCTAGTGAGACTATTGCATGTTTCTTCTTTCAGACAAGGGCTGTTTGCGCCTCGTGCACCGTAACAAGAAAGGGGAAGTGGATTCTCCTGCATTCCCTCAACATGGGGCAAGGGGATGAAAACTCACACCAACCACAGAGAGCTTTGGATTGCTGCCAACGTCAGGAGGAAGCAGCATTAAAACACGTGAACAATGAGAGGCTGGGCAGGTGCAAATTCCTCATGCAGAAATGTCATTCTCATTCTGCCTGCTAAAGGTTCAGGTTCTAGCATTTTAACCTCTGGCTGTCACTACTACCTACCTAGATTCCCAGCAATATACTGGGGGCAAGGGGGAATCTTTCTAATCTTTATAGTTAAGACTTCCCCACCATATACTCTCCATACACACACACACAATTAGCCTCAAGTGGGCAGAGTGCATTAATGTGTTCAAGACTTCTAAGAACTAAACTTTGCTTCCAATATATTAGTCTAGCATCTCTAACAGATTTCTGGCAATTCCAGCTTTTGTTTGTGAAGGGGAAAGTTTTCTAGTCCTCCTAGATGAAAAATTGTTACTTCTTCAAGTGAGTTAAGATTGTCATCTGGAATAGACATATACTTCCAGTATGTCTGGAACTATAAAAAGGTCATGTAAGCCACTATGTTACTGTGACCTGGGGACGTCAGTCTTGTGTACACATTGCAAACAGAACTTACTTTGCCTGTTACTTCCTGTTACTTAAAATATTGGAATTTTGAGCAGGGGGAAGAAGGCCCTTTCCCCCAAATCACAATGTATATGATTCTTTTAAAAACTCTGTTGGTGTATAAAATATAATTCTGAATATTCTCTGTCCCTTTCCCTGTAAGCAAATTGGTCCCAAGCCAATGTAGCTTTTCCCCAAGAAACTCTGATGTTTTGGCTGCCTTCATATGGATCACTGCTACTTGGAAGGTTTTCTTGTCTGCTGTCACCGGCCTGCTCCTGTTCCATTTTCATTAAACTGAAACATTTGCTTTATATGTACAATCCCTTTCCCAAATATATAATGCACAACAAGGTCTAAGAATTGGTGTGTTTTGTCTACAACAAGATACCGTTGGCATATAATAAATGAAGGAAACCTTATTAACAGTGGTCATGTTATCCAAACAACTAGACCAGACTGGAACATCCAGAAGATCCCTCAAGACATGACAATTAAAAGACAAGTTATTAAACCAGATCTTGGACACCTACAGGTTGCTGCTGCTACTCATATCACTTTCCCTACTAAACTGCATGTACAAACAACTGTTTAGGAAGACAAGACAAGACAAGGCAAAAAGCTTTTTCCATCCATCTGCTCACATGAGTTCTATATTCAGGGAAACTGATACCTGAAGCCTGGTTATCGAGGTATGCTAAGTCAGAACTCTCTGTTATGGGCATCTGCCAATGGCTTCATCCCAGAATTAATAGAATCTCCTGACAACTCTTTTATATATATATAATTTTATTATTTATTATTATATAAAGCATTTACAGAAAGTAAAAGAGAAAAAGCGACCAGCTGATATGGTTTGCCATCCTCTTTTAACATACATATTCAGTTCCCATCACATATTAATCCTAATCTAGAAGTTTTTACCATCTTTCTTAACGAAATAATTGTTAATACATATGAGAGTATAATCTGTTATGAAAGTATATTCTATTATTATCTTAGGTGATATAAAGTCAGTCCCCTTCATATATTGGCCCTTACCTAAGAGTTACTGCTGCTGTCTTGTTAATACATATGAAGTATAGTTTACCATCCTCTTTTAGCATACATATTAGCATACATATTCAGTTCCCATCACATATTGATCCTGATCTAGAAGTTATTACCATCTTTCTTAGCAGAGTAATTGTTGATACATATGAGAGTATAATCTATTATAAGAATATATTCTATTATTGTCTTAGGTAATATAAAGTCAGTTCCCTTCATATATTGGCCCTGACCTAAGAGTTACTGCTGCTGTCTTTCCCACAGGAAACCAAGAGAGTGCTCCACTTTTCATCACATTCTTCAGGTGGTCGCAGAAAATGAAATTGTATTATTTTCCATGTCGCCTGATGGTTCCTGCATTTCCTGACAACTCTTGATTTTCCTGACGACTCTTGATCTGGAGCATATCGTGTATTGGTAGAATTTACAAGGAGCAACTATGTAATGATGATAAGGCACTAATAAAGTATGGACTAGCCCTAAGATCACAAACCTGTAGTTTGTTCTTAACATGACCTAAATTTGTCCCACAGCAAGGCTTAGAGATTGCTGCTACAATATGTTTTAGGTATTATTCATACTAAAGTTTTTTTTAAGCCCCTCCTCATTTGATTAGTCTTTTCTGTGATCCTAGAACTATTACATAATGAGGGGCAGAATAGGGAGTGTACTAGACTAAGCTGAAGGCCAGATCTTTGAAACTGTTTGCGACAACAGTTATTTTAGTCACTGTCCCCAAAGACAGAAGCCTGGTGCACATGACAGCTGCCATGTGTTCACAGACTCCACAAGGAAGGAAAATAGGAAAGAGCACACTGGTCCCTGGGAGGCTTGTCCCTGCAGTTGAGCAGGTGATCTTGTGAAACAGGTGTTTGGCCAGTCTGTGTTCCCGATCTTTTACACTAGTTGTCCAGTCCTCCACCCTAGTCATCGGGTGCATCACATTTCATTCTTTGTGTCTTGCAATTCTTGTGCAGTTGTAGTAAGTGCCCTAACTCAGAACTCTCTTTTTGGCCAATATTGAAACAAAGTTCCACTGTATGTTATGTTATGGCTCCATTATGTTATGGCTCACGCACCCACCCACCCCCCAGCCTGAAATGCTACCTCCTGGAGTCCCAAGTTTTCTAATGTCCATACTTTGATATCTGGATACCATCGAAGGACATTGCTAGCCTCCTTAGGCTGGAGGTCAGCTTCCCACCATGCTGAGCGGAGTGCCGTGATACAGGGGATCACTCCAGACATGCTTATGATGCCTTCAGAATCCACTCCATGAACTAGAAATATTTGTGCTTTCTATCAATATTTATGCATATTAATGACCTCATGTCCAATGGGAGCCAAAACGTTTCTATTGGCATTATTGACAGATGATTCATGGCCACCTATTTAATTACAGCATCATCTATTGTCTTTCCTTTCGGAGAGGAAAGTTCATTATCAGTGAGGCCTATTTTTGAACCTGATTTCAATAACACAGAGGTTTCCCAGCTACCAGTCATCCCATTCACACCATTGCAGAAGGCAATACCTGGGCTGTTATGGCTGCTGCTGATGGTGATCCTTTTGTCTCAGCAATTTCTGGTTCCTAAAGTACATTTCTTTCTTGGACAATTCTGCCTCCTATGGTCTTTTTCCTCCCCAAAATCTGCAAATATCATATGGTTTCGAGTTGCCCAGAAAATTAGAACCACTACCACCACCACCGCTGGCCCCACAAGACTGCCTGTGAGGATTTATTTGCATGTGGACCTTCTCCAATTGCTTAACCTCTCCTATGCTGAAGTCATGTACTGATGTCATAAGATATGTAATTAAGGAAATGCTGTCTTCAACGGCCACAATTCACAGAGTTGCCAATCTCCAGGTGGGGCTTGGAGTTCTCTCAGAATTACAAGTGATGGCTTTTCACTTATTATCCTTAACACGCCCGCAGTGCGGGCGCTGCGGACTAAATAAAGCGCTAAGCGCTTTGGGGGAGGAGTTAGGGTGGGCTTTGCCAAGCGACCTTTATTTTGAACTTTTAAGTATTTCTATGGCTTCTTGTAGAAATCCCATATGTACTAGAAAGCTAGCGGTCAATAAAGACACCAGCCTCAGGGGGAACTTTTAACAGCTCACCTCCAGTCTAGGAAGATCAGTAACCCTGGAGAAAACGAGTGCTTTGGAGAGTGGGCACTATGGCACTGTACTCCACCGAAGTCCCTGTCCTCTCCAGGCTCCATCCACAATTCTCTAGAAATTTCCAAACCTGGTTCTGGCAACCCTGCCCCCCACCCGTCCTCCACCGGTACCCAGGGGATCTGGTAACCCTAGTGGTTGAAGATGCAGATTCTATCATCATTACAGGATCTGCAGGTACAGGAACCCCTCTGTTCTTTCATATTGCCTGGAAAATCAAGTTCGGCTGTCAGCCAGGAATTCTGTGTTTCTGCAACTCCTTCCTGGAGGAAACTGTACATTCTGCTGTTCTCCTTGTAACACAGTTACAATAAGAAAAAGAAGCCCTGTCTGGCAGGGAATCTGGCAATCCCCATTACCTTGGAAATGGGTTTAAAATAGGCTACTATTTACCTGCTTGGTGTCACTTCCTTGGTAGTTATGGCAGGTTTATTTTTGTAAAGGAGTTTCCCCTGCTAAGTGGCCAACTAGGTGACAGTAACCCTAAATCATGTCACTGTGACCTGTTATTTTCCTTTGCTCATTAAATATTTTTAGGAATCATGCCCAACAGCTTAGAGCTCATTCTGAGGCAATTCATTTAGCTCCTGTACTGCTTAGGTTGTTTTTCAGTCCTTTGTGTGTGTATGTGTGTGTATACCTTTCATGTCAAGCTTTCTGGTGCTTTTAGGCAGATGGAAAGCTGAAAGGGGGCTAAGAAACCAGCTGTTGAAGCCTCTACCTCTACCTGTACATATTGCAGGTGTCATATTGCCTACTCCCCCCAGCCCTCCCTCTCCCTTGCTTTCTTTCTACCACCTCAAAGAGGGCCATTTTATATTTGACAAGCCCCATCTGACACAGCAGGTGAATCTCCCTCAGGCTCTTGCTTTGATAGCTCTCTGTTCTCTGACTTTGTTCTCTAGTTCCACATCCTCTTGACTGTTATCTCCTCTCACCCCCACCCACCCACCCTCTCTGGCTTGTGGAACAAACGGTTCAAACTAGCTCTTCTTTTAAGCCAGCAATCAACAGTACAACAAAGCTGAATCACATTTCTTAACAAGGTTAGCCAGAATAGCAACAGAAGTCCCGGCTCCTGCACAAATCCTGCCAAAACTGAATAAGAGTCACACTAGACCTATTTCATCCATTTCCAGTCATGTTTCCTTATTCCTTTCCTTTATGAGTAATATACTCATTTGATCTGAAGTCTAAAGAACATTTGAAATCAATATTTCCTTATTAATGTCACATCAAAAGAAAATCAATATGCACACCGTGGGAAAATGTGTCAGTCATCCAGATTACAAAGACTATTTTAAAAGTACTTTGCGCTAATATTTTGCGTCGGTATCTTTCTGAAATGCAATCAAAATCATGCTTTTTGCTTAATTTCATCCATATGTGAGGCACTGTAAATTGTAAGATAGGTTAGGTTGAGAATGTGTGACAGGCCCAAAGTCATCCAGATAGCTTCTATAGCAGAGTTGCTATTGAAAACTTGGTCTCACAGATCCTAGTCCAGAACTAACTACACTATACCACACTGACTCTTATGGTGCCAGGCACAGTAAAATATTAATTGGTATCATGTGGAATAATGAATGACAACATACCTTGGCTGTTTTATCAGAGCTCAGACATTTGCTTATAATTTGGAGGAGGAAGAAGAAGAAGAAGAAGAAGAAAAAGAAGAAGAAGAAGAAGAAGAAGAAGAAGAAGAAGAAGAAGTTCTTCTTCTCTTCTTCCTTTATCAGAGCCCAGATGCTTGCTTATAATTTGTGTGAAGACATGTCAATTGACTATCCCACAGCTATGCATTGCTCAACATTTCCAACTTCCATCAGGAAAAAACATAATTGTTGCTATGACTTCACAGTGCCAAAATATTGATTTTCATGGGCAGAACTAGAAAAAATATGGCGCTATGGTGTCCAACTAAAATGCCACTAATGAGAAAGAGATAATTCTGAAAAGTATGTTTTTATACTGCTTCATGTTCATTTGAATACTTGAAATGGGGGGGGCTGGAGATCCAGACCTCACCATTTTGGGTAACTCAGCCTATCGGTGCAAGATATTCTTTCATAATATGAGTGTATAAGCAGAGGGCCTACAGGGGCTTGCCTGTGGGGAATCATATTTTCTCCTTCCACCTAGGGGCAGATATGGGTACCACGCTGCATTTTGGTGGGCTAATAGTCTCCTCCCACCCCAGGCAGAACAGTGTTACCCAGCCCACCCAAGCCCCATGGAAGAGAAGGGAAGCATTGCCTGTCCAATGGGTACAGTGGGGCTACAGGGGAGGCAAAGACTGGCAGATTGCCTCTCCCTCCCTCCCTTCAGAGGTAGAGTCAGAGCAGGTGTGGAGTGGGGCCCTTTCCCAGGGCTGTTCTTCATCTCAGAATGCCCCTGCCTTCTCCCTCAAATGGTAAAAGTGCTCTGGAAATAGCCCTGCTGTGTCCCACCACCTATTACCACCAGAAACCAAACATTGAAGGCTAGCTATACAGTGTGGTTGCCTAGCAACAGCTACTGAGAGTATTTGTTTCTTAAAGCTACTGGTGCTGATTGGTGTAGTGGTTAAGAGCAATCGCTTCTAATCTGGCAAGCCAAGTTTGATTCTCTGCTCTTCCACATGCAGCCAGCTGGGTGACACTGGGCTCATCACAGACCTGATAGTGCTGTTCTGAATCAGCAATCCTGTCAGAAGCTTTCTCAGCCCCACATACCTCTCAGGCTGCCTGTTGCGGGGAGAGAAAGGGAATGCAATTGTAAGCTGCTTTGAGACTTCTTCTGGTAGAGAAATGCAGGGTATAAAAACCAACTCTTATTTTATTATTACTTTCACTACCAGATAGCTTTAGGTTTGTTTGGGGATGACAGGTAGATTGCAGATCTTTCTCCAAACTTGGGCCATTGTTTAGGTTAGCAAAAGATCAGGTTTTTTCTGCTTATTGCTCTCATTTCCAGCGTTAAATATCCAACAATACTTCCACATTGAGAAAGATTTCTGATTAATGCCTCAGTTTATCACAACTGCTGCCTTCATAGACTATTATGCCAAAGATCAAGTGAAAAATGGTAAGGCCAGCATAAGAGCTGAGCAAACAGGTATAAATAATGCTTCCTAACTTCATTCTGTACTACTGCAAAGTAGGGTACAGTGCCTCTTGAGAGAATGCTATCATTTTATCTCTGACTTTATCTCTATATTTAATAGAATTTAGTTATAATTCTGTAAGATATTTGAAGCCCCGCCTGGAGGTTGGCAACCTTACACAAGAATAGACCAAGACTACTATTGAAAGATTCATATAGAAAGACAGGTGTGTGCAGACTCCCCAGTACTTTGTTCTGTGGTAATATCAACCACATCTGGTGGAAGGCCATGTGTCATTTTAAAGCACACAGCAGCTAGAGTGTGTGGGGACAGAAGGTTGCATTAAGACACAGCAGTGCCAGCAAACAGACACCATATCCTGAAAAATCACTGTCATGAACAGACTTTCTCTTTTATATCTCATCATGTGGGGTGGCAAAAGTACAGCAGACACTCCTGTGATGCTAAATGCTGGAGGACAGGATCTCTCTGGAGCCTCTCATAATTAATCCTCTTGCAGCTCGTGGGCACTGCCTGGCTCCAGCTTAGCAGACAGAGACACATGTTGGACATGAGACAAATACCAAGACAAAATGCAGCCGCTGTGCCTGATGTCAGTGGTGATAGTGGCTGAGGCTGCTGTTTTGCTGCAAATGAAGCCTTCTATATTCAGGGCCTGCAAATCTGCAATAAGACTCACTTGACTGAAGTGATTTGTAAGAGGGTGGATAAAGAATTGAGTCACTTGGTCTCATCATAATCAGCAAAGGTTATCTGCTACATAGTTATGTAGTTATCTGAACCCTGTTTGAAAAGAGTTTGTTGGGACTGGAGGAAAGAGTCTGTAAAGTGATGAGTCTGTTAATGTATGAATAATTTGCAACTTTCCAAGTAATCCTCACCAGTTAGGAGTTAGCTCTGTTCCCAAAGGGCTGATAAAACAGCACTCATTGTAATCAGTCTAATTGCTTAATATTCAGTCTAGGCTAGAGAAAACTTGTGGGTGTGGAGGAAGATAGGAATCTGACTAGTTTATAATTCAATCTCTGGAAACACAAGTTTTAGTTGAAGGCTAAGTAGATGTAATATTGTTTTTCCACAGAAGACCTAAGAAATAATGTGAATACAACTGGAAAGTCTAATCCATATGGTTTTGAAGGAACAACCTACAGACAAAACCCCTTTCATGTCTCTTCATAGTTCTTCCCTGTATAATTATATTAGTTTTATATTCCAATCATTCCTAACATTTTTTTTCACAATAAATTCTTCATGAATAGTTGTTCATCTAAGAAAAACATTTCTCTGCAATCATTCCTGAGCCAAAAACAGAGTTGTCGGAACTGTGGCCACAAACCTTTTCAGAAAGGGGTAGACTTGCATACAAAAGCAATTTTAATCCGATTGGATCTTCAGAATGATGAAGGCAGGGCACCTACCAACTAAAAAGAAAAGGTGATAAAAGAATTACAGAACCCACTTGATATGATTGGAATAAACTCTAACAGGAAGAAGAGGTAGATATAAGAACTCAAAGCTATTGGATCATCACCAAGTTGAACTCAGGGTTCACTGGCACCTGGGATTCTGCCAGGTGATCTTTAAAACATACCCAAAGCTCTAGCAGTATCACAGCATCATGAGGTAATAGTGTAAAGGTTAGAAATGTTAGTGTGAAAAATATAATGGAAGCACAGATATGAAGGAAGATTATTTAGACATATCTCTTTTCTTAGTGAGTCAAGGAAGTTAACTGAAACCCTGTTAACTAATGTTCTTTGTTATGAATAATGACAAATGATTAACAGAAATCCTGTCAACTAATTAGTTAACAGAAATCCTGTCAACTAATGTTCAACTTTGTTATGAATAATGACAAATGATCACTCAATAGGTACCAGGAACCAAGATTTGGGGGTAGGGTGCATTATAGAACAACCCTTGCTCAAAAATTGTTTTGGAGTCTTTCATTGCATAGTACTTTCTGTTTTTTGTTTTTTATTTTTTTTAGCATACATCAATTTACCTCCTTTTCTTTAGGGCTGGGGCCCGTCTTTTCCCTGTTCCGCTTTTACCTAGAAGTCATACTGTCTCCTCCCCTTTGCATGGCAGTAGGCTATGGCTCTACCCATACAAAGAGCAATTATAGGAGAAAATTGAAAAATTCGGATCTTCTAGAAAGGCCTTCAGTGTTCATCAAAGCTCATTCCTTGCATTTCTTTTCTAGTAATTCAGTACTTGGAAACAACCACTAATTGAACAGTGTGTCACATAAAGTTTTAATTATGCCCTCTCCTCAGTAATTTTGTATTTGTCTACTCTCCTCAAATTTCACAGAATTCTCTTTGTTCAGTGTAATACAGAGAATTCCTGTCTAGTAGTTCTCTAAAATGACTGGCAGGAGGTATTGAATTTCAGAAGAAGCTGTAGACATTCATGTGTAGTATCATTAGTCTGGGCAAAACAAATTTATATTTAGTGCAATATCTTCTGTAAGAGTTATGTTGGCTTGACACCTCTGTGAAGCAATAGCACAACAACATCTTTGTTGGTTATGCTTGAATCTATTCTTCTGGGACTCATCAATGTGTATGATGGGAATCGACAGTCCAATCCATTGAATTCTGTCAAAGCAAAAGTGATGGAGCTCCTAACAATCAAAAAGATGTTGCATCCTCTTTTTGTTTTATACAGCTCTCAAAATTAGTTTTAGTTTCAGCTTTAAAGAGGCCTCTTCTTCAAAGCACAAAAACACTTAAAACAGCAAACATGCTCTGCAAATGTTCATGATTCTTAACAGGCTGAGCAGAGATCCCATGTAAAACACTTCAGCAGACATTCTTGACAAAGTAAAGCATTTAATTACACTGTTACCTAATTTTTCTTCCATAGTGAAACTCAAAGGGATGTCATAAGATTTTACTATCTATGCATTGCTTGGCTTCAGCAAAGTTGCTATACAGATTGTCTCTTCTAAGCGTATTCTGAGACCATCCAGCCACGTATGAAGTTGCCTTATACTTGGTCCATCAAAGTCATTATTGTCTACTGAAAATGACAATAGCTCTCCAGGGTCTCAGATGTCTTTCACATCACTTACTGACTAGTTGTTTTAACTGGACTTTCTGCATGAAAACCGGATGTTCTTCCACTGAGCCACAGTCCTTCTCCCTGCAACCCACAGACTTCAATAGGAGAATGCTACATATAACTGTCCACTCATAGACATTAATACTTCCAGTAGATTGTTAAATTATGAAATTAAATAACTGACATTTAAAAGTCCATAGTTTTGGCTGGATCATGCCTTGACATTGAACCGCTTCACCATCTTGTGGGACATGATGTGGTGGGCTGCAGAAGGACATTTAATTGAACCCTGAACAGCTTCCCAAGTCACATTTACTTCAGATGCACCAAATTATTGGCCACTGTCTCCCAGACATGGCATAGCCAAAGTGATAGTCCTCTCCTTCCCACCAATCTCTCTGGGAACTCATCTGGAATTTTTGTCATTCCAAGTTAGGTCTTCATTCTTCTCTTATGGAAAATAGATCTCTTCCATCCTGCTAGATGGAAAATCTGTAAACAGCCCGTGGCGCCACGGGCGCCACGGACTGTATAAAGGAGTAAGGGGTAGTGGGGAGGAGTTAGGGCGGGACCGGTCCGGGATAAAAACTCGGGGGGGGCCAATCAGGAGCCGCGAAGCGGCTCCTGATTGGCCCCTCCGAGTGTCAATCCCGCCCCAAGCAGACAATGGGGAGCCGCGCGAAGCGCGGCTCCCCATTGCCTGCTTCACTCGCTCGGAAAATGGCGGCCCGCCTGGTGAGAGCCTCGGCTGGGGGGTGGGCCGGGAAGCCTTCTCTCGGCCGGCGGAGCGGCCTCGCAGCGTTGTGGACGCTGCGAGCCCGCTCCGCCGGCCGAGAGAAGGCTCCAGAGAGCCTCGGGGGGGTGGATGGGTGGGGGGGGGAAGGGAAGCCTTCTGCCGCCGGCCGCAGCGGGCTCCAGAGAGCCTCGGGGGGGGGATGGGTGGGGGGGGAAGGGAAGCCTTCTGCCGCCCCAAGGAAGCCCCCGCCGCAAACACAACACAAGACTCCAGCCGCCGAGAAGCTGCAGAGAAAAAAGAAACACCCCCGGAGGAGCCTTTCGCCGCTAGCGCGACGAGAGGCAGCAGAAAAAAAAACCCCTGTAGGAGCTCCAAGCCGGCGCGCCGACGAGAGGCAGCAGAAAAAAAAACCCTGTAGGAGCCTTGCGCAGATCCAAGCAGCAGAAAAAAACACCCTGAAGGAGCCTTTCCCAGCTCCAAGCAGCAGAAAAAAAAACCCCTGTAGGAGCTCCAAGCCGGCGCGCCGACGAGAGGCAGCAGAAAAAAATTAACTCTGTAGGAGCCTTTCGCAGATCCAAGCAGCAGAAAAAAAAACCCCTGTAGGAGCTCCAAGCCGGCACGCCCACGAGAGGCAGCAGAAAAAAAAAACCCTGTAGGAGCCTTTCCCAGCTCCACGCAGCAGAAAAAAAAAACCCTGTAGGAGCCTTTCCCAGCTCCACGCAGCAGAAAAGAAAAACCCTGTAGGAGCCTTTCCCAGCTCCACGCAGCAGAAAAGAAAAACCCTGTAGGAGCCTTTCCCAGCTCCACGCAGCAGAAAAAAAAAACCCTGTAGGAGCCTTTCCCAGCTCCACGCAGCAGAAAAAAAAACCCTGTAGGAGCCTTTCCCAGCTCCAAGCAGCAGAAAAAAAAAACCCTGTAGGAGCCTTTCCCAGCTCCACGCAGCAGAAAAAAAAAACCCTGTAGGAGCCTTTCCCAGCTCCACGCAGCAGAAAAAAAAACCCTGTAGGAGCCTTTCGCAGATCCAAGCAGCAGAAAAAAAACCCTGCAGGAGCCTTTCCCAGCTCCAAGCAGCAGAAAAAAAAAACCCTGTAGGAGCCTTTCACAGCTCCACGCAGCAGAAAAAAACAGCACCTCCTGGTGTCCCCTGGGTCCTAGCGCCCATTGCATTCCTGGTTGCAATGGGCTTTCTTGCTAGTTCTATATAAAGTTAACATCTCCAGTGAGCCTTCATTAAGAACACGACTAGAAGAGGCCTATCATCCTGCTAGTTAATCTCTGATAATGTACCATCCTCCACTCTAAGGACTGCAAACTAGCTGGGGAGGGGGGTGACACTGTCAGTCTTGAAAGGCTGTTTTAGATCTTTCTGAGTGTCAACAAATGCAAATTAAATCCTTGGTCTCCAGATCTAGAGATTTTGCATACTATCTGTGGGACATAGGGCCCTGTCATCACATCTCTGTCCCAAGACCCTTTATCTCCCAGATTATCTCACTTCAGGTCTCAGAAGCCAATTGAGAAAACTGTAGGAAAGAAGAAGCATAAGGAGAAAGAGTGGCATCCTGGCTGCCTGCTAGTTTAGGTTGGAAATCATTATGTGACTGTTTCACAGCTATCTACATTAAAAACAGAGACGTGATATCATTTCCACTCGGGAATTCAGAAGAAGCAAAATAGTTGTGATGTCTAGTGAATTTTGTGGAGAAAGTGCTTGGCATTCTGAAGTTGCCACCAACTTCAGAGGAATTTTGAGACCTATTTGAAAGCAGGTGACATTTCTAAACAATCATGTGAGTTTCAAATAAGTCTAGCACTATTTCCCACTATTTCCCACTATTACCCTGCAAACCAAAGCAGGGTAGCTTTATTCTCAGCTCTGCACAATGGATTCATTAGAGAGCAGGCAAGTTACTAGCATTCTGGCCATTTTGCTAATTACCTGTGGAGTTTCCGATAAGCCTGTGTGATAACATGACAAAATTATATAACATTCTTAATCCTGTCACATGCCTGGTAGGTGTGCCACAGCCATAGCCGGCCAGGCTCTTTAGACGTTTTATAAGGTGCGTAAAGATAGGGATTTTTTTTTTCAAAATTTCACAGCTGATACCTAGTAATTACAGTCTCTACTCCAACATAACAATGTTGTAAATGCTTTTGATTTATGTAAATCGTGAAATGTTGGTGCTGTTTCTGTATGCCAATGCTGGGTTTTACAGACACCTGCCTCAAATAATCTTTACTGCTGTGGTTTCAATGGTGCAGTTTCTTTCACTTTTATTTTTGGATAATTCTATACTGGCTCATCATCATGTCTGAAATTGTATGTTCCTCCCTTGTCTTCTTCAGGGGAGCACAGGCAGGTGTCTTTAATTGAAATCCCAAGGCCTGACTGAATGCTGGATAGGAAAATATTGCTTTCTGACCAAGCAATTTATATTCATTGTAGTAACCTAAAATTATTAAGATTGTTCATAAAGGGAGAGAGGACAACCAGAAGTACTTTCATTCAACTTTTAGTGCTCTTTGCAACTGGATTTTACTGTGTGCAATAGCAAAATGCACCTGCAAACAGTTGCTAAAGTGGATTGAAAGGACATTATTTAGCATGTGTAAAAAAAAGCTTTCCAAGTCAGTATCATTCCAGTAAAGAAATCTCACAGGGGTAGGTATAAATGATACTGGACTGATAGTCATGTAACAAAGGAAGAGTGAGAAAATGTTGTCTTAACAAAGGAAGAGTGAGAAAATATTGTCTTATTCCTATTTTGGGATCCAGCTGAATCCAAAACTGTTTACTTAATGATTCTCTTTGCAAGTTATATCCTCAACAAAAATGAGGATATTGGATACTCTCCAGATACAGTCAACCTAATAAAAATAGGTTTTGGAACCATTTTAGATATGAGTCTTTTCTTTAGGAAACACATGATATTCCAACTATGCCCAGTAAGGATGGCATTACCTACTCTTCTGTATTCATTGAAATAAATGCATTTTGAATTGTTAACATTCCTTGGCTTGGTTCTTTAAACACTTCACATAGGGAGCTAAAAGCCATAAAATAAAACCCAAGGCCACAAAGATACTATGTGGAATATACAGTAGGACTGTTTAGCAAATACATGAACACCTTCATTTCCATATATGTGTCACCTTGTAAAAATAAAGACACTGTCTCCTAACTTTCAGAACTGGAAGACTCTCAACGTGGTCAGCACTGACTAGAATTTCCTCCTAGAGATTTAAACTTAGCATCATTTCTCTAGCCCTTGTAACAAATTCCCTACAATTCCACACATACAGTCTCATGACCTGTGACATCAAAATATCTGCTTCCAAAATGGCATACATGGACAATCTTTATACAGCTATCGCCGCCCGAGGGAGCCCCTGGCAGTCGCGCGGAGCGCGGCTGCTGGGGGCTCCCTACCCGCCTCCTGAGTCGACCCCGGATGCGCCGCCGGCAAGGGACATCTCCCCCTCGGCCCGCCCAGCCACCGCTGCCCACCGGAGGACGCCTCGGGCGGATCAGGCCGATCTTCCGCAGCAGCAGGGACATCTTCCCGGCCGAAAGGAGAGCAGCCAAGCCGCCGCCAGGGCACAGTGGGGCCAGGGCCGCGGTCGGCGTGCAGGGCCCATGTGGCCGCGCTCAGGCGTCGCTGCTCCGCACAGCCGTCAGGGGTGCTGCGGCGGCCGCCATTGCGGAACTCGGCCTGCCCGTGTCGGAGCCATCAGAGCCCCGTAGCCTCCTCAGTCGCCACCAGATGCACCGCCGCAATGGGACATTGCCCCCTCGGCTCACCCAGCCACTGCCACCCACCGGAGGATGCCTCGGGACCGCCGCCACCAGCGACACGCTTAAGGAGCCCCCAGCGCCGGTGCTGCCACCCTCCACCATGGCCTGCCAACCTACCGCACTCCAGGTAGGCCGCGAGCCCCCGGCCCCACAGCACAAACCCGGCCTTGCCAAGCCAGCCCGCAGAGCCCCGCCGCCCTCATGGCCTGCCCTCCTAGTGCCCACTGCATTTTGACTGCAGTGGGCTTTTTTACTAGTATAAACATAAAAGGCTAGGGCCTAAGTGGGCAAAAAGTGGGTGGGACTGGTCTGTGCCTTCCAATTGGGCCCTCACCAGGACAGACCAGAGTTCCAGCCAGTTAAGGGGTGCGAAGCCAAGGTTCTGACAGGGCCAAAGTTCTGACAGGGCCCACCCACCCAGCCCAGCCAGGGGCACACTGGAGATATCGCTGCCAATCTGCCCCTGACCACCACAGGGAGAGGAGGTCAGTAGGGCTGCCAAGGGGGATAAGAACAGCAGCTTGGACAGGCTGCGCCAGCCCTTTTTGCTCCAAGGCTGTCCTAACTGTTGTGTCCAACTGTAACTTCCTTCAGTTTGCCTCAGAACCCTGACATAGCTGGCAGGAGACTTGTGAGTGCTCTCCCTCCCCCCTCCCTTCAGGCCTGCTGCAAAAGAGCCTATGACAGCCCCTGACTGAGGGAAGGAGGCCTTTCCAAGAGCAATGCAGGGGAGTCTGAGGGCCTTCCTTTTGAGGGGGGGGGACTTTCCCCTTCTGCCAAACAGTTGGCTGACAGGGAGGCCACAGAAAAAACCCTTCTCGCTTAAAATACTGCTCTGGCCAGGGGTTTAACACAGCCAAGCCATGTGTATTTCTTCTTTGCAACTCTCTGCAGATGAAACTGGATGCTGTTGTAGAGGTTCTTTTGTCTCCTGTTTCATCTGCACAACAACCCTGTGCAGTATACTTCAAGTCTTTCAATTCAATAACAACCTTTGTGGGAGGCCTTAAATGTGTGAGAGGCCTCTACCACAACCCGGTCCAAAGTAGCCCTTTCTGCCTGGGGAGCAGATCTTTATACTCTGCAGATGAGCTGTAATTCCAGGAACTCTCCAGGCCCCAGCTGGAGGCTGGCTACCCCTGGGTTGGAAATATTCCTGGAGCTTTGGAGGTGGGATTTCAAAATCGTACAATGCCTCAGAATCCAGCCTTCAAAGGAGCCATTTTTGCCTGCAGTTGGGAGAGAGTGGTGTAGATGTGTCCCTCCTAGGCTATGGGCTATGGCCAGCCCTTACCAGCAACTGTTTGTATTCTGGGGGGCAGACAGACAGACCAGCATCAGTCCTGTGAGTCTGGAAAGTGCAGGAAGATCTAAATAAATATTTACAGCCTGAAACTAAATAGAGAACAAGTAAATGTCTGGAGACACATCGTCACTGAAATAGTAACTGGCAAATAACCTTGGCCTGGCAAATAAAAAAACAGTATTAAAAACCTTACTAAGGTCAAGACTGCTGTGAACAGACAGTCTTCCTCTTAGGGTTGCCAGCTTCCCTGTGAGGCTTGCTACCCCACCTCCCTCATGGGGAGTCTGCTATGGGGAGAGAAGGGGAAGACGATTGGAAAATGCTTTGAGACACCTGAGGCCTGCTGGGTCACTGCGGCCCATTCCCAGTTCTCTCAGATCTCTCACAACCCTACATACCTCACAGGTTGACTATTGTGGAGAGACAAATGGAAAAGGTGTTTGTAAACCGCTTTGAGACTCCTTTGGGTAGTAAGCAATAGGGTACAAAAATCCGTTCTTCTAAGGAGCAACCATGAAAGAAGCATGTGGGCACATAACATTTTACCAACAGTGAAAATATGGGAGACAGAAGGAACAGGGTGGACACCTGTGTACTGTGACTACCCTATGTGTATTAGGGCAGAGGGGCATTTTGGTGAATGTGGCCTAATTCACACAAGAAGGGAAATGACGCAGAACTCGGGGGAATTGGTTGCCATGTAATCTTCCCCTAAGAAGAGTCTCCAGTCTGATTTTCCCTTCACATATCTGAGGACATGGCTCTGGAAAGCTCATCTGTAACCACTATGCCAAAATTCCTAAAGGTCAGTCCTCTCCCATAATCAATGAACATTCCACACCACAGGTTCTTGATACCCATATCTCCACACCTATGCCCTCATTTGCCACCACACCACCACAACCTCCCACACAACACACACATTCAACCCTATGCCCTTACAGACTGGACAACTCCTCCCCTTCCTCTTCCCACTGCCAAGCTCTAGTGCCCATTGTATTCTTGGATACAACGGGCTTTGACCCAGTATTATAATAATTGGCTTGTATCATGGGCCAGGTCTGTAGGAACTACCTGCACAATTTGTTGCAACAGAATGGTTGTTATGATTCCACATTGATTCTATGCTTATCAAAAGGCAGCAATATATTTAGAAATGAGCCAAGTTCTCCTGAAGTTCTAGTTGCTTCTCAGTGAGAACGACCTTGCTCCTGCTTGTTTTACTTCTGCAAAATGGTTGAAAGAGGCCTGGTGACTGTTCAGGCAAGCCAATAAAAGGATCTTCATTCTCCATTCATCATTGGGTACTGCATAGTTTGTAATCATAATTCCTAAAGTAACAGTGATTATAACAGTGCAACATCCAATGACATATGAATCCATTTACCCTCTGCTTCTGCCACCTGGCTTGGGGTTGATAAAGTCTGAAAAAGAGTCATCCATTCAAAGGGAATTGAACAGGTATGCAAGATCATCCCATACAAACAATGGCCGTATTAAGAGGCATTTTAACAATTTTCCAGTAACTACAATAGCAAACAAGAAGCATCAAGTTAGCAGATTCGAGAGAATAAGTATTGAGAGCAAATACTAATTCTTACATCAATTTTCCCTGTTATTCAGACAACTACAGCCTACTACTTAGAATATATTAACAGATGACTTGTGATTTAGGATAATGAATTACCCTGTCCTGAATTTATTTCACAGCATTTATTCACAATTAAGCTGTTGTGTTGTTTGTCAGTATGCCAATTAAACTGTTTTTATATTCTCTCAATTATATTCCATACTTAATTATCTGATGGTCTAAGTTGTGCTTCAAATTTATCACTAGACCAAACAGATAAGGTATTATGAGTAGGAAACCATCATCCAGAGGAAATGAATCAATAATACTATTCACCATCTGGGAACAGCTTTGCCACGAATCAATGTGGCATCCACAAGATAATATCCCAGTGAATTGTGCCCTGAGAAAGCTATTAAGGCAACTTTGCCAAACTGAGAGCTAAGATAGCTGCTGGAATGTCTAAGTAGGAGATCCAGCTTCAAATCTCCACTTAGCTATGATGCTCAGTAATTGATCTTGGACTAGTCAATATCTGTAGGCATAACCTATAACATACCTTTGTTAAGAAGAGCCAGGCAATCTATGTCCTTTCATAGAGGAAGGGGGGGGGGAAGCCAAATAAAAAGTCCCATTCATTACACTGACACTCTTACAGCTTAAATGCTACACAATGTTGTAACCTACTTTAAGGTCCAGGAGTGGCTTTGGTTCACACACTGATCAAATATGTTTTACAGTCCTTGTGATGGCACTAGAGAAACATATAACCTGTGCCTCCAGCTTTTTGTTATTTGCAAAACTATGCCAATGTGACTTTTAAAAGCCAAAAGCGTGAGTGGGTTTCACTCTGACACCTAAGCTGAGGTAGATGCCCCACCCAGCCCTTTTATTTGGAACCAAACAGAAAAGAACTCCTGGGGCTCCAAAAGCATCTTGTGTACTACTTGCAACAATCTGTGTACAGCAACTTTAATTATCCCAGCAGGATTTCCAAACCACAGTTCAAACCTCCCTCTGTTTTTTTCCCAAAAGTAACCCAAGAACAAAGAATTTGTAAGCAGCAGGAAGTTTTGAAGGTAAAGAAGTTCTCAGCAATGCAGGTCAAAGTGAACACTAACACAAAAGAAAAAAAATGGAGAAGGGAGGAAGAAGTAAAAGTTAAAGCATTTAAGACAGCATAAGAAACATCAAATAGGATTTTCAATCAGCATTCTAACTGTGATCCTAGAGTTGTACCCTGAAGTCAATGGGCTTAGAAAGGCATAACTGTTTAGGATTGCCTGGTGAAAGTCATTTCAGAATTTGCCTTTGGCCTACCCAGAAAATATGGATTAATTTCATGTAGATCATCAGATATGATCATCACAAACATCCTTATTTAACTGCATGTACTTGCATTGAAAGCTCTGACCTGGATGGCCCAGGTAGACCTTATCTCATCTCAGAAGCTAAGTAAGGGCCACCTGATTGGTACTTGGATGGGAGACCACTGGGGTCACTACACAAAGGGAAGTAATGAAAAACCACCTCTGAGCAATTTTTGTCTTGAAAATCCAATGCAGCCAATCTAGGTTGGCTGTGACTTGATGGCACTTTCAATCACTATTATATGCATTAGGAAACTACTGCTAAAAACAACCTTTAGGCTGGCCTAAAATAGATGACTGGATCTGCCAAGAGCCACCATGGACTTCCAGACAGAGATTGCCTTCTCCCAGAACCAACCTCAATATTGTCTGAAGACAATTCACATGACTTGCATAGCTCCTGCGGGCCTCAAGGTGACTCTGATCACTGGAATCAGACTCTGATCACTGAGCTCCCGGGAGAGCTGAGGGCCCTAATGGAACTATCAGAGTTCCGCAGGTCCTGCAACATGGAGCTCTTCCACCAGGTCTTTGGTTGAGGTCAGAGCTAGGAACAACAGGGGATCTTCCTCAGGTTACTCAATAACATCCAGCATACCACACGCTGGGGAGTGGACAGTTGCAGGGATGGGGGAGAGATTATACCACCAATCTTGTTTTATCCTATTTTATCTATATTTTGTTGTTTTGTTATGGGAAGGGGCTTCATCATGTTTTATGGGGGAGTTATCTTGTACCCTGCCACAAATCCCTGAAGAGTGACAGCTAAAAATCTAAGGAATGAATGAATGAATGAATGAATGAATGAATGAATGAATGAATGAATGAATGAATGAATGAATGAATGAATGAATGAATGAATGAATGAATGAATGAATGTTGTTCCTCTTGTGCACCCTCTAGAAGTCCTGAAGAAAGCACACCCACAAGTCTCTGTCTGTCTGTCTCTCTCTGTCTCTGTTTCTGTGGACGTACAGATCTATTCCAAGTCAGTTACTGAGCTCCAGTGGCCTTTTACAATAGTTCATACTAACTCAAATAGTTTTCAAGCTTAAAGTAAGGAAGTGGAGACCTAAAGGGACATTCTTGTCTCATCTTATTTCAGTAGAAATTCAGAAAGGTGGTAGGTACATTTCAGCATGAGACAGAGTTTCTAATACAAGTCAGGGCAGGAAATTGCATCTCTGTGTCTCTAATGAAATATGGAAGAAAAAGTCCTCCTACATATATTTAAACAATGAGCCCTACTTTTTCACATAAGAAAGAATTACTATGGGTCATCATAGTGGGTTGAAGAAAGGGTGAATAGTCATTAACATTTGGTAACGTTTATCTATGATCAAGGTACACTGTAATTCTCCAATCATTTTGAGTCACAGCATACATAGTAACAGAATTCATTAAGCTTCAACCTTTTCAGAGCAGTTTAATTCATTAAACTGCATAAACAGCAGTATGCTATGTAGAGCACAACTTCATTTTCATAATATAAATAAATAGGAATGAAAGAATGGTCATTTCAAACATTGATATCTCTTACATATAAAGCAATTCCATACAGCAGACAATATACAATCTGTATGAAGATGATCATGGTTGGACAAACTTGTGCATCATGTAAATTAATCTCTGTAGCAGCTAACACAAACCAACCTGATATTCCCTGGTCTCTTTTATGATTTCATTACTTCTTACAGCTCTGTTCTGATATTAAGAGTGGGACCAATTCCATTTTTAAAAAAAACTGTCATGGTTTGCCCCAGTTCCACTGGAGCAGTGTGTTTGGATGACAAGGACCTTTTCCATGCCAGGAATCTGTCCCAGTGCATCGCTCATCTGGTCGCAGGGTTAATTTCCACTTCCAGATGATGTCGTCGCTGGTCCAGGGAGATCCCAGGCTTTGTGTGATACAGGCCCTCATTTAAACTACAGCAAGGGAATGCTGCATTCCCATGCCATGGGGCAAATGAGAGCCTGCATCACGCCAGCCTGGGACCAACGTTATCCAAATGTGGAAATTAGCCCCACAACTGGCCAGATTCCATGTGTGGAAAAGGTCAAGGAGTCCTTCTTAGGCCCTGAGGTCCCTAAGGCACAGGCCCATCTGATTACTCTGTAGGTAGACCCCATGACCCTGCCACAGCAACCAGTTGTGGATCCCACTTTCAGTAAGCCAACCAACCAGAAATCCCAGCACCCCATTGACAGCTTCTGTAGCCTCCTGCCACGGTCCCACACCCACAGAGATTCCCCCAGAACCTTGGGATCAGAGGTGAAGAAGGACCAGAGCAGAGACAGGAACTGACAAAGGAACACCCAACAAGCAGCCCTGTCTGCCCTGAGAAGATGAGGTGAGGTAGCTTTTGGCAGAAGCCAGTATTTTAACCAGGTCATTGGAAAGGGCAAGGATCCCAGCCTCTTACAGAAGCCTGCAGAAGCCTGATAGTTTTGTTGGTTCAACAGCCTGCTTCTACACAGTCTGTTCACCTTGATTCTGCCGCTAACCAGCCTCCCTGCCCTGATTCCTGTCTGCCTGCAGGCTGGCCTTAAAAGGCTGCTGCCTGTTGAAGGTCAAATAGAAGGAAAAACTGCTTCCCCAGTGAAAGGCACACTCGTGCACACACGTTTGGATGAAATGAGGCAAAATCATCAACTGGTGAAAAGGGCTTTAAAATAAATCCAAAAGGGGAGCAAGACATAAATTTAGAATCTGGTGTGATGGCAACAACTGAAGATGGAAAGATTGCAAATCTACAAGGAATGGCACTTAAGCAGGGAACTACTAACTTACAAGAAAGTTCAAAAACCAAACCATGGGGCACACAAAGGATGGATTGCAGTGTCTCTACACTAATGCAATCAGGAGGAACTAGTAGTCCTAATAGAGGAAGGGGACTATGACCTAATACGAATCATGGAAACTTGGTGGGATAATATTCACAACTGAAGTACTAGAATTGAGGGGTACAATCTATTCAAAATGGAAAAACAAGTAAAGAAGGAGGGAGGTGTAGCAATATATGTTAAGAATCTTTATACTTGTGAAGAAATACAGGTACCTGAGCATGAAAGTTCAGTTGAGTGCATTTGGGTAAATATAAAAGCATAGGAAATGAGGATGCTATTATTGTGGGGGTCTGCTGTAGACCACCAAGCCAGTCAGAGGACTTGGATGAGATACTCCTAGACTAAATTACACCAATCTCAAAGAGGGAGAAAACAGTGGTTATGGGTGAATTCAATTACCTGGATAGCTGTTGGAAGACCAACTCTGCTAAAAATACAAACTCCATTAATTTCTTTACTTGTCTTGTCGATAGCTTCATTTCCCAGAAAGTAGAGAGGGAAACCAGGGGCTCTGCTATTTTAGACTTGATTCTCACCAATAGGGAAGAACTGATAGATTAGATAGAAGCAGTGGGCACACGTGGTAGTAGTGACCATGTGATTCTGGAATTTTCAATTGTGAGAAAGAGTAAACCTTTATGTAGTCAAACGTATAGACTGGACATGAGGATAGCTGAATTTAACAGACTTAAAGGTATGTTGGATAGAGTCCTATGGTCAGAAAGACTTAAAGAGATGGGAGTCCAAGAGGACTGGGAGTTTCTTAAAAGTGAAATACTGAAAGCTCAATCACAAACAATTCCCTTGAGAAGAAAAGATGGAAGTAGCCTAAGGAAGCCAACATGGCTCCATAAGGAGCTGTCAAATTATTTGAGGAATTAAAAAAAGAGTCATTTAGGAAATGGAAGGAAGGCCTTATTACCTAGGATGAGTATAAAAAATAACCAATGATTATGGGGAGAGTGTTGGAAAAGCTAAAGCTCAATAAGGCTAGCAAGAAGTGCTAAACATAGCAAAAAAAGGGTTTTTTAGTTATATTTCAAGTAAGAAAAAGAGTAGGGACTCTGTAGGACCACTTTGAGGGCAAGAAAGTGAAATTATAACAGAGGATTTCTCCTCAATCTTCTCTAGTGATGGAAATAGTGCTCATTGTGGCAAAAATGTATCACAATAGGGATTATAGGAATGGTGGCCTAGAATCACTTTTGGGGCAGTCTATAAACACCTAGTTTCTTTAAATGAAACCAAGTCTTCTGAGCCAAATGAATTGCATCCAAGGGTACTAAAAGAACTGGCAAAAGTAATCTCTGAACTGTCCATTATTTTTGACACTTCTTGGAGAAGGTGGAGTGCTAGATGATTGGAGGTGGGTGAATGTTGTCCCCATTTTCAAGAAAGGGAAAAAGGAGGATCCGGGTAACTACCAACCCATCAGCTTGACATCTGTAGCTGGCAAAATTTTGGAACAAATCATCAAACAGTCAGTCCTTGAGCAGCTGGAGTAGATAGCTGTGATTTCTAAAACTTATCATGGGTCTTGCAAGAACAAGCCATGTCAGACGAAACTTATCTTTTTTTGAGAAAGTGACTACCTTGCTGAATGGTCTTGGTAGGTTCAATAACTGGGCTAAACAAAATGAAATGAAATTCAATAGGGACAAATGTAAAGTTCGGTATTTAAGTAGGAAAAAACTATTTATACCAATATAGGATGGGGAAGACTTGTCTTGGCAATAGTATGTGCGAAAAGGATCTAGGAGTCTTAGTAGACCATACATTGAACATAATTCAGCAGTGTGACTCAGTGGTTAAAAAGGCAAATGGGATTTTGGGCTGTATCAAATGGAGTAACGTGTCCAGATCACGGGAGGTAATAGTACTGCTGTACTCTGCTCTGGTTCGGCCTCACTTGGAGTACTGTGTTCTGTTTTGGGTACCACAGTTGAAGAGGGATGTAGACAAACTGGAGCATGTCCAGAGGAGGGCAACAAAGCTGGTGAGGGGTTTGGAGACCAAGACGTATGAGGAAAGGTTGGAGGAGCATGGTCTGTTTAGCCTGGAGAGGAGGCAGCTAAGCGGGGATCTGATAACCATCTTCAAGTATTTTAAAGGCAGCCATAAAGAGGATGGAGCAGAGTTGTTCTCTCTTGCCCCAGAGGGGCGGACCAGAACCAATGGGATGAAATTAATTCAAAAGAAATTTTGTCTAAACATCTGGAAGAAGTTCCTAACAGAGCGGTTTCTCAATGGAACAGGCTTCCTCTGGAGGTGGTAGGTTCTCCATCTTTGGAAATTTTTAAACAGAATCAGGATAGCCATCTGACAGCGAAGCTGATTCTGTGAAGGTTCAAGGAGGTGGCAGGTTACAGTGGATGAGCGATAAGGTTGTGAGTGTCCTACATAGTGCAGGGGGTTGGACTAGATGACCCAGGAGGACCCTTCCAACGCTATTATTCTATGATTCTTCTATGATTCTATGACTTGTTCAGAGAATAGGCAGAAAACATTTTCCCTTTTCTTGATTTGGCTTCATAACATCATCACTTAGGCAAATCTTATTTGCTGAGTGGTGTCGTGTGGAAGTTTATTCAATATGACATGATTTGCAGAGTCAACATGGAGGAGAAAATGCAGACCCAGCTCCATGATGAAAGGGTCAGATAAAAATGGGCTGACAAAAGGATGCCTCCTGATAGGAATTGCAGCCACAAAGTGACATGGTTCATAAACGTGTAGAGTGTTTTCCCTGTGCCCTTCTCCTTGGAAATGAATACTTTGGCTAGTATCAACATAGGTGTATATATGGGCAAAAAAGGTTAAGATTTTTTTTTCTTTGTAAGTAGAGCTGGAAGTCTTTTTTAAATTATGTCATACTTATTTTTCTTTTCTTTTTTCTTTCTTACTATTTTTCTCCCTGTATGTATTTGTTGTTCTGTAATTTGTATGTAACTTTTTTCTGTATTAATAAAAAATTAGCTTAAAAAAAAAACAGGTGCCTTTCTTTTTCTTGTATAGACAAGACAGTTTGAAATAGCCTGTCATAAAACCCTTGATTTCCAGAGTGTTTTGTAGTGTTTAAAAAAAAAACATGTGTTGGCATTCTTCAATGTTTCTTGTAGAGTCCAAGCCAAGGACAACCTTGTGTGCCTCCTTTGGAAGTAAAAGTGGCCAAAAAGCAGATACAAACTTCTCCTTCTGCTACTCCCACCCAGTGTGTGCCATGAGGGAATGTGCCTGAGTCAGAAAGTGTTCCCACTTCTGCTGAGTCAATAAAGTTTTCTACTCCTGTGACCAACAGCCTTATTGTACTGTGTACAGCAAAATGTAGTGAAGAATGCCAAGATCCTTGGTAAATCAATAGACATACAAATTTGAATCTGTTTAACACATATAAGGAAAACTAACTTAGCCCCCACCCACCCCCCACCCTCGAGGACATCCAAGTGCTTCATCATAGATTCATTGGGGGCAGACGGACATTTCAGCCTGAGGCCCAGTCGGGCTATTATCCTTGAAATGTGATTCACTGTGACTAAGGGGGCAGGAATCAGACCCCTTCTGTGGAGACGATGGCATGCTTGGAATCATGACTGTCATTCAAGCCTGTTCCTTATCCAGGCTGGAGAAGGGTCAGTGCTGCTCTTGTATAACCTTTCCACCACACAGAGCAGCAGCATGGATTTTTACAAGCCAATGAATTTGGGTGCAAACTGAAATGGTGGCAACATGGACCATTCAGTACATCTGCAGCCCCTGCCCTGGCCAGAGGCAGCTTCATAGCAAACTTCCCTGCATTTTTTACTGCAAAGGACACTTTGTTGTTGTCGCTGTCCTCGCTGCTTTGCAGATCCCCTTACAGAAAGTGTAAAAGCTCCACATTCCATCCTTGAACAGAGAATCCAGGTGGCCATACTGGATTGTCTGGCCTTGGATGGCTGCCAGAAGGCCAGGTTGGGCTGCTAGATTAAGCAGCAAAAGGCCCCTGGGGAGGGAGGGCCAGGATGCCCTTTCCACAAATTAGCTGGAAAAGAGCAAATGCTTTTTTACCTCCCTGACATTCTTCTAATATTTGAATGATTTCCAGCATCTGCTTTCTCCTGCAGCTGCTTCCTGCTGTAGGCACTGTGTTTGGATCTCCCAGCAGCTATGTAGGCCCAACCCAACTGAAAGCCTGTCACACCTGCCAGGGGACATCTTTGCCCCATAAGCAGCATGAATCACAAATCATTGTTCAGCAGCTGCACTCTGGGACAGTTTCCTGAGCAGTATCGCTATGGAAATGAAGAAACGGCACTCCTTCTTTTACAATTGAAAGTGCCTGCCATAAAACTGTGTTGAAAGAATGTGACTAAATATAGCACAAGAGCCTCTTGTGGCGCAGAGTGGTAAGGCAGCAGACATGCAGTTGAAAGCTCTGCCCATGAGGCTGGGAGTTCAATCCCAGCAGCCGGCTCAAGGTTGACTCAGCCTTCCATCCTTCCGAGGTCGGTAAAATGAGTACCCAGCTTGCTGCTGGGGGGTAAACGGTAATGACTGGGGAAGGCACTGGCACACCACCCCGTATTGAGTCTGCCATGAAAACACTGGAGGGCATCACCCCAAGGGTCAGACATGACTCGGTGCTTGCACAAGGGATACCTTTAGCTTTTAAATATAGCACACTTGGGGGGGGGGGCAAAGAATAGGCTGTGAAGCCAAGGAGGCATGAGCAGACCATGACCCAAACTTCATGATGCAGCACTAGTCTGTACCCTTCCTCCATGTGCTTTCCTCCAACACTGCCCAGCTCCTCCCCACAACTGCGCACAGGTTCCCCCTCTAAAAGCTGTCCCTCCCCCATTATCCAAGTGAACCCAATCGAATGCCTTTGCCTGTCAAGGTCACTGCTGTCCCAATCACCCAGCTGTGGTTCACCCAATGAACCTCCAGCCACACCCTGGCTACCTTTTCCAGGATGGGTTGTCCATGTCCACACCCTTGCCTCCTCAGCCAGGTCCTCCCTGTCCACATACAGAGTCTCTGTCTAGTCTACCTCACAGGACTGTTGTTAAGAGAAAATGGGGAATGTTGTATGCTGCTTTGGGTCCCCATTGTGGAGGGAGGTGGAATATAAATGAAGTAAATAGATCATAAATGTAGCTGAAAGGGGGAAGATAAAAGGAAGGTTGTGGGTGGGAAAGAGAGAAGGAAACAGTGAAAGGGCAGAATATGAGGGTTGCCCGGGAAAGGAAAAGAGGAAACAATTCAGGGAGGCTTAGCCAGGAAATCAGGTGTGCCCCACAAGTCCTTCCAGTTTCCCCACCATGCAACTGGTCTGGTTTCAGCCAGCACTGAGCAATTATTGCCATTATTTTCCTGGATAGAAGCTGCCAAGGGGAGGGAAAGAGGGAAAGCTGAATACGAGTAACGGATGATAGTAGGTTGGCTAGTAAATGAGAATGAAGCAGGAGAAGGGGAGCAACAGTGAAGAGACAGAGGAAATGGAGGGGGCGGGGAAATGAGATGCCCCCACAAGTCCTTGTGCGTTTCCTGCTTGCTTTATTATACTTCTTAAAATTAAAATATATGTTTCCTGCCTTCACTTTGTTTAAGACAGCTATTAATGTAATAATGGTCTAATTTAGGTGAAATTGCAATTCTGGGTAATTCTGAAGTGATTCAAGATTTGAAAGAGGGCATTCCCACCTCCTGCTACAACCTTTTCCCTACTTGAGGATAACCTTTTTGTGCTCTTTGACAGAACGCAAACTGCTCTGATGCATCTTCCTGGAAACAAAAAGGCACAGGAAGCAATGCTTGGGGGGAGGAAGGGTTGTCGTGACCTTGGGGTAGCCCCTGACCTCACGATCTGACTTAAAAAAAAAAAAACATTTTCATGCTTGGAATTTCCAAACAGAAGGCAGACTATTAAAAAGTTATGCTTTGATTATGTTTTTCAGGAAAAATTAAGTTTCCCTTACCCTTTTTTCCCCCTCAAATGCCTAGAAAATATTCTAGGTTCCCTTTTATCACAGACCAAAGGGGGGAAAGTTAAAAGCAAAGTGCTACATTTTTGAAACCACCTGTGAGATCATGAAAAAACCTCAAACTTGAAAGGAAAAGCACACAGAGGTGCTTAACCAAAACAGACAGCATATCTCTTGAATCACCGCAAGAATAATTTCCCCTCTTATGTGGGGAGATTACTAAAAAGGACGGGCAGCTATGCAAATAACCTTCGCAGAGTTCGGGGATTTTTTTTAAATGACAGATTTCAAAGCGGTAGTTTGCTTTCAGAAAAAGGGAGTCCAACATGACTCAGAAGTAGAAAATTGCAGGATGTTATTTACTTATTTATAAAGCTTACTTCAGATTCTCTGTACCTAATGCTACATGTTGCATGCCAAGACCCAGGGCATACTTCAAATTTGGATTTAGAATAATTTCCACTTTCCGGTAAAACAAGGACAGGAATTGTCTTAAGCATCAGAGCCACCAGTGTGTCAGCATTTGAACAGTTGTAGTTAGTTGCATATTACTGCCATTATTTATTTTATTAATTTAGAACATTTCCATGCTGCCTCTCCAGGGAACCTGCACAAGATGGCTTACAAGAATGTCTATCATCTGAATGTACTTGGTAACTGCCAGAATACAGCTAGAAAACATTCAGTATTTCAGTGGCTAAAAACAAGCCGTTCTCTGTACACCTGCAAGGCTATTACCTATTTGTCTATCTTTCTACCTAACTACCAATCTACCATTATCCCCTGACTCTTTTGGAACTGCTGAGTGTCATGGAATACTCACAAATATCAGCAATGAATCTTGGAAAACTATATGACTGCATGAATAAATAAAGTTTGTGTTGCTTTCCTTTGCATCCTCATCAGGCTGCATGATGGGGCAGGGGGGGAAATGCGAGCGGGGTCTCTCCATGAGGCGGGCTGCAAACGTGAGATTTACCATCCTGCATTTGTAATCAGGAAGTCACTCGCATTTTACCCCTCTGTATGGAAATGGCCGAAGAGTTCTAATAAATGCATTTGAAAAGGGCAACTGGAAGTACAGTGACATCTCTTTGTCTCTATGCTGAAATCTTTTGCACTGGAAAACAGAGTGAAAACTAGTTTAAAGTTGTAACTAGGATGACTATACTTTGGTGCTACTCAACCAACTGGAGTTCTTAGGACTAAGCTATAAGTTTTTAGTGAGTAATCTGTGCATTTTCTAGCTAATGCTCTGATGATTTGGGAGCTGGGTGACTCTGAGCAATGGTGGAGGTGCTGCTTCACATGGGTAGAAGCACAGTTTAAATGAGCTTTGTGCATGTGCAAATCCTCCCCCCCCCCCCTGCAGAGTGCCTTTGCCACAGCCATCATCCCATTTAAATCAGGTCTAACTGCAGCACTAATACAATGTGTAAGAAGATGAAGATCGGTACAGGAGGGAATGGAGGATGGGAATAAGCAGAATCACAAAGTCAAGAGGAAGAGCACACAGCTGGGCTTTGTGTAGAACACTTGAGTAACTAGGGCCAGCAGTTGAACTCTCTCTCTCTCTCTCTCTCTCTCTCTCTCTCTCTCTCTCACTCTCACTAACCCTTATGACAGATAAATTGAATTTCCCGGTGCATTTGGAAACAAATTCTAAGCAAGCGGTTTCCAAGCAGAATGTTCAGGGGTGATGTCTTACCCTTTCACTACTCGCTTACCAAATGCATATTCATTCATTGTCACAGTAACCTCTAGCTGACAGAAGGCCTATGACGTTCACAAAGGAAACTCTGAGATATGGAGAGGAAATGTTTTGCTGATAGGCCAGCTAAGCATTCCACCCCTACATGGCATGGCATGTCAAGCAGCTGGGCCTGAAGGTGGAATGTGCCCCAAAAGAGGCTTCTTAGCCTTGCTTCTATGCTTGCTGAACTCTGTGTGTGTGTGTGTGTGTGTGTGTGTGTGTGTGTGTGTGTGTGTGTGTGTGTGTGTGTGTGTAAGATCATTTTTAGGCCACTTTCCTCTAAGTGCTCAAAGCATCTTATACTGAATACAGATTAAATAAAGCAAAAAGGCAAATTGCATCATAATTAAAAGTAGCTCTCATACTTTCCAGAACAATCAGCCAAAGTGGTTCCAAAGCCTACAGTGGAAAAGACTCTGGGCTTAGCTGCTAGGATCTGATAGAAAGCAGGAACATTGCTCTTTTTTTGAAGGTGCAAAGACAAAGCTGGCTCTGCAAATAAGTGGATTGAAACCAGTGCCTTGAATCTGACCCTGAAGCAGGCAGAATGCTAATGCAATTGGTACCCCACATTTTGCGGCACATTTTGCAACTTCTGAGTCAACTTCCAGGGAAACCAATGGTGGATTTTATTTTGGAATCTAAATTCCAAAAGTGTGGACCAGCATGATGAAGTCTGTATCCATTTAGATTCAGAATGGAATTTGGAAAATAACCACTTGGGGAGGCAATGTTGACAAGTAAATGTCACTGTTTTCAATACACCTAAGTCTGAAAGCAAGTTCCTCACATTATCCTGAGAATAAAGGAAGAGAAAAACCATAAGGAGTAGGGAGAGTTTGATCAGTCCTCCTTTAGATGCATCATTCACACAAACAGCCTCTTCTTGCAAGACTGCTGCTCAATGGTTTGGTTGATGTAGTGTTAGGAGTGCCAACTTCTAATCTTGCAAGCCGGGTTTGATTCCCCGCTCCTCCTCCACATGCAGCCAGCTGGGTAACCTTGGGCTCACCACAGCACTGATAAAGCTGTTCTGGCTGAGCAGTAATATCAGGGCTCTCTCAACCTCATCAACCTCACTGGGACGGTTTATACACTGGAGGTTTCATTCTGGGCTGCAGGCTGGAGTTTTAGTCATGGCAGGTTGCCCTACCTCTTCCTGCACCCACATGGGGGAGCACTTGGTCTGGAGCACCTCATACACCCCCGATTTGCATTCCTGCACGGGAGCTGGGGCACTGAAGCTCCCAGTGCATAAATGGTCTGGGTGTCTATTGTGGGGAGAGGAAAGGGAAGACCATTGTAAGCCGCTTTGAGACTCTAAACCAACTCTGCTTCTTCTGCTTCTTCTGCTTCTTCTTTAATGGCCACCTACTCTCTGTGAAAAGTTGAAAGGAGCAGAGAGCAGAGGTTTAAACTTTAAATAGTTCATGAACCAATGCTAACCAGTTTGGCTTGTGAACCAACCTCCTGAGCTGAATCTTCATGGAGCTTTTATTCCAATCCCAGGTCAATTCAATGTGTGCCATCTACACTGAATGCAATTTCCATTTTGATTTTGGACGATTTAAATTTTTCATCTGCAACAAGCATGATTGATCCGGAGTTACCCTTCTGTTCCCGCGCGATATCTTGGGTGTAAACTGCACAGAGCTTTTATTCCAATCCCAGGTCGATTCAGTCCCTGCCGTCTACACAGAATGCGATTTCTGTTTTGATTTTGGGCAATTTAAATTTTCCTTCTGCAGCAAGAAGGATTGATCCGGAGTGACCCTACCTTTATTGTGTGATATCTTAGAGTGCTTTTAATGCTCGATATTTTAAGAATTGAATTGAGAATGCAGGCTGTTTTGAATCTGGGCTTTGCTCCGTGGTAGAGAAGCCTTCATTGACCAAAACTGCTCATGTGACAAGTTTGCCTTAAAGGAGAAGCCCCTAATTTCTCTCAACTTCTGTTGGTCTTGGATTTTTTTCTCCCTCCTCTGCCTTCTTCGATCCTCTCTCTCCCCCCCCCTCCAAAAAAAAGAAAGAGGCTCCCTGCTTGGCTCCTCTCCCCCCCCCCTTCAAGAAAAGAAAGAGGCTTGGCTCCCCCCCCCCTTCTGAACTTGCCTAACGACGTGCAGAACACTTTCCTGTTTTAATGGGGGGGAGGAAGACCCAAGTTCAAATCAATCTGAATTCAACAGGATTGACAATGGAATAAACAAAGTCAGTGCAGACTCTGCCCTGGAGTGGATATAACCCTCAATATTTGAAAAATCGTCATGAATCAGCATGCAGCAGTCTGCTTTCCCCGAAATAACTTGTTGCTGCCTCATGATTCCAACGCTGTAACAAGGCAGTCTGTCCCTAATTGGCTGGGTGTCATTTCAATGAATTCCTAGTTCCTGGTTGCAAGATTTCTTTTTTAAAGGTTTCTGTACTCCAAAATCCACACTTCTCGCAGCAGAGATTTGCCTCATTTTATGAGAGGCTGCTGCTGTCTCATCTCCATTCATGTTGGCTCCCCCCCAAATGCCCACCCACCCACTCGCTCGCTTGCCTGTCCACCCGCTCAGTCACCCGCTTGCAGATTCAGCCCCTGTGAGGTAGGAGAGGCTGAGAGATCAGCATGGGAGGCAGCTCTCATAATTCTGGAGGATGAAATCAGGGATCCTCATCTCCGCTCGTCTTGGCTCCCCTGCCTGCCCGCTTGCCCATTCGCAGCCTCATGCAGATGGATGTCTGTTTCAAGTCAGGAGCACAAAGACTTGGATTCAATCTGAATTCAGCCATATTGAAAGCAGGAAAAAACCTCTCTGTGCAGATTCAGCCACGGTTTTTATGGGTTTGGGTTCAGCCATGAACTGCATACTGAGCTTCCAAAATGCAGTTCGTAGCCATCCCTAATCCTTAATGTTCTCACACGGTGGTTACCTGGTAACTACCAGCTAGTTCAATGTCACTCACATTTTTTTTCAGTGATGGGCCACGGGAGCAGAAGTCCATATTGGTGTGGGTTGCATGATTTTTTCCCTTTTGTCCACAATTCTTCATAATGCTCCAGTTTCATGATGTAATGAAATTATATTTGAACAACTCAAAAATAATTGATTAAAAAATCTTAGGCAAGCCTTACACTGGAGTCAAGCCAAGGGCGGCTCTGGCTTGAGAAATACCTAGGGTACCTTTTGAAAAGTACATTGTTTGGGGAGGGGGAGGAGCTTCGTGGGGGGGGGGGAATTTCCATAGAGTCCAATCTCCAAAACTGCCATTTCCTCCAGAATAACTGATCTCTGTAGTCTCTTGAACACTTATAATGGTTGAATTCCATACAGGCAATTCATATTGTAATCAGAGAAAAGACTTGGGTGTTGCTATAAACAGTTCTCTGAATAGGTTAATGAATGTGTAACAAACAAGCAATGCCCACCCCCCCTAAAAAAAAAAGAAAACCTTTCCCATATAAGCAGAATGTAGGCAAAGGAAAGGAAAGGAAATAGTCTGAGTGGGTGAAAATCTGGGAACAAACTAGAACGTTGAAAAAGCTTCCTGTAATAACAAACCACCTGTGTACACAGTACTTTTAAAGGGAAAAAATGCACAGACTGGAAGAACTTTGAAGAAAGCCTTCCCCCCCCCCAAAAGCCCCTTGCCTCCCCAAGAAGCAACCACATCCTCTCTCCAGCAGCCTTCCTTCACCTCAGTAGCCAATGTGGTTCATAGGAGTTACGCCAGCATTCAGGATGGCAACCTGTCATTTGGCCATGAAGAGGAAGTACATCCTGAAGACCTGACTATCGGTAAATGAGGAGACATTTATCATCTTTTTCCAGTTTGCTCAGCTGTTAGCTTGAAACAAAAGTGCCCCCTTTCTGCCTAAATATATTGAAAACAAAGAAAGAGCAGGAATTAAACATATTAAGCTGGTTCAAAGAAGTGTTGTTTCTTCATGAATATTGCAAACCCATGAAATACATTAGGATGTCACAGTGTAGCAAGTTTTATGTGGGGCCACCCGTGAAGATAGTTTGGAAGATGATACTTCAATTAATACAAAATCCATCAACTGGATTGCTAAATGGTGTTAAATACAGAGGACATATATTGCCATCCTGTACAGAAATCCAGGAAGCGAGATTTTCTGCAGCATGGAAATCAAGTGATAGCAAACCCTTCATCAGCTTTTGCATTCAGGCTACCACCATGCTAAAGAAACAGGCATCGGCCTCATATAAAGACAGAAAACCCGCTAATGGTTTGCAAATGTTGGTGTTTCTAGTGGCCATTCTTGAAGGTGCATTTTTGAAGCATGAATGATAGCTTCAAGAGGATAGATTCAAATGGGTAGCCATGTTGGTTTGAAGTAGCACAATAAAATCAGAGTCCAGTAGTACCTTTAAGACCAACATGAATAAATCTTTGTTGGTTACTACTGGACTCTGATTTTATTGAGCATCAAGAGGGAGCAGACATAATGGTACTGGCATCATGGAATGAGTATGTGCTGAACCATGGTTGATGGCACAAAAGTGCCATCTAAACAGACATTTAGCTGGTTGTATGGAACAGACTTCCTCTAGTACTGGTGCCAGTTTCACATGTCCCATTGACACGATAGACACTATGGTTAGCCAAGACCACAGCCATTAAAAGCACTCTAATGAAAAGGCTTGTTAGTTCCTTCCACTTTGATCACTTTAGAAACATGTCCCTTATTAATAGTACAGAAATATTTATTAGTCCCCTCACATCACCATCCCTGGGCTAGTTCAGACAAAGAATTTTTATTGGTTTTCCTTTCACGAAGGACAGCTAAACCCTTGAAAAAGAATACTTTGACGCAAACAGGGCAATCTGTCAAAGCTACTCTCAAATAGCACATCTGGAAAATCTTGCCATGCAGAATGGGAGGGCCTTGGTTACAGAGGACAACTGGTCATTGTTGCCTAATGTGGCTAAGGGTGCCTGGACTCACCCACACGCTCTTCTTATTAAGATAATTGCCAAAGTTATAAAATCCATGTTTCTACACAGTGACACGTTTCAGGCCTCAGAGTGGATTCCTTTTTGCGTTCAGTTATTGGTCTTAGGCCTGCATAAAATCAATGGAAAGGTTCTACCAGAAGAGGAAGTGTTGCAGCAACCAGCATCAAAGTGAGATCTCAGAAGGTAATTACATTTGCGAGGTCCTATTTCATCTACTGCTTAACAAAGGGGAAGAAGGAGAGACCCAGAAGGCCTTGTTAAAAATGTGGTGGAAATGATATGTGGCAGAGCCAGTCTGAAGAACTGGCAATTCTTGTTTCAGTTCAATGACTGAAACATTTCTTCATTACACCTCTTTTGCGTTTGAGAATGAAAAATGGTATTCCTAAGTGATGAATAGTATGGCCACACTGGCATTTATTCTGAAGTTAGACAGTGTGCAGAGCATGCAAGCGGCACAGTTCCTGCTCAGTGGTTCACAGCCTAATTGAGTACTTAGCTGAACCAGGTTTCACTGGTTTTAAAATGTGTACATAGAGAAATGCATTGAAAAGAAGCTCTCAGGACTGAGAATGCACTTTGGGCTCTCCCCTTAATGGGCATGAGGCTCACTTTCCTCTTCTTGTGCTGCCCCTGTGACTGTTTACTCCTTCTGAGGCTGATTGCAAAGAAAGCAGCCTGCAGCCATAACCACAGGTAGAAAGGCCTTAACCACAGGCTTATTCGCATACAGGAAGAGGAGGAAGAAATGGTATTAAAGGAAAGATCAGTAATGTGAAAAGTTTGCTTTAGCACATCACAGTTCAATTCCTTCATAGGTACAACCACTTGTGCATTACAAAGAGAATGCAATGAATGTGTTCACATACTCTTTAGACAGTATTCTGTACACAGCCTAAGTTCCTTTTCTAACTGAATCTGTATTCTAGTTGCTGCAGTCGCCAGAATGAGAGATGCCATGAATATTATGGCAAACATTTTTGATAGGAGAATGTGCCCTGTTAAACTTTCTTTGAACTCTTGGGGGGGCAGAGGAGAGTGAGAAATTTCAGGGACCACACTAAGAAGACAGGGAGCCCTTATAGGTGTATGGAGTGACACATTCTACAAGTTCCGTTCATCAATCCCTGCATACTTCTTTTTTCAGGACAAAATGTTACAGTACATGATTGCTCCATGTGGTAGCCATTTAAATATTTGGGGCACAGCAGTGGATGTGTCCTATCACACGTATTCTTCTGTGAATTGCCTGGAAGTCATGGGAGGGTGTTAATGGTTGTTTTACTGCACCACCTGAGACTACAGGTGACTGACTCTTCACGTGGGTTATTTCTTTCATTTGAAACATGTCTATGTTATGTTTCAATATCTAGCCCTCAGGATGGCTGTGGCTGCAACGCGGTCTACGGAAGGAGCAAAGAGACCATACATGTTTCTTTAATCATTGGATGAAAAGCAGAATTGCAATATTAATATTAATATTAGATGGATGGTTGAACAAAGCCAACATGGCTGCTCTTAACTGTGTTCTTATGTAAAGCACAATCAAAATCAATGAAATAAAAGAGGGGGAAAAAGAAGATCAAGGAAAAAGAAAACCAAACAAGACCCCTTACTTCTCGCTTTACCAATGTCCTTCCTGGTCCCTCCCCCTTCCCTATCTCTCAGACACACAAACACATGGAGACACAGAATCCTTTCCCCCCACTCCCCCTGTCCTCTCCCCCCTTATCTGTAGCTCCCCAACCTCATCTCTGGTCCCTCTCAAACCCACATACACACCCACACTCCTTCCTCCCCACTCCTCCCTCCTTTCCCCCTCCTTACCTCTTTCGGCAGGAGGGTCACCGTGTTTGGCAGTGCTCTGCTGCCTCAGCTGGGCGACCTGCAGCTGGCTGCTGAGGCTCTCCCTTGAGGCTCCTGCAACACTGTGACTGAGCTGGCCTCTGTGGCTTCTGTGGGCACTGCCTTTGCAGCTGGGCTGGCCTGCATCACCGCCACAGCTGCCCCAGACTCAGTGGGCAGTGATGCCAAGGCTGGCTTGCACCACTGTGGTGGTTGTCCTGGATTAGGTAGGTGGTCTCCAGTGACCAATCAGAAGCCTGGCTGGGCAAAAATTCTACCAGGCCCCACGCACATTCTAAAACACAAGGTGCACACCATGGCACCTATAGAAACCTTGTAGGAAATCCCTGTGTTAGTGGGAATTCATTTGAATGTAAAGACACTCTACACAGGCTTACAAACATATCTTCATTGGTATTCAAGTCCAACTAGGGTTTGAAACTACAACTGATCTCCAAACTTCCAAGATCAGTTCCCCCTAGAGACTCAATACAGGGTCTCTTCATTACCGTTTTACCCCCAGCAAGCTGGGTATTCAACATCGAGCCAGCTGCTAGGATCGAACTCCCAGCCTCCTGGGCAGAGCTTCAAACAGCATGTCTGCTGCTTTACTACTCTGCGCCACAAGAGGCTCTATTCCCCTAGATAAAATGGCTTCTTTGGAAGGTAAACACTATGATATTAAATCCAGCTAAGGCCCCCCACCCATATCCCGCCCACCCCAGGGTCCACCCCCAAATCTCCAGGAATTTTCCCAACCTAGATTTGGCAATGCTAGGATGAGAGCCTTGAAAATGGCTTAAAGGCTATTTCAGTAGATCTCCATGCTAAGACTTACACTCTGAGGATACTAATTCCTTGATGCTCCTTTCCCTTAAGGGAAATTGCTACCTCACAGAAGCCAGTAGGGTGTCTTTTACAGCCACCATGGTGTTTTGATTGGTAACACCCACACAATCTTTCTTGGCAACATAGCTATCAAGCGCACAGGAGCCAGTTACTGAGAAGAAATTAACAGTCCTCTGAATGCTGCTTGCTGTCTCTGAAGTGGCCGTATGCCTGGCCATTCAGGGATATCTGGGTAGCAAGAGCTGAATCCTTTCATTCTATGAATTGTGTCTCTCCAGGGAGCAGGCTCAGAAGGTCAAGCAGATTCAGTCGCTGGCAGTCACCTGCTCCCAAGTGAGGAAGGTGAAAACAGATGGGACTCCCCTCTCTCTGATGTTATCACCAGACAGCTGTGACTTTTGTACAGGGAAAAGATAACATCGGGGTTCTAAAGAGCTGCTGATGAATTATGGCCGACTCCTTTCACAGCACTGCTGTCGGACTGTTTAGTCACTTGGTATTCAATGTTTTGGCATTACTGACTAGATACTTTGCACCAGTTTCCAGGTAATGACTAAAACAGGCTTTGCAGTCTTCTCCTTTACTCTCCTGGCTCTGGATTTCTTCCTGGTGCACTGATCAAAATTAAGAAGTAAAGGGCGGTTGGATGAAGTGTTAGAACAGTCCCAAATTCTTGTAACTAGTTGAGAAAAGATGCCACTTCTTAAAGCTTTCCACTTGTTGCAGGTTTACTGTAGTTTTCTTTCACTTATGAGGAAAGACATTTATATAGAGAGAAAACCAGGGACTGCCCACATATCTCTATAACCAAAGGGCTAGAGACTTACATTTTAGACAAGAAAGCCAGGAATTCAGAGGAGCTAGTAGGCTCTGACAATATATTGTTATAATGTTTGCATGCTATAGTGGTCTAGCCATTAAAAAACGAACAAGGAAGTACTCTGGTGGCAGAGAGGCATGCATAGATAGTTAATCTGTCATATATCATATACATCACTCATAAATAAACATGGTGTTTATATTTTTAAGAACACACTACCATTAGTGTTGGTTTAAGTAGTTCTGAAGGGCATACATGACTCATAACTCTGTTTGTAGCAATAGCATTTTGGTACATGTGCAGTTTTGTAAAACTTGTTGGCAGGCATTGAAGTAATTTGGTACCAAACGGGAAAGACCTAGCCATCAGCTCACGTTTGATAGTCACAGTTGAACAAACTAAGTTTGACTGTTGAACCTGTTCAAAATAAAATTTATGGCATCCCTAGATTTGTCCTAGAAAGCTAGTACCTTATAAAAAATTGTACAGCCTTCCCAGCATTTTATCAACAGATGGTCCATTGGCCATACATGCTAGGAGAAGATTCTCTAAGCTTATGATAGCATAATGCATATAGTACACAATGGAAGTCTTAACAGACATGGAACACTTAACTTTTCTTTTAGGTTTCAGTCCTCTCTCTCTACACCAAATGGAGATAAATAGCTTTGCACCCAAATGTTTAGGCCTCATTACTGCACTGTTAAGCTTGTTGAAGCTGAAGGAATAATTCTGTATTTCACCAGACATTTTAAAACAGGTCAATTAATATGGAAGAGGAAAAGGATCTTCTCTCATTTTAATTCATGTACATCTGGTTGCAAACAGGTAAATACTTTATTTGACTCATTTGCATTGTGACTCCCCATGGACTGGCCACAAAGGTCAAGGAGAGCCAGTCAGCTGGTAGTCTCCTGCTTCCCCAGTGAGACACACAAGCGGTAGAATGAAACAAATGGGATCCCCACATGGATGAGCTGATGTTATCAGTCCACAGCTGTGCCTTTGTGCTGGAAGGGGAGAGTGCCACAATTTGTGAATGTCAGTGATGAATTGCTTCGGTCCTCCTACCACATTGTCAAGGACTCCCTGTTCTCAATGGCCAATGTGGGTTTGGCTTCATTTAGCAGTAATGCAAAAATACCAGCTCTCCCCCGAAGCTTGAACACTGGGATAATGAACACGCAATTAAAGTACATGGTGTAAGACTGCCTGCTCACTTGTGCAGCTTCTCATGTATTATTACTGCTACTGGCAATGGCAGGACACAAAGTTTTGTCTCCAACAGTATGTGCTGCTCAGAGTCCAAATTCTGTCTCTTTTTATTGGCAATATAAAATATAAATGGCAATTTTGAGCCAGCATTGTCCTAGATCTAAGCTGTCAACCCTGGTATCATCCCAAGCATAGTGCGTTATGTTTGGATTTAGGTAGATTAACAACTGCGTAACAGAATCCAAATTGGAGATGACTCAAAGGCCATCTAGTTTAGCCCCAAAGTATAACATGTTCATCCATCATCCCTGTTCACATCAGCCTGATCAGCAGCACTGGTTTATGTCTGCGTCCACACACCACTGGATATGTGGCAGTGTTCATTGTAGCAATCATTCACAAACATTTCTTGTCTGAACAAGCTGATCTATCAAGCCAAGGCAGTAGAATATATGCTGTACCAAATTATCCAGCAGATTTTCTTACTACATAACTAGGCTACGTAGCTATCTTGGTGTAGTGGTTAGGAGCGCTGACATCTAATCTGGCAAGCCGGGTTTGACTCCCCGCTCCTCATCCACATTAGGATTGCACACTGACCTTGGAGTCTGGACCACCTTGGCTTCGGAGGCAGCTACCTTGCTCAGCTTTGGAGGTGGTCGAGGCAGGCACCCTGGCGATCTCCAAATAATCTTCAAAGGCTGGGAGGGAGATTCCTCATAGTAGGAAGGCGATGCGCCTGCCTGCCCCCTCCCCTCGTCTCACCCCGCAGCATGGCTCACCTTTAGCTCCGCTCTAGCATGTGGTGCATCTCCTCCTGGGCCTTGCACTGTGTCTGTGGAGGTGCAGAGGTGCGCAGGCTCAGTATAGGGCAAGCCATCGCAGCTGCTGCCACCCCCACTCTCCTGGATTCGGCTCCTTGGCCCTAATGGGCTCCAGAGCACCATGCTCCAGAGCCCATTAAAGGGCAATGGAGCCAAGGCCAGGAGAGTGAGGGAGGCAGCAGCAGCAACAGCTTGCCTTGCACTGTACCTGCACACCTCCTCAGGCACAGCACAAGGCCCAGAAGGAGGTGTGCTGCATGCTAGAACAGAGTGGAGACAGCCGGGTGAACCATGCAGGGGGGCACATTGAGTTCCTACTTTGGGGGAAGGTCTGGGGGAGGGAGAAGTGGGTGAGAGAAAAAGGGGCATCCCCCCATGGCCGAAGCACTCCGAGGTGCCCCGAAACACGCCTTGGAATGCCCACCTCAGTTCTTTCCGAGGGTGGGATTTGGTGCTTCAGACTGCCTTGGTGCTATCTGCCTTCGAAGCTGATGTGATTCAGAGGTTTTTCGGCTCAGGCAGCCCCAATCGCACATCCCTACGCTAGGTGACCTTCGGCTCGCCAGAGCATTGATAAAGCTGTTCTGACCGAGCAGTGATATCAGGGCCCTCTCAGCCTCACCTATCTCACAGTGTGTTGTTATGGGGAGAGGAAAAGGAAGGAAATTGTAAGCTGCTTTGAGATTCCTCCTGGTAGAGAAAAGCGGCATATAAGAATCAACTGTTCTTCTACTGCTCACTTCAAGGTTTTTAGACACTACCAACAGCTTCATGCATGGCAACTAGGCCCTCTAAACCAAGAGAGAATATAGGAATATAAACAGCATGGGATGTATGGTGCTATCCACTTAGTCTAGCATAGGGTGTTACTTAGGCTTTAGCGGTGCACCTTTTCATGTTCTGAGAAGCAGCAGAAGAAGCATTGTTCAATTGAGCTGCAAACTAAGATCAACCTTTGGTCATGATTTTAGACCACTCTTCATCAATCCATTTGGATTAAAGAATGAATTATGGCCTCCTCAAGTCCGACTACCACAATAATGGGATGGTGAAAATTATACAGGAGATCCTAGGCTTGATAGCTGGATTTTATTTCAGACCTATTTTTTCTAATGTTGGGGGGTTGCCTTTAGATCTGCATCTTGAAACAGTTTGGTGCCAAAGCTTAGAATGCAAGAAAAGTTTTAATGGTATATCTGTTTGGATTCTAAAATCCACTGTTTAAGAAGGAGAAAAGGTTGATGCTTTATCAACTAACCTTCTCTTTCTCACCCATATCAAACTGCCACTTTTATTCACTGAAAACTATAAACAGCCCGAAGGTTTATCAAGCTTTGAACTGTTTTTATAAAGTTCCTCATATTTGGCTGCAGTTCCCAAAATGAATTGATCTGCACTTAACTCATTGAGATTCATGGAAATTGCCCAGAATAAACTAATTGGGGATTTTTGCAGGTGCACAATGCCCTCGTCTCCATACAAAGATCACAATGGTGCTGTGCAAAGCAGAAACTCACAGATTGTCACCTGCAGTGAAGTCTATGCAATTAAAAGCAATCCAAAGCATGCACACAAATAAGATCTGTTCATTATAGCTTCATGTTGACGTATTTTACCAGTTATGCAAAACTTTGAAGGATCCTAGGGGGAAAAACACATGTTGAATCAATAACAGTTCTGAATTTCCTATGTTGCAGAAGAAGAATGAATGAGTACCAAGTATAAAATACATTGTCTGGTTTGGATTTAGTGAGTGATTACTTACTCCTGTAGTAATCTCTTCTCACTTTCCTATTATCATTTATTAAATTTCTATTCCATTCTGTCTCTTTGTCAAAGGATCAGTCTTTGCCCTTTCTTTCTTCCCATGTTCTGATGGGAGGGGGAGGGATGCAGTGGAAGTACATTCTCCATCAGAAGTCAAGACAAGGGGAAACAAATTGAAATATCTTTTCCCTTATTGCACTGTCAACTGAATTCAGAGGTCTTCCTATGAGCCCTGATATAAAAATGAGCTATGCTTGGAAGAGTTAGACGTAGGCGGGAATGACTATGTTCACGGCAATACTGTGAATACATTTATCAGCAGAGGTTAAAGGCTCATTTCCCCCCATGGTGGTCTGTGGCACACTTTCCCACTGTTGAGCAGCTTATATTTGCTGATCTCTCCCCTACTGCCACCACCACCATAGAGTCCTTTAGATGCAAACTTCTAAAACTTCTGCTAGGACTCTCCCTTCCCCCTCCCTTTTCAAGTGCAAACAATCGCGTTTGAGCAAAGTGTGGCCTCGGCTTCTTTTCTTTGCAAAGCCTCTTGTGTTTGTGAAAGGAGGGTCTCAAATGTCTTGGGCAGCAGCAGCTGTTGCAGGAGCTGAAGCGGCCTTTTCAGAGGCTTGCCGAAGGCCCCCAGTCTCCCTATTCACTTCTTTTGTCTCTCTCAAAAGCGCGCTCCCCCTTTGACCCCACAGCTAGCGCAAGCCTTCCCCTTTTGTCAGCCGCTGCAGACAAGTTCCACCCGAAATCAGGCATTGTCTGGGGTTCCAGAAGCCAGCACGTGCCCACCTCCCCCTCATCTTTTCATTTCACCCCAGGAAGAGGCAGCTGTTCCTGAGCCGGGCAGGCCTCAGCTGTCATCTGGGGCCTGCTGCCTACTCCAAATGCACAATGGGAAGGAAGAAATGAAGCGGGGGGGGGGGAGTAATATATACATGTATGTATATTTTCAACAGTTGGCCGCACGTGCTGGGTAACACTGCATTGTCCAGCAATCCAGCCCCCACCGTGTTCTGTTTCTCCTACCCTTTGCCACACACATGCGTATGAGCTTGAACTTTGATTGAAGAAGGAAACTTCCAGCTTCAAAGGGCAGGGCATCCTGGCTGGCTCTATTAGACATTCGTTGCTAAAGTGATCAACAGCAAAATTACAGGCTAGCAGCTTCAAGTATGCTCCCACATGCCTCTCTCTCTCTCACACACACACACCCCTCAGACCTTACTGCTCAGGTGGGGGAGGCACAAGGATGTGCCCTGAGAATTGAGGTTTAGAACAGTTGTATTTCTGGTACCTGCAATGGGCTCTGAGATCAAATACTTAATATTAATAAGCACTAGCAATTCATAAATTCCTGCATTGAAGGCATATACAAGGGGAAAGCATGAAATCCATGTACAGGGAATCACATATCATGCCTATGTAACTTCCTTCCATGACTCTCAAGACCTTACAGGACATGCACCTTTTATGTAAGAAATGTACCAATGCAGTTTTTCCCCCATCCGTATCTGCAGATCAGAACCATATGTATCCAAAGCAGATGCATCTTCTACTCTGGAGGACCCCCTAGATTGGCTAAAAATTCAGACATCTTTAAAAAAAATACATGGGGGGGGGAAGCTGCAGTGGGCCAGGTGGTGGTGAAGCTCAGGGCCCACTGCAGAGGGAATCCCTCCAGCAAATCTCACAGATGATCCTGGAAGACCCTTCCAACTCTATGATTCTATGATTCTATGATTCTATGATTCTATGATTCTATGATTCTATGATTCTATGATTCTATGATTCTATGATTCTATGATTCTATGATTCTATTCTACACAACCTTGTAGGTTTATAACACACGTGCTAAAAGTGTCACTTGTGAAACCACCCTGCATATACCTTCCATGCCTTTATATTTTAAAAACATTTACTTGTTTGTGGCTGACTATTGAGAATACCATATATATATTGGCCACTGCAGAAATAAAAGATCGCCCTTTTGCAAAGCCCCCCTTTACAAGCACAACTGTGCATGAAATTGCTAGTACCTTCTCATATTAATAGTAAAATTACTGGAAATTGCAGCAAGCAAGAAAGCAGAACCTGAAGATTCAAACTTGGCCTTCAAATATGCCTTTCATTTTTTAAATTTTAATTGCATTTTATTTTCACGATACGCCTTTTCTGAAATCCATCACTCTTGAGCTCTGGGTTGGCAGCAATTGAGAGCAGCTGCAGAAAGATCAAAGTTGGTTCCCCTGAGCATTTGGGACAGTTCTGTTTGCTGGGTGGAGAAAGCATGCAAACCCCGACACATTTGCATCAGTCTGTTAGCTCAGATGAAAAAAGAAAGATGATAAGCACAACTCTTTATGGGTTTTATATATGGTGTTCAGTTGCTGAACTCTTCAAATTATCCCTTCAATTCAGATGGATATTGAGGTCTTGTATTGTGCTGGACAAGTCAAAATGCAATAAACTATGCTCATTACAGAGTTCTGATGTTGCATATAGAGTTGCATGCCAACTATTGTTTCTGAAGCTGTAATGCCCCAAACTACAGAAAGTTCTGAATAATAAAGAGTCCAGATAATGGAGAATGTTTGACACCTCCTTTATGTAAATGCTAGGTCAGTAAGCAAACTAAAAAAGGATTCCTTGCATGAATGTTCTCTTCAGAGAATAAAGTGCATTTTGCTATCATTTCTTGTAATATGCAAGCAGTACCAGCATCTAATGCACGCATGTTGCTCTTCTCTGTAAGTACACATGTTTTACTTGCTTCCTCTCACCTGGCCTGTAATTTAAAGAACTTTACAGGAAATATTACCCCAAGTGCAACATATGGTGAATAGTACACCTGCTCTATGCTTACCACCTGCTGAATGGCTCTGCAGGAGTCAGGCTGCTCACTGTAGCTTAGAGGGCCAGGGGGCAAAAGCATTTTAGCTCATTTGCATGCTGGACTGGAGCCACGCGCCTAGGCTATGGGCTGATCTAACCCAGCAGCGTGGCAGGGCTTTCAAGATTAGCAGAGAGAGACAGAGAGAGCACGCTCCCTTGCCTTAGCTGACAAGAGGGACTGTCCATCATGTAGATGTGCACACAGATAGAGCACACACACACACACACACACACAGAATAGTTATTCTATTAAAACTGAATTAATGAGCCAGAAACCTTCAATAAATAACAGTTTGCTTTGGCTATGGAATGTTAACATTAATTGCTTAGCAGCAGGCAAATGTCAATACTATGACCAGTGAAGGGGGAAAGTGTCCAGAGGTCTACAAATGCAGAAGTCAGCTGGAGGGTAGAATGCCTTTGACTTTCAATCTACAAAAGTGATTTGTCCCAACAATTCAATTCATGGCTTTTGCTGAAGAATTTCTGGGGAATCTCATATTTGTAGATATTTTTGCTTCTTTAAAAGGCAAGTTTCTGGCCATGACATCCATGGGATTTGGGGGGGGGGGATGGAATCATTGGGAACTCCTTTGGCTAAACCAGAGATCAGGGCATCCAGCAGACCTGGCAAGGAGAAAATCATGCCCCCAACATGTATCCCAGAGCTTTAAAAACATTAATTTCTTATCTGCCTACTTTTGGGATCATATTTAGAGAGCCTCAGGCTGTAATCCAGTGCATGCTTACCTGAAGCTCACCCACTGAAACCTTTTAGACTGGGAGAGTTAAACACTTTAAAGTTATATTTTGCATTCTCACAAATATAAAAACTAAAAGAAATATAAGGCAAACAAAATAGAATTTATTTATTAATTCATATGCTATTTTATAGCCTGCTTTCTTATTGAGAATCAAGACAAATCACAGTGCAGATCAATCCATTCCAAAGGATGACACATCCAATAAACAATGAAATAGGAACTAAGCAGAAAGCTGAGACAAAGCTAAAACAAAACATAAGCATTCACATGACACAATGAATGATGCAGAAGTTACACAGTAGGATAATACATACGCAGCAGTATAGTTCACTGTCCCTTTACCTTCTTTAAAGCATGTATCTGAACCATTCCATTATAGTATAGTGCCCTATTACCTGTGTAAAAATGCCCTCTTAAATAATTCAGTTTTGCATAATTTGTGGAATGCCAGGAGAGCAGAAGCATTCCTGACCTCATCAAGCATGCCATTCCATAAGGCAGAGTCCTCAACGGACAATGCGCATACACAAGCTGTTACTGATCTTGGCCATGTGTAGAGTGGAACCTGCAGAAGGGCCTGTTCAGATGAGCGAAGCTGTCATGGCAAGGCATAGGTAATCCTGCAAACAGAGAGACAGATTCAAAATAGGCTTGGATAAGCAGATAGAGCTGGTGCTGTCAGCATACTAGTGACAGCCATCACCAAAACTACAAATTCGTTGTCTTAACAGCTTTACATAGGGGTTGAATAGCGTGGAGTACAGGATTGTACCCCATGGAGCCCCACAGGATAGGTCCCACACTGATGATTACTGATCTCCAATAGCCACCCTTTGGGTCCAGTCCATGAGGAATGGTTTGAGCAAGGCCAAAGCTTATTTCCTGCTAACCGACTTCCATCTCCAAATGCCTCAATAAGGTGGCCTGGTCCACTGGATCAAAGGCTGCAGATAAATCTAGGTGGAGCAGCAAAGAGAGATGACTTTTGTCTTCATTTAGATGGAGGCCACCAAGGTTGCCTTGTCCCATTTCTGTCAAAAAAACGGTGTTTCATCAGGGCCATAAAGAGACAGTCTATAAGCCCTATTTACAATATGTATTATGTTTAATATATGTATAATATATTTTATATTATGTGTTACATATATTACAGCTGACAAAGTATACACATGATAAAACTACGCAGAGGAGATTGCAAGTGTGCTTGCAAGGTTCAAAGATTTCCTGCACCACACAATGAGTGAGCAAAAGTTTATCTTTTACAAATCCACCTATTGTCGCAGATCAATGCATTTTTAAAGTCATACTGGAAGTAAAGTATGTTTCAATGGGACATAAATGTTCAAATAGCTCCACGTGTGCACATCCCACCCAATGACACTTTCAGGTGCTATTTGTCTGAAGGAGAATGACATTCTCCTGTACATTTCAAGTGTCTGGCAGAAGAACAGATAAATGGCAGACACAGGTGGGTTCTTCTCTGTTGCACAAGCAGTCAGGTTGAAAGACAGTCCTGCGCATGCTGCTTTTCTTCCCCCTCCCTGCCCTCTCCCCCTCTTGCTCTTCAGTAAAGAATGGAGCGATCAGTGCAGGCCCTCAGGCCTCAGTCTAGCCTGACGCTAACCTAGTCCCATCTGTTATCCTATCTGGGCCACATTTGCCGCATGATTGGTGCAGGGCTTGAAAAGATGACGCATGATGAGCCATGTGGCGACCCTGCAGACTGGTGGGGCGGGGGCCTCAGGATGAAATATTGGGCCATGACACTTTGAGGCCCAGCTAATCACGGCAGCTGAGGGCTGGAAAGTGCTATACATCCACTTCTTGCAGGCAGCACATTCCTGGCAGCCTCTCCCCTTTGCATTATTCATTCAGAAGGGTCCCTTTAATTTGCAGCCGAGATTAGGGATCTTCTCCCCACCCTGTTTGGCCTCAGTGTAGCTGCAAAGGCAACAGGGAGGCCCATTGTAAGACCATTAGCAAGGGACAATGGGAAGCTGAAAGGGTAAATCCTAGTGAATAGAAGAATGAAAGTCGGCTTGTGCCAGCGATCCTGGCTTAGTTCATTATGTCAGGCAGCAGATGGCGTGTGGCCTGGTTGCTGGGCAGAATTCTGGTGTTCTGGAGTGGGGGTGGGAGGCAGTAATGTTCCTAAAACATACCACTTTGAGGATAAAATGACCTAGGCATTTGTTGCAGAGCAATACAAGTTATCAAGTTAATCAATATGGTTTACATTACTGTATAGGGAAGCTAAATTTCTAGTTACTGTGTTTGGGTAATATTACTGCCAAAACAAAAATACTTAGCCAAGGACATACTTTTCCTTCTGGCATATTGGTAAATGAGCAGGTTTTCTATCCTGTGTTAATTTATTTATTAGAATTTTAGTCACTGCCCACTGAAAAGGTCTTGTGGTGACTTACATCATTAAAACCAATAAGGTAAAAACAATAAAATATTAAAATACGAGGCTATCAACATACCACTATTAAAGCAGCAGAAACATGTGTGTTATCCTCCAAAGGTCAAGCCAAACAATTGAGTTTGTCATGCCCTGTGGGAAAATAAACAAGTCTGGCATGGCACAGTAGTTATTCGAGAATGCACTCCATAGGTGGGGGCTACAACTGAAAAGGCCCTTCCCCTGTAGTGACAGCTAATGGCCATCCTTGGGCCAAGCAACTTCAGGAGGCCCCTAGATCAGGGGTAGTCAACTTGTGGTCCTCCAGATGTTCATGGACTACAATTCCTACGAGCCCCTGCCAGCAAACGCTGGCAGGGGCTCATGGGAATTGTAGTCCATGAACATCTGGAGGACCACAGGTTGACTACCCCTGCCCTAGATGATGACCAACGGGAGTGTGGGGGATTGTAAGGGGAGAGGTGGTCCTGAAAGTATGAGGGTTCCACACCATTAAGGACTTTAAAGTTTAACACCAATACCTTGAATTGGACCTGGGGACTAATCAGTAGCCAGTGCCGCTGCCCCAGAACTGGAATAACATGAACTGACCATGATGTTCCAATCAGCAATCTGGCAGCTGCATTCTGGACCACCTGCAGTTTCTGAAGTGTTTTCAGGGTAGCCCTGTGCAGAGTGAATTGCAGCAGTAGTGAGGGGCTGTGGTTCAGTGGTAGAACTTCTGCTAGGCATGTAGAAGGATCCAGCTTCAATCCATAGGATTTCCTGTTAAAAAATCTGGAAGATGATGGAAAAGACTTCTACTTGAGACCCTGGAGATCTACTTCCAGTCTGAGCAGACAATAATGGCTTTGTTGGACCAAGGGTCTGATTCAGTATAAGGCAGTTTCATGTATTCATCTGTAGTTACATCTCGATGGATCAATGTGACAAAGTCTGACCCAAACAAATAAAGAGAAAGCTGGTAGATCTGGGGTAGGTAAAAAATGCTAACCATGCTACCGTGGACACTTGTTGATCCAGTGGTAGCACAGAGTACAATCACACACCATAGCACACTCTTTACAGAGTCTACAGCTATCAACTGGACATCATTGAGTCTTGGCAGTGGCCCTCCAGCTAGCATCTCCCTCTTCCCTAGCTACATGACCCCACCATTCAAGTCTCACTGCGAAGATCTCTTCTCCCCAATAGCAACCCTCTAAGAGCATCCCTGGAGGAATGAGGTGAACCAACTAATGAGCGCTGCCCCTTATCCTCAAGGAACCAAGGCAATCAATCAGGACCAAATGGTCAATGGTATCAAAGGCTGCTGATAGATCCAGAAAAATCAGCAACATTAGTATGCCTTTATCCACATGTAAATGGAGATTGTCAACCATAGTGACCATCTTAAAGCCAGAACTGAAGCCCAACAGAAAAGGATGTGCAATCTTGTATCTCCCCCCCCACACACACACACACACACACTATGAATTCTGAAAAGAGAACAATAGTCATGTACTTTAAAATGCTTTTTGCTTTAGGGGGGTAGTCACTAGTAGTTTTTCATTCTAGTAAAAAAAAAAATTTTTTTTAATGTGACCAGAGGCTGAGGTCATCTGGAGATTACATCTTCACAGCTCAGGTGAAGATGGTTGTCTGTTCTCAACAGTTGTCTGAAGGCAGTGCTGGATCTTCACTTCAAATGTTCTAAACAGCCTGAGGCACACCTAAAGAGCCACTTACAGCCGTAGGAGTGTGCCTGAAACAGGGACTCTGTTGCCTGTTCCTCCACCTTCGGAGGTGAGGTGGGTTGCCACCACCAAACACGTGGGGCTATTCCGCACCAGGATCTGTGTAGCAAATTGGTTGCGGAATGAAAAAACGGCATTTTAAATAGTGGAATTCGTCATTATGCATACCTGCCTTTGTAGTGGAATCCAGTTGCGTTTCTATCGTTTCCCACAGGTTTCTGGTCTCGGCAAAAATCGCTAGCCAGGAAGCGACATTGCCGAGCTTTGTCCTGCCCCTGGTCGTCAAGCAGCCAATGGGCGGCCGTTATCATGCTCCCAAAAAGCCCCTTTCCCATTAAGGAAGGTTTAAAAAACATACACATGTTCCAACGAATCTGCTTTGATTCGTTGCAACTGAGAGACCCATCTAGCTAGCAGGTGGTGTTTGAGCTGCCATTTCATCGTTGCCATGCTCCCCCCGAGTGAAAAAAAAAATCCCCCCCCCCGCATGGGCGCAATTTTCGGCCGAAAATAAGAGTGAAAAATAAAGGAAAAATAAACTAGCAAACGGGGCTGTGTGTTGCTTGGTGCTTGGTGACTTAAAACAGCTCTGGGGAGGGACTGCAGCCAGGGAAGCCTTGCTGGGTAAACGAAGGCTCCTCTCGCTCCGAGAAAAAAAAATGGCGATCGCTTCGCCAGAAGATCAGAGGAGAGAGCTAGGGGGAGAGACTTTGCAGAAACCGCAACAATGGTAACGTACAGAACTTTCCCGCTAGTGTTGCAGATTGGTTGTAAGAGTGTAGCGCTTTCTGGAGGGTGAATCCACTTTTGGGGATTTCCCTGAAAGCGCTACAACAAAGCACTTTTTGTGGATCGGTTTCAGGAGTGTTGCAGATTGTCAACGACGTTGTGCATAACAGCAAAACAGTAGTGATTTCGGAGCCGGCCCGCAGAGGTGTCCTTGCGGCGACAGAGACGCGGGCGAAGCAGCCATGGTGGCCTATTGGAGGCAGGCGGGGCTCAGCTACATCCGATATTCTCAGATCTGCGCCAAAGCAGTCAGAGACGCGCTAAAGCCGCAATATAGAGCAGAGGCAGAGAAGGTAGCAGGAGCCAACGTCAAAATAGTGAAGCCCAAAAAAGAATGAGATGCAGGTCATGAATTATAACAGGCAAAGTGAAGGCTGTGCAACGCATCCTGTCGGTGAAAAGTTCTGTGCAGTTGTGTATATCATCATGCTAGTAAATGGAATTTCTTGAAAAAAAAAAAAAAAAAAAAAAAAACAGTAGTGATTTCAATTTGCAACCATTGTGCAATTTTGAACGAGTGCGGAATGGCCCATGGTCTTCTCTTTTGTGGGACCTTGTGTGCAGAAGGTACTTTCTATAACCCTCTGATGGGTGCTGAGTCTTGTGAGTCTGTGGAGCTTTTTGACCTAGTCTTTTATATTTTTAGCCTTCCACCTTGAACTCCTATATCAAACTACTTTAACTAGAACTTTGGTCAGATGTTTATTTTATCTATGCCATTTTATGCTGCCTGTATTTGAAAGCCATTTTATGTTTTTAATTATTGTACAGCCAGCTCTAAATTTCCTGTGTAACTGGACACCTGTACTGCACAGTACAACTTGTGTTCCAGTAGCTATTTTAAATAGAAATATCCATGTTCTGTTACCACAAGTCCATCCTCTAACATAAAAGAACTTTGACTCAAAAAAAGAGGTGGCAAGAAGCTGAATTTTAAAATTAAAATATATGCTCCAGCTTTTTGGGAGGGCAGCCAAGATGTTCATAAGTGCCCCACACACAAACATGATATCCTCCTGTGTACACATGCATCTCCCCAGCAGAGGGAATTGGGTGTGACTTTTCTACTTGCTTCAACAGCTAAGCCCTCTTGGCTCCAGAAAGGTTCAAAAGAGTGTGAACAAATGGTCCTTTGATCACTCCAGATGTCAGCATGAAATGGGAGAATATCCAGAGTTTCCTGCAATATATGCTTAAAGCTTTCTTTAATAAATGTTATTAGGGTTTGAAGCAACTGAAATTGTCTCTGATGTTCTTCACAGGCAACAATATAGCTATGAACTTCAGAAGTCATAGCCACCAGGCGGCTTGAACACATGGGAAGCTTCATAAGGCAGAAGGAAGCCCCTAAAATACTCTTGCGAGCCCAGACTGTTGAAATCTTTATGAGTAAAATAAAAGCTTCTGTAAATGCAACCTATGAATGTTTATACTACAACAATGTGTAGTTAATTTTTATTAGCACCTGACTCTCCCGCAACTTCTCTCTTGTTCAGTAGCCATGCATAGTATATAATATTTTGGCAACAAGTCAGATATGGGCTCCCCCACCCACCCAACTTGCTTTCCCAACAACCACATAGCAGCTGGGTGGAATTCACTTGGCTTAGGTGATGGGGAGGAGGAACTCTGGCTTTTTTACAAAACCCAAATGGCTTGGATTGTAGGGGTGGTCTTAATGATCCTGGGGTCCTAGGTGAAAAACCAGGATGGAGCCCCAGAATTATTGCTACAACCCCCTGGACCGACCATCATACCTATCCCCTAGTACCAGGGTCTAAGCACTGGCAGACCTTGCCTTGTGGGAGGCAGGTGAGAGACTCCACGAATGCCCATCATCAAGAAAAAGTGAATCTGAGCAAGTACTGCTGCCAAGCTGGCTGGCCCCCTCTGTCAGGGTGAGGGCATGGGGCTTGCAGCATCTGCATTTGTTGCCTATGGATGAATATCACCCATGATTATTTGCCCCACTAAGGCAATGCCTGTGCACTGAAAGCTGCATATGTAGCCCCATAATGGGGCAGAAAATACCTCCTGTAGTCCTTTGAGCTCAAGGAAATGGCACAAAGGAAGACTGGAGCCCCTCCTCCTCCAGAACAAGAAACTTGACACAACAAACATCAGATCAGAGATTTCAAACCAATGTCAGGCCAAATAATCCTCCAAGCTAAATGGGATAGAAGCTGCCGCAAACCCAACACATGTAAAACTAGACAATCCAGCCAATGTACTGCCTGAGAATCTAAAGCAATGTCAGACCCAAGAATCAACCGCAGAACTAACACAAACCAATTTTAACAAAGAACACAGTGATGTATGACCAACAAAACCAGCTTCAAAGGGCACAATCAAAGCCAAAACAACATGGCAAGCCAATGGCAAGCCTTGAGAAGACACGTAAATACAATAAAATTAAAATCAAACAGTCCTGGGAGTCATAATAGGATGACTCCTTCGTGGAGTCTGCACGGGGCTTTTTATCCACCCCCAGTCCAAATAAATCCCCTCTGCCTACACGGAATTCAATTTTGATTTTGGGTGCTTTAAATTTTCCCTGTGAAACCAATCTGACTGAGCTGTGGTGACCCTACCTTTCCCCCGTGATATCCAGGAGCAGAGATAACTCAGTATAATTTATCAAGCCGCTCTGAGGGCTCCCAGTATTAAAGTGTAGATCTGTGTTTTTTTGGATTAACGTCCTTTCCTCTGAGGTAGAGAAATAGTCTGTCCCTGATTGACTGGGTGTCAGTTCAAAGACTTCCTAGTTCCCAGTTGCAAGATTTTCTTCCCAAGATTTATTTCTTTTAAGTGACTATGCTCCAGAATCCCACACTTCTCTCAGCAGAGATTTGCCTCATTTTGTGAGAGGCTGCTGCTGGCTCAACTCAGCTCAGCTCCCCCTGCCTGCCCACCTGCCTGCTCTCTCGCTCCTTTAGGAAAGGAAAGAGACGAGCAGCCTCATTCTCAAGTACAGAGGGTTTCTCTTTCAATTCGGGGGGACAAAGCAGAAAGATTAAGGTTCAAATTGATCTGAATTCAGCAGGATCAATGGCGGGGTGGAGAGGAATAAGTGCAGAATCAGCCCTGATATTCCCAGTTACTCCTGAATATTTCAGATTTATCAGGACCCATTTCTTGGTATCCCCAAAAAAATTCTGGATACCATCTAGAGACCCAAATTTATCCAGAAAATGCTGTTTAAGTTATTATCCAGATATACTGTAATGCCCAGCCCTACTTATAGACAAACATGTCATGTAGTTCATAATACTTTACATTGATGCGGTCAGATTCCATGTATCTAGCATAAATATGGTGTGTAAATCACCATACCCTGACCCAGACAGTTTAAGTACAGGATTTATTTCTTGTATAATTTTTTTTAAGTTGCACAATGAAGCCAAATGAGGACTTGTAAAAAAAATCTGAAATGTTCAAAAGTGGGTAGGGAAGTAAGGAACAATGTTAAGCATATTCGTAGAGGATGTGCATGGAGGTGGGACAGCAGTTTGGGTTGCCATAGCAACCCAAATGGCACCCCATACTAAAGCAGTGTTGCCTGCCACTGCCACTCTGACTGATTATGCACAGCAGCAGCCATGCCGGGACACCGCCGGTTTCTTGCAGCGGGGCAACATGCCCTGCCACTTCCCATGTACTAACGGAAAAGAAATCTCCTGGCGCACATGATTCACCTCAGAGTTGTGCATGCATGTGTGCAACTCTGGGGCAGAAAGGGTCCTCTGTGCCTCACTGTGGTGATGGTAGATGGGGCAGGGGCAGGGGCAGGGGCAGGGGCAGGGGCAGGGGCAGGGGCAGGGGCAGGGGCAGGGGCAGGGGCAGGGGCAGGGGCAGGGGCAGGGGCAGGGGCAGGGGCAGGGGCAGGGGCAGGGGCAGGGGCAGGGGCAGGGGCAGGGGCAGGGGCAGGGGCAGGGGCAGGGGCAGGGGCAGGGGCAGGGGCAGGGGAGATTTCACTGCAGGAAGGTGGGATAGCAGCACAATGGGAGGGGAAGAGTTGGACCTGTAAGACCCAGCTCTTCCCTGTATGCACGGGCCTGGCCCGGCATAGCTACATATGGTGCTTGTGTTACAAAGCAAGGTGTCTCCTTACCTGTATTTGCTGAATGATAATATACGTAGCATAGGAAGATTTCAGAATTTGATGCTTTCTGTGTGGTTCATTCTTAAAACTAATAGTACAGTTTTAAGCAGGGCTACATCCTTGTAATGGGAGCCATTAGAATGGGAGCCATTACACTTAGGATGGCACTATAAGATACTGGCCATTGTGGCTTTGTAGATACCCAAGTTGGAACTGCATTGCTGAAATCTCAGCATTTAGAGGAGAAATCTGCCAGATCTCTACGGCTTAAGAAGGCTGGCTCCAGAGCCTTGCATAGCCATTCATCTATTTCCATGCAAAAGCAGAATAAATTATGTAAAGTAAGTAATTTGCCTAACAAATCAGTCTTCCATTACCAAGTCTGGCATACTCTGGTATGGAATTATATATCCAGTGCCTTGACTACAAATGATGGATTACTGCAGACTCAGAATTAACAGAGACACATGCTGTTCCACATATAGCTCTGCTGAGGCATTACCTTATGGCTAAAAAGAAACTTTCCTATGTTTATAGTGGAAAATTTATATCTTCTCCAAGCTAAGCCCTTTATTTGGATTCCTTAGTTAGATTCTGAAGGGTTGGGGGGATATAGTAACAGAATCAGAAACTATATCATAATCCATGGGTACATATTCAACTAGCAATTTGCTGTCCGAAGAAGGAAACCTTATAGTAATAATTTAGAAAGGCTAAGTTTAAAAACAAACAAACAAACAAACTGGCACCATTTCCTCACTTTCCCCTTGTCCTGTATTAGCAGCTGCCGCCAACTAGCCCACTTCCAGAACTGTTCCTGACAGACTCTGCTTTGAGGATCTAGGAAGTTTGCTTCCAGTTGTGATCCAGCCCACACTCACATAAAATAAGGTCATGTCACAAATCAGGCCCCTTGGCAATGTGACCGATTTCATTTGAATATGCCCTTGTCTTGTATCCTTGTAAGCATGAATTGACTGCAAAAGCTTTACTGGCTGGTGAGATTGCAACACCCAAAGGCTGAATTGAATGACCCAGTGGTGCTTCTGTTCTCAGTGCCGGGCTCTCTAGAACTTCCTCTTGAGAAACTCATGAGAGCTTTGCTCCCTGACTGAGCTGTGAATCTGCCAAATATGCCAACTCAGGCACAGGATGTGGGGGCCAAGCCAAAGCATGTGAGTGGGCATGTTCCTCTCCTACTTCTGCTGAAGAGCTTGGGGAAGACACAGAAAGTATGCTAAGTATGCAATGTAATTCTGTGCAAAGTTACTGCAGTCTAAACCCACTGAAACCAATAGTAGCTGTGTAGAATTGCATTGACAATGTAGCAAACTGAGGGTGTTTCCGCACAAGGACCAATGTTGCCAATTGGTCCCACAAAGTGGAAACGCTATTTTTAAAAGTGCAGTCTCGGTGTTACGCATACCTGCTTTTTTAATGGAATCCAGTAGCGTTTCATTCCAGTCTTGCAAAAATCGCTAGACAGGAAGCGATTTTTCCTGTGCTTTGTCCCGCCCCTGGCCATCAGTCAAACAAATAGCCAATGGGTGGTTGGTATCATGAATGAAGGCTCGCCGGTTCGTTGCATTCTGCTCGCTCCGAGAAAAAAAATTGGCGATCGCTTCGTCGGAAGTTCAGAGGAGAGAGCCTGGGGGAGGGACTTTGCTAGAACTGCAACAATGGGAACACACAGGTCTTTTTCACTACTGTTGCAGATTGTTTGCAAGAGTGTAGCGCTTTTCGGAGGGTGAATCCACTTTTCCCGATTTCCCTTTAAACGCTACAACGAATCGCTTTTTGTGGGACTGTTTCAGGAGTGTGGCAGATTGTGTGCGACATCATGCGGAACTGCAAATTAGTAGTGTTTACAATTTGCAACCCTTCTGCTACTTTGAAGTCGTGTGGAATGGACCTGAGTGTCTTCTGTGAAGTTTAGTAATAGTCCTGTTTGCAGAAAACCCTTTCTAGGAATGACATCTGCTCAATGAACACACACCTTTCCCTCAGAATCCTCCTGGGCTGGATCTTGACTCACTGGTGTTGCCCCAATCATTACCATCCAAAATTCAGCCACATGGCTTGTGCTGTGTTAGTTGCACCATGCAATGCAGGAAGACAATGCAGGAGAAAAAGTAAAAAGCATTGCCCACTTCAAACACATTCCATTTCTCTGTAATTTGCCAGACTGGAAACACAGCAAACTTCCCTAAAGATCTCCCTTGAGTATGCCTTTGTTATGAAAAGATCCTCATTTCTCCGTGGTTGAGGAGTTGTGTTGCTGCTCATGAACATTTTTGCAGGGACCTGCATATTTGCTGCAATGGCAGACAGAAAGAATTTTGTTTTCCTCATGACTGCTTTGCTACATGGAGGAAGACAGGAGCCTAAAACTACTATGCAGCCGTAAAAACCGTCAGGAATCTGTGAGCAGGTTCCATAAGTATTGCAGGCATTATCTCCCTGTTGACGTTACATTGTTGCACACTTGAATATAAGGTTGTGATTTCCAAGAACACACCTTGACTTTTAAGAAATGTAGCCTTATATTCTTATACCAGTGCGGTGTCCAGGTACTTTTCTGGCTAGATGTTTTCTAAAGGGGAAAAGATGTGGGTGCTGTAATGAAGTTTTAGAAAAGATAAGCAGTGGCCTTGTTGGGTACCATAAATAAATGAATGCAAAGTAGTCCTGTTTACCTATTTGGACTTAGCAGGCCAAAGGGACATTAGTATTTGAAAAGCCGTAAACACTCAGCTCATTTCCTAGAAGTCAGCAGCCAGCCCAGTTTCCTAGAGAGAAACATCATATGAAGCCAGGGAGGTTCTATGAATCTGACACAGTTTCCAGTGCATAGCTAGCAGGTTTCCAATTGGCACAGTCATGTGTGTCTTTTTTAATTACAGAAAGGTTTCTGTGTTGCTCTGTTACAGCAAAAACAAATAGGCCTCTTGGGAAACTTTGAACAGATGTTTTGTGACATAAGCTTTTGTGAACTAGAGCTCCATTCTATCCATAGCATACCAATAGCGGGGCCAGACATGCTAAAATAGAAGCTATCAGAAAGTTTGACACTATTCATTTAGGACTCAACCCAGGCCAAGTTTCTCTCCCCTCTGCAGATGTTCAATTTGCCCAGCAATCCTAGAAAGATTCTGTTACTGGCATATTGCTGTTTTAAATCATAGCTGAGTTTTTCTTGCATACCCAAGTTTTTATCTTCAACATTTCCTTTTGGCCCTTTCGGCCTCACTGTTCACACCAATTTGTTTTTAATATATACACATCTATATCTGTCAACTGAGGATGCACTTCATACCTACAATGAATCCACAGTAGCATATGTCACAGTTCATCTGCTGTGAAGGTATCACAAGACTCCAGAAATGGATGTTTATAATTTTGCATATACATTCATTCTTGCGGGATCTAATGAACAAAAGTTAGATGACTTGCCCATCTAATGAGGAATAAGGATCTTATGTTAAGGAACACCTTGCTAGGATGCTAGCAAAAGAGACTTTCACTGATGTCAGCAATAGACTGCATCCATATTAGTTCAATGTAATCAGCAGAGTTTGGCCAGCCATGCAGAGAATAGGAAAGGTAAAGTTTCACCCAGGCATTGCAAATTTTGCAGAGTCTCAGAGACACAAATCCTTGTCCTGTGTGTTTGTGTGTGTGTGTTCGCAAGCATGTGCCAAAATGCATGTATAATTTGTAGAACAACATGATGCACATTCAGATTTGTATCTACAATGAGTAAGTGCAGACTGGTGAAGGCCATCAATAAATGAATCTTAAATGGTCATGCTTACCCAGTTATTTATTTAGAAAACTGACATGCTGCCTCTCCAGAGCCCTGCTCCAGGTGACTATCTTAGTACTTAGGCAAGCCAAGGAAAGACTGACATCAAAGAATTATGCAGCTTAATGATTTTATACTCTGCTTAATTTCAGTCATTAACAGGGCAAACCTAAGACCACTTCCCTATGAGTAAGCCCCATTGAGCAGACTCCAATAGGATTCTGAGTAGACCTGCTCATGATGACAAAGCAAAGGTGTCAGTCAAAACCCACTTGCTCCAGAGCTCTCTGTTGAGAATGGTTTGAGATTCTCTCCCAAAGTATCAGCTTTTTTTGTCTTCTAGAGTCCATAATGTTATTTACTAGGAAGAAGCCCCTTATCTCTCCTCAGCTTTGGTTGGCTTTCACCATGGAAGGCAGTGGGGGTGGGGGTCATGCACTCCAACCAGGTACAAAAGAAACCATGCCTGAACCGCCCAGAGCCCCCTCCTTTTGTGCCAAAACCAGACAGTTTCTACAGCCATTTGACCCAGTGGTGGCACCACAGCTCTGAATCGCTCCTACCCTCCTCTCCAGCAGAGAGGCGCAGTCCTGATCTACAGCTTGCTCTCAAGGACACCTTATCTAATTCAAGCCACACCTGGTAAACAAGACTGGAATGCTAACCAGGGAATAGGTCCTGACTCTTTGATCCTGAGCTTTGGGCCTCTCAGGGCATTCTGTGCCTGACGTTTGAGCAGTGTGTCTGCCCCTTGTTGTCGCCACTGCCATCAGAGCCAAACGATTTGAGCTGCACAATGGCCAAGCCTGGCCCTGTGAGTCATTGCAGAGAGTTGTTTTCAAGTCAGGTTGTTACAAAACAACTGCTGGCTCCCAGAGAAGTCTGCAGGGATGCAGCAACCCAACATTTATCCTAACCTCCCCCTCCCCCCCTCTCGTGACCATCAGCAGACGCTGTTTGCACAGAAATTCCAAGGACAAACATGGTGTGCTCCTTTTCAAAGCAGTCCTCCCCTCTTTGCTGCTGTCACCTCTTCGGCTAGTTAAAAATAATCAGGCTGCAATAAATTTACGTAAACAGAGCTGAACAGTCTGAGATGTGCAGATACAAGCTTGAATTTCGCCACTAAATGCCAATCGTGTTGACAATTAGCTAAGGAGGTGGAAACAGTCAGGGGGTGTGGAAAGGAGGAGAAGTTGTTTTGCTCTTCTTACTATGGAAATCCTGTTTTTTTGTTTGCTCTCACTTTGTACTGGCAAAGCAGCAGCTGGACAAACCCTGGTGCCCTGGGATCCAGTTCATTACCCCGCGGCTGCTGCTGCCACCACCACCTCCATCAGCAGGTTTTTTTCTGAGACTGTCTTTGGCAGTGGCACGGGGAATCTATTTCAGATTTTGCACAAGAGCCAAGAAGACTGGCGCTGCTTGTTTGAGCGCAGTTGATATGCACAGCACAAAAGCCTTTTCCAAGTTAGCAGATCCTTGAAAGTGGGCAAACATGATTTCCCAGGCCCAACAATGACTGTGTAATTAAATAACTCTAATGACGGTGTCAAAGGGTTTGCATTTGATCTCACGTCATAACAGGATGTTCTGCCAAAGGCAGCAGCAACGGCAGTGCGTGTGTGCCTTGAAACAACAGCAAGGTGGTAGGAAGGAAAAGCATTGCTTTCTCCCAGACTTAAGGCTGAGTGAAAGAAAGACATCGAGAAGGCTGAAAGAACTATATTGTTGACCCATAAATGCCTGCACAGAAAGAAAGGGGAACAAAATTGCTGGAAAGGGAGGTGTCATTTCCACAATGAGCTATTAACATTTGCACTGGTAGAAACTGATATTAATATATCTAATTCTCATTGTGAGCAAATCTGTGGATATTTAAATCAGGAGACTGGAATCAAGAACAATAAGATAATTCTGCGAACCAGAAGAATATCCAGGTTTGAAGAGAATCTGATCTCTAAAGGGCATGTATGTCAAAACCAAAACAATAAAGCTTTAAAACCATAAGTTTACAGCTTTAAGAAACAGATGCTTGCTGCAGGGGCAGTTGTGTGGGTTGCTAGGCAACCACAACAATACTACCAATCTTCAAAACTTGGTTTCTGTCATGTATAGACCCTGTAGAGGCATATACCTTGGTCATCTGTACACGAGCACCTCTCCCAAGGGCAATGGTGGATTACTGCAGATTATTGTGGCCCAGTGTCATTGGCCGTGGATGGGGGGGGAGGGAAACAGATTAGATTTTGCCACCAATATTGTTTTTATGTGGTTTTATGGATTTTATTTGTAAATCGCAACAAGCCAGCAGAGATCGGGAGTGACAGTTGATAAATGCAAGTATAAATAAAATAATTAAAAGCAAGAGGGGGCCAAGGTTATTTTGGCCTTTGAGGACAAATTCATTTGATCCAAGCCTGACATGCTGACCTGATACCATTTATCCATGCCCTCTCCCTTTATTCATCCTGCTTGAACAGAAGCTGTGTCATCAAGTGAGGCACCAGAACCCCAAGGAGTTTCTCCAAATGTTTTTTCTAAACCTAATCACATTACTTATGTTAATGAACTGGGTGTATTTCAGTTGGATTTTTACTAGATACATGCATATCCCTCCTGCATACCCCATGCATGTGCCATTAATTCCAGAGACTGTGCCCCCACTCTGAGATTTTGCCTAGAAACTCAGGTGTGAGGCTGAATGAAGAGTGATAACAATACCACTGACAAGGCAAATTTTAGCAAGGTATTTTCCCCAAGCCAACAGCAGAGATAAAATGGAGGCAGTGATTTATCAGGGATCATACCATTAAATATGACATGGCCTTGAAAAATCGGGTGCATGCATTCTAGAAAGCCTGTGATAGAGTGGAGCTACTTCTAAGCAATACAACAGCAGGATTACACACAGCCAGAAGGGAAGAATTTTCCCTGCAGATTTGCAGAGTCATGCTTTTATTGCATGACTCATTGGAACCACATCCACAGCTAGCTGCTAGCTGCTTACTTTGCAAAGTAGCCCAGAATTAATGGAAGACTTAAAGCTTTATGCCAGGCTCTATGCCAGAGTTATTTTGGGAGACTGTTTTTCTTCTTTGTGCATTCCTACAAAGCAAAAAGAAACAAATATTTTCTTGTTCATAAATAGAGGATCCTTTATTTGCTTTTATCTCTGGGCAGTTCAAAAGCAAGCAAATATGTTTGTGTTCAGTGAATGTGATTTCAGCCCTTACTACCCAAAAGAGATTTTTAAAAGGACAAAAATCCAGAGGTGAAAGTCAACCAGACCTAATTGGTACAGAAGATTGATAAGAAGCACAGTGGTACCTCTCATTTTCAGCTTGAAGACCCCACCCCACACTGAGAAGCAGCACTGGAAAGAGACTTTTATTGCTGCCAAGGTTGCATCCTTGCCAAGGTCAAGCATTATATATATGCTGTCCCACAGATATGATGCCCCTAAACCCAAAGACTCCAGCAAAATACATTTTTGAAAAAGTTAAATGGCAGGACGGCAGCTGTTGAGGCTGTGACTCAATGACAGAGCTCATGGTTGGTTTGCAAATGGTCCCAGGGCCAACAACTCTTTTATTCAAGGAGTTCATGTGGCAAGTATGCCTGAAACTCCTGCGAGCCACTACCTGTCAGAGCAGGCCAGGCCAGTAACTTACTTGTATCTGTGATGTTGTCAGAACTTCCATTCCAGATTCCACATCAAATAGACATGCAAGCACATCTGGAAAATTGCCACTAGGCCCCTTTAAGAATTCCACCTGATGCCAGCTAGCATGACAGTTAGTGGGAAACCCCTTCGCATCTCATCTCATGAAGCAACTTGCAATGGGAGCCTTCCTTGTATGCAACAGCGGTTGGTACTAGCCCTTAATCTGCGCTCATAAATTTAACAAATCTGTTAGTCCTTTATATATGCAAATTATTGCCTTGGAAAAAAGATACTTCACAATTCCCTTAACAGATTCAGACACGTATTTGGGCCCCATAAGATTCTTACTCATACGTTGCATAATGATGCTGATGGTGTGGTTTTACCTTTCAGTTTTATAAACTAGTTTAGATCCCCTCTCAGTCGTCTCCTCTCTAGGCTAAACAGACTAAGCCCCCCAACTTTTCTTCATATGTCTTGGTCTCCAAACCCCTCACCATCTTTGTTGCCCTCCTCTGGACACGTTCCAGTTTGTCATCATCCCTCTTCAACTGGGGTGCCCAAAACTGAACACAGTACTCCAAGTGAGGCCAAACCAGAGCAGAGTAAAGCAGTACCATCACCTCTTGTGATCTGGACACAATACTCCATTTGATACAGCCCAAAATCCCATTCACCTTTTTAGCCACTGAGTAACACTGCTGACTCAGGTTCAATGTATGATCTACTAAGACTCCTAGATCCTTTTCGCACATGATACTGCCAAGACAAGTCTCCCCCATCGTATATTGGTGTATTTGGTTTTTCCTACCTAAATGCAGAACTTTATATTTGTCCCTATTGAACATTTTATTCAGTTTATCCCACTTCTAGAGCCTATCAAGATCATCCTGTATTCTGTTGCTGTCTTCAGTTGTGTTTGCTACCCCTCCCAGTTTAGTATAATCTGCAGATTTAATGAGTATCCCCTCTAATCCCTCATCCAAATCATTTATAAATATGTTGAACAACACAGGCCCCAGGACAGATCCTTGGGGTACTCCACTTGTCACTCTTTTCCAAGAAGATGCTGAACCTTTAACAAGTTCCCTTTGGGTATGATTTGTCAACCAGTTATTGATCCACTTGACAGAATTAGGATCCATACCACATTTTACCAACTTGTGAACAAGAATATCATGTGGAACCTTATCAAAAGCTTTACTGAAATCCAGATAAACTATGTCCACAGCATTCTTCTGATCCAGCAAGGTAGTCACTTTCTCGAAAAAAAGAGATAAGGTTGGTCTGACATGATTTGTTCTTGCGTTCTAGAAAGCCTGTGATAGAGTGTCGACCAGATTTTGACCAGATTTCTAATAGCTACTTTGAATACACAAACTGCCTTATATTGAATCCATCAATCCATCAAGGTGAGACTGGCAGCAGCTTTTGAGATTCTCAGGTGGAGGTCTTTCACATCACCTTCTTGTTGTGTGTGTATATATATAAAGTGCCTTCAAGTCACAGCCAAGTTATGATGATTCCAGAGGGTTTTCAAGGCAAGAGGTTAAGCAGGAATAGTTTGCCATTGCCTTCCTTCCAGAGTCTTCCTTGGTGATCTCCCATCCAAGTACCAACCCTGCTTAGCTTCCAAATCTGACATGATTGCTCCCTGTAGTACCATTCTACAATTCACATTATTTACTACATGCTCCTTTTAACTGGAGATCCTGGGGACTGAAACAGGGACCTTCTGCATGTCAAGTTTTATTTTATCAAGGTGTGCATGCACAAGAAAGCTTCTACCATGAATCAAACTTTGTTGGTCTTAAAAGTGCCCCTGGACTCAAACGTTTCCCTGCTGCTTCAGACCAATCCAGCTACCTACCTGAATCTATAGGTGAAACAGGGATCCATCTTCCATTTGCTGACAGCAGAGTTTAAGTAACTGCCTACTGGAAAGTGCTCTTGGTCAGTCTTTGTGCTCTCCAAAATGAACTGTTTCTACAGAAGGAGGTCAGGGACACTATCTTTATTTCAGTCATGTAATTGGCATGATAGAATGGATCATTTGTACAACTTCCATCCAGCTGTCTTTTTTTAATGTGCTTTAGGAATCACTTACATGATCTTTTTCCTCAGGGTGTTTTTAGGCATCACCATTCAACTCATATCTGCCCAACAATTAAAAGGTTTTGACTGCTGCATCAGTTGTTATTGTACTCCAAAGGCTATAGCATTTGGGGGGGGGGGGCATTAAACGAAGATGCCTGGATTCTGAAAGTATGTGCAATTGCCCAATTAATTCTGGTGAAAGAATGTGGCTCCTTTCTTTGCAGGCTGCGGAGGTTTTGTTTTGTTTTTAAACAGAAACGTATTACTTCATTCCAAGAATAATAACTGGTTATGATTCTTCTGGGTGAATGATCTCCTGTGGAATGCATTGTCTGGGGTTGTTAGCAAAGCAAACAAGCTGTACATTGCCCTTGTTTCAATGAAAAATATGCCACAGGTGATGCCTGCTACCTGCCACTTGGGCCAGCTCTTTTGCCCCAGCCCAGAAACCAGAACAGGTCCTCAGTGTATCACTTTAAGTAGGTTATTAGAATGATTCTATTCTCTCCAACAGCATGAATAAAAGCGATATTGCAGGGCAAAATACAATAAGGAACCACTCAATATTGACCAGAGGTACAGAGTGTTCATGTACAAAGCACGAAATGACTTAAGTGCCTAAAATTATAAGAGCAACTGGTGACCAGTGTTCTCTTGAAATAAACATCTCCCCCAGTCCTAACACCCTACAACAAACCTCTTCCCCTTCCCTTCAAAGCAGACAGCTACACCATCTGTACCACCCCAGTCTGTGAGCAGGGAAGGCAGTGCCCGGAGCAGAGTTTGTTTCCTTGCCCTGAAGGAGATCTGCTGCTTGCTGCTCCAGTTGCTTATCAGCTTTCCCAGGAACTGTACTGTACAGTGTGTATTTCATCTCTTGCTCCAGATCAACATGAAATGTCTTCAGAGCAGGCCCAGTGTCAACTATTACGTTAGTAAAAAAAACCCAGGCTGACTGAGCCAGCCTCCTTCAGCATCTGACTCCCGCGCGGGAACAACAGCTAGCAACAGATTCTGAGGCACCAACTTGGACACACAAAATATAAACAATCCAGTTGACCATATCTGAGCCACAAATTGCACAATCAGGTTGAAAGTACACCAGAAAAGCACCCAAGAACTGCCTGTACTCTGGGCGAGCAGTGGACTTTTGGTACTACAAGTCCCAGGGTCTGTTTACCCTGCAAGGGCACTGGCAGGCAGAGTTCACAGGACCAAGAGCTGTGGAGGGATTTGTAAGCTGCAGGTTCAGCTCATGGGTATGAACGTCTCTCCACCCTACCCATGACTGCGGACAGGGCACTGCAGTTTGTGTTTACTGAACTGGTCAGATAAGGAGTCAGTGTCACTTTCCATTATCATGACTGTAAAATTTCTAGTTCTCAGCCACCCCAGCAATGGCTGCCGGCTGCCTGTGCACTCCCACTCCAGTTTCAGTATAGGTTTGATCAAGTGTGTGGTCTGCTCAGAAGCACTGTGTTCATGGAAGTCACTGATTCCCAAATAATTGGTCATGGGGGACCTCTGACTGGAGCACCTAGAAACCAGGCAAGCCCCAAGGGCAGGGCAATCCAAAGTCATGGCATCCCCACTGAGAAAGCTGCAAGGATCTCAGCTGACTGTCCAAAACTCAATTTTATAACAGGGGAAGGTAGCATAAGGATTTGACACCTGGATGGCTATTAAGGAGTTTGTCAAGGGGAAGACAATGAAGAGTGCAGGCATCTTACAGAGAAGTCCTTTTCCACCACCAATGTCATGCCTCTGGTATGCACTACTTGGGAGGTTTTTGAAGCCCACCTGTGTCTCCTGCACCCTGCTCCTGGCTCTGCACACAACACCTACAATGCTGAGTGTAAAACACGCCTGATCTTGGGGAAACAAATCATTTTCCTGTCCCCATTTGGAGGGAATGTTTGCATCATAAGCCCACTGACTGCACAAAGACAAACCCTTTCCTTCCCACGGAACCCCTCAAGAAAGGCTACCAAAAGGAGACCTGGGTCAGCATCCAATGTGAAACTTGGAATGGCCAGAAGGCATGAAGACTGGAGAATCCCTCCTAGATTTAGAATCAGCTAGAAACTGTACTTCAGTCTTGTTTGCTAAGTTCTGTATTTCTTTTCCCCAATCCTCTGCAGTCCAACAGTGGCTTCAGGAACAAGCACCCCAGGGGCCCAATTGTGAACGGGACTGTGGGGCAGGGGCTTTAGCCTCCCTCAGACACTATGTACTCAATCTCAATGTTTCCTTTCATATATCTACAGGTAATGAGGATAACATTTTTAGAATCAGATCTTGACCTGAGACGATTTGGATGCTAAGCTGTACATCTCAAGCTATCTTGCTTACAAAGGGGTTGGGGGGAGTTGCTAAGGTGGAAAGGAAAGAATGGACCATTTCTACCTCCTGGAGCAGAAGAGGGACTTTCACAATCACAGGTATTCTGTGGGCACTGAGATTCAGGGTCACCAAGAGTTAACACTCCAGACTATTGTAACTCTGCTCAATAGGAAAGGCTCCAAAGAGATGGGGGAGTCATCATGCATAAAGCCTCAATGCATACATATCCCATAATGGATTCCCTGCACCTTTACAATTCTTTGAACACATACCAGTCTATTCTGTTACCGACGGTCTTGCCTTCTTGTGGCAAGTGCAATCAAGTGGCATCCAAAGTGTCAGGGCCTCATGAGACACCTACTCTTTTGACCTGGTTTGTGTTCTCTGCAGTCTGACAGTGGCTTCAGGAACTAGCACCCCAGGGGCCCAATTGTGAATGGGACTGTGGGGCAGGGGCTTTAGCCTCCCTCAGACACTATGGGCTCAATCTCAATGCAGAATCAGGCCCCCACAACTGCTGTTTGATGTCAGGGAACCCAGCCCTGATGATGATGATGATGATGATTCAGTCATGTCCGACCCTCAGCAATTCTATAGGAAAAACTTCGCCATGCGCCCCTGTCTCTGACTGCTTCTTTTAGTTTGTTTATCTTGTTGGTAACTTTGGCTATCCATGGTATTTGCAGCATTCGTCTCCAACACCATAATTCAAAACTGTCAATTCTCCTGTCTTCCTACTTCAGGGTCCAGCTTTTGCATCCGTAGGCCCTAGCCTGTTCAAAAAAGGATAGTCATGAAACCGTGCCACTCGAGTGCCTGCTGCAGTGTACAGGTAGCACCCATGCCTTGGATTAATTTGGGAGTAGACAGAATGAAACACTGGAGAGGCAGACAGAGCAGAGTGTGTTTGTTTGCTTGTCTGTTTCCAAGCCTTGTGTCCTGTGCTCTGCAGCATCTCCCCCCCCAAATGTAGTATTCATAAAAGCTGTCATTAAAAGTGTTTCTGCTAAAAGCCAACAACATAGAGCAACAACAACTAACAAGCAATCAAATCATACACAGTTTTGCTTGATTCCATAATTATGCAGGGTAATCATTTGTGTGTTTTTAATCAATCATTTTAAAACCAATTGCTGAACATTAGCAGAGTTTTAAAAAATAGCCCTGCAGCTCCATGCCATGGCCATGGCCATGAGCCACTCTGCTAGAGACTGACTACCTTGTTCCGCGGGGGGGGGGGGAGTTGTAGGTATTCAGTGCTAACATTTTGTTGCAAGCTACTAATGTTTCCAATGCTGAATGAGGAATCTTGAGGAAATGGGATGTGTATTCAGATGGGGATTTGAGGCATCCATATTGTTTTGCTTTCAATACATATTCCCATACACCTTTTGGTGCAACCAGTCACACAAAAATATTGTTTTTGTGCATGACTGCAATTGAGTTGTTACATTTGGGGTTTATTGGTTGAAATGGCTCACAGAATATGAAAGTCAACCAAAGTACACCAGACAGTGCCATTAATAATGGAAAATTAAGTACCTCCTGCAATCATTTATTCACACTCCCACACTTACAGAAAGTTATGTGACTCACTTATTGTTTATACTTCCAAGCAGAAATTGAAGTTTGTTGAAATTCCTACAATACACATTCTCAGAATAAGCAGTTAAGTTTCACACAAGCCACAAGATGAGCAGTCATTCTCTTTTCTTATTTGAACACAAAGTATATGAGTCACTTATTATTTATCTTACTCTGAACATGTAAATCTTGTATCTCTGAGATGACTTATGCAGGTTTGTCCACCACATCTAGGCCCTGAGACGAGAGGCTGTGACACAGTCTGTTTCATTGCACACTAAGAACTCTTCCTTCTGGATGGCGTGTCCTTGGAGAAGAAGGTGAAGCAACCATCTTCCTCATCAATGTCTGATAAGCAACCCAAGAGCCACCACCTAAGACTTACATGCAACCAAGATTAATCATTCTGACTATTATTTTACTTAATAAATTCTTCCTATACTTTACCTAATGACCTTTTACCAGTTGCTAAACTCCCTTGATGCTGAATAACTTCAAGCCCATACAAAAGTGTAATGATTAACCATTCCATGACCACAAATGCTCAGTGACTCAGAACATTTCTGCACATCTTCTCATTCATCTGTCTTCTGAGGCTACAGGAGGCTTCTGTTTCACTTTCTACCAATTATGATGGTTCAGCTATACCTGCAGCTGTCATTTGTAAGGGCTTCTACACACAGGGTGATGAGAAATCTATGAACACCTCTCCCCCTT